>NW_027507685.1:18616657-19847138 GCF_037356315.1 Lithobates pipiens | reverse complement strand
ACACCATTTCAAGTATACAAAAAAAATACTCCTTTACAACCACATAAGTATGTGTCTGGATTAGTGCTAAAGTGAGAGGCAGGGAAATGAGTTCTTCACTTTCATGATGGCTGATAAATTATAGCTGAGAGTGAAAAGTGTGAGCGATGTGACCTACATTCCAATTAATGACACACACAAACACAGATCCACCTTCTTCATGTGGGCAGGAGGCAAGGATGCTGTGACTGGTCCCAGCAAATTTCAACACAGAATGCATTGAGAAGAAGTCCCAGCAGTCGGGAGATTCTAATTTACTTCTCCTTCAGTGAATAATAAATATGCACACATCCCGTACCCAGCTGGCTTTCTGAGAGTGGCACTGCTTGGACTTTAACTTTGTAGACAGAAGATGGTAGATACATGGAGAGACATGGAGTCTGAAAAGTGACTGCATACTTGTAGAGGATGCCAAGGAGGAAGGACTTGATCTGAATAACTTGTGAGCGCAGTGTATGGGCTGTGTGCCTGCTCCTCATGTATGTATGGACTTCTATCAATCTTATGCCACAAATGTGATTTGTAAATCATTTTGAGTAAATCTTCTGTCCACCTAAAACTGTTATGGTTTACTTACATATGGGTGTGTGTAATCTGTCTTTTTGGTGATTACTGAAGGATTGAGAATTACTGTACTTCAGCAATAGGAGTAAGATACCACTTCTAGGGGGACAGAGTGGGCAGATACCACTTCTAGGGGGACAGAGCGGGCAGATACCACTTCTAGGGGGGACAGAGCGGGCAGATACCACTTCTAGGAGGACAGAGCGGGCAGATACCACTTCTAGGAGGACAGAGCGGGCAGATACCACTTCTAGGGGGACAGAGCCGGCAGATACCACTTCTAGGAGGACAGAGCGGGCAGATACCACTTCTAGGAGGACAGAGCGGGCAGATACCACTTCTAGGGGGACAGAGCAGGCAGATACCACTTCTAGGAGGACAGAGCCGGCAGATACCACTTCTAGGAGGACAGAGCAGGCAGATACCACTTCTAGGGGGACAGAGCGGGCAGATACCACTTCTAGGGGGACAGAGCGGGCAGATACCACTTCTAGGGGGACAGAGCGGGCAGATACCACTTCTAGGGGGACAGAGCGGGCAGATACCACTTCTAGGGGGACAGATCGGGCAGATACTACTTCTGGGAGGACAGAGCGGGCAGATGCCACTTCTGGGAGGACAGAGCGGGCAGATATACCACTTCTAGGAGGACAGAGCGGGCAGATATACCACTTCTAGGAGGACAGAGCGGGCAGATATACCACTTCTAGGAGGACAGAGCGGGCAGATATACCACTGCTAGGAGGACAGAGCGGGCAGATATACCACTGCTAGGAGGACAGAGCGGGCAGATATACCACTGCTAGGAGGACAGAGCGGGCAGATATACCACTTCTAGGAGGACAGAGCGGGCAGATATACCACTTCTAGGAGGACGAGCGGGCAGATATATCACTTCTTCTAGGAGGACAGAGCGGGCAGATATATCACTTCTAGGGGGACAGAGCGGGCAGATATATCACTTCTAGGGGGACAGAGCGGGCAATTTCCATAACTAAACCTGGCCATACATGGGTCAAAATCCAACTGGTTCAGCAGGGACCGAATATCAATCCATATATGGGCACTGTGGTTGAACAGATGTTTGATCTACTGTTCGACTTGTGTACAGCCACTGTCAGATTTTAGATCCTTGATCAGCCCTGCAGGCTAAAGAATACAGCACTGATCAGTGTTTTCTGATGGCAGGAATATCTCCCTGCTTTCAGAGTACAATGATACAGTGGAGAGGACTCCACTATGCATCCCGCATGTGTGGATGAGGGACTGGGTCAGTTTTTATTTTACTGTAGTATTGTCTCTCTGTAATGGCTATTGCATTTTCCTAACTGCTGCCTGTAATTGAGTGCAAAAGATGTATGGCTTTATTGAGATTTCCTGTAACTGGAGACCAACTTTCTATCACTGACTTTCTAATTGTCCTAAAGTTAAGTATATATTATAAAGAAGTGTCTATTGTATTTTAATTATATTCTGTGTACTGCAGGCAAATTCAGGATGTACCACAGTTACTTCCGCAAAGATCGTTACACTACCACAGTCCCACCTCTTCTCTCACATCCCTGGGATCTATGAGCCTGCTACAGTCCCCTCCACCTTCAGGCATGTCTCCGTCTCAACTTCCATCTCCAAGCCATGTGGAATTCTTTTCAGGACACCATCGGCCTCACCAGATGCCTGCGCAGTTCCACCATACAGACTTTTACCGCACGCCTCAGTCATACGTTGGACAGCAGCAGCAGCAGCAGCAAATGCAAATGGACCCTGGACTGACAAGGCCTCCTCCGTTACCCTCGCCATACACCCAGATGCAGGGTGGTGACCCATTTGCTATTGTGTCCCGAGCTCAGCAGATGGTTGCTGTACTCTCTGAAGAGAACCGGTCCTTGCGCCAGGAGCTGGAAGGGTGCTACGATAAAGTGGCAAGGTTTCAAAAAGTGAGTGTTGCTCAGTTCATTAGCACTGTGACTGGCCAGTATTTTAGGAACTAAGTGTCCCTCTCAAATTAAGCATATCATTTAGCTACAATTAGAACATAGACAAATACTGAATGGAAAAAAAGAAGTGACTGCCGGCTATTTTTTATTTTATTTTTTTTGGTCAAGAGTTGATTGGTGCACCCCCACATTTACATCAAGAGGTCTATTGGAAATATAACACAGATAGCATGGATAATGGTTCAGCAGCATTGCTTTCCTTGAAACTAATAGGATTATATTATTACACCCTTTCAATAATTCAGGAGACTGATTAGAAAATGACAAGTATTCATGTTTTAGGTATTTGTAGCACTTGGAGAGCCTTTCCCCCCTCAGTGCTGTCTCTCGTCAAAATTGAAGTGGCCTTCCAGATATTGGCCCCCTATTTATACTTTCCAGACTACATGAACAGACCACACTAAACTACAAGTGGATGTAAAAGTCCAGTTCAGACACTACCCTGAGTGCCGGTTCACACAGGGGCGACTCAGATCCGACTTCAAGTCGCCCCAAGTCACCTCAGGTCGCACAACATGTAGAAATCAATGTAAGTGAATGAGAGCCGTCTTTGGGCCGGTTCACACAGCGAGGCGATGCGAGGCGACACGGCTCGCCTCGCTCCCGCAAGTCGCCCCCGTTCTGTACAATGGAACCGTTCTGAGAGGAGCGACTCGAGTCGCTCCGACTCAGAAAAAAGGTTCCTGTACTACTTCGGGGCGACTTGCATTGACTTCTATACAGAAGTCCTCTGCAAGTCGCCGCTGAGGTCCCCGCAGGTCGCGGCGAGGCAAGTCGGAGACGCCTCGCCGCGCCTCGCTGTGTGAACCGGCCCTTAGGCTCGGTTCACACAGGGGCGACTTGTCCAGGCGACTTCGCCGCCTGACAAGTCGCCCCCGTTCTGTACTACGGAACCGTTCTAATAGGAGCGACTCGAGTCGCTCAGACTTAGAAAAAAGGTTCCTGTACTACTTTGGCGGCGACTTCGGGCGACTTGCATTGACTTCTATACAGAAGTCGTTTTGCAAGTCGCCGCTGAGGTCGCGGCAGGTCGCGGCGCTGCAAGTCGCGCCGCGTCCTGTGTGAACCGAAGCTTAAGGGCCGGTTCACACTGCGGCGCGAGGCGAGGCGACACGGCTCGCCTCGCTTCGCTCCCGCAAGTCGTCCCCATTGAGTACAATGGAACCGTTCTGAGAGGAGCGACTCGAGTCGCTCCGACTCAGAAAAAAGGTTCCTGTACTACTTCGGGGCGACTTCGGGGGCGACTTGCATTGACTTCTATGCAGAAGTCCTCTGCAAGTCGCCGCTGACCCCCCCTGCAAGTCGCGGCGAGGAAGTCGGAGACGCCTCGCTGCGGCTCGCAGTGTGAACCGGCCCTAATGCACGCTACTGAAGTCGCTCCGACTTCAGAAAAGGTTCCTGTACTACTTCAATCCGACTTGTAGGCGACTTGTACCCATTGATTTCAATGGAGGTCGCCTCCAAGTCGGATCTCCGTCTATACAGAGGCGACTCTCAGAGAATTATCAGCTCTCAAAAGGAGTTCCCCCCCCTGAGAGCTCATTCTCTGATTGGCCACGGCAAGTCGCCTGGCCTGGAGTAGTGTTGTAAGTCGTGTCCAAGTCATGTCAAGTCACGTCAAGTCACGTCAAGTCACGTCAAGTCACGTCAAGTCACGTCAGGTCACGTCAAGTCACGTCAGGTCACGTCAGGTCACGTCAAGTCACGTCAGGTCACGTCAGGTCACGTCAGGTCACGTCAGGTCACGTCAGGTCACGTCAGGTCACGTCAAGTCACGTCAAGTCACGTCAGGTCAAGTCACTTCAAGTCACGTCGTGTTGCCCCTGTGTGAACCGAGCCTAATTTGTAAAATGTGCTAATAGTTTTGGGGTGTGCAGAATATAGAAGAAATTAGGAGCCAGATAGTACACTAGGTACTTTAAGGGCCTTTGTCAGTGGGTTTCAGTGGGTTTATGTTCATGTGAATTGGGCTTTGCATTCCTATACAAGTCTATGGGAATGCAAAACCTGCTGAAAGAGGAAGTAAACCCCTGATGAGTTTACTTCCTCTTTGATTCCCTGCAAAGATAAAGCATAATGGACTACTATGCATCGCATAGTAGTCCATTATGTGTCACCTGACACAGGAGCCAGCGAAGTCACCGCTGTCCCCTGTAGTCCGGAGCATCCATCTTCTCGGTGGGTCTTGCTGCTCCGCCGCTGTCATTCGACGAAGCCACGATGACGTCACTCCTGCGCATGCGCGCGGGAGCCGTCACTCGCGGCATATCACAGTTGACAGTGGCGCGCTCAGTGCGCCTGTACGCCGCTGTCTACGGCGCATGTGCCGTAGACAGAGGTTTAGGAGATATTTCTTGGACCTACAGGTAAGCCTTAATCTAGGCTTACCTGTAGGTCAAAGTGGTTTGTAAGGGTTTACAACCACTTTAAGGCCCGTTCCTGTTAATTTTTTTTTTTTTTTTTTAGGACGCTCCATGCAGGTGTATGGTGTGACGGATGTCAGCAGTGACATGTCTACTGACATCCGACCCGCTGAATCCAGACGGATGGAAACCCTATTTTCCATCTGTCTGGCGGATCAGATGAGTATGGACAGGCGGTCCGTTTTCATCCGATTTCCCCCCCCCCCCCCCATAGAGGAGAGCGAAGCTCTGACGGGTCCATCCCTGCACAGTGAGCAGAGACGGATCTGTCATTCGCTGGCTCACCGGGGATCAGTGGAGGGATCCCTGCTGCTCAGCAGGTAAGTGGAGTCCATCAAAATGGACAGCCCCGTTTGAAAGGGACCTCAAGCAGTTCAAATGCAGGTCAGAGGAAGGTCCACTGCTAGACAAATGCACCTGTCAATGAATTCTGAATGATCTCAAAGGGTCTTAAACTGATGCCATTGACACAGGCCTTAAAGAGGAAGTAAACCCTGATGGATTTACTTCCTCTTTAATTCCCTGCAAAGGTAAAGCATAATGGACTACTATGCATCAGGAGTGTGTCTATGGGAATTTTTGACCATTCTTCCTGAAGCCTATTTGTGCGGTCAGGCACTGATGTGGATGAGAAGGCCTGGCTCGCAGTCTCGGCTCTAATTCATACCAAAAGGTGTTCTATAGGGGTGAGGTCAGGGCTCTGTGCAGGCCAGTCAAGTTCCTTCACCCCAAACTCGCTCATCCATGTCTTTATGGACCTTGCTTTGTGCACTGGTGTGCATGTTGGAGCAGGAAGGGGCCATCCCTAAACTGTTCCCACAAAGTTAGGAGCATGAAATTTGTCCAAAATGTCTTGGTATGCTGATGCCTTTTAGAGTTTCCTTCACGGGAACGAAGGGGCCAAGCCCAATCCCTGAAAAACAACCCCACACTATAACCCCCCCTCCACCAAATGATTTTGACCATTACACAAAGCAAGGTCCATAAAGACATAGATGAGTGAGTTTGGGTGGAGGAACTTGACTTGCCTTCAAGGAGTCCTAACCTCAACCCGATAGAACACCTTTGGGATAAATTAGAGCGGAGACTGTGAGCCAGGCATTTTCATCCAACATCAGTGCCTGACCTCACAAAATCGTTTCTGGTAGAATGATCAAACATTCCCATAGACACACTCCTAAACCTTGTGGACAGCCTTCCCAGAAAAGTTTAAGCCGTTTATAACTGCAAAGAGGGAAATAACTACATATTGTACCCTACGGACTAAGACTGGGATGCCATTAAAGTTTATGTGTAAAGGCAGGCGTCCCAATACTTTTGACAATATAATAATATATATTACAAGATAGATCTACAGTAAGCTCATCCTGTAATAAAATTACAAGAGATGGACCTATAGTAAATTTGAGAGATATATCGACATATTATCTGAAGAGATGGCTCTATTGAGAAAGAAAATAAATATGTTCATAGAGCTGCACAATTAATTGTTAAAAAAATCGGGATCTCGATTCAACCCCCTCCCCCCCCCCCCCCCCCCCAAATCTCTCTATTGCAGAGTTTGCTGGTTCTTTCATATAGCAAGTGGAGAGACTTATCTGCTCACTCAGCTGTCAAAAGAAAACATCTGGGAAGTCTTTCAAGTTTTTAACATTGAAACAAACTCTTCCTTCTTGGATCAAAGGGAAACTTCTGTGTGTAAAGAAAAAATCCAGGCAGTCTGCCAAGTTTTTAAACAATGTGTAAATGCAGGAAGTTTAACCACTTAACGACTTGCCCACCGCTGTCGGCAAATATACACCGACAGAATGGCACGGCTGGGCAAAGTAACGTACCCATACGTTACTTTGAATTTCCCGCCATGAGCTCCGTGACCTTGCCCGCGGAACCCATGGACTCTATCACCACGGGGATACCCGCAGTCGTGTCACAGAACTGAAGAACAGGGAGATGCCGATATAAACAGCATCTCCCCATTCTGCCTAATGACAGGACACCGACTGTCTGCTCCCTGTCATCGGGGAGCAGCGATCAGTGTCGTGTCACTGCTAGCCCATCCCCCAGACAGTTAGAAACGCTCCCCCAGGACACACTTAACCCCTCTTTGCTCACTAGTGGTTAACCCCTTCACTGCCAGTGACATTTTTACAGTAATCAATGCAATTTTATAGCATTGATCGCTGTATTAATGCCAATGGTCCCAAAAATGTGTCAAAATTGTCTGATGTGTCCCACAATAATGTCATAGACACGATAAGAATCACTGATCTCCGCCATTACTAGTAAAAAAATTAAAATAAATTAATAAAAATGCCGTAAAACTATCCCCTATTTTGTAGACACTTTAACTTTTGCGCAAACCAATCAATAATGCGTATTGCAGATTTTTTTTTTCTTTTTTTTATTATTTATAGCAAAAAGTAAAACATGAGGTTTTCAAAATTGTCACTGTTTTTTTTGTTTATAGCACAAAAAAATAACCGCAGAGGTGATCAAATACCACCATAAGAAAGCTCTATTAGTGGGGGAAAGTGGGGGAAAAAGGACATCAATTTTGTTTGGGAGCCACGTTGCACGACCGCGCAATTGTCAGTTAAAGCGATGCAGTGCCGAATCGCAAAAAGTGCTCTGGTCAGGAAGGGGGGTAAATCCTTCCGGGGCTGAAGTGGTTAAAGTCTAAATCTTTTTTTCTGACACTTGTTAAGTTAAAATCAATTACTTGGAACCCCCAAACATTATATACATTTTAGCAGAGACCCTAGGGCAGTGATGGCGAACCTTGGCACCCCAGATGTTTTGGAACTACATTTCCCATGATGCTCATGCACTCTGCAGTGTAGGTGAGCATCATGGGAAATGTAGTTCCCAAAGATCTGGGGTGCCAAGGTTCACCATCACTGCCCTAGGGAATAAAATGTCAATTGCTGCAATATTTTATGTCCAGCGGTCTTTCAAGCGCAATTTTTTGGGAAAAATTACACTTCAATGAATAAAAAATGGGAACTCCAGGCAACTGTGGCCTACATAGAGGGTGCTTTCAATGTCTACAGTTTTTGAAATATTTTGAAGGTATAGTAACATGTAATGTATGTATCTCTGCATTTTATTGTAATTGTAAATCTAGTTTGTCCTCATTTTGGGCAGGGAGGAAACAGGTGCAGTGTGTCATTAGAGGGAGTGTAGCTTTGGCGGTATGCCTCATGACGTTTTCCCCTGGCACATTTCAGATGGAGATGGAAATCCAGAGCGTTTCTGAAGCATATGAAAATCTTGTAAAATCCTCATCCAAGAGAGAGACTCTGGAGAAAGCCATGAGAACGAAGCTGGAAGGAGAGATCCGCAGAATTCACGACTTTAACAGGGACCTTCGAGGTACAAAATAAACACCGCTATTGCCGTATGTTTGACCATCGCAACCATAATGTGCCATATTTTTATTTTTATTGTTGTGTTTACTATTGTTATTAAAATGTGACTACAAGTAAATACAATTGTAAGAAGAATTTTTATTTTAATTTTTTTTGGGCTGAATTGATATGCCTTTAGAGTAGAGCTGCCACGACGAGTCGACGTAATCGATTACGTCGACTACAAATATACGTCGTCGTCGACGTGCATGCAGGGCGTCGATGCGTCACAGTGCTCCGTATCTCCCGCTCTCCTCCGTGCTGCCATCCCACTCTCTTCTCCCTCTCCGTGCCGCCGTCCCCCTCTCTTCTCCCCCTCCGTGCCGCCGTCCTTAGGGGTGCAACGGATCGTCGCCCTGCTCGGATCGGCACCTGCCGCGATCCGCGGTCTTGGCCTTAGGAGAGGCCGCGGCTTCGGCCTAGCTCCGAAGCGGTGGCCATCTTTCTACACCCAGGCATTTACAATGTGATCGCTCCGACGGAGCGATCACTTGTAAACAAACCGGTGTCATGACATGACGCTGGTTTCTCTCTCCCCTCTCTGTACTGATCTGTGCAGTGGAGGGGAGAGGTTGGATGGAAGCAGCCATCCTTCCATACTCTGCTAGCCCATACTCTGCTAGCCCATTCTCTGCTAGCCCATTCTCTGCTAACCCATTCTCTGCTAGCCCATTCTCTGCTAGCCCATTCTCTGCTAGCCCATTCTCTGCCAGCCCATTCTCTGCCAGCCCATTCTCTGCCAGCCCATTCTTTGCCAGCCCATTCTCTACTCTGCCAGCCCATTCTCTACTCTGCCAGCCCATTCTCTACTCTGCCAGCCCATTCTCTACTCTGCCAGCCCATTCTATACTCTGCCAGCCCATTCTATACTCTGCAATACAGTACAATACTCTGCCATACAGTACTCTGCCATACAATACTCTGAAGGTTATCCAAAGGATTAATTAGCTAATCAAAAAAAAAACCACTAGATTCATAAAAAAATAAATTAAAAAATAATAATCGGATAGTTGTTGACTAATCGAAGAAATAATCGATAGATTAGTCGACAGACAAATTAATCGTTAGTTGCCAGTTCTACTTTAGAGTCTTATCTTCTTACCCGATGGGCAGATATGATGGCACTTGTGTACAGGTTGTATATACTACTTCTGTAATAAACCCAAGTGGAAATGATTTTTGGGCATGAATCGGAGTGCAGCTCAACTTGTGGAAAAAACCTGGTCCTCTGCATACCGACTAGGGCTGCAACTAACAATTATTTTCATAATCGATTAGTTGGCCGATTTTATTGTTTCGATTAATCGGTTAATAACCTTAAAAAAAAAAAAAAAGTGGGTCAAATTGACGTTCATTTTCAACCACAGTGACGGGAAAATTTGGAAAAAATAGAAAAATTCTTAGTCAAAGGAATTTTCAGACAGTGTATGTGGTTTTCGTTCAAAAATGACATTCATTTTAAAAACAAGTGAAAATTTCAAACAAAATTCTTTCTATCAGCGAATCTACAAAGATTTTTCGTCGGAATATTCTCATCTGAAAAATTGATCCGTGTGGCCAGCATAAGGCTCAGTACACACCTATGCAGTTTTCTTTTGATCTGTTTCTGCAGTGCTTTTTGCTGTGCGTTTTGATTTTTGTGCACGTGATTTTACTGCAATTTGCTTTTTTTTTTTTGGGCAGACTAAAAAACACAAATTGCTGCAAAAACGCATTACATCCCTTTTCTGCAGCTTCTCCATTGAAGTATATTCAACAAATAAAGCACCATTTTGCGTTTTTAAAAGTCCCTGACCCTTTCAGATGTGAACGTGTCCCATAGGAAACCATGTAAATGAACTGTAGTGCATTTCTGCAAAAAGCACCAATAAACACATAGATGTGAACCAGGTCTAAGACGTTTAGTAACATAATGGGGTTAAAAAAACTAAAATTAGCCCTTTATAGTAGAAAAAAAGCAGATAATCACTACTGTAAGGGGTTCATTTTTTTTTCTGTAGAACGGTGAAAGTAATATTTACAGTAGTGATTATTTGCTCTTTTTTTTTTTCTTAACTCCATTATGTTACTGGCCTATTAATCGATTATGAAAATAGTAATCGATTAATCGACAACTAATCGATTAGGAAATTAATTGATTCGTTGTTTCAGCCCTAATACCCCCCCCTTTTTTTTTTTTTTTGGTGCTCCATATGCATTGTTGCTTACACCTACCTAGTAGAGGTATGCAGGCAGTGTATTTGAACAGACGCTATTTGGATGATCTTTTTGCTCAGATTTTTCAAACTCCGATTTAACGGATTCCAAGTGGTGTCTTTTGGGCTAGTCTTCCTCATACTTTTTCATTTAAAATATAATTTAAGTTTTGAGAAAAAAGCAATGCCAACTATTTTTGGTGAAAATTATACATGAAGCTCATTTACTTATTGAGCGCCAAGTGTCAGGGTCTGCATACTATAATCACACGGCCAGTCTTCGTTTTGTAATACAAATACAAAATGCTAAGAGAAGGAGATAAGGAAACAAAAGAGAAAACCCCCAGGAATGTGTGCTGCTTTTTATTTTTATTTTACCTTGGTTACAAGGAACTTATTTTTACATTTGTAACCATTTTAGAAAATCAGATTAGAAAAGCAAAGTCAATTTGATAACCTGTTTACAAATAAGCTTGTGAAAGTGGCATTTTCCTTTAGGCTGGAATCGCATCTATGCAGTTTTAGTGCTTTTTGCATTTTGCAGATTTGCACTACGGTCCATTTACCACGGTTTCCTATGGAACATGTTCTGTAGTGCAAATCTGCAAAAAGCACTAAAAATGCATAGGTGTGAATCCAGCCTAAAAAGCCTCTCTGTATGCTTGTTTACTTTCCACACAGACATACTATTAAAACGCATTTTAACAGCACTCCAAAAAAGACCACAAAATAAAATTGAATTGTGTTACATGTAATAAGTCATTTGCCAAGTGCACAGTACAGAAAGTGAAAATTAGTGTCTGGTTGTTCTAGATTTCTAACGCCCCCCCCCCCTGCAACGCGTATCACAAATGCAATCCGATTGCAGTGTGTTTTTTTTTTTTTTTGTGCAATTTCACCCGATTCAAGCGAATGGCCTGAAAACTGAATCCACACGGGGACATGCTCCTGGTGTAAACCAACACTACAGCCAATATTTGTTTTATTTTAGTGGAGTGGAGAAGAATTAGAAAACCGGCCGGGTTTTTATCGCTACCTCTGCCCATTAGGGAGATGCACCCCTTTTTATTTGGCCTGTTTATTTTCATGAAAGTAAAAACCTCTCAAATTTTGGAATGTCCCTCAAACTGTTATAGAGGGAAAATTATACACTAGTTCCGGTGACCTGGGGGGGCTTCAAGAGATTTCCTTTATTTACAGGGATTTCTTCTTGTGCCCTTTTTTTTGGCTATGGGACAGGAAATCTCCCCAATGGGACACAGATGGCAAAAAAAAAAACCTGACTGGTATTCTAACCCTCCCTTACTGTATCCAAAATTAAAAAGAAAAGTTTTTCCCATTAGGCCCGTTTCACACTGGGGCGCTTTTGAAGCGCAACAGAGCTAAAAATAGCGCCTGCAAAGTGCCCTGAAACAGCAGCTGCTCCTAAACCGCTAGTGGCCAAAAAAGGGTTAAAATCGTCCGCGGTATAGCCACTGCCCCACGGATTTCAATGGGCAGGAGCAGTTTAGGAGCGGTGTATACACCGCTCCAAAGATGCTGCTTGCAGGAGTTTTTAACGTCCTGCAAGCGCACCGCTCCAGTGTGAAAGCCCTCTGGGGTTTCACACTGGAGCGGTGCGCTTGCAGGACATTAAAAACTCCCGCAAGCAGCATCTTTGGAGCGGTGTATACACCCCCTCCTGCCCATTGAAATCAGTGGGGCAGAGCGGCTATACCGCGGGCGATTTTAACCCCTTTTTGGCCACTAGCGGGGGTTAAAACTGCCCCGCTAGTGGCTGAATAGCGCCGTTTTACCACCAATGCCACTCCCGCCCCAGTGCGAAAGGGGCCTAAAAGTTCTACATCAAGGGTTACTAATGGTGTACATTTTCTAGGTGCTTTTGCAAATGAAATGAGCACACACGATTCTTCTTATAAAAGGATCGACTTAGAAAACTGCTTACATTTCAGCCATGCTGGATATCACATTTTAGTAGATCATGTGAAACGTGAATGTTGCTGCTTTAACTCTCCTAAAATGAAGGAATATGATTAACTCTGCCCATTTAGTCATGGGACTATTTTGTTCACATAGCAAAGTAGTTCAGGTATTCAGTAGACTAGTGTTATTTTCTTCACAATTATTGGGTGTTTCCTGTAATGAAGACCAAACCTTCATCAGAAGAATAGTTTTAACCATGTGCATTGTCACTTAAATTCCAACTCCCCCTCAAAATAATCTTCTTCAATTAATCTGCTTCCTCTCAAATGTGCCTGACTGATGCCTCCAGGTTTGCAATGTTAAAAAAAAAAAAAAAAAAATCCAGCAAGCAGGTACATAATGATGCATCACTACTGTAATAATAATGCATAGTGTTATGCTGTGTGTGTCTAATAAATGGCTGTATTGATTAAAGCTAAACGCCAGACGAGAAGCGTCGTTAGCGGCGGATATACAGCGGTAGGAAATCTTATCCTTTTCCGCTCTCTACTCTCAGCATGTTCTTATCAGTACATCTCTGAAGAATAAAAAAAGATGATTTCAGGATAGGTTTATGGTTTTGCACAACCTGTATTTTTTTTTTTTTTTTTTTTTTTTTTTTTGTGTGTGTTTATTTATTTATTTTTTTTTTTTTTGTAATTTTTTAATTTTTTTTTTTTTTTTTTTTTAATGAATGAATTTAATATTTTTTTTGTTCAGCATTAAAGTAATATGATGCATATTTCTTATCAAGCAGTGGAATTATGATTGTTTTGTAATTTAACGAACATAGTGTGCTATATATCATGAGCAAGATATTTTGTGAAATCTAATATTTACTTTACAGGTTCACCGATAACTGTATTTTCCAGAGATATGAGACGCTTCTGGCCTCGGTGTTGTAGCCAATTCCCATCGAAGGAATAGGCTCCATTTTCAGCCGTGTTGGGTTGTGGAGACAAAACGGCCACATCTGTTGTGTATATGTGATGCTTCCTGTTTAGGTTGCTGCTATAAAACATTTGTTAAAAGACTTAACCTCTCTTGTTGTAGTTGAGGAAATGTTGGATCCATATCAGAGTAAAATCTCCAAGCGTTTAGTTTCCATGCATTATAACATCTTATTTCTAGAACTAGTAAAAGCCATTTCTTCCCCCCCTTTTTATTTTTTATTTTTTTAGAGCGAATGGAAACCGCAAATAAACAACTTGCAGCGAAGGAATTGGAGGGGTCAGAGGACAACAGAAAGACAATATCACAACTTCTAGCACAAAGTAAGTTCCTGCAATAACTATTTCTTCTCCATTGGGACCATTAACTCCATGAATCCAAATACCAAAGGAAGTCTATTAAACAAGAAACTGTGAAGGGTAGTGAGGATATGCAAAGTGCACTAGTAACCAAAAGCAGCAATTCCATAACTGCACTTTTACTGCTGTGAGTTATGAATTGTCCTTGTTTTTTGCATTTTGTTTAAAGTGGTTGTAAAGGGTTCAAGATTTTTTTTTTTACCTTCATGCATTATATGCTTTAAGGTAACAAGCATTCTGTGTGCAGCAGCCCCCCAATACTTACCTGAGCCCCATCTCGATCCAGCAATGTGTATGAGAGCAGCGTCTCTTCCGGGTTTCTTCCTCCTCATTGGTTGAGACAGCAGTGGGAGGCATTGGCTCCCTCTACTGTCAATCATAGCCAGTGAGCCACTTGAGGTCAAGATAACGCTCTGTGTATCAATGGACACATAGAGCAATGGCTTGGAAGCGAGCTTGCTCAGGTGCACTTGGCAGTAGGGACGGACCAGGAGCACCGGCTGGGGACCCGAGAAGGGTTTTTCTTTTTCGCTTTCTCTTTTTTTCGCTTTTTCGCTCTTTCGCTTTTTCGCTCTCTCGCTTTTTCGCTCTCTCGCCTTTTCTCTCTCGCCTTTTCTCTCTCTCGCCTTTTCTCTCTCTCGCCTTTTCTCTCTCTCGCCTTTTCTCTCTCTCGCTTTTTCTCTCTCTCTCTCTCGCGCTTTTTCTCTCTCTCTCTCTCGCTTTTTCTCTCTCTCTCTCTCTCTCGCTTTTTCTCTCTCTCTCTCTCTCTCGCTTTTTCTCTCTCTCTCGCGCGCGCTTTTTCTCTCTCTCTCGCGCGCGCTTTTTCTCTCTCTCTCTCGCGCGCTTTTTCTCTCTCTCTCTCTCGCGCGCTTTTTCTCTCTCTCTCTCTCGCGCGCTTTTTCTCTCTCTCGCGCGCTTTTTCTCTCTCTCTCTCTCTCTCTCTCTCGCGCTTTTTCTCTCTCTCTCTCTCTCTCGCGCTTTCTCTCTCTCTCTCTCTCGCGCTTTTTCTCTCTCTCTCTCTCTCTCTCTCTCTCTCTCTCTCTCTCTCGCGCTTTTTCTCTCTCTCTCTCTCTCTCTCTCTCTCGCGCTTTTTCTCTCTCTCTCTCTCTCTCGCGCTTTTTCTCTCTCTCTCTCGCGCTTTTTCTCTCTCTCTCTCTCTCTCGCGCTTTTTCTCTCTCTCTCTCTCTCTCTCTCGCGCTCTCTCTCTCTCGCGCTTTTTCTCTCTCTCTCGCGCTTTTTCTCTCTCTCTCTCTCGCGCTCTCTCTCTCGCGCGCTTTTTCTCTCTCTCGCCTTTTCTCTCTCGCGCTTTTTCTCTCTCTCGCCTTTTCTCTCTCTCTCTCTCTCTCTCTCTCTCTCTCGCGCGCGCGCGCTTTTTCTCTTTCTTTTCTTCTTCTTTTCTCTTTTTTTTTCTCTTTCTCTTTCCATGGACTTGGGAGTCTGTCCCACCCAGATCTCTATCGGACTCCCAATAAAACCAGCCCCGGGATGGACTTTACCAATACAGAGTAAAGAACTATCCTTTACCCTGAAGTCTTTGCTGGTATTATTTTAGATTGCAAATCCAAGAATCTGTAGCGGAACATATATCCCATCAATCGCTTTTCCTGTAATTTTTAACCTGTTTCACAGGCACCCAGCTAATAAAAAATAAAATCTTATAATTTATTACTAATATTTTTTTTCTTTTTCTTCTTATTTCTCTTGCTCTGATGAAATTTAAAGCCCAGTTGCTCCAAGGCAGAACAATTTTAAAGCTGAACTGCAGGGTGCTCCCTTTCACTCTCCTCCCACACCCTTCCAGCTAATCCCTGACATAAAAACTTTAAATGCCCTTTTTTACCCACCGAAATTCAGTCACATGCCAAGTCTTCTGTCCTTCCATGTACAGGAGCCATCATGCCCACATCTGCAACCCTTGATTACCAGTCCCTCACACCTGGAAACTCGCCAGTGAGGAACCCAGATGGTGCATTTAGAGAAATTTTTAAATGCTCCATAAGATTTATTTTCTTATGTTGACCTGACCGCAGGTGTGTTTTTAACGCAATTTTTTTTGTACTTAAATTGGATCTTTAGTGCATCTGAGCACCACAAACTAAAAACGGTATTTTAATTCATTCTTATTATTAAAGACAAACTCCCCCAACCATCCATGTCTCCATGCTTTATTTTTCCGACAAATTGCTTTGAAATTCACCCGTAGCATTTCTGGCTGTGGCCATCTTGAGTAAGGGCAAACGATTTATGTACCATTCACTTCCTGCCCTTAGCTCAAGTATGCACACAGAAGAGTGTGCTTAGCTGAGAAAACCCCTCCTCCTCTCCTGAAGACTCCTGGGATGTATGACA
This sequence comes from Lithobates pipiens, assembly GCF_037356315.1. Taxonomy (NCBI): domain Eukaryota; kingdom Metazoa; phylum Chordata; class Amphibia; order Anura; family Ranidae; genus Lithobates; species Lithobates pipiens. Next base: position 19,830,892 of record NW_027507685.1, on the reverse strand, counting down.
TCATTTGCCTAGCCAGGAAATGAGGAACTAACTGAAGAAATGTAAAAAAAAAAAAAAAAAAGATAAGGATTAAAAATAATCAATGGTGATTAGGCAAGTGAAGTTCCACTTTAACCACTTACGGCCCGCTGCACGCCTATATACAGTAGGTGCCACCAGCCATATTGTGTCAATCTTTTATCGGCGAGATTGACACCCTGCGAGCCCCGTTGCGGGAACCAGCGCCCTGCGACCCACCCCCACCCCAAAGCACCTTGTCCCCATGTTGATGAGGACAAGGGCCTCTTCCCGAAAACCCTGGCCGTTGGTTGTCTGGGTCTGCGGGCGGGGGGGCTTATCGGAATCCGGGAGCCCCTTTTAATATGGGGGCCCCCAGATACCGGCCCCCCACCCTATGTGAATGAGTATGTGGTACCATGTACCCCTACCCATTCACATGGTGAAAAAAAAGTGTGAATAAAAAAACAGAAGTTTTTAAAGTAATTTATTAGACAGCTCCGGTGATCGTCTTCCATCTTGGGGGGGTCTTCTCGCCAGACTCCTCCACTATCTTCTGCTCTTTTACTAGTGGAGGAGTCCGGCTTTCTTCTTCGTCACCGCTGCCGCCCGGGGGTCGTCTTCCGACTTCGGGGTCTTGTCCCGCTCTTCGGTTCTTCTGCCGGGCCTCCGCTATCTTCTTATAGCTCTTTTACTAGCGTTGGCCCGGTCTTCTGTCGCCGCCACCTTCTTCTCTTCTTCTCCCTTGCGATGTTGACACAACGCTCTCTCTGGCCACCATGGCAGGGACGCGTTGTGTGCAGAAGCGAACGCATACCTGAGTAGCGCCCACATTGGAAAACAGTGTTCAAACCACATATGTGAGGTATCGCCGGGTTAGGTAGAGTGAGAGCAATTGTTTTAGCTCTAGACCTCTGTAACGCAAAACGTGCAACCTGTAGAATTTTATAAACGTCGCCTATTTTTGAGGGTAAAAGTTTGTCGCCTTTCCACGAGCGGGTGCAATTTTGAAGTGTGACCTGTTGGGTATCAATTTACTCGGTGTAACATTATCTTTCACAATATAAAAAAAAAATGTGCTTAACTTTACTGTGGTCTTATTTTTTTATTCAAAAAAGTGTATTTTTTTCCAAGAATGCGATTGTAAGACCGCTGTGCAAATACGGTGTGACAAAGTATTGCAACGACCGCCATTTTCTTCTCTAGTGTGTGTCTGGGAAAAAAAATATGTTTGGGGGTTCAAATTTATTTTCAAAAAAAAAAAAAAAGATTTTAATTTGTAAAGTTTGCAAGTTTGAAAAATATACTTGGTCCTTAAGTGGTTAACTACATTTTACCATGTTTGAATAAGGGACTTTCCTTGGCAATTGGTGTAATCAATTTTACAAAGCAGCCCTGGCCATTTAGCACCATGGAAACAGGCACGTCTGCTGACATCCTTGGGGCTTGTTCCTACTTTAGCTGCTTTGATCAGATGAACTTTCTGCATCAGGACCTAAGCTGACTTTTAGTCGTAGAGAATAGGGGTTTTTATTTAAACACAGTACTGGCACTAAATGAGTAATTTGTGAAGATTTACTCTGAATTTCACACTGTGTTTAAAAAAAAATCCCTGGAAGCCTCAAATTCTCGGTTTGACAAAATCTGTGGTCTCGTCTATTTTATTCACTTGCATGCTTGGTGGTTTGATGTTTCTTTAGTCAAGGCTTTGATCTCCATTTTTCCCACCCTGTGGAGGGAGGGGTGGCTGTGATCTGGTTCCCATATGCAGCCAAGCTTTTTAAAAAGTGAAACATTTTTCCGGCTAATTGTTGGAGGTAATTAAAGGTGTTTACATATTTTCTGTGGGAGTTGCCTCTTTTCAAGACCATATTTTCTGTGGGTGTTGCCCTGTTTAGTATCAAGCATGCTTCTTTTATTTCTGCACGAGATTTCTCGTTGGTGTTAAGTTTTGCATAAATCAGCATATCTATACTTCTTTCTGATTGTAGTCAATAATATATAAATACTGTGAGGCAGTTCTGACAATTAATGGTGGGCCATTTTAAAATCTTGAACTCTTCAGTGAGTTTACATGGTCATATAAATGGATCGCCTTTGCTGATATAATAAAATATCCCAATCACTGCTACGAGGCTTATTTCCCTTTAAATGGGGCTCCTCCATACCCTCATTCTGAGCCCAAATTTGAAACCTCATTAAAGAAATTTAGTAGAACGGAGCACCTCAATGCCTTTCAAGGGCCTAACATACATTTAGTCAATCATATATGGGAACTGTAGGATTTGTCCTCTCTGAGGGCCAAGTCTTTGTACATTACCGCTATTTGACCTACCTTACAATATCAAGTATACAACTAGTATTGGTGTGAATATTTTTTCTTTTATTGATTGTTTTAATTCCATAGGGTTCTTCATTAAAATCATACAATCAATAAAGATAAAAAAAAATATTCACACCAATACTAGTTGTATACTTGATATTGTAAGGTAGGTCAAATAACAGTAATGTACGAAGACTTGGCCCTCAGAGGACAAATCCTACAGTTCCCATATATGGGATATACATTACCGCTATTTGACCTACCTTGCAATATCAAGTATACAACTAGTATTGGTGTGAATATTTTTTATCTTTTATTGATTGTTTTAATTCTATAGGGTTCTTCAATAAAATCATACAATCAATAAAGATAAAAAAAATATTCACACCCATACTAGTTGTATACTTGATATTGTAAGGTAGGTCAAATAACGGTAATGTACGAAGACTTGGCCCTCAGAGAGGACAAATCCTACAGTTCCCATATATGGGATATACATTACCACTATTTGACCTACCTTACAATATCAAGTATACAACTAGTATTGGTGTGAATTTTTTTTTTTATCTTTTATTGATTGTTTTAATTCCATAGGGTTCTTTTTATTTACCATTGGGTGTATCAGACCAAGTTAGGCCCTTTTCACATGGGCGGACCGATCGGGTGCCTTTTATGGAGCGACGGGTGTAAACGGACATCTTTTTGCACCCACCAACATCTGGTCCTATCTGCTAGAAACAGACGGCTGTGGGATCTATTCCCCATCCATAGTTTAGATTGGATGACAGTCCGATGTAAATGGACAGGCAGATAAAGCGGAAGTAAACCCATCCATTAAACAGTTTCATTTACAGCATGTGCCAGAAATGTAACACTCCCATTGGTTGTGCTCTCAACCAAACTACAAACCATCCAATGGCTGGCGTCATAACTGATCACATGTGCAACATCATGGCAGTTGGAGATTAAACAGAGGCAAAGATGGCAGCTTCCTTGGCTGAAAACGATAGGAGGGTTTACTTCCACTTTAACATCTGACCGCCCATAGAGGACAGCGAGTTGTGTCCATTTCCTCTCTGCATAAGCGGAGTGGGCAGGGATCCAGTGGAGATATCCCCCGCTGACAAGGGGGGATCAGCTGGCGGAGTCCACCAGTGTGAAAGAGCCCTTAGTATTTGGTTAAATCATATCCACTCTAATTTTCTAGTGCATTAATATTCCATGTCTCATGTACTAAGAAACTGTTTACTTCTGTAGTTCTGTATTTCTCTTGAGTACAAGCTAATTTTCCCTTACTTATCCTTCCACCCTGGAGGAACTTTTACAGAATTTGTGATTATGACTGTATGCTGTACTAGCTATAACATTCTTGTTCTCTAGTTGCTCATTTTCATAGATAATTATGCAAACTTTTTTTTTCTATTGCTAACTGTATGCAATATATACCGGCTTTCTGTCTGTAGCAGATGGACATATTTATATATGTTCTGTCATCTGTGTTTCTTGTTAAAACTTCTTGCCTTTGCTCCCACTATGGTATTTTTTTGGCCCAAAGGACCTAATTAGGCGTGCCTGTAAACCTGCATTTGCACCTGAAAAGCTCCTCTTGCCCAGCCCAGGACACGGATTTCTGAAGATATCCGTGAAAAGTGCTTGGAAAATGCCAGACAAAAAAACATTTCAAAATCGCTAGGAATATGCTCTGCCGCGGTGTGAATGCAAGCTTATTCTTCACGTGTGCCTGAAAATATACACGTTTACACTGAGATGGGGACATTCGCAGATTAAGGCCTGATTCATACCTATGCATTTTTAGTGCTTATTGCATTTTGCAGATTTGCACTACAGAACATGTTCCATAGGAAACCATGGTTGATGGATTGTAGTGCAAATCTGCAAAATGTAAAAAGCACTAAAAATGCATAGGTGTGAATCCAGCCTTAGGGCCAGTTCACACCATAGAACCGCAGTCTGGATGCGTTCCAGATGCTTTTCTGCATGCACATTTTTGATACGTTTTTAGTGCGTTTTTGATGCAGTCAGTGCAATTCCCCCCCCCCCCCCCTTTGTTTTGTCCTAACCTTAAATAAGGTCATGTGTTACAGTGCGTTTTTTGGTGCATTCCAGTGCGTTTTTGATGCACTTTAGAGCATTTCAGTGCAGGAAAAATGCAGCATGTCCTATTATAATTTTTACCGGAACGCATTGGTACTGCAAGCACTGGTGTGAACTATGCCATTGAAAACCATATAACCTACTTTTCCATGCATTTTTAATGCAGAAAAAAAAAACACACTGGACTGCATGTGGTGTGAACTGGCCGTTAATCAGTTGTGTTTGTGTTATGTCTTCTTTCATTGAACATTGTCAGTCAAGTCCAGAGTTGAGGCTCTACATAGGAACCACATTAAATGTGCTGCCTTATGTTTCTGGGACTCCAGAGGTATGGCCAGTATGAATACTGCATGAAGAAATTTGAATGTGTGTTTTGAAAAAGAAAAGGAATTGTGGAATGACTGTATTGTATGAGTATTGCAAACCAATGTCTATCTGTATAATGGTCATGTCTTTTGTGACTGATAGGATTGGAAGGAAAATTTTAATTAGAGAGGAAGGGGGGGGGGGGGGGGGGTCAGTTTTTTTTTTTTTTTTTTTTTTTTTTTTATATTATCCCACATTGGGCATAAGGCTTGCCTTTACCAGTGGTGTACAACTTTGTGTAGCAAACCAATCTAGTGTGGAAAGTTAGAAAAATTATTATATTTAACTTTTACTGGACCATGGGAGAATCCAGTCGGTCAACTTTCACCATGTCCTGACTCATTTTTCAACTAGACTAATTAAAATTTCAGCCATAAGAATTTCTGAGTCCCATTAAGTGCACATACTCTCGTGAGCAATGACAACAAGATACTGCCTTTGCCATGCATTCTTCTGTGCAGTGATGTACATAATGGAAAGTAATTTAAAATATTTAATTTTAAAGGCCATCTGTAGTATTGTGTAATGAAGAAACAATGTGAAAATTTCTTTGTAGCATCATAGCGGAAATAAGCTCTTATGTAAAACGGTCCCTCCAGCACTAAATGCCACACTTGGGCAATAGGTGGTTGGCATCTCTGCCAGGTTCCTGACAGGTTTGTATGTACATCCTCTGACCGTTCCCTTATGGCTCATATCTGTAAAAGACTATAGATACAGTAGCACAGCATCGGGTACAATAGCAGTTGTTCTTCAGTAATTTACAGAACCGAGGTGGAGCCACCAAATCAAACGATACCACATCCCAAATAAATATACAAATATAGAACAGGGGAAGAGGTAACCAACCTCACAGGACTTTTAAGGGTATCGATATTGTATAATATAGGGAGGACCCTTAGGGATCAAACAACAATAGACCAAAGATAAAAAATCTCAAAGTTTATTACAAAGAAGAAAATAAACAAAATATGCTAAAAAACACCATGTGTAAAGATCCATCCAATACACAATGATTTTGAAGAATTTCTTTTGAACTCAATCAATATAATTTAAAGGATGCTCGACATGTTTCACTCAAAACGAGTTTCATCAGGAGCTTTGTATGAATATAACATTGTAGTGCAGTATGGATAGACACATAATAGATTAGATACAGAAATGTATATAAAACATTACAAAAAATGTTCCAGAAAATACCATATATAGACATAAATTAGGCAAAAAAAAGGTGATCACATTATACAGAAATAAGGGCATCTGAATAGTCAAAGATCAAAAAACCTGGGAAATTTCGCTCTAAACCTGCATCAGGTTTACAAAGAGCCAATCAATCACTGATAATCCGAATAGAAAAAACACCCAAGGGGGGGGGGGGGGGGGCTCAGCAATAGATAAATGGGAGCGTCTAAACCCAGTTAGGAAGCCTCTATAAACACTAAAAATCTTTTTGTTATTTATGGTTATTATCGGGTATTTCTGGACCTGGCTTGTACGGGTGCCCGGGGCTTTGTTGTAATTTCAGCATTACTAATCAATTGGTGCCCCTTTGCAATTATGTAAGTCCCTTCTTCTTACTTTGCACCAATTGGCCTTATCGCCATATAACTGGTGTTTTTAGCATATTTTGTTTATTTTCTTCTTTGTAATAAACTTTGAGATTTTTTATCTTTGGACTATTGTGGTTTTATCCCTAAGGGTCCTCCCTATATTATACAATATCGATGCCCTTAAAAGTCCCGTGAGGTTGGTTACCTCTTCCCCTGTTCTATATTTGTATGTTCTTCAGTAATGATTGCCTTCGTGCAATTGTTGGGGTTCAGAAGTGGTCATTTGTATGCTGTAGAGTACATGTAGAGATCTAGGTTTGTTATCAGGCTTATGAGCATAACAGTCCTGTACTAGGAAAGGACGTAAATGGGAGAAAAACAATAAATTACAAATCGTAAAATTGCAAGGCACAGACCTAAGCTGTACATTCATAACCTGACGTTTTTTATTGGTAAAAATAATGAAAAAATACAAGTTATGCTCTTTTTAGCTTGAATACACAAAGTGCTGTTTTTCTCTAACTTATGTATAGAACAGATTCAATATATGTAGATTACACAAACCAATGAGTTGTACTAGACCCTACATTTCAATTCTACCCATTCCGGTGGGTTCTTGCAACACAAATGGAAGTTATTCTGGCCAAACATAGTTTAAATGTAATATTATGCCCCGTACACACGACCAGACTTTTCAACATCAAAAGTCTGACGGAATGATTCCGGCAGACTATTCGAACGTGTGTGGGCTGCAGCGGACTTTTGATTTGCAAAAGTCTGACAGACTTTAGAAATGGAACATGTTTCAAATTTTTCCGACAGAACTCTGCCAGACCCAGAAATCCGCTCGTGTGTGTGCTAGTCTGACGGACTAAAACCGACGCTAGGGCAGCTATTGGCTACTGGCTATGAACTTCCTTATTCTAGTCCAGTCATACGTCATCACGTTCAAATCCGTCGGACTTTGGTGTGATTGTGTGTGGCCAAGTCCGTTCATTCGGAAAGTCCGTCAGAACTCTGTCAGAACTCTGTCAGAACTCTGTCAGAACTCTGTCAGAACTCTGTCAGAACTCTGTCAGAACTCTGTCAGAACTCTGTCAGAACTCTGTCAGAACTCTGTCAGAACTCTGTCAGAACTCTGTCAGAACTCTGTCAGAACTCTGTCAGAACTCTGTCAGAACTCTGTCAGAACTCTGTCAGAACTCTGTCAGAACTCTGTCAGAACTCTGTCAGAACTCTGTCAGAACTCTGTCAGAACTCTGTCAGAACTCTGTCAGAACTCTGTCAGAACTCTGTCAGAACTCCGTCAGAACTCTGTCAGAACTCTGTCAGAACTCCGTCAGAACTCCGTCGAAAGTCTGCCGGACTTAAGTCCTGTCGTGTGTACGCGGCATTAGATTGTGTACAACCAGCTTTACTGTTTAAGTGAATACATCGCAGATGTTGCAGCCCTCACTGGCATTTTCAGAGCTAATATGGTCGGTTTTATGTGGTTAATACTGAGCTATGAAATATTTGTGTGTTTTATTGTTCTCCACCCATATGAATATAGTAATATCACATTTAGTTTTTTTTTTTTTTTTTAAATACCCCTTTCAAAACTGGTGCACTTATGCCAAGCTTTTCCAGGGCAAAAAAAGAGCATGAAAACAATTCCTATGTAACTGTTCACACTGCAGGTGTGCTGAGCTATGAAAAATCCTGCATGCTGCATCTTTGGTGCAGTTTTTCAAAAGCACACCAAAAAGGCACCTGTGAGTCAGTCGGGGTACATGTGTGAAAGGGCTCTTCAACACCCACATTACTCCTTACCCAAGTACCTTACATTTTGATAAACCTTCAAGAATCACATTGACCACTTTGGACAAGAAGTTGGTGAACTTGGTTAAGTTTTTTTTTTTTTTTTTTTTTTTTTTTTAAACTTTCTTATTGTTCTTCAGTACCCGGTTTGGCTTTTTGTATGTTTGTTATCCACTCAGAAGTGGAGTGTTTTTTTTAATTTTTTTTTAAACAAAGGTTTCCCACAGCTACCTGTTAGCTGCCAGTGAAATTGCAGCAATTAGTTTTGTTGGTGTCACGTTTTGGTGGACACGCAAAGATGAAAGCTTCTCACATAGTTCTTTAGAAGTGGCACGGCCTTGTTCTCATGTAATCCTTTGCCCTGATTCACCATCCTCCCACTGCCGTAGTGTGTGGAATGTAGCTATACTGGTCTGTCAGTGACTGGGTGTTAATGGCTGCAGGGACTAGTGTTACTAGATCTTCTGTTTAGATACTGTTCATTTCTCCTTCACAAAGTAATGTCTGTAATGTCAATGATCCTGTCACTTATCAGCAGTGCTGTGTGCACTAATTGAATGATGTACAGATCGTTTTCTTGTTCTGACTTCCTACTTTCAGTGTTTGCCTCATTCTTCAGCCTTGTCCTTGCCTTCGTGTTCTAATTCTAGTCTACAAACTGGGTTCATAAATGTTACTTCCTCTTAAAGTTTTATTGAACTTTGCTAAATAACGTTTGCATTTGAAATGTCCCCACACATTACAGTCCCATTAGAATTAAAGAAACACTGTAAACTTTTTTCGGTGGTATCCCCAAGTTAACTTCCAAGGCCATGTGAAAACTTTTAGACTGAACAAGAAATGTCTGAGACAGTTAGTGCTTTCCATGATCTACACCAGTGATTCTCAATCAGGGTTCCTCCAGAGGTTGCTAGGGGTTCCTTCAGCATTGGGCAATTTCTACCTCTCAAGTAAGTTCCCACTGACACCATTGATATTTTTCGATATCTGTAAGGAGGCAATTCTTCCCAATGACCACAAGTGTAAGGACCATTTGTCCAACTGACCATCACACTATTGTATCATGAGTTGTAGATTTCTCATTTTTAGCAGGTGTTCCCCCGAGGCCGGAGAACTATTTCAAGGGTTCCTCTGTGTTGAAAAGGTTGAGAAAGGCTGATCTACACTTTGTAAGCTTTTTTTGTTGGCCTACATTCTGTAGTGGAAGGTGTTTGTGTTTGTGTGTGTGTGTGTGTGTGTATGTATGTATGTATGTATGTATGTATGTATGTATATATATATATATATATATGTGTGTGTGTGTGTGTGTATATGTGTATATATATATATATATATATATATATATATATATATATATATATATATATATATATATATATTTTTTTTTTTATATATATATATATATTTTTTATATATATATATATATAAAAAATATAATATACTCATCTCATCTTTCCCAGGTTGTATGGTACTTCCATAATACATGTTCACTCAGTTTACTTTGGTTAATAGCTCCTCGCATTGAGCACTACAGCCCGATTTGCTTTGGTCTCCACTCAAATTATCGCTCTGTCTTGGCTGTAGCTGGGTCTATACAGGATTTTTCTTTTGGTAAAAATACTGTTCACATTTAAAATTCTCTTCCTTACAAATTATACTACTTATTTTTTTTTTTTATATGTAAAAGAATACATATGCAATAGTTCAGCTTCCTTCATACTTTGGTGATTGGAATATTAAAGTGGAACATTTGTCAGAAACTTAAGACCTGATGGATGGCATCATGCTGGCCTCTTTTGCCGTTATAGCGATGTAAAACATTCAAAATAAGTGCTTATAATTTAAAAAATCCAGTGCGCTGCAACAGCCTCAGTTCTCTTATTTTGAGCAGTGGGCTTGAAAATCACAACTGCTACAGGCTGATCTGATGGCAGTGCCAAGCTTTACTGCTGTGTAGGGGCTCTGGGCTTCAGCAAAATGGCAGCCTCCAGGAAAAGAGAGCAATGCTGGAGGCAATTTGCAGCATATACAGTACTAATTTAGGTAGCATAGTTTATTCATGTGGAATGTATGTTTCTTGATAAAGAAAACCTTTTTTAATAAGCTTTTATGGGCAAAGTTCTGCTTTTAAAGGAAAAGTAAAGCCAAAGTTTGCTTGGCTGTATTTCTCCTGTGGATCACAGGAGTGCGGTTTGTTCTGCACTCCTGTGACCCAGTTTCAGCAGACAACCGGGTGAAGCCCACTGTTGCATCCACCTAGGGTAAGTATGTTTGGTTTAAAAAAAAAAGTACTTCTCTTTTAAGGTCAGTGATTGCTCACAATCTTTATTGTTTTAGTGTCAGAACGTTTTGCCCATGACTGGATACCTAATGCCTAATAACTTTTATTAACCAGACAAACCTCCAAGATATTAGATTTGTTTTTTTTAGTATTGAACAGACTCTATTGTGTATCCCTACTGAATTGTTATATGAGAACACATCTGGGGCATTATGATCACACTTTTGGACTGGGGAGAGCAAGGTGGGTGGAGCTTGGCTCAAAACTCAGAGAAGCCACACCCCTAGTTACAAAGTGACTCAATCAAAGAGGGCCACTAAAGAGGCATCATGGCTGATGAATGTAATAGCTGGCATCCTGTGCTGTTAGTACATCCACATTTGCATGGTTGAAATGAATGATGGATTCATTTGTACCTATTGTACTGTAATTGTGTTTGTCTCCCCTATACATTGTAAATCGCTGCGTAAACTGTTGGTGCTATATAAATCGTTAATAATAATAATAATAATAATAATAATTTGTTTTATTGGAATAAAGTGAGCCCTAGTATAGGAAATATGAACTTTAAAAAAAAGCAAAAACAAATGACCTTTTCGTGTTCTCTAAAATTTGGGGAACAGTAGAGGTGGTGAAATGAACCTGGTGAAACTTCTTCCAACTAATGCCCAGTTAGGAGTTTGCTCTCTCTCTTGTTAATTTATGTCCCTGGGTTATCACAGAATTACACCCATTTCTCGAGCACACACCCAGATGTTTGTTTTATACATAGTTGAATATAGAGGGATGTTGATGATGTTTATAATTACATTTTAACTGTATGAGTCAAAGGATTGGCACTAAGGGAGGACCTTGAATGAACAATGACAGCCGTTTAAACACTGCTGTGCCCACTCTTGCAAAATGATGGGTATTGCACGTGATTGTGATGGGAATTTTATACCAACTCCTAGCATGAGTTACAAGATGGTTTTTCAGTCTTACGACTCAACATACCTAAATTAAGTTTACTGCCACAGAATAGGGAAATAACTTATAAGTAATAAATGAATGCAGAAGTAATTCTTGTACTTTGGCTATTGTTGATTTATGTTGTGTGCTGCAAATAATTATGCCATCTGATCATGCTTGACAAAAAAATGTTTGGGGCAGGAGACTGGTGTCTACAGTCTGAAAAGTCTAGTACTTAGGAAAGTTTTGAATCCATTTTCTTATTCAGCTCTTCCTTTTGCACATAGAATAACCAGGACATGCATATGTATATTGGTTGTATGGTCTCTAGCTCATATATCCTTCCACTGTATGTGTTTGACAAGGTCTGCAGTAAAATATTTTGCTAATGGAAAAATTCAACCAAGCGATCCCATCCGTTAAAAAGGTACATTCCAATGTATGGCCAGCTTTATAATCTACAGAATGACTAGGGCAGGGGTGGCCAACCAGTGGCCTGGGGGCCACATGTGGCCCGCAAAGCCCTCTGATGTGGCCCACGACCTCCTGCTCTGGATTGGCAGGTTAGCAAGCCCAGATCACAGGTTGCCGACCCGTCATACCACAGCATCAGTGTTGTGAATGAAGCTGGTGGTAGAGGAAGAAAGCGGCTGCAGAGCAGAGCCACATAAGCCAATGCTTCCTGTACAGCGCCGGCTTTTGCCACAGGCAGAGTCTTTGGCAAAGTTCAGTTAACCCACAGGATAGACACCGGTGCACTACCCTGCACCCATGGTGTGGGTAAACCGCAGCACATCAGTGTGAAAGCAGTTTTGGCCCTTTTCACATGATCGGCCCTAGCCAATCGGACCCTCAATTCATCTCTAGAGCGGCAGATGTAAACAGACTTTTGACCATTTACTCCCGCTTGCCTCCAATCCTAAAAATCCGATAAAAAAAAAAAATAGAAGGGAATTTGTCCCCTTCCATCTAGGTGGATCGGAGGGCCTATAGAGTAGCCATGACCTGTCATCCACCCGCTCCGCTCATTGTGGCCCAACGACTTGTTACCAAGTTGCTTAAGTGGCCCTCACTCTTAAAAAGGTTGGGCACCCCTGAACTCTCCTTTACATCTTGGTTAAATCTAGTTTACTCCTGTCTGTTGGTTAATTCCTACAAATGACATCCTTTTAGATAACAGTACAAAAGATGTCGTTATACCCTAAAAACTAAATGATTTTTAAGATTGAGGTAAAATGTCTTTTATCTGTCAAGTTTTAGGAACTTTTTGAAAATCTGTACATTTTCTCGTTTGTATGTTTACAGACAAGGAACTCCAGAGAGAAAAAGAGAAGCTGGAAATGGAGATGTCATCTTTACGTTCTATGAATGAAGATCAAAGAAGACATATTGAGATTCGAGACCAGGCCCTAAACAATGCGCAAGGCAAGGTGGTGAAACTGGAGGAAGAAGTACGTTTTTGATTGTTTTCCCAAATTTGGATTTCCCTTTTTAAGTTGTCCCCGTATCTTACCAGCAATAATTGTGTTGCTAAATGTATGTTTAGTTTGAAGTGTGATGTGTTTTGGTTTCATATTGTGTAGACATTTGCCTGGTATAATTGGTCCAGCCATAAACCTTTGGGCCAAGGATGATTTAATATTATGGTGCCAGCCTTCAATTTAGTTCAGTGATGCTTTTAATTTGGTAAAAAATATGTTCCTCTCTCCTCTTTCTGTGACTGCTGGGTGACTGACAATGCTTCAACAACCCTGAGAGCTTTGGTCAGCAGCGGATTACCATCACAGGTATATAGAATTCAGTGCTGTTGTTGGTCCTTCCACAGTAAAGGGACTAGCCAGAGCTTTGTGGGCATGTGACTGCACAGAAAAGCTTAAAAACCTTTTTAGAAAGGGATTTATTAGAAAATAATAAGTATCAGAGCAAAGGGGAAGCCTCATTTAATCGTTGCCTAGATTGGTTTACCCTGCAAAATGAGTGGGGATTAGACAATGCAGTGAGCATGGACAGGACTTCATTAGTAGTTGATGTTCTTTCATAATCCAGTAAGCAGACTAGAGGTTGTAACCTGAAAGATGAAGTTGCAGGTCATCCTCTAAAGTGGGCCATAGATGGTGCGATTTTATTTCCTGCAACAAAGGGTTGCAGGAAAGAATCTCTTGATTACCCCATCAACATTGAGTGTTGATGGAGGAATCCCTCCCACAGAGCTATTATGTTCCCCTGGAAGATGATCCGTCCCGGCTGGAAAAACACATGCTGATTACTGTTTGCAGCTATAACTGCTGGCAATTTCATGAAAAATCTGACCGTCTGGTTGTACCGATCAATCGGGCTGCCAATACATGGTTCGAATGTAGGGCGGTCCCTGCTGAACTGGTAGAGTGTGTGAATCTCAAAACTGAATACAGTTGAGATGACACGTGGTGCTTCTGTGAATTTAATCATTTGCCTGCTATTCTGTGTTAAGTGCCGGAGCACAAGTTTATAAAATCCTGCTTCTTCTCATCCTACACATTCCTGGGCAATTCTGCCACTTGTGCTACTTGAAGCTGTACAATGTTTTTCATACTCCTGGCTCCTGTCTTCTAATGAAGCTCAGTCTCAATCTGAATTGACTTCTTCAATAGTCATTGGATATTTAGAAAACGACCAAGGTTGAGGCTGTTTTGAAAGAGAGGGTTGGAGAGGTTTATAATTACTCGACTGGGAGTCTGGGTAATGTCTAGGACTTAGGAATTCTCTAGAGCTGAAAATGTAGCATTTTTATTTTCTTGCTTTATGGTCTGGAAAACGTCAAACCCTTCGGAACATTCCACAATGAGAGGAAAGCTACTGATCAGAATACTGACATAAATAATCCCAACTCCGGTGTATACCTTTTTAACCATCCTACTTGTACTACTACAATAAGCAATATGTTGACTAAGGCTTCTAATTTCTGCATAACATGATCAACTTGGCATTTTTATATTGGCTATCTGTATTTAAATTGTTTTAGCAGTTTATTTTAAAGTATTGATGGCATTTGAACCAGGCAAAGCAGTTTAAGTATTTTATCGAGCCATCCCGTTGAGCTGATTGAGCCATGCTGATGAACACCATAACATAGGAAGCTTTCCATGGACCAGGAAGGCTGCAAAGTGAAACGGATACCAAAATGAGTAATTGGTCATGTCTTTCATTATGATAAAGCAGATTTTGTCATTGTAATGATTGCCGATATACACTGAAGTGGATTTTAGGTTTAATCTACTTCTATTAGTTATCAGAAAAAATATAAAAGGTACAAACCATAAACCATGCAAGTAGGCCCACTAGTAGCCAATAGCAAGCATACATAATCTAATAAACCATAAAACATGGCTCCTTGAGTTGTACATCAATGCTACCAATATGCAGGTAGCCTTGGAATGTGGAAAACGGGCACATAATCATTTACAGTGCATCTGGAATGTATTCACAGCGCTTCACTTTTTCCACATTTTATGTTACAAGCAATACTCCATGATGACAACGTGAAAGAACTTTTGTTTGAAATCTTTGCAAATGTAGTAAAAATAAACACAAAAATCATATGTACATAAGTATTCTCACAGCCTTTGCCATGGCACTCAAATTTGAGCTCAGGTGCATCCTGTTTCCACTGAGGTGCATCCTGTTTCCACTGATCATCCTCAAGATGATTCTACAACTTGATTGGTGTCCACCTGTGGTAAATTCAGTTGATTGGACCCGATTTGGAAAGGCATACACCTGTCTATATAAGGTCTGAGTTAACCATGCACGTCAAAAATCAAGCTATGAAGTCCAAGGAATTGTCCGTAGACCTTTGGATTGTATTGAGGCACAGATCTGAGGAAGGGTGCAGAATTAAAGGTCCCAATGAGAACAGTGGCCTCCATCCTCCATAAATAGACATTTGGAACCATCAGGATACTTCCTAGAGTGGACCACCTGGCCAAATTGAGCGATTGGGAGTAAAGGGCCTTAAGGAGATGACCAAGAACCTGGTGGTCACTCTGCCAGAGCTCCAGTGTTTCTCTGTGGAGAGAGGAGAACTTTCCAGAAAATTCAACCATCTCTGCAGCACTCCGCCAATCAGGCTTGTATGGTAGAGTGTAAAGACAGAAGCCTCTCCTCCGTAAAAGGCAGGTGACATCCTGCCTGGAGTTTGCCAAAAGACACCTGAAGGACTCTGACCATGAGAAACAAAATTCTCTGGTCTGATGAAACAAAGATTAATCTCTTTGGCCTGAATGGCAAGTGTCATGTCTGGAGGAAACCAGGCACTGCTCATCACCTGGCCAATACCATCCCTACAGTGCAGCATGGTGGTGCAGCATCATACTGTGGGGATGTTTTTCAGGGGCAGGATCAAGTGAAAGATGAATGTAGCAATGTACAGAAACGTCCTTAATGTGAACCTGCTCCAGAGCACTGTGGACCTCAGACAGGGGCAAAGGTTCATCTTCCAACAGGATAACAACCCTAAGCACACAATCAAGATAAAGGAGTGGTTACGGGACAACTCTGTGAATTTCCTTGAATGACCCAGCCGGAGCCCAGACTTGAACCCGATTGAACATCTCTGGAGAGATCTGAAAATGGCTGTGCACTGACACTCCCCATCCAACCTGATGGAGCTTGAGAGTTCCTGCAAAGAAGAAAGGGAGAAACTGCCCAAAAATAGGCATGCCAAGCTTGTAGCATCATACTCAAAAGGACATGAGGCTGTAATTGGTGCCAAAGTATTGCACAAAGGCTTTTGAATACTTATGTACTTGTGATTTTTTTTATTTTTTTTTATAATTTTGCAAAGATTTCAATCAAAATTCTTTTGCTTTGTCATTATGGGGTATTGTTTGTAGAATTTTAAAGGAAAATAATGAATTTAATCCATTTTGGAATAAGGCTGTAACATAACAAAATGTGGTAAAGCAAAGAGCTGTGAATACTTTCCGGATGCATTGTAAACCTTGCAGTGGGTGAAGAGGTTGGGGAAGGAGAGGCACTGTAGGGTTCCCCCCCCCCCCCCCCCCCCAGAGTTCAGCTTTTTACTTTTGGTACAATTTTGGGTTAACCAAGTCATCTAAATATGAATGGTGTCTTGAAAAAGTATTCATACCCCTTGACATTTTCCACATTTTAGTCATGTTGCAACCAAAAACATAAATGTATTTTATTGGGATTTTATGTGAGTCAATACTTTGCAGAACCACCTTTCGCTGCAATTACAGCTGCAAATCGTTTGGGGTATGTCTATACCAGCTTTACACATCTAGAGTGAAATTTTTGCCCATTCTTTGCAAAATAGCTCAAGCTCTGTCAGATTAGATGAAGAGCATCTGACTTTGATTAGCCTAAAGTGAAAAATGCAAGGGTTAAGGGATACCCAGAGAATGCCAATGGCATGCACTTGGTTATGTCTTTTTGTTTTGCTTTGCTTGATGACAGATATGACTTTGTGATGGACTGGTATTGCTTGCCAGCCTTATACCATAAGAGGTATCCTGAGCAGCCAGTATAAACACAGGGGATTCCTCTCATAGTTCTGTCAAGTGCTGTCTAAAAGAGACTTATCTTGGCAAGGACTTGGGATATACTGGATTCTTTGCATACTAGAACTGTACCATAAAAGGTACAGAAATAATCATATCAGTACACAGTATAAGTGCCATTTTACACGTTAGGCTCTTGGTTTAGCTCATGTGCAAGTAGGAGGGGATTCCTGTTTGCAAAGCATAACTTTACAGTATTCAGTGCTTTGAAAAAGTATTCCTACCCCCTTGAAATTGTCCGCATTGTCATATTACAACCAAAAACTTTATTGTATTTTATTGGTCTTTTATGGGAAAGACCAACACAAAGTGGCACATAATTGTGAAGTGGAAGGAAAATGATAAATGGTTTTCAATTTTTTTTTACAAATATCTAAAAAAGTGTGGTGTCCATTTGTATTCTTTACTCTGATACCCCTAACTAAAATGTAGTGGAACCAATTGCCTTCAGAAGTCGCCTAATTTTAGTAAATAGAGTCCACCTGTGTGTAGTTTAATCTCCGTATAAATACAGCTGTACTGTGAAGCCCTCAGAGATTTGTTACAGAACCTTAGTGAACAAACGGCATCATGAAGACCAAGGAACACACCAGACTTGTCCAGGGATGAGGTTAAGGAGAAGTTTAAAGCAGGGTTAGGTTATAAGAATATATTGCACGCTTTGAACATCTCACAGGGCATTGTTCAATCAATCATCCGAAAATGGAAAGAGTATGGTACAACTGCAAACCTACCAAGACATGGTCGTCCACCTAAACTGACAGGCCGGGCAAGGAGAGCATTAATGGGAGAAGCAGCCAATAGGGCTATGGTAACCCTGGAGAAGCTGCAGAGATCCACAATTCAGGTGGGAGAATCTTTCCACAGGACAACTATTTACTTGTGCACTCCACAAATCTGGCCTTTATGGAAGAGTGGCAAGAAGAAAGCCATTGCTGAAAGAAAGCAATAAGAAGTCCTGTTTGTGAGAAGCCATGTTGGGGGACACGGCAAACCTGGAAGGTGGTGCTCTGGTCAGATGAGTCCAAAATTTTACTTTTTGGCCTAAAAGCAAAATGCTATTTGTGGTGAAAAATAAACACTGCACATCACCCTGAACCACTTTTCTTCAGCAGGGACATTGAAGCTGGTCAGTTGATGGGAAGATGGATAGAGCCAAATATAGGACAGTCTTTGAGGAAAACCTGTTAGTCTGCAAAAGGCTTGAGACTGGGGGTGGGAGGGGGGAGGAGGTGGTTCCCCATTAAGCAGGACAACCCTAAACATGCAGCCGGTGCTACAATGGAATGGTTTAGATCAAAGCATATTTTATGTGTTAGAATGGCCCGGTCAAAGTCCAGACCTGAATCCAATTGAGAATCTTTGGCAAGACTTGAAAATTGCTGTTGAGACACTCTCCATTCAATCTGACAGAGCTTAAGCTATTTTGCAAAGAAAAATGGGCAAAAATGTCTCTAGATGTGCAAAGCTGCTAGAGCCATACCCAAAAAGACTCTCAGCTGTAATTGCAGCAAAAGGTGGTTCTATAAAGTATTGAGCTCATTGAATTCCTGGCAAACTAAGCCTATATTTTTCTGTATTTGCAGCATTTTAAAGAGCCAAATTGGGTAAATGTGCAAGTATTCTAGAGAGATGCCGATTTATTGTTTTTTTGCCAAGACTTACACTAAAGCAGTCTTGGTGGTATTTGGTGGGAACAATCCATCTGGGCAAACTTTTAAAATCCTGAGTGGCCGTAGATATACTTTCATACTCCTCGCTTTCTTGTGCTCTCCCTCTTCCATGCTTTCTCTCTCTTGCTGTCTTTCCTTGTTTTCTCACTGTCCCTCGCCCTCCCACAATGTGTGTATCTCTTCTGTATAAGAATATTAGTAGTACACAGGAGACATTTTAATTGATGTTGCCAGTAGGCATAGAAGGGTTAAGAAAATTGACTCTCAGCAATTTAAAATGCAACCAAACTGGTATTACACTGCCTTACCTCCCTTAGACACAGGCATGGACAGGTCTCCTAAATGACAAAGACCTGTGCTTGGAATATTATCGGAGGAGTTTATAGCATAATTGAGACTTGTTAGGGAATCCATACTATAGAGCAGGGGTCTCAAACTTGCGGCCCTCCAGCTGTTGCGAAACTACAAGTCCCATGAGGCATTGCAAAGCTGACAGTTACAAGCATTACTCCAACAGGCAGAGGCATGATGGGACTTGTAGTTTCACAACAGCTGGAGGGCCACCAGTTTGAGACCCCTGCTATAGAGTAATCAAACAGTAAATGGTGTTGAAAAAGGAGAAATGCAAAACAAGACATGCATGTTACATGTACAAAAGTAGTGTAATAATATTACCCCAAAGAATGTGCTTATGTGTTGGTCATATACCGGTATGTAAGTATCTGATGTGTTGAAAAAGGGACAGACAAACCCCAGTCAGGTTGTTATAGAGGTAAAGAGATGAGTTACACATTTCTTTTTTCTTGCAGTTGAAAAAGAAGCAAGTTTATGTAGATAAAGTCGAGAAGATGCAGCAGGCTTTGGTCCAGCTCCAGGCGGCTTGTGAGAAAAGAGAGCAACTGGAACACAGACTGCGCACCAGGCTTGAAAGGGAACTGGAATCTCTACGGCTACAGCAGGTAATCCTGGCAACACTCAACAAGAGAATTAACACATAAATCAAATTATTGTTCATTGACCCTCACCTCAACATGGCAATGTCGGGGTCAGGAGATTGCCTACTCTAGCCTGAACACTGCATCCTAGTGGGAATTGCTAATGTGCTATATCCATGAAGGCAGCAAGGTACGGGTATAGTGAATGTCGTGGGTAAGGAAAGGGGTGGTAGCCCTATCAAAATAACACTTTAATTTTTCCCATTCAGTTTCAGATGGTTCTACACAGTACAAAAGTCACAAATATCTTATAGCTCTTCTACTCGTATTGCTATGCTTGCAATATCCTTTCTCCTTATCCGAAAAGTTCACAGGGTTAAACATCACCCTCTAGAAAGTCTACAGACACCCTAGTGCGTCTAAACATGGTCTCCTCTAGCAAAAGACTGCAGTTCCAGGTAGAAGCCCTGCAAGAGGTTTTATCTGAATTTCATAATATTTCACAATATTTCATAATATTTAGTGCAGCTAATTTAGACTTGAATAGTGGAATACTTGTAAAACTGAAGTCAAATGCTTGTAAAACTAAAGGCAACACTTTTTACATTTGAATAGTGGTGAGGACTTAGAATTATTATTTTTTATTGCCATCGCTCTCTCTATAGGGAGATTTACTCACCTAAATTTGCTGATTACCAGTGCCACCTGGTAAATACATTTTTTTGAGTTGCAACAGGAATAGGAAATCTTTCAATGGAAACACTTATTCCTGTGACATCTGTAAAAGAGGGGATTTCCTTCAAATTGGAAAGTTATCCTCTCACTTTCTCCCCAATGTGACACAAATGGCAAGAAATGGACAGTGGTTTTAACTCCCTGCTAGTCTATCCAGCATGGGGGGGGGGATTTAATTTTCGATAAACTTTAAGCAACATTGGGTGCTCATCAGTTTACTTCTCCTAGAGCAGCCTTTCTCAATCAGTGTTCCTCCAGAGCAAAGGTGGGCAATGAATTTTCCCAAGAGGCCAAATGTGAAACTCCCAATGTTGTGTAGGGCTGAACTTTAATTCTGCCCAGTATTCGTTTTGGGTCAAGGAGGGTCCATAAATCTGTAAACGTATAGGAAACAAACTCCTGGTGCTAGGAAGAGTAGGTACAACTGCTCATGAAATGGTGTGCACACTCACGATGATTAGAAGTATTAGTGAAGAAATCTTATGCTGGTCACAATGTTGGTGTAGGGCTGGCTGGAAAAAGCATTGAGGGAGCTGACTAGCACAGGGGTTAATTAACCAATCTGCCTTTCTGAATGTTGATGTGTGACTGATGGGCTCAGGGAGATAACTGGCAGTGTTACAAGCACTGGAAGGAGAGAGCCTGAGATTGGCACAGCAGGGATTTCTGCAGATCCTGGAGTGAAGAACAGATGTACACCTTCAGGTTTTTTTCGTGCAGGCTTGGTTCTGGCCGTAACAGGAAGAATTTTACCTATAGAAGCCGTTGCTGAGGGTAATATTTTAAAAGGTATTCACTAGGGTCGATTTACTGAAAAAAAATGGACTGTGCAGTTACATTTTTTTTTTTCCTCAGGGATTAGAGAATGTGGTGATTCTCTGTTGATTTTCAATATCTAATCATGTGCAAGCAGAAGTGCCGTGGTGTGTGTGTGTGTGTGTGTGTGTGTTTTTTTTTTTTTTCTCCTTGCACTTGCTGATTGAGTGTTCTTTACAAAGTGAAGCTTCACTAAATTAACGAAGTTCTAGGGCAAATGAGTGCAACTGCGCTTGTAAAGTGCACAGTCTAAATAAACCCTACAGAAGTGATGTCAACAGACTGACTACAGAGAGATCCAGCACGTGAAGACATTGTTGCTAACAGGAAGACATTTTCCAAGTGGTGTGAGAGCGCCAGGACATCTCCTATGCATCCTAGGCATAGCATTTGTCTAGGAGATGTCCGAACGTTCTTTTACCAGAACCAAGCCTCCCATTCTACTGATCAGCATCTCAGGTGCTTCCATTCCAGTGCTTGCAGCTCTGTCTGTTATTTCCCTGAGCCAGTCAGTCCAGGTCACAGATTCGCAGGACTAGTGCATGCAGGTCATCACATGGGTGTCTGTCATGCCTCTCTGAGCCCCTCTCAGCTTCCTTGGGGCATTGGGGGTCAGACAGGGACAGACGGAGCCGAATGTGGAGAGTTTAGGGATGGGGGGAGTAGAAAAATGCCAAAATGCCCAAAATCTGCTCCATATTGCTATGGCTTCCTTGAGGTAGTGAGCGGTGCTAGTGACACACAGCAGGAGGCACTACACAAACAATCTAACTAACATCTCTTCCATTAACCACCAATGGAAGGGGCACCTATTCCTCTTACCACCACTCTAAAGAGAAACTTTTTCCCTAATCGTGTAAAAGGACACTTGATATAGACCACCAATGTAAAGAAGTACTTTCCCACTAACCTTCAGTATACGTGCAGCACTGTTCCACTGTAAACTGAAAATAACACTTACTGTATGCATTTCTTTTCTGGTTATGATTTTTATTGTTGCATTTCATGATTATTATTGAATGAAATGTCCTACAGAGAAGGTTGTGTTAATAAATGATCTGCTCTGGGTGTCACACTAAATGCTGTAAATATAACAACTTTCTAGCAGGGGTTTCCTGAGACCTGTCGATTATTTCAAGGGTTCCTTCACAGTAAAATGGTTAAATGCTGTGCAAGAGTTTAAAACAATTTATATATTTAAAAATGAAATGCCATGTATTTATGTAAGCGTACGGATATTTAGAATGACATTTATGAAGTCTGGAGGTAAAGCTTTGAAGACCTCACATTTTCATTAGTGGGGATTTATAAATGTAGGCTACTGAACCAGTTTAGCCCTCCAGCTAAATAGGGTGTGATGCCATCAGAAATTAAGCTTGGTGCAGCTTGTTAAATACGTCTTTGCCTATAATGTCGTTTTCCCATGCCAGACACAACACGCCATATAACTTTAAATGAGAAGACATTTTATGCAGTGTCCTTTTGCTTCTGTTTTCATAAATGGCCCCCTTTGTATGACCTTATTACCATAATATACACACACATATGCATTGAATATACATTGGCCGCCCAGCAGACGCCCCAGAAATAGCCACTACAAATTTAGCTCTTTCTTTGGCCTAAGCAAAGTGCTGTGTGTGCACATTACTCAGAGTATTTGCACAGTCAGGTCATTACAAACCCCTAGCCTTCCAAGAGTTCTGAAAAAAAAACGGACTCCGAGAGGTGAACTGTGGTCAGCAACTCCTGTGGAGAGCCAGCAAAACAATTGCCTTGTTTGTGAGCTGTGTCCAGAAGGAAAACTTTATCGCGTTCCTCTTGAGCTGCTGCTTCAGAGTCTGGACTTGCCATTGGTGTACACTGTATATTGTGTCTTGCTCACATGTGGAGAGGAATTTTAACGAACTCATACTCTCTTCTCTATATCAATGCTTCATTGTTCTGCTCTCTAATACTTTATGCTCTTAACCTCTTGCTACAACCTAGTGAACTATATATTGTGATAAACACTTAATGAAAATGCTTTTCTAAGCTTTAAGACAAATATATAAAAGCAATATCTGTGTCGTGGTCTTCATCCTTTTTTATTTTCTTTTTTTTTTTTTCTTTTTTTAGTTTTATATGCTGTACAAAATTCTTGTTAGGGCTCTGGAAAATGGGTTGCTGAATGCTGGCATCTTTTCCCCTCCTGGAAAGCCCAGGTGCAGTGTTCAGCCTCCCATGGGACATGGGACCACTGGTGTATATCCAAGTACATGAGCACATTTATATCTATGGGACGCAGTACGTTGCACCTCAGCTTTCTAGGGAGGAGAAAGCACTTATGTTAAATAGGCTCAGCTGCCTGTGTGCAAGAATACTTTAAAGTGGTTGTAAACCCTTACAACACACTTTGACCTACAGGTAAGCCTAGATTAAAGTGGTTCTGCACCTAAAAAAAATAAATATTAAAAGCCAGCAGCTACTAATATTGCAGCTGCTGACTTTTAATAAAATCACACTTCCCAGGTCCCAGGGTCCAGCGATGTCGGCGGCAGATGACGAGCGATCGCCATCATCTGTCAGGGAATCGGGAAGTGAAGCGAATCGGCTTCACTGCCCGGTTTCCTACTGCGCATCTGCGAGTCACGCTGCGCATCTCTTCTGGTCCCCGCTGTGTCCTGGGAACTGTGTGTTTCCCAGAACACAATGGGGGGGGGGCGTCTGCGGGGGTCTGTCCCGGAAGTGGGTGCAGATACCTGGATTATCCAGGTAACTGCACCCCCTCCCCCCTGAAAGGGGCCGATTGTGGCACCGGAGGGGGGGAGGGATCAGATTAGCGGAACTTCCCCTTTAGGGTGAAGAACCGCTTTAAGGCTTACCTGTAGGTACAAGAAATATCTCCTAAACCTACACGGTTTAGGAGATATTTGCCGAAAGACAGGCACCGCTGTCTACAGCGCATGTGCCGTAGACAGCGGCGCAGAGGCGCACTGAGCGCGGCACCCGTCAACGGCGATATGCCGTGCGTGTCATCGCAGCTTCGCCGAATGACAGCGGCAGAGCAGCGAGACCCACCGAGAAGATGGATGCGCCGGACTACAAGGGACAGCGGTGACTTCGCTGGCTCCTGTGTCAGGTAAGTGACACATAATGGACTACTATGCGATGCATAGTAGTCCATTATGCTTTACCTTTGCATTTGCATTTACCTTTAAACTCATCAGGGTTTACTTCCTCTTTAAATTAGTTGCAATCAGCTGGAATTTTGACAGATGTTGCACACTGTATTGCAGCATCAATATTTTTCTCCTTACTATATTATGGAAAAGATTTGTTTTGGTACATTGCATTTTTGGATCAATAGTATTACCAATGCAAGTGCCCGAATTGCTGCCATTATAAAATCAGTGGTAGAATTATAGATGACTTGATGTATAGGTGTATCTTTGTTCAAACACCCCCAGCCCAAGCCCCTCAATGCATTTTATTGTATCCTTATAGCTTCTATTTACCCAGGCTGGTTCTTCACCAATCTTCATGTCCCTGGCCCTGACTTGTTAACAGTGGGAAGCTGGCTGTGACTCCTTGCAGCTTCACACTGCACCCTGTGAATGGTCCTGCAGCCTCCTGGTACCGGTGACATGTCCCAGAAGGTTGCAGGGGCTGAACTTCTGCTCAGATCACCTAGGTCAGTGATGGCGAACCTTGGCACCCCAGATGTTTTGGAACTACATTTCCCATGATGCTCCATTACACTGCAGAGTATCATGGGAAACGTAGTTAAAAAACATCTGGGGTGCCAAGGTTTCCCATCACTGACCTAGGTGATCTGAGCAGAAGTGAAAGCGCTTACCTGCTCCCCCCCCCCCCCCCCCCCCCTAAAATTTTTTTTTTATAATATGGTAAAGGGAGGGAAGGAGGAGGAAGAGTGGAACTTCCCCTTTTTGGTGAAGTTCTGCTTTGTGTGAATATTTCCAAATTCGTTGGTAAATCAGCCTAATTATGTTGGTAATTTTTATTACATGTGCAACTGCACATAAAAACATGATGTATGCCATTGTGGTCACTATCTTTGTTCACATCATTCCACTTTCATTGTGCATTTTTAATAAAGTCCAGTGAGAAGCAATTTTTACAGTACTGGAAAAAATAAGCCCACTGTAGAGATGAATGAAAAAAGCATGCATTAGATGCATTTTTTTTTTTTTTTTTTTTTAAGTCATCTGAGCAAGAAAAATGGTTAATAAGGAAAAAACACGAAACAAAAACCAATCGTACTATAATTTAAGACCTGCAGCCATCTTCAGGGACCTTGGAAACCGTAGGGTGATCTCAAGGCTCGTACAATGGCCTTGCTCTTGCCACTATAACTGACCAACAGCTGCAGAACTATGTTCAATTTTGCAGCAGAAATAATGCCATATTATTTTAATACAGGTGTCCTTGAAAACCTTATGCAAGAGCACATGAAAATACAAAAACTTTTGAAATGCAAAAGTGTGTAGCAGTAGTTGCAGTTAGGGGTATAAGGATTGGTAGTAATGTGGAAATTACGATAATATCATTGAGATTTGGAACGTCATCACTTCCAGAAAATATATTTTTTTCAAGATATCAGTTTGTGTTATGGTGCCTTTTGAAACTTCTATTCACTGATTTCTATTGTCACAGCGCCAGGGGAATTCTCAGTCCACCAACGTTTCGGAGTACAATGCTGCAGCGCTCATGGAGCTACTCCGAGAGAAAGAGGAGCGAGTCCTGGCCCTGGAAGCAGACATGACCAAATGGGAACAAAAGTACTTGGAAGAGAGTGTCATGCGGCAGTTTGCACTGGATGCTGCTGCCACTGTGGCGGCTCAGAGGTGAACCTCTCACATTCGATGTGCCTGCATTGATTTGCTATAATTGTTAACCGTGGTCCATTTGATATTTGAAAGAGATCAGCTTGCTGTAAAACTTATCAGTGTATGCTCAAGTTTAAAAACCTTGTTTCTAGTTGTAATATACTGTATGTACATAGAGGCAGCCATATTTGCTAAATATATACTCAGGCTTTGTCTTCTGCTTGATTTGGCTGCACAGTGAACTTGCCTTGTTGATTCATTCCTCACTGTAAGTCTGCCAGATAGGGTTAGTCTAACTGTAAAAACTTTCTGAAGTCTCTAATCATGTGAAATATCCACAGGGCTTATGATAGTCGGAGGCCGCATGATCTTAATCGTATTTTAAGTCAAATGAGGGAACTTAGAAGCAGCAGGTTTTGTTTTTGTTTTTGGAAAGAAAAGGGCATAATTTATATTTAAATAATGGCATTTAGTTATTCTAACATGCCCCATGGATTCACTGGAATTGTGATCTCCCCTGATCAGTCCACTTTTTCTTTTTCTTTTTTTTTTTCAAATAACTTTTTTCTTTATTCGTTTAATACAATGCAATACACGTCCAGTCCACTTTTTCATACACGAAACAAAAATAAAAAAAATATCTTATGACGTTAGCCTTTACTAAAGTATAGGGCCGCTTCTCTTGTATTTTTCCATTTTCCTTGTATGTCACTGCACATATTTATTTGAACAGTCCCATAGAGTTAAGCCCAACAAAGATATTCAGAACGATCCTCCATACTGTGCTCAGTGTAAGCTATAATGTGCACTGCGGTTTCTTAAGTGTACCCCATTCACGCAGAATCCTATCCAACGATGTGCTCTGCAGTGCTGATCTCTACAGTTCTTGAATTCTATCTTCATCATTTGAGGCCACTGGGAACCCTCAAGATCTCACTACAGTCTAAATTTGCAAAATCACGTTTTTTTAAGCATGGGTGAATTAGCTTAGGGACCACTGCTTAGCCATAGTTAGCAGATTAGACACAATTTAGCTGGCAGCCCAAAATTCCTAGACTGCTGATGTAGTGAGAAACTGGCCAATAACATTATGATGGCTCTGCAGTGTGCTGCACATTCTCTCCTTATCTTATCTACTCCTGGTGTGCTCTTCTCAGGCCATGTGTTGGAATTTACTAGTTATTTCAGGGACATGAGGGGTTTAGAGAGCTGAAAGTAGTAAAACTGCATATCCTGGTATTTGGCTGGACTGTTAGCACAGGGCTTAACCACTTGTATTCCAAGTGGATCTATGTGATTTGCTTCCACCAAATGTACTGGGGTTTAGCTATTTTGGTAAAGCTTTTAGACTTCAAATCTGAAATTACCATATTAGTCCTACGATGTAGCTTTGTGTCTGCATATACAATACATTTGTGGACATAGATGTGAGTTTATAAATATCATTTAACCTTTATAGTATACATTTTATAAATGCATTGCTGTAGCAAAAAGGCTAATGCAGATATTGGTTAAGGATCTCTTGCCCCTTTTACCCACTCACTACACTGAAAGAAGCTGCATCATGGTGGGCTTGTTGGTCAGAAATGGCTTTCGTGATCAACAAATTGCTACCGGTACACTAACAAAGAGTAGTTGTCGGGTGCTGGTTTAAATTTTGTTTGTGGGCAAAACGTTAATTTACACACCAGCATGTTAAAGCCTGTGTTTCAGATTTTGAGGCCTTGCTGGTCTACCTCCTATTAGTTTTAAGATGTTTTCTAAATCAGCAATTTACCTAATTTTCAGGGACACCTCCTCTATAAGTCATTCTCCAAGTTCAAGCTTTGACACCACACTTGAGGCCAGAATCCAGAAGGAAGAAGAGGAGATACTTCTGGCCAATAGACGATGTGTAGACATGGAAGGGAGGTAAGTTTTAACTAGACAGCAAACTTTTAACTAGACTTGGGTCATCTTTTGTTTAGGGTTAACATTGTTACACCTTTTTAGTAGCATAATATATGAGCAATAAACAGACTACAGGTGACCTGATTCTCCATCAATATTTTTCATCTCTCATTCAGGCTTCCTCTCAATCTCACCACTCTGTATCATGCACTCCCTACTTTTCCTTCTCACAGTTGCATCCTCTCTCCTTAAATTCTCACTCCTTCACCCATCTTCTCCACCTCACAGCTTGTATATATCGCCCTCACTCCTGTCTTCCCCTTATTACTGCATATATCAGCTCCTGCTAACTCTGAACCCATATACTAATAAAACCTGCAGGACACTGGGACGTGTCCCCCCACATAAGTCACACTCTTATATCATCTCTCTCTCTTCTGCTTCTCCTGACTTCTGGAGATATTTCACCAAATCCTGGACCGTCATCATTTACCTTCGGCCAACAATACCCAACCACCCCCATCCTTTGATAGCAGCCGCAATCCACACAATCTCTTTTGTATTCCTCTTCAGCCTAGAACCAGCTTCCCCTTCTCCTGTGCCCTTTGCAATGCCAGCTGTGTTTGTAACAAAATCCTTGTTGTCTATGACCTATTTATCACAAACTCCCTGAACCTACTTGCGATTACTGAGACCCAGATTCAAGAATCTGACCTTCCTTCTGCTTCTCTCTCCTGTGGTGGCCTCCTGTGGACTCACTCTCCCAGGCCTAGTGGACGGAAAGGAGGTGGTGTTGGAATCCTCCTGTTCTCTCAAAGCACTTTTCAGGTTCTTCATCCACCCCCCTCTCTGTCCCTCTCTTCATTTGAGGCTCACTGTGTTCGTCTATTTTCTCCAGTTTCATTGAGAATTGCTGTGATCTATCGGCCCCCTGGACCGGTATCAAACTTCCTTGATGACTTCTCTGCCTGTCTACCCTACTTTCTCTCTTCTGAAATTCCAACAATCATTCTTGGTGACTTCAACATCGCTGTTAATCTTAACACTCCCGCTACTTCTAAACTATTGTGCCTAACCTCCTCTTTTGACCTAAAACAATGGACAAGCGCTTCTACTCACTCTGTTGGCAACTGCCTTGACCGTATATTCTCCTACCTATTCACTCCGCACAACCTCTCCAATATTACTTTTTCTCTCTCTGATTGCCACCTTATTATTTTCACTCTCTGCCTCCTCCTTGCCTTCCAACTAACAAACTATTACCAGTAGAAACCTTCGCCATCTTAACCCTTCTCTTCTTTTTTCTGCTACAGATTGTCTCTACGACAAAATCTCATCATTGTCCTGCCCCAACTTGGCCACTTCTGTCTACAACAGTTGACTGTCATCCACCCTGGATACCTCCCCCCCCCCCCCTCACTACGCACAGAATCGGGCCCCCGACCGCTACAACCCTGGCAAACAGACAATACCAGAAGCCTCAAAAAACTTAGCCATGCTCTTGAACGTCTGTGGCGTAAAACTAAGTCACAGGAAGATTTCGGCCAATATAAATCTGCCCTGCAAAAATGCCATTCCTGCCTGCACATTGCCAAATAGACCTACTTTATCACACTTCTTAACACCCTCACGCTGTCCTCATCAATTCTTTTCTACCTTTACCACTCTACTTCGTCCTCCATTACCCCCACCCACTAACTTACTCACTGTCCATGAGATTGCTAATCACTTCAAAAATAAGATTGAGACAATTTGTCTCGCGATCACCGATCTACAGATATCTCCTTCACTTTACACTCCTGTTAACCCAGCTACTATAGAGGACGTCACTAAACTTTTTTTTCTAATGCCCACCTAACCTCCTACCTCCTGAACCCTGTTCCTTCTCAAATACTACAGTCACCATCTGACTCAATCCTACACTCCTTAATGCATATCTTCAACCTCTGACTCTCTATTGGCATCTTCCCCAACCCTCTAAAACATGCACTAGTCACTCCCATACTAAAAAAGGCCGCAGACCCCACCAATCTTAACAACCTAAGACCCATTTCTTTACTCCCTTTTGCCTCCAAACGCCTTGAACGTTTAGTCTACAACCGACTGAGCGACCACCTCATTGAGAATAGCCTTCTTGATCCCCTTCAGTCTGGATTTCGCCCACAGCACTCCACAGAAACTGCCCTCCTAAAACTCACAAACGACTTACTAACAGCCAAAACCAACGGTCATTATTCCATACTCTTACTCTTGGACCTTTCTGCTGCCTTTGATACAGTTGACCACACCCTCCTTCTCAATTTGCTTGGTCTCCATGGCTGCACTCTCCATTGGTTTGAATCTTACCCATCTCCTCGCACCTTCAGTCTCACTTACCGTTGGGGTCCCCCAAAGTTCTGTCCTTGGACCTCTACTATTCTCGATCTACACGTCCTCCCTGGGTCAGCTGATAGCCTCCCATGGCTTTCACTACCATTTTTATGCTGATGACACTCAGATCTATCTCTCTGCCCCTCAGCTCACCCCATCAATCTCCTCACGCATCACTGATCTACTAACAGACATATCAGCCTGGATGTCAAACCACTTCCTCAAACGGAATCTATCTAAAACTGAGCTCTTAATATTCCCCCCCCCCTCCCCCCCACATTCCCCCCTCCCCTCACTTCTCTTTCAAGATCAATGGCACATCTATCAGTCCGTCCCCACATGCCAGGGTGCTAGGGGTAACCTTAGACTCTGAACTGTCCTTTCAGGCCCACATACAATCCCTGTCCAAATCATGCCACCTTAGCCTCCGCAACATTTCCAGAATACGTCCCTTTTTAACTAATGACACCACCAAGCTTCTAATTCACTCCCTGGTCATCTCTCGCCTCGATTACTGCAACTCACTCCTCATTGGATTACCTTTACGTAGACTATCCCCGCTTCAGTCCATAATGAATGCAGCTGCAAGACTCATCCACCTTGCCAACCATTCAGTGTCCTCCACCCCTCTCTGCCAATCCCTCCATTGGCTTCCACTCACCCAACAAATAAAATTAAAAGTACTAACAATAATTTGCAAAGCCATCCATAACTCTGCCCCTAGCTACATCACTAACCTAGTCCCAAAATACCAACCAAGCCGCTCTCTTCAATCATCCCAAGACGTCCTGCTCTCTAGCTCCCTTGTCACCTCTCCCCATGCTCGCCTCCAGGATTTCTCAAGAACTTCTCCCTTCCTTTGGAACTCCCTACCCCAATCTGTCTGACTGTCTCTAATCTATCCATCTTTAGGCGATCCCTGAAAAACCTTCTCTTCAAAGAAGCTTATCCTGCTTCTAACTAACACAGTTTTACTTCCTTCATCAGCTCATCCCCCACAGCTACCATGTTTCCCCAAAAATAAGACCTAGCATAATCGACGGTGATGGCTGCAATATAAGCCCTACCCTCCAAATAAGCCATACCCTGTTTCCCTGAAAATAAGCCCTACCCTGAAAAGAAAACCTACAAGGACTTTAACTAGGACTTATTTGGGGAGTAGGGCTTATATTGCAGCCATCACCGTCAATCACGCTAGGTCTTATTTTCGGGGAAACGGTATTACCTTTTGTATCAATTGACCCTTCCTTTTTAGATTGTAAGCTCTAACAAACAGGGCCCTCTGATTCCTCTTGTACCAAATTGTAATGTAACTGTAATGTCTGCCCTCATGTTGTAAAGTGCTGTGCAAACTGTTGGCACTATATAAAACCTTAATAATAATATTGCAGAATTGTAAAACTAGAAATTAAACCATATGCAGTGATCCTCGTTTTCCACAATAACATGCGGTGTATTACATCCTGAACGGTAAAATGGGCATTGAATTGGCAGATGTAAAACAGTCTTATGCTTAAATCTTTGACTTGTACAGTGCGTCCTCTGCATCCCCTTGTGACTTGGTCTCATGGTTTGTGGAATGTCTAAAACTCCCCTGACTGAGATTTTGAAACAAACAGTAGCTGATGATGTGTATGTGGGGAAATGTGACGTTTTGTATTGTAAATGTTAAAAGTAAATTCTTGTCAAATTTGACAATCTAGCTTCCTGTCCAGGGCTTTTCTTTTGTATTGTGGCTTTGGCTGAAATGGCCAGGATACCCTATTGTGCACAGTTATCTGGCCATAAGGGATGTGGTAGTTTTCAAACTTTAATCCTACATCTGAGATGCTGTAGATCAGGGATATGCAATTAGCGGACCTCCAGCTGTTGCAGAACTACAATTCCTATGAGGCATAGCAAGACTCTGACAGCCACAAGCATGACGCCCAGAGGCATGATGGGACTTGTAGTTTTGCAACAGCTGGAGGTCCGCTAATTAAAGAAACGTGCTGTAGATGCTGGGTGTTCTTAAGACTTCCTTCCAAGTCTCTTTGCTATCTAAAGTTTAACACCCGTCTTCTCCTTCAGCAAACAACAAAGTTGATAAAACCAAAAAGCAAAAATATATTCTATTGCAGCATAACCAATTCTTAGATGTGATGGCTGCATTTGATTTTGTTTAAGCGTTTTTTCCCTTTTTCTTCTGGTGATCCAGCCAGTAAATCTGTTTGTTTTTAATGTGAACATTCTCTCCTGCAAATGTATCAGTTACAATGTTGAGACAAAGCATTTACCACTGACGTGGATGATTACAATCATCAGCTTTTATTCATGTAAAAACGTTATCCCAAAAGGGAAAAAATGTTGCTGTAACTGCAGTGTAAATCAATTTGTTAGTACATCTAACCAGTTCGAAGAAGCCTAGGGCTAAATGGTAGGATTAGTGGAAAAATTATTGTAATGTATATCATAAAAAAATGCAATAAGTGCCGATTTATCTATTGCGGGCATAGAGCAATATGTATTCATCAGAATAGAAACCATGAGAATTTGCTTCAGTAATCATTTATTATGCACATTTTTCTTAACCTTCTTTTCTATTTCTTAGGATAAAGACTCTTCATGCTCAGATCATTGAAAAGGATGCCATGATTAAAGTGCTTCAGCAACGTTCTCGAAAAGATGCCAGCAAGTTGGATCAGCCGTCTTCCATGCGTCCTTCCAAGTCACTTATGTCTATTTCTAATGCCAGTTCAGGTCTTCTCTCCCACTCATCCGCTCTAAGTAGTACACCAATTCTTGAGGATAAGAGGGAGGACAAGAGCTGGAAAGGCAGCTTGGGTAAGACTTTGTCATTGGTCTCTTAGCTTTTCTGAATCTTGGTGTCAGGCGTTCATTCCCACCCGCAGATGGTCAGCACTTTATTTCAAGGCAACCAATGTGTATTAAGAACATTGGTGTTATGGAATAGGTACTGAAGCCCACATATACATCCAATCTTGAACTTATTTTCTTCAGATGCTGTCACAGTAACCACTTCTAGGCATGTACAGTCTTTTACAAGGCTGCAGTGCACATAGGTCATCTATAGTGAGGATGCGTGCCACTAGTGTGTGTATATGTAAAGATCTATAATTCCTTCCTGGGCCATGAACCAAAGCATCGTGACCACAGTGTGTTTACACCTCCAGGCGCTGCTTCTGAAGCTTAAAGTGGTTGTAAACAGTTTTTTGTTTGACTTCTACCTATAGGTAAGCCTAGAATAAGGCTTGCCTAAAGGGAGTGGAAATATCTCCTAAATGTGCACCGTTTAGGAGATATTTCACTTGTAGTGAGCCTGATGCCGTCATCGGCACAATTGCTGTGAAGAAACGCACCCTTGTGTCATTTCTTCCCCAGTGTGTGCCATGACTTCACACAGCTCCGGCCAGTCACAAAGCCGGAGTCCTGCAGCCCAGGAAGGAAGAGGGGTGAAGATGGACGCAGCCTGCACAGGGGACAGTGCAGGTAAGTGTCACGTAATGGGCTAGTATGAATTGCCTACTAGCCCATTATGCTTTTAATTTGCATGGAGCAAAAGAGGAAGTAAAACCCTGATGGGGTCCTGCAACTTCCTCTTTAATGGGGAGTGATTGGGAGGTGGTAAAACTGTGGTGGTAAAACTGAGGGGCTTTACTGCCTCCCAACCACTAGTGTGAACAAGCCCCAACACACAGACCACTTTACAAAGTACGTTCAAAATGGGCCCCCTCTGCTCAATGCAATTCACTTCTTACCCATATTCCTCACAATAGAGATCTCCCCTAACTTCCCTTATCCTCCCAGCCTAAGCCCTCAGTACAGACTCCTCCCTGTCCAGCACAGACCAACCAGCTTTCCAATACAGACCCCCCTCCCCCACCTATAGCACAGCAAGTGTGGGCTCAGTGGGGCTTCTGCAGCCACCTCAGTTTCTTCTTTGTGTTACACACTGCTAAAGAAACTTCAGCAGCCCCAGTGAGCCAACACCTGCTGTGCTGCTTTAGTGAGAGAGGTAGCTCCGTGCCAGAGCAAGTCTCCTCTCCTTCGACGCTCTGCCCGACGGGCTCTCACCTTCGCAGCTCCCAAAGCAACCCCAGTGAGCCAACACCTGCTGCT
Organism: Lithobates pipiens; assembly: GCF_037356315.1. NCBI lineage: Eukaryota > Metazoa > Chordata > Amphibia > Anura > Ranidae > Lithobates > Lithobates pipiens. The sequence continues at coordinate 19,796,584 of NW_027507685.1, read as the reverse complement.
TCAGTAGCTCAGTGCCTGAGCAAGTCCCCTCCACTGCTCCGCCCGCTTTCCCTAGCTCTTTACTTTTATACCCCAAACTTCTCACACTGGACTGCCCAGTATGCCACTGGGGAGGAGCAGTTGAGCCACGGGTCGGCAATGTGACGTGATCTACCCGTCACATGGCTGCGATCGACGGGTTTCCGACCCCCAGCTCTAGGAAATACTGTTTAGGCTAAGGTGGCATAGTCAAGCAGCCTTTCTACTGGTTACAGACTGGCTACATGCAGACCCTTTAGTCTACATTAAAGGGTAAGTTCACCTTTACAGAAAAATCAGTAAAATGGACTCCCTCTTCGCTTCCCCACCCCACCCCCCCTCCCGATCCCGCTGGAGCCTGACGATCGCCCGCTAAGAGACCTCGTATAGCTGCTTCACCGGTCTGGGGCTTAGAAATCCCCTCCACTTAATCTCCTCGTCAGGAGGTACGTTTAGGAGCATTCTAATTGGTCAATCAGAACCCGAAGAGGAGCGAAAGCCACAGAGATTTCAAATCCCCGGACTGGTAAAGCGGCTATACGATCTGTCAGAACGAGTGATCACTGGCCTCTGGTACTGTGGGATCGGGTGTGATGGGAAGGGGGTGTAAGTTCACCTTACAGATTTTCTTTCATTTTGATTTATTGATATTTAATAGACATCGACGTCTGATTGCATATTGAGTTCTTGTGGAGAATAAAGAGCAATCACTTAGAAATTTATTTGGGTTCCAATTACAGGGGTTCTCCTAGCAACAGAATATCGGTCAGAGTCCATCTCATCCACTCCATCACCTGTACTTCCATCAACACCCCAACTCACTGGACACTCAAAGACTGGTAGCCGAGACTGTTGCACACAAACAGACCGAAGCAGCGAACAGAACAAAACTCCTTCTGTGAGTGCATCTCCAGGCCCGGGGAGGCTGGCCACTCCGAGCCCCATGTATAGTTCTGAGAAAACTGGTAAGTATTCTTCATGGTCAGACTACCATTTCATCTTTGGAAGCTGGAGTTATTCCTATTGGAGCATATTGGACTTTCATAAGAATGTACAGTTTCTCTAGTAGAAACTCTTCGGTATGCCCTAGATGAAACTCAAGACAGGGGGACATTATTCACATGTTCTGGAGGTGCGCAAAATTGGTCCGATACTGGTAAGATGTATTTGTTTTTAATCGTGTGTTTAACCTTCATTACTCTCCTGAACCAAAGATGGGCATCCTAAGAATTCTGGAGCTTACCCTGGATAACCCTTACGTGGAACTAGCAGCAACTAGAACCCTGTACTTATTTAGGAAAACACAATAACACACAATATTGGCTATTGACCCAACCCCCTACCACCTTTGACTAGATGACGTAAATTCGATCCTGTGGTACCAAAGGCAGACCTGTAAAATTATGAAAATCGAATGCTCGCAAATGTTAATAAACATGTGTAACCAAGTGTGGATGAGTGCAGATGCGACTATACAAAGCAAAAAACATGTAAATAAAGTCCAAATAAATGTGCCCGAATGTTCTAATCCGCAGAGCCTTAATCTAGGCATACCTGTAGGTTAAAGTGGATGTAATGGGTTTGCAACCACTTTAACTTTATCCCTGAACTGTCTGTTTTTTTCCTTGGCCTTCATTATGTTGTTTGTTCACTAAGGTTCTCTAATAAACCTCTGAGGGCTTCACAGAACAGCTGTATTTATACTGAGATTGACTCTATTTACAAATTAGGTGAATTCTGAGGACTGTTGGTTCCACTAGATTTTGGTTATAGGTATCAGAGAAAAGGGGGCTGAATGCAAATGCAGACAACGCTTTTCAGATATTTATTTGTAAAAAAAAAAAATGAAAAACATTTTATCCTTTTCCTTCCACTTCACAATTATGTGCCACTTTATGTTGGTCTATTACATAAAATCCCAATAAAATACATTGACTTTTCTGGTTGTGACAAAATGTGGAAAATTTCAAGGGGTATAAATACTTTTTCAAGGCACTGTATATCAGAAAAGTTCCTTGCAATTCGGTCATATGAGACTTTATAAATATGTGTGCTTAATATAGTGTTAGTTGAGAATCCTCCAACATACTGACAGACATGAATGCAGTGAGAGAAGGATATTGACAGGAAACTTCACATCGGTCTATCTTTTAGACCCCTTTCACACCACACCGCCCATAGCGTTGGCGGTAAAACGCCGCTATTTTTAGCAGCGTTTTACCGCCGGATTTGCGGCGCATTTCGGCCGCTAGCGGGGCACTTTTACCCCCGCTAGCGGCCGAGAAAGGGTTAAAACCGCTGGCAATACACCGCAATAGCTGCGTTTTGCCAGCGGTATTACAGCGCTGCCCCATTGATTTCAATGGGGAGCAGCGGTGGAGGAGCGGTAAACACACCGCTCCTTCACCGCTCCAAAGAAGCTGCTGGCAGGACTTTTCCCTGATGTCCTGCCAGCGCACCGCTGTAGTGTGCAAGCCCTCGGGCTTTCACACTACAGACAATGGTGCAGCTTCTTTAGGGCGGATTGCAGGCGCTATTTTTAACGCTATAGCGCCTGCAAAACGCCCTGGTGTGAAAGGGGTCTCGAAGGCCAGTAAAACTTTGAAGAAAATCGATCCCCATACACCTCCACCATTTGATACTTAACGCTGTGCATGAATTATCTCTTACCTCTAATACCCCCAGCTAAGTGACCTCTTGTCACATAATTCTTTTTCACCCAAGGTTGTTAATCACACCTCATAGAGGGTTAGATCATGATACCACCAGCTAGTGGTGGGCATTATTAGCTGAAAAGTTTAGGTTCCCAAAACCTGCCCAGTAATATCCACACCAAATAAGTCCATGATGCTCCTTTTTGTGCTGTGTGAGTGAAACATGGGGTGTTAAACTGGTCTTGCAATGCCCACCTGGAGTATCTCATGCACCCACCAGCTAGGAAGCAGTGGTATGTTTTGGGACGTATAGTCCTACTGTGGAAGCACAAGCCACTACTTTGTTTTAAATGACCTCTGCTCCCCTCTTCCCACAGCCTAAAGACAAAGGGATTTTGGAAGGAGCTTTGGTGGTCACATGACTGCAGTTTTACAATGAATTTAAAAGGGGGCATTGCAAACAAATTGATTTAAAATTTGCAAAGAATTGGGAACAAGGGGCGAGGGTCAATAAAAATCCTTTTTATCCTGGAGTTAGGATTTAAGGCCTTTGTATGGGTGGGAGAAAGTCTGCAGATAAAGCAGTTTCTGTGTTAGGCCCTGTACACACAGTCGGAGATTTCCACAACCAAATCCGTTGGATTTTGTCCGTCAGATCTTGTCCGAAACTGTTGCATACACACGATCGGACAAAGTTGTCGAAAAATCCGATCATTCAGAACCTGATGACGTAATTTCATTACGATGGGACTACATTCAGGCTAGAAGCCAATAGCTTTGATGTAGGAATTTGATCTGAGCATGCGTGGCACTTGGTCCGATCAAAATTCTCTACACGTGATTGGAGTATGTCCGATCGGCCCAGTTGGTCGGGAAATATTTCCAACATGTTGGAAAATTGGGTCGGAATGGATATTCGGACGGAATCAGTCCGATGCATACCACACACAGTCGGATTATCCGACGACACGGTCCGATAGGACACATTCCAACGGATTCTCCGACCGTGTGTACAAGGGCTTAGATTGGCCATCTCCACATAGCCGATTTCTGTATGAGATTATTTGGACAGGGAGAACAAAAAGTAGCCAGAGCCCAAATAATATTTAGGTCAAGTTCTACAAGAAGCCTAGAGGAATATACCACAAAACAAAAAAAAACACACACAGCAGTGTGCCAATGCACATTTCTTCAGTCTGAGCCTTTGTACACACGATCGGAGATTCCGACAACCAAATCCATCGGATTTTGTCCGATGGATTTTGTCTGAAACTGTTGTATACACATGGTCGGACGAAGTTGTTGGAAAATCCGATCGTTCAGAACGTGATGACGTTATTTCGTTATGACGGGACTACGTTCAGGCTAGTAGCCAATAGCTTTGATGTAGGAATTTGATCTGAGCATGTGTGGCACTTTGTCCGATTGGAATTCTCTACACATGATCGGAGTATGTCCGATCGGAGCATTTTGTCGGAAAATATTTCTGGCAAGTTGAAAAAGTTGGTCCGACGGAAACAGTCCGATGGAGAGCACACGCAGTCGCAATATCCAACAAAACGCTCCGATCGGACACATTCCGTCGGAATCTCCGAACGTGTGTACAAAGGCTAAGTGTAGCCACACAAAATGTTGATTTGAATGATAAAAATGTTTTTTCTATATTTAATTTGTTATGGTTTAGTTGTATTTTTTTTTGTCTGAGCACATTTACTTAGTGCCCTTATAAATTTCTTGCCAACCTACAACTTTTTCTACAGTATTTATCATGAGAAAACATAAGACATTTGCATGATAGGAACACCTCTGCTTTTTTGGTCCCTGGTACTTCTTTGTGACAAAGTGGAGGTATTCTGGGTAGAGAAGGGGTTATGCTGGCTTACATTTTTTTTTTTTTTTTTTTTTTGCTCAACTTCTTTGTCTCAACTTCTTGTAGATGGCAGAATATTCTGACTATTTCTAAATTTCCGTGTACCTTAATGGACTCAAAGAAAAACACTTTACATGAAGTACAAAAATCTGATTTCTACTTTAGTACAGGAAGTAAAATAAAAAAAATGTTCTTGCTATAGAGAAATTTTCACTTAACAGTCTGTGTTTTGTTTTCTCTACAGATGCAGTTTTTCAGTCCAGCACACTGGATCGAAAAAACCCTACTCCATCGATTGGCCAAGATGTATCAGATGGCGAGATGGTGGAATATCTCATATAAGAAAGACCTATATTTTTTAACATTTGTGGTATTTATAGGAAGTTCTGCCCCAAACCTATTTATATGAACTAGGATATTATTCAGAGAATAAAAAAAACTGATATTTTGTATTTGTAAATGCAGTGTATTCCATTTGTACAGAAATAAAAGGGCCTTGTTCTTTCAGGGTGTTTTTGTAAGTTATGGTAAAAAAAAAAAACCTCAGACATCCCTTACTATAGTAAGTATAGCTATGTATAAATTATAGCTTTAGGAATGTGTCAGAGCTAAATACCTGTCCAAGAAGGACCCACAAGCTCTGACTATCGGGCCGCATACTAATTCCAGGGCATTTACATCAGCTAAGTAGGCAAAATGACTCTGCTTTTGAATTGGGTGGGCAGGCTTCTGAAACCATTGGTCTGCTTGGTGACAGGTTTTCTTTAACTTGAGCGGCATGTATGCAGAAGGGGAACACGGTCTCCTTTTTATATGAACATAGTAGGATTAGTTATCTGGAAAATAGAATACATTTTTCCAGCAGTAACAGCCTGGTTTGGGAGGTGGAATGGCTGTTGGAGGAAGATTTAGCATGTATTTTGTTCTACATAACCACCGCAGACTTAAAAATTCACAGGTGTATGTTTTGGCATTTGGGTTTACATCCAAAGTATTTGGGTGAAGTTCTGGTTTAATGGCAATATGAATACTAGAAGACATGTTCAGAAGCCCGGAATAAGTGTGGATTCGCATGTTTAACAACAAAACCTGTATAATTGGTTGGACTTGAGGACACATTTGGGAAACATTAATTCTTGAATAAGAAGAATTATTTAATTGGAGGAAGCTTGAACACTTTGGCCTTAAGGTAAGCACACCTTAACATCCCCTTCAGCTTCACATTAAGGTGTACAAAAAAACAGTAATGTACCTCTGTTATAAATAAATGGTGGCGAGGGTTCCAGACTGTTGCCAGTCTATGGCCTGACCATTAGTCAGCATGTGCTGGATTTGCAGGAGTGGAAAGAAAGGCAGGACTGTTTGAATACTTCTCCATCTCAAGGCAGGCTGGCCGATAAGTACGACCATTTACACTTAATAGAGGTACTGTGTTTAATGCACTTTTCTGATGCACAGGATTGGGGCTTAATGAATAATATGGGCAAAAGCATGTGGGCACTTGATCAAATCTACATGAGCTTGTTGGACATCCCATTCTGAAACAATTGACAGTAATATGGAGTTGCCCCTCACCTTTGCAGCTTTAAAACCTTGTACTTCTCTAGGAAGGCTTACCACAAGACTTGAGGTATGTCTGTGGGAATGTGTACCTGTTAAGCCCAAAGAGCAATTGAGAGGTTAAGTACTGACGTTGGGGGACCTGGGTCACAATCCACATTCCGAATCACCGCAGAGGCGTTCAGTGGAGTTAAGGTCAGGGCTCTGTGCAGGCTACTAAAAGGGTAATTCCACTTTTGCAGCCAAATTATGATTATACCTACTTTAAATTTGTCACATAGCATGACTTGCAATACATTGTAACTTGCCTATTTAAGATGCTCTTTTCTGGAACGTCCAGCAAGAAAAAAAAAATCTCCTTTTTTATACAAGGGGATTGGGAAGCCGTGTTTGCATAATTAACCCTGTCTGTACTGTGCGGGTGGACATCTCATCAGTTGTAATAGATTACAGTAGGATCTGTCTTAGTAAAAGGTTAAAGGTTTAGGTGATGGTCTTCTCTATTGAATGTTAATGAGAACTGGACTCAGCCAGTACCCAGACCAACAATTGGGACAGATTACACTGAAAAAATACTTGCAGTCAGCCATGACACCTTCTTACATTGAACATCAAAAAGGTAAACAATATTTTTTTTAAAGTCTTTTTGTTTTAGGTATGCTGTGTGAATGGGAACACATAACAAACTTACAGTAGGTTTTTGCCAAATTTGAACACAAAAGTGGAAATGCATTTTACGTTTGTGCACACCAAAACTCCTCCAACAATGTACCTTGATTTGTGCGTTGAGCCACGATCATGCTGAAACAGAAAAGGGCCTTCTCCAAATGGTTTCCTTGAGGATGAAAGTAGACAGTTGTTGCCTTTTTATATTCTGAAGAATTCTCAGTACTCTTTTTATACTGAATGCTGTATCTTTAGCCACATCCTTCACTGGAAACAGCTGAACTCAATCATTTGGGGGGGGGGGGGGGGTCCTTAACACTTTTCCATATATTGTATTTTCTTTTAAATTGCATACATTCTGTAGACCAAATGCAGTAATAATGGCTGCTTTGGGCAGAGAACTTTGCTGGGAACCCCATTAAGAAGACCGACTGCAAGAATTTATAGCCAATATGCTATAAACTGGTTGTGAGAAATTACGTGGCACAAATTGTACTAATCTAGATTCATAGGTAGTCTCACAAAATTTCTCCATTCAAAATGTCCAGAGTTGGAATGTCAACCAGTCACAGCCTGATGCAGCATGTGACATGACTCAATGTAATCGTAATGGATGTGCTGTGTTATGCTCTAATTTGTCTGTAGCGTTAATAAACTGGGAGAAATTCATACAACCTAAACTACAAGAAACTAATAGAGTTATTACATCCTTTTATGTGTAGTGTATATCATAAGGCTCCAAAGTAATTGGTGTGAATCTTGTCTGTTAAGTGAAGAGAAGGAGCATAGAATGCAATCAATGACGGTTATTTGGTTATCAAATGGCTGTTTTGTTGTCAGCCGCGTTTCTGTCATCAGACAGTAAGATGTTGGAGTTGAGGTTTACCTTGTGACAACCTTATGACCATCTACTGATGTGCCCAAGTACTTTGCAAACTGGCAGAAAAAATTGCTGAAGCTTGTAGTTCCAAAAGTAGCAGCTGGACAAATCTGTTTTGGACTTCTAGCCCTGTAAATGGAACCTGGCTATATAAAAACTGGTCATCTCCAAAGCAGTCAAAGCTTGCTTTGCTCCTTTCATCTGCCTGTGGCTATAACAGGTGTATGTAGTCACTATGCGGCATGTTTATGATTCGGTGTCTATTGAATCTTCACTTTGCGCTCCTTCCAACCTTTTCCTAATTTGCTTAACGACTCCATAGCAGGGCTCATGACATTCATGTAAAATTTTGCTGAGCGTATCTGACAATTTTTTCCCACTTTTTATACATGTCCATGTACAGAGCTAGGCATACTGGCTTTATGACAGGTTTAGACAAATCACTAGAGCTAGATAACCAAGAGCCCCCCCAAAAAAAAATACAGCTGGAGTCTTACTTTTTTTTTTTTTCTGTATGCTCTGTGGTTGACAGTGGGGGAACATAATTCTTGGATCCTAAATGGAGCTTCTGGATTGGACAGACACTCTTCTAAATGCTACAATAATTTGTCTCCCCCCTTTCTCTACCAGTCAATATTAATCACTATTTTGACTAACTTCAGCTGCTACCGTGTAATTATTAGTTTTTGCACCGAAATGTCAGGAATCGAAAGTAGAGTTTTTAGCGTTGTGCTTAACAGGAAAAAAAATACAAACTAATGGCTGATGATTTTACCTTGCTTATGGTGTGTTTTTTTTTTTTCATGGGTCATGTGACTCCAAAAATGCAACGCAAGTGCATTTTTTATGCGTTTTTGATGCGTTCTTGATGCAATTTCAATGGGGAGGTGCGGTTTGCCAAATATAAAAATGCAGCAAGCAGGATTTTTAACACCATTTCTAAAGGTTCCGATAATGGCTGTCATTTCATATTAATTGAAATTCATGATATTAAAAAGTCGAGTATGCAGTTATTTTTAAAAAAGAAGTATATATTTAAAAAATAAATCTATTTCAGATTCGGGCAAGTGCATCTTGAAGTTTCTGTTTTTGCGCCAACATTTTCATTTCGGTGCACCACTAGTAATTATGCATTTTTGTATAAAAACGTATTCCCAAGAACAAAATGGCCTGTATTAGTTGTTTTCTTGTAAGTTGAGATGTTCTTAAGTATTCATCTTTGGCTACAAATTTTCTTACACATTTTGAGCCTACTAAGACTCCCAGTAATATGGTTTCAGATGATACAATGCAACAGTGAGTCACAAGTAGGCCTCATAATAAATTGCTGGGTTTTTACAAACGGCTGTGTCATGTTCATGTATACAGTATGAGCAACATGCATTTTTAAGAAGAAACAAAATATTTTTCTCTGACGCACTCTTTAACAGTCATGCGGTTGAAATACATACTTGACCGATTCATACAAAGTCTAATTCCCTGCAGGTTTTTTTGCAGGTTGTAGAACAATGGTAGGTGGACTAATGGGAATATTTTTATATATATTTTCTACTTGGGTTTTAGTTCTTTGACAGCATGTGAATGAAGAAAGGAAAACTAGCGTTTTTTTTTTTTTTTTTAAGCCTGTAAGTAATAGATGCTATGTTCTGTGTTCCAGTGAGTCTGTCAGCCGTGTCTGTAAAGAGCACTTGAGGGTAATTTTTATAAAAAGTTTATAAAAAAAAAAAAAGTCTTATAATCCAAACTGGTAGACCGTGCCATGCATGGGTCAATAAAATAAAATATTGTGATAACCATAACAAAGAGCCTATTTGAAAAGTGCTAACTTGGTGACCCTTTAGCTGTGTATGTGTACCAGCTGATTTAAGGAGAAAATTGTGGGGCATTTCTGGTGCTCCAACAATAGGAGGGAGAACAGGAAGATCTCTCCACCCATCATTTATTTTGTGTGTGGAGGAAGAAGAGGGGCAGAGAGCTTGGAGTTTGAAAGCCTCTGGCCAGCCAAAGCTAGCTGGAGTCCAGCTGCCTTGGACAAGAGACAAGATGGGATAGCAGGCCGCAACCCGCCAAACCTTACCACGCTTAACAATATAAAATAAAGACCAAACGCCATAAATGGCATTGAAAAGGTTGTGGCACTTTATTGGCATTTGCAAACTTCATCAACGCTAACCATCAAATTATTTACTGGTAGTAAACATACAAATAATTTCAATAACATAACCAATAGTTCAGTTTTGAGAACTCAAGCTTAACCTTTACAGCAATTACAAAAACACTCCCCTTGAGATTCCAAGGTTGCAGATAACCACATAAAGTACCTGCGACGGGAGGGATGGAGCTTTATTTAGGTAGGACCCGGTGTGAGCAAAACACATTTCCTTAAGAGCTTTTTATAGGATCGGCAACCTTCCAGGAATTCCTTTCTCAAAAACATATTAATTAAAGGGGAAATGCCCTCAAAAAACATAAACATTTTACACATTTCTTTATGAAAATACCTTTAAATGGGGCAGCAGTTCTCAACTCCCGTCCTCAGGACCCACTTAACAGGCCAGGTTTGCAAGATAACTGAAATACATCACAGGTGATGTCATTTGCTGCTCAGTGATTGCAGGATTCTAATCCGCATCTCCCCAAGGTAATACTTAAAGTGGAAGTAAACCCATCGATTTAAACAGTTTAAAAAAAAAAAAAGGGAATGCTAACTGCACATTGGCTGTGCTCTCAGCCAAACTATCAAACCATCCAATGGCTGGTGTCATAACGCATCACATGTGCAGCACCATAGCAGTTGAAGATTAAACGGAGGCAAAAATGGCAGCTTCCTTGGCTGAAAACGATAGGGGAGTTTACTTCCACTTTAAAATCTGGCCTGTTTAGTGGGTCCTGAGGACAGGAGTTCAGAACCACTGCCCTACAGGTTGGCCCAAAATGTCATTTCCCCCTTTTATATTCTTGCATTCTATAAATTGGCCTCAACATCTTATATGGGGAAAGTCTCTTTTTAGAAGCATAGCATGAGATGGTTGTCTAGAATCGGAAGGATATAACTTATAATCAAAACAAATACCCATTAAAAGGGCAATAGGAAACCATGTATAATACATTATCTTGCAATTATATCCAAACGTTTAACCATTTTTATATTTTGTGTTTGTGTGGGTTATAAGCTTAGAAATGACAGTTGCCCCCCTCAAAGTGTTATTTCAAGTTGATGACTTTGCAGTGCCAAATGCTGTATTAGCATCTTAGTCCCTTTGTACTGTTTACTCTCCATTTTTTTATTTTCTTTATCATTCAGTAAAATCAGTTTTATATTTTTATTTTTTTCTAAGACTGTCAAAGGCATCTGCAGTATATTGTAGAGCAATATACCGTGGGGCATTTTGATAGCCAAACCCATTAATTTAAATGTTTGCATTTTTAAAGTGCATTTGTTTCAGTTTACCAAAGTAGAACTTGGTAATAAGATTTTAGACTCTTTGGGGGTTATTTACTAAAGGCGAATCCACTTTGCACTGCGAGTGCACTTGGAAGTGCAGTCATTGTAAATCCAAGGGTGACATGCAAGGAAAATTAAACCGCATTTTAGCTTGCACATGATTGGATGATAAAATCGGCAGAGCTTCTCTTCATTTCAGATCTGCCCCCAGATTTCCAGCGACTGCACTTCCAAGTGCACTTGTAGTGCAAAGTGGATGTGCCTTTTTCATAAATAATATAGTTTTCAGTTACAAATTCCTTGCGGTATAGAATGCGCCTTAATGTCTGTTATTGAAAAAGCCTTTTTTCTAGGTTTGTATCACAGAATTCTAATTGAGAGAAGATTGTAGTTGCTGCCAGTAAGATATTTTTCTTGGTTACACTGTAATGGATTCTTTTGGCAAGGCACTCTTCATTGGCATGTTTCACTTTGAGTTTTTTAATTCTTGTGTGTTTTGTTAAAAAAATAAAAATAAAAAACACAAAAAGATCCAAGCATCTTTTCTGCCTTTTTCTCCATCGCATTGTGTGTCTCTTCCGTTGTTATTGTGGAGCTGACTCATTAGAAAATGAGAAGTATAGTGTTGTTTTGCTGCCAAAACTTGCTTAAGCAGGAAAATGCTGTTGTAGTGCCAATGCATTTTTTACTGTGGTGTTTGGCTGCTGGCCTCTGATCTGTCTTTGTTGTCAGTACCTTGCGTTAAGATGAGAATGACGAGAGGTTTGAATGAAAGCAGGAAACGTTTGCTTCCTGGATACTCACTGCAGTAATTCAGATTGCATTGTCAGGCAACTGTTGCCATCGATCACGATTTTGGTCATTTGTTATGTAAAACCGTTTTCCTCATGCTGTTAACTGGAGAGAAAAAAAATCTAAATATAGAACTGGTAACCCATTTTAATGAGCAAAAGACAACCTCCAGTAGGCTCATAAACAACCCATTTACTGCTAAGTTTCAAACAAAGGGCATAGTGTTTACCACGATTAAGACTTGCCCAGTCATTCATTCTACTAGAATCAGTTGATGCAAAAAGCATACATACCAATGGATTACTTTTGTGCCTGATTCTAAAAGCAAGCAATATTTTTAGTTTTTTTTGTATAAATGAAGATCTTGTATGCCATGAAAAACTCAGTGGAGGAAGGTAAATGTAATGTGTAAATAATGCCTCCATTTCTACCTCTGCCGTTTTTAGAAGAGGTTGGTCTGGGTGTCATATTCCCAGATTTCCTGGGCATTTCTACCCATTAGGAGATATGAAGTCTCCTTAGGGCTTGGTCACATATGCATTCTGCAGTCCTAATAAAATGCACATACGTCTCAAAATATATTGATTTAAACTAGTTTTAATTGAGGTAAATGGGAATAGGCTGTGTTCCGTGCAGGCCAAGGCATGTTTCAGCACAAAATCTTACCCATTAAGTTTGTGGCTATTGTAAGGTTGTGCTTGGGGCTATTTGGCCTTATTTGATAAGGAGCGCTAAGGTCACACACACACACTAGATCTATCTATCTATATATATATAATGGATTGTACTTTATGATTTACTTCACTCAAAGTGACTGTGTGACCCACCTTCAACCAGTTTTTCACTACTACGTGTGTCCTGTAGTGACACATTGGCTGGCGGTAGAAACTGCTATGTCTAGCCCAAAAAGCAGGTACTCACACCCCTGGAAGTGGAGAATGTCTGCAGTCGCTAGAGTGCAGTCACTTTGTGGCACTCAAAATGTCATGAAGGTACATTGAGCACCTCTTATTTTGTAATGGACTTTACGGTCACTAGAAAAAAATTAGGGGTGGAAGTTAACCTGAAGGCTAGGGGTTTAATGGGTTAGGTTGATGGTTCTGAGAATTACATTTAGAAGTTGAGGTATAGGATTAGGTAAAGTTCTACTTTTCTCTTCTTCTTTTTTTTTTTCTCTTTTCAGCATGATTTTTTGCCATAATTTGTTATAAACATCTATGCCAAATGTGTATTGGAGAGGAAGAATTGCTCATATTTGGTTTATTACTGTCACAACTTCATACTTTTGTATCTAAATTTCTGTGCAGGAAACTACACCCAGAAACTGAAAACCAAAATGCCGTTATAAAAAATAATAGTGCTGACTGCTGTGTTGACAGATCTTGTCAGCTGAGTGCTGTCCTTCAAAACACATGTAAAATGCATTCAAAACATGTCTAAAACCATTCTATGGTAACTTGTAGTAAGTCCACCAATCCAGCATGAATGCAGCCATCTGGCTCATAAGCTCGCTCAGCTTCAATTGCAGAATCCTACTTCTCTTACCAGTCTCTGACGGTTATCCAGCACTCCTGGATGCTTGGCACTCTAGCCTTTAGTTGCAGCACCCTGCTGCATGGCCCGCCTATCGGTTGGGGTTCTCCTGACACCCTAATGGGAGCCAACCTGACTCCTGGAACTAAGACCACTGGCTTGGGTCCTCTGTCCCCTCAATGAGACCTCCTGGCTGGGCTCTCTGGCTCCTTGAGATCTGTTTCCAACTGGGAGCCCTGAGCTTGAGTGGACACCTGTGTAGTCAGCCAGGTTGCAGTCATCTTGCAAAACCCAGACACAGGCTTGACTGTTCCGATCCAGAACTAGAGTCTAGAGAGAGCCAAAAACACAGCTTTCTTCACTCAGAAATGACTTAATGCAAATCCTGTGTCATATTTTTCTATATTCTTACAGTGGCAGAGCCTCCCTCCATCACAAATTCTAGAAATCGAAATTTTTATTCAGGCTTAAACATTAACTTTCCTTAGGAGTTTAGTTATCACATTTGGGGTGTTTAAATACAGTAACAAAAGGTGGTCATGATGCAATGCAGAAAGAGTCTAAATGCTACACAGATGCGCCATCCCTTCTTCACCTTGTCAAAACTAACAAAAAGTTTGCTTTTCCTGCCTAATCTGCTGCTGATTTTACATGTCAAACAAAGGGTGTTGTCTGTTGTTCAAAGTATTTAACATATGTACGCTTTTATTTTAATACGGCAATAACTATGATGAACCCAACAACTAGTCGCCTTTCCTGGAGAGCAGTGAAAGCACAGTAGCTGTCGGATGTAGCTGCCGCTTGCCACATATATTTTCTTTTCTTGTAGTACAGTAGGGGGAGACTAAACCCCATCAGCTTTTTATTGCTACTTGCCCAATAGAACATTTCCCTGACTTCCTGTCTTTGGCAACATTTGCACTGGGATAGGAATTAAGGGGAGATGGACAGCGCAAAATTAAAACCGGCTCTAATCATTTCCTACACCAGTGATGGCGAACCTTGGCACCCCAGATGTTTTGGAACTACATTTTCCATGATGCTCATGCACTCTGAAGGGTACTTGAGCATCATGGGAAATGTAGTTCCAAAACATCTGGGGTGCCAAGGTTCGCCATTACTGCCCTACACTATAGCTAATAAGTTATGGTTGGAGACGCATCTTAAAAAGTTTTTTGAACAGAAATTAAGCCCTGCATATAAAAAGCACACAACAAGCTGTCTCCGACTAAGACCCCCAATCCTTTACATATGTATCCTATAATACATATATAAATTCTAAGCATTCTTGTGCAATAACAAAAACAAATGAGTGAATTAGGCTTACCATTCTTTTAATCTGCTACGTGCATATTCCTTAGCTTTATATCCACCCTCCCCCACCAGGTTAAATATCTTCACATACCCAACACCCTTTTTAATAAGGGAAAGGGCAATATGCAAAGTTGCAACCAGTCAAAATCCATGTTCACTGAAATGACCCCAGTAAAGTGAAATCCGATTGGCTGTCTTAAGATAATGTACTTGATTTGTGGCCACTGTTCTCTGTGCTGCCTTATTAAAGTTCTTCTGTGTTTGTGATCTCTCCCCGTTACAAAGCCATGCACACTACACCCAGAGCCAGGGCTACCACTAGGCAAAGTAGGTCGGCCGCCTAGGGTGCACTGCTGCCTAGGGCGCCCGACCGCTGGTTTCCCTACTCTATCTCTGCTCTATGTAAGTTTTTGGTTCTGTCTTATAAATACCTCTGTAATAAATGTTATAACCTCTAGTGGGCACTGCTGGGATAAAACGTGCACATCTAGGTGGGTGCAGGGCATGCCTCTGCTACATGTTACAGACGCTCCTTAGTGTCATTATAGGAGGTGCAGCACTGGAGGACATAGAATGGAAGCAAACACCCCCTGTGCGCCTCTATAATCAGTGCTCTCTACTGCATCCGCATGTTTTCTCTAGCGCTGGCTCCTGTCACACTGATGCTCGGGCGAAGGGGGGCGGAAAAATGAGGTTTCGCCTGGGGTGTCAAAAATCCTTGCACCAGCCTTGAGTACACCTTAGGATGTCTGTGAACACAGATATTCTGTAGTTTCCTGAGAGTGATGGAACCTAGGGACTGCAATATACAAGTAGTAAAACTACAGTTTGCTGAGTGTATATGCTTCAGCCCCCTTCTGTGCCATTGGTCCATGCTTGTAATAAACAGCCTAACTGACCAATAGCAGGGGGCGTGGAAGTGATGGGCCAAAAGTACCTTTTAATAACTTGAGTAGGTATTTGCATATTGGAGCTCCCTGGGCTTTAGGGTTGTGGGAGGATATCTTGACCATGCATGCAAGAACATCTAGGTGCCTACTCGGCATGGTTGCCTGCAATTTAGGGGAGTTAAAATAAACCGAGGCTTGCTTTTAAAGACAGAAAATCTAGTCCAGTGCATACAATGTACCAGTTTGGTTTTCTTTTACTCTGAATACTCAGCCTGTGAGCTTGTGTTTAACATAAAATGTCAATTTCATGGAATTACCAATTCATTACCAGTTTGCCTTTCTGCAAGGAATGTAATGTTGTTTTTTTGTTTTTTTTTCTGTACGTAAAAAAATCATAGTGCAAAAACAGTGGATGATCAATAGAGAAATATTTACCTGTTCATTTTTAAATGATTGTTGATATTGTATGATGCATTTGCTGGGCAAAAGTTTGTGTTTTTTTTTTTATTTTTATTTTGTAAAGTATGTTCTGAAAATGTTTTGTAACAAAATGAGTATTTTTGCACTATTATGTTTATGTTGCTATGCTATTGAACTGGAAAATAAAAGAAAGCCATCTGATCCAATAAGGTGTGTGTGTTTGTCTTCCTGAGCCAAAAGTTTGCATTCAGCTGTAAGAACAGCTTGGAAAACTATAATGGTTTTGGTCAATTGTATTTATTTCTGTTTTTGCTAAAGTATATGTAAACCCTCACATTGTGAAACAACCCATTCAGTTTAAAATAGAAATGAAAGGGAAGACATTTTGGGGATTATTTACTAAAGGCAAATCCACTTTGCACTACAAGTGCATGGAAATTAAAAACAGCATTTTTGCTTGCACATGATTGGATGATAAAACCAGCAGAGCTTCCCCTCAGATCTACAGCGACTGCACTTTCAAGTGCACTTGTAGTGCAGAGTGGATTTGCCTTTAGTAAATCAACCCCTTTGTGTATGTATATATAACAAAAGTTATAAATGCCCTTTAGTTTTTTCCTTCTTTCTTTGGAACACCAGGGATTTCACATAAGAAGCCATACAAAGAGTACAGGATACTTTTTATGTTGAATCTATTTTATTCATTTTTTAAAAAGATTTAAAAATACAAAATGAAAGCATAGGAGTATCAACCCAACTCCAACAGATATAGAAGTATACAGTGATACAATAGCAATAGAACAGGTATTGCAGAAGTACAATAAAATATAGGTATGTAAGGCACGGTAAAATGAGGAAACTGTATTATTATCTAAGCCGTAGTCCACCAATAACAAAGTTATAAAAAGCCAAGCTCAACATACATGGTGTGAAAATATGGTGGTGCTACCATGAAGATGACCATGACTTTATGTATTTATAAGTGAAAAAAGGGTAAGGAAAGAAAAGAAGAAAAAAAAAACACACACACATACACACACAAAGATAGGGAGCGAAGCCGTTTACACATGAGGGCGCAGGAGAAGCATCAGTGGCTGTATCTGCTACAAAATCTCAAAATTGGAGGAGAATCAGAAGTGCACACATACAGTCCACATAATGGTGTGGGATTCACTCTTCATTATCCCACGCTACCATCTGCTGTAGGTGTTCGATCTTATCCATTTCACAAGCCCAATCGGCTAGAGATGAGATTGCCATTTGGCAGCACGATCTAGCAATAACTGAGCGAGCAGCCATCAAAAAATTCAGCTCTTTTTGATTTGCTTATAGGAGCCCTGCAACATAAAGTATAGTTAATCTAGGTTAAAATCTAGGTTAATTTGGGAATTTGTCCCCCACAAGCATATCATAGAGATGGAGAATTTTATCCCAGAAGGTTTTAATTCTTGGGAAAGTGCCCCATATGTGTGCCATGGTGCCGGGGTCCCGCAAGCATCTCCAACATGTATTTGGTCGGTTGGGATCAATTTTATGTAGACTAGTGGGGCAGTGATGCCACCTAGATGCAATTCGGTAATTTTTGTTCTTGAGCTTAAGAAGAGATTTAGACAATTTAAAGGAAAGGGACAGTGTTTTGCCCCATTCCATATCATCAGGAGATGCATTAAGTTCCCCTTCCCACTTTGAAAAGAATGGTGGAGGATCTGGGAAAGCAATCTGAACCAGAATCTGGTATATCTGGGATAATGTGTGGTCCATTCTGCTAGATTGAGACAGCAAGGACTCAAAGGCTGTTTGCGACCTATTCAAGTCAGAGATGGTAATTTTATCCAGAAAGTGTGTCAATTGAGTGTGTTCAAGCCAGGCACCAGTCGGCTTATGGCATGCAGGGAGTATGCAAGATAATGGAATTAGTTTACCAGCTCGGAGCGTATGGCTCAACAGAGGAGCATCAGATTTTTGCCATGAAAAAAACTTAGAGTTAATACAAGTCAGAGAGAGAGAATGGAGTCCAAAGAGTGGGGGTCAAGGGGCTAGGTCTGGAGGACAACAAACCTTTGGTAAGGTATGAAGTAACTGATCAATTCAATCTATTATTATTATTATCAGTTATGTATTCCTTTGTCTAGTCCCTATAGTTCAGCTAGTCTGTCAATACGCCAAGCACATGTTATCGTTAATATCACAATACTACCACCATTGGCTATGAAATCAATACACGGTCTAAGATCAATTAAATCTCATTTATTTCCCAATGAAATAAGAAAGCGTGCATAAAGTATCAATAGAAGTTACAATAATACATAGCATACAATCAGAGTACAATATAAGCCTTATACTTATCCGACCCTCGTGACTGGACCTCCTGATGGAATAGAGACTGAGCTCATTGTTGCAACCCTTTTTGTTAAACATACCTCAGCCATACCACACCCCATAGCCCACCCTACTTTTCCCGTAGACCAATCAGCATCTCTGAGGAGTTTCCTCCCCCAGGCTAATCACCTCGGACAGTCCTGCCATACTTGGCCTCTGGGGGGCAGTGTCTGCCCATGAATTGCAACTGCTCCGACTGGGTTCCCATCTTGTGGTTCGATCTCGGACGCCCCTCCCGCTCATTAATTACCTTCTTTGTCCTTACAGACAGACCGGCACCATATTATCGTTGAACAATATGGTAACCGGGGTAGTTGGCGCTACCTACAAATAAAACTCCTTACAAATAGAGTGAAGAAAAATCCTTCTGCCGGGATTCCTCAAATCCTATAAGATCCTAATTGTTTCCAATAGGATCAAGAAAAATGGCAACAGAAAACAGTTCCTACTAGAATCTATTACAGTCATAAAGATAGTCTAATGTGTATCAGCCACACCCTACAGAGTAAGGTCGGTATATATAATCCCGAATAGATCATATATTCATCCTAAAAAATATATATATAATAAAATAGGGATATATGCCACAAAGTGCTGCTAATATGCGATTTTCCAAGTTACAAGCTACTCAAATGTCCCAAAAAACAGCAATATTCCTACTGGAAATTAATTCCTGAGATTGACAGATAGATCCAATAAACGAAGGAGAAAGGAGAGAACTAAAAACCAAACAACAACAGACAAAAGACAAACAATTGTATATGTGTATCTGTTGCTAAGTGCAATATTGCCTAAAATCGCATTAACGCCAAGATATATTTAAATAAGCAAATTCCCAGTAAGAGGCGTATATAAATGTGCTTATGAAATTATAGTCAAAACTTAAATATACAAGCTATAAGTGCAAAATGCTAGTATAAACATATATATAAAAAATATATATAAAATATATTATATATATATAAAAAGTGCATCAAAAAGTGCGGGTGAAGAAACAAAAAATCAATTAGCCGACAAGTTAAATAAACAATCCATAATGAAAAAATATATAAATATAAAAAATATATATAAAAAGCAAACAAAAATAAAAAATAAAAAATAAAAATGCAAATAAAAATAGAAATACAAAAATAGTGTCCAATTGTCCAAAAAAAAAAAAAAAAAAAAAAAAAAGTGACTTTAGTGCTTCTTGTGCAATCTTGAACGTGACTTCTGTGTTCCCCCACAAGGTACCCCACTCACCAGAAGAATGTACCCCTGCAGGGGTAATTCGCCTTGAGATCAAAGTCTGCCGATATCCAGCTCCTCAATCGCATCCGGAGAGAGATTTCTCAATCCCTGCCGATATCCAGCTCCTCAATCGCAACCAAGGGGAGATTTCATATGTCCTCATAAGAAAAAAATTGTAGCCTCCATAGTGTGATTTGTATAAAAAATCAATTTATTGCCACAAAAATATAAAACAATAAAAACATAAAAATAAAAATAAAAAATGGAAAAAACAAATCTCATATGTTGAGACAAGATATGGAAACACAGTCCACTAAAAAATCACTCAGCCCCCATATATAAATAAATGGTAACGTTCCAGGAAAACAGATAGAAAATCCTAGAACCAAGCTGGGAGAAAAATAATAATAATAAACCATACGCTAATGGCACTATATCCCAAAAAACAAAGGACTAAGAGTGCAAAAACCACTTAGAAACAATGTACCAGGATATACCCTGTTGCATATGGTCACTCCAGTTTATGTAAGTCCCCCAGGGATAGAGCCCTTCTAGCGTGAAAATCAATCCGAACGTGGAAGCCGCTCGGTAGATACGCAGCTGCGGCTTGCACTCCAACTGCGTTCCAGCGAACGGAACTAACGTAATAGGCGTAACTCCGTCGAACGCGTTTCGTCATTGACGTATTCAGGAGCTGGATATCGGCAGACTTTGATCTCAAGGCGAATTACCCCTGCAGGGGTACATTCTTCTGGTGAGTGGGGTACCTTGTGGGGGAACACAGAAGTCACGTTCAAGATTGCACAAGAAGCACTAAAGTCACTTTTTTTTTTTTTTTTTTTTTTTTTTGCACTATTGAAGATTTTTTTTTTTTTTTTTGGACAATTGGACACTATTTTTGTATTTATATTTTTATTTGCATTTTTATTTATTTTTTTGTTTGCTTTTTATATATATTTTTTATATTTATATATTTTTTCATTATGGATTGTTTATTTAACTTGTCGGCTAATTGATTTTTTGTTTCTTCACCCGCACTTTTTGATGCACTTTTTATATATATATAATATATTTTATATATTTTTTATATATATGTTTATACTAGCATTTTGCACTTATAGCTTGTATATTTAAGTTTTGACTATAATTTCATAAGCACATTTATATACGCCTCTTACTGGGAATTTGCTTATTTAAATATATCTTGGCGTTAATGCGATTTTAGGCAATATTGCACTTAGCAACAGATACACATATACAATTGTTTGTCTTTTGTCTGTTGTTGTTTGGTTTTTAGTTCTCTCCTTTCTCCTTCGTTTATTGGATCTATCTGTCAATCTCAGGAATTAATTTCCAGTAGGAATATTGCTGTTTTTTGGGACATTTGAGTAGCTTGTAACTTGGAAAATCGCATATTAGCAGCACTTTTTGGCATATATCCCTATTTTATTATATATATATTTTTTATGATGAATACATGATCTATTCGGGATTATATATATATTTTTTATCAATACCGACCTTACTCTGTAGGGTGTGGCTGATACACATTAGACTATCTTTATGACTGCAATAGATTCTAGTAGGAACTGTTTTCTGTTGCCGTTTTTCTTGATCCTATTGGAAACAATTAGGATCTTATAGGATTTGAGGAATCCCGGCAGAAGGATTTTTCTTCACTCTATTTGTAAGGCGTTTTATTTGTAGGTAGCGCCAACTACCCCGGTTACCATATTGTTCTATTTTTTGGAGGAAACCCCAATTGGAGTTTCTCTCCTTGTGGGTGGCAGCAACCTAGTGATACAATTAGTATTTGTCTGTAGCCATTGTTATCACTATCCTTTTTGATTTCCAACCCCCACCGGTGTTTAGCGCGGTTTTCTTCATTTTCATACTCATATTATCGTTGAAGTTCAGTACATTCCAGGTGGGCTGAATAGAACTCATTCTGCTATTCAGATTGTGTTTTGGTGTCACATTCCTTCCTTTTAAACATGTGGGACTGCAAGTATCAATATGGCTGAGTTCGGCTGTACAAACAGCTGTGTAGATGTATAACATTAACATTAATTCCTGTTTGATTCCAACAAGGTAACTGTCCTAAGGGGCAGTAGGCTAGTAGGGGGTCTGTGTGTTGGGTCTGTCCACGGTAATGACGCAAGGTCGGGAGACGTCAGGTCATTTTCTAATGAAGTCCACAGCTTAGTGGATTTACCATGGTACCAATCAACTATCCGGATTAGCGATGATGCATGGAAATATAACAATAGGTTAGGAAGAGCAACACCTCATCTAATCTTTAACGTTACCGTTGAAGAGCCAGTCCTAGGCCTCTTATGTTGCCAGATAAAATTACAAATAGTCCTACTGACCATCTGGAAGAAGCCGTGCAGAGGGGGGATAGGGATCACCTGGAAGATGTATAGAAATTTAGGTAGAATGTACATCTTGATGACATTCATATGGCCAATCCAATAGAGGTTTGCTTTATCGTACGTTTTAAGGCGCGTATGAATTGTACGCATTAGGGGCATATAATTGAGATCTGTCAGGGTAGACAAGGAGGTAGGAATCTGATTTCCAAGATATTTAATAGCCGCCTACTGCCATTTAAACATGAATGTAGACTGAAGCTAGGATAAAGTAATTTTGGCCAAGGAAATGTTGAGGGCCTCAGTTTTCTCATAGTTTTCTTTGAAGTTACTAAGCCAAATGCCATAAATGTTTTGACAATGGCTGGCATAAAAATATGTGGATTAGAAACATATAATAAGTCATCTGCATATAGCGATAACTTACATTTCATGTTGGCCGACAGACCCTGAATATCAGGATTTTGTCTTATAGCTATGGCAAGATGTTCCATAGTAAGTATATATAATAACGGTGAGAGATGGCATCCCTGGCGGGTTCCATTATGTATCCATATAGGAGACCATTAGAGCGAACCCTCGCCTTGGGATTTCCATAGAGAGCCAAGATCTTGACAGCTGGCTCTGGCTCTCAGCATGCAAATTGCTGGAGGGGGAGAGCAGGGACTGACACTCACTGCTGTCTGCTCCAAGCAGACTGAGATTTGAGCAATCTGTGGTCATGTGATCGTTCCGTTCTTGTTCTTGCTCTAGCCATAGCTGCAGCATTGAAAAAAAAGTTTTTCCCCCCTTTCTCTATCCCAGACTTTTCCTTTAACCACTTGCTGACCATGCTATAGCAAAATGACATGTACAGTGCCTTCCGCCAGTTTTGGGAGGGCGTCATATGACGTGATCACCATTTGACGAGTGAACCACAGCGGGTGGCGCGCTCTGTGATCACTGTGTCATACAGACACAGCTAATCACAAATTTTGTCCAATCACAGCTGATCTCGATGAAAACAGACTTGTCACAGCGTGAAAAGAGAGCCAGTAACTGGCTAGTGTGCACGGGGACATCTGCACTGATCATCAGTGCAGCCTCAGCAGCACTTATCCGTGAAGGAGAAAAATTACTGTTTGCAAAATGTTATAACAGAAACATTTTTTTTTGTTTAGCAAATAAATATTGCTTATGCAATATTACCTGACTGAAATAAAAAAATTTTTTTAGTACTAAACATAAAATGTTTTTAAAAGTGTATATTTCCTTTTAAGTGAGAACTGCTATTTGAATAAGCATTGCAAAAGTTATACTGTTTTCCTTTCATCTGAAGGTGAGCTTTTATTCAAGGAATGTTGGATCAAATTGCATTGTATATAATTGTCAGTTTCAAGAACACACAGAAATAGAATGCTGTCTGGGCTGGGCTTCAATTGCTGGCACAAGTCATTTTTTCAAATATCAACCAATATGCGCAAATGGGTAAACAGCTATTCAGTTAACAATTTGGCATGCTGAATATCCTAAACTTAAATTCAATAGTTAACTAAATGCTGTAGGTCAGGCATTCTATAAACTCCTGTTCTAAGGCCTAGTGACAGCTCTATCCTGAAAAATTGAAATAACACTCCTAAAGCCACATCCGTATAAACTTGGTTAGAAGAGAGAAAGGTAAAAGTGGTTGTAAACCCTTACAAACCACTTTGACCTACAGGTAAGCCTAGATTAAGGCTTACCTGTAGGTCCAAGAAATATCTCCTAAACCTATACGGTTTAGGAGATATTTACCTGCAGACAGCCACCGCTGTCTACGGCGCATGCGCCGTAGACAGCGGCGCGCAGGCGCACTGGGAAAGCCGCAGATCGCAGCGATATGCCGCGAGTGTCGGCTCCCGTGCGCATGCGTGGGAGTGACGTCATCACTGCTCCGGCGAATCACAGCGCCGGAGCAGCGAGACCCACCAAGAAGATGGACGCTCGGAACTACAGGGGACAGCGGTGACTTCGCTGGCTCCTGTGTCAGGTAAGTGACACATAATGGACTACTATGCGATGCATAGTAGTCCATTATGCTTTACCTTTGCAGGGAATCAAAGAGGAAGTAAACCCATCAGGGTTTACTTCCTCTTTAAAGGGCCACAGGGGCTCTATCCTGACTGCCAGCCCGTAGTGCAGGAACTCCCGACCCCGCAGGAGCAGTCATTGATTTCTGGGACCACCTGCATCCTCACAACCAATGAGTGATGGCACATGCCTGGCCCACCCCTGTCTGCAGAAAAGGTTTGCATGCTTTTCTGTTTTTGCAGACCTAAAGGAATGTAAAGAATGTTGTCCACTTTGTTTACCTCTGTATTTAAGATAAAAACATATTTTTTAGTGTTTATGCTTTTGCCTATAATGATTTTCTTCAGCAATTAAAACAAAAACAAAAAATAGAAAAAAAGGATGTATACTGATGTAAACTGAACTGAAGATGGATGTACAAACTGATGTGGAGAAATCCGTTTTCACAATGAAACTGATGACACTCGTGGGAAGGGACTTCATAATGTAATGCAATGTCATAGAACTGGGAGCAAGTTTGGACCCTGTTGCTACAGTTAATTACAGTATCTGTACACGATGCCAAAACCAAGAAAGAAAAATAGTTTTAGAAGATAGTAATTTGGGAAACATCTGTAATTGGTTTTAGAATTCAGTTTGCTAAACTGGGACCTCAAGACAGCAACAAATGTGAGTTTATAAACCAACCCAGTTCCAAAAATGGTGAGACACTAAAATTTACCTAAAAACAGAATGCAGTGATTTACAAATCTCAAACCCATATTTTATTCACAATAGAAAACATATCAAATGATAAACTGAGAAATGTATCATTTAAAAAAAAAAAGAAAGGTAATCTTGAAATTGATGGCAGTAACATGTCTCAAAGTTGAGACAGGGCAAAAAGATGGCAAAGTAAGACCCCTTTCACACTGAGCCGCCCTGGGCGTCAGCGGTAAAGAAGCGCTATTTTTAGCACCACTTTACCGTTGTTTTAGCGGCGCTATTTGGTCGCTAGCGGGGTGTTTTTAACCCCCGCTAGTGGCCAAAAAGGAATTAAATCCGCCTGCAAAACACCACTGCAGCGCTTTCCTGGCAGTATAGCAGCGCTGCCTCATTGTTTTCAGTGGGCAGGGGTGCGTTAGGAGCGGTGAGTTCCTAATGTGCTCCAAAGAAGCTGCTGGCAGGACTTTTTCTGATGCCCTGCCAGCGCACCGCTTCAGTGTGAAAATCCTCGGGCTTTCACACTGGAGTGAATGGAGCCGCTGTTTCAGGGCGCTTTGCAGGTGCTATTTTTAATGCTATAGTGCCTCAAAGTGCCTCAGTGTGAAAGGGGTCTAAATGGTACTAACAAGGAAGAGCTGGAAGAACATTTTGCAACTAATTAGGTTAATTGGCAACAAGTTATTAGCATTATTGGGTATAAAAAGAGCATCTTAGAGAGTCAGAGTGTCCCAGAAGTAATGATGGGCAGAGGTTCTTCAATATGTGAAAAGCTGCTTCTAAAAATTGTCAAACAATTTCAGAATAATGTTCCCCAATGTAAAATTGCAAAGACTTTAAGGCTTCATTCACACCTGAGTGTATCGATTTTACTGGTGTTTTTCTGGAATTTTTTTTACAGCATTTTAAAAACGTTTTATAGCTTCAGGCTTTTTGTTTAGCCAATAGAAAGCACTAGGGGGAGGAGAGGGAGAGGGAATTAGGGGTGGAGAGCTGCTCTTTGAGCAGAAAACGAGCGACAAAACGCTTGTAAAGTGCCCAAGTCAGGCATTTCTATGAAAGTCTATGGAGCCAAAAACACATATAATCTGCCATAATCTGCCTTCAACTAAGGAGGAGATGGACCTTCCAGTTTATCAGCACTCAGTTCAAAAGCCTGAATCTCTGATGGTATGGGGGTGCATATAGAATGGTCAACTTGCACATCTGGAAAGTCACCATCAGTGCCGAAAGACATATCCAGCTTTTTGAGCATCATATGTTCCTATCCAGATGACATATTTTTAAGTGAATGCCTTGCATACTTCAGCAGCACAATTCTAAACCACAAACTGCATCTATGACAACCGCATGGCTTCGTATTGGAAGAGTCCGGGTGCTTACCTAGCCTGCCTGCAGTCCAGACTTTTCACCGATTGAAAATATTTGGTGCATCTTGAAACGAGAAATACAACAACGAATACCCAGAACTGTAAAGCAGTTAGAATCCTATATCAGGCAGGAATAGGACAAATTCCTCTCCCAAATCTCCAGAAACGAATCTCCTCGTTAAAAGAAGAGAGGATGCTACACCATGGTAAACATGACCCTGTCCCAACTTTAGAGACATGTTGCTGCCATCCATTTCAAAATTTTATTGATGCATTTTCGCAGATCAAACATTTGATATGTAATAGGTCTGCAAATCATTGTGTTCTGTTTTTATGTAGATTTTACACAACATCCTAACCTTTTTGGAAAGTATTAGGCACTGACTGAATTATTTTTATTTGTTAATTGAAGTTACCAGCAGTCACAAAATGTTCAAAGTCAAATGTCATGTTAGCTCGTTGTGGCTCTTACTAAATCCAGCAGTTTTTTATTTGAGAAAGTTTGACGTAGCAACTTATTTTCCTTAAACAATATCTTCAGATCCTGGTGAGAAGTGGAAAACAGGATACAGAATAATCTGAAAATCTTTGAAGTAATTTAACAACTCAGAATTCAAAGATTACACTTGCTCATTACAATGGATCCCTTTAAGGCCCATAGTGGCCTTGGGTGGAGACTGATACGAATCTGAGGTAGACTATTTGCATTTTTCTATTTCTTCTACAAGTGGTAGGGAGGTAGGAGCTAAAGAATATCTTCAACACATGTATATGCCCAACAATAGGAAGGGAAACACCATCCACAGCTTGTATCGGGTAACCAAATAGAATGGGATATTGGGTGCAGGAAATTAGGTCTGCAATATCTAAAGAAGCCCCTGTGCTTAAAGAGGAATTGCAGTCTGCTCACATAATTTGTAAATTTATAAACATCTTTGCCATTCTTCCCTCCAGCCACTGCATATTATTTTATATATACTGTGATTCTGTATTTGCCAAATATGCTGCAGAAATCTCCCTGCACTAAGTCCAGCTGCAACCATTTTAACTGTGGGCAGCTGAAGCCACTGCCTGTTCACTTACTAGATTTGCACAAACACACAGAAGCACACCTCCCCCTCTGCAGCCCTGCATCTCTCATTGGTGCTCTTATGACTCATCCTCCCTCCCTTCCTGGCAAACTCTCAAGAGAGTGAGAGAAAGAGCTGTGCATGATGTCATAAGCCTAGGCTAATGACCAGACAAGAAACAGGAAGTGGGTTGTATAAGGTATTTACTGGCAGAAAAAAAAATTACTACCCAAAGTTAAAACAACAAGGGCAGAAGATTTAATAGATGGAAAGATGAAAACATGACTGATGGTCCGCTTTAACTGTGCTTTAGGGCCGGTTCACACTGCAGGCGAGGCGAGGCGACTCCGACTTGCCTCGCCGCGACCTGCAGCGGCCTCGGCGGCGACTTGCAAATGACTTCTGTATAGAAGTCAATGCAAGTCGCCCCGAGGTCGCCCGAAAGTAGTACAGGAACCTTTTTTCTGAGTCGGAGCGACTCGAGTCGCTCCTCTCAGAACGGTTCCATTGTACAGAACGGGGACGACTTGCGGGAGCGAGGCGAGGCGAGTCGTGTCGCCTCGCATCGCCCGCTGTGTGAACCGGCCCTTATTGCGCCTTCCTCATTTCTGATTGCCTCTATTGCTGGATTGCTGTGTATGCTGAGATTGTGTTATACTGTCCTGGTCTGTGTTGTATACTTTATAACTATGAGATTGATTTACATAAGGCAAATAGACTGTTTAGTTTGCAACGGAATTACCCTCAGAGCTTAGTGGAATAGGTGAAGTTCTACTGACTTCCATCATCCAATCATGTGCAAGTAAAAATACAGTTATTACAGAAATAAAATGTTTTTTGCACGTGATTGGGTATTCTCTATAAAGTGTCATTTCTTTGCATTCATTAAGCTCTGACGAACGTTCCATTGCGAAGTACAGCATCTCTTGCTGCCACCCCCTATTCAAGTGTCTGGCCCCTTTTCGGATGCTGGGCGCCTGAAATCCTGCAGCGGGGGTGTTTATTTGAAGCACATGATTAGAGCCATAGGCTCTAATATGCTTCAAAAAAGTGGACTTGGAGCGCAGACCATTGCACTCACAGTCCACCCAGATGTGTTAGAAAAGCAAATGAATATTTTATATGACGGGCACAAGTGGCTTCATTTGATGGGCACAGTGGCTGCATTTGATGGGGCACAAGTGGCTGCATATGAGGGGGCACAAGTGGCTGCATATGATGGGGCACAAGTGGCTGCATATGAGGGGCACAAGTGGCTGCATATGAGGGGCACAAGTGGCTGTGTATGACGGGCACAGTGGCTGCATTTGATAGGGCACAAGTGGCTGCATATGATGGGCACAGTGGCTGCATTTGATTGACACCATGGCTGCAATTGATGGGCACAGTGCCTGCATTTGATGGGGGGAGAAATGCTTTAATTGATAGGGTTTTTTTCAGTATTTTTTAGTTTGTTTGTGTCCCCCAAAAAATTTGAGCACCAGCTGCCACTGTTCTGTAGGTCTGAAGGTCTGTGTGAATAGTATAAACTATTTGTATTTGCACCGTTTCATTGGTGGTTAGCAAAAATTTTTTTTTAACTAACTTCAATAGTGCTTTAACCACTTTCAGACCGGACCATTTTGCTGGTAAATGACCAGAGGTCTTTTTACACTTTGGCACTGCGCTGCTTTAACTGGTAATTGCGCGGTCATGCAATGTTGTACCCAAACAAAATTTGCGTCCTTTTCTTCCCACAAATAGAGCTTTCTTTTGATGGTATTTGATTGCCTCTGCGATTTTTATTTTTTGCGATATAAACGTAAAAAGACCGCAAATTTTGAAAAAAAATGATATTTTCTACTTTTTGTTATTAGAAAAATCCAATAAACTCAATTTTAGTCATACATTTAGGCCAAAATGTATTCAGCCACATGTCTTTGGTAAAAAAAAAGTCAATAATTGTATATTTATTGGTTTGCGCAAAAGTTGTCACATCTACAAACTAAGGTACGTTTTCTGGAATTTACGCAGCTTTTAGTTTACGACTGTCTATCTCATTTCTTGAGGTGCTAAAATGACAGGGCAGTACAAAACCCCCCCAAATGACCCCATTTTGGAAAGTAGACCCCCTAAGGAAATTGATAAGAGGCATGTTGAGCCCATTGAATATTTTATTTTTTTGCCTCAAGCGATTGAATAATGACAAAAAAAAAATTTTTTTTTTTTTTTTACACAAAGTTGTCACTAAATGATATATTGCTCACACATGCTATGGGCGTATGTGAAATGACACCCCAAAATAAATTCTGCTGCTTCTCCTGAGTACGGGGATACCACATATGTGGGACTTTTTGGGAGCCTAGCCGCGTACAGGGCCCCGAAAACCAAGCACCGCCTTCAGGCTTTCTAAGGGCGTAAATTTTTGATTTCACGCCTCACTACCTATTACAGTTTTGAAGGCCATAAAATGCCAAGATGGCACAAAACCCCCACAAATGACCCCATTTTAGAAAGTAGACACCCCAAGCTATTTGCTGAGAGGCATGTTGAGTCCATGGAATATTTTATATTTTGCCACAAGTTGCGGGAAAATTACAAACTTTTTTTTTTTTTTTTTTTTTTTCACAAAGTTGTCACTAAATGATATATTGCTCATGCATGCCATGGGCATATGTGAAATGACACCCCAAAATAAATTCTGCTGCTTCTCCTGAGTACGGGGATACCACATATGTGGGACTTTTTGGGAGCCTAGCCGCGTACGGGGCCCCAAAAACCAAGCACCGCCTTCAGGCTTTCTAAGGGCGTTACAGTTTTGAAGGCCATAAAATGCCAAGATGGCACAAACCCCCCCCCCAAATGACCCCATTTTAGAAAGTAGACACCCCTAAATTTAGGGGTACACTAGTGAGACTAGGTAATAAATGGCGGGTGCCCTGAAACTATAAAAAAATAACTAACCAACCAGCGTCACCTGTAACAGTTATATGGTGATCACTGGTGAAAGGGTTAACTAGGGGGCAATCAGGGGGCTTTATGCGGTAGTATATGGGGGTCCCTAGCGCTATAAAAAGCTGCGGCGAACCTAAATACCTACCTGCCTAACTAGCGTCACCTGTGACACTAATACGGCGATCAGAAAAATGATCGCTTATTAGGCTGGGTTCACACTGGAGCGATGCGGAAACGCCGCGAATCCGCGGCGGGTTCCCGCATCGCATGCCTCCCGGCGGCAGTTCACACTGCCCTATGCGAACTGCTGGGAGTGTCAGTGAAATGTTACTGACACCCCCAGATCAGTTCGCATATCGCAGTGCGATCTGCAAACTCGGATCGCATGGTGTGAACACCCATGCGATCCGATTCTGCTGCGGGCCAAAAAAAGGGTCCCGTGCGAATTTGCGGTGGGTGCGGCGGGTGTGGCGGGTGCGGCGGGTGCGGCGAATGGCTGAACTCGAATCGCACAGAGATCGGATGTGATTTGCACTGCAGTGCGGTGCGAATCACATTCGTTCTCATAAACCGCTGCAATGTGAACCCAGCCTTAGTGACACTGGCGACGGGGGGTGATCACGGGGTTAAACCTTTATTGGGGGGGTTAGGGGGGTACATTAGAACTAAAGGGGGCTAACCCTAACTGCCCTAACAGTTATTACAGTCACAAATGACACCAATGCAAAAAAAAAAAAAAAAAAAAAAAAAATGACATTGGTGTCACTGTGACTGGGGGGCAGGGGTAATTGGGGGGGTGATCGGGGGGTAAAGGGGGGGTGTGAGTGTGCCTGGCATGTTCTACTGTGTGTGGGATGTGTTGGTGCAACTCACTGATCCGCTCTCCTCCGTGTCGGAACGAAAAATACCGACACGGAGGAGAGAATACATCACTTCCTCTCCTGTGTTTACATTACAGGAGAGGAAGTGATGTCACCGGGGATTTCCATTCGTCGGGAGCGATCGCGAGGGGGTGGCCATGAATGAATGGCCGTCCCCTCGTCCGGGATCGCTCCCGAACGAAAACCGACCGCCGCAGGCACCGGGCGGGGGCCCGATCGGGCCCCCGACCCGCGGGAGGCAAAGCACGTACATGTACGTGCTTATGCCTGCCCGTGCCATTCTGCCGACGTACATCGGCGTGAGGCGGTCGGCAAGTGGTTAAACTGCTGATTTTGCCACTATATATTGCCTCCTTCTAGATGTCATTCTTAAAACATGTGACAAGAGAATCCCTGCTTGTACTTGCAAGGTCTGACATTCATATTGACTTTTGCCCACCAAGTTAGTCACATAGCTTTGGGAAGCCTTAAATTTCCCCTTTGGTCCATATGTATTTATATTATGCTTGGAAAAAGTGACTTGGGCTGTTTCAAAAACTAGCAATTTAATCTAATCAGCCAATAAAAGGTATCATGTGATGCTATATTTTCAAGATGCAGCCAATAGCTAACACCCCACAATTACACTCAGGTTTAATCTCAGGTTTAATTTTCAGAATATTGTCAAGTATTGTCGCACAAACTTGAACTACAATTTTAACCACTTCAGCTCCGAAAGGTTTTACCCACTTCCTGATCAGGCCATTTGTTGCGATACGGCACTGAATCGGTTTACCTGACAATTGTAAAGTTGTACCCAAACAAAATTGATATCCTTGATAAGCTTTGTTTACATCAGCACACTGCTGCTCTGTGTCTCTTCTGAACGACTCGTGGGTCACGGTGGCCATTGCAGCCGTTGGACCCGCTGATTGGCTCCCGCTGTGTTTGTGGCGCATGCGTTCCCCCTAAACCATGTGCATGGAATCACCTACAGGTACGGGATTTTGCGCACCCAGGCCGCCCTGTTGCAGTAAATGTAACTGGGGTGGTCTGGAAGCAGTTAATAGTGTTTGGAAGCCAATATATTTTTATGATCTGCCAAGCATTGAAAAACAAACTGCTGATTGCAAAGGGATTGCAGGAGTTCAGAAATTCCTGTTATGATGGGAGTGCCAGATAATTGATGACATGTCCATGAGCTTTGCTGCCCAATGTGTCCCAGATGCAACACATTTAGATCTGTTTAACAAACCCCGTAATGGAAAAATTGCCCAAAGTGACCAATAGCAATTGTTTCATTTTTTCACTGTTTCAAAACAATGAAACATGCTTGGTCACCATGAATGAGGAAGTTTTTTGTTTTATCAAATCATCCCCAGGCAATGCACTCCTCATCTTGGATGGCCTACAAAACAAGACAAATGGTAATATATTTGTTGACGTAAAATAATATACATACTGTATTTGAAGCATATTTTTAAAGTGCTATTTATATTTATACAAGTGCTGTCAAAAGCCCATTAGGGAAAATTTATTTTAATTTCCTTATGAAACAAATAGAAGTGCTAGAAAATCTCTCCAGGGGGAAATCCCCTCTTATGCCATGTACACACGACCAGACTTTTTGACAGCAAAGGTCCGACGGAACGAGTCCGTCGGAAAATTCGATCTTGTGTGGGCTCCATCGGACCTTTGCTTGTCAAAAATCCGGCGGACTTTAGAAATAGAACATGTTTTAAATTTTTCCACAGGAACTCCGCTGGACTGAGAAATCTGTTTGTGTGTATGCTAGTCCGACGGACAAAAACCGATGCGAGGGCAGCTATTGGCTACTGGCTATGAACTTCCTTATTCTAGTCCCGTCGTATGTCATCACGTTCGAATCCGTGGGACTTTGGTGTGATTGTGTGTGGCCAAGTCTGTTCATTTGAAAAGTCAGTCGGAACTCCGCCGAAAGTCCATCGGAAAGATCGTCGGACCTAGTCCCCCGAAAAGTCCGGTCGTGTGTACGCGGCATTAGTTGTCACTGGAGCAGGTGTTCACAGTGGAAGGTTTCACCTCAGCTCCCATGCTAGTGACAACCAAACATTTGGATTTCCCATCACTTTCTGTCCTGGGGAGACAACAGTTACCCCGACAGACAGACAGACAGCAGTAAACATCTGAGTATCTTTTTATATTAAACCAAAAATACAAAGATTAACCTATATAAAATACTGTATAAATACTATTTCAAACACAAGGCAATCCCTCTGGTTAAAAGAGTTGTAAAGGCAGAAGGTTTTTTATCTTAATGCATTCTATGCATTAAGCTAAATAATCTTCTGTGTGTAGAAGGTTCCCCAGCTACTTCTAATTACTTACCTTTGCCCCATCTCTCTCCAGCGATGTCCACAAAGGTCTAAGCCGTCCGGGACACTACTCCTGATTGGCTGAGAAACAGCAGCGGTGCCATTGGCTCCTGCGGCTGTCAAAGTCAGTCAGCCAGCCAATCAGGGCATAGAGGGGGCGAGGCTGGGTCAGGTCTCCATGTCTGAATGGACACAGGGAACTGTGACTTGGCTCAGGTGCCCCCATAGGAAGCTGCTGACTGTGGGAGCACTCAATAGTAGGGAGGGGCCAGGAGCAGCAAAGACCCAAGAAGAGGAGGATCCAGGCTGCTCTGTGCAAAACCAACTGCACAGAGGAGGTAAGTATGACATGTTTGTTATTTTTAAAAAAAGAGACTTTACAATCAGTTTAACTAATAAGAGACTTATCGACACAGATACTCTTTTTGTGCATTTAAAAAATACCTAACTTTTTATTATTCACATCTGTAAAACAGGGCCCCGGTGGTCTCTTGCTCCCTCTCTCTTTTATAATTCTTCTGTACACCCACTCAATATAACAAGTTGTATCAACATTCAAAAATCATTGCATGTGATTTCCAGAATAACAGCCAAAGTAATTGTTTTGGCATATACCCTGATGTCTGGAAAATACCTCCCTTATAACTTTGGTTGTCTTTATGCATATGTGCAATGCATTATATCCCCATGTAATTAAGACACTGCTGTTTCCTTTAAGATCTGTAATCACATATACTTTTCTTAGTTGTTTTACATCTCTAGTGTCCTCAGGTAATTAAATTGTGGTCCACACAAATCTAAAAATAAATGTGCAAACATTTTCACCGAAAATATCTAAAATGTAATACTGGTTTCCTGGTG
This sequence comes from Lithobates pipiens, assembly GCF_037356315.1. NCBI lineage: Eukaryota > Metazoa > Chordata > Amphibia > Anura > Ranidae > Lithobates > Lithobates pipiens. Next base: position 19,762,361 of record NW_027507685.1, on the reverse strand, counting down.
TCCCATATGTATATTACACAACTATACATGTATTGCCAAGACCAATGAATTAAGTCCTGATTGTTTAATTCAGCATAAAGTCTCGCCTGGCCACTTCACAGGGCTGCTGGGAATTTTTTTCTTGTTAATGTTACAAGTGTGTGTCTATTGATGTGCACAATAATCTTGTATAAACAGTTATCCTGTGCACTCTAGCATCCTAGTGCTTTAACTGCTTATTTTCCAAAAGTGAGCAGAACATGGCAAACCCTTGGTGCAATAGGACTGCTAGGAAATTTCTGAATAAGGAAACAGCATACATATCCAATAAATAACAGGCAGAATTTCATCAGCAATTTTTCCTGTAGTTGCCCCAGCAAATAGATAAGTAGTCCCATCACTACAATTAGGAGTGGACAGATGTTCAACTATATACAGTGCCTTGTATTCACCCCCTTGACTTTTTACCTATTTTGTTACATTACAGTCTTTGTTTCTATGTTATTTTATTCTGAATTATATGTGATGGTTTAGAACACAATAGTCTGAGTTGGTGAAGTAAAATTAGAAAAGTATATACATAAAACTATCTTTCAGAAATAAAAAACGGATAATTGGCATGTGCGTATGTACGTATTCACTCCCTTTGTTATGAAGCCCATAAAAAGCTCTGGTGCAATTACCTTCAGAAGTCACATAATTAGTGAAATGATGTCCACCTGTGTGCAATCTAAGTGTCACATGATCTATCATTACATTTACACTTTTTTAAAGGCCCCAGAGGCTGCAACACCTAAGCAAGAGGCACCACTAACCAAACACTGCCATGAAGACCAAGGAACTCTCCAAACAAGTAAGGGAAGTAATGTTATTGAGAAGTACAAGTCAGGGTTAGATTATAAAAAAAATATCCAAATCTTTGATGATCCCTAGAAGCACCATGAAATCTATCATAACCAAATGGAAAGAACATGGAACAACAGCAAACCTGCCAAGAGACGGCCGCACACCAAAACTCACGGACCGGGGAAGGAGGACATTAATCAGAGAGGCAACACAGAGACCTAAGGTAACCCTGAAGGAGCTGCAGAGTTCCACAGCAGAGACTGGAGTATCTGTACATAGGACGTCAATAAGCCATATGCTCCATAGAGTTGGGTTTATGGCAGAGTGGCTAGAAGAAAGCCATTACTTTCAGCAAAAAACAAAATGGCACATTTTTAGTTTGCGAAAAGGCATGTGGGAGACTCCCAAAATGTATGGAGGAAAGTGCTCTGGTCTGATGAAACTAAAATTGAACTTTTTGGCCATCAAAGAAAATGCTATGTCTGGCAAAAACCCAACATATCACATCAACCAAAGAAAACCATCATGGTGGTGGCAGCATCATGCTGTGGGGATGTTTTTCAGCAGTCAGGACTGGGAAACTGGTCAGAGTTCACTTTGCACCTAAAGGGCGCATATCACCCTTCTTCAGACATGGCTCCTATGGGACAGTCCATACCTGTCTTGACACAGTGCGCTTCCCAACATGTTTTTCAGAACCAGCTCCTATGGAACAGTCTATAATGGTCTTAACTTGTTGTGCTTCCCAATTACCATCATTCTTCAGTGACAGCTTCCATGTCACCATTCTGTGTATTCTCCTTTCTGGTATCTTGCCCAGGGTATACCATGCACCTCTACCTATTGTTAGGTTCAAGGAACGCCCTAGTTCCATGACTAATGTTACATTGGTACCCTTTAGGATAAAGAAACAAACTCGTCTATGTCCCAAATGACAATCAGTTGCTTCCTTCCCAGCAATGATCTCTCCACCCAGAACCCAGAGTGAAATATTTTCCCAACATCTAAGTGCTTCTTTAGCATCACCTACAACTCTACCTTCTCCTCTCTTCTTCCTCTTTCCATAGGGGTCCCCAGGGCTCTGTCCTTTGACTCCTTCTATTCTCTATTTAGACTTCTTTCCTTGGTCAGCTGATAACCTTACATGGCTTCTAATACCATGATGACACCCAAATCTATTTCTCTGCCCTGCAGCTCACCCTGTCAATCTCCTTGTGTGCCACTAATTTACTAAATGACATACCAGTAGGGGTATTAAACCTCACCCTAAAATGAAAACTTTCAAAAACAGAGCTCAAAATATTAACCACACCCCTTCACCTCTAAAGGTGGGAGGAGCTCCAGCCTGTGAGTTACAGCCACAGCTGTGCTTGTTCTCCTGAGTGTGTGTGTGTGTGTGTGTGTGTGTGTGTTCCCTCCAATCAGGCTCATTGCTCTACTCCCATAGCTGTGCAATGTGAATTCAGATCCATTATTGATGGTTATAAAATGCTACACTGCAGATCATACTAAAAAGCCAGACTTCAGGGCTTTGCTCAGCCTCTACTTCCTAGGTAATGAATTTTTATCTTTCAGCCTAGAGAAAGAGCTAGGTTTAGGATGGGGAAAAGCCAAATAATAATTATCCAGAACCTGTCCTGAGGTAGTTGGGGCTATCATAATTCACTATGACTGTTCCATATCCTAAACACGAAGCACACACAATGTTTTAGGATAAAATTAAATCCATGGGAGTAAAGGCTGTCAGTGAAGATGGACTTTTAGCTATGTGGTGTGGCTATTAATGGCTACTTTAACTGCAGATGCCTGCTTGAGCATTATGTTTTTTTCAAGTATTTCTGCTACCCAGTTTCAAGGTAAATAATCTACTAGACAATGTTAAGCTATTGTGTCTGGTCACTGTACTGAGCCAGAACAAGTATGCAGCTAAGAAATTAAACTTTCCTGATATGCAAAATAATTTCAGGCCAGTGGAAAGTATTGAAGCCAAAAGAACAGCATTCCAGCCAGTCATATAGCATTTTCAGAAAGAAGTCAGCAATGGCAGCCTTAAAATTTCTCACAAAAAACTTTACTTTAAGATTTGCAAATGGGAAGAATTGCAATACCAAATTCTAAAAATGTCTAGATTACATGCTGTATATTTATATAAGGTAAAGTTAGTCCTCCCTCTTGAATTACCGCACTTGCTTCTGGCATACCTATAAATCTGAAAATAGATTTAAGTAATGTCTTCCTCTCATTCTCTGCCTAGAGCCAGCAGTGGAGGAGTTAAGAACATTTTGGGCAGAAATGGCTCCAGCTGTTATACCTCAAGAATGTGTAGTTTAGTCCAGTCTGGAGCATGTGATCTCCATCTAAACTCCCCCAGATCTGCTTTAAATAAACTCAGATCTAGTAAACAAGACATAGAGCTCTTCATTTAACTCTTTTGTAATGGAACATGACTAATACTTCAAGCATAAGAATTTTTAAACAGAAAATGTATAAAGTATCATGTTGGTTGATGTTACTTGAGGGAATAAAATGCAGCAATGTTCAATTCAACATGCAATATTGTATGTAAAAAAAACAATTAAAACGGTGCCAACTCCAAACCAGTTATACAAACCATGTTATAAAACTTTTTATGTGCACACAGTATTTAATGTGAGATTTCTGCATTGCTGCTGCTACTATTAACCACTTCTCCCCCGTGCTATAGCTGAAAGACAGCTGCAACGCAGGATTATTTTCCCGGGATGGCACCTAACTCTGTGATTGCTGTGTCACAGATCAGGGTAAAGGACCAATCACAGCAGCCCTTTACCACACGATCAGCTGTGTCCAATCACAGCTGATTACAATGTAAACATTCCTTTCCTCATGTTGGCAGCGTGAGGAGAAGAAAGACAATAACAAGCTTGTGTGAAAGGGACATCTACACTGATAATCAGGGCACTTATTATCAGTGTCCTGATTATCACTGTAGTCCTAACAGCGCTGCCAATCGGTGCCGCCTGTCAGTGCCTATCAGTGTCACCTCATCAGTGCCCATCAATGCAGCCTCATCAGCGCATATCAGAAGGAGAGAAATTTCCTTTTAGCAAAATTTTATAACAAGCAATTAAATTCTTTTTTTTGTCTAAATTTTGCCTTTTTTTTACAAAAAATAAAAAATCCAGTGGTGATTAAATACCACCAAAGAAAGCTCTATTTGTGTGAAAAAAATTATAACAATTTCATATGGGTACAGAGTAGCATGACCGCACAATTGTGGTTGCAGGAAAGCTGTGCAGTGTGAATTGAGATCCATTAATAATAGTTATAAAATGCTGTACTGCAGATCATGCTAAAAGGCCAGTCTTCAGGTCTCAACCTGCCAGGTTCTTGCTCAGCCTTTTGCCAGCCTTCACTTCACTTTTATAAAGAATAGGTATGTGAAATGAAGCGGATTGTGCACTTTACAAGTGTAATTGCACTTATTTTTCCCACACCGTAAATGCGGCAAAACGTCACTTTGTACAGACTAGGTATGTGAAATGAAACTGCGCTGGTAAAAATAATAATAATTCATAAATAGTGATTATAAGAACTTTCAGCAAGCCATTAGATTTTTTTCACAGCAACAAACAGACAACAAATAATGTATTGCGCTGCAATGAAAATGAACCAATATAGTATGTGACGAAAACAATGAAATAATATATAAGAGAAAAATTCAAATACATACATAAAATGTTCCAAATAGTCAAAAAATTATGTGAAGAAATGATGATCCTCCAAAAACACCTCTCATAAAGTGCTTCACCGCCACGTGATTACTTTTATGGACAGTGGAAGAGGTGCAGCGGCAGAAATGATCTGATCTGATGTACTGATGGGCAGGAAGTCGAGTGAGGGCAAGATGGACCCCACTCAACTCTATGCCCTTGGAGGACCGGAGTGACGTCAAACGTCACTTTCACCCTCCAGCCTTAAAGGGCCCATTTTTTTTTATGTAGAATTTTTTTTTTTTTATTGCTTTTAAGTGTAAATGTGACATCTGAGGTCTTTTTGACCCCATATCTCACATTAAAGAGGCCCTCTCCTGCTTATTTCTATTACAATGGATGTTTATATTTCTTGTAATAGGAATAAAAGTGATCAAAAAATGTTTCCCACCAGCTTGGGTGCAGAAGCGAACGCATACGCAAGTCGCAACCACATATGTTTAACGGTGTCCAAACCACACATGTGAGGTTTTGCCGTTATTGTTAGAGCAAGAGCAATAATTCTAGCACTAGATCTCCTTTGTAACTCTAAACAGGTAACCTGTAAACATTTTTAAAATGTCCCCTATGGAGATTTTTAAGTACCATAGTTTGTTGCCATTCCACGAGCATGCATCATTTTAAAGCATGACATGTTAGGTATCAATTTACTTGGCGTAACATCATCTTTCACATTATACAATAAAATTGGGCTAACTTTACTGTTTTGTTATTTTTTTATTTAAAAAAAGTGTATTTTGCGTTTGTAAGACCACTGCGCATATACGGTGTGACATAAAGTATGGTAATGATCTCCATTTTATTCTCTAGGGTCTCTGCTAAAACAATATGTATAATGTTTGGGGGTTCCAGGTAATTTTCTCACAACAATACTGATTTTAACTTGTAAACAACAAATGTCAGAAATAGGCTTGGTCCTTAAGCAGTTAAAGAGAAAGTAAACTTCCATCACTAACTTTTACCTTTAGGTAAGCCTATAATAAGGCTTACCTATAGGTAGTGTAAATATCTCCTAAACTTGCACGGTTTAGGAGATATTTAATGTACATGCAGCCAATGGCATCACTGACACATGCGCTCTAAAGGAATGGCCACCTGTGACATTCCTTCAGAGCCCTGTGCTGTGAACAGCGGCTTCTGTGCACATGCGTGGGAGTGATGTCATCGCAGCTCTGGCCAGTCACAGAGCCGGAGACCACGAACCTGGAAGCAAGATGGGTGAAGATGGGAGCACCTGTAGCTTTGACACCTCGGTGTTGGAAAAGCTTCATTTTAAAGTTAGTTTAACATAATGTGTTAGCATGCAAGCTGGTAAAAAAAAAAAAAAAATGTCCAGCGGATTACAACCGCTTTAATAAAGGCCAAAATGCACTTACAGGAATATAAACAATCAGCAAAGTATAAAAAAAAATCTAAGCTGCAATAGGTATTGTAATATCACACAAAAAAAACAAGTGGCCCATGAGGCTTTAGCGAGAGTAATGCCGCGTACACACGACCAGACTTTTTGAGGGACTAGGTCCGACGGTCTTTCCGACAGACTTTTGGCGGAGTTCCGATGGACTTCCTGAATGAACGGACTTGGCCACACACAATCACACCAAAGTCCGACAGATTCGAACGTGATGACGTACAACCGGACTAGAATAAGGAAGTTCATAGCCAGTAGCCAATAGCTGCCCTAGCGTCGGTTTTTGTCTGTCGGACTAGCATATACACTAACGGATTTCTTGGTTCGGCGGAGTTCCGGTGGAAAAATTTAAAACATGTTCTATTTCTAAAGTCCGCCGGATTTTTGGCAAGCAAAGGTCCGATGGAGCCCAAACAAGATCGAATTGTCCGGCGGACTCGTTCCGTCTGACCTTTGCTGTCAAAAAGTCCGGTCGTGTGTACGCAGCATAATACTCATACAAAAGTGCAACAAAGTTGATAAATTACAATAAAAATGTGGTATTTTTAACAAAACATGTATATAAAAAGGTAACATGAACATCTCAACTCATTAAAGGGTGAATGATATACAAGGTAGTGAGTTATTCACCAGATTACATCCAAATTGCCCACCTGATAAATGACATACTGTGGCAATGCTGAAGCTGCGCAATTTGGATGTAATCTGGTGAATGACTTAATACAGTGATTCTTAACCAGGGTTCCTCCAGAGGTTGCTAGGGGTTCCTTCAGCATTGGGCAATTTCTGCCTCTCGGATAAGTTCCCACTGACACCATTGATCTTTTTAGCTATCTGTAAGGAGGTAATTCTTCCCAATGACCACAAGTGTAAGGACCATTCTTCCCACTGACCATCACACTAATGTATCGTGAGTTGTAGATTTCTAATTTTTAGCAGGAGTTCTGCAAGACCGGAGAACTATTTCAAGGGTTCCTCTGTGTTGAAAAGGTTGAGAAAGGCTGACTTCATACCTTGTATATCATTCACCCAAGTAGAGATGTTTATGTTACCTTTTTATATACATGTTTTGTTAAATTGGAATAGAAAATATTGTATTTTTATAAACCATTAGAGTAAATAATTTTTACTCAGATCATAATTTGCATGTTAGTTAGCAATAACAATGACTGTAAAGCCCCATACACACTGCTGATTTTTTCCTTCAGATTTACCAAAACCATATAATATGAGGTCTTATGAGGAAACCTCAGGAGTTTCAATGTGTATGCAATTAGGCAGGCCCTTGCACTACATGGTGTCAGACAGCCAAATGTATTCCATACATAAACATTATTAACACAATAAAGAGAACAAATGGTTGACTTTCATATTATGCAGTTATAATGACAAAGAAGCCCTAAAGCGAGTGTGGCATTTACTGACTTCTTTGGGAAATTGCTTGTTGCAGGGCATCGATGCTTTGGGGAGTATTTATAAAAATTTTGCAGAGCTATTCATCTCAGTACATCTGCTTTGTGTGAATAGGGGGCAAAATTAATATTATTTAGCTGTTTTCTCTCCAGGTCACATATTAACCATTAATATGGTTAATTAGTAAAATGCATCATGACCACCAGATGGAGATGATGATCACAAGAAATAAACACTTATTTACTATGAGCCCAGCTCCATCTAGGTGACCGTAATGCAGTATTTTCCTGATTCACTCTATTTGTTTGAATGAAATAATGTTTAGCCTGGACAGAAAATAGCCCAATAACATTTTTTTTTCCACCATTTGCACAGAATCAATGTACATGTAGTTTTACAGGAGAAGGAGCTCTGTAACTTTTTAATAAATATGGCTGTATGCTGTGAGGTTGGAAATCGTGATGCACAGATTTGCTCCCGTTTAGGAACATGCACAGTAATAAATCCATAGGATGTGCATGACTGCAAGGCAAACAGCAACATGCATATAAATATGTCAGCAATGGCAGTGCACTGGTATTCCTGTCATGACAGGTTCACTTTAACATTTAGAAAAGTACAAAATACGTATTAAAAAAAACTACCTGAAACCAATTATTTGAAATGTTCTTCTTGTAAACAGATATGAGCAGATAATGAGGACAAAATCTGTTCAGTCTTTTTCCGCATGGAACAGACCTACTTATACATTATGAATATATAGGATTTGTCTCCGACTGTCAGCTCTGTAATTAATTATCACAACAAACCAATGCCAGCTAAGAAGCAAATTACCAGCTGTCGAAAGAAGCTGAAAGCTAATAGTTTTAGAGCACAGGCTGCATAAAACTGTATGTTTGGCACTTTGAGGATCTTCATCTGTTATTAGAAGTGAGGACATTGTAGATTCAGTTTCTGCATGCTTTCTGGAGAAGTCTATAAAATATGCAGATAGTTCACATTCTTTCAGCATAATAATTAGTGCCATATGCTGTTTAGCTTAATGAAAATAAACACTTTATATATAAGGTAAATGTAGGTACTAGTTATGTATTACACACATTTTTATGGTCTTACAGAAACAGCAAGGTACATTGGGGGATATTAGTATTTGATCCCCTGCAGATTTTTTATGTTTGCCCACTTGCAAAGAAATGAAGGGTTTATAATTTGAATCATAGGTGTATTTTAAATGATAGAGACAGAATATCAACCACAAATACAGAAAAAAACACATGAAACAAATGTTATTAATTAAGTTGCAGTTCAGTGAGTGAAATACCGTATTTATCGGCGTATAACACGCGCCGCCGTATAACACGCACCCCAAGTTTAGGAGGGAATTTTAATGAAAAAAACTTTTAGGAGGGAAATTTAAGGAAAAAAAACACCTTACATTTAAATGCCCATCAATGCAGCCTTATCAGTGTCCATCTGAAGCCTTGTCAGTGTCATTTGCAGCCTTGTCATGCAGCCTGTCCATCATTGCAGCCTTGTCATTGCAGCCTGTTCATCATTGCAGCCTTGTCATTGCAGCCTGTTCATCATTGCAGCCTTGTCATTGCAGCCTGTCCGTCATTGCAGCCTTGTCATTGCAGCCTTGTCCCCTCAGCTTTTGTTTTTAAAAATGGCGCCGCCGAGATGTCCTTCGTATCTCGGCAGCGCCCGGAAGTTCTCGGCGGCTTTCCGCCGCCTCGGCCGTACTCGTAGGCTTTCGGCCGCTCTCGCCGCGTCTCGGCGGTTTTCGGCCGCCTCAGCCGTACTCTGAGCCTTTCGGACGCCTCAGCCGTACTCGGAGGCTTTCGGCCGCTCTCAAAAACCGCTGAGAGGGGCCGAAGGCGGCCGAAAGCCACGAGAAGGGCTGAAGGCGGCTTAAAGCCGCCCAGAGCCCAAAAATGGCAAGGGAATCGCGTATAACACGGTGGCGGAACGGCGTATAACACGCACCTGCGATTTTCCCCTGATTTTAAGGGGAAAAAAGTGCGTGTTATACGCCGATAAATACGGTAAGTACTTGATCTCCAAACAAAACATGACTTAGTAAGACCTACCTTGTAGTTGGTGACCAGGTTTGCACACATCTCAGGAGGGATTTTGGTTCACTCTTCTTTGGCGCCCCAAGTTTAGGAGGGAATTTTAAGGAAAAAAACTTTTAGGAGGGAAATTTAAGGAAAAAAAAAAACTTACATTTAAATGCCCATCAATGCAGCCTTATCAGTGTCCATCTGAAGCCTTGTCAGTGTCATTTGCAGCCTTGTCATGCAGCCTGTCCATCATTGCAGCCTTGTCATTGCAGCCTGTCCATCATTGCAGCCTTGTCATTGCAGCCTGTCCGTCATGTCTGCAATCTCTGACCATCTCCTGTATTATGTCTGCAGTCTCTGACCATCTCCTGTATCATGTCTGCAATCTCTGACCATCTCCTGTATCATGTCTTCAATCTCTGACCATCTCCTGTATCATGTATGCAGTCTCTTACCATCTTCTGTAGTCATTTGGAGGCAGTCTGGAGCTCCTCTTTAAGTTGTCTGCTGTATTTACACTTTGCTACATGCAGGGAGTGTTGTCCATTTTTTTTTTTTAAGAACAGATAACATTTTAAAAATGGAGTTCTTCTGACTACTTGAAATTTTTGGATAAAAACCATGAGCAGTAATTGTGATGCATCGCGGAATCAAATCAAATCAAATCAAGGATAGTCATAATCGAATTGAATCGTGAGGCCGGTGAAGATGTGCACCCTTAGAATCCACCCACTCCATCCCCTGTATTCCATTTGTTTGCACCCATAGTGTCAGGAGTATACAGCTTAGCATCACAGGACAAAGTATATAGCTCAGCATCACAGGACGAAGTATATAGTTAAGCCTCACAGATCAAGGTATATAGCTCAGCTTCACAGATTAGGGTATATAGCTCAGCCTCACAGATCAGGGTATATAGCTCAGCCTCACAGATCTGGGTATATAGCTTAGCCTCACAGATCAGGGTAAATAGCTCAGCTTCACAGATTAGGGTATGTAGCTCAGCCTCACAGATCAGGGTATATATCTCAGCCTCACAGATCAGGGTATACAGTTCAACATTACAGATCAGGGTATATAGCTCAGCATTACAGATCAGGGTATATACAGTGCCTTGCGAAAGTATTCGGCCCCCTTGAACTTTTCAACCTTTTGCTACATTTCAGGCTTCAAACATAAAGATATAAAAATTTTATTTTTTGTGAAGAATCACCAACAAGTGGGACACAGTTGTGAAGTGGAACGAAATCTATTGGATTTTTGAAACTTTTTTAACTAATAAAAAAATGAAAAGTGGGGCGTGCAAAATTATTCGGCCCCCTTGCGTTAATACTTTGTAGAGCCACCTTTTGCTGCGATTACAGCTGCAAGTCGCTTGGGGTATGTCTCTATCAGTTTTGCACATCGAGAGACTGAAATTCTTGCCCATTCTTCCTTGCAAAACAGCTCGAGCTCAGTGAGGTTGGATGGAGAGCGTTTGTGAACAGCAGTTTTCAGCTCTTCAGCTCAAGGTATTTCCCAGTTTATTCTGACTAAACACAGTCCTTCTGTTTCTTCGCAGCAACAGGAAGCCTTCCTCCTTTCTTACCCCATCATTTCCACAAACTCTCTGAGTTCACACCTATGGGCAGGCTCTACAGTTGAGAGAAATGCAGGATGTCTGCATCTGAGTTCTCATATTCTATGGGCTATTTTTAGGAGTAGGATGAAGGGAGCGGGTAGAATACATTTTTAAATAATAGCACAGTTAGCCAGAGACAAGCATTGTTATATTGTACTCATACTATATTCATCACTGAACCGATACCCAAAGGTAGAAACATTCTACAGTAATAATCCACTAACCACACTTAGTGTACTTATACAGTACATTCAGATCTGCAGTCTTAATTCCTCTCCCACAGCAAATCATGCACTAACGTTGTCAATTGCCGATGGTTGGTCATCTGTATTTAAAGGAAGATTTCCTCAGGGTACTTACTTGGCATGTGTCAGTACAAGTTCTCTTAGGGAGCTACGTGTCAGGCACAGGTCTACAATTTGTGGTACCTGTCTGCATTAAGTGTCTATCAATGTGTGAACCCTCATTGACAAATTTCATGTTCTGCTGTATCCACTGTTCTTCACTTGAACCAGGAACATACTACAGCAGTGAAAACCATGATTCTTTGCAGGTATGCAAAGTTTTCCCTTGCTACAGCACAGTGGTGGCTAGTTGTATGATAACTAGCAGTCTATAAACTTTATTAGCCCTCCCCAACCATCAGAAATCATCTCTAAGACCCCTTTCACACTCAGGCACTTTGCAGGCACTATAGCGTTAAAAATAGCGCCTGCAAAGAGCTCTGAAACAGCGGCTCCATTCACTCCAGTGTGAAAGCCCAATGCACTAGCAGGGCATCAGAAAAAGTCCTACCAGCAGCTTCTTTGGAGCACATTAGGGCACAAAAGCGTCGGCCGATCGCAAACTCCAAACGATATCCTTATTCGGTTGCAACTTCCAATGAGGCAAAAAGCGTGTCACGCTTTTTGCCTCATTGGAAGTTGCAACCGAATAAGGATATCGTTTGGAGTTTGCGATCGGCCGACGCTTTTCCATTGACGATATGCTCTGTGTCCATTTACTTCTGTAAGTGCACTCCTTTTTATGTTCAATTTTTAATAAACGGTGTTACACTATTCGGACTGTTTTTTTTTTCCTCCTTATGGTGGACCATTTGCCTCTTGGTTGAAATTCGTTTGAGTCTGGCACCCGTGGTCTCTTATCCTTTGAAGATCCGAGTCTGATGCATACCTTGTCCTGACCTTTAAGATACGCACTCCTTACTGGGGTATCTGGTAAGGAGCTATTGTTATCTACACGGTGGTGGTGCACTTTAATTTTTTTCACGACTACACCTGTTTTGGAATTTGGACAAGTCACTGTGGACTTTTGTTGTTTTTGAACTCACTCACCAGGACTTCATAACAAGTTTTTTTATTTGTTCTTAATTTTTATTTTTATTTATCTTTCTTGCATATATTTCTTTGGAGCACCAGTATTATTGAGATTGTAGTACCGATCTTATTAGCATTTGTTTATAGCAATTGGTGTTATTTTATATATATTCTTACTTGCACTGTATGGGTATATGTTGCTAATGCATTTTCAATGTTGGGGTTTATGTTAATATTTTGTACAACATTGAGCACACCTGCACTTCATTGTTGGTTTTCACACCTTAATTTAAATATTAAGGATTGCGCAGTTCTATTTCTTCCTTTTTCTAAGTCATTTATATATAGTAATTTTTGGTATATATTTTGAATTGCTGCATTACACAATTTCTTGTTTTTTCACTGTAGTGCAGATTTTCTTCGCTTTTCTATATATATATATATATATATATATATATATATATATATATATATGTAATTCTCACCCACATATCAGGGAGCATGTGACATGAAGAGGAAACTGGCTTTTCAGTTTCCTCAGTGTTTTCTTAAGTTCTTTTTTGGACCTGGAGCCTAGGAGCAGGGGCAGCCTGACAACTCATGGGGCCCCCGGGCAATAGAAGATCATGGGGCCCCCTTGGTCCCCACACTCAAACCAAACCTGCACAGGGAGACATGGGGGGGGGGAGAGAAAGCACACGGGGGACACTGGTAAATGTTTTGGTTACCATGGGTGAAAACAAAAATAAGGGTAGACCTGATGGTCAAGGTGATGTAGTTGCTGCTAATCTTGGAAAATGTGGGAAGATGAATAATGGTATGACAGACACAGAAGAGGGAATAGGTGCAGTAGAATTAGGCCCCCTATACGTTCAGAAGAGTAATTCCGGGAAAGATTTCCAGAGGTCCAGGAACCTCTCAAGTTGTAAGAGTAAGGTCTGAGGACAAAGCTTAACAAGGTGTCATTAAAAAAGGGTCATTATTCCAAAAATAAAAGAGCCCACGCGTATTAATGAAGTGTTTAAAAGTGTGACCCCTTTGGTTTAATGGGACGCATTAGTTTAGTTAAGATGATACTTCTCCCAAAGATACTCTACTTGTACCACTTATACCACCCTCTATATATACCACAAAAAATTTTCAAAATAATTGAATCCATTCTTAATTCATTTATATGGGGCCACAGTAGACACAAATTAGCGTGGAGCGTCCTAAAGAACCCAGTGACAATGGGGGGAGCCGCTCTTCCAGATTTTCATGACTATTATCTTGCCTCCCAACTGTCCCACTTCTATCATTTTGATAAAGACGAGCTACAAAGATACCAAGCACTACTCTGTGGGTGTCTGGGTGACCCAGCCCATGCCCCACGTCAAGCAGTCCTTAGAGCCCCATCGACAAGACGCCCCTCCCAACACAAAGCGGACATGCTGACTCATCACCGTAGGGTATGGCGGATGACATTACTAAAACTCGGGACCCCACAGGTCCACTCCCACACCCCCCTCTGGTTCAACACACACTTACCTGAACTATTGTCTATTCCGGACCCGGGGGTATGGATACGCCATGGGATCCTATACATATATCAGATCATGACCACTATGGGACTTAAAATGTTCCAAGCGCTAAAGGACGAATTTTCCCTTCCCAATTGCCTTCTCTTCAGATATCTACAACTCCACCACGCTATACAATTACAGTTTATTGGCTCCAACCCATCTCTGGCAGTCCCCTCTATAGTAGACACAGTCACAGGTACTGAACCAGCTAAGCTGATTTCTACCCTATACTCCGCCATTCGCCTCCCTAGTACTACAGCATTGGCCTATACTGCCAAGACTAGATGGGAGGTGGATGTTGGAGCCATTGAAAATGAGGATTGGGACGAAATTTTGGAGGATGTGAAAAGAGTTCCCCCAAACTGTCAGACTACCTCACGCAGTTGTACATTATACATAGGACGTATCTGACTTCTCAGAGGATAGCGCGTTACAAACCCTCATACAACCCGGGGTGCCGACTATGTGATCATACCCCAGGCTCTTTCTATCACCTTATATGGTCCTGTCCAACCATACAAGTGTACTGGATACAGGTGGTTCGCTTCCTGCATGACCAAATGGGTTCCCCTGCCACGCTAGACCCGAAGATGTACCTGCTTGGTCTACTACCGTACTTAGACGTCGATAAACCCCTTCGCACCTTTCTACACGAAACTTTATTCATGGCGAGAAGAGAAGTAGCTCGCAATTGGATGCAGGCCCTGCCCCCTACAATCCAGTGTTGGAAAAAGGGAATTAACGATACTCTTCCATACAGGAAGTTGATATATGTACATAGAGGGTGTCCGCATAAGTATGAGAAGGTTTGGAGTAGATGGCTAGCAGATGGCGAAACGTGTACCTGATATGTTTATCCCTGCTCCTCCCCCTGTACTGGTCCTACCCCCGGTGGATCTCTTGTTTTATGTCACGCTGACACTACAATGTGAGTATGTATATATGTATTATTGTTCTGGCCATGTTGGCACGCACAGATGTATGTACCATGGTTACACTTTTCAATAAAGTTGGTTTTCCAATAAAAAAAAAAAGTGTGACCCCCTTCACAATTAAATAAAGCGAGAAGAGTTGGTCCAGATGAAATCGAGGGAGTGCTTTGTACCTTTAAAGGTACTCGACACCTAAAGGTCAGTAGTCAGCCTAGGCGTAAAAAAGGTACCAAGATTTGTAAACTCCCTGATGGTAAAAGGACTAGTTTGGCCCCAAGGAAAATAGGCAGATGGTGCTTTTGGAAGCGCACCCATAAAAAGTCACATTGGTGTCTTTGTAGTACCCAAGTCAGTGTAGCAGGGGCACACAGGGAAAGTCACCTGATAAGACTGGGTTTGGCCCTTGTTGGTGATAGCTGGCACAGAGGTGCTAATTTAAAGAGGTTAGGCTAGTGTGTTCCTCAGTGTTTTCTTAAGTTTGTTTTGGGACCTGGAGCCTGGAGATTTCAAAGTGATCCAGGTGGGATGAAATTCTATGATCTCGGCCCTGCATCATTATGACTTGAAACCAGAATGTTAAAGGCAAAAAGAACCCTGTGAAAGGTCACGGTGAGTATGCAGCAAAATGGTGGTTAGGTGTTACTACATAAATAATAAAGAGGTTTTATGTCTGCAATGGAACAATTGATCAGAACAGGATTAAGTGCTATATACACCTGGTCCCATAGGGGAAGACATTTTGTAACCATTGTGGAGAGAGTTCATCTTTTAACCAAGAAGTGCACAAACTGTGTCCAAGATTTATAGGATTGCAATTTAATGTACAGGACACTAGAAATTTGAGGAAAGAGTCTTAAACAATATCTAAAACTAAGATTTGGTGGCCCAGAGAAAAGCCACCTGGACATGTGGAACCATAACTTCAAAAAGGCCCTAACAAATCACACCAAAACAAAACATTGCAGGATGTTTGCATACAAAGGTATGTGAGGTGATTATGTGACCAGATTACAGTAAGTGGGTAATGATGCTAGTTGATTGTTTCCCTTTCATTTTGCAATTCTCTGCAAATTAAGTCAAGTACAGATAACTTGGTCAATTAGTAGCCTGTGAATTGGCTACCAAATCTCCTTAGGTTACTGCAATATATGTTATTTAACTTGTTTTAGACTATAATGCAATGTATTTATTTTTCAGTAGAGTGGTGTAACTTAGTAAGTAAGAATAATTTCCTTATCTGAAAACACTGATACTTTAAAGACATTTCCTTTGAAATAGAAACCTATCAGTGGCCCTTTTGATGTTGCATATCATGAATATTTGGTTATTGAGTATCCTTATATACTTGCCATGGGCTATAGAACCATTCTTTATAGTCACTTGACCTTTCTGAGCACATCAGTCATTGAACGCTGACAAGCAGTATGCTATCACAGTAACTATAAGTATGCCAGGGACCAGCTAGATAATTAACATTTTAATATTTAGAACCATTGTAGTTTTACAAATAAAGGTTGCAAGAATTGTAATGCTGGCACACTTTCAAGCTTTTATTTTTTCCTTTGCTTGCATGTTAGCTACCTTTTGCCTTTTTAGCCTATCCACAATGGATGTGATTCTTATCAGGAATAGGAAGAAAAGTAGTGAATATGTGTACGGTACATAATAAATACTTGCAATATGGAAACTATCACCATTGACATAAACTGGATGAACCAAATGTTTGCCAGTATATTTCTTTTTTATGATGCCTTTTATAAGAAAAAAACAATACTTAGTAAGTGGAAGCAACCTGACCCTCATAGAGCTCAACTATGGAAATCTATTATTAATGCTGCCTTCCCACTTTACCAGCTCACACATATGGATAGAAACTACCCTAAAAAGTTTGATATGATGTGGGCATAATGGATTAAAACAAGTGATCTAACAATATAAGTGTATTCCATGCTACTTAAAATGATGTCTTCCCTTCCTCTCTTTTCTCCTTTGGGTTCCTCTGGTATCAAGACAGAATCCTATTATAATTTATAATTCTCAAAGTCTACTATACCCTTTACCTAACATTGTGCACTGTATTTACAATTTGATAACCTGCTATAGAAATTAATTACCTGCCTCTGTTGTTCATATGAAAACCTTATGAGATATTGCATTACTCCTTTCTCTATGCTATATGTACCAACCATGTACTCTACACCAATTATTGAAAAGGTTTAATAAACTCTGTTAAAACAAAAATGTGCACCAGTACCCACCAGCAACCCCAATAATTCATTGCTAACACCTGATAAGTTTTATGCATCTTGGATCACTTTGCTATCAGAAAATTGCATATAATGATCAAGTTGTTTAGGTAATTTCTGTGATAATTCTGGGATCAATATGACTGTGTATAGTAAAAGAACAAAGTAACTGCAATTGCATGAGGCTGCATTTACTCTTTGCATTCCACCTTTATTTTATAGTATGCAGCAGGAATAGTGGAAGTACTTGAGGTTAGTCAGGAACACCCAAATGCTGGGTGGGATCAGATCAATTAACCATAGCAGGGAGATTTTGCCAATGGCCAGAAATAAGAAGCCAATCTATGACTTAGCCCACTAGACTTAAACTGAAATTACTAAAAAAGAAAATGACATTGGCAAATTAAGAGATCTTAAATTCGCTAGTGGGCACTGGTACGGTATGCCATGGATATTAGGATTTTCCCTAATACAGGCTACTAAGGGCTCTATGCATATAGCAAAGAGGGGGAGAGACAGAGGATAGCCCTGTTTGGTGCCATTAGTGATTGGAAAATGAGCAGAAGTTGTGTACAAGGTCCTTCTATCGCAGTGCTGTCCACCTTCTGAAAATGCTAGCTGTCTGTCTAGCTGTGGTTGCAATACCTTCTGAGTAAGTGACTTGGTACAAACAGAAGATTAGCACATTAGAAGTGAAGTCAAAAATCTTGAACTGCATTCTTGCTTCAGTTTTGAGACAACTGAAGCTATTGGATCAGTGTGACAACCAGGTAACTGGCATTCTCACAAGGAGAGGACAATAATGGCCCCCTCCCCATTCTGTTAGTACAAGTGAGAAAGGGAATATGAAGATTTTTCTTCATGAATAATTTTATTTGTGTGTGCCAAGTCCTATACTGAGTTCAGCATAGGAGTCGAGAATTCCAGCCCCGTGGACAGTGTACTATTTTTGTAACACAATTTTCTAGCCACAGTCATTTTCTGGGTGCTTTCTCTTGCGGTATGGGAATTTTAGGATTTTGTGCACACATAAATTGCATAGATGAATTAACTGTTTTCATTCAAGGCTCTGACTAATAGATCCTCCTACTCTTTTAGCTTTTTTAGAAAAATGGACAGTATTCAAGGCCTAGTGGTAAAATGTAACACTGGTCGTAGTACCTAAAACTGGACAAAATTGTCAAGAGAGGATTTTATAAAAAAAGAAACATTTAGGCTATGCATAGTCTTATCAATCTTTACATAAATATACTATATATATATATATATATATATATATATATATATATATATATACAGTTGTGCTCATAAGTTTTCTTGGTAATTTTTCAGAGTATGAATGATAACACAAAAACTTTTCTTTCACTCATGGTTAGTGTTTGGCTGAAGCCATTTTTTTTATCCATCAACTGTGTTTACTCTTTTTAAAACATAATGACAACAGGAGCTACCCAAATGACCCTGATCAAAAGTTTACATACCCCAGTTCTTAATACCGTGTATTGCCCCCTTTAACATCAATGAAGAGTTTGAACACTGCTGATTGGCATTCTCAATTCCTTGGATATCTTTTTATATCCCTTTCCTGTTTTATACAGTTCAACAGACTTTTCCCGCAGATCCTTTGACAATTCTTTTGTTTTACCCATGACTCAGAATCCAGAAATGTCAGTGCAGCACTGGATGAAAGATTCAAGGGTCTATCAGGAGTCCAGAAACTCATTGATCTTTTATATACATACACTAATTACAAGCAAACAGATCACAGGTGAGGATGGTTACCTTTAATAGCCATTCAAACCCCTTTGTGTCAACTTGTGTGCATGTTATCAGGACAAAATCACCAGGGTATGTAAACTTTTGATCAGGGTCATTTGGGTAGTTTCTGTTGTCATTATGATTTAAAAAGAGTAAACACAGTCGATTGCTAATAAATGGCTTCAGCCAAACACTAACCATGAGTGAAATAAAAGTTTTTGTGTTATCATCTATATTCTCTGAAAAATGGCCAAGAAATCATAACTTCTGCCAGGGTATGTAAACTTATGAGCACAACTGTATATATCAGTGTTGAATAATGATTGTAATGTTTAATATACTCTACCTCTACTGACTAATCTATAAAAAAATACAACATGGCAGTTCTTACTCAAAATATGTCTTCACAAAAATGACTATACTTTCCCTTTAAAGGAGACCTATTATAACTTCACAAGTATGCATGAATACATTCCTGACATCTCTCAATATACAGAAACAGTATCATATGTTTAAAAATGTTTTTTTTTTTTACAATTTTATTTATTCAAGGAACACGGTCAAAGACAGACATCTGGGCAATCACATTGTGTTATCTTACATCACATTACATGTATATATTGTATACGAGAGCATTTTATTATATACAAATGACAATATAGCATTTTGCTGTCTGAGACGTCTCTTTCATTTTGTGTGATAGGTGCTTGAAGCAGCGTCCACTGGATGTGCACAAGGCAGCAATACTAATGATGCAGGTGTGTTACCCTTTAGTGAGTCCCAGTCCATTTTTAAGTTTAATATGCTAGAAGAGTTTGGATCCCATTAATTTGGGTTGTTTAGGCTGGGTTCACACCACAGCGATGCGGGAACGCCGCAAATCCGCGGCGTTTTCCCGCATCGCATGACTCCCGCCGGCAGTTCACACTGCCCTATGCGAACGGCTGGGAGTGTCAATGAAATGTTAATGACACCCCCAGATCCGTCCGCATATCGCAGTGCGATCTGCAGACTCGCACAGGAATCGGATCGCATGGTGTGAACACCCATGCGATCCGATTCTGCTGCGAGCCAAAAAAAGGGTCCCGTGCGAGTTTGCTGCGGGAGCGATGCAAATTCAGCCATACTATCTGTATGGCTGAACTCACATCGCTACGGAGATCGGATGTGATTTGCACTGCAGTGCGGTGCGAATCACATCCGGATCTCCCCCCGCAGCAGTGTGAACCCGGCCTTAAAAATGTTTTTACTCTCATCAAAGTATATCAAAAACCAAAACTAAGACCCCTTTCACACTGGGGCGTTTTTCAGGCATTTTTCAGGAGCTTAAGACACCTTTCACACCACACCGCCCATAGCGTGGGCGGTAAAACGCCGCTATTTTTAGCGGCCTTTTACCGCCGGATTTGCGGCGCATTTCGCCCGCTAGCGGGGCGCTTTTACCTCCTGCTAGCGGCCGAGAAAGGGTTAAAACCGCCAGCAATACACCGCAATAGCGGCGATTTGCCGGCGGTATTACAGCGCTGCCCTATTGATTTCAATGGGGAGCAGCGGTGGAGGAGCAGTAAACACACGGCTCCGTCACCGCTCCAAAGAAGCTGCTGGCAGGACTTTTCCCTGACGTCCTGCCAGTGCACCGCTGTAGTGTGAAAGCCCTCGGGCTTTCACACTACAGACAATGGTGCAGCTTTTTTAGGGTGGATTGCAGGCGCTATTTCTAATGCTATAGCGCCTGCAAAACGCCCTGGTGTGAAAGGGGTCTTAGCGTTAAAAAAAGCGCCTGTAAAGCGCTTGAAAGAAGCCTCATCTGCAGTCCCAGTGTGAAAGCCCAAGTGCTTTAAGAGCCCTTTCACAATGTCAGCGCCCCCAAAAAACGCTCGTAAAGTTTCGCTTAAACTAGCAGCGCTTTCCAGCATTTTTCGAGTGTTATTGGGGCGCTTTTAACCCCTGCTAGTGGCCAAATAAAGGGTTAAAAGCGCCCACAAAACTCTGCTGCCAATAGCGCTTTTCAGGCGTTTTACAGGCGCTTCCCATTGATTTCAATGGGAAGGGGCGCTTTAGGAGCGTTGTATTCACCTCTCCAAAAGCGCTGCAAAGAAGCTGCTTGCAGGACTTTTTTTGATGCCAACGCAGCGCCTCAGTGTGAAAGCATCAGGCTTTTACATTGCGATTACAGTTGCGGCTTCTTTCAGGTGCTTTACATGCGCTTTTTTTAACGCTAAAGCGCCTGAAAAAGGCCCGAAAAACACCCCAGTGTGAAAGGGGTCTTAACCACTTTAATACAGGGCACTTAAACACCTTCCTGCCCAGACCAATTTTGAGCTTTTAGCGCTGTCGCATTTTGAATGACAATTGCGCGGTCATGCTACACTGTACCCAAATGAAATTTTTATCATTTTTTCCCCACAAATAGAGTTTTCTTTTGGTGGTATTTGATCACCTCTGCGGTTTTTATTTTTTGCGCTACAAATAAAAAAATACCGAAAATTTTGAAAAAAAAAATGTTTTTCTTTGTTTCAGTTTCAAAACTTTGTAAATAAGTACGTTTTCTCCTTCACTGATGGGCACTGATGGGGCTACACTGATGGGCACTGATAAGGCGGCACTGATGGGCACCAATGATGTGGCACCAATGAAGTGGCACTGATGAGGTGGCATTGATGGACACTGATATGTGGCACTGATAGGCGGCACGGATGGGCGACACGGATGGACACTGATAGGTGGCACAAATTGGCACTGATAGCTGGCATGGATTGGCATGGATGGGCGGCACAGATGGGCATGGATAGGCGGCACAGATGGGCATGGACAGGCGGCACAGATGGGCATGGGTGGGCACTGATAGGCGGCACAGGTGGGCACTGATAGGTGGCACAGGTGGGCACTCATAGGCGGAACAGGTGGGCACTCATAGGCGGCATTGGTGTTATACTGTACTAATGGATGCCAATCAGTGCCAAACAATAATGCATGCCAATCAGTGATGCCCATTGTGGGCACTGATTGGCATCCATTATGGGCACTGATTGGCATCCATTGTGCTGACTGGCATCCCTGGTGGTCTAGGGAGGATTACCTTTTGCTGGGCATCCCTGGTGGTCTGGTGGCGTCCCTGGTGGTCCAGTGTGGGCATCCTCGGGGGGGGGGCTGTGCTGATAATCGATCAGCACAGACCCCCCCTGTCATAGGAGCAGCCGATCGGCTCTCCTCTACTCGTGTCTGACAGACGCGAGTGAGAAAAAGCCGATCACCGGCTCTTCCTATTTACACTGTGATCAGCCGTGATTGGACACGGCTGATCACGTGGTAAAGAGTCTCCGTCGGAGACTCTTTACCGAGATCGTAGTTGCCAGGTGTCAGACTGACACCCCGCAACAACGATCGCCGCGATGCGCGCCCCTGGGGGCGCGCAGCGGCTCATAATCCTGATCACGTCATATGACGTCCGATCAGGATTATGAAACCACTTTGCCACCGTCAATTGCCTATAGGGCGGGCGGCAAGTGGTTAATGTAAGGAAACCCCTATCAGTTTTTTTTTGTTTTTTTGCTGTCTTGCTTTCCTTTGGAAATATTTTTCTTCCTTAACTGTCTTGGGACACAACAGAAAGTGAAAAGAAATCTCTTAAAGTAGATCTTTACCCCCAACCCTAAAACCCCTGGTGCTGCATGCTGTTTTAAACATATTGAAATCCACATGTAAAATATATTTATTCATTTATTTTTATTTTTTTTCTACTGCTTGGTTTCTTAAGGTACTATAATGTAGCCGGGGCCTCACAGATGCCTCTTGGGAAAGATATGCCACCAATGGTCACCAGGGCAAATACAGAGGGTGACTCTTCCTAGTGGAGACATAGATAGCAATAAAAACTTGACAGGAGCTCTAACCTTCCCTATTCTTCCTCATCTGCATACCTAATTCAGGTCGATTACTCAAAGTGCTAAAGCTATGGGACTAGATTGACACCCACTAGTGTTTTCTGAACAAGAGGTTGGCAATGGTGAACTCCATATTTTCCTTTTGTATTCTGTGTCAGAAAGGGCAGTCTAACAGAATCATGTGATCAGTCAGCTGCAGGCAGGAGGATGCGTTTCCTCAGTCTCCTCCTCCCAGCATCACTGTGGGGACATATAGCACAAAGAACAAAAGCATTCATGAGTTTATTTAATAAGGCAGCACAATGTAAAGTGCAGTGTATCACAGCAAAAACCCTGCACTAATGTCATTGCAGGAAGTTGAAATCTGTTTCTAGAGGTTACTGCACTTTGCAGGATATCATTGCGCTTAGCGCTGGTTTTTTTTTTTTTTTTTTTTTTAACAAGTCAGTTATTATATTGTGCTACTTGAAAGACAGCAATGGTAATAGAAAATGAATCCAACAGAATCAAGTTTATTTTTATTATTACCGGTAGTTAGATTTATAAATACAATTACTTAGACATACATCAGCTGCACTGCCAAAAGAATGTACGTCACATTCACAGACAGATGGCTTTTCTTTAAAAAAAAAAAATGTTAATAATCCAAAGATAGTTGTGACAGAACTACGCTTAAAATTGAACAAATCATTCGCCGTATTTAATTTAACTTGCACTGAAAAAACGTACCAAGTGATGAAGCACATACACACTTAAAGCCCAACTCTAGCCAAAGTTTTTTTTAGTTTAGGAGAGATTGGGGAAGGCATAAAAAACATATCAGATTCCTATTGTGGTTTGTATCCCCATTGAAGGGATTATACCAACTTTCTGTCAGTACAATATATGATGATAAATCCATTCATATGTGAATTCCTGTCCTGGTGACAACCACCCACCTCATTTCTTGTACAGCTGCTACAAGCTGCTAGAGGGACAGGAAGTGAGGTTAAATCTCTCTAAGCCCCTGTACACACGGTCGGAGATTTCGACAACCAAATCCATCGGATCTTGTCCGTCGGATTTTGCCCATCGGATCTTGTCCGAAACTGTTGAATACACACGGTCGGACTAAGTTGTCGAAAAATCCGATCATTCAGAACGTGATGGCGTAATTTCGTTACGATGGGACTACATTCAGGCTAGTAGCCAATAGCTTTGATGTAGGAATTTGATCTGAGCATGCGTGGCACTTGGTCCGATCGGAATTCTCTACACATGATCGGAGTATGTCCGATCGAACCAGTTGGTCGGAAAATATTTCCAACAAGTTGGAAAATTGGGTCCGACGGATATTCCGACGGAATCAGTCCGATGCATACCACACACAGTCGGATTATCCGACAACACGGTCCGATAGGACACATTCCGACGGATTCTCCGACCGTGTGTACAAGGGCTAAGGCTAGAATCACACAGCCAGTCAAGGAGCAGCGAAAACAGGTGATTGATCTGCATTTGTACCACTCACCCCCCAATCGCCTACTTAGAAATTTACATGGTGGCTGTGATGATTTCCTTCATGACAAATTTAACTCAGCATGTATTATTTTGCAGGCATTGTGAAGACAAATTAAACTTTTTCTTCAAGCCACGCATTGTGAAGACAATTTATCATTTTTCTTCCGCCCAGGTACACAGTTGTGCATTGTGTTAATGGACACCACAGTGCCCCAGTCAGATTGGCTTGACAAGCAGGGTAGCAATCTAGTGTCTGTTATTACACATGGGAAGCCTGAGCAACATTAGGCATGGGAGGTTGTGTCACTTCTGCCAGTCATGACTTAAGTTTGTTATGCAGAGATTTGGCCCTAGGCAAAAGTGTTATCTTTTATTCCTTTCTGTCATTGTATTTTGCTAAAGGTGAAGATGTGGAATACAGAGCAGATCCATCTCTATGCGGCTCTGTATAGTATGTTCTGCACATTTATTGGTTCTTCATTTTAAAATAAATTTACATTTTGCAACATATTTATATTTGAAGCTTGGAATAGCTTTACTGTATTTCTGAGTAATGCAAAATGAAAGGACCCTCTACGTTCCATCTATTAATTTCTCTGTTTCTTTAGTTCATCTGTTGCCCCCTAGAAGCCCAGACAACTGTTCATGCCTGGACTGGGCACTGTAGTCAGCTTTTAGAACTGACACAGACCTGTGATAGGACAGTACAGATGTTTAGCACTACAATATGCCCCTCAAGGTGCATTAAAGAGAACCTATCACCTTGCTCATTCAGGGAAATTCGACAAGGTCTCTTTATAGCCCACCCCTGAACTGCCTAATTTTTGTTTTTATAGTGATTACCTTTTGCCCTTCCTCCATCGCAACTACCCCAAGCCTACACGAGGAGATGATGTAATCCCCTCCATCAAGTTATAGTTGCATGTACTGAACATTGTATCATGGGAGAAGGTCATATCCTCCCCTCATACATAGAAGCAGCAGGTATTTGGCAAGGGCAGGAATGGAGGAAGAACATGGCCTACTTAAGTGCCAAACCCAAATTGTGCCTTAGCTACAGCCTGCTGTGATCACAATCTGTTCTTGACAGACTGGAAAAGTACAAGTGGAAAGGATAATGTGAAATATTTTTTGTGTCAAAATAAAAAGCCCAACTTCTTTTTGAAATATCTCTCACTGATGGACTCTTGTGTGGTGCCTGAAAAAAGTAGCTTGTCGATTAAAATTGTTGACTAAACAAGCCACTCTTTGTTACATCTATATAGTATACCTAAATTCTCTTTCTAAAGCAGAAAGCAATGTTAGTCAAAAAACTGTTTATTATAATATACTGTGTTTTTGAAAAATGTTATTGAGGGGAGAAGATAATGCCATGGATTTCATTAATTCCAATATTACATTAAGGCTGGGTTCACACTGCTGCGGGGGGAGATCCGGATGTGATTCGCACCGCAAATCACATCCGATCTCCGTAGCGATGCGAGTTCAGCCATACAGATAGTATGGCTGAATTCGCATTGCTCCCGCAGCAAACTCGCACGGGACCCTTTTTTTGGTCCGCAACAGAATCGGATCGCATGGGGGTTCACACCATGCGATCCGATTCCTGTGCGAGTCGGCAGATCGCACTGCGATATGCGGACGGATCTGGGGGTGTCATTAACATATCATTGACACTCCCAACCGTCCGCATAGGGCAGTGTGAACTGCCGGCGGGAGTAATGCGATGCGGGAAAACGCCGCGGGTTCGCGGTGTTCCCGCATCGCAGCGGTGTGAACCCGGCCTAAAAGCATATGTGTGGGCAGCACAGTGGTGTAGTGGGTAGCACTCTCACCTAGCAGTAAAAAGGGTCGCTGGTTTGAATCCCAACCATGACACTACATGCCTGGAGTTTGCATGTTCTCTCTGTGCCTGTGTGGGTTTCCTCCGGGTACTCCGGTTTCCTCCCACACTCCAAAGACATGCAGGTAGGTTAATTGGCTTCTGTCCAAAATTGGCCCTAGTATGTGAATGGGGACCTTGGATTGTGGGCTCCCTGAGAGTACGGACCAATGTGAGTGTGCAATGTACAGGGATAGGGACAATTGTGCACACCTCACTCAGGTTGAACTGGATGGACTGGTGTCTTTATTCAACCTTACTAACTATGTAACTATGAAGTCAAAACATTTTTTCTGTTTTTGCATGCAGTGCTGGAATGATTAACACCAAAATCAGTTTTTTTTTTTTTTTTTTTTTTTGCTTTTTTGTTTGTTTTCTGTGTCCTCTAAAATGATTTTTTATTACTTCTTAAACTGGAGACACAACAGGAAGTAGGAGGAAGTATATTTTTAAAGTAAGAGGAATTCCCCACTTAGTTTTCAGCAGAACAGGATTACTCATTGGAAGATTTCTTTTTATCTCCTGTTCCTGAGACAACTACATTTCTGGATTTCTCATCACATTCTGTACAAATGAAAATGGTCACCAGGACCAATAAGGAAGTTGAATCACAAAAATATTAATTAAAACAGAGGATATAACTATTTCAAACTATATTCAAAAATAAATAAAGTTTGGGCTTTAAACACACTTTAAGGAGAAACCATTTTGAGATAGAAACTTATGGATGACTGAATATTCCTTGTAAAGAGTAATATAAAATGCATTCGAAAAAATATGGTTTGAATATTTAAAGTGCATCTAAAGCTAAACCTTTTCTTTTTTTTTTTTTTTACTGTCTGTTTCCCCGTTGGGCTGATTCCCGCTCGCAATGTTCGCCAAGACAGAAGTCAGTGCTTGCATCCAGGGGTGATCATCTGTCCCTAATTGCAGCTAATCTCTGTCCACTGTATACTGTATATTATATCCAAATACTGGCAAACAGCTGCAACCACTGTCTGTCTTTCATTGATTAGTACAGGCAGAGTGGACACAACTGTTCGATGCACATGTACATCCAGCCACAAGAATTGTGTACTTTTTTGTTGGGAGAACACAATGAGGAAGCCCAATTATCCGGGACTTTTGGAGAAGGTGGCGAAGAGAATCTGTCATCAATAACTATCTAGGATGACAACGTATCTAGTCGTGTTGACCCAAGGGACCGAAGCTCATCATATCTGCTGATTACCAGTTATGCTGAGTCCAGCAGGATCAATATTGGATGACTCAGAGATAGATAATACCATCGCTTGATGGATTCAACTCTGAGGAAGATTATATGGATGAGCCTTCTCCTTTAATTGTTAAATCATCAGTTTCATGACATGAAGACTGGAGCCTGTCTTACAAAGATCTGAGCAACACAAATTCCATTGGTTTATCGTCATCACTAAATGGCTCTAATATGAATTGCCCATAAAATGTCATGGTCATCTCTGATGAAGATGGTACAACATGTAAATGTATTTTTCTTACAATTACTATATTTGTGGCTAATGATTGTCTATGTTTTGTGGATTCTACTGACATTAATAAGCTGAATAATAGCAGATCGGAGTCTATTTGTAGTATCTTTCAAGACTTTTGAGTGTGAAGGTGTACTCATTGTAAACATCACTGTGGCGTTCTAGCCATCAGTACACAATAGTCCTTCTTTAAGTTTTGCATCAGGTTATTGATTTCCTTCTCAGCTTTTAACATTCTGCATTCTTGAGAGGTTTATTTATTAATGCAGTGCAAGGGGGCAAAGGTAATGTATTTAGGCAGAAACTCTTAGCAACCAGTTACATTTTAATTTGCTATATTCACAGCAGTGAAGAATTTATTTTAATTGCTATGGGTTGCAGAATATAAGGGGGTCTGTGCGGACTCTGATGTAAGGGGGGGTTTGTACGGACTCTGATGTAAGGGGGATTTGTACGGACTCTGATGTAAGTAAGCAGGGGGCAAAGAATAAAAGGGGGCATGATTGCAGGGACACTGTAATATAAAGGGGACTGCACTGTAAAGGGGCACTGTAATCATTAGAGTGCAAACCCTTTATATTTATATGACAGTATCCCTGCGCATTACAGCGACACCCCCCCACCCCCCTTCATTTAATGCAATGAAGCTTGTAGCATTTGGGCCTTTAGACAAGAGTGAGGATGTCAAGTTAATAGAAAAGGGTGAGGATGTCAAGTAATGCATTTACCTTGCTTATAACTTTTAATTCTTTAGCAAATTATGTTTTTTTTGTAATCCTGGGAAGTGTTCTGTCTTGCTTCCCAAAAATGTCTACCGTGTTATTCCATCAGACCTGCTTAGACCAGTAGCTATGTACCAGTAAAAGGTGCTTCCTGTGTATTTATATTCTACATGAGCAACCAAGGGTGAGCCTCACAAAAACTGAACTGAGCAATACAAGGGAGCAGGCCCACCTTGTAGCTAGTTTATTAAATTTTTACCTTTTTTACTACTGCACTTTCTTCTCATAACTATTTGGTCTTTTTTCTCAATCCTTTACCCGCATATGTGTGTTTTTGTATATATTTATTGAGTGGTGTATATATTATATTTTGGTATATTTTTGAGGTTCACTTCTGTGTGTGTCTGCCTTTTTTATAGGTAAGTTAGAGTACACTATAAAACCTTTTATTTAGCAGCATTATGCTGATTACAGACATTTCAGTCTGATTGTACAATTTCCATTCAGTTTTCTTTAGTTTCCACACATACGTTTTGGGATATTGATACACTTAGCCCTTGTACACACGGTCGGAGATCCCGACAACCAAATCCGACGGATTTTGTCCGAAACTGTTGCATACACACGGTCGGACAAAGTTGTCGGAAAATCCGACGTGATGACGTTATTTCGTTACGACGGGACTACGTTCACGCTAGTAGCCAATAGCTTTGGTGTAGGAATTTGATCAGAGCATGCGTGGCACTTTGTCCGATCGGAATTCTCTACACATGATCGGAGTATGTCCGATCGGAGCATTTTGTCTGAAAATTTTACCAACAAGTTGGAAAACTTGGTCCGACGGAAACAGTCCGATGTAGACCATACACAGTCAGAATATCTGACAAAACGGTCCGATCAGACACATTCCGTTGGAATCTCCGACCGTGTGTACAAGGGCTTAAAGAAAATTTGTCACTTTAATCCATTTGAATTGTCTATATAATTGCAAAATATCACATTATACTAATTGTACCTTACAATACATCAGAAGTCTATGTTTATGTTGCATCGGGGTCATTTATAAAATAAGAAGAATGGAAATTTTCTTTGTTGCCAAAGTGAGTGCCATAATTAAAATAGATTATGATATATATATATATATATATATATATATATATATATATATATATATATATATATATTTTTTTTTTTTTTTACAAAATGTTGGTGAATACGACTGTAGCACCCTGATGTTTAGACAGGGTTGCTATTAAATTTATTTGCCAAGTGATAGTTGCCTTGGCCAACTGATAGGAGGTCAATTAATTTCACACTAAGTCTGGAATTGCTGCACTTCTCTCTTCTGTCACTAGATGGCTGGGTATCAGTGACATTAGATAAGACAAGGGCATTGTGTTTAACCAGTTCCCGACCAGCGCACGCCGATGTACGTCGGCAGATTGGCACGGGCAGGCAAACGGGCGTACCTGTACGTCCCTTTAAATTTGCCGCCCTGCCATCGGGAGTGCGCCACCGCCGGCGTGCTCCCATGCTAGTCGGGACCCCCGTGATTCCGGTCGCGGGTCCTGCGGACTCGATCGCCACGGGCATACCCGCGATCGTCTCACGAGGCGGCTGTATGGAGAAATGCCATTGTAAACAGCATTTCTCCATTCTGCCTAGCAACTAGTGACGCTGATCTCTGCTCCATGTGATTAGAGCAGAGATCAGTGTTCACTAAATGAAAGCCCAACCCCCCTACAGTTAGTAACACATCCCTAGGAACACTTAACCCCTACACTGCCACCCACTGGTTAACCCCTTCACTGCCAGTGTCATTTACACAGGAATCACTGCATTTATATAGCAGTGATTACTGTATAAATGACAATGGTCCCAAAAATGTGTCAAAAATGTCTGATGTGTCCGCCATAATGTCGCAGTCACAATAAAAATCGCTGATCGCCGCCATTACTAGTAAAAAAAAAAATATTAATATAAATCCCATAAAACTATCCCCTATTTTGTAAACGCTATAACTTTTGTGCAAACCAATCAATAATCGCTAATTGCGATTTTTTTAACCAAAAATATGTAGAAGAATACGTATCGGCCTAAACTGAGGGAAAAATGTTTTTTTATATATTTTTGGGGGATATTTGTTATAACAAAAAGTAAAAAATAATGCGTTTTTTTCAAAATTGTCACTCTATTTTTGTTTATAGCGCAAAAAATAAAAACCGCAGGGGTGATCAAATACCACCAAAAGAAAGCTCTATTTGGGGGTAAAAAAGGACGTCAATTTTGTTTGGGAGCCACGTCGCATGACCGTGCAATTGTCAGTTAAAGCGACGCAGTGCCGAATCGCAAAAAGTGGCCTGGTCTTTGACCAGCAAAATGGTCCGGTCTGTAAGTGGTTAAGAGACAATAAATCTCTTTGCATGCAAAAAGTGTCTGGCGCCCACCTGTTCATCTTGCATTACACCCACCATACCTTTTAACCCACTCTACGCTGAAGGATGTCAGTTGTCCTTAACTCTAGAGGTCACCATTGGGCTTCAGGGGCCCCAGGACTTTCCTACACAACATTGCAAAATAAAGTTCACCAAAATCACTTTACTCATCCCTAATGACATTCAATCAGAATCAAATTTTTTGGCGAATTGTTGTTGAACTAGTAATAATAATCATGTTTAATTAAACATCTTTTATAATGTTGAACAAATCTAAACACTCGTTCAAGTGGCTTCTTCATTTCAAATGAGTGTTTACAAGATATCCCAGCATTTAGAGCCAACGTGGGAAACTCATCTGAACTTAGGAAGATACGTGGTAAAATATTTTCAACATTACAGAACAAGTCCCGTTGAATTATTTCCAAGAGTGTCTGTGAAAGAGCGTTGGAAATGTAGAAGACAATAGTAATGAGCTATGTGGCTCATATGAGAAGGGGATCAGAAGAGAACATCATACTGTATAGTTCAGCTGCTGAAATAATTACATGGAAATCACCACAGGATGTTTAGAATGGAATACCGGCTGGAGGGAATGTAAACAGGAGCTGTAGAAATAATCTGGAAGTGTCTGACAGTACCTGGCACGAAGCTCAGCAAATGAGATTTGTATTGTCTTGCAAAAAAAAAAAAAAAAAGGGTAGTGCTTTTTATTGTGGCTATCGTTTATCCCAGGACTTCATCTTTCCTTTCTCAAATTGTTTAAAAGAGTTTAGTTGAATGAATTATAGTATTAATGGGCTTATATAATAACATAGCACAAGAGCACTTATTATGTAAAGTAAGCCAAGACAATCCATGAGAAATCAAGTTTCATTATCTAACTAACAGTGGGCAAATTTGTGTATTTCTTTTTGTAACATATTAATTAATATACAAACATTTCAGAAACGAATCAAAGTCATTGAAGTGAGTCAGCCTTGGACCATTCTCCAGGTCCTCCTCATAAAATGCAAAAATCACTGTCTGAATTGCTCACATTGAAAATAAATTTATATAATTATCCAGGTATACATAAAGTGGAACTAAACTCTCTCAATTAACTATTTTAATACTTCTGCTACTAGTGTTAGTAAATAGACAGGCAGGTACAGTACATTATATTGTTTTAAACATTTTTTACATCTCTCCAGTTGTTTTCTGGTCAAAATGGTGTGATACTTCCCAGGAGCGTTCATGGCCATTCTTTTCTTTCATCTTGAAGAGATGCTTTTGTTAGCTAAGCGCACCCTCCTGACTGCATGCCCGAGCTACGAGCAGATGGATTCCTGGAAATAAAATCTACAGGTATTATCTGCCCTAACTCACGATGGCCATGGCTAGAAATGCTAGGGGGTGTTTTTCAAAGTGATTTCTCAAAAAATAAAGCATGGGGACATTGTTGGTGGGGTGAGTTTACTTTGAATATCATTGGGCGGCACAGTGGTGTAGTGGGTAGCACTCTCACCTAGCAGTAAGAAGGGTTGCTGGTTAAAATCCCAACCATGACACTACCTGCCTGGAGTTTGCATGTTCTCCCTGTGCCTGCATGGGTTTTCTCCAGGCACTCCGGTTTCCTCACACAAACCAAAGACATGCAGGTAGGTTAATTGGCTTCTGTCCAAAAATTGGCCCCTAGTATATGAATGGGGACCTTGGATCGTGGGCTCTGTGAAGGTAGGGACCAATGTGAGCGTGCAATGTACAGGGATAGGGACAATTGTAGACACTCACTCAGGTTGAACTGAATGGACTGGTGTCTTTATTCAACCTTACTAACTATGAAATATAAAAATTAATTAAAAAGTGTATTCAGTCTGTGGTGCTCAGATACAGTTTAGCTCTGCTTTAAACTGTAGGATATTTATGAGACTGGTTAGAGGACACATCAAGATTATCTCTGTCTCATTAGATGTGGACATGCCACACTAACCGGATCAGTAAAATCTACATTATAAAGATAAATGGGCTACCCAGATAACTGTTTTGGATGCTCCTTGTCAAAATGCAAAAACCTTTAAGTTAATAGGGAAAGGGAAAGTTAATAGGGAAAGTTCTAGAATCTACAAGGTACTGCTTATGTGCACAAGGATAAGGGCTAATGCCGCGTACACGCGACCGGACTTTTCGAGGGACTAGGTCTGACGGACTATCGGCGGAGTTCTGATGGACTTTCCGAATGAACGGAATTGGCCACTCACAATCACACCAAAGTCTGACGGATTCGAACGCGATGACGTACGACCGGACTAGAATAAGGAAGTTTATAGCCAGTAGCCAATAGCTGCCCTCGCGTCGGTTTTTGTCCGTCGGACTAGCATACACACGAGCGGATTTCTCGGTAGGAACTGGGTCCGGCGGAGTTCCGGCGGAAAAATTTAAAACATGTTCCATTTCTAAAGTCTGTCGGATTTTTGCAAATCAAAAGTCCGCTGCAGCCCACACACGATCGAATGGTCCGCCGGAATCGTTCCGTCGGACCTTTGATGTCGAAAAGTCCGGTCGCGTGTACGCGGCATAATTGATTCACCAAGATTTTCATCCCATACGTTATATATGACTCTAAAGTTAGACAGAACACATCATACTGAACAGAAATGTATGGGCCTCATTCGAATGCTGTACACATTTTAACTGGACATTATCCTTAGATGTACCAATATTTATAAGATCTTACCCAATTGGATATACATTAAATAGGTTATTCCAAGAGGTTCTTGCACTTCATAGTTGTCAGTAAACAGGAGTTTGAATAGAGATTACATAGTTACATAGTTAGGTTGAAAAAAGATACAAGTCCATCCAGTTCAACCATAAAAAAAACAAATAAATAAAATAAAAAATATCGTACAATCCAATATACCCAATTCTATACCCACAGTTGATCCAGAGGAAGGAAAAAAACCCCAACAGAGCATGCTCCAATTTGCTACAGCAGGGGAAAAAAATCCTTGCTGATCCCCCAAGAGCCATCGGATTTTCCCCGGATCAACTTTACCTATAAATGTTAGTTGAGTAAGGGCAGATGATTCATGTAGCATTTACTTCCTGGAATCCATCTGTCCTTAGCTCATTCATTCATACAGCAGAGGGTGTTTAGCTGAGAACACCCCTCCTCCCCTCCTGAAGAGTCCTGGGTTAGTAACCCAGTTGTTAACCCCCCCTAGGACTCCTGGGATATATGACATAATTTGCATAAGCAAGAAATCAGGGATTAACTGGACAAATGTGAAAAAATATGTTTTAAACAAATAAATATGATATACTTTCCTATCTATTTACTAATGCCAGCAGCATGAGGATTAAAAATAATAATGCTGATTGGGAGAGTTACATAGTTACATAGTAGGTGAGGTTGCAAAAAGTCCAACCTATGTGTGTGATTATATGTCAGTATTACATTGTATATCCCTGTATGTTGTGGTCATTCAGGTGCTTATCTAATAGTTTCTTTAAACTATCGATGCTCCACACTGAGACCCCCACCTGTCGAAGGGAATTCCACATCCTTGCCGCTCTTACAGTAAAGAACCCTCTACGTAGTTTAAGGTTAAACCTCTTTTCTTCTAATTTTAATGAGTGGTCACAAGTCTTGTTAAACTCCCTTCTGCAAAAAAGTTTTATCCCTATTGTGGGGTCACCAGTATGGTATCTGTATATTGAAATCATATCCCCTCTCAAGCGTCTCTTCTCCAGAGAGAATAAGTTCAGTGCTCGCAACCTTTCCTCATAACTAATATACTCCAGACCCTTTATTAGCGTTGTTGCCCTTTTTTGTACTCGCTCCATTTCCAGTACATCCTTCCTGAGGGCCAGTGCCCAGAACTGGACAGCATTCTCTAGGTGCGGCTGGACCAGAGTCTTGTAGAGCAGGAATTATCATTTTATCTCTGGAATGAATCCCCTTGCCAATATTCTGTTTGCTTTGTTAGCAGCAGCTTGGCATTGCATGCCATTGCTGAGCCTATCATCTACTAGGACCCCCAGGTCCTTTTCCATCATAGATTCCCCTGAGAGGTTCTCCCCCCAGTGTATAGATTGCATTCATATTTTTGCCACTCAAATGCATTATTTTACATTTTTCTACATTGAACCTAATTTGCCATCAGTTGCCCACCCCATTAATTTATTAAGATCTTTTTGCAAGGTTTCCACATCCTGCGGAGAAGTTATTGCCCTGCTTAGCTTAATATCGTCCGCAAATACAGAGATTGAACTGTTTACCCCATCCTCCAGGTCGTTTATGAACAAATTAAATAGGATTGGTCCCAGCACAGAACCCTGGGGGACCCCACTACCCAAGCATGACCATTCGGAGTACTCCCCATTTATCTCCACCCTCTGAACTCGCCCTTGTAGCCAGTTTTCAATCCATGTACTCACCCTATGGCCCATGACAATGGACCTTATTTTGTACAGTAAACGTTTATGAGGAACTGTGTTAAATGCTTTTGCAAAATCCAGATACACCACGTCTACGGGCCTTCCTTTATTTAGATGGCAACTCACCTCCTCATAGAAGGTTAATAGATTAGTTTGGCAAGAACGATTCTTCATGAATCCATACTGATTACTGCTAATTACTGCTAATGATAACATTCTCATTACTAAAATCTTGTATATAGTCCTTTATCATCCCCTCTAAGAGCTTGCATACTATTGATGTTAGGCTAACTGGTCTGCAATTCCCAGGGATGTGTTTTGGGCCCTTTTTAAATATTAATGCTACAGTGGCTTTTCTCCAATCAGTTGGTACCATTCCAGTCAGTAGACTGTCAGTAAAAATTAGGAACAATGGTCTGTGTTCCCTAAGTACCCTCGGGTGCAAGCCATCTGGTCCCAGTGATTTATTAATGTTAAGTTTCCCAAGACTAATTTTAATTCTGTCCTCTGTTAACCATGGAGGTGCTTCCTGTGATGTGTCATGAGGATAAACACTGCAGTTTTGGTTACTGAAGCCCCTCAATTCCCTTGTGAAGACTGAGGAGAAGAATAAATTCAATACCTTCGCCATCTCCCCATCCTTTGTAGCCAGATGTCCTTCCTCATTCTTTATGGGGCCAATAAGGTCTGTCCTCCCTTTTTTTACTGTTTATATACTTCTTGGGAGTGAAGTTCTGCTTTAAGGGAAACAAGAGCAGCGTAGCCCACATGGTGGCTGACAATAGCGTTAGCTGCCGGATCACCTCTCCTTGTTGGCAGCACTTTTCTGATATCTGTGGTATGTTGAAGTGGTATTTTAATACTTAAGGTCAAGGTAACTTGAAAATTATCAATGCACTGTTATTTATATTGTTGTTCAAGACTTTTAGTTTTTCATCTTGTATTCATGAGCATGAGGATTAATTCATGTTCTTTTGTGAGGCCTTTAGTAAAGGAATTATCTTCAATCCACTGTCTCAGAGCCTACTCTTAGCTTGGCTTAGCAGAATCACTTTTTCAGCCATTTAGTCAAGCTTCCATCAAAGTACTAAAATGTCTGCTGCACACCACAGAATATAATCTTACAATATAGAGAGACACTATGATTTGAAACTCTTCTTGTGCCAGAATTACAGTTTAGCTCCATTTCTGGGGTTTTCACTCAAACCAAGACCCCATACAGCAACTTTCAGTTGTAATTCATCAGATCAATTCTTATTACTTCACACAGTATGCTTCCTAGGAACCCAAGGAGTTTGCCCTTTAATAGAGGTGAAAGAAACAATGGATAATTAATTCACCTGTTAGCACAGTTATGTGGCTGGCATAAAAAAATAATTCTCAGAGGAGCTACCTTCTTCAAAGTATGGAAAAACCTTTAGAATATGGCTAATTTGCTTTAACAAGGAAAAACCTGACCCCTAGTGGTCATTAGATAAATTCCTGTATCAACATTCTACTATATTTTCTGCTATGGATTTTGTTGCCTCACTACCAAAACCATTAGGTTTAAATTGGACCTTTACCAATTCCATCAACCTTTTCTTATTTGGTTCCTTTCCCCTCTCTATTACAAAACTGGGACACATTTTATAATTCATGGCAAATTACGGTGCAGTTTTTGTGCTGCAATGCAGAACTTTCTTCTTTCTCACACAGGTGAGAAATACATATATACATCCGGGGACTGCCAGGACACACATTCCTAGTATGTAGTTTTACTAAGGGTGCAAGATTGTGCACATGCGCAGATCCGTCAGGACCTGGAGGCACATCTGTGCACGTGCTGGGGGTTCTTGCACATGCTCACAGACACCACTGGGGCTTTGTTGTGATGCAGATAATGGAGATCAGTGGCATCTGTGAGAACTCGGGCGTGTGTGCTGATATGGAGACCCTAAAAATCTTCATCTACTCAGTGTAGTCAGAAGTCTAATGCCGCGTACACACGAGCGGATTGTATGGCGTACTTAGTCCGTCATACAATCCGACGGACAGTCCGTCGTACTTTCCACTGAACGGACTTGACCACACACGGATACACAAACAGTCAGACGAAAGCTTGCGCGATGACGTGTACAGCACGTACGACAGGACTAGAAATAGGAAGTCCAAGACACAGCAAAGCACCCTTCCGCCGTGTAAATCCTTTCTGGGCATGCGCCATTCTTAGTCCGTCGAACTAGCATACTGACGACTGTATTGTCCGCTGAAACCAAAGTACGACGGACAGAATTTCGAAAAAACCGAAATTCTTAGTACTCCGGACTGCACGCTGAAAAAGTCCACTGAAGCCCACACACGAGCGGATTGTCCGCTGAAATGTGTTTCGACGGACTAAGTACGTCAAACAGTTCGACCGTGTGTACGCGGCATAATTCTAATGTGTCAGAAACCACATTTACTGCAAAGAAAAAAAGGTTAATAATATTTTTGTTGACCAATAAAACTTAATACTTGGGATAAACATAGGTCTATATTCAGACAAAAAAGGGAAAAAAAACAGCAGAAAATAAATATATATCCCCCCACCCCATGCTAAAAATGGGAGACTTGATGGGCCACTCATGCTTTTCTTGCTGTCCCCCTTATGTGTTTTAATTTTCAGGATATTTCAACTCATTTCCAATTATCAGAATGACTGAATACAGCAGCCTACTACCGACAGTTATGGTCCTTTAAATCAGAAAAAAAAAATGTTTCTATTTTAGAATAAAGGAGGGATATAACCCCTGTCAGTTTTGCCATGTGTGTTCCATTGGAGAGATTTTCCTTCATTTCCTAAACCTATAACCAAACAGGACATGTAAGGAAATGTCTCTAAATGGAGGGAAATCCCTGGATGTCCCCAAAACTAGTGTACCCATACTTTCCTGTGACAACCTAAAAAAAATTAGATTTTCTTTTACTTGGACTCCCTGTGATAACAGCAGTAAACAGAACAAACAGAGAGAATAAATACTAATTGAGGCACAGACAGCAAAATATAACTGACAGGTCTTCTAATCCACCTTTCTATAGGATTGCCACTGGTTGTATTGTAAGGTGTTATAGTAAACTAGTAGATTGATGGGGGGGGGGGGCTCATTCAAATGGCATTCACGTCAATGCCACTTGAACATCTTTTCCATTTCAATCCCAATTTTAATCATTTTTCTGACTAAAAACAATAAAATTGTGTATGTCAGTATAACCACTTGCCGACCGCCGCACGACGATATACGTCGGCAGAATGGCACGGGCAGGCATATGGGCGTATATATAAGTCCCTGCCTGCCCGCGGGTGGGGGGCCCGATCGGGCCCCCCCCCGGTGCCTGCGGCGGTCGGCATTCCTTCGAGAGCGATCCGGGATGAGGGGGCGGCCATTCATTCATGGCCACCCCCTCGCGATCGCTCTCGACGAATGGAAATCCTCCGTGACATCACTTCCTCTCCTGTAATGTAAACACAGGAGAGGAAGTGATGTATTCTCTCCTCCGTGTCGGTATTTTTCGTTCCGGCACCGAGGAGAGAGGTTCGGTGAGTTGCACCAACACACCACACATACAGTAGAACATGCCAGGCACACTCACACCCCCCCCTTTACCCCCCGATCACCCCCCCCAATTACCCCTGCCCCCCCCAGTCACAGTGACACCAATTGCTTTTTTTTTTTTGCATTGGTGTCATTTGTGACTGTAATAACTGTTAGGGCAGTTAGGGTTAGCCCCCTTTAGTTCTAATGTACCCCCCTAACGCCCCCAATAAAGGTTTAACCCCGTGATCACCCCCCGTGGCCAGTGTCACTAAGGCTGGGTTCACATTGCAGCGGTTTGAGAACGGATGTGATTCGCACCGCACTGCAGTGCAAATCACATCCGATCTCTGTGCGATTCGAGTTCAGCCATACAGATAGTATGGCTGAATTCGTGTCGCACCCGCCGCACCCGCCGCAAACTCGCACGGGACCCTTTTTTTGGTCCGCAGCAGAATCGGATCGCATGGGTGTTCACACCATGCGATCCGAGTTTGCAGATCGCACTGCGATATGCGAACTGATCTGGAGGTGTCATTATTTCACTGACACTCCCAGCAGTTCGCATAGGGCAGTGTGAACTGCCGCCGGGAGGCATGCGATGCGGGAACCCGCCACGGATTCGTGGCGTTCCCGCATCGCTCCAGTGTGAACCCAGCCTAATAAGCGATCATTTTTCTGATCGCTGTATTAGTGTCACAGGTGACGCTAGTTAGGCAGGTAGGTATTTAGGTTCGCCGCAACTTTTTATAGCGCCAGGGACCCCCTTATACTACCGCATAAAGCCCCCTGATTGCCCCCTAGTTAACCCTTTCACCAGTGATCACCATATAACTGTTACAGGTGACGCTGG
Organism: Lithobates pipiens; assembly: GCF_037356315.1. NCBI lineage: Eukaryota > Metazoa > Chordata > Amphibia > Anura > Ranidae > Lithobates > Lithobates pipiens. Next base: position 19,722,702 of record NW_027507685.1, on the reverse strand, counting down.
TTGGTTAGTTATTTTTTTATAGTTTCAGGGCACCCGCCATTTATTACCTAATAAAGGTTTAACCCCCTGATCACCCGGCGGGTGTCATTTGTGACTGTAATAACTGTTAGGGCAGTTAGGGTTAGCCTCCTTTAGTTCTAAGGTACCCCTCTAACCCCCCCAATAAAGGTTTAACCCCGTGATCACCCCCCGTCGCCAGTGTCACTAAGGCTGGGTTCACATTGCAGCGGTTTATGAGAACGGATGTGATTCGCACCGCACTGCAGTGCAAATCACATCCGATCTCTGTGCGATTCGAGTTCAGCCATACAGATAGTATGGCTGAATTCGTGTCGCACCCGCCGCACCCGCCGCAAATTCGCACGGGACCCTTTTTTTGGTCCGCAGCAGAATCGGATCGCATGGGTGTTCACACCATGCGATCCGAGTTTGCAGATCGCACTGCGATATGCGAACTGATCTGGGGGTGTCATTAACATTTCACTGACACTCCCAGCAGTTCGCATAGGGCAGTGTGAACTGCCGCCGGGAGGCATGTGATGCGGGAACCCGCCGCGCATTCGTGGCGTTCCCACATCGCTCCAGTGTGAACCCAGCCTAATAAGCGATCGTTTTTCTGATCACTGTATTAGTGTCACAGGTGACGCTAGTTAGGCAGGTAGGTATTTAGGTTCGCCGCAGCCTTTTATAGCGCCAGGGACCCCCATATACTACCGCATAAAGCCCCCTGATTGCCCCCTAGTTAACCCTTTCACCAGTGATCACCATATAACTGTTACAGGTGACGCTGGTTGGTTAGTTATTTTTTTTATAGTTTCAGGGCACCCGCCATTTATTACCTAGTCTCACTAGTGTACCCCTAAATTTAGGGGTGTCTACTTTCCAAAATGGGGTCATTTGGGGGGGGTTTGTGCCATCTTGGCATTTTATGGCCTTCAAAACTGTAACGCCCTTAGAAAGCCTGAAGGCGGTGCTTGGTTTTCGGGGCCCCGTACGCGGCTAGGCTCCCAAAAAGTCCCACATATGTGGTATCCCCGTACTCAGGAGAAGCAGCAGAATTTATTTTGGGGTGTCATTTCACATATGCCCATGGCATGCGTGAGCAATATATCATTTAGTGACAACTTTGTGAAAAAAAAAAAGTTTGTAATTTTCCCGCAACTTGTGGCAAAATATAAAATATTCCATGGACTCAACATGCCTCTCAGCAAATAGCTTGGGGTGTCTACTTTCTAAAATGGGGTCATTTGTGGGGGTTTTGTGCCATCTTGGCATTTTATGGCCTTCAAAACTGTAATAGGTAGTGAGGAGTGAAGTCAAATATTTACGCCCTTAGAAAACCTGAAGGCGGTTCTTGGTTTTCGGGGCCCCGTACGTGGCTAGGCTCCCAAAAAGTCCCACATATGTGGTATCCCCGTACTCAGGAGAAGCAGCAGAATTTATTTTGGGGTGTCATTTCACATATGCCCATAGCATGTGTGAGCAATATATCATTTAGTGACAACTTTGTGAAAAAAAAATAAAAAAAAATTAAAGTTTGTAATTTTCCCGCAACTTGTGGCAAAATATAAAATATTCCATGGACTCAAAATGCCTCTCAGCAAATAGCTTGGGGTGTCTACTTTCTAAAATGGGGTCATTTGTGGGGGTTTTGTGCCATCTTGGCATTTTATGGCCTTCAAAACTGTAATAGGTAGTGAGGAGTGAAGTCAAATATTTACGCCCTTAGAAAACCTGAAGGCGGTTCTTGGCTTTCGGGGCCCCGTACGCGGCTAGGCTCCCAAAAAATCCCACACGTGTAGTATCCCCGTACTCAGGAGAAGCAGCAGAATTTATTTTGGGGTGTCATTTCACATATGCCCATAGCATGTGTGAGCAATATATCATTTAGTGACAACTTTGTGTAAAAAAAAAAAAAAAATTATTTTTTTGTCATTATTCAATCGCTTGAGGCAAAAAAATAAAATATTCGATGGGCTCAACATGCCACTTATCAATTTCCTTAGGGGGTCTACTTTCCAAAATGGGGTCATTTGGGGGGGTTTTGTACTGCCCTGCCATTTTAGCACCTCAAGAACTGAGATAGGCAGTCGTAAACTAAAAGCTGCGTAAATTCCAGAAAACGTACCTTAGTTTGTAGATGTGACAACTTTTGCGCAAACCAATAAATATACAGTTATTGACTTTTTTTTTACCAAAGACATGTGGCTGAATACATTTTGGCCTAAATGTATGACTAAAATTGAATTTATTGGATTTTTCTAATAACAAAAAGTAGAAAATATCATTTTTTTTCAAAATTTGCGGTCTTTTTCCATTTATATCGCAAAAAATAAAAATCGCAGAGGCAATCAAATACCATCAAAAGAAAGCTCTATTTGTGGGAAGAAAAGGACGCAAATTTTGTTTGGGTACAACATTGCATGACCGCGCAATTACCAGTTAAAGCAGCGCAGTGCCAAATTGTAAAAAGACCTCTGGTCATTTACCAGCAAAATGGTCCGGTCTGAAAGTGGATAATGGGGGAATTCACTCTAGTCTACAGTGCAAAAATGCAGAGTCAACGCCATTTAGCAATTTGCATTTACTGTAATAATTTAATATGAAATCCTCTGCGCATTTAACATAAGACCAATACACTTGAACAGCATAATTTTATAGCCACAATATAGATTATATTTTAACAGATGGTACACTATTGAAGCTCAAGGTGTGATACTATGATTTGAAATAAGCTGTTTTAAAGAGCAATTCCAAGCTGCAGACAGAAGCTTCCAGTGAGTTCCTGCAATCCAACATATACCGCGACTGTGCACAAAAAGAAAGTCCTTTGCTTTATTAAGCCACCAATCACATTCAAACTCCCAAAGAATTTGATGGTGACCGTGAGAAACCTCTGAATATTTTTTATATTAGACTTTTAGTATGCGAGAGCAAGCAGAGAGGTCGTTCCAGCATCACCAGAAGGTGTGCTCCAGGATCACCAGATTCCAGACATAAGGAAGTGTGGTGGACTGGTGCAGTAAAACAATTCTTAGCCCCTGTACACACGGTCGGAGATTTCCACAACCAAATCCGTCGGATTTTGCCCGTCGGATCTTGTCCGAAACTGTTGCATACACACGGTTGGACAAAGTTGTCGAAAAATCCGATCTATCAGAACGTGATGACGTAATTTCGTTACGATGGGACTACATTCAGGCTAGTAGCCAATAGCTTTGATGTAGGAATTTGATCTGAGCATGCGTGGCACTTGGTCCGATCAAAATTCTCTACACATGATCGGAGTATGTCTGATCGGCCCAGTTGGTCGGGAAATATTTCCAACATGTTGGAAAATTGGGTCCGACGGATATTCCGACGGAATCAGTCCGATGCATAGCACACACAGTCGGATTATCCGACGACACGGTCCGATAGGACATATTCTGACGGATTCTCCGACCGTGTGTACAAGGGCTTAGAAGAAAAAATTTACCTACTCAGAAGGTAGCTTGTTCTCTCTCTCTGCATAGCAAATTTATCTTTGGAGTTTACCTTTAAATTGTACTATAGTTAAAGTGTATCTAAATCCAAAAGTATACAATGTAACAATGGCTGCATTATTTTCTGGCATTTTTCCCTTTATTTTCCCCTGGTGATCCTGCTGCTAATATGTTTCCTTTTGGAAATGATTTTTTTAAACACGACTATTCCTTTATATTGGCTTTTGGAATTTACAGACGCAGCAATTTAGAAATCAGATGAAAGAGGCGCATGCGCGGAAGCGTCCAAGATGGCCGCATAGACCGGGAGCTCCGCGCCACCCTGGACTAACGCTCGCCGCCACGACGTTCTGAGCCCTCGTTTCTACCGGCAAACAGTCACTTCGGATTGGGGAAAACGCAGGCTTCACACGAATGCCCGGTTCTAAGTCCCGACGGAACCCCAAACCCGCGCTTTCCACAGCGTTAGAGAGGTCAGGCCGATCCAAGATGGCCGCCGTTACCTCACAAAATACAGCCTGCAATGAGGAATCCATAGCGGACCAAGACTACACAGTTAAGCACCTCTCTTCAACCTCAACTTCAACTTCAAACGGCACAGTGAGTGAAATTCAACTCGGGACCCTATCCCCAGCATCCACAGACCCTCTTCTGAGTCATATTAGGGGGGAAAGTAACTCATCCATACAGCATATTTTACCTATAAGCTTTACCCCATGGGACATAGTTCCTAAAGATGCGCCCTCACCTCCCACAGACTTTGCCTCTATGATGAACGCATTTTCTCAAATGTTGTCCAGAGGTTTATCTCAGACTGCCACACAGATCACAGCTTCCATCCATGCTGATTTGCAACAATTAGGAACCAGGATTGATGTAATAGAGCAAAAATCAGATCAGTCATGCCTACGCATTAACCAAAACACAGCCAGGATTCAAGAACTCCAGGATCATTTAGAAACAGCCACAGCCAAAATTGACGACCTCGAAAATAGGTCGAGGAGATATAATTTCCGTGTTAGAGGCATTCCTGAATCTATCAAGGACATTCATCTCGCTATCCAAGACCTCATCAAAAGCTTAATTCCCACTATTTCACAAGATCGTCTAGAATTAAACAGGGCTCACAGGGCTCTGCAACCTCTTCGCACAGATGGTCTTCCTAGAGACATTATAGTGAAACCTCACTACTATTCAGTGAAAGAAGAGATAATGAGAGTTTCCAGAACCTCAGATTCTCTGACATTTCAGGATCATTCCATACAAATTTTTACCGATCTATCACCATACACAGTCCAAAAACGACGAGCTCTTAAACCTCTACTTCAAGTTCTGACGAGCAATGAAATCCCTTACAGATGGGCCTTTCCTCTCCGCCTGAATTTCTCTTATAATAATAAACCATACCACTTCTCGACGTTCCAAGATGGTGAACGGCTTCTGCTTCAATTGGGAATGATCACCCAGGAACTTCCACAGACTTCTACACCGAAAGGATCCTCGTCATCCAAACGCCCCTCACCGACAAGCCCCTTGACGCAAATATGGCAGAAACAGATGCCCAAGAGATCGAGGGAATCTCCACCAACCTGAAGATACACCTGAACTGTCCAATTTTTGTGGAAAGAAGGAAAAAAAAAAAAAAAAGGACAGAAAAAAGGAAGAAAATTTTTTTGTCTTCCTTACGGTTTGTCCTTAGGGACGAACCTTTACCAGGACCGGGTTGACATTTGGTCCTGTTTTTCCTGGAAACTTCTCCAGGCTTTTTCCCACAGAAGACATTAAAAAGGATTTTTTTTTTTTTTTTTTTTCTCTCTTTTCTAAAGTGGAAAATTTCAAAATATTTCTCCTTTTTGACATATAACTTTACTGTAATGCCTGCATTAGACCCCTCTTCCTCTATAATTTTATTTTTCTCTCCAACTGACCTTTTGGCTTTTTATTTGATGGTTTTTTTTTTTCTTTATTTTTATTCTTATAATGGCTCTTTTTGACATTAAGTCACGGTCACTCATATTGTAGAGGAAGAGGGGGGCAGTTGCACATTATTTATATTTCCCCTATGTTTATTATAGTCTGGGCTCAGATTTTTTGTTTTAGTGCCTTTGAGATAATCAACCTATGTGGCGAGGTTGTCCAGGGTGGGTACAATGCACCCCCCTGTTTACTTCGATAGGAGAACTATTTCTCCTACCGGGGTTTGTTTACAGCGACCCTTTTGGGCCGCTTTGGGATTTTTTTTTCCTTCCTATTTTATTTATTGTATACATTACTAATTTTTTTTGGCTTGAATTGTTATTTTATATAATGCATATTCTGATGTACTTTTATTTTATTTCTATCTCCCTACTTTCTTATTCCCCCTTTCCACTCTCCCTTTCTTACCCTTCCCAGTCTAATCACATCTTCCTTCCCATCTCCCTTGTACAGGATCAGGGCCTGGTTGGATTCTCCTCGTTTTTTTCTCACGAGCATTTCCTCAAAAGAACAGGTGTCATCTCCTATCTGCCAGGGATCACCACAAAGACAGGTATTCCTTTTGTTCATAGTATTAACTCCTACATGCTCTTCCCATGAACTCTACCTCACCGGTACAATCTGATCTATGTATAATGTCCAATAATGTTCAAGGCCTTAATTCCCCAGTGAAAAGGCGTAAAATCATGCAACAATTTCATGCCCTCAAAGCTGATGTTATCTTGATGCAGGAGACACACTTTCCCATTTCTTATAACCCCATTTTCCTTCACAAAAACTTTTCTCAATTTTATCTAGCTAATGCTTCCAATAAAACAAAAGGGGTTGCGATATGCTTTGCCAACAAAGTTCATTTTCATCATTCTAAAACAATTAGAGACCCAGAAGGCCGATACATCCTGGTCTCTGGATCAATTAATACAGTAACATACACATTTGTTTCCTACTATGCTCCAAACTCCCGCCAGGACAATTTTTTTGAAAAGACTCTCTTGACGCTGAAATCCCATCTGAAGAGAATTGTTGTTCTGGCGGGAGATTCGAACATCCCATTTGACCTTTCCTCAGACAGATCCAATCCTACTAAGCCAATGCCCAAAAGACCTCCTAAATGCAGTCTTAGGGTTGCACATTCCATCCAATCAGCAGGCCTAATAGACATATGGAGAGAAATGAATCCCCGATCCAAAGACTACACTCACTTTTCTATCCCTCATAATACATTAACCAGAATAGACCATATCTTTATTCCTCCACATTTCATCTCTTTGGTTGAATCCTCCAAAATTTATGATTCCTCTCTCTCTGACCATTCCATCGTTTCATTAATTATTAGAGGGGGAGGAGGAGATAAACGACCGTTCCAATGGAGGCTTAATGAGTCTCTTCTAAACAATCCAGCTCACTGTGCGGTATTAAACTCAGCCCTTTCGGACTACTTTACAGATAATAATACAGACTCAATTTCGCCAGGCTCCCTGTGGGCGGCACACAAGGCGGTCTTGAGGGGTAAAATAATTCAACTCTCAGCCCGACTCAAAAAGGAATACTCCGCAGAGCTTATACGACTCAAAGAGGAATTCCAAACACTTAGCAAAAGTCATAAAAAACATCCTACCCCAGAGAGCCTGGCTGAACTTGATAGAGCACGCATTGCACTTAATCTCTCACTCACTACCTCAGCAGAAAAACATCTGCGATGGACAGGTGCTCGCTTCTATTATCAAAAAGATAAAATAGGTGCCAAACTCGCGAGTAAATTGTGTCCTCGAACTCGTACCTTGGTCTTCCCTAAAATCAGACAATCGTCGGGTACCCTTACACAAAATCCGGTAGAAATTTTGAAATCATTTCATGATTTTTATGAAAACCTCTACTCTAAGACAACTCATACACATTCCAAAGCTAGAAATCAGTTCCTCGATCACCTCGATCTACCTTACATACATCAAACTCATAAAGAACTAATGGATGATTCCTTCTCCCCTGCCGAAATACTTGACGTCATAAAAGCCCTTAAATCAGAATCAGCACCGGGCCCCGACGGTTTCTCAGTCAGATATTATAAGACTTTTGGACCAAAATTAGCTCCCTACATGGCTCGTTTCTTTAATTCTCTCCGGGATGGAGCCCCCCTCCCGAATGATTCTAATACTGCATTTATCTCTGTTATTCCGAAACCTGGTAAAGATACTAGTGAAGTGGGAAATTACAGACCCATTTCGCTGATCAATAATGACCTTAAAATTATGACTAAAATATTAGCCAACAGAATGTCCAGTTTTATATCTAACTATATTCATAAGGATCAGGTGGGCTTCATCCCGGGGAGACAGGGAACGGATCAGGTGAGAAGGGCAATTGACTTAATATCATTATTGAATTCGCACTGGGACGGGGGCCCGGCACAAGAAGGCCTTCTGCTGTCTTTGGACTTGCAGAAGGCATTTGATTCTGTTTCATGGCCATATCTTTTTGAAATTCTCACCAAATGGGGTTTCGGAACAAATTTTATGAACATTCTAAAATCCCTATATTCAACCCCCTCTGCTCAAGTACGTCTATTAGGCCACCTCTCTCAACCATTAGATATCCATAGAGGTACTAGACTTGTCACCGTTAATCTTTATTATAGCTATAGAAACTCTAGCCATCGCCATTAGAGCAGATATAAATATTAAAGGTGTTCGTTGTGGTTTAGAAGAGCATAAATGTGCTCTCTTTGCTGATGATATGCTTATATTTCTGACCTCACCCTTAATTTCCACCCCCAACTTACTTCATCTCCTTCGGGATTTCGGAACTATTTCAGGTCTCCAAGTTAACATTTCCAAGTCAGTTGCTCTCAATATTTCGGTTCCCTCATTAACCATCTCCCGACTTGCGCCCTTCTTTCCCTTTTCCTGGGCTACAGATAGGATTCCCTATTTGGGTATTTCTCTCACCAAATGTGTCAGTAATTTATACAAGGCTAATTACCCACCCGCCTTCAAATCTTTAGAAGCAGATTTAACTAAATGGTCTAAAGAAGGATTGTCTTGGCTGGGCAGGCTCAATGCAGTCAAGATGAACTTATTTCCTAGAATTTTGTACTTATTCAGAGCCCTTCCCATACCTATTAAAAAGTCGAATCTCAACAAATTCCAATCAAAAGTGATTGGATTTGTCTGGGGAAAACAGGGACATAGACTGGCGCGTGACATCCTGTTCCGCCGGACAACCCAAGGTGGTTTAGGACTTCCTAACCTCTTTTTATATTATCAAGCAGCACAACTAGCACAATTTTCAGCAATATATACTAAAACCAATTGTCCAGACTGGGTTTCTATTGAGAACCAGGCAGTACCTGACTACACATTAGATCATCTAATATGGAGACCAACAAAGCAAAGACCTGCCATATTGTCCCCAACGCTTTCTCAATCCCTAGCACTTTGTGACAGACTATACAAAAACGAACACCTGATTTCCCCACTGAGACCTCTCGTACATTTATTCCATAATCCTGATTTCCCTCCTGGCCTGAACATCCAAGATTTTCATTGGTGGTTGAACAAGGGCCTTTTCAGAATTGGACATTTCATTACACCAAATGGACCCATCTCAATGGGACACTGCTACTCCAAACTAGAGATGCCCGATTCAGAACAATTGAGACTTTCACAGATTAAACGTTTTATACATTCTCTTGAACTTGACAAACCAAATAGTTACAATGTTACGATTTACGAGCAATGGTGCTTAAAACATGGTCATCGCAAAGGAGGTATTTCCCTTATCTACTCGTCCCTGGCAGATAGGAGTGACAAACCGACATATGCTCGTTCTTGGGAAGAAGACTTGGACATCCAACTAGATACGGAATTGTGGTTTCAAGTTTTTAGACGTTCTTCCAAAGGTATTTTAAATATTTCCTTAATCGAAGCTAATGTCAAAATTCTAACGAAATGGTATTATGTTCCTGTGAGACTTTCAAAGATGTACTCAGAGATTTCACCGCTCTGTTTCAGAGGATGTGGTCTTTTAGGTACAATGTTACATATATGGTGGTCTTGTCCTCGCATACGAAACTTTTGGAATAACTTTATACATCTAGTGAGGAAGGTCACGAAAGCCCCAATCCCACAAGATCCTTCATATATCCTTCTGAACCGCAGGCTACACAATACCCCTAAACATACTCAACAACTAATCTTTTTTATGTGCTTGGGAGCCAAGATCACTTTAGCAAAAGCTTGGAAAACTTCTAGGGTTTCTCTTGTAGCTACCAGGCAAAAAATTTCATGGATTATGATTCAGGAACAAATAGTAGCTAAATTACGGAATACCACTCAACAATTTGAAATGACATGGGATCCATGGGCCCAACACATCAAAGTACAATTGTTTCCAGGACACCTTCTGTCTTAAATTCTACATGGATGGAGCCAGGACCCTGAATCCTGTACATCTCTCCCTTCCTTACCCTCCCTCTTCTCTCCTGACTACACTTTCTACTTTTCCTTTTTTTTTTTGTTGTTTTTCTTTAAGCAGGATTTCTCATATTTAGTAATTGATCAGATGTTACCTTATTCTACTACATTTTTCCTTAGTTAACCTTTGTGGTTCGGACTGGAGTTTACTAGTTCTAAAGAGTTCATTTGGAATTTAATTGGGAATTTTGAAGTCCAGCTGTTCACTTCCCTCCGGGGAGCACAATTTCTGGGTGCTGTCCGGGGGTTTAGAGGGACGTAGATGGGGAGTTCTTCGGCGGGAGTCCCCCGAGCTATCCCACTCCACAGTGTGAGCCCATTGGGGTGGAGTGGTGACCTTGGGGGTCTCCTTAGAAGTTGCCGATATGTTTATATCTTAATTCTTCTACACCTCACATTTAAATCTAATCAAATTCCTTCCTTTTTTTTTATCTATGTTTCTGTATGTATATTTATATATATATATATATATATATATATATATATATTTATATATATATATATATATATATTTTTTTTTTTTAATTTTGGTGTTCCTTTTTCTTATATACATCTTTATTACAAATTTTCAATGAAGTGGATCTTTACACTCCAAGCCCTTCTTGACATATAATAGCCCCAATTATATCTGTATAAGATACCTTGTATATCTTGACTTTTTTTTCTGATTGATGCATCCTGCTTTATTTGAATTCTCTGTTTTTTTTATGTTATGTTTTTGCTTTATTTCTATTTTCTGTCTATACATGATGTATTTACCAAAGAATGAAATTCAATAAAAATTATTGAAAGAGAAATCAGATGAAAGGTTTAGCGCTGGAAAACACTTTTTGATCGATAAAAAGTGCATTTTATATACATCTATATAGATCAGACCAAAATGAGGGACAAATGAGTAGGAATGAGGGACAGAGGGACATTGCCCCAAATCAGGGACAGTCCCTCCAAATCAGGGACAGTTGGGAGCTATGCCCTCTAGTGTTGGCTTGGACACCATGTGTCATTTCCTAAAGACAGAACTTAGACCAGAGCAAAGCATCGTGGGATGTTTAGTTCAGAATGCTGGGGCTTCAATTCCAGCAGGACTGGCCTGAACTACAACCACCAGATTGCTGTGGAGAGAAGAACAGACTGCTGGGAGAGGATGTAAAAAGGCTGGTTTAGGACTAGATCGCTCTCTTGGGAAGTTGGCCTGGATCTGCCAGCAGGAGTTCGGTGCCAGTGTGAGCTGAAGTCGAGTGGCGGCTGGCATGGGAGAGAGTTATACAGCTGTATCCAGAGGGACATCTGCTGACATCATTGCTTTCTATCTACAGTGTTCCAGAGGCTGTTCCTGATCCTTCATGCTAACTGCACTTCAGATCCAGGTAGGCCGAGGCGCAGTGTGACGGAGCTCAGATGCCATTCCCTGAGCCAGGACCCAGAGAGAGAACCTGTAAGAACCATCCTCATCTGCTATCAGCAGATTCTGTTACACTGTCGGTGAGCAGGCACCTGCCCATTCAATCCTATAGACACTGCATATAGACATCACTGTCTCTGTCCATGTTTCTGATATTTGTAGTGCTACTGGATGTAAGTTCATTCACTTCTTTAGACACTGTATGCAGACATTTGTGCTTTGCTCACATCCCTGTCATCTGTAGTCCTACTGGATACAATATTATTGAAACATCATATATGGTGACCACGTGTGCTTAGGTCATACAGGAAAAGTCTGCAATCTCAAAGGGTTAATCACATACCAGCTAAATTTGCTTTGCTCTACCATCAAGGATTATTTAATTCATCATACTTTAAGTGCTAGCTGAAGATTACCAAATTACAAGCAGTAAGAAGGGTCGCTGGTTCAAATCCCAACCACGACGCTACCTGCCTGGAGTTTGCATGTTCTCCCTGTGCCTGCATGGGTTTCCTCCGTGTACTCCGGTTTCCTCCCACAATCCAAAGATATGCAGGTAGGTTAATTGGCTTCTGTCCAAAATTGACCCTATTATATGAATGGGGACCTTGGATTGTGGGCTACTTGAGGGTAGGGATCGATGTGAGTGTGCAATGTACAGGGATAGGGACAATTGTAGACACTCACTCAGGTTGAACTGTATGGACTGGTGTCTTTATTCAACCTTACTAACTATGAAACTATGAAACAAGGAGATACTATTAGGCTACTTTCACACTGGGGCGGAGGGGCTTTAGCGGTAAAATGCTGCAACTTTACCGCTGTTATAGTGGCGCTTTTCGGCCGCTAGTGGGCGCTTTTAACCTTCGATAGCGGGCAAATAAAGGGTCAAAAGCTCCTGCAAAGTGCCACTGCCAAGCACTTTGCAGGCCCTTTGGCAGTGCTGCCCATTGATTTCAATGGCAGGGGCGGTGAAGGAGAGGAGTATACACCGCTCCCGTACCGCCCAAAGATACTGCTTGCAGGACTTTTTTTCCCATCCTGCAATTGCACCACCCCAGTGTGAAAGCACTCTGGCTTTCACACTGGGGTGGCTTGAGAGGTTTTCAGGCACTTTACAAGTTCTATTTTTAAAGCAAAAAGGGGTGTCAGAGGCAGAGTTGGGGCAACCAGTGGGGTACAGATTCTACTAGCGGCCCTCATGAGGGTAGTGCTACATCTGCATTAAATTAGCCTCAGAACCTGTGTATTTAATATGTGTTCGGGTTTAAAGAGATGAGGTGGCAACCCTAATCTGGATGGAAATCAGAAATCCAAAAGAGATTAGTTTACGTAAAGAAATGACTGCCCCAGTCACAGGTCTGATATCTGAACAAGTGACTGAAGCATGCATTTCTAGTTTACTCAAACTAACTCTAAGCCCTTGTACACACGGTCGGACATTCAGACGGAAAATGTCCGATCGGACCGTGTTGTCGGATAATCTGACAGTGTGTGGGCTCCATCGGACTGTTTCCGTCAGAATATCCGACCAACAAAGTTTTAGAGCAGGGCTATAAAATTTTCCGACAACATGATCCGAGTAGAGAATTCCGATCGGACAAAGTGCCACGCATGCTCAGATGAAATTCCTAGACCAAAGCTTTTGGCTACTAGCCTGAACGTAGTCCCATTGTAATGAAATAACGTCACCACGTTCTGAACGATTGGATTTTCCGACAACTTTGTCCGACCGTGTGTATGCAACAGTTTCGGACAAAATCCGTTGGACAAAATCCAACGGATTTGGTTGTCAGAATGTCCGACCGTGTGTACAAGGGCTTAGGGGATCAGAATAACAAACAGGCAGCTGGCATTTTCAGAAAGGGTAATTTCCACTGTTTATCTCATGGTGGGTTTCCTTTGAGATTTTTGTTATAATGTGTTTACCTGTGAAAACAAGATATATTACCTATTAGTTGAAGTGTCCCCTCTCTTCTAAATAAAACATGTAGATTGAGTGTAGTGAAAAAAACTGAGGCTGTATTCTGAGCCAGCCAGTGAATAGTTATGTTTTGTGACTATTTGTCTCCCTCCAGTGGTAGTTGTAGCATACATAATACAATTTTATTTTGCATTTATTTTAAATATTTTTTGCACAAGGAGTGTCTATGTAAATGCGTGACATCCTATTAAACAAAACATTGTGATGGGGTAAAGCCTCATACACACGATCGGATTATTGGAGAACAAAACCGTGGAATTTTGTCCGAAGGGAGTTGGCCCAAACTTGTCTTGCATACACATGGCCACACATTTATCGGCCAACAATTACGAACGTAGTGATGTACTACCTTGTTTTTCAGCTCTTTAGCGCCACCCTTTAGGCTTCTTCTGCTAATTTCATGTTAGTAGATGTTTGGTGAGTGTTGATTCACACTTTTCATTTTGCACTTTTCGGTTTGTTTCTGAACGGCGGTTCATCAACCAGCCATGTTGTGGATTCGGAGGAGATAACGTGTTATTTTTTATTGGCCTTGGAGTTATTGCTTTGACGTTTTTTTTGGTTGAATAATGATTTGATTTTGTATATTTTCTATATTTTTGAATGCATAGAATGCACTTTTTGGTTAAGTTCTATTGGCAGATAGCATGTCTAAGTTTTCTTTTTTTAATGCACAATAAAAAAAAAAAATTATGTCGAATAATACTATGTTGGCTATATGTTTTATTTCAAATGACAGTTTGGGAGGAGGCAGTTACATTTTAAAAAATACAATGTAAAATTGACAAGGGACACCAACATAGTTGTATCTTTGATCTTAAAAACTATGGGATAATGGTTGTGGTAACTTGCCCAAATAAAAAAAAAAAGCATAATAAAATTATTCTTGATATCATTAGAAAAAAAAGCCTTTGAAAATTTGTTTGCAATAACTCCATCAGTATCACCAGCAGAGCAGCTTCATTATTATCCCATTAAAGAAGAAGAGAATATGCGCTGCATTTTGACATTTCATAATTTGCCACGTCACGAATGTTAATTCTCCATTACGAATGCTAGCTTATAAGACCGCTTCTGGCTCGTCCTTGGTTCCAAGCATGCGTGTTTGTATTTTAGACTTTTGTATGATGGACTTGTGTACACACGCTCAGAAAATCTGACAACAGATGTTTGCTCGTGGAAAATTTTAAAACCTGCTTTCCAAAATTTGTCAGCGGAAAATCCAACAACAATTGTCCAATGGAGCGTACACATGGTCGGATTTACCGCCAACAGCCTAACATCAATAATTTCCCGTCAGAAAGTCCGATCCTGTGTACGGGCCTTTGTACAGACACTTTTCACTGTCTCCCCAATAAAACAACCTACTGAACCTCATTCTTACACTTAGTACTTACATTCCCAAGACAGGTTTTTTGAAGTCTCAATATAAAGGCTGGGTTCATGCTTGTGCGATCACAGAGTTTGCATGTGATTCGCAATGCATTGCTGTGCAGATCACATGCGATGTCTGTGCGATACAAATTCAGCCAAACTGTATGGATGAAATTGCATCACATTCACACAAAAATGGTGCAGGACCCTTTTTTTGGTCCGCACTGGAATCGGATCACATGAGTGTTCACACTCATGCAATCCGATTCCTGCACCATTTCACAGTTCGCACTGTGATCATCGAACCGATCTGGGGGGTGTCATTAATTTTACACTGACACCTGCATCGGTTCGCATAGGGCAGTGTGAACTGCCTGTGAGTGAAATGCGATATGGGAACCCACATTGGAATCGCGCTGCTTTCCGCATTGCACAAGTGTGAACCTAGCCTTAAAGGGTAACTCCAGTTTTGTAGCAAATAACAAAAAAAAAAAAAAAATTATATATATATATATATATATATATATATATATATATATATATAGTGAGGGGTTAGCTCGGCAGCGGGTGTGTGTGACCCCCTGGATGGGTTCACAACACAAAAATCAGGCACAGCAGACAGCGTTGTAGGTGGAAACAACAAAAGGTGCGGTTTATTTATGCTACATGCAGTGAAAAATATAACAGCCAAAAAATTAAACAAAAACATGAAAATAAATCCTGGTCAGCTTGACCTCTAATTACACACATAGATTCCCTGTCTAACAACTGAGTGCAGCCTTGTGCTGCACCAGTCCCTGTCTCTGTCTCTGTTGTAGACGTTTGCCACACAGGCATTAACTCACCGCACAGAACAGGTGTCACACTCCCCAGTCTATAAAAACACAAAACTGGTTCCAGGATGGAGCATCTCCCTAAGCATGCTGGGGTTTTTTGTAGAGGCCTTAATGAGCCCACTTACTTCAGCTGGGCTCATTAACTCTTCCCCTATAGGACTCCCAGCACTCCCCTCTAGTTGTACAAATCCGCATAAAGCCTGAATCTAGGGCATACATATTTTCCATCCTGGATACAACAAGGTGATTTTACCTGCCTGCTGCCACAATATATATATAGCGTATACAAAGTTTAAAACTAAGATTTTATACATATAGCACTAGCAGGATAACCCTACATTAAATATACATATAAATATGATTATGTGAAACTTATACCAACCTTATAATAAGACCTATCAGCAGCTGTCACAAATGTGCTAAACCTCACATAGTAGAAGATGATATAATTTCTGCGCTTGATAATAAAAATATATTTTCAATGATTAAAGTGATAAGTGCTCTAAATAAAGTGCATATGTGCTCCAAGGCACACGGGAAACACGAGTTTTGCACACGGCACCAGCTATTTCCTTGGAGCACATATGCACTTTATTTGGAGCACTTATCACTTCAATCATATTTTTATTATGTTGAAAGTATCACTGCAGGTTTATATCAACTGATCCCTGTTTTTGACACTTGGTTTACAGATATCCTTTAAAGAGGAAGTAAACCCTGATGAGTTTACTTCCTCTTTCAATCCCTGCAAAGGTAAAGCATAATGGACTACTATGCATCGCATAGTAGTCCATTATGTGTCACTTATGTCACTTATGTGTCACTTACCTGACACAAGAGCCAGCGAAGTCACCGCTGTCCCCTGTAGTCCGGCGCATCCATCTTCTCTGTGGGTCTCGCCGCTCCACCGCTGTCATTCGGCGAAGCCGTCACTCCCGCGCATGCACACGGCACTCGTGGCAAATCGCCGTTGACCGCGGCGCGCCCAGTGCGCCTGCGCGCCGCTGTCTACGGCGCATGCACCGTAGACAGCGGTGCCTGTCTTTCGGCAAATATCTCCTAAACCGTGTAGGGTTAGGAGATATTTCTTGGACCTACAGGTAAGCCTTCATCTAGGTTTACCTGTAGGTCAAAGTTGGTTGTAAGAGTTTACAACCACTTTAAGCGCTGTATATATATATCATCTTCTTCAAAGTTTAAAACGAATCTTAGAAAGTATTATTTTACTGAAAGGGTGGCTGAAGTTTGGAATAAACTACCAGCAGAGGTAGAGACAGTCAGCAGTAAACGGCTTCAAACATGCTTTGGATAAACATAACTCTATAGTCAGACAATGAGGTAATGAAAAAAAACAAAAACAAACAAAAAAAAAAAAATGGACAGACTCGATGGACTACTCAATCTTTTTCTGCTGTCAATTTTCTATGTTTCTAAGTCATATTGTAATTAAAAATTATTTAAAAAATGCCTTTCCTTTTCAACCTGCAGCTCTGTAATTTTCTGTAAAATGCAATGCAATATGGCTACCATGAGGCATTCTGTACACAGATGATGTACATAACACCGCCTGAAAATTTTATTTCCTGCTATGTGATTGGTTTACTGATTTTCCCAGAAGTCTGCACTAAGATACAAGTCAGATTTTGAGCATCCCCTGCAACAAAAATGGCACTTCTGGTGAGATGCGCTCAAAGGAAAATCACATCTAAAGGAACACAGAACCTGCAGCTTTCTTCGTTAGAGCCCTGCAGGTTCAGCAGCTGATTGATCATCTTCAAACCACTCATATACAGATTCACTCACATGGACACAATCAGCTATTTCTTCAGAATAACAAAAGTTAGAAATCTGCAACAAAGTTTGAAAAAATCCTTGCAATATACATAGATCAACCAAAGGGGAATGTTTTTTTCTCCACAAAAGTGGAGTTATTATTGAACAAAATAGGAACACTTTTAGCTTTTAGCACCAATGCTTATTTAAAGTAGAAGTAAGGTCAGCATTGGGGGTTATTTACTAAAGGCAAATCCACTTTGCATTACAAATGCACTGCAAGTGCACTTGGAAGTGCAGTCACTGTAGATCTGAGGGGGACACGCAAGGAAAATAAAAAACAGCATTTTAGCTTGCACATGATTAGATGATAAAATCAGCAGAGCTTCCCCTCATTTCAGATCTACCCCTCAGATTTACAGCGACTGCACTTCCAAGTGCACTTGCAGTACACTTGTATTGCAAAGTGGATTTGCCTTTCGTAAACAACCCCCATTGCTCAAATTCACTGACAGGCAGGCTTTTTATAACAGAAAAGGCCCTAGAGGTCTCTTCTGTCATACATGTCCCCTTCCCTGTCAGTGGGTAGTGTGATCTAAGCCACACCTGTGCAGCTCAGACCACATTTACGGCCCGGTCTGTGTGCCACAGCGCTGCTACTCCGGTGCTCATGCGCGGGAGTCATGTAATATCGGCTCGGCCAATCAAGCGACTGGAGATGCAAAACCCAGAATGAAGACTGGGTGAAGGTGGAAGCATTGGGGAGAGCCCTGACAGCTCATTACTGTAGGGCTCTGTTTATAGGCAAGTCTGTCATAATGTACTAGTATGCAGCATACTAGTACAATATGGCTTAAGGCCTGATTCACATGTATGCAGGTTGCAGTTTGCATATTGCAGGTGCATTTTGCGTTTTGCAATACACGGTTTTGATCCATTGAAGTCTATGGAAACAAAAACCAGAAAAAAATCCCATCCCTTTCCATAAAATGCACAGATGTGAACTACATCCATAGGAAACCATATTAAATGGACTGTAGTGTGTTTCTGCAAAACTGAAAATGCACAAAAAAATACATAGGTGTGAACCAGTACTAAACCTGCAGGGGGGCACATTATTTTATATAAAAAAAAGAGACTTTACTATCGCTTTAAATAACTAGTTGTACATTTTCTGTATTAAGATTAAAAATCAAAGCAAAGTTTTGAATGAATGCTAAAGGCAGCAATACACTAAATGCTATTCTGAGACTAAAAAATATACTTCGGGCAGTGATTTAAATTTGAAACACAGGGGGTTATTTACGAAAGGCAAATCCACTTTGCACTACAAGTGCACTTGGAAGTGCAGACGCTGTAAATCTGAGGGGAAGATCTGAAATGAGTGGAAGCTCTGCTGATTTTATCATTCAATCATGTGAAAGCTAAAATGCAGTTTTTTTTTTCCATGCATGTCCCCCTCGGATCTACAGCGACTGCACTTTCAAGTGCACTTGCAGTGCAAAGTAGATTTTCCTTTAGTAAATAACCCCCACAGTGTAGCACTGAAGGGCGACAATAAAACATATAACAAGTTCAATATGTCATACAGTGCATATGAATCATACAATAGTGATAAATGTAAAGTTCTTAGTGCAAATGTGCAAATTCCAACTGCTGGAACCAATAGGAAAAAAAAAGTCACTGGATGATGAGGTGAGTTCAGATAAAGGTAAAATGAGAGAAAAAACTACAATTATACCAGCGCTCAGACCTACCCCTTCTTTCTTTATAGGTGCGCTGCAAACCTAATCTAACTCCCCCACCTTGTGGGTTAAAGATAAGTGCACAATATATGCTTGGGGGTTGCGCCTCCTTCTAATATTCCCCCCAAATTATAAAAAATACTTTAACCCAAATTATAAATGAGTTTGGTACACATTTGGTTAAAGTATTTTTTTATAACTTGGGGGGAATATTAGAAGGAGGCGCAACCCCCAAGTATATATTGTAAAGGTAAAATGATGACCAAAATATATGGAAACAGTCTGCACTTGAAGAAAGAAGTTTATTCAGAAGCGAAGGCAAATGGAAAGGCCACAACCGCAAAAAGAACACCAGGGATGGTGCGTCCTCCACCCGGGGTAGGGAGCAAACACTCTTGCCAGATGTTGTGATAGTGCTGTGCCAGCTTATGATAGATTAACGCTAAATTGCCCCATAAAATGGGCACATCTACTCCACAAAGGTTGGTGGTAGGGTGGCATCCCTAGGAGTAATCCACTACTAGACAGCATTGTTCATTTAATGAGTACACTAGCATTACTAAAAGCAAATATCACGTCACTATCTGTTACAGCAGTTCATTGCTCTGTGCACTGTATTATTAAATAATGAGAGAACATCTAAGCTACACCATCACTTTGAAGACGTGTGTAAATCTTCCCCTCAGCCTCTCAGATCTTATTAAATATTAAGAAGCTGTTTAAACTTCTCGGCAATTATGGCCACAGTCCACATGGAGCCAAAATAGCTTTTCTTTCTTGCTTTATTCCCATCCATTAGCAGAATCAATACATGAGAAATAAAAGTACGGTCTGCGCATATTACTATTTGCAAGCATATTAAAGTGCCCTTAGGTTCAGGCTATTCAGCCTTTGTGGAGTGCTAAATTTAAATAGGTTTTACTAAGGCTCCTGTCCAGACCAGTCAACTTTGTTTATGTACCAACTATTATGTTTCTATACAAAAATATGATCTTCCAAGGACAGGGTCGAATTTCCATCACTGGAGCCTGTGAACATATAGCCTTTGGTGTTCAAAGAAACCTACCTCTGCAAGGATCACCACTTTTACTGGTCTTTACCCATATTAGAATAATGTAAATATTTAAATTAAGTCATATGATGATTGGGGCAAAATGTGTAGCTGAAAAGTACACAAGGAAAAGCTGCCTCTTTGCCTTGGCCTCTTATAAGCACCGCCTTTCTTCCTAATGGTAATTCTTTTGGCATGGCTCACATAAGAAAAAATGTTCTTTAGTACAAGCGTCATAAGCCACTGTCCTAGTACCATAACTGCTGCATAACATGCAGGGTTAGGCTCAAGTACACAGTATTTAATGTTGTGTTTTGGGCTCCACCTGGTGGTCAATGTGTGCATCCCTACCCTACAACAATGGATAGACTTATTTGTTGGTTAACCACTTGCTTACTGGGCACTTAAACCCCCTTCCTGCCCAGACCAATTTTCAGCCTTCAGCGCTGATGCACTTTGAATGACAATTGCGCGGCCATACAACACTGTACCCAAATGAAATTTTTATCATTTTTTTCCCACAAATAGAGCTTTCTTTTGGTGGTATTTAATTACAGTTGGGAGTTTTATTTTTTGCTAAACAAACAAAAAAAGATGCAAAAAATAAAAAAATAAAAAATCATGTTTAATAGTTTGCTATAAAATTTTGCAAACAGGTCATTTTTCTCTTTCATTGAAATGCGCTGATGAGGCGGCACTGGTGGGCACCGATGGGCGGCACTGGTGGGCACTGATAGGCGGCACTGGTGGGCACTGATAGGCACAGTTAAGGAGACACTAATAGGCACAGATAAGGTGGCACCGATAGGCACAGATAAGGCAGTACTGATGGGCACAGATAAGGCGGTACTGATGGGCACTGATAGGTGGCACGGATGGGTGGCACTAAGGGGCACTGATAGGTACCACTGATAGATGGGACTGATGGGCACTGATAGGTGGCACTGATAGGTGGCTCTGATAGGTGGCACTGATGGGTGACACTGATGGGCACTGATGGGCACTGGTAGATGACACTGATGGGCACAGATATGTGGCACTGAGGTGCAGAAATGTTGTTGAGGCAGATTGTGGGCACTGATAGGTGGCACTGTGGGCACTGATAGGTGGCACTGTGGGTACTGATGTATGGCACTGTGGGCACTGATGTATGGCACTGTGGGCACTGATGTATGGCACTGCTGGGTGACATTATGGGCACTGCTGGGTGGCACTTTTTTAATTCTCTGGGGGTTACTGGCAGGGGGCAGGTGGGCACTGATACACTGGCTGTGATCGGCACTGATGTCCCGATCACGGCCGCCGGTGTTCGGCTTTTTTTTTCTCTCCTCCTCCTGTCAGCGTGAGGAGGAAAAATAGCCGATTACCGTCTCTGTTTTGTCACATGATCAGCTGTCATTGGCTGACAGCTGATCAGGTGGTAAGGGGTCGGGATCGACCCCTTGCTCGGATCGGTGATCAGGCGAGTCTGATTGACTCGCCGATCACAGAGCGCACCGCGCGCTCCCCTCAGGGGGCGCGCAGGCCGCTCGTGCACGGGACGACGTCAATAGACGTAGTCCCGGCAAAGGAGGTCCGCGCTGTAGCCGTCATTCGGCTATAGCGTGGATCTCAAGAGGTTAAGGAAAGAAATTGGTTGCACACCGATGTTCTTGAAGTCCATTTATTGAGTGTTCCATACAAACAATGATGACACACACCACCAAACAGATTGAAATTTACTGACACGACACACAAAATCTACTGGCACAGCCAAGTTTTTAACTGTCATTTCCAAAAGTTACAAAATGACAGTCTTAAGTACAAATTTCACTATTTAGGCTACAAACAAGTACAATATGTAATTAGCAATGTGATTTAAGGTAGATAATAAGGCAAAAAACATATTTCTTATTGTAAATAAATATCATATTTATTGTCAATGTAGTATTTTTTTTTCCAAATATAAAATTTATTAAGAAACCAAACATGGGGCAGGGACCCCGTATTACAAACAATAGCATATAGCATTTCAACATAACAACAAAGTGCACTAAGGGAGTCATGAATATAACTTGCAGGTTGGTTCAAGAATCGGGGGCCTAAATATAGGGAATCCACATATATCTGCTTTAGCTCGAAAAAGGCATACTGCTCCCCCTGGAGTAAATAAATGCGGGAGGCCCCGCGCCAATTTTCCACTTTCTTGAGGGATGACAGGACTAGGGTAATAGTAATGACAAAGGAGAGAGGGGAGGGGAGAGGAGACAGAAGGGGAAGAAGGGGTAAGGGAATAAGAGTAAGGGAGGGAAACGAGAGAGGAAAGAAAAAAAAAGAAAAAAAAGGGGGGGAGGGGGGAGACACGGCGGTAGTCAATATAGTATTTAAGTAGCTCAGGGACCGGACTCAGGAGCACAAGAAATTAGAATGGGTGGCACAGAAACATGACATTGACTCTCAGTTTCGTTTGATCCGGATTTTTTTTTTGCTTCACGCATCTAATATTCCAAGCAGAATTTACAAAAAATCAGTCCTTTGCCATCTTCTTGATGCAGCTAAGGCATGTGTATTCATTTATGTTGGAAATCTATGCAAGTGCCATCTATCGGTATGTGGTTCAAAAAGGTCGAGGAAATTAAGAAAATGTAGGATTTAATTCTCACTAACCGGCACCAAAAGGAACGTTATATTAAGACATGGACCTCTTGGAACATGTACATTTTTTCAGATGAGGGACAGACCCTGTTTGAAAGCGATATGGTAGACTAAATAAATATAATATCATGGGGCCAATTTGAAGAAAGTCGGGGAGACAAATGGACCTCTCTGGAGTAATATCTTGAGGGGAGCGCATTCGCTTCCTCCATCTCCTCCTTACCCCCCCCCCCCCCCCCCCAACTAAAATATAATTCCTCCCTTTTTTTTTGAGGGATTTTATTTTTAGTATATTAAGTTTGAGAAAATTTGAGGCAAGAAGCATGGGACACATATGGCAACAGGTTATAGCATGATGGAATAGACACCTAGGCATAGAGAAATAATGTAAGAAGATTAGGTGTCCATTAGGAGTGGTAGGTATGGCCATCATGTTATATATATATTGATACTTTGAAATGTTATGATTTCGATGAGTGATGTTATTTTGATATATTTGAACTCCTGTCATTTCTTACTTTTATACATCTGGAGAAGATGTGTGTTTTGTATTTTTGTGTCTTTTGAAATAAAAAAAAGATAAAAAAAAAAAAGAAATTGACTCTCACAGTGATACTGACAGCACTGTGCAGCAGTACAGATTACCAACAGAACACGTTCCTTCCTGAGTCACAGTGACAGTCTCTCTCTAAACCAGGTGGTCCCTCCAGTCCAAACAGCACTAATGGCCCCACTCTTGGCCTGCCTTGCTCCCATCCCTCAGACTCACACACCAGGCTCTGGTCGCTTTGCTTAGCTCCATTGCACCATGACATCACTGGACATGCTCAGGCACCGCCTCCACCAGAGCCGCCAGAGCACACTGTAGGGCTGAGCATTGCAGTCATATTTTTTACTGGCAACCTTTTCTTTTTAATGGCAGGAGAAAATTGCCTGTTTTTTTACTGGCTGCCAGTAAAAATACAGACGGTTGGCAACACTGCACACCACACTTGCAGTAGCCTGAACAAAGGTGTTGGTGTATGAACCTGTGAGGGCTCTATCTTCCCATTATCCCTCACTCCAAAAAGAAGTAGTCCCATGCATCCTGGGAAGCTTTGGCTTCATTTCAGGAGCACATGTGAAGAAGAAACAGTTGCAAAGCCCAGCCATCAACTTAACACATGTCTACAGTGGACAGCTACATCCCTGTCTTTTCTAAGTGGCAGCATCACTGGCAAGAACCGGATCTACTGCTACTCTACAGTGTTTGTCACAAACCTCAGCAACAGAAGACACTATTGTTATATCTAATGGTATTCTTACTGTATGTTTCTTTCTATTTGTTCCAGTTTCACCTCACCCTGCTCATTTAAATAAAGCCTTGGAAATTGCTTGCACAGTCTGGTTTATTGGAGGATAGGAAGGTTAGCTGCATGTCAATCTACAGCAGGAACAGAGTCCACTGCTTCTCTCTAAGCCCTTGTACACACGGTCGGAGAATCCGTCGGAATGTGTCCTATCGGAACGTTTTGTCGGATAATCCGACTGTGTGTGGTCTGCATCGGACTGTTTCCGTCGGAATATCAGTCGGACCAAATTTTCCAACTTGCTGGAAATATTTTCCGACAAACTGGTCCGATCGGACATACTCCGATCATGTGTAGAGAAGTGCCACGCATGCTCAGATCAAATTCCTACACCAAAGCTATTGGCTACTAGCCTGAATGTACTCCCGTCGTAACGAAATAACGTCATCACGTTCTGAACGATCGGATTTTCCGACAACTTCGTCCGACCGTGTGTATGCAACAGTTTCGGACAAAATCCGTCGGACAAAATCCATCGGACAAAATCCAACGGATTTGGTTGTCGGAATCTCAGACCGTGTGTACAAGGGCTAAGGATGCTGCTTCCAAGTGCTGATTGAACACTTATCATGGACTTAATCTATGGACTATTAACCTATATGAGTTTTTAATTGTTTTTTTTAACATAATTTATCCAAGTTGCCATTTATCTATATACATCAGTCTAGCGCCACTGTTTATCATTGTTTTTTGCATGTCAATCTACACACAGGGCATCGTTTAGTGAGAGCAGTTAGTGTCTTCTATTTTTACAGGAGTACAAGTCTATTGATTTCTAAAAATTTCAGAAAGTTGGGAGGTACATCTGCAACACGCTTTTTTTTGCTCCCGCGCTCACTTTACAGAGTACTAACTTTTCCACAATGCATTGCAGAGAAAGTGGAAACATTCACTTCAGTCCCCATCTCACAAAGGTGTTCAAAATACAATGTCATAAACAAACGTTTGAGTGGAAGCCATTTAACATATCTGTATAGCTAATAGTTTTTGGAAGTAAATGGAAACAGATGTGGGGAGGGTATACAACCTCCATTCAAGTAGGGTTCTTGGTGGAAACTGAATCCAAAGCCTAGAGCAGCAAGACAAGCATTGTGATCACACTTTTTTCGGTGTAATGAAAATTAGATGATGGATTATTCTCACATATGGCCTAATCTGTACTCTTTCTTAAATTTTGGTAAAAAAGTACAGTTGCCCTTGGTTAACAGATTGCCCTGGAAAAATGAAGTCAGCAATCAGATTTTAAAGTTTATGTGGGTAAGAGCTATTTATTTCAGTTTCTAATGCATTTGAGACCAATAGCAAAGGAATAGAAAAAAATATTATTTAAAATAGTAATTTTCTCTTTTAAGAGATTAACCACTTGCCGCCCACCCTATAACAAAAGCACGGCGGCATAGTGGTTTCAAAATCCTGACCGGATGTCATATGACGTGATCAGGATTTTGAGCCGCTGCGTGCCCCCGGGGCGCGCATCGCGGCGATCGTTGTTGCGGGGTGTCAGTCTGACACCCCGCAACTACGATCTCAGTAAAGAGTCTCCGACGGAGAGTCTTTACCGCATGATCAGCCGTGTCCAATCACAGCTGATCACAGTGTAAATGGGAAGAGCCGGTGATCGGCTTTTCCTCACTCGCGTCTGTCAGACGCGAATAGAGGAGAGCCGATCGGCTGCTTCTCTGACAGGGGGGGTCTGTGCTGATCGATTATCAGCGCAGCCCCCCCGAGGATGCCCACACTGGACCACCAGGGATGCCACCAGACCACCAGGGATGCCCAGCAACAGGTATGCCAACCTAGACCACCAGGGATTCCTGTCAGTGCCCACAATGGATGCCAATCAGTGCCCACAATGGATGCCAATCAGTGCCCACAATGGGCATCACTGATTGGCATGCATTATTGTTTGGCACTGATTGGCATCCATTAGTACAGTATAAAACAACACAATGCCGCCTATCAGTGCCCATCTGTGCCGCCTCTCAGTGCCCATCTGTGCCACCTATCAGTGCCCATCCATGCCGCCTATCTGTGCCCATCCATGCCCATATGTGCTGCCTATCCATGCCCATCTGTGCCACCTATCCATGCCCATTTGTGCCGCCTATCCATGCCCATCCGTGCCGCCTATCCATGTCAATCCGTGCCAGCTATCAGTGCCAATTTGTGCTACCTATCAGTGCCCATCCATGTCGCTCATCAGTGCCGCTTATCAGCGCCCATCAGTGCCGCCTATAAGTGCCACATATCAGTGTCCATCAATGCCACCTCATCAGTGCCACTTCATTGGTGCCACCTCATCGGTGCCCATCAGTGCCGCCTTATCAGTGCCCATCAGTGTAGCCCCATCAGTGCGCATCAGTGAAGGAGAAAACTTACTTATTTACAAAGTTTTGAAACTGAAACAAAAAAAACATATATTTTTTCTAAATTTTCTGTATTTTTTTATTTGTTTAGCAAAAAATAAAAACCGTAGAGGTGACCAAATGCCACCAAAAGAAAGCTCTATTTGTGGGAAAAAAAATGATAAAAAATTCATTTGGGTACAGTGTAGCATGACCGCGCAATTGTCATTCAAAGTGCGACAGCGCTGAAAGCTGAAAATTGGTTTGGGCAGGAAGGTGTTTAAGTGCCTGGTATTGAAGTGGTTAAAACAGTAAATTACATTTTAAATATTAGCACAAAGCTTTAAAAGATTACACTTTTGTCTGCTTGTACATATGTGTCCTCCCTTTACAGAGCAGCTACCATTCCTGCTTATTATTCTGCTTTACATACTGGAGAAGGCAGATTCCCAGGGCTGTCAGACGCACCTCTTAGGTTCATCATCATTGTAATTTATTGGATTTTCTTTGTAACAAACTCCACCTCTCTTTGCAAGGTGAATCGACTGCTCCGGTTATAGCAGAGGACAAGCCAGTATTCAAAAGCAGTGATAGGGCATTCTGGTAAGAACATTATTTAGTAAATTCATTATTTCCCTTAAATATAGTCAAGCTGAAAGAGTAATTATAATATTAATAATGAATTGCTACTCTAGTGTGTTAGTTTATTATATTCATTGCAATAACATAAATAATAATGCTGTGTTTCCATTTAATTTTAGCTGTATAATTTAAAAGATTATATTAATTTTTCCTTGTATCACTAATCTGATGGATGTTAGTAGTATATTATGAATTTGAATTAATATGCATTGTAATTATTTCAAGGAAATGTATTTTGAGATAGCATGGTGTCTAACCTTCCTGCCTTCTTCTGAAAATGCTAGTTGCTTAGCTGACATTTTGATCCACTAGCTTTAGTGTCTTTTGAGCTACTGATCTGGAGCAAGTTTGCAAAGCAGATGTTCTGACTTTATTTAGATCTCCCAATCTGCATGTTTGTTTCAAAGTATTGAAGCCAATGGATGAGATGTATAGCACTGTAGCATTCTTAGATGCAGATCAGTAAGAAGTGAGCCTTACTTTTTCTCATGTTACATGTTCAGTACTACTGACAGGGGCTATATGCTGTCTGCCACATTTGGACACAATAGTATACCTCAGTATGGGATTGTTGGGAATAGTAGTTCCCCAGAAATCGTCGGGTCACAAGTTGCTTGATTTTGTTGCTCTCACTCCCTTAATGTATATGATAAATTTGCAGGAAACCACTTACTGTCTAAACGACAGAAAATTCAGTTAGCAGTTATCTCCCGTAGAAATATTGACATGCAGAAACCCACTTCTGATTTCTTATCAATAGCAGCGCAAATGTGGAATGAGAACACCATTTCTATGCTCTATCAAAATGTTCTCTAGCCTTATGATAATGCGTCACGTGTGACATTATTTTGTGGACGTTTTGACTATTTTGCTAAAAGTTTTGCATGGTTAAAAAACATTATCTATCTCTCTATCTATCTGTCTGTCTATCTATACACACTCCTGGCCAAAAGTTTAAAGAATGACACAAATATACATTTTTACAAAGTCTGCTGCCTCAGTATTTATGATGGCAATTTTCATATACGCCAGATTGTTATGAAGAGTGATCAGATGAATTGTAATTAATTGCAAAGTCCCTCTTTGCCAAGAAAATTAACTTAATCCCGTAAAAAAACATTTCCACTACATCTGTGAAGAAGGCTCCAGGGTGCTCAAGAAATTCCAGCAAGCACCAGGACTGTCTCCTACAGATGATTCAGCTGTGAGATCCGGGCACCACCAGTGCAAAGCTTGCTCAGGAATGGCAGCAGGCAGGTGTGAGTGCATCTGCATGCACAGTAAGGAGAAGACTTTTGGAGGATGGCCTGGTGTCAAGAAGGGCAGCAAAGAAGCCATTTCTCTTCAGGAAAAACCATAAGGGACAGACTGATATTCTACAAAATGTACAGGGACTGGACTGCTAAGGATGGGGGTAAAGTCCTTTTCTCTGATGAATCCCCTTTCCGATTGTTTGGGGCATCTGGAAAAAACCTTGTCCGGAGAAGAAAAGGTGAGCACTACCATCAGTCCTGTGTCATGCCAACAGTTAAGTCCTGAGACCATTTATGTGTGGGGTTGCTTCTCAGCCAAGGGAGTATCACTCACTCACAGAACACATCAATTAATAAAGAATGGTATGAAAACATCCTCTGAGAGCAAGTTTTCCCAACCATCCAAGAATATTTTGGTGAGTTACAATGCCTTTTCAAACATGGTCAAGCCCCTTTTATTGGGCACAAGTGACTTGGGGAACAAAACATCAACATTTTGGGTACATGGCTAGGAAACTCCCCAGACCTTAATCCCATTGAGAACTTGTGGTCAATCCTCAAGAGACAAAAAAAAAACCCAAAAAAACATGCCAGGACGAATTGCAGAGGTCTTAAAAAAGAAGGGTCATCACTGCAAATATCGACTCTTTGCATAAACTTAATGTCATTTTTAATAAAAGCCTTTGACACTTATGAAACGCTTGTAATTATACTTCAGTAAAAATAAAATTACCGTATTTATCGGCGTATAACATGCACTTTTTTCCGCTTAAAATCAGGGGAAAATTGCGGGTGCGTGTTATATGCCGATACTCCGTGATCTCCGCACAATTTTTTGGGCTCTGGCCTTCCGAGAGCGGCCGAAAGCCGCCGAGAAGGGCCGAGGCGGCCGAAAGCCGCTGAGAAGGTCTGAGAGCGGCCGAAAGCCACAGAGAAGGGCCGAAGGTGGCCGAAAGCCACCGAGAAGGTCCGAGAGCGGCCGAAAGCCGCCACGAACTTCTGGGCGCCGCCATTTAAAAAAAATAAGCGGACAATGCACTAAGGCTGCAATGACAAGGCTGCAATGAGGACAGGCTGCATGACGAGGCTGCAATGAGGACAGGCTGCATGACGAGGCTGAAAAAACGATCAAAAACAGCGCATCAAAGGGACTAGTAGATTGATGTGAAAAAGACTTTAAAATGTCATTTATTAAATGTAAAAAATGAACACAGACATCTGATCCCTGCAGGATCTCAAACACATAAAAAACACCAATCATAAAACGGACAGATGTTTGATAATGAAAAGCTCCTCAGATCTCTCAATTATAACTTTGGAAAGGTCAAAACCAAAGACCAATGTGCACAGCTTTCGAATGCCTAATGAATGCAATCAATCATCTGAAAGAACCCAAAAAGTCAGTGTAAACGAATGGAACAACGTTCCTAGGGACACTCACTTCATAGGTGTTCAATGGGCTGCAGAGCTGATGAGTCCAGTCTGATGACCGAGGGGGAGGTGTTTATTTCAGCTCCATCTGAAGCGTTCGGCTTGGAGGCAGAGGTGTAATGCTGCACGCTAGGTGGTAAGGATCAAGCTTAGTCACCAGATGATATCAGCTGTACACATAGGCAGCTTGGAGAACGCTGCACTGCTTGCAGTGCCGCTTGTCCGAGCGGCTGTGGATCACATGAGAGGCTTGTCACGTGGAAGGCTGTGAAGGGGAAGGTTGCTATGCCGACTCTCCTGCTTACATGTTTCGCGCTCCTGCGCTTTGTCAAATGCATGATGAGGCTGCAATGGGGACAGGCTGCATGACGATGCTGCAATGAGGACAGGCTGCATGACGAGGCTGCAATGAGGACAGGCTGCATGACAAGGCTGCAATGAGGACAAGCTGCATGACAAGGCTGCAATGAGGACAGGCTGCATGACAAGGCTGCAATGAGGACAGGCTGCAATGACAAGGCTGCAATGAGGACAGGCTGCAATGACAAGGCTGCAATGAGGACAGGCTGCAAATGATGCTGACGAGGCTTCAGATGGACACTGATAAGGCTGCATTGATGGGCATTTAAATGTAAGTTTTTTTCCTTAAATTTCCCTCCTAAAAGTTTTTTCCACAAAATTCCCTCCTAAACTTGAGGCACGTGTTATACGCCGATAAATATGGTAATATTTGTGTAATTCTCAAAATTTTTGGGCAAGGCTGTATATATCTCCTATCATATGTCTGTTTATATACAGTATTTATAAGCCAGACACAGAAGCCTGATGTGTCAAGATACATATTTATTAAGAAATGCAATGTAAAATCACTGGGGAACATTTGCCCTATTTATAAAGCATGTTGGACATTTATTTGCATATTTGCAAAGCCATCTAATATTTATAATTGTTCATCAGACTCATTTTACAACAGGGATCCTTAAGGAGATTTTCTTGCCTTCCACTTTGTCACCATCATTCAATGCATCAATCTGTCTCCAAATCCCAGAGGTATAGTTGTACTTTGTAAATTTGGGGAACATGTGATATTCTCTATGGCTCTCTATGGAAGTGTGCACAGATGGTGTAGGATTCATCAAAATCAGATCTCACACAGTACTTTGGGGGACTCTGAGTGCAGCAGGACAGAGGGGAAGCAATTAGATAATAATATCATCTTAAAGAATATACTGTATACAGGCATTACCTAAATCTAATTCTAAATCTCTTTCTCCACCTCTAGAGCATATCCCAACATTTTTTTTTCTTATTCCTAAAGTGAGTTGCTTTTATTACTCCCTATGACATTACGAAGCTTGTAAAATGTTTGCAGAGATAGATGCTGGGAGGTCAGGTACTACGGAAAAAGACATGTCCTACAGAACCACATCCACCAAGACCCCTTCCCTACATGATGTGTAGGCAGACCTTTGGAAGTCAAGACACAAGCAATATTCCCTGGTACAAAAATCAATGTACATGGAGGGGGGCAAGGAGGATAAGGATAGGCAGAGTTCCATTTTTCAGCAGACAGAGTTGGCAATGCTGATTGGGATTTTAGTGCACAAGAGGCACAATTTATTAAGTGAATGTTCTCAAACCATTTAGTAAATCAGCCTTACTGTGTTCTCAGCTTAAACAGGAAGTTTGGTACACACTGGATTTCTGGCAGCTTAGCAGTTATTTTTCTGGGCATGAAGCATCTTTTAAGGTGAGGAAATGTACATGTATTGGAGAGATGTGTTTTTTTTTTTTATTTGTCTTGACATACACATTCCTACAAAGGAATGTGGGGAAAGTAGAGGATGACTTTAATAATGTTTTAGGCAGATATAACGTAAGGTTCATTATCCCCTGTGTTACTAAAAAGGTCTATCATGTTTATTATTTAAAATTTTTTCATTAGGGCTAATTCATACTGTGTGAATGTAATCATCGAATGTTATATGCATTGGTCCGATGTGGTGCGATTCATTCTGAATGGCACCTGTGACGGGAGGCACTTTGGGTGGGGGGCTCGTGGAACCCAGGTTACCTTGAAGAGCACTGGAAGCTCCTTGTCCAGCTCCCCCAGCCCCTCCTATGTGTAAGTTACCCTGTTTCTATTAGCAGCACAGAGTGACCGCGAACCCCAGTCTGACTTAAAGAATATATGAAGATAATGTCCACTGTTCATCAGAGACCATTGCTAGATGTTTTAAGGTGCGGCGGGGGTTGCTATGTGTTTGTTAGGTGTGGCTGTATCCCATTGTTCTATTGTGTCTGTCTGCCTTGGGAGCAACCTATTATGGGATGTATAGGTCTATGTGGATTAGCTGTAAGAGGGGAGTAATTCCTCCAACAGCTCTCCCTGCTGATTGGACAGTCTACTGATGAGAAGTTTGAATGTCTCTGTGTGCCTATGTTCAAATAAACAGTTCATGTTCATCAGCCAAAACGAGTACTGCCTAGTTATTGGTTGTCAGCGGTTGGAATATCTGATATCTATATTCAGACTGAAGGAAGCGGTATATGACAAAAGCACTCAAGCGGAGTGTGGGACATTTCGTTACAGCACCCCCATGCATCTTGCCAACAAACAGGCATTGCATTGCAGAGCAGTGCACACTGTCAGAAAAGCTACAGGCACCTTTTGGTATGTTATTCAGTCCAGTCAAGAAAACAGGCTGCCTTAACGCAATGCATGCTAATGTGCAAAATATTGCGCATTAATGCAGTTATGCTAAAGCAGCACAATAGTATTAATGATTGTCAGCTAAGCCTTTTAACACAGTATTATAACTGTCACATGTGTGACATATCTAGGGTAAGCTCAATTAAAACAAAGCATTGGAGAGAACTGGGTTAAATACAAATGATATTGTGGAATCTGGAGTTTTACATGTAGTTTAAATGTTCCACTAATGTGTGCTCATTCAGTCAGATCTTCTTTTAATAGTTTTATATCATTAGAACTCCCAGTAGTGCTCTTAATGTAAGGAAAACGCCCCAGTAAACTATCCTGGTAAGATAATTGTTATTTTATTAACAGTGCTGTAATGGTGTAATACTGAGAAATTTAGTTAGTAATGCTACCATAATAATGTTAATGAGATGTACAGTTATTTTGGATATGGATTTTTTGGACACTTGCTGTTCGAAAAGGTATTTTTATATTTATGTTTAACATTTTCTTTCTATATTTAAAAAAAATCAGATGGAAAAAAGAAACTAGAAAGAAATAAGGAAGTAACTGCATATAACAGCATATAAACTTCAGCAAACACATATAATACTTTATTGTACAGGGACAGAAATTGAAACAAGGTCACCTATTTCAGACTGTCCCTTAGCAGCAACATAATTATGGTGAAAAAAACAAACAGATTTTAGGAAGAACAGGCCGGAGGCATGTATCGTTGTGTCAGTGATTGTTAATATATTGGTATTTTACCACACCTAGTTTGATAAGGGAACACAAAAGCCCTTCCCAGGTGTGGCATTATATACAACTAGCTAGTTCCCGCATCTACTTTTCTTATGCGAATATCGAAAAAAAAGTGGTCTGGTTTGATATGGGTGCTTGTGACCTCGTGACATTGCCGGTGTTCTTGGGGAAAAATGATGGTGATGGGGGTACAGGTCCACTAAAAATAGTGTATTTAAATTTGTTGCTGAAACATCTGCTATAATGGAGGTGTCATGTTGCCATAAATAAAATTGATGCCACCAACAGCAGATGCATGTGTTAGCACAATACTTGGATAATTTTACATTCACTCTTTTAATGTGGATGCAGCACATGGGCAGTATAATGATATCTAATGAAGTCAAATAGAAAGCTAAATCTGGCCCGCTAATTCAGCCAAATACTAGTTGTTGCACATATTACTTTTTGTATCACTTTTTATTAAAAATTGGTGCTACTCCTTAAAAACCACCCACTGACATCAGACCTGATCTAAAAGTCTGAAGCTGATTCATGGCTCTGGGAAAATGTCTGAAGTTCTTAGTATGAAAAAACAGATACATAGGGCCCTTGTTGCTTTCCTGTTTGCCTAATGAGATAAAGTATACATAGAATCATATGCCCTGCCACCAGTACAGTACAATCAAGCCAAAAAACCTAGAAGCAATGCGTTTGCCTAAGGTGCTCCTCAGAACAGGGAAAAGTCATGTTCCAAATGAGTAGTTTTTGTGATGTTGGTTTCTGCAAAGAATATGCTTTGACCATCATAACATACTAACCATACTAGGTTAACTTATAACCCAATATTCAAAAACCTTACACATCAAGTAAGTCTGTTTAAAAGTGTTTGAATTTTGGCAACCTGGAGAAATCTATACTTTTGGAATCTCTTACTTCATGGTAGCACTCGGCTATGTTAGGTTTTAGCTCTGGCAAACTAGCTGTTTTTGACGTAGGTGTTTTGGTGCCAGAAATTTCAGGACAAATTTCAGCAAAAATTATTTTTATAATGCTTATTAAATAAAAAAAGGGAATGTAATGCTTGTTTTTGTCAGGTCGGCCAGGATACTCTAACCATCTCTCCGGTTTGCTGATCGGCAGTCTTCTTATCCCAGTATCAGCTGGAAGGGCAGTTCAGATCCTGCAGCCAGAAATATGGGACCACAATAGGAAGTGCAGACAGGCTATATCAAGGAATACCAAACAAGTAACTCACAGTTAGTAGAGGGTGAAGTCAGCAAACCAAGGCAGCAGTTCACGGGGTATAGCAAGAAGAGGTGTCGGGAACAGGCAGAGCCAGCAACCACGATCAGCATTAATCCAAAAGAGTAATCCAAGAGGCAGGGTCGGGAACAGGCAAAGTCGGCAAAAACAATCAGTTATATCCAAAGGAGTGGTCCAAGAAGTGTAGTCGGGAACAAGCACAAGACAGTAACCAGACATACTATATGTTTAACCCCAGGAAACAGGACCTATACTAGGGCGAAGGCAGGAAGGGGGAGTGAAGATTTATAGGGTCACTAGAGCAGGTGACTGCCTACAACTGGTCAGTCTACTCAAATGGAAGTTCCTCAGTGACTCAGGCATTAGGGAATTGTCCAAAGAACACCAGATCCCAGGATCAAATCCTGGACACAGTGTGCCAGTACCCCGTACACAAAGATGCTCTCTGCCCTATTTGGGTTTGGATGGGTGCCCATCATGGAAAGACTTGACCAGCCGAGGGGCATGAACATCATGAATCCTTTCTGTAATGGAGTAGCTCTTCCAGTCCACTAGATACTGCAATTGTCTACCCTACGTCAGGAATCTAGAATTTTACTAACATCGTATTCCTGATGGTCATCCACCGAGACCGGAGGAGGTCTAAAGGGTAGAGAGAACCTATTCTTACAAAAGGGTTTAAGCAAGGATACATGGAATGTATTGGGAATATGAAGGTGAGGGGGCAAGCAAAGTTTATAAGCCACTGGATTGACTTGCTGAAGGATGCAAAAGGCCCTATAAATCTAGGACCTAATTTGGGAGAGGGCTGCCGCAGGTTAATATTCTTGGGGTACAAACATACCAGCTGATTAAGACGAAAGTGGGGAGCAGGTTTTCTGCTACAGTCCGCAAACCCATTATATCAGTGTACAGACTGCAGCAGAACCTCTTATGTTCCTCCAGTGCTTCTTTAATCTTGACACCATGTTGGTTGCCGCAGGTACCTTTACCAGGGAAGACTGGAAGGGAAGGAACCTGGGTTGATACCCAAACACAGCTTGGAAGGGGGAACATCTTAGGGAAGAGTGCCATTACAAACTGTGCGCCAATTCAGCTAGAGGTAACATCTTGCTCCAGTTGTCATGTTCAGCATTGCTATAAGCCCATAGTTAGATCTCCAAATCTTCAATGACCCTTTCCGTCTGGGGATTGGATTGGGGGTGGTATCCTGAAGACAGGGAATTCCTGATCCCCAGATGTTTGCAAATGGCCCTCCAGAATGAGAATATGAACTGAGGGTCTCTGTCGCTATCAATATTGACAGGAATGCCTTGTAAACAGATGACATTTTCAATTAAGGATAGAGCCAAACTGGGGGCAGAAAGTAACACGAGCATAGGAATGAAGTGGACCAACTTAGAAAATCCATCTACTACATCCCAAATGGCGGTATTTCCAATGGATGTGAGTAAGTCCATGATAAAAATCCATCCTAATATGAGTCTAGGGAGCATGAGGAACAGGAAAGTAGACCTAGTGGAACCGATCAATGCATTTTGATGGCCGTACAAACCAAGCAAGCTCTAACAAAGGTTATAACATTCCTCTTTAGAGTAGGCCACCAAACCAGGGATTTCAAGTGTAGGAAGGTTTTATTGATACCAAGGTGTCCAGAAAACATCTGCCAATGGGCCCATTTCTGTAGTTCTAGGGGAACAAACAAGGTATTGGGCAGAACCGAGAGATTAGAAGGTGCCCGAGATTGGGCAGCCAACAAGTTCCTCTGTAGA
Source organism: Lithobates pipiens (assembly GCF_037356315.1). Classification (NCBI taxonomy): domain Eukaryota; kingdom Metazoa; phylum Chordata; class Amphibia; order Anura; family Ranidae; genus Lithobates; species Lithobates pipiens. Next base: position 19,686,466 of record NW_027507685.1, on the reverse strand, counting down.
GTTGTATCCAGTTGAGCAATAATTTGTTCAGGAGGAACAATATGATCTGGAGGTACTTGCAGATTCTCACAAGGGAATTGTTGAAACAGGGCATTGGAGTTGGTGTTCTTGCTGCCTGGAATGTATAGTACTACAAAGTTGAACGGGGAGAGGAAAAAGTGCCCAGCGGGAATTCAGTCTTTGAGCTTTCTCCAAGTAGGACAGATTCTTATGGTCAGTTTGAACCACAACCGGAATTTCTGTACCTTCTAATAAGTGTCTCCATTCGGTGAATGCTAGCTTTATAGCCAAAAGCTCTCTATTCCCTATGTCATAATTTATTCTATGACAGAGATTTTCTTGGAGAGGAAGGCAACCGGATGAAGTTTGTTGGAAGTAGGTTCTCGTTGAGATAATACTGCTCCGGTGCCTACTTCGGAGGCATCAACCTCCAAGAAAAATTGAGCAGAAGGCTGAGGATGGCAGAGTACAGGAAGCAGAAGGCAGACTTTAGAAGATTGAATGCCTCCAGAGCTTCCCGAAGGCCACAGAGAGCAGTTGGTCCCTTTTTTAGTGAAAGCAGTGATGGAAGCCAGTATCTTGAAAAAATTCTTAATAAACTTCCAATAATAATTACAGAACCCAATGAATCGCTGAATTTCTTTTAACCTCCCTGGCGGTATTCCCGAGTCTGGCTCGAGTGGATTTTCAGAACCAAAAGCGGTATCCCCGAGCCAGACTCAAGATCGCATTGCAGGATCCAGGAAGAGCTTACTTACCTTGACCCCTGGATCCAGCTATGTCTCCCCGCAGTGTGAGAGGCTTGTCCTCCGCTCGATTCATCATGAAGCCGGACTCCGTTCCCCGCGAGCATTGCAATGCATGGGGACAGAGAACGGCACCAAATTCAAAAAGTGAAACTAACAAATTTAAAAGTGAATTATTTCACATCTCATTTGTCCCTAGTGGTTTGTCCAGTGCCCTGCATGCACTTTTATATTATAAAAACTGTTCTTTCTGCCTGGAAACTGGAGATTTTCCATAGCAACCAAAACTGCCCCTTTACATCAAAAGCAGTTTTAGACCAGCTAGAAAACAGCGATAATAAATTAGAATCACTCGCAGAATTGAGCGATTGTGATTTGTGGGGAGATCTGTCATCAAATACTGAACAGTAATGACAGCGACAATTCTGCAACTGAGCAAATTTCAGTGTTTTTGATTTGATTAAATTATTGAATAATTTTTATTATTATTATATTATTATTTGGTATAATTATTTATAGTTATTTATTATATTATAATTTATTATTTTGTGTTTCAAACTTTATCATACCCGAAATGTCTACTAAACTCTGGTTTGGACAGATTTAAGTGAGTTATTCCTAAGAATTACAAGCCAACAATATACGCCAAATTTCCATGCAAAATAATGGTACCGCTTTCAGCGCCAAAAATCTGAAAAATAATCATACCGACAAGGAGGTTAAAGTGGTAGGTTTGGGCCATAGTAAGATTGCATCGAACTTCTTGGAATCCATTGGACAAAATTATATAACCCAGGAAAGGTATTTCTGGTAGGTAAAAAGAGCACTTGGAAAGTTTGGCGTACAACCCATGATCCCTTAAACGTCGGAGAACAGTGAGTAGATGGCAGAGATGATGCTGTATATCCTTAGAGTGAATGAGTATATCGTCCAAGTATACAACAACAAAAGCGTTGAGTAGATCTCTGAAAATTTTGTTTATGAACTCCTGGAATACAGCGGGGGCATTGCAAATCACGCGACACTCATAGTGCCCTGAACGAGTATTGAAAGCGATCTTCCGTTTGTCTCCTGCTTTGATCCTAATGAGATTGTAGGCAGAACGAAGGTCCAGCTTGGTAAAGATCTTTGATCCTTGAAATTTTTTAAAACTTTAGTTTTCTACTAACAGAGTCAGGGGAAAAGCAAAGACATCTCACACAGACTGCTGAGATGACAGGCAGGGAGGGGAGGGGGAGGACAGGGGAGAGCAGAGAGGAGAGCTGCGGATGACAGAGGCACGTAAACTGACCACGGTATCAGGGCTCATCAGCCATGATAAACCGTGATTAGTTTACAAAGAGGAGGGCAGATACAGGTAGGTTCAACCAGGTTTTTTTTTACAGCTTCCAGAGTGGCAGATTAGACAACACAAGCACTGTGCTGTTTAACCTGCTATAAGGAAACAGGATTTTTTAGGGTTACAACCACTTTAAAGGCACACAGATTAATTGTGATAACACCTTATTTGTTTTCCTCTCCTTGTTTGTCCACCTCTGGACATATGTGGCTAAATTCGGAGAGAAAACTGTAGGTGTCCTGGCAAAGTAGACAACATTCTTTTCTTTCAGGGACAATAGACCCCTTGTCATTTTTGATCAATGCTTTATTTCAACACATGCATTAGAACAATTAGAAAGAGGAAATTGTTCTGGTTTGTTATAGCATGAGATTATAAGGCAGGTACATTAGCTTAAATAATGAGTTACATACCACATTGGGTAGGCACAAAATACATCATAAATAAAATAACCAAAAAGAAAAATACAATTCATCCAGAAGCTAGAAGGTTAACCATCTCCTAAACACAATTTTATTATAAATTGACATAAGTTGACACCTTTTTTGTATTAGTCTGCCAATGCTTGATAGAGCTCAAAAAATGAAATTCTAGTTTTTAAATTTGAGGAAGTTTAGGCAACCATTGCCATGTCACTTGGAATTTTTGAAGCATTGAATGGTTCAGGAGTTAAAAAAAAGAGGAACTTGTGTTGTAAATTAGCAGAGCATATTTGAACTATGAAATAAGCTGTGCACTGAAAACAAAATTGTTCCTTAACTTTGTCTATAACAAGATGGTGGCTAGATGCCCCCTAATATATTAGGCTCCTAATACATGAGGGCATAGGCTTTGTAACTCAATAACACCAACACATAGGGTTAGGAGTTTAGGGAATACTGAGAGGAGTCACAAGGCTCCTTATAGTTCTGGACACATGAAACTATCTTTTCTTTCTCTTATTTGGTGGTCTACACAGTTAAATAGTAGAATGCCCACATATAAAACAGACCCTTAATTACCTCAGATAATAATTTTTTTGATCACACAACAAAGTCCGGAAATTATACAAAAGGGTACATTCCAGTGTGCCTGGAGCAGTGTAATATCTAGTAAACAATCAAACTCAGGAGTCTGAGTCAATAGTCAGCATAAAGTGTCAGGATCAGGATAAATTGTTAAAGACAATAATGTAAATGAATTCCAGTATGGCTGCTGGCGCATTGATATGGGCATGCACATAGCATTGCTCATAGGAATGAGCATAGGTGCGCACATGTGTGCATGCGCAGGAATGCATGCACACGGGAGCGTGTCCACAATTTTCTGGCATCAGACGGGCTTATTTATGGGTTGGACTATTTATGGATTGGCCTTTAAGGGCTGGCCTGCGGTTCTGCCTGAATTCTCAAGCCTGCATCTCTTGCTGAAAGTTCTGCTATCGACACCTGCCACCACTTGTGTTCCTCCTGTCCCTGGGCACCGTCTGTTCCCCCTTCAGTGGGGGCTGGAGATACAAGAGGGGCCAACCTCATCAATTCAGTCTCCTACTAGGTATGTGACAATAGTCAGCATCAGGAGTCAATAATTATCATCGCGTATCAGAGTAAATAGTCAGGAGTCAGCATCACATGAGTAAATATGAGTCAGGGTCTATAGTCAGTATCATCTCTCAGGAGGTGGAAACAGGAGTCAATATTCAGTCAAGTGTCAGAGTCAATGGTCAGCATCAGGAGTCAGGGTCTATAGTCAACATCATGTGCCAAGAGTCAGGTGTCAATGGTCAGTGTCAACAATCAGAGTAAGGTGTCAGAGTGAAAGGTCAGCATCTGTAGTCAAGGTCAATAGTCAGTGTCAGGTGTTAGAGGCAATAGCCAGCATCAGGAGTCAGGTCTCAATAGTCAGCATCTGGTGACAGAGTCAACGGATACTTTTGTTATTTTGCTTCCCATCTTCTTTGCCCTGCCAACTTCTCTCTTTAGTCTATTGCTTCATTAAAATATGTCATAATAGGTACCCAGCTAGCAAGGATAACTTGCCACAAATCTGTGGCACTGTTGAATTGTAAGTCTTGCTAACTTGCTGCACATTTTCACTGGCAAGTTGTACACTTGCTGAGCACTTGAAGCACAAGTTCTAGTTGGCGCTTTTCCAATTTGTAGCAAATTTGCATGGCAAGTCTCTAAGCCCTTGTACACACCGTGTTGTTGGATAATCCGACCGTGTGTGGGCTCCATCGGACTGTTTCCGTCGGAATATCCAACCGACAAAGTTTTAGAGCTGGGCTATAAAATTTTCCGACAACATGATCCGATCGGACTTTGTCCGATCATTTGTAGAGAATTCCGATCGGACAAAGTGCTACGCATGCTCAATTCAAATTACTAGACCAAAGCTATTTGCTACTAGCCTGAATGTAGTCCCGTCGTAACAAATTAACGTCATCACGTTATGAAGGATCGGATTTTCCGACAACTTTGTCCGACCATGTGTATGCAACACCAGTTTCGGACAAAATCCATCATCGGAATGTCCGAGTACAAGGGCTAATAAGAAAAGTTGCAGTGGCGAGTCTACAGCAAGAGCTCTGCTATTCACAGTTACCCCATGGGGGGATGACTATTGCACAACATAACTGAACCAAAACTTGCAGCAGACCTGCAGAATGTTTGCAAAGAAATTTGATATGGAGTCATGCAATGCGGACTTGCTGCAATTGTGCAACAAACTTGTGAAGCCTGGCAAGTCTAGAAATAGCTTAGCAAGTCAAATAATGTGCAATTTAATTTAGTACAATTCCAAACGCATGCCATTTAGTTTATCAAAAATGTCCCTAATTTATGTGTTCCATTTTCTATTTATGTGAAACCTCCATATCAATATTGTCAAATGAGCTTCACCAAAACGGAGAACGAAGCACATGAATTAGAGACATTTTGGGTGAATAAATACAGTTTCTTATGAGGGTGCCTGTGAGTGCTTAAGGGGGCTCCATGTTTCATTTAAATAAAGAGCCCATTTAAAAGGTCAGTCCACTTAAAAATGATATTTTATTTTTGGTAGATGCTGGAGGCATAAATCTACATGAGTTCCTATTACTTCCTTCCATAAAGACAGAATGTCTGTTTTTTAAGACCAAGTTTTTATCATTAGTATTCAATAAGGACATTGTATTTTAGATTTATTACGATCCTTGAGGTGCCTATAAAGCCTCATACACACGATAGGACTTTGTACAAATGTTCCCTTGGATTTTTGTACACAGGGCGTCGGCCCTGAACTTGTGTTGCATACACACAGCAGGACTTTTTCAGCCAACTTTCACCAGATCATGTGGTTTTTCTGCTCTTTACCGCCACCTTTGGTCAACTTCTGTATTGTTGTCTGATCTTTTGCATTGGTTCTGAGCATGCCTGTTTGTACTTTGTACAAAAGTCCTATGGTTTTCTGTACACACGATCAGACTTTGCTCCATCGGACTTTTATTGCCAGAAAGTTTGTCCATTCGCACAGCCAACAAAAGTCCGATGAAAACCAAAAAAGTTTGTCCGATGGAGCGTACACACAGTCAGATGTTGCTCCAAAACAGCTAATTTGCATGTTTGTTGTCAAAAAGTCTGATTGTGTGTATGGGCCTTAAGTATACTTCCACGTTCCTAGGACTGCACACCTGCTGCAGCCTTTATGGGGGAAGAAATTGTAGCACTGAAATCTTGATACTGGAGTAACTAAAACACAAGAAGCAAGGGTCCAACTAAAGGCCCATACACACGATCAGACTTTTTGACAACAAACATGCAAATTAGCTGTTTTGGAGCAACATCCGACCGTGTGTACGCTCCATAGGACAAACTTTTTTGGTTTTCATCAGACTTTTGTTGGCTGTGCGAACGGACAAACTTTCTGGCAACAAAAGTCAGATGGAGCAAAGTCTGATCGTGTGTACAGAATCCTTTGTACCCTTTGTACAAAAATCCAAGGGAAAGTTTGTACAAAGTCCTATTGTGTGTATGAGGCTTTAGTCAATAAAGCACAACTTGTAATTGGATGGCCTGACCCTTTATCATATTCCATAATTTTTTGCAGTTTATTCCAATCCATTCGATACTATATATAAAAAAAAATACTTTACAAGTAATAGTTATCTATGACAGGTGACAGCTTTATGGCATTTGTCTCTATAGATTGAAGAAAGACTATAGAGTATATCTCTTTGACTGATCCTATAGAACTCTGCACCTGCAGTGAATTTTCTTTGAATTGCTATGGAGTAATTTAACCCAGTGTCCTTATGTTGCCCCTCAACAGGAAGAATCTGCTTTAGTGGTTACAATAAAAGAGTTTTATAAGATAATGCTGGAAAGAAGAGATGCCAATATTCTCTGAGACTACAGAACTGCCAGCCAGTGGAGGATGAAGACAATTATGCCTCAGGATGATTTCTCTACAGACGTGCATATATTTTAACAGTTGACATTAGGGCAAGAAAGAAAAAGATTAACCCAGCTCACAGTAGAAGATCATTGTGCTACTTCAGGACTCAGGAGGAGCAAGGAAAGACAAATGAGTGCTAATGGAGTTGCATAACTATGCAAACCCTTGTAGAGTTTATTTGTAAAAGCATTGAGCTGTGAAGGACAGGTGTAAAAGATGGCAAACAGCTTGACTGTACTTGGTACCCTCTGGGCACTGCTGTCATTTCTCTCAGCAGCCACAAGCTGTACAAGCTTTTTCATGCCCTACTGGCTTTATGGCTTCCAAATGGGAAAACCGGTTTCATTCAGCACTTTTCGCAGGTGCACCTATCCAATTCAAACGGACAAAAGGAACATGGTGATGTTGGAAGAGTGTGGAAGATATGCCAGCTTTAGTTCCATCCCCAGCCTATCCTGGCAGATCTGCACCCTGGTCACTGGTATTGGCTGCGCTTTACTGCTCGTAGTGTCCATAGCTTCTGTTTTAGGCTGCTGTATTGGTGATCTTATTTCCAGAATGACTGGGAGGTTTTATGGTGCTATACAATTCATTGGAGGTAAGACTTGTGAAATGTTTTGTATAATTAAAGCCTACTCATTTTTTTGTCCTGTAGCTATGACACAGTTATCTTTCATTGTTCTGGTGGCTATAAATTGATGATAGATGAAAAGAAGATTGGCTGATAATATATTTAAAGTGTATGTATTTTTGTTTTGAATAGAGCATGGAAAGTTTAACCACTTGACAACTGGGCACTTAAACACCCCTCTTGACCAGACCAATTTTCAGCTTATTTTTTCAGCTAATATGTTTACATATGAGATCATCTCTCATTGGGCACGCCGATCGTGCTGTAAACGGCCGCTGTGATTGGCCGTTTCACAGGGATCTGTGACTGGCTGTGTCCAGGGGACACGGCCAGCACAGAACTTCCCCGATGCACGCGCATTGCGGAAGTAAACAGGAGGCCGTCCAGGGACGACCTCCCGGCAATTGGCATCCGCTCTGCAGCCGTCTTTCGGCTATATAGCGGACACCTAGTGGTTAAAGCCTCGGCCAAGTATGTATTGCAGTCTGTGGGGAGATTTACTCCTTTATATGACCTTGTGACCATTGTCACTGAGACAGAAAGTGAGAAAAAAAAAACTTGAATATTAGAGTTGTCATGAGGGCACGAGGGGAAATTTTCCAAATGGGGACAGCTATTCCAGTAAAAACTGTTCAAGCTAGAACTGCCCATCACATTAGGGAAATTTTGTCCTTCTGGTTGCCTCTCCAAACAAAGGAAATTAAGGAAAATCTCCAAAGCAGCAACCAGAGAAAAAAAAAATCTACTGATAGGGGCTTTAACCCTCACCTTCCCTACCTTAATCTAAAACAAGAGATAAAATTTTGCACTTACATGCACTTCAAAACAAACCTGCTACAAACTTAGTATGTGATGAACAATGCATAATTATGGATCATTTTCTGTGAAAAATATGTCATTACCACACCAATAAGCTTGTTTCAAAGAGCAAAGCTCTACATTATTGCATGATCACATAGAAAGTCAGCATTTCCCAAATGTGCAGGGACCTTCCACCAGGTGTGTATCACACTAATCCCCAGTGGATGCAAAGAGATAATACTCCACTGCCCTACCTTCCCACTGTGCTGTGCTACGTGTAACCTACAGTAAAACTCCCCAAGAACATAATAAAATGCCTGCATATGTGATCCATGTGATACATACAAGTTATTTGTGAGATATTTTACATGAATTTATAATAGTAAATAAACAAATGTGAATCTTCCTGACACTGGTCTTTGGTACTCAAATGGTAATTTGAACTTTAGCTCATGAAATGGGATACGTGACAGGTGACCGCATACAGATACAGCCAGATTTTGCTAATCTGGGTCACACAACAAACACCTCTGGGAACCTTGTTCACCCTGGCAAATCTTGTTATTAGTTATCTGCATTTCATTATTTGTATAGTTTTTTGGCATTATACAGGTGTATTAAAGTGAACTTGTCAGCTTTTTTTACTATTTAAAGGTGAAAATTGTGCATGTGTACCTGGAAATTGGTTTTACTTTATTACTAAAGTGTCAGCATTCTCTGCGTTGAGGCTAAACCCATCTACTAACCCCCTGTCTAATTGGTGCAGGGGGTCGATGTGTAGATGGAGCAGGGCTTTTTCGTAAAGTCAATGAAATCAAGGCCTTGGTGACAAAGCAAAACCAGCATCATATGCACAGTAAAGAAGCTTTTCTGCCTAATCTCGGATGGAGCAGGCATCTTGTTATCTTTTCCCTGTGGCAAGACTTTCCATCTATCTATGCCCTTCTAGGAACAAAAGGCCCAGTTTGAAACAGGTTTTCATAGAAACTACGAAAAGTGTAGGTACGATAGTTCAGATGAGTGCATTTATATTATTCAGGTGACAATATGAGCAATTGTAAAAGAGTAACATTCATACTCCAATGAAGTCTGAAAACAAATACATCACCCATCCCAACTTAGCATTGAAGGCTTCACCTATCCCAACTTAGCATTGATTGGCTTTTAGATTGACTGATTATCAGTAGGTTTAAATTGACCTTTTCCTTTAGATAATCTGCACATGTGTGCACACATTTAAGAGAAGAAGGAGGGACATTATATGGATTTTTTTTTTCTTCTCCTAAGTGCAACACAACAGCCCTGGTCGGGATGTTTTTACAGTGGAAAACGAATAAATATTTCCTAAAATTTTAGACAAAGTCAGGAAGAGTTAGTATTTGTGTTAGGCATTTATTTCTGTTCGTGACTCCATGGAGAAGATATACCCTTACTTCTTTTCCTTGTATAAGAAATAGGGGGGTGTATAAAGAGTGAGGCATTGGTATTAACAAATAGGAAAAAGAGCTGCGCCAAAAAAAAAAACATATATAAAAAAGAAAAAAAGGAAGAAAAAAATACACCAATAAAAAAGCAAATAAATAAACCAATCTTATAGGCAAAAAGTCCATAAAGAATTTAGTGTTATTGAAGAGAAAAGTCGATCGCACCACAGTGATTCCACACTTCCTTATCACTACTGTGCCCAACCACCGACAAATAAATGCGCTTACCAGACGGTAAAGCATAAGGAGTGTTTATGATCTCAAGCTACTGACAGCTCCCCGTCTCCACCGAACGCTTTGCCAATCGGGAACAAACGATCCATATGTTGAAGATTCATATGACGCTCCACATTTTCATTAATACCCAATGTGTACGTTCAGAATATAAAAAGAAAGAAGCTTCCCATAGTGTAAAAAACTTCGGTACTCATGTAATTATAATAGAAATACACTTACATAAAACCAAGAATGATCGCACATAAAAAACAAGCCGGCCGGCAAAACGAGAGCCCGTCCGCCTCTCGTAACACGCTGTGACGTCACCACGTGTTATGAGAGGCGGACGGGCTCTCGTTTTGCCGGCCGGCTTGTTTTTTATGTGCGATCATTCTTGGTTTTATGTAAGTGTATTTCTATTATAATTACATGAGTACCGAAGTTTTTTACACTATGGGAAGCTTCTTTCTTTTTATATTCTGAACGTACACATTGGGTATTAATAAAAATGTGGAGCGTCATATGAATCTTCAATATATGGATCGTTTGTTCCCGATTGGCAAAGCGTTCGGTGGAGGCGAGGAGCTGTCAGTAGCTTGAGATCATAAACGCTCCTTACGCTTTACCGTCTGGTAAGCGCATTTATTTGTCGGTGGTTGGGTACAGTAGTGATAAGGAAGTGTGGAATCACTGTGGTGCGATCGACTTTTCTCTTCAATAACACAAAATTCTTTATGGACTTTTTGCCTATAGGATTGGTTTATTTATTTGCTTTTTTATTGGTGTAGTTTTTTCTTCCTTTTTTTCTTTTTTATATATGTTTTTTTTTTTGGCGCAGCTCTTTTTCCGATTTGTTTCTATTTTTATGTGTGTGTATCCCACAGTGGAACAGCAGCCTTATATTACTTGAACATTGATTTGTCCATTTTTTCATTTATTATTTGTATTTGTTTTATATATTGACTTTATATTTATTCATTTAACACATTTTTTTTTTCTTATTTGATAAGTAAGAAAAACCTTTTTTTTGGGTCTCAGCGCGGTTTTACCTTTTTTTTTATATTGGTATTAACAATCTGAGTTTGTTGAGAGAACTCTGCGTAATCCCTTTGTGAGGTTTTCAAAGAGTATTTCACATTATTTCATATTTTAATGAAAAACCACTGTGTGTCTGTCCAAATGTCCTGGGTGCGGTCAATAATGATAGACCATTAAATGTTAATATCCTCTCTAATACTGATGATTTATTAAAAGGGTTATTTACTGATGAGTCACTTTTTATTCTGGGTAAAAAGAATCTTTATTTGTTTACAACATTCATTTATCTTTAGAAGTTTACTTTTTATTTTCCTCTTCACTTGTTTGAGGTTTTTATTAACAAAGTTTAACTTCACCAAAACATTTCTTTAGTAATTAGTCCCAAACGCTTGAATGTTATAATCTGCTTGACAAAAACAAGTATTATTTTAAAGTTGACATGAATTTATGCCTCATGCACACAGATATTTAGATGCTTAAAAATCCTCAAACATAAAATTCCCATGCCCATGGAGCAACAGGTAGTGTGCACAGCCAGCCCTACAAGGAAGGTAGCCTTTCATGATACCTGGGAATGCCCATATGGCCAATGTTTCCAAACGCTGAATATGCCATAGGGGCAGGTGCATCAGGGTTTATACCAGTACAGCCATGTTCAGACATTCACTTATATGGCCGGCTGTACATGCCACCTGTGGCTTCCCAGGCACGAGAAAGCGTTGAGAATTTTACGCTTGAGCACTTTTGAGCCTCTAATGCCGCGTACACACGGTCGAACTGTTTGACGTACTTAGTCCGTTGAAACACATTTCAGCGGACAATCCGCTCGTGTGTGGGCTTCAGCGGACTTTTTCAGCGTGCAGTCCGGAGTACTAAGAATTTCGGTTTTTCCAAAAATCTGTCCGTCGTACTTTGGTTTCAGCGGACAATATGGTCGTCAGTATGCTAGTTCGACGGACTAAGAATGGCGCATGCCCAGTAAAGGATTTACACGGCGGAAGGGTGCTTTGCTGTGTCTTGGACTTCCTATTTCTAGTCCCGTCGTACGTGCTGTACACGTCATCGCGCAAGCTTTCGACGGACTGTTTGTGTATCCGTGTGTGGTCAAGTCCGTTCAGTGGAAACTACGACGGATTGTCCGTCGGATTGTATGACGGACTAAGTACGCCATACAATCCACTTGTGTGTACGCGGCATAAGGGTATATTTTTAAGCATTGCATTTTAATTATGTTATTAGGACTGAACTGTGAAATTAGAATATGGAAATGCTCAGCTATATGACTGTAGTAAATAAAAGTTGACATCAAAAACAGAAGTAGTAAGGCCTCATTCACAAGGCTGAGGCATTCGAAGGGCTGTGTTTGCCTGTTTGTGATGCACAGGTGTTCCATGCATCAGTGTGCAGATGGTCCAGTTCATGTCTATTGGGATGCAGTTGCTGCACAGACACAGTCACTGGTCCAAATTTGACAGCTGTGTAGGTGTGGGTGCACACCCACAAAAGCAAACAGTGGGGTTTAATTACTAAAACTGGAGAGTGCAAAATTGGGTACAGCTGTGTATAGAAACCAATTAGCTTCAGTTTTTTTTTATTTTTTTATCAAAGCTTAATTAGACAAGCTGAAGTTAGAAGCTGATTGGATACCATGCACAGCTGCATCAAATTGGGACCATCAGCTGTGTCTGTACAGCTGCTGAGCCCCAATAAAATGAATAGGACTGCCTGCACATATTTGCACAAAACTTTTGTACATCCTATAATGACATATCTGGCCCTTCATACAAACATACGCTTAGATACACCTGTGTGAATGAGTCCTAATCCTTTGTATGCAAAATATAAAGGTAGTAAATGTGAGTTTTATAGCATAATAGCCGGCACCGCCCAGCATTTACACATACCTCTGACTGCCTAAAATTCATGTACATTATATCTTAGGATCTCTCAAAATCCTGTATGAAAATCCTACTTTTTCAGAGAGTCGGATATTAGGAATACACCCACTGCCTGCAAGATCATGTGACTGCCAGTCACATGTTGAAATATAGAAATGTTTTAAGGTGTGTTTAAGCACTGTTTTTCTCTAAATCAGGATACAAGAAATTGCTGTTGGGAAAATACCATGGCACTAAGCAATGAATTTATGTTAAATTCACAGTAACTTCAAATACAATACGCTGTATTCCCCTTTTAGGGCCCATTCACACTCTCACTCACACTTGTGCCTGCTGTACTTCTGGTAATGCAAGACAATAGAATAAATGGAACCTTAAAGAGATCTACCAGACTTGCCCACCAGGTATATGGGCTTTTGGGATGAATGGGGATCCTAAATTTTGATAAACATTCACCACTGATTTTTCATTCTTAAAAAATACATTTAGTATACTAGGTCTAAGTCACATACTTAAAGCCCAAATAAACTTTCAGTTTAAGTTAACTAGATGCATTCCAAGGGAAACAAAACAAAAGTTACACACACTATTACAATTAGTTTTCCCACAAAAAGTCACATCCTGAGTAGAAAAGCCTGTGTCCTACCAGCATGCTGCAGAGTGGGACCCTTGCTATCTTTAGACCCCTTTCACACTGGGGCGTTTTTCAGGTGTTTTTCAGGCACTTTAGCATCAAAAAAAGTGCATGTAAAGCTCTTGAAAGAAGCCACAACTGCAATCCCAATGTAAAAGCCCGAGTGCTTTCACACTGAGGGCTGCGCTGGCAGGGCGTCAAAAAAAGTCCTGCAAGCACCTTCTTTGCAGTGCTTTTGGAGCGGTGAATACACCGCTCCTAAAGCGCCCCTTCCCATTGAAATCAATTATGATGGCATATTTGGCCAATAGAAGGGGTTAAAAGCACCCCAATAGCGCTCGAAAAACACTGGTAAAGCGCTGCTAGTTTAAGCGGCGCTTTACAATCGTTTTTCGAGCGCTGACATTGTGAAAGGGCTCTTAAAGCACTTGGGCTTTCACTTTGGGACTGCAGATGAGGCTTCTTTCAAGCGCTTCACAGGTGCTTTTTTTTTAACACTAAAGGGCTTGAAAAATGCCTGAAAAACGCCCCAGTGTGAAAGGGGTCTTAGGGAAGAAATTACCTCTACGAAGAGGTCTGACACCCTCTACTGAACATGAGTCAATTGCAAAGCTATAAGTCTGGCTCAGTAGGGGACACATTGCACTTTTGCAATGGGGCTACTGCTTTTCCCGGAGCTGCTGGCAGAGGACAGTTTTTTTTTACTCTGGCTGCTTAAGAAAGAAAACTGGAAAACATTGAACACATATTTTTTTTTTTTTTGATGCATCTGGAATTTATTAACTGATTCAACCCCTTGACATCGGCTCCTCCCGGCCCTTTAAGGGGTTTAAGATGCCAGGAGGAGCAGCGGGGTTTATGATCATGTAACCACAGTTAGCCATCTATAACTGTGCTGGGAGTGCCCTCTTGGCGCTCTCGGCACAGCTGTTCTGGCAATACCCACCAAGGCCCACCCACCAAGAGGCTGCATATTTGTGTGCTGTAAGCACTAAGAGGTTGACCTGGAGGTTCAATTGGATTTCAAGCAGTGGCAACAAACACAATAGCTGAACACCAAAACTGAATGGCAGAAAGTTTTCATGATTAGGATAAAAGGGGGGAACCTAAAAACTTTTGAACATTTTTCTCTGTCCATATATGAATATGTTTTTAGATAAAATGGAAGAACTCTGTCTAAACTCAGCAACAGTTCTGTGGCCTTATTAATCTTTGCTTGAGGTGACATCAATTGTTCAGCCTGACTAACCTGCCTATTAGGTTTCTACAATTGGGTGGCATTTCCTGCAATAAAAAAATCGAATTTTAAATGTTTTCCATTTTTTTTTGCTTTGTTTCTACTACAGTTAAATATTTGTTGTTTCTCAAGTGGCAAATATGCCTCTAAAAGAGCATTTTGCATAGAAGTAGCTGTGTAATTGGTTGTAATGAATATTGCAGATTGCTGTGTAGCTCACACTGAGTAAACAAACATGCTCTTTTTTTCCTTATGTGATTCTCTGTAGGACTCCTCATTAGCTCCGGATGTGCCCTGTATCCACTGGGGTGGAACAGCCCTGAAATCCGACAGGCATGTGGCAACGCATCCAGTCAGTTCCAATTAGGTAACAAGTGACTCACAATCACCAATCGTGGCCGGTGAAAGTGTGTATATGAGGAGCACTAGCTGTGCATCAGAGTAAAACTCATTATAGCTGAGAGGGATTGAAATCAATACAGCCGACTTTCCATTTGTACAGTACAAGATACACAGAATATTTACATGGCTTCAATATGTAATTAACTCATCCCCTGCTGATCACTAACAGACTTTTTAGTATTGCTGTATCAGGAACAATGCATCAGCTAAAACTACAGTATCCCATAGCAACCAATAAAATAGTTTTTGTCAGCAGTGTACTTAAGGCTGGACCCCAGCCTTACCTTCAGTCTTGCACGGGGGGGCAGCAAGGCTTTTTTTGGTACCAGCAAAAGCATAACAGTCACATAAAATCAACAAAAGTCTTTATTATATCATATGAAAAACCATACAATTACAGTATAATAAGAGCAAGAGTAATGTTTTTACCAAGACTATAAAGCACAACACATAGTTTAGTTGGTATGCACAGTTAGCATACTCAACATGTTTCACAGTTGGAACCACTTCCTCAGGAGTTCAAAAAATGGGGGGACAGTAATCCTACAAAGAAAGAATATAGATATACAAATATACAGTTAATAAAATGTATATAGACACTTGTTAATGCAATTTTGACAGCTGTAGAAAACACAGAGGTGCTCCAGGGGCTTCTATTTCCTGGATACATTTCACTCATCCCAGGCCTTGACCTCGTGCTTAGGCTTCTCAATCAGCAGCCATTATAAATAAAAGGGCTTTCCCATTGATAATTATCACCATTAGCACTTGGTATGTATGGAATATCTGTCCATCTCGCTATATTATGTCAGAAAGTTTTCTTTTGTATTTCTTACTACCATACTATATATGACACCAAATGTATTATTGTTATTTTACTCACATACTGTAGCCCTTGGGAGTTTTCTTTGCTCGCCTATGGGGGAGGTTTCTGTAACCTTCAGTTCACTGGGTTTTACATCTGCAGTGCATCTGATATCCAGGGTGAGCATTTTGGTGTTTACTGCAGCTGTCAAAATTGCATTAACAAGCATCTATATACATTTTATTAACTGTATATTTGTAGCCTGATTATTTTCTTTAGGACTTTTGCTTTATTGGTCTTACCAGTAATGCATTTACTGTCTTATGGTGTCTTCACTTTTGATGAAGGAGCAACTGAGACACCATTGGATAACAGCATTGTCCATCTTGGGAGAGGGTAGTATTAAGCTGGAAACACGCTGTCAGTTTTTTTCATTCAGCAGATCAACAGATTCCTGCATCCACACAAGTAATATGGATGCAGGAATCCACCCCCCCCCCCCCCCACGAGGATTCCTAATTAGAATACATTTGAATAAGGTTTTCAAACTGTTCCATTTCACAAAAGACAATCTAAAAATTTCCTGCATCCACACAAGTAATATGGATGCAGGAATCCCCCCACTGGAACTTCCCTCTGTCAAAATACACAGAACAACCCTGCAACTGATTGGCCGCAAGCTGCTGATTGAACAAGGTTTTCCAGCTGTCCCGTTCAACAGAAGCCAATTTAATGATTGGCTTTGGTTGAACCGGAATGGCAACACACAGATCAAAATTCATCTGGCCCCTGCTGAACTGTACTAGCAGATTTAGATGGACTCTACTAACAAATTAAAGCCAACCTGCAGTTTACACCTTTTAAGGCCGCGTACACACGGGCGGACTATCCGTCCAACTAAGTCCGTCAGACAATCCGACAGACAGTCCATCCTACTTTCGAATGAACGGACTTGACCACACACGATGAACAGACAGTCTGCCGAAAGCTTGCGCGATGACGTGTACAGCGCGTACGACGGGACTAGAAATACGACGTCCAATACACTGCAATGCAACCTTTCGCCGTGTAAATCCTTTCTGAGCATGCGCCATACTTAGTCCGTCGAACTAGCCTACTCACGAGCGGACTGTCCGCTGAAACCAAGTTTGGACGGACAATATTACGGAAATTCCGAAAGACTTAGTCCGCCAGACTGTCCGCTGAAAAAGTCCGCTGAAGCCCACACACGAGCGGATTGTCCGCTGAAACACGTTTCAGCGGACCAAGTCCGTCAGACAGTCCGCCCGTGTGTACGCGGCCTAAGCAGTTACAGCAACAGTTTCTTTCCCTTTGGGATAAAGGTTCCCTATAAATGATCAAATGCTGGCCATTCTAAAAGCCCCCGATGGAGGTAAATGGTTACTCTCAACCCTCTAACTGACATGTTTGCTTGACAGCTTGGTCTGTTTTTCGAAGCTGAAAAATAACAAACTTAATGGCTGGACCACCAGGTGAAAATAAAAGAAATAAAGCCTAACAAAAGAAAAATAATGCAACCATAACATCTCCAATCAGTAAGCTACAATATAATACATTATTATTTTTGGGTTCAATACAGCTTTAAACTCCAGAAAAGGCAGATGCTGTATAAAGAAAATAGTAATTAGGAGCTGCAAATTGTTGCTGATGGGAAGTAGACACTATTGCTAAGGAGATTTCAGCTCCAGGCCCATCATCTCACTTGCTGCTCTGGGGCATAGCATTTCTTATCTAGCTCAGCACAAAGCTCCCGAATCTTCCCATAAACTATATAATTTGCTGGCAGGCGGAAAGTGAAAGACAGGATGGTGGTGTATTGTAATCTACCATACTTTAGAAACAAAATAATTTCTAAAGTGCTATTCTAATGTTGTCCCCACTCCATCCAGTGTGGTCCATTCACATCTTTGATATTGGAGTTCCTAAGCAGTTAGGAGGAAAATGCCCCATCCCCCACAACCCCATCTAGCTATATATGACTTTTAGCACCATTTCTACTACTGCTCAGTATCTGTGTACCTGGAAGATCTGCTGTATCATGTAGTTCACATTGGTATGTAGTTGTATTTGATCTCCACCCAAACCTTTTTATTTTTATTTGGGAGAAAATATGCGACGTTCAACCTACCACCTCTCTTTTGGTGACTTATGATATGTTGATGTGCCAGTCATGCTCTTTGTTGGGTATATATGGTCATTTTGCAACTGCTGGGAGTGCCAGTAAGGGATGGAGCTCATCCTGGCTCCTGCTGTAGCTCAAAGGAAAAGGGAAGAGGTAATTCCTGAAGCCGCACACCCGTCTTGTCCTGTGGTTAGTGTCAGAGTGGCAACCTCAGTCTGGGCTCCAACCAGGTCATGCCCCCAATGTATTTAGCTTCACCCCTCTGAGATTAGTCATGGGGATGCCCATGTGGCTTCAGGGATTACTCTTGACCCTTTTCTCTTGACCTTTCTTTTGGTGTCGGTGAACATGCCAGACAGATCTCCTTCCATTGTCTTGAGAAGTGCTTGTGATTTGAACTAAGTTCCTTTTTCCAGAATGCAACCCCTATACATCCATAGAAAAATACACTAGGGGCGGGTGATAACATAATGTCTATCTTTTTCATATCATTAAAAAAAATTGAGGCCGATTTACTAAAGGCAAATATGCTGTTCACTTTGCAAGGGAAGTTTTCCCAGAGCTCAGTGATTGAGGAGAAGCTCTGCTGACGTCCATCGTCCGATCATGTGCAAGAAAAAAAAAAGCTGTTTTTTAATTTGTATCTAACTTATATTTGCATGTGATTAGGTATTCTTTGCATAGTAAATATTTACCACATTCCCTGAGGTTTGGGGAAAACTCTCTTGCAAAGTGCAACTTCCCTTGCAAAGTGAACATTATGGGTACAATTTTAAATCACAGTATATTTGCTCTGTAAATGATGTATGAAATGAAAAATTCTCAACTGGATATAAAGCACATTGCCTTTGCCTATTGTAAAAAAAAGGAAAAAAGAATAGGTGATTCAAGCATCAAAATGATGCAGAGCAGAGAACATAAATATTATAATATATGCAAGCAATGAAGTGGAAGGCAAGCTTAGGTAAAGTAGAAGGCTATTACACAACATTAAAAATTAATTCTTGCATTTACCACCCGGGTACATTATTCCTGTCCTCTATAAGACATTAAACTTCATCTGCATAATTACTAAAGAGTCTGGAACACCCTGGACACTGTCAATGATTCCCTTAGGGTTGGTACATTAATTCCAAGCTCAAACTGTTCTTGGCCATGCAAAAGTCCCTAGGTTAGTTGTAAAACAAATGAAGAAATATTAACTCATTCAGAAGCTGAGAATCAATCTCATATTTATCTGTAGAGATAAACCAAATCAGAGACAAAACTTTTCAACCAGTGCAACCAATTGCGACTTTTAATCTGAAAGCACTAGTGTCATTTTAGCTTGAGCTATTGAATTTTGTAAACAACAGGTTTATAGCAAAGTGAGAACCTGAAAAACTGAGACAATGAGCTTACTTTTCTCATATATTCTGTCAAGCCAGTTTACCTAATTGTTTAATGTCTTTATTATAAAATGTAACACATTTATTTTGTCTTATGTTCCAGGCTCCTGCAAGCTTGGCTGGGCATATTATTGTACAGGAGGTGGAGCAGCAGTTGCTATGCTCATCTGCACATGGCTGTCATGTTTTGCTGGAAAGAAGACCAAGCCATCCCTATACTGACAATATACAGAGATTGATGGATTGCTGGTCATTACTTACTTACTCTGTACACCTAGCAGTTAAAGTTATTAGATATTTAAACTAACATATTAAAGTACACCAACTGACATGTATGACTACCCACAATTTTTTTCCAGTTTTGGATAGAGAAGCAAAAGGTTAAAATCCCTTTCAGTGTATTTTTTGCTGTCTGGCTCCTGTTAAGGAGATTTTTCTTCACATCCTGTCATGAAGATGAGCCAGGAAGTGAGTGAAAGTCTCTAAAATGTAAGGGAAAATCCCCTCTTAAGCTGGCCAAAGATGGATCGTAATTCAGCTGGCCCAGCACGGACTGGGCATATTTCAATCCATGTGTGGCCAATGAAATTGTCAGAAGTTGATCTAACAATCACTGTGTACTGAATTCAGAACTAAAGCCTTGTCTTGCTGAGAGGGACATTACACTCTCTATGGAAAGCTGTCCCCCAGAGTACCTGGTCCACCAATGATTCTCAGTTCTGTTCTTAAAGCATCCTTCTGACAATGCCTTCATAGATAGCCATCTACATCAAACATTATTTCCATCTTTTGCAGGTTGAGTAAAAATCCAGAATCGCAGGCTGTTGCTGCCTGAACTACATATTTGAATAAAAGAACACATGTTAGCCCTTGCACACACGGTCGGAGATTCCGTCGGAATGTGTCCTATCGGACCGTTTTGTCGGATATTCCGACTGTGTGTGGTATGCATCAGACTGTTTCCGTCGGAATATCCGTCGGACCAAATTTTCCAACTTGCTGGAAATATTTTCCGACAAACTGCTCCGATCAGACATACTCCGATCATGTGTAGAGAATTCCGATCGGACAAAGTGCCACGCATGCTCAGATCAAATTCCTACATCAAAGCTATTGGCTACTAGCCTGAACGTAGTCCCATCGTAACGAAATTACGTCATCACGTTCTGAAAGATCGGATTTTCCGACAACTTTGTCCGACCGTGTGTATGCAACAGTTTCGGACAAGATCTGTCGGACAAAATCTGACGGATTTGGTTGTCGGAATCTCCGACCGTGTGTACAAGGGCTAACACCTTGGCATTATAACAGTTGCTTTAACTTTTTATCTCCGCAAACCATTACTAAGAGCATTGGGTCTAACAAAATGCCTGTTGGGCTGCACATTCGTATTTAGGCACAGTAATTGGCTGCTATAATAAGAAAACTCAGGAAGGCTATACAAATGGAGGTGCAATGGGGTTGATTTAATAAAACTGGAGAGTGCAAAATCTGGTGTTGCTGTGCATGGTAGCCAATCAGCTTCTAACTTCAGCTTGTTCAATTAAGCTTTGACAAAAAAAAAAAAATATCTGGAGGCTGATTGGTTTTTATGCAGAGCTGCACCAGATTTCAATTTGCACTGCCCGGTTTTATTAAATCAACCCAAATGTCTATTTGGCTGCATATGTCTTTCTGTGACTTTAATATCAAAATTTCATTTCATAAATTTTTTCAATTACTGAAGAACAAAATACATATAGAAGGGTTTTACCTTAATTGATTAGGTGGTACATTGTGGATTTGTGCTTCCAAATGTTTATTTATTTCAGGGGAGCAAGGTTATCTGACTGCACACATGCTTGTACTCTTCCCAAGCCCATTTTGCCCTATTTGTGCTCACTGACAGCAGACATTGACATAAATCTGCCAAAAGTGCCTGGCAGTAAAGGCTGGCAAATTGTTCCTGTGTAACAAAGGGAAAATGCAATCACTATGTGTTGACAATATTAAAAAAGCTGTAAAAAATGTCAAATACAAATGTCAAATGTTAAATAATAAAACACATAATAAACATACCTAAATGCTAACGATTGCACCCCCAAGAGGGATCAAAGATACAAAAATAAATATAATAAAGATAATAAAAGAAACACATACAAATGTAAAAGTTTCCAAGTGAATTATAATCAGGTAAAATAAAGTATTATACTGTGTACTCAAGTCATGACAATAAATTGAAATTAAGCCATTAATGTGATTTATTATATACATAAATTATTAAATATAAATACATACTTGTACAAACTGTCACTACAGAAGCAATATATGTGCCAACCAAAACAACGATTCTGTTATTAGGATGTTTGTAGGACTCAATACAAATCATCTCTTATGCCGCGTACACACGACCGGACTTTTCGAGGGACTAGGTCCGACGGACTTTCGGCGGAGTTCCGACGGACTTTCTGAATGAACGGACTTGGCCACACACAATCACACCAAAGCCCGACGGATTTGAACGTGATGACGTACGACCGGACTAGAATAAGGAAGTTCATAGCCAGTAGCCAATAGCTGCCCTAGCGTTGGTTTTTGTCCGTCGGACTAGCTTACATACGAATGGATTTCTCGGGCCGGCGGAGTTCCGGTGGAAAAATTGAAAACATGTTCTATTTCTAAAGTCCGCCGGATTTTTGGCAGGCAAAGGTCTGATGGAGCCCACACACGATCGAATTGTCCGAAGGACTCGTTCCGTCGGACCTTTGCTGTCAAAAAGTCCGGTCGTGTGTACGCAGCATTAGATGTCAAGATTACTATCCTTTTTACCTTATTCAGCTATCTATAGACCTAAAGGAGTTGCATTAAGAATAAATGCAAGGCTCCAGGTCCACAGCTAGACGCATTGTTCAAATATATACACTCACCGCCCACTGTATTACGTACACCTTGATAGTACCGGGTTGGTCCCCCTTTCGCCTTCAGAACTGACCTAATTCTTCGTGTTAGAATCAATAAGGTGTTGGAGACATTCCTCAGAGATTTTGGTCCATATTGCCATGATAACATCACGTAGTTGCTGCACATTTGTCGGCTGCACATCCATGATGTGAATCTCCCATTCTACCACATCCCAAAGGTGCTCTATTGGATTGAGATCTGGTGACTGTGGAGGCCATTGGAGTACAATGGACCCATTGTCATGTTCAAGAAACCAGTGTTGAGATGATTTGAGCTTTGTGACATGGTGCATTATCCTGCTCGAAGTAGCCATCGGAAGATGGGTACACTGTAGTCATAAAGGGATGGACATGGTCAGCAACAATACTCAGGTAGGCCGTGGCATTTAAACAATGCTCAATTGGTAGTAAGGGGCCCAAAGTGTGACAAGAAAATATCCCCCACACCATTACACCACTACCACCAGTCTGAACTGTTGATACAAGACAGGATGGATCCATGCTTTCATGTTGTTTAAGCCAAATTCTGACCCTACCATCTGAATGTCACAGCTGAAATCAAGACTCCTCAGACCAGACAACATTTTTCCATTTTTCGGAAATTCCGACGGAAAAAGTCAGATCGGATTATGTTGTTGAAAAATCCGATCGTGTGTGGGCTCTATCGGACTTTTTCTGTTGGAATTTCCGACGAAAAATGTTTGAGAGCTGGATCTAAAATTTTCCGACAACAAAATCTGATCAGACTTTTTCCGATCGTGTGTAGAGAATTCCGACGCACAAAGTGCCACGCATGCTCAGAAAAAATTTGGAGATGAAAGCTATTGGCTACTGGCCTCTACGTAGTCCCATCCGAATGATCAAATTTTCCGTCAACTTTGTGCGACCGTGTGTATGCAAGACACGTTTCGGACAAAACCCGTTGAACAAAAATCCGAAGGATTTTGTGGTCGGAATGTCTGACCGTGTGTATGGGGCATTAGATGTGCCTCTTAATCATCAACCATCTGAATGTAAATGTTGTACTTTCATTAAATGTAACCATATTTCTACACTAATGCCGCGTACACACGGGCGGACTGTATGGCGTACTTAGACCGTCGAAACACATTTCAGCGGACAGTCCGCTCGTGTGTGGTCTTCAGCTGACTTTTTCAGCGTGCAGTCTGGTGTACTAAGAATTTCTGATTTTTCGAAATTCTGTCCGTCGTACTTTGGTTTCAGCGGACAATCCGCTCGTCAGTAGGCTAGTTCGACGGACTAAGAATGGCGCATGCCCAGAAAGGATTTACACGGCGGAAGGGTGCTTTGCTGTGTATTGGACTTCCTATTTCTAGTCCCGTCGTACGTGCTGTACACGTCATCGCGCAAGCTTTCGACGGACTGTTTGTGCATCCGTGTGTGGTCAAGTCCGTTCAGTCAAAAGTATGACGGACTGTCTGTCGGATTGTATGACGGACTAAGTACGCTATACAGTCCGCTCGTGTGTACGCGGCATTAGAGGCACCTCTTCTCTTTTATACTCAGGAACTCCTGCTGGATTTTGCTTCCAATCCCCTTGTGGAGGCTGCGATTTGTGGATGGGCATTTTATGGTTACGCAACCTATCACATATAATCTTTTTATATGGAGTATAAACTGAAAGACCTATAAATAAATGGTTGTGGAACGAATCATCTGATTTTCCATTGTTTCTTATGAGGAAATTTGCTTTGATATACAAGTGCTTTGGATTACAAGCATGTTTTCAGAATGAATTATGCTCATAATCCAAGGTTTTACTGTATAAAAACAAGCTTGGTGTATAAAACCTCATAAGTGTGTTTATGTAAAATGTTTTTTTTTTCTAAATGTACATGGGGTAGTCACATTTGTTTATTAAAGTAAACCTTCCATCAATATGAAAATTAAAAATGATCTGATTGCTCCTCAGGAGCCTGAAACAAAGGGAACTCTTTTAATACAAATATCAATTTCAGATAGGAAGTTGGCTAGCCTTTTCCTGTGCCCTAATATTGGTTACCTATACATGGATCACATTTTACGATCAAAAGTGAAGCTTACAACATGGCAGACCAAAATGTAGACTTCTTAGTGGAATTCGGTATTCACATTGATGCATCAGGTTTTTGAACTAGCGGTATATGGTCACTTTTAAGTCTAATGCCGCATACACACGATCAGAATTCTCGTCAGAAAAAGCTCTGATGGTTTGCACCACCGGAATTCCGACGGAGTTCGGCTCAAGCTGTCTTGCCTACACGCGGTCACATCAAATTCCGATCATTTATAACGCGGTGAAGTACAACACGTCAGACGTGACAAGAAAAAGGAAGTTCAATAGTCAGTAGCCAATAGCTTCTGTCTCGTAGTTGAATCTGAGCATGCGTGATTTTTGGCGTGTCGGAATTGCATACACACGATCGGAATTACCATCGGGAATTTTTCCATCGGGAATTTATGGCTGGCCGAAATTCGCACAGCTAAATTCCGATGGAGCATACACACGATCGCATTTTTCGATGAAAAGCTCTCATCTGTATTTTTCTGGCCGGAATTCCGATCATGTGTACGCGGCATAATACACCTGTCAGCTCCGGTTAGAGCCGTTGTAATAACTATGCAAAGTTAGTACAGTGATCTCCCTCTACTGAGCTGACAGGGGGATGAAGTGGAGAGGGGGGTTATTGTTGAGGGTGGAGAAGTGGGGGAGGGTTATTGTTAAGGGTGGAGAAGTAGGGAGGGGGGTTATTGCTGAGGGTGGAGAAGCGGGGAAGGGGGTTATTATTAAGGCTGAAGGAGTGGGGAGGGGGTTATTATTGAGGGTGGAGAAGTGGGGGGTTATTATTGAGGGTGGAAAAGCAGGGAGGGGGGTTATTGTTGAGGGTGGAGAAGTGGGGAGGGGGTTATTGTTGAGGGTGGAGAAGTGAGGGGGGGGTTATAGTTGAGGGTGGAGAAGCGGGGAGGGGAGTATTATTGAGGGTAGAGAAACAGGGAGGGGGGTTATTATTGAGGGTGGAGAAACAGGGAGGGGGTTATTATTGAGGGTGGAGAAGCGGGGAGGGGGGTGATTATTGAGGGTAGAGAAGCGAGGGGGGGTATTGTTGAGAGAGGAGAAGCAGGGAGGGGAGTTATTGCTGAGGGTGGAGAAGTGGGGAGGCAGGTTATTATTGAGGGTGCAGAAGCGGGGAGGGGGGTTATTGCTGAGGGTGGAGAAGTGGGGAGGGGGGTTATTGCTCAGGGTGGAGAAGCGGGGAGGCAGGTTATTATTGAGGATGGAGAAGCGGGGAGGGGGGTTATTATCGAGGGTGGAGAAGTGGGGAGGAGGTTATTATTAAGGGTGGAGAAGTGGGGGAGGGGTTATTATTGATGGTAAAGAAGCAGGGAGGGGGTTATTGTTGAGCCCACAGCTGTCAAGCACTGCCCTACACTACAAAACCCAGCAGCCCTGCCCTCCCCCATCCAAGAAGTTCTGCTGCAGCATCCAATCACTGCCCTGCACTACAACACACAGCAACCCTGCACTCCCCCAAGAAGATCTGCAGCAGCTGAGACTCCCTGAAAGGTTATGAGAGGTGGTGGGAGGGGGAGGAGGACTGCACACAGTGTCTCCGGGGGGAGTCAGTATACTCGCTGTGCAGAGCGATGTATTCCAGCAGCCCCGCAGAGGAGGGATGGGAGGGGCGGAATGCAGCACATCGCGGGGGAAGAGACTCTGTCACTCAGACTGAGATAAAGGGAAGGGGCGGGCCAGTAGAAGAGACACTGTGGGAATGTGACTTCACTTAACCCATGCCGAGCTGGATAGAAAGGAGAAGAAAAGGAATGCACTTGACTTATCAGTGTTTGGGGCCCTCCAACAATGAATGGGCCCTGGGCAGATGCCCCATTTGCCCTGCGTTAAAGACGGCCCTGGTTAACCTGTGTTTGAAAGGCTACACTATTTAATTACTTTTATGTTATTATTTATGCATTTGCTATGCTGTTGATGGATTGAGTTACCCCTTTAATAAATATCATGGCCTTTGAAGTCATTACATTTATCTTTGTGTCTGTGTATTTATTAGAGTGTAAATGTATGCCTTGCCTCTAGTCTCTTATTCCTTGAATTCCAAGTAAAGAGAAAAGTTGCAAATGTCAGCGATAAGTACCAGTACAATAATCTCTTCATTAAAGTTTTCCATTTTACTAATTATAGATTTTTTTTCAAAATGTGTAATTTAAATACCATCTACATTACTGCATAATATTACATTGGATAGCAGTACCTAACCTTTATTCGCTGCTGTGTAATCTGAATTAGAAACTGTTAGGAATGTTTCTTTGCTAAAGAAAGCCATCTAGTGGTAAACTTTCATTATTACAATAGCTAGCAATTTCTATGAACAGCTTAAAACAATATGCAAAATATGCAAACAGTTTTTAAGTGAGCAATAAGATAACAATTACATTTATATACAGTTTCTCTATAACCTAACACTTTTGTATTCTTTTTTAAACTGTATGATGAATATACTGTGTTTTTCCATATTTTTTTTTTTTATAGCTCAATGCAGTTCCGAAGATCCCACATAGACGGGTACAGTTTCAGAGCAGAAAAGAGGCCATATAGCGAGGTGTTCCCTTTATTTACGTGTTATATTCAGGCCAACACACATTTTTAGGTGCCTTGAATCTTAGACCGATTCCTGGGTATGTTTGACCCGCTGATTACAAAAATGACACCAAATTTTCAGCTCTAGTTTTTGAGATACAACATACATGCAGTATACCACTCTTCACTCTTGGAAAAAAAAATCAAGATATAGCAAAATGCTTTGGGATGATTCAGCCAGCACTGTTGTGAAGTAGGCATAACTCCTATGGTACTCAATCAGCAAAAATAAAAGCGGGAGTCCGCCGTTTTTTTTTTTTTAAAAGCCAGCAGCTACAAATACTGCAGCTGCTGACTTTTAAAATAATGACAATTACCCGCCCAGCGCGCCTGCGATGTCGGCACCCGAAGCCGATCTCTCGATCGTGTCTCGGGTGCTGCCGCCGCCATCTTAGGTATGGGAATCAGGAAGTGGAGCCTTTCGGCTTCATTTTCCGGTTCCCTACTGCGCATGCGCGAGTCGCGCTGCGCAATAAGGATGGTCCCCGCTGTCTCTGGGATCCGTGTGTTTCCCAGCAGGCAGCGGGGGGACCTTCGGAAAGGGGCGTAGATTCTGCGGAAAGGGGCGTACCTTCTGCAGAATCTACGCCGGAAGTGGGTGCAGATACCTGTACTGTACAGGTACCTGCACCCCCCTCCCCCCTGAAAGGTGCCAATTGTGGCGCCGGAGGGGGGGAGGGTTCCAATGAGCGGAAGGTCCACTTTAGGGTGGACCTCCGCTTTAAATGATATGAGTGGCATTATACACACAAACACCTCCTATACAATCAAAAAGATAATATAGTTTATAACTTACACCTTAGAATATAATGTTTCCAATGTAAAATTACAGTTGGAAGCACATACACACTCTCACTATATCTGCTAACTTATATGCAAAAACACAACCTAGTTAACATAAGAACAAAGTTAATCAGCAAGATCTTTTCAAAAACTGACTAAAAAACTTTATGGATTCAACCATAATTAAGAAACTATAGCTGATGCAGTCTAGTCAATGTAATTTTCTGAATCGGTGGCCACAATAACCCCAAGAACAGGTCTAAAAAGCAAGGCACCAAGAAAGATTTTTTTTGTGGACTGTTATGATCCAGTCATATAAAGCTACTTGGGGGTTGGCAGAGTGCCTCTGACTGTTTTAAGGCCTTGAAAAAGTGAAAGGAAAAAAAAAAAACAGCTTTACCGAAGTGTCCTAAAATTTCAAATTTTCCCACATCCTAGAGCACATCCCTTATCCTCACCTGTTTAGTACCTAACTATCCTCTAAAATTAGCCTTTATTACATAACACCCAACACATTATCCCAGAAATAAGCCTTAGCTCTTATCCTCTCCTTAAAGGAAAAGGAAACCTGTGCTGAGAGAAGTACAGAGATTGCTGACCTCTTTCTGAGCAAGCATGAATGGGAATAAGTGGGGAGAAATCTGACCATCCTCTCTAATGCGATTTGGGTGATTGTGTGACTTGCCTGAGAATAGGGAAGGAATAACTGGGTTGCATGGTAGTTTTACAACAAGTTAGAAAACTCTTTCACACTGTAGCAGGGGGCGTTGGTGGTAAAGCGCTGCTAGTTTTAGCGGCGCTTTACCGTAGTTTTAGCAGTGCATTTTTAACCCTCGCTAGCGGCCAAAGGGTTAAAAGTGCCAGCAAAGCACCGCTGCTAAATACCTATTTGCAGGCGGTTGCGCAGCGCTGGTCATTGATTTCAATGGCAGGGGCGTTTTAGGAGCGGTACAATGCCCCACAATGCTCCAAATATGCTACTTGCAGGACTTGTTTCTCGACCTGCAAGTGCACCACCCCCAGTGTGAAAGCACTCCGGCTTTCAAGCTGGGGTGGCTTGAGGGGCACTTTTCAGATGCTTCACAGGCGCTTTTTTTAGCGCAAAAAAACCAGTGTAAAAGTAGCCTTAGTATAAGCATGAGCACTTGTAAGCGGGGAGGGCTTCTTTTCTCCTATAAGTATTTCTAAATGATCCAGGTTAACCCCTCCTACAGATACCCCTAAATAGCCCTGGTTGTCATCACCTAGGTGTACCCTTAAATGGCCCCAGTTATCACCTTCTATGCATTTTGGGCCTGAGTATGTGTGCTTTCTGGCACCAGAACTCCCATAGCACAAGCAGGAACACCAATTTTCTAAAGTTGAAAGAGACTTAACATATCTGTTTCTTACCATCTATAGAGTTTGAGAGGTATGATTTTACAAGTAATGTAGAGGAACAAGTACAAACTGTGTTGTTGATTGATTATTAAAATAATCAAACCAGCGTAATTTACTTTTGGTACTTCATATAAAGGCTGGCACTGAATTAGCTCAATGATCATGATAATGATTATTTAGAGGACTTTGTACTAAAAAAAAAAAATTTGATTATTTATATATTCAGCTGCTGTCTATGCATTCTAAACCAAAAATATACTAGTAGTTTATGGTAATTCTCCCCAACTGCTCTGAACATCTGATGAATCAGAATACTAAGCTGCTTACAAGGGCACAACATTATTACATTGTTATCTTTTAGTAGACATGTGTTTTATTAATGTATTGTTTCCATATTATATAGAATATCTCTGCTTAACCTTGAAAATTAATAAGAACACAGCTGGTATTCCATACTTGACACTGAGTTAAGGTAACCTCCAAAGTGTTCAAGCTTGTCAGTAAACAGCCATCAGGGAAGAGGTTAGAAAGACATAATTTCTTATGCCAAATAACTAAAAATAAATCACGTTGATGTCTTGTGATTGTGACACTATTCTCAGGTGTATATATTTATTCCCAGTCAGCAGTCCCCAAGGACGTTGCAGATGAGTTTGTGATGTGAGAGTACAACAGATCCAAGTGTCTGCCTTTACTGAGCTCTTGGCGTGGAAAGTTTTTCTTTATCCTGTTAGGTTGTTTTCTCTATGATGACAGTCTCTGCAAGGTTACATTTACATTTCTCTGTCATATAAAGCACAATCACAATGGTTAAAGCACATACCGTAAGTGGTGACATGGCTATCACTGTGTGAAATGACTATTGTGAAAGCTGTGCTTACTAAAGTCATATGTAGTAACTCCATTCTTTGTGGTCCATTGTTGCTCTTTTTGCCACTAAAGTTGAACTCCAGGAAAACAGGGACAGAGCAATCATAAGGGAGAGGATTGACTTACAGTTCTTTCATCATTAACAATTTCCTATGTGAAACCCAGAATTTTGGAGATTCAGAGAGATATTTAGGTGGGAAAGAATGTCCACCTCTGATTACGGGGCCTCTAGTCCCAAGAGGGTTAAGCTTACCTGCAGGAAACAGCACTTAAAAGAGAAGTATATACAGTAACTCACAAAAGTGAGTACACCCCTCACATTTTTGTAAATATTTTATTATATTTTTTCATGTGACAACACTGAAGAAATTACACTTTGCTACAATGTAAAGTAGTGAATGTACAGCTCGTATAACAGTGTAAATTTGCTGTCCCCTCAAAATAACTCAACACACAGCCATTAATGTCTAAACCGCTGGCAACAAAAGTGAGTACACTGCTAAGTGAAAATGTCCAAATTGGGCCCAAAGTGTCAACATTTTGTGTGGCCGCCATTATTTCCCAGCACTGCCTTAACCCTCTTGGGCATGGAGTTTACCAGAGCTTCACAAGTTGCCACAAGAGTTCTCTTCCACTCCTCAATGACGAAATCACAGAGCTGGTGGATGTTAGAGACCTTGTGCTCCTCCCCCCTTCTGTTTGAGGATTCCCCACAGATGCTACAAATGTCCAAATTGGGCCCAATTAGCCATTTTTCCTCACCAGGGTCATGTAACTCATTAGTGTTACAAGGTCTCAGGTGTGAATGAGAAGCAGGTGTGTTGTTGGAGTAAGTAAATGGAATGGTACCCCAAGGGCCAGAAAAAGGCAAGCAAAAGGCCGCATCTGGCCCCCGGGCCACGGTTTAGAGACCACTGGTCTAGACTCTAGTTGTGAACTTATGTTTTTTGTTTCCTTTCAGAAAAGGAAATTTTAATGTACTTCTGTACTGGGTTTACTGTGTTGTACTGGGCTTGGTGAGACAGAATGTTACATTATAGAGATACACATCATATACCTTCTAAAGTCACACAAAACCAGTAATTTTGCATTTTTGCTGTTTATGTTTCTAATGAGGAATACATAATTTATACTGGGGATTTGGAGCTCCTAGAGATGCTTGAAGATTGAAATGGTCAGTCTTAGATAAAAAGGTTTGGCGGTAGTGTTTATTTGGAGTTACTCACTATTGCAGTAGTACTTCCATGGCACAAGATTCTCAGGGGCCCGTTCACACCAGGTGCACCTGCATTGTGCTGGGAAACCTTGCCTATTGCAGTCCCAATGCAAGACAAGACAAAAACCTTGCTCTCTATCATTCCAAATCGCACCTCTGCGCTGTGGTGGTGTGCACTAAAAAAACATATGGAAGTGAGCAATCCACAGCATCACTGCCAATAGAATTTAAGGACCACATCATGACAAGACATGTCATTTTGTGAAATTTCTGATATTTCAATAACGTTTGCCCAAAAATACCAGTAAGTACTTAGGCGCCGTTCCTTGCAGTGCTGAAAAGCATCTGTATGCCTAGCAATTCAATTCCAACCAGCAGTGAACCCTTCTACATAAAATAAAACCACAAAATTAGAGATGAGTTATGCCGGCCATACACGGTTCGAATTTCGAAAGAATTTTCTCTTGAAAATCGTATCTAAGAATTTTCGTATGAATTTCACACCATTAGTGGGCTGCAGCAACAGTCGATTTTTGTGCTGAAATAACATTTGAGGAATCGGACATGTTGGAAATTTTTTGAAAAACAAACGATTTTCTAATCAATGATGGGAGAATCGTGCGAGAAATGTAATAAGAAAAGAAAATTTACGGAGATAAAAGAAAATTTACGGAGAGAAAAGAAGATTCCCAGCCAAGAAAATTATTTTCTGTAGCGACATGAGGTGAAATTGAAGGCTTGGTCGGCCAAATTTCGAAAATCAATGGTGGCATCATCGGATCACAAAAAAAACGAATTTTCTGATTTTGAAAAGAAAATTCGTTCGAAATTCGACCGTGTATGGCCTGCATTAGACATAACTTGATAATACATAAAGTTACATGTGTTTATTTCAGCCTATAGCACGGGAATAAAGGTAGAGGGTACATGACTGCAATACAAAGGAAGACACTCTAAATCAATAATATGCACAGCTGCCATCACAGTAGGATTAGTTCTTCAGCATGAGTGTTTTTTTGTGTTAACTACAGTATATAACTGTAGATAACAGGACTGTACAATTAACCTTGTTCTCCCAAATAACACAGGTATGGCAGAATATAAAAAAGGCCTCAAATGTATTTCCTTTCTTTGAACATTGCAGGTAATATTTTTCGTTTTGGCTCTTAAGCTCATTATCAGATTTGTGTTGCTAGTATAACAGATTCATATTTTTCTGATGCTCCAATACTTTTCCTGATGCCTTTAGAAAGGCTTCATTTTTTTTCTAGAAAGGCAGTTTCATATTTTGCCTCATTATTGAGGAACATGCATACTATGTAATGGATCACTATATCAAAGATATCATTGATAATTTGAATTTATTAGTATAAGTTTTGGTTTTAATTCTCGAAAAGATAATCAGGTGTCTGATATTAAATGGTCCTACCTAAAGACACTCTGTCACCAACTTAAAAAATTGAACACAAAAAGCACAGAAAGTATTTTCCTTTTGCCTGGAGCTCCTCTTTAATAACCTTTAACCCCTTTTGCAATAACTTTCAGATGTTGATGTTGGCTTAGATACCCATCATTTTATTCAACTATTTGATGACATCTTACAAGACCATCCTATGCCTCCAGTGATAAAAAGATAGCAGACAATGGGATTGGGATGGCTGTATGCTTGTTAAATGTTTAAATTCTAGAAGGCTCTGGAAATTTATGTAAGGACCCAAAAAGTGGTTTAAAAAAGGTTTGCTTGGTCTCCAGTTTGCAGCTAATACAATCAGATATGCTAGATTATGTATTTTACATTTACACGAGTGAGCTAACTTTTTTCTATATTCAGTTTTAAAAAAGATGTTTTCTGTAGAACAGAAGAAGAACAAGCAACTTTATCAAAGATGCAATTATAAATTAAACTTCTGCTGATGACCCTCTCTGTGTAAAATAAGGGTTTTCAACACCTCCTGTCTAATCGAAGATATATATATATATTTTTTAACTTAAAGATGCTTTAATGCATTCATATGTAAAGCCAGCCATACATGCTGAACTGGCCAAATTTTGATCCATATATGGACACTGAGGTTGTATAGAAGTTGATGTACCAATCGTCTTTTGTATAGCCATCTTTTGGATATTCCTCACTGCAGGTTGTAGCCTGAAATGCTGATCAGTGTATTCTGATGGTGGGGAAGTTTCTCCACTGTCAGAATACAATAGCCCAGGTAGGATTTCCCCACCCACATTTCATTCGTTTCGAGGGACAAGCCCTCTTCCTCAGAGCTCAAGGAAGAGGGCTTGTCCCTCGAAACGTGTGAACTGCACCATATCTGATGGTGATGCGTCTGGTGGTGATTGGTATATGTTACGCCTGTGTTATTTCTCCTTTTGTGAGTATTTTGGTATATATATTTTTGTTCAATAAATAGTTGTTATTCAGTAATGCACTAGGCTGGTAAGCTTTCTTCTTATGTTTGTTTATAGCCCCGGTTTTTCCCGAATTGAAGAGGGCAGCAAGGCTCCAGTGCACATATTGGTGGTTTAAGTGGGTGGATGCTTACAGTGTTCCATTTTGGGTTGTTCAAGGTGGAAGATTTGTACATTTGGGACCCTTGACGATTGGACTGCAAGGAAGATTTCCAGCCTGTAGCGCAGATTTTTTGCACATATACTTGCTAATTGTTAGTATTATATAGACTATTCTACATTATGCTCAGTCTGTATGAACCTATTAGGGGATTGTGCAGCTATTGGGCAATCAAATTGCATGGTTTATGTCCAGCTATTGAGAGGGGTTCTCTCTCTGCTACATATGTAGTGTCATAAATTGAATACACATTGTTTTTTTTCTAGTATGTGTACCTGCTGTACACTTATTCCTTTCCTAGTCATGGTCATTTTTATTTTTCTATTTTAGATTGCAAACTTTTAACAAACCATCTTTTGAAAGCTTCTCCCTGCAATATTTACATTACATTCATCTTTTTATCAGAAGCTGGTTGGCACCCGGTTCAGCCTCGCTGTGTTTGGCAAGTCTTGGGAGCAGGGAGGAACCAGAAGTGATGTAATTCCTGGAACTAGGAACCAGAAGTGATGTTACATATGGCCAACCAGAAAAAGTATTGCTGCTAGTAGCAGCCACTGTATATAAGGAACATGTGTTTCGATGGTAAATTAGGTAGGAGGTTTTTGAGAAAGGGGGTTCTTGCATCCCAAAACATTGAGTTTTTTTTATTTTAAAATGAATGGGTTAATTAAAGAATCCTGCCCCAGATTCTCAATTGGATTTAGGTCTGAACTTTGACTGGGCCATTCTAACACACCAAATAGCTTTGATCTAAATCATTCCATTGTAGCTCTGGCTGTATGTTTAGGGTTGTTGTCCTTGTGGAAGGTGAACCTCCTCCCCAGTCTCAAGCCTTTTGCAGACTCTTATGCCGCGTATACACGACCGGACTTGGTCCAACGGAATGAATCCGTTGGATATTACGATCGTGTATGGGCTCCAGTCCGGTTGAAAAATCCATTCATCTGTATGCTAGTTCGATGTACGTAAACCCACGCTAGGGCAGCTATTGGCTAATGGCTATGAACTTCCTTATTCTAATCCAGTCGTACCTCATCCCATTTGAATCTGTCGGACTTTGGTGTGCTTGTGTGTGGCCAAGTCTGTTAGTTCGGAAAGTCCATCGGAACTCTGCCGAAAGTCCGTCGGGAAGACCGTTTGACCTAGTCCGTTGAAAAATCTGGTCATGTGTACGCGGCATTACAGGTTTTCTTCTAAGATTGTTCTGTATTTGGCTCCATCCATCTTCCCATCAACTCTGACCAGCTTCCCTGTCCCTGCTGAAGAAAAGCATCCCCACAGCATAATGCTGTCACCACCATGTTTCACGGTGGGGATGGCGTGTTCAGGGTGATGTACAGTGTTAGTCTTCGACCACACATAGCGTTTTTCTTTTAGGCCAAAAAAATGACATTTTGGTCTCATCTGACTTGAGCACCTTCTTCCACATATTTTCTGTGTCCCCCACATGGCTCCTCCCAACTGCAAATGGGTCCTCTTATGGCTTTCTTTCAATATTCTTCTTACCACTGTTCCAAGGCCAGATTGGTGGAGTGCATGACTAATAGTTGTCCTGTGGACAGATTCTCCCACCTGAGAAGAGATAAGGGCACTCTGGTGGAGGTACAGGTATAATATGCACAATTCATACAGTTTGTATAATCATCCACTACTTTCCTCTACCTATTTAGTGTATAGATGCCCGGACGCCCCTTGTAACACATATATACACTTATTAATAGTCAAGTAATATTCAGCATTGTTCTATCATTATTACAGCCATAATCAGTAGAATTCACACAACATCCACTATATCCTATTGCTTATTCCTATTTTTAAAATACCCTTTTAACATATTTATTACCTCATTTGCATGTGTATAGATGCCTGGCCGCTCTGTAACACATGTGTATAGACGCCTGGCCGTCCTTGTAACACGGCTGTATATTTATTCATTGTCAACTCAACATTAGACTTACAACCTTATTTGCAAGTGTACAAATGCCCGGCCACCTTTATAACACGTGCATATAGATGACCGGCTAACCATGTAACATGCCTTTATACTGATTCAATGTTAACCTTACATTTGTATGCTTTATTATTATTGCTATTTTAACCACTGCCATCTTGGCTGCATTAGAGAACACCAGCAATAAAGGGTAGATACAGGTTTATATTGTGCTGTGCTGGAGGCACACAACACCCACTAACTCCTGCAGATGGCTGTATTAGAGAACAACAGCAATAAAGGGTAGATACAGGTGTATACTGTGCTGGAGGCACACAACACCCACTAACTCCTGCAGATGGCTGTATTAGAGAACTCCAGCAATAAAAGGTAGATACAGGTTTATATTGTGCTGTGCTGGAGGCACACAACACCCACTAACTCCTGCAGATGGCTGTATTAGAGAACAACAGCAATAAAGGGTAGATACAGGTGTATACTGCGCTGGAGGCACACAACACCCACTAACTCCTGCAGATGACTCTATTAGAGAACAGCAATAAAGGGTACAGGTGTATACTGTGCTGGAGGCACACAACACCCACTAACTCTTGCAGATGGCTCTATTAGAGAAGAACAGCAATAAAGGGTAGATACAGGTGTATACTGCGCTGGAGGCACACAACACCCACTAACTCCTGCAGATGGCTCTATTAGAGAACAGCAATAAATGGTAGATACAGGTGTATACTGTGCTGGAGGCACACAACACCCACTAACTCCTGCAGATGGCTGTATTAGAGAACACCAGCAATAAAGGGCCAATAGAGCCAAGCTGCTGCCTCTATTGACACAGACAATGGGACTCAGTGCCCCAGCAAAGCTAGCAAGACCCAGAAGTGAGGGGAGAAAAGAGCTGCAGATGTGCACGGTACTGGATCAAATGAGGGCTCAGGTAAGTAAAATGGGAGGGGGTTTGAGGGGGGATGCTGACACCTAAACATTTTTTACCTTAATACAAGGAATACATTAAGGTAAAAAATCATTGTGACCAGAGACAGCGACGAGGCAACAGCTCAAGAAGAGAAGAAGAGAAGAGAAGACAGCGGCGACAGAAGACCGGGAAGAAGAACCGAAGAGGGGGACAAGACCCCCGAAGTCGGAAGAAGAGGGCAGTGGTGAAGAAGAAAGCCGGGCTCCTCCGCTAGTAAAAGAGCTAGCAGAAGATAGCGGAGGAGTCCGGCAAGAAGACCCCCAAAGATGGAAGAAGACCCCCGGAGCTGTGCAATAAATTATTTTAACCCTTGTGTGTTGTGTTTTTTTAAATTTTTTTCCCAGGTGAATGGGTAGGGGTACATTGTACCCCATACTCATTCACATAGGGTGGGGGGGCCGGAATCCAGGGGCCCCCTTATTAACGGGGGTTTGCGGATTCCGATAAGCCCCCTGCCCGCAGACCCCGACAACCAACGGCCAGGGTTGTCGGGAAGAGTCCCTTGTCCTCATCAACATGAGGACAAGGTGCTTTGGGGTGGGGGGGCCGCGCGCCCCCCCCAAGGCACCCCCCATGTTGAGGGCACGCGGCCTGGTACGGCTCAGGGGGGGCACTCGCTCGTCCCCACCCCCTTTCCTGGCCGGCCGGGTAGCGTGCTCGGATAAGGGTCTTATATGGACCTGGGGGGGAACCCCACGTCATTTTTTCGGTGTAGGGATTCCCCTTTAAGTCCATACCAGGTGATGGGGCCAGCGATGCCTCCTTCGCTGGTCCCGGCTACCTGGAGCCATGCTCAAAATGAATGGACTTTCCTCTGTGTGTGTGGGTGAGTCCGTTCATTTCAAAAGTACGGCGGATAGTCCGCCGGACCTAGTCCACCGCAAAAGTGCCGTGTGTGGGCAGGTAGCTCGTTCGGAAAGTCCGGCGGATAGTCCAGCGGTTTGTCCGCCATACGTAGTCCGCCGGATAGTCTGATACGTGTGTACGCGGCATAAGATTCTCCAGCTTTTTCTGGGCCCCAGTGCACATGTAGGCCCCCTGTTGGTCCGATATTTTGGACTGCAGTGTGGGTGATGGGATAGGTGATTAAGTGGGGGAATGCAATATTATTCCCTTGCCTTCTCCAATTTCCCTTTTTTTGTTTACCATCTATATACTCTTTAAAGAATATCTGGTTGGACGGGATTCGGATTGGCCCCTGCGTCAGGATGTCTCTTCTGCATTTATTTTATAATTGTTTTGGATGCTAAAATGTACCTATCTAGTGATTAGGATATATGGTATTACCTGAAAAAAACCCCTGATGAAGGAGAATACGACTCATCTCTGAAACGTCGTTGGGTTTGGGTTACTCCATTACAGCTATCCATGATTTTTTGTGTATTGTCATGAATCCTTGATTATTTATATGTTTCTGTGATATTGTAACTATGTATTTCTGTATAATAATTTTTTTTTTACATATTTTCCTACGTATGTGAATATGGTAGTACCTATAAAGTCCCACATCTAGGGAGTTTCTACATTTTTCTTAGGCTTATGACATTATGCACATCTCTCTCTCACTCTGGTGAGAGTTTGCCAGGAAGGGGGGGGGATAAGTCATAAGAGGGTCAATGAGAGCTGCAGAGCTGGAGGTGTGCCTCTGTGTAAATCCAGGAAGCGAACAGGCAGCAGCTTCAGCGGCCCACAGTTAAAATGGATGCAGCCAGACTCAATGGAGGGAGATTTCTGCAGCAAGCACAGAATCACAGTATATATAAAATAATATGCAAAGTGGTTGGAGGGAAGCATCAAAATGGCAAATATGCTTTTATTACACATTATGTGAGCAGACTGCAGTTCCTTTTTAAGGAAACTTTTACTGAGAAGAATATGATGGCTTCTTCTGAAAAAAAAAAGAAAGTCTAATGCTGCATAAACATGAGCGGAATGTCTGACTGAAAAAGTCTGATGGGAGCTTTTCATCGTATATTCCGCTCGTGTGTATGCCCCATCAGACTTTTTATGTCGAATATTCTGACGGACCTAGAAATAGACATGTTCTAAATATTTCCGACGGAACCAATTCCTATCAGTAAACCGCTCGTCTGTATGCTGTTCCGATGGACCAAAAACTACGCATGCTCTGAAGCAAGTATGAGACGGAAGCTATTGGCTACTGGCTATTGAACTTCCTTTTTCTAGTCCCGTCATACATGTTGTACATCACTGCGTTCTTGACGGTCGGACTTTGGTGTGATCGTGTGTACGCAAGACAGTTTCAGTGGAACTCCGTCAGAAAAACCTTCAGAATTTATTCTGACAGGAAAACCAGTCGTGAGTACAGGGCATTAAGGCATTAAGGCATTAAGGCTTAAAAATCTGAAATTGACTAAGGCCACATGTACACTGCTGCTGGTAAATGGACGTTTAGGAGCAGTTGGGTTTTTTTTTTTTCAAATGCCCCTGAACTCTCCTCTATGTTATCTTAACAGTATATGTACACAGTGTTGTTTATAGTCGTTTCAAGGCAGTTGAGTTTAGAGGCATTTTTTGGAATGCAAAAAATTGGGGTCAAAAGCTGAGTTTAGGGCATTTTAAGCACCAAATGTGGCTAAACGCGGCTTGTAAACCCTGCTAAACACACGTTTTTAAACGTGGATTGCTATTTGTGATGTTCCAGCGTTCAGGCGAGGTTGGGAAAGTCCTGTGTACATGAAGTCTTACTATAAACAACAGTGAGGCAGCTTTTTTTTTATGCTTTTTTTGGGCCCCCTCTGAATTCAAATGACCAGTTACCTTTTCTACTCTTATTAAAATCCGCCACCTAAATCCTTTCCTGAAGTTTTAGTTGTTTTAAAGCATATCCTTCAGGGAACAAGAATAGGAGGAAAGATAGAAGTGAAGCAGAAGTCTCAAGTGAGGGGGGACTTATCAAGGCGGGGGGCAGTGTAGTGAAGAAATGGGCTACCAAATGCACCAAAAAATGTGCATATATAGTTTCTGCCAGTGCAAAGCAAAGCATCTTATTTCTTCGCTATGGTTTGTGCCATGCTGCAATGCACAAAACAAAGCTTAAGGAGAAACACAACATGAAATAACTTTACTTTTTTTCTGCCACTTTAATTTCTAGTAAATGATGTATTATTCCTGTAGGTAAATTAGCATTAGGTCCCTTTTCCCACCCCTCAAAAATAGGAACTGCAGTGGGAATTGATGCTAAATCTAAAACTTAGCAGAACACAGCAACTCTAATTCTGCTCACTGAGTCTCCAGTGTAAACACCTCTTTATCCAAACGTTCCATCAAACAGGCTTGCACAAATTTCCACTAATTAAGAAATGACGAGTTTATTACTAAGACTTTGATAGCGGCCAAGCTTGGCTGGAATATTTCCAACAATTATTAAATTATTAACATAATAAATTATGGAAGGGACGTTGGCATTAAATATAAACCTTCATCTTACTGGTAATACTAAATTGAGACTATGGTGCTGTATCTAAACCTGGATTTCTTGCATTATCTTTGGACTTCCAAAATGTTGAAAATAAAAAGTTTAAAACCTGATGGGTTATATACTGAAACATTTTCATATCTAGTGTAATCATAGTGCAATTCTGGCTAAAGCAAGGTGCTTGGTTTAGGTTAAATCTTTTCATGCACTGGCAAAACAGGTTGCCCGTGCATGGCTTCTCCTTCAAGGTGTGCAGCCAGGGCCATCTTTAATATGGATTGGACCCTGGGCAAAAAATGTCTTGCCCCCCCCCCCCCCTAATGCAATTCCACCCTCCGACTGCTCTGAGACATACAATAAATAGCAGCTAGACTTAAAATCAGTTTACTGTATAAGATCAGGCAGCAATTGAGATTGGTTGCCAGCTATTACAGCATATCATTACTGCTTCCTGACTGGTTGCTAGAGGTTACAGCACACATTACGGCTCACTAATTAGTTGCTAGAGGTTACAGCAAATGATTTCTGCTTGTTAACTGGTTGATAGAGATTACTGTACAGTAATACTGCTCACTGATTGGTTGCTAGGGGTTATAGCACATCTTCTCCCCACTGCAGGGGGCATGATCTACATATGAATGCCACCTTTATTTACATATCAATACCATTGACCGCAGCTGTTTACTTCTAAATGCTGACGCTATTTACATATGAATGAGGCTTATTTACATGTAAACACAGGGTCTGCAGGTGAGTCATCTGTACACAACAACAGGGCAGAGCAGGGCAGCATTAGTACCAGCACATCACACTGAGAAATTGGGACACAGCATGGGACAAAAACTTCAAGGGACAAGGGAATTTAAACTGGGATAGTTGGCAAGTATGAGGCAGCTGCTTTGGGCCCCACAACAATGACAGGGCCCAGGGCAGCTGCCCCTTTTGCCCTGCCTTAAAGACGGCCCTGTGTGCAGCTCAGATTGCAACAGATTTGATTAGAATTAAATATTAGAATAAATACAGGTAGCCCTGCCAAATGTCCATATATGTTGTAATTTAGTGGAGGCTAACAGCAATATTTTGATAACCACATATGTGTGTCAACACAGTCATTATATATATGCATCCTTATCCCCAGTCATTTAACATCCAGACATATTTCAGTCATAAAAGGTCAATTCACACACAAATGATACACATTTTAGGTGGACTGACCATATAAGGCTAAAAGATATCCCTTTCAATGATAAATGATTAGGATGGAATATGCATATGTACAAGAGCTGCTCTGGTTCTGGCATGTAGCTTTCGAATAATTGCTGGTATCAGTGTAGTCTAGTGGGCTGAGTCACCCATTGGATTCTTAGATCACGCAGAAATTGCAGCAGTAAATTATCTTTTGCCAAAGGATAAAGATACTTTAGTGGAATGACTTAAAACAACAGATGTAGACTGAGAAGGTCTTAAAATAACCTTTCTGCGCAGGTCATTTTCAGGATACCTACATCTAAGGCCCCTTTCACACGGGCACCATCAGTTCAGCCACATTAAAAATGTATCAGTTCTTATCCGTTGCTTCATACGTTTTCTGTTCTGTTAATCTCCGTTTTCATCCGTCTTCCGTTCCATTAATATCCATTTTCATCTGTTAATGTACACGTTTACATCCATTTTAGGAATGCATTGTCGTCCA
The DNA here is from genome assembly GCF_037356315.1 of Lithobates pipiens. Taxonomy (NCBI): domain Eukaryota; kingdom Metazoa; phylum Chordata; class Amphibia; order Anura; family Ranidae; genus Lithobates; species Lithobates pipiens. The sequence continues at coordinate 19,644,818 of NW_027507685.1, read as the reverse complement.
TTGACGGATGGAAGAAAAACAGATAAAAGTTCCGTCTGTATGAAAGGGGCCTTACATGGCAGTTGAAAAGCTTTCTCCTGACCCAACTTAGTTCTTCAGCTGTTGTTGATAGGCTGTTTACAGTGTATGGTTGTGTACCCTAAAGCAGACTATACATTATAATTTTTTTTTTGTTCAATCAGCAGGTTAAATGGAACACATTCGAGGTGGATGGGGGAACCATTCGCACAGTGTTATTCTGTTCTTCCGGTGGAAAACCTTCCCTGCCATCAGAATACAATGATCAGTGTTGCTGGCTATATCCGGCGGCACTAATTGGGGGGAAAAAAACCAACAGGCTGGTATTGCAGAAGTCGATCGAGATATCAGCTTCTGTACAACCAGCATACCCATAGACGGATTGTGATTTTAGCTGATTCCTGCGTGAACTAATTTTGATCTCTCTATAGCCAGCCTGGCTTTAAAGTGAAACTATACCAAAAACTCCTGCCTGGTTTTATTGTTGCCAGGGGCTCAGGTAGAGAGATTTCCCCTTCACCTTACAGGAACTGGAGGAAACTCTCCAATAACAACACAGACAGAAGTAATTTTTTTTTTCTAAAACTGAGAATTTGTGTATATTTTTTGGGCATACAGCCCCATATACATTAGCACTGTGTTCTGTGAATGAGCGGAGGAGCAGTTCCATTCACAGAATGTGATGCATTGTGGGAGTGTAGTAAGATGAGTTCTGTGAATGGTGGAGGGAGCAAAAAGGGGCAACTGCTTTTCTCTATAGAAGAGACTACAATTACTCTCACATCACTGGAGGACAACCCCTGAGGACAGTATCTGGTGGCTGTGAGGCGGGGGAGATTTTTAGCAGAAGCAGGTAATGGGATACATGCCATTACACATACCTAAAGTGTATAGTGCTGTTATTAGGTGGAAAACACCATCTTCGGGAAAATATCTCCTAAACCGTATAGGTTTGGGAGATATTTCTTGGACCTACAGGTAAGCCTTAATCTAGGCTTACCTGTAGGTCAAAGTGGTTTGTAAGGGTTTACAACCACTTTAACAGAAGCCAGATCACAGCAGAAAAAACTAATTCATTGAGATTTTGAGGAGTAATAGAATGTACTTTTAAAAGTTAAGAATACATACTTGAATAGATTTTTTTTCCTTTTAAATCAGAGTTTAATAGCACTTTAAGCTATAAGAATTAGTAAGTCACCTGAATAAAATCAGTAAAAAAAAATATTTTTCACTTTGGTTTATGGGGTTTACATATCTGAGCGTTAGTTAAAATACTTCAAGGAAATCTATCGCAGAAAAATAACCTTTTAAAAAGCATTATACAAATGGCAGACATATTCAATATGTAAGATGTGGGACAATTTTATTTTTAAAAGTCATTACAAGCTTAGATATTTAAGGGAGATCATGCTGTGCTTGTCACTGTCAGAAACGTGACAGCAAGGTAGATAGAACATGTTATAATATAGGCTGTGAAGCTTAGCAGCCTCCCCTGTATTTGCAATGGATCATTCTCTTTCTTTTACATCGTGTCAGATATTTTTATACATTCAGGCTTGCCTTAGTTAAAAATAAAAAATCACATCTATAGTATTTAAAATTCTATAGTTGCCAATAAATGAAAAAATTAGGAGAGACACCTTGAAGTGTCTGAGAAGAAAAATAAGTTCAGCACCAGCTGGACCCATAGGGCATGGCCAAATATTGGCAGAGTAGATGTGGCTTCACAGCGTATGACTTGTAGTTTCACACCTTGCCCCCATGACACTAAAGAGAACATGGGTGTAAAATAATCCCCATCACTGATTTCTAGTTTTTTTCATCATTGGGGTCAGTGGGATAAAAAGAGACTGTTGTTGATATCAGTTGGTATGAAGAAGGGCCTCATCATTGGTTTCATTGAGATAAAATAAGCTCCATATCACTAGTGTCAGTGGAAGCAAAAGTAAACATGGGTGTTCATTGATCACTTACCTAATAAATCTTCCTCATTCTGCTTCTTCTTTTCTGAAGCTAAAACTGTATTTTGACTGTTGGGCAGTAGGTCATCATCCCAACAGTACAGCATAATTACAGTGTTTGGTACTGGAATTCAGAGAGTGTTCTAGCACCTGACACCCACTGAAACTCCACACAGTCTTCTAGATCCTGTGGAGAAGCCTGTGGGACACAGATACTGTGGAAAAATGTCCAAAATCCCGAGGCTGTCTCACAGAATTCAGACACTTCAGCAACTATGAAATTCCAGAAGTCATTGATTTCTTTAGCATGCACATTGTGTATTGCAGGAGAAGAGACTATACACAGAAGTTCAGTAACACTCAGGAAGAGAAACTGATTAAGCTGGCCATAGACCGTTGTTTTTTTTTTCCCCCCATGAAGATTCCTCTGAACAGATTCCTCCATTTAGGCAAAAAAAGTGGAAGTGGAGGAATCCCCTTCTGGGACATTGCATTCTGTAAACCCTACCCACTGTTTCTAGAATTCACTGATCAGTGGCTGCAGCCACCAATTGAGCAACATTTTCCAACACGTTGCTTGGACAGAATTCAATCAAATGATCGACTCCTGATGAGTAGAGATGGCAACACAAGAATCAACTGAATAAATGAATACTAGTAGATCATCTTGATCTATTTGATTTTTTTTGGGATACAAATCTGTTTTAAATTACCAAAAAATATCTAGCATAGGATGTTGAGCATTATTTATAAAATGTGGAAGACTGAATGCTGGAGAAAGCAGAATATGTCAGGAAATAGCTTAGCATGAAATTAACTTTTAATATTATTTTACAACTAACTACCGGCGTTTCTCAGCAGTAAAATAATAAAAAAAAAAAATGTATAGGCAATAATAGTGATTATCACAATATTTTATATCATAATTGTTAGTACTCTAGCACAATTAATCTATAACCCTAGTAGAGACTTATTTAAACATTTTTGCAGCATTACATTAGAATTTCTTTGTTTTTGAATTTCTCAGTTTGGCCTCACAGATGTCCATTGTGTTTAAGGGCTCCTGCATCTTGGGTGACCTTTGGGCGGAGGATCTAAGTGATTCTCCCACCCAATCCCTTATCCAAGAACTGTTGCTTTTGGGCTATAGGCAACTTGTGACAGCGGCTACCCATATTGCTGGTCATGTGTTGGACTGGCTCCTGCTCAGCGGATTGTCTGCAACCTGTGTGCTGCCTAGGAAGTTGACCTGGTCAGACCACAGGTCTATTTCCTTTAGTCTGGCCCTACCGGAAGGGAAACCTCCATATATCCCAGATCGCTCTGGCCCCAAGGATTTCTCAAGAAATCTATCAAAAGTCAGTCCAGACAGATTCGGAAAACTTGTGGCTATGGGTATCAACCAGCCAACCTTTTTCGAGCTGGGCGACCCGGTAGAGAAGCTGAGTATTTTTGAGGAGTTGGTTGAAGTGGTCCTTGATGTGTTAGCACCCCGTAGGATGAGATCTAACCCCCGTCCCCTGGGCATGAGCCTGCAATGGATTACCGAGGAGCTTAGGCTCCTCAAAAAGAAAGTTTGGTCCAGGGAGAGACGCTGGCGGAAGTTACTCCTGTAGGCTGACAAAGCTGCATCTGGTGGCCCTCTATCTCTATAAGAGGGCCATTAGAGAGGCTAAAAAGACCTACTTCTGTGAGTGAATTAGTAAGGCAGCCAACAGCATGGACAAACTTTTCATGATCTCTTCGGAGATAACTCATCCCGAAGCTACCAGCTCTGATCCTAAGGAGTCACAGGACTGGTGCCAGGAGCTCGCTGACTTCTTAGTCTCCAAGGTTCAGACCATTAGAGACAACATTTCCAGGCCAGAGACTGTGCAAGAGGACACTGGCCACACAGAGATGACCCCTGGATTGACCAGCTTCCAAACGGTGATGGCTACACAGGTGGTTGAGGTAATTGCCTCATTGAAACCATCCTCCTTTAGATGTAGGTATTGTCCCGGGCGTTCTGAAAGGCCCTGCTGAAGAAACTGACCTTGGACCCTGACATACTGGGCAACTACAGGCCGATTTCCGAATCTTGCCTTTTGTAGCCAAGGTGAGGGAGCGCTTGGTGGTTATCCAAATACAAGCTTACCTTGAGTCTTTACATATTTTGGATGATTTCCAGTCCAGATTTCGTCCAGGGAACGGAACAGAGACAAGACTCATCTGTGTTTATGATGATGTTCTTCACGGCTTGGACAGGGGTGACTCAGTAGTTCTGGTTCTCTTGAACCTGTCAGCCTGCTGCTTTTGATACCATAAATCATGGAATCCTACTGGAGCGGATGAGATCTGTTTTGGGTATGAGTGTGTCGGCTTTGGCATAGTTGGCCTCTTTTTTAGAGGGCAGAGTTCAGGGAGTCAAGACTGGCCCCCCTGGATTGCGGAGTGCCACAGGGCTCTGCCTTGCCACCCCAGCTGTTTAATATCTATATGAGGCCTCTTGCCAACCTGCTAAAGTCCCACGCCGTCCAGTACCATGTTTATGTGGACGAGACCCAGGTTTACCTGGAGATTCTTAGGAACCAGACGGCTGATGCCACCCTTGCCAGTTGTTTGGAGGCCATCAATGCATGGGTGTATGCCAACTTTCTGAAACTTAATGGGGGCAAAAATGAGGTGATCATCTTCAGCGATCTGGCCACCCCCCAGATATTCCACTTTAGCCTCCCTCATTTGGTCCTGCTCCAAAGGTGGCCCCCCAGGTCCGTGTACTGGGATTCATCCTAGATTCAGGTTTAACTCTGGCTCCTCTGGTAAAAAAGGTCGTCAGTGCATGTCACTGGCAGCTAAATCTCCTGAGGGGGCTGTTTAAATACCTGGATATCTCGGATAAAAAAAACTGTCATCTGTGCCACGATAGGTAGCTGCCTAGACTACTGCAACTCTCTTTATTTTTGATTGCCAAAGATGCTAGTGCTTAAATTTATTCAAAATGCTGCGGCTAGGCTGCTCATGGATGTCCCGTTGAGGGATCATATCACCCCTGTCCTCTGCGCCTTGCATTGGCTGCCGGTCCACTATTGCACCTTATTTAAGGTAGGATGTATTATGTTTAAGATTATGAGAGGCCTGGCCCCAAGCTATCTCTGCTCTCGTTTTCATAAACAAGCTCTTGTCAGATCACTCAAATCTACTGACAGAGATCTCCTCTACATTTCGGTGCCTAAGAAGACCCGGTGTGGTGGTTGGGCCTTCTCCCACCAGGGTGCCGTGCTATGGAATAGCCTCCCTGTTGAGTTGCAGGAGGCCCCCACTATTCTGGACTTCTGTAGGTTACTGAAGACTTGGCTTTTCACGCAGGAGTTTCCTGTGTAGTCTTTTTTTTCCTACCCTTCTGCCATTCTGTGCTGCTTCTGGTCCCTGGGCCCTTTCTTTCCAGGATTTTTGCTATGCGCGTCGGGATCCTTCAGGGTAAGACCGTGCTATATTAAGATTCATCTAAACTTAACTCAACTCATGTCAATTTTTAATTGGGATTTTTAAAGCTTGAAAAAGTCTTCATTGGTGATACAGGGTTAATTTCAGTGCTGAACAGGCTGATCAAAAACCCTGAAGGCACCCTACTAAGACAGACAGTTAAATAATTCTCCTTATTACACAGCCTGCAATGGCAATCTGTGACTAGCGACAAGGATTCAGAAGTTTCCTCCTATGTGCCTGATATCAATTCTTCTTGATTCGTAATGACACAGGTGTACAGGAACAGTGTCAACAGCAACCTATTCATACTTTAAGCATATGTTCACTTTTTAGAAAAAAATTATAAATGTACATTTTTTGCAGGTAAAAAAATGTGCATTTGTAAATAAAAATTTGGAGCCTGTAAAGCATTGCACCAGTGTGGTGTCATGCAGGTCTCCGGCAGATGTCAGTATATCTGTCTGCCCATACATCCTTTATGGGCAAGCAGATACAATCCGACAGGAAGAGAGAATAAACTACCACAGCACTCCATAGCACTGTGGTAGTTCATTGAAAACTACAAGCCAATAGCTGCAAAGGCTTTGTAGTTTTCCACTCAAATAACACTGAATAAGTGACGCATTGGGTGTACAGAGCTGATAACTAGCCTGGGTGGGGAGGCAGAGGAAAAGGTCGACGCTAGCTGTCTGATTGGGGAGGTGCCGGGGCTGGTCCATTCTTTACATGTTACACCCTGAATATGGGTGTAACATGTAACATGTAACGAAAGGTGAACTTATCCTTTAATGACAAAGTACTGGATTTGTTTTATTTTTCCTCCTGATGGGCCTTCCTTCTCTCCCCCCCCCCCCCCCCCCCCCCAAGTCCCATAGCAGCTGCCTGGACTGCTATGGTTATTGTTACAACACTGCTATCTTCTATTCTATGATAGTATTTGTGGGCATGGCCCAAAGATAGTGTTACATTAATCCCACAAAGACCACATTGCAGATTGTGAAGGGCTCGTTCACACTATTGCAAAGGGACAGGAAAATGCAGCTCTCTTTAAGGGCACACAAAATGTAATGATTTTCGATGTGCCCCATTCACACTTCCACACTGCAGGGCAGAGTGGTGTGGAAACATGTCTGCAGGCATCTGTGTGAAACTGTTCCTTTGCATTATAAAAAAAACGGCACTGCTCCCCAGCTGTGACCATTACCTGCAGAGAAAAACTGAACTTTTTCTGTGTGTAGTATGAACCCACCCTAGAGTAGAGATGGTACTACGTTATGGTAAAGGCAATGATTGTGACATATACTGTAATCCATGAAAATCAGGAAGTACTACCATATATAATTAATTATAATAAAATATACAGATAATTTGCATTTGTTACATAGCAAACAAATCTGAACATATAATAACAGAGCCACATTGAATAATAGCTGAGTAGCTGGAATGTGCAGATTTGTATTTACATTACACTTTTCCTACAGCCAGCTGACATTCAAAGTTTTGGGTCAATTACTTGTTTAGAAGGTATGATCTATATTGTTTTGTTTGGACAATTGTGAAAAATAACACAGCATGGAAGGAAGACTTTCATCTAACTAATAAATGTTTTAATAATTAAATGTTATATTCTTTTTCATCAACTTCTACCTTAAAGACAAAGAACCATGGGATAAAAAATATGAAGGGGCAACAGAATTTTTCTTGATACCAACAAGGACATTACAATGCAATTAAAAACATGTAATCTTTATTAAAAATACCATATATGATAACTTTTTGTTTTTTTACAAAAAAGAGACAACATTAAAAAGTTCCTCCAACTAAAGTGTCTGATTGACCTTCATTTCCATTAATTATATACAGTATAATCTGTTCTCTGAACTATATATATATATATATATATATATATATATATATATATATATATATATATATATATATATATATATATACACATATACACACTCATTGGTTGCTATTATTATCTTGTATTTTTTGTTGCAAAATTGTATTCCCTAATTGTACAGTCGTGGCCAAAAATTTTGAGAATGACCAAATGATTATCTCATGGTGAAGAGCCCCTACGGCCATGGACAATGGAACTGCCTCATGAGTCACATGGGCAGGCTGTAGAGGTCTCCCATCAAGAGCCTCAATGGCAAGTGGAGTGTCACGCAGCTGCAGCGGAATTGAGTGCTTCGATACAAAGGCAGCATCAATGAACAAGCCCCAGAGTCGATTAGAGCCTGTATCTTGACGGAGGACTCAGCCCAAGAAAGAGTGACTGAAACCAGGGGCTTATCCTTCTGAGACAGGACCTCAAGGTTTGGGTGTTCCCTGGAGGGCTAGGACAAGACTTCAAAAAGTGACCTGCCTGGCCACAATAAAGGAACAATCTCCTCCTTAAGGTTCTCTCATCCACAGAGAGATGCGTGAAACCCAAGTGCATGGGTTCACCTTCACTGACCGACTACGAGGAGGCATGGGAGGTAAGGGAGGCACGGATGGAACTGCAAAGCTCGTAGACAAACGTACAGAAGGCTTCTGTAAGCGCTCCTTAAAAGAGAGTCTTTCTCTGAGTCTGGAGTCAATGAGAATGGTAAATGTGATCAACTTCTCCAGCTCAGTGGATATATCTCATCCTTGATGGTATCTGAGAAGTCCATGACAAAAAGCAGCAACGAGGGCCTCGTTGTTCCACACAACCTCTGCTGCCAGAGTATGTAATTCCATGGCATAGTTGGCAACAGTTCTCGTACTCTGTTCGATGGACATGAGGCGTTTGGCAGCAGAAGTGGAGAGCGCGGGAACATCAAATACCCTCTTAAACGAAACCACAAACTCAGAGTAGCTCAAGACAACAGGTTTTTGCATCTTCCATAGAGGGTTTGCCCAGGCTGAGGCTCTCTTAGAAAGCAAAGATATCACAAAACCTACTTTGCGTCTGTCCGTGGAAAACACTTGGGACAGCATCTCAAAGTATATCTCAACCTGGTTGAGAAACCCTCTGCATTGAACTGGATTGCCCCCAAATCGCTGGGGAAGCGGAGTGGAACCAGACATACCTCTTATAGAGGCAATACTCGAGGTGGGTGCCTGCACAGAGACTGGAGACACAGCAGGGTCGGCCTGCAACATAGTTTGTACCGGGGTGGCCACAGTAGGACATTCCAGGTGAGCCGTGCGACTCAAGAGCGTTTGTAACGCCATGACAAACTGATCCATGTGATGATCCAGTTCATCCAAACTGGAAAAAAATATTGCCAATAAGTGGATTGACTGCATCTCCTGAATTCATGGCCATCGCCTACTGTCAGAAACCATGAAATCAGGCCGAGACAGAAGTACAGTTAAATCACATCACAAAGTTCAGTAACCGGAACAGATAGTCAGCCAAGTCAGAAGTCAGGGATCAATGTAGTGGAACAGCAAGCAGGATCTGGAGCCAGAAGGGATACCAGCAAAGCAAGTCTTGAACAGGATCAAAGGAGATGTATTGTTGATCAAGCCGAAGGCAGAGATCCTCTGGACTAGATGGCTTAAGTAGGCAGGACTGATGAGCAGGATATCATCAACAGCTGAGTAACTGTGGAGAGATAGGAGCTGGCAATTAGCTGACAGCTGAGTGGCCAGCTCAGAGAAGGAAGGGCTGAGCCCAGCCCTGACATTTAAACTTGCAGTAATGCACTGAAATATCCGGCGGTAAACTTGCAGTAACGCACTGAACTATACTGCATTAAACAGAAGGTAATGTATTGAAATATACAGAGTTAAACTTGCAGTAATGCACTAAAATATACTGCGTTAAGCATGAACTAACGCACAGAAGTGTACTGCATTAAAAGGCATGTAACACACTGAAATATATGTAGGTAAACTTGCAGTAACGTACTGAACTATACTGCATTAAATGGAAGGTAATGCACTGAAATATACAGCGTTAAACTTGCAGTAAACGCACTGAAATATATGGCATTAAAAACGGAAACTAATGCACTGCAATATACTGCCTTAAGCGGGTACTAATGTGCAGAAATGTACTGCGTTAAACGGAAGGTAACTCACTGAAATATACAATTTTACACTTGCAGTAACGCACTGAAATATACTGCGTTAAGCGTGCACTAACACACAGAAATGTAATGCGTTAAAAAGGCAAGGAACACACAAATATACAGTGTTAAACTGCACATAATGCACTGAAATATACAGCGTTAAACTTGCAGTAACGCAATTAAATACACTGTGTTAAATGGTCCCTACATTCACTGAACTATCAATAGATTCAAATTAATCTAAATATGAATGGTGGTCACACTACACTCACACTGACTGTACTATCCCTACACCGCCGAGATAATACTAAAAATGGTCACTATTGAAAGAATACTTTTATAGTGTGGGGTGGGACTAAAAGCAATGAGCCATGATTGGATAGAGTCATCATGACAGCGTCCAATCATGTCTCTAAAAGTGATCTGTGCCTTGATTGGGCAAAGCATTCATTGCTTCAGCCAATCAGGGCTTTCAATGCACTGTTCCACACCACACTGCATTGTGGCCAATAATTTGGGTGTTCGGTGAGCGTGTGAACAGACAGAACCATTCGCCCATCCCTACTTGCCATAAGGCAAAAGTGATAACTAAGTGGCTTGGGGAACAAAACATCAACATTTTGGGTCCATGGCCAGGAAACTCCCCAAACGTTAATCACATTGGTCAATCCTCTAACCCTCTTGTTTTGTACTGTTGGTGTATTGTCTCCCTTTACATTGTAAAGCTCTGTGCAAACTGTTGGCGTTATATAAATCCTGTATAATAATAATTCTCAAGAGCCAGGTGAACAAAAAAAAACGCCACAAATTCTGACAAACTCCAAGCATTAAATATGCAAGAATGGGCCCAGAAGTTAATTGACAGCATACCAGGGCGAATTGTAGAAATCTTGAAAAGAAGGGTCAGCACTGCAAATATTGACTCTTTGCATTAACCTTTATTAAGGTCATTGTCAATAAAAGCCTTTGACACTTATGAAATGCTTGTAAATTATACTTCAGTAAACTATAGTAACATCTGACAAAAAGATCTAAAAACACTGAAGCAGAAGACTTTGTGAAAATGTATATTTGTGTCATTCTCAAAACTTTTGGCCATGGCTGTAGTCCTGCGAAACATATCGAGAACTGACTAACTATATGTCTACTTTTTCATCCTACATTAACATAATTTTGGTGCACGTTGGCATCATCATGTGGTTATATATTTTATTGTTATGTCTCTTTTATAAAAAATGTTGTTATATATGATATTTGTAATGAAGATTACATGCTTTTAACTGCGTGTAATCTCCTTGTTGCTACCAAGAAAAATCCTGTTGCCCCTTCATATTTTTTACTTCATAGTCCAATGTTTTAGGACGCAGGTACCATAGTATTGGGTTAATACCCATTTAATATGGAGTACTTGTCTTCTGTTTAAGACAAAGAAGATAGGGAAAAATGTATCAATGTTATTGAAGAATTATATATGTTCTTTCAGCTGCTGAAGGTCAAAGAGAAGATTATCCTTGTAAACAGAAGTATATATTTTTTGTTGCTACTATCTTGGTCAGAACAGGGACACAAATCTCTACTAGCACTGCTACAAGCGTAATTGATCACATAGCTGTAAAATGAAAAGAAAAAAACAACAGATTTGCCTGTGCGCAAATAGTAGAATAAAGCAGAGTTATCCCAAATAGCTGAAGTAGATAAAAAGGTATTGTGTCATGTAATTAATTATGTGACTGATGGTAAAGGGATGACCTTCTACTACCTCAATAATAAGCGTCACATTGGGGCTATCACAGAGTTAGAGGAGTAATATGACAATCTCTATACTGCATCAGTAAATGGTCTTTGCTAGTTAGGCAGCCACCTTAGAGTGCCAGGATGGCATTGACTCTTCTTGCTGAGCCGCATGAGATGTTGGACAGCTCCCTGAACAATTCCTTGAACAATTCTGCCTTGATCTTGTTTCTCTTGAACTTTGAATCCTTTGGTCCTCCCATGAACTTCTTGATTTAAGCTGTCTTTGCACTTTATTTATTGTGCTCTCTCCAGCCAATATCTTGTTGCTGTTGCTCCTGCTGGCATCTGTATCTTTGCAACCACTCATTAAAAACCTTTGGGTTGCTCCTCGACTACTCTTCTACTTGATCACAAACTGCAACCACATGTTCCTGACCTTTGGCATGTTTACTGACTACATCTCTGCTTGATCCCTACCAACTATATCTATTACTGGACCCTAGCTTGCTCACCTCCTGGTGGGGTGATCCTGAGGACCTGGAACTAACACGAAGCGAAACCCATCCCCACCATCAAGCGCTCTGGAATACCAGTTAGCACTTAGACTTTGCAACTTGGGTGACCTGCTTGTTTACCTGCCCTGTTGGTCATTAGGAGCCTCCCTTTTGCTATAGTTACTGATATTCGGGCCTAACCTCTGACCATGACAAGGGGGCTGACACCAACAAAAAGAAGTGGGATTCTAGTAATCTCTTATTTATTCATTTGATGGACAATAGTAAGGAATGTCATAAATACTATAATCAATTTCTAAGCAAGTAAGCAAAACAATGGTACTTTTATGTTAAAATTATTTAGCACAAATCTACCCCTTCCACCCTTTAAAAAAAAATGTGATATACATAATAGAGTTTTTTTTGGATATCTCGAAGGTTGTCGGCAAGGTTATTCTATGATAGGGTAGAAAAAGGTGTTTTCTGTACCTAGTTACTTTCAGGGATCTCCCCAGCCAGTTGTCTGGTGACAATTTACAATGTTTTTATCTGCCGGGGCGAAGGTGATCTCCAAGCAGTCAGCTAGGTTGCCCTCTCTCCAGGGGCATACCAACAATCTGTTACTGTTGTATCAACTGCTTTTCCTGGGCCTCTTTGACCACCAATGATACTGCCACTTTCTTTGGCAACCTTTGGTTTGTCCTTTATTTTATTTGTGCGTTTCTGTGCTTGCACTAGCACTCTATTTATGTTCTCAGAAAAAATGTGCATTTGTTGGTTGGAAAAGACCAGGAAAACTGGTTCCATGCATTGGTTACTCTTTTGAAGCAAGTACTAGTGTGATTCTGTTTGCTGTTTTCAGGCTGACTTTGCTCTTGATCCTGCTTATTTGACCTCGCTTGAACTCAGCTTACCCCATCCCTACAGTGGCCCTCATCTCTGAATATGTTTTTGCTAGATGATTGGACACACTGGGGGTTATTTAATAAAGGCAAATCCACTTTGCACTACAAGTGCACTTGGAGGTGCAGTCGCTGTAGATTCGAGGGGGACATGCAAGGAAAATAAAAAAGCATTTTAGCTTGCACATGATTGGATAATAAAATCAGCGGAGCTTTCCCTCATTTCAGATCTACCCGTCAGATTTATTGCACTTGCAGTGAAAAGTGGATTTGCCTTTCGTAAATAACCCCCTTAATCTACTATATATGTAATGCTTCCTGGTGTCCACACCCAGCTATGATTCTGCTTCTTGCATTTGCACTATGTTGAAGCAGTTCAGATTAGGATTCCCTGTTCATACCACAGCTTCTCTCTGTTTAACCCTGGGCATGTTCTGTTTTCTCCAGGAATTAACTTAAACACAGCATTCAGTCTTCCACACTTTTTAAATGATTCTCAAAATATATTAAACCAAAAATAGATTTTAATAGCAGTAGTAAAAATCCTTACGCTCTTTGGCCTTTTTTGCTAGATAATTTTTGCTAATTTAAAGCAGATTTACATCCCAACAAAAAATCAAATGGACCAAAGTTACTAGCATCAATGTATGTAGTTGTGTCTATATAGCACGAGTAAGAGTAGGTTGCTTTGATAGAATTATTTCGTTTTTTGCAGTGCTCGTTAAAAGTAATAGAAATTGTCAGGTCTCTGGCCTGTATTAAGGAACACAGACTGTCTCTATTCACAATTAGTAATCCAAATATAATAATAATTGAATAAAGAATAAATTCCTTCTACACAGCGTAGACAACAAGTTGATTGCAATCTACCCATTGATTGTGGCCATGTAATGGGTAGATCATAGCTATGTTGTGCCACCCTCTTTTACTTGAAATTACAGATGGTTTAAAGTAGTGAGGATGAAGAGAAAATCGTATCTGGAGTCTAAACTTTGGCCTTCTCTACATTCCACCTTCAACCATGATGTTGTGCATTAAACCTGGCCACAGCTTTCCCAGCAGTGGTTAGTGTAACCCCCAAGGCCAGGGGGTTTCTAATATGAAGTGGGTGCTTCTGATGTAAAGGGGAGCTACTAAATATAAAATAGGTGACTTTGATTTAGAGAAGAGGCTTTTCATGTGAAAGTGGGACTCTGATGTATACTGGGGGGGGGGGGGGGGCTTCTGTTGTGATGTAAATCTTGGCGGCCATCAGTTTTGAATAGGGCTGTGAAAATTAAAGATTAATTCCTCGATTAATCGTAAATTTTTTTGATCGATCAATATTCTTTTGACCGGTACTCACCTCTCCGCTGACTTCCCGGGTCTTCAGGGAGTTCCGCCGGAGATCCGGTGACGTCACTGGACTCCTCCCCCTTCCCCAAGTGCCTCCGTCTGCTAACGAAGGGAAGGGGGGAGGAGTCCGGTGACGTTGAAGTTTCTGATTGAACGTAACGTGTACGGGGGAGGAGCTATGCATGACGCCACCTGCTGCTGCCCTACGGAACACAATTGTCGGCTTTACATGCTGTGTTTTTATCATCTTTATGTGAGTAGTTTGTGTTTGAACACAAAAATGTAATCTTATACTTAAGCGGTGAGCACTTAGATATTTTCTTTCTACCCATGACCTGAGATTGTGAGAGATGTTTATGGTCTGTGTTAACCCTTTTGATACCCGCATGCATGACCACCTGTTTTCACAGGGGTCCATGCCATAAGGTGAGAGCGATTAGTTAGACCGGAGTTGGAGGGATTGTCACGCTACTGTGGAAAAAAAAAATTACTTACATCAGTGCTACAGTTTGAATTTAAAACGTTTGTGTGAACTGTGAAGTTAAGTCATGGATTGTGGAAACGAACTAGTGTCAGGTGATTATATATAATGTATACCACATTTACCACTGACTTATGCAGAGTTGCAATGCAAGGAGATCAGCTAAAAGTAGTTGGATCTGTATGTGCATTATAATTAATTGAAATTAGTAGATTAATCGATTTAAAAAAATAAATAAAAAATCGATTAATCGAACACAACATTTTTAATCAGTAACAGCCCTAGTTTTGAAGGGTGACAGATGTGAAATGGGGCTTCTAATGTGAAAGGGGGTCTGATTTGAATGGGAGACTTCTGATGTTTGTACCAGAGGGCACCAGGTGGTAATTAAGGACCGATGTGTTTATCTCAATAAATGCATCACATTAAATCAGACATTAAATGGTGGTACACTACAAATCTTGGCTTAGTTTATATCCAGAAGCCGTATATGCCCTACTCTGACTGTGCTTAATTTTTGCCAGGAGTTGCACTTTAATTCCGTTTTTTAATAGCTACATCATCTTTATTTCATGTGAATGGCTTTTTTAAAGTCTGACCCTGCAACACTACAAGGCTGCTTATTTACAGTGTGCTGAAGTACTAATTGAATGCCTGCACCAAATACTGTATAATGAGATGCAGTCAAGCCTGTTTGTATCTGTGCCATGAGCATCTCCAGCTCAAAGAGCATGCTGTAAGTTGTACGGCCTCAATATGCATGGGTTATTTAATTACATTAAAGAGCTTTCAGCCTTGATTACCATGTTCTTCTTGTAATTGTCAATATGTTGTCTATGTGGAAGTCAGATCAGCTTCTTGAATCAAGTAGGTGCCAGTGAAATGTAGCTCGATAAGTAGGTAATAAACATGTTTGCCCAGCATAATCAATACTGTAACACTTGATTCTACTTTGAGGAAATGGTCCCTTGGGATATAATTCTACGTAAGTGTTGTCCAGGAGAGGAAATGGTTTGGTTTTATTCCACATTGCAAAACACAAATTCACAAAGAAAAATAACATGCCTATTATCAGAGGTGAATTTAATCTTAACAGAAACGTTAAACACCACATTACAAAACCTAATCACATAAACATGGGTTTAGAAATATGTTTATTTTCTTTTGATTGCAGTATAAGAAGAAAACATTTCTATAATGGCCTATTACATAAATGAAGGCCCAGTCACAGCCCTCTACATTTTCCCATGCATTTTAACTTACTGACCAAAACTGATGCAGGTAAAGAGTGAAAACTGTGATGTATAACTTAATATCAAAACTATCGGAGATGATGATCGGTCCATTTATTGTGTTTTGTGAGCAGTGGAAGGCTGTACTGGTGGGGACATGTTACTGAAAGTGAAAAGCTGCATAGGAAGCCCATGCTGAAATATGTAAAAAGGTGTGTCAAAAACATGTCATTTAGGAACCCCAAACTTTCACCATGTCCAAATAAAACTATCCCCACTATTAAAGGGTTAAGTTGATTGTGCTCCCCAACCAAAGGTTCTCAGTCCTCCCAATGGTGAGCTGCATTTACTTGCAATTCAAAGTCTTGATGTCTTGAAAATGTACACCGCCTCCAATACCCCTGGTTACCTGGACCATAAAGAATGATTTGTTAAACCAAAAATAACTTTTTTCACCACCGTTTTTTGTTTATACGGGCTTTTCGAAATATCAAATGTAATCATTTGGAAGTTGGACTAAAGCCCCGTACACACGATCGGACTTTCCAATGGGAAATGTTCGATGACAGGCTGTTGTCGGTAAATCCGACTGCGTGTATGCTCCATTGGACAATTGTTGTTGGATTTTCCGCCAACAAATGTTGCCTAGCAGGTTCTCAAATTTTCCACAGACAAATGTGTGTTGTCGGAATTTGTGAGCGTATGTACAAGTCCGTCAGACAAAAGTCCAAAGTACAAACACGCATGCTCGGAAGCGGTCAGTCTTGTAAACTAGCGTTTGTAATGGAGAATTAACATTCGTTACGTGGCAAATTATGAAATCTCCAAATACAGCACAAAATTCTCTACTTCTTTAATGGGATAATAATGAAGCTGCTTTGCTGGTGATACTGATGGAGTTACTTCAAATGAATTTTCAAAGGCTTTTTATTCTAGTGATATCAATAATAATATTATGCTTTTTTTTCTCCTTTTTTTCTTTTATTCGTGCAAGTTACAACACCATTATCCCATAGTTTTTAAGATCAAAGATACAACTATGTTGGTGTCCCTTGTCAATTTTACATTGTACTTTTTAAAATGTAACTGCCTACTCCCAAAATGTAATTTGAAGTAAAACACATAGCGAAGTATTATTCTCCACAATTTTTTTTTATTGCATTAAAAAAAAAAAAAAAAAAAAGAAAAAAAAAAAAGAAAAAAAAAAAAATTAGACATGCTATCTGCCAATAGAACTTAACCAAAAAGTGCATTCTACGCATCCAAAAATATAGAAAATATGCCAAATCAAATCATTATTTAACCCAAAAAAATAATGTCAACGCAATAACTCCAAGGCCAATAATAAATAACACGTTATCTCCTCCGATTCCACAACATGTCTGGGTGATGACCGGATGTTCAGAAACGAACTGAAAAGCGTGAATTGAAAAGTGCAAATCAACACTCACCAAACTTCTACTAACATTAAAAGTTAGCAGAAGGAGCCCAAAGGGTGGTGCTATAGAGCTGAAAAACCATGTAATACATCACTACGTTCGTAACTGTTTGCCAACAATTGTGTGACTGTGTGTATGCAAGACAAGTTTGGGCCAATGCCCTTCGGATAAAATACCACGGTTTTGTTGGGCAACAATCCAGTCGTGTGTACGAGGCATAAGGCTGGATTCACACCTATGCATTTTTTGTGCTTTTCGCATTTTGCAGATTTGCAATACAGAACATGTTCCATAGGAAACCATGTTAAATGGACTTTAGTGCATTTTGCAGATTTGCACTAAAAATGCATAGGTGTGAATCCAGCCTAAGGCTTGGTTCACACTGCTGTGACCTGCAATGTAATTTTACCAGGTGACTTGAGTACTACTTTAGAAGTATAGAATAGAAGAGGTCACCTTGACGTAGTATAGGAACCTTTTCTGGAGTCAGAGCGAGTTCAGTAGTGCTAATTAAGACAGCTCACATTGACTAACATGGGATTTCACATGTATTGCAACTTGGGGTCTCGCATCAGTGTGAACCAAGCCTAAAGGTTTAGTGTTGTTGTATAACACTTCTGGTAGTTTAGTACATTTTATAGTAACCTATACTTCATTCCCAAAAAATGTAAGCAACTGAGAGAATGTGGGATTTGATCCAAAAAGGAGGGACAATTCCCTAAAAAGGAGGAACAATTTGGAACTATGTTCAGGCCTGGTTCACGCCTATGCATTTTTTAGTGCATTTTCAGTTTTTCAGAAACACACTACAGTCCATTTAACATGGTTTCCTATGGGTCATGTTCACAGCTGTGCATTTTATGAAAAGGGCCAGGGACTTTTTTCTGGTTTTTGGTTCCATAGACTTCAATTGACCAAAAATGCGTATTGAAAAATGCAAAATGCCCCTGAAATATGCAAACTGCAACCTGCATAGGTGTGAACCAGGCCTCAGAGTTACAATTCTGAGCAGCAGGACTGTTTCAGAACATCAAGTGATAATTGGTGGTGCCTTTAGGCTGGATTCACACCTATGCAGTTTTAGTGCTTTTTGCATTTTGCAGATTTGCACTGCAGTCCATTTAACATGGTTTCCTATGGAACACATTCTGTAGAGCAAATCAGTAAAATGCATAGGTGTAAATCCAGCCTTAGGCTGGATTCACACCTATGCATTTTTAGTGCTTTTTGCATTACAGAACGTGTTCCATAGGAAACCAAAACCATTTTTTCCCTCGGTTGGGACTTTAGTTTAAGCAGTAGTCTCAAAAATTAACAAAAATAAGTTAAAAAAATTAATAATTTTTTTTATTACATAGTACAAAACAATATACATATGCGGATGCACAATGATTAATATAGGGTACAACACAAATTCCAATGTTTCTAGAGCAGCAAAATGGGGATGAAAGCACCCACGTTGTCGCAGATATCACAGAATGAAGTAACTGATAAATACAACCTATTATTCTTATCAGTTATGTATTACTTTGTCTAGTCCCTATAGGTTAGTTAGTCTATCACTGAGCACATGCTATCGTTAATATCACAATACTATAACAATTAGTTATGAAACCAAATACACGGTCTAAGATCAATCAAATCTCATTTGTTTCCCAAGGAAATAAGAAAGCTTGCACAAGGTATCAATAGAAGATACAAGAGTACATAGCATACAATCAGAATACAATACAAGCAATACTTAGCATATCCTCGCGGCTGTCCTCATGATGGAATAAGAGACAGCTCTCTTTGATGAATCCCTTTTTGATAAACACACCTCAGCCACACCACATACCATTGCCCACCCCCCTTTGCCTATAGACGAATCAGTGTCTCTGGGGCGTCTCCTCCCCCATGCTACCGTCCTGCCATAATTGGCCTCTGGCGGGCAGTGTTTGCCCATGAATTGCAACTGCTCCGACTGGGTTCACATCTTGTGATTCGATCTCGGACGTCCTTCCCGCTCATTAGGCCCCTTTTTTGTCCTCACAGACAGACCGGAGCCATCATTGTCCTAAATCTATTTGAAGCTCCGTGCACACCAGGTGGGCTGAATAGAACTCATTCTGCTATGCAGATTGTGTTTGGTTGTACAAACAGATATGTAGAAACTTTAGATGCATCATGTTCAATTCCAACACAGAACAATGCTGAAACCAACAAAGGCCCGACGCATTTCATGGTTGTTCAAAAGTGTTAAACCTTTTCCTCAGGGGCTCATGATGCATTACATTCCCATCTATGGACATTACAAAAGAGAAAGAGACCATAGGCAGCAATAAACAAACAATATTCTAATATAGGTACAATTTGTGATAAAGAAATAAATTCGATTATAACATATAATCTACCCAGATATTGTTGTGCATTGCTATTCATAGGGCATCCAAATTGCTAAAACCTGGTGGAGAGATGTCTGCCGAACAGGACCCAGACTGCGACCCACCGATGGCGGCCGGAGGTGCACAATAAAAACAGCCAAAACGAACTGTACTCAAGGGGTGCGAATCCCACCCTGCAGATAATTGTGGTATGGCCAGGCAGTTCTATGGTCAAGAAGAAAAAAAAAATTCAAAACACAGCCCATCAGAGACAAACCCTGATTGGAAAAGTTACCAATCCAGACTTGTCAGCCATGTGACTACATAAATGGTTATACCCGAATGCCATACCTATCAAAATTCCTCACACAAAAGGTGCTGGATTCAGCCATTCATCCCAAAAGTAGAGATAATGGTCTCCAGAGGTGTCCACTAAACTAGAAAATACAAAGACAGGAAGGAACACAAGGGAAAACATAAAAAGACATATATTAGAAAATAGAGTCCAGAAAAAATCCCCTTCATAGTACAACATTGGTATATAATTTAATATTACAGGGATTTCCCACTATAGCCATGTCCCTGTAAAGGGTCAGTGCAGGGGAAAGCATAAAAAACAAAACCAAAAAAAAAAAAAAAAAACACATATATTGGAAAAATGGAATTACGTACGGTAATGTCCTTTTCCGGGAGTCTTTCAGGACAGCCACCTTTGAGAGACACTGGCTCCTCCCCTCTTAGGAAACACCGCCTTCATTTTCATGATTTAAGCCTCCTCCACCCTTCGTTCCTCAGTTCTTCCAGAGTACCTCCGGCCAACTGGGGAGACACAAGAACACGTCAAATAAACAAACCTTTAAGTCTTACCTGACGCCTCATGTAATGAGTTCCCGATGATCTGCAAAAAACTTGGGTGGGAACCGGTGCTGTCCTGAAAGACTCCCGGAAAAGGACATTACCGTACGCAATTCCATTTTTCCCCAATCGTCTTTCAGGACAGCCACCTTTGAGAGGATAAGCGAGTACCCTGTCTTAGGGTGGGACCTACTGCTTGCAGCACCTTGTGACCAAAGGGCTTGGTCTTTGGCTGAGAGAAGATCCAATCTATAGCGCTTCCCGAATGTAGAAAACTTGAACCACGTTGCGGCTCTACAGATCTGTTCAGGAGACACACCAGCCCACATTGTCTGCGGAGTTGCCGCTGTCCTGGCTGAGTGTGCTTTAATTCTAACTGGAGGCTTTAATACCCCAACCGCGCAAGTCTGCCCAATGGCTGACCTTAATCATCTGGTTAGCGTACGTCTAAAGGCTTTGGAACCCTTCCTAGCCCCTGGAAGTAACACCAAAGGTAAATCAGACTTCCTGAACTGGCTTTGTGTAACCAAAATAATGAAGGACACGTCCAATAAGATGTGTTCCTGTTCGCTCACTGGTTTTGAACGAAAAATAGGCAGCATAATCTCTCGGACTCTCTGAGGATTAGAGACTACCATTAGGTAAAAAGGCCAGAATGGTCTTAAAAACTGAATGGTCTGGAAAGGGAGTGCCTTAACAGAAAGGGTTTTGCGTTTACTCACTTTCCTTGCCGCAGTGATCGCCACAAAAAAAAAACAGTTTTGAGAGTGATCAACCATAACCAGCCAGATTCCAATTGCTGAAAAAGGTTCCTTTGTGGGAACCTGTAAAACTAATGAGTGACCCCGACTGGGAAGGGGGCGACCAAAGGCTTGGTCTTTGCCTACTTAAGGCTCTAAGAACCTTACTATACCAAGGTCTGATGTTAGATGCCCTTCCAGGAATACGCTAAAAGCGAAAACCTGACTCTTCAATGTTTATGGGGCTAAACCTTTATCTGCCCCTGACTGCAGGAACTCTAGAACGGCTACGAGGCTGTGCACATTGAAGGAGTTCTCTGAGCATCAGCTGTTGAACCGTCTCCATACCTTCAAGAAAATGGTCTGAGTTTCTATTTACCTGCAATTCAGAAGAGTGGCTATTAAACAGTCTGAGAC
Organism: Lithobates pipiens; assembly: GCF_037356315.1. Lineage (NCBI taxonomy): Eukaryota > Metazoa > Chordata > Amphibia > Anura > Ranidae > Lithobates > Lithobates pipiens. Next base: position 19,623,324 of record NW_027507685.1, on the reverse strand, counting down.
CTCTTTGCCCTTCAGCAATTCCTTCTCAGTAGCCAAGCTGCAAGAATCCACCTGGGGACCGCAGACTGGACCCTGGGAGAAGGGACACTCCTAGACCGGGAAAACCCGGGGGGGGGGGGGGGTTCCACTGACAGGCCCTTCAGAATGGAGAACCACGGCCTCCTGGGCCCAAGAGGTGCGATTAGAAAATAGGTAGTAATCTCCACCTGAAAACTTCCCTGACCCTGCAGGAATTAGAACGGGAGGGGAGAAAGCATAGCACTTAGAGAAACCCTAACTCTGTGCTTTAGTGTGTCTGCTCCCGACCTCCCATCTCCCCTGTTCATGGAACAGGAGATGGCTTCCTTTGCGTTTTCCCTTGAGAAAAAGAGAGGTCTATCCAAGGAATCCCCCCAACTCTGGGTGATCCATTCGAAGAACCTCCTGCTTGAGAACCTGGTTGCTCTGAGGAAATCTAATATCAGGATTTGCTCTCCTTTCAAACGGATCACTGAAAAGACAGGATTTTAATATTCGGCCCATCTGAGGATGGCCTTCGCTAGGACCCATAAGGATCCGCTCCAGGAGTCCCCGTCCTGTCGACGCAAGCCACTGCCAAGGGATTGTTTCCATGACTCTTACATGAAGTCTCCAGAGAACTCTGAGAGGTCCTGAGAACCAGATCTACTGTTCTCAACTCCCTCCAATTTGAGGATCTCTTAGATTCCTTCCTCTCCCAGGTACCCTGTACCAAACAGGAGTCTAGGTGTGTACCCCAACCTAAGCCGTTCGTATCGGTTGTAACCACCCTGGATACTGGGAAACTCCATTCTAGGTCTTGTAACAAACGTGCTCCCTTTCCCAAAGGGACCTCTTTACCTGAGTTGGAACCAAAGAGTCCCAAGACCCCTGACTGTGGTCCCAAAGCTTCAAGATGAATAGTTTACAGAGGACGGTAACATGACCCCGTCCACTGAACTGCTAGGAGCGTGGCTGTCAGTAAACTCAACCTGCCTAACTGAGTTTTTGACGGTTGCCCTGGAGAAACAACAGTGCTCTGTCTATCTTCTGGATCTTCTCCAAGGAGGGAAGACCTTTTGTTCTGTTGAGCCCAGCACCTACCCCAGGAAGGTGACCCCCTGGTAAGGAATTTAAGTTGGGTTTCTCTAGGTTCAGAGGCCAACCCAGGCTCACTAACAGGTCTTTTGTTACCTGTTGATCCCAAATCGACTGCGTCAGAGAAGGTACAAACCGGAGAAGATCTTCAGGACACACGATCACCGAGACTCCCCTGAGACGCAGGAATGCCAGAACCTCTACCATCACTTTGGTGAAGATAGGAGGAGGAAAGGGATAGCCCAAAAGGGAAGTGCTTTGAACTGAATGTGTAGCACCCCTACAGAAGTTATCACTGCCAGCCTAAGGAAACGCTGGTGGTTCTCTGCAATGGGAATATGCAGGTATGCATCCATACTATCCATGCCCTGAAACAGTTTTGGTGGAAGAGGTGCCCTCACCCAGTGACCAAAACCAACGAAAGCCATCTGTAGGTGACTAAGACACACAGACGTTTCAGGTTCAGGATGAGCCTGAACTTTTTTCCCAAAGGCTTGTGAACCACAAAAATGTGAGAATAGGAGCCCTTTCTATATATCCTGCTGGGACCTGTATTACCACTTCCTGTTCCTCTAACTCCTGAAGAGGAAAGAAGGGCACATTTTGGCAGCTCAGTGACAAGGAGTCTCAAAAGAGGAGAGCTCTGAAAACTCCAAACGGTAACCTCTTACGATGATCCCCAACACAAACTGATTGGAGGTGATCATCTCCCACTGGGGGAGGAAGGCCCCTTTTTTACTGCTCCCCATATTTCTTCTTAAGGGGAAAAGGCCTTTTTCTTCTCAGCCGTGCGATCTAGCACTGCTTCAAGACCTGGCCCAAACAGCAGTAAACAGTAGCAGTAACAGCAGTCTCCTGTAAAAAGGATTCCAGAGCTTTGCTTTGGACGCCTTGTCCCCCTGCCATGTCTTCAGCCTTAAGGCCCTCCAGGCTGAGTTGGTCAGAGCCGAGGACCTTGCATACATTCGCATGGATTGAGCCGAAGCACCCGCAGTGTATGCTGACTCCTTAAGCACCATGGGAAAGGAGGATAGAAAAGTCTCCTCTGCCATCATTGCTTCATGCATTAATCTGGATAAGCGAACACTTCATATTACGAGCCACCACTGTGGCTCCTATGGCAGGCTTAGATATTTTCTTAAGAGAAAAAGCCCATGCATCCTTCAGAAGTGAGTCCATCATTTCAAACATAGGGTCTGAAAGTATTCCCATGTCCCTGAGGACAGGTCAGTATGCCTGGACGTCTGAAGAAAGGTAGTCTCTAACCTGGGAGATTCTATTCCAGACAAGAGCTTCCTCTTCCGCCCAAGAAAAAACCTTTGCTTTAATGCACCAGAAAAGAAAGGTTTTCCTTCGGGACCCCGCCATTCCTGATGGCATCGATCAAGACATCCTGAACCGGGAACACCCGCTTCCCCCAGGTCCTAGTACATCTGATCGTGGGGTGACAATGCCTTCTTCCTAAAGTGGTATGAATAGCTCTCAAGAGCTTATCCACTTCATCCAGGGGGAAGTTTATATCGAGGGGTTCTTTTGGGTTCCCCACCCAAGCCCTCACCTTTATCAGATTCCCTTGGGAGTCTGAGACGGCACTGTCAACTTCTTCCTCAACTTCCTCTCTGGAACCCTCTAGGCTCTCCCTTAACCTGCAGGAGGAACATCCATCGGGTTAGGTGGAACACTCTGCTGTGCTGGTGAAAGAGTGCTCTGGAGCTGAGGCCACTGGAACCTTCACAGAAGCCGCCAGATATGCACCGTGTTCTGCTGCCTGTTTCCGGATGGCGCTCAAACAGGGACCTGAACCCTCTGAGGCCACTGGAACCTTAGGTTAAAGGTCTGACTGAGCTATCCGGTGCTTCAATACACTCTTTACCAAGTGCCTTTGAACCAGGGATTCCCCCAAAGAGGCTCTATATGAAGGACGCTCCCTCCTAGAACCAAGGGGAGACTTGCTCATGTCCTTCTGAGACATAGAGATAAAAGAGCAGCATAAAATCCTAAAAAAAAAGAAACACCAGCACTACTTAAGAGGACCACCGGGAGTGCCCTCCCCTAGGATCAATCTCCATCTGGATCCCAGACGCACTGCCCTTCCCCCCGACCACCTAGGGGGAAAAAACACCAGTGGAGCTACTGGTTGTAAGGTAAGGGAACCCCTCGCCAGGGCTTTTACCTTTGAGTGGCTGGTGCCGTTACTCCTGGAGCTCCCGAAGCCACTGCTTTGGACATTCTCCTGTTGAGGAAGAGTGGTACGAACGTGCCTCCAACAGCTACCTGTGCAACTGTAGAAAGAGAGGCTGCACCAGCCGAACGCTAGGTTCCCCTCCACGTGCCGCGTCCGGAACCGGAAGACGCGGATCCAACGAAGAGGTCCGCCCCCACCGGAATTGACGTCGCCCGCCACCTGGTCCGGCCTCTGGCTCCCAGCCGACTGGATACACAGGGGGGCCTTGGACGTCCTCGTTGCAGCGCCCCACTGGGCGAAACGCAGGGATGAACCTCCCCAAAAACTTCCTGCTTTCCCCAAGCGAAGATTGGAGTGCGTATATAGAAAAAGGTCAGTCAAAAGTTCAGCTTCCCCAGCCGACCGGACTGCCTGTTCCGTTAAAACACCCGCGGGTGAACGGACGGACGACCCTGTAAAACTTCCTGCTTTCCCCAAGCGAAGTTTAGGGTGTATAGACAGTACGAACGCTTCAGCTCCCCGCTGATCCGACTGTCAAGGGCCGACCGATAGACGGTCGGGTAACCGAGTGGGGCCGGGGCTCCGCTCGGATAGCTTCAGTCTCACCAACCGAATTCAGCTAAGGTTCCTTAGCAAAGTCTCCCCACCGGAGGAAACACCATAACTGAGGAACAAAGGGTGGAGGAGGCTTAAATCATGAAAATGAAGGCGGTGTTTCCTAAGAGGGGAGGAGCCAGTGTCTCTCAAAGGTGGCTGTCCTGAAAGACGATTGGGGAAAATAGAGTACTGAAAAAATCCCCATCATAGTACAACAATGGTATGATTATAATATTGCAGGGATTTCCCACTATATCCATGTCCTTATATAAGGTTACTGTATATGGACCATATAAACAAATCCTTGCTAATTCCAAAGCAACTAGCACAAGGAGAGAGTGGCCTGTATACCTGTATATTGAGAGCTGAAGCCACGCTGTTCATCTGATGCACACACCAGCATGAGACTGGACAAGTGTGTATTCCCTTTAGGTTGGGTTCACACCGCTGCGGCTGGGAGACCCGGATGTGCTTCGCACCGCACTGCAGTGCAAATCACATCCGATCTCTGTGTGATGCGAGTTCAGCCATACAGATAGTATGGCTGAATTCGCATTGCACCCGCCGCAAACTCGCACGGGACCCTTTTTTTGGTCCGCAGCAGAATCGGATCGCATGGGTGTTCACACCATGCGATCCGATTCCTGTCCGAGTTTGCAGATCGCACTGCGATAAGCAAACTGATCTGGGGGTGTCATTAACATTTCACTGACACTCCCAGCAGTCCGCATAGGGCAGTGTGAACTGCCGGCGGGAGGCATGCGATGCGGGAAAACGCAGCGGATTTGCGGCGTTCCCGCATCGCTCCAGTGTGAACCTAGCCTTAAGCCCAGCGGCTGATCGTTCGATCAGTAACAGCTGGGAGAAGGAAGGGATGGACAGAGGAGAGCATAAAAAAAAAAAAAAACATATTGGAAAATAGTCCTGAAAAAATCCCCATCATAGTACAACAATGGTATGCGATTATAATATTGCAGGGATTTCATACTATATCCATGTCCTTATATACGGTCAGTGTATATGGACCATAGAATCAAATCCCCCCAATAGTTCCAAAGCAATTGGCACAGAGAGAGAGCGTGACCTGTATATTGAGAGCTAAAGCCACACTGTCCGTCTGATGCACACACCAGCATGAGACTGGGCAAGTGTGTATTCCCTTTTAAGCCCAGCGGCTGATCGTTAGATCAGTAACAGCTGGGAGAAGGAAGGGATGGACAGAGTGAGTGGAAGGGAGGGACAGAGTGAGTGGAAGGGAGGGACAGAGTGAGTGGAAGGGAGGGACAGAGTGAGTGGAAGGGAGGGACAGAGTGAGTGGAAGGGAGGGACAGAGTGAGTGGAAGGGAGGGGACACGCCCCCCAAGCCATTGGCGCACAGGCCCGCCCCCAACTAGATCCCCACTATGAGACTCCTAATGATAATAATAATGGCGTCATAATGCCCAACCTCAAGAGGGGGCGTGGTAAAGGGATGGAGGTGGCCGGCGTCCGCGCCGATCGCTGGCGGCGCACCGGTCACCCGGGCAACAGGAGATAACAAATCTCCAGCCCGGATGATCAGAAATATGGAGGCCACAAGGGTTCAAAACAAACAGTGACCCTGCGGCCCCCGTGCGCCGAGAGCACAGCCCAGGAAGTGCTGATCAAAGTGCCCATACATTCGTCCACATGTCGGCCGCAAAACAAGATCCTGGAGGGCAGAGACCACTCTACAGGGTTGGGGGAGAGGAACAATACAGGGGAGTAGAGAGAGAAAAAAAAAAAGGAATTTATTTATAAAAGAATCAAATAATATTTATGTTAACATTACATGTCATCATAAAATACAACTCTGACAATATATAAATATGAAAAACAGTATAGATCAATGCATCAAACTTGGAACATCACATAAAGTGCATAAGACCATCATAGACCCATCAATTACCACACAATTCATGCAATTAAGTTGTGTGGAGCTAACGGAAAACTGCCACCATATTGTTGCAGAAACACCTGCCTGTTCTCAAGCCTATCAAAGGGATATATACAGAACAAACCAACTGGTCAACCAGCCCCATCATTCAGACGATCATAAGCTGCACCTAACAAAATTGTGACATATTGGCCTCAACACGGACCCACTCCGACCCCCCAGAGGTAAATCCCTCAAGAAAGGGGCGGAATGAGATCGCGTCATTGAGGCCAGGGGGTTTGGTGGCCTGGGGGTGATAAATCCATCTCCGTTCAGCCTGCAAGAGGGTTTTATTCCAATCGCCCCCACGTAGCCCTGAATGTATGTGATCCAGAATCAAAAATGAAATTCGTGGAAGAACTCCAGCACGGATCATAGTTACATGTCTGCCAAGGGGTAAATCTGGGTTGCAAGATTTCATTGCAGCAATGTGCCGGTAAGCACGTCTCCAGAATTCTTGGTTGGTCTTGCCCACATAATAGCATGAGCATTCACACACTAAGAGATATACAACACCAATCGTCTTGCAGTTCGCATAGTGTCTAGGTTTGTATTTTTCTCCATTTGGAAGTCTAATGTTGGAATTGATATTCATAAATTGACAATAAGGACAGCCCCCACACCTAAAAGTTCCCATGCATTTACACGGATCTCGTTTGCCCCCTCCACCCAAATATTCACTGGACACAAGACTGTCGCCAATCGATTTGACCCTTCTGAATGTAAATGAAGGTTGATCCGAGACAAAGGGACCAATAGTTGGGTCCATTTTTAAAACATGCCAATAGCGTTGTATGATATTTTGTAAACTTTTGTGTTGATTGGAAAATGTAGTTATAATTCTAATTGGAGCTGTGCGATTTTGTTTAGATTGGGGATGATGGATAAGATCCCATCTATTTTTGGCCTTAGCTCATTGAAAGGCCCGCTTCAAGCATTTTTTGGTATACCCACGTGTCAGGAGTCTATCCCTTAATGCGTTGGCCTCTTTTTGAAAGACCTCGTCATCAGTGCAATTTCTCCTGATGCGTGGTTATTGACTATATGGGATCGACTGAATAAGGGGCTGTGGGTGAAAGCTGGTGGCATGCAGGATGGAACCATGTTAAATGAACTGCAGTGCAAATCCGTAAAATGCAAAAAGCACAAAAAATGCATAGGTGTGAATCAAGCCTTAGGCTCGATTCACACTAGTGCGTTTTTTGATGCATTTTGCAGAAATGCAAGGAAATTTTTTAACATGGGTTCCTATGGAACATGTTCACATCAATGCATTTTGTGCCTCTGCGTTTTTGGAAAGGGTCAGGGACTTTTTTTTCCATGCGAAATGCAGCGTTTTGCATGTAATAGAAGTCAATGGACCTGCATCAAAAACGCAAGTACCGCGTTTTTGCCGCGATTTGCGTTTTGCGTTATTTTTTTTACATGTAAAATGGGCTGTAGTGCAAATCTGCAAAATGTAAAAAGCACTAAAAATGCATAGGGGTGAATTCAGCCTTACAAAGGGTTAATATACCACTCACCAAAACCATCGTATTTGTAGTAGCATGTGATGAACTAGGACTGGGTTCTCCAGTCCTACTGGATAGCCTGTGACCGCTGTGAGCATTCGGGTCATCTACACACAGAGGAGAAGGAGGAACATCCATTCCACAATCTCCTCTAGTCTAGAATTTAGTGTAAACAGCATTAAAGCATACATCTATCCTGCCTTGTATCAATGATTCAGGCTGGTGGTGGTGTAATGATGTGGGGATATTTGCTTGGCATACTTTGGGCCCTTTAGTAGCAATAGAGCATCGTTTAAATGCCATGGCCTACCCGAGTATTGTTGCTGACCATGTCCATCCCTTTATGACTAGAGTGTACCCATCTACTGATGGCTACTTCCATATTGCCCTATATCGCAAAGCTCAAATCATCTCAAACTGATTTCTTGAACATGGCAACAAGTTCACTGTACTCCAACGACCTCCACAGTCACCAGATCTCAATACAATAGAGCACCTTTGGATGTGGTGAAATGGGAGATTTGCATCATGGATGTGCAGACGATAAATCTGCATCAACTGTGTGATGCTATCATGTCAATATGGCCCAAAATCTCTGAGGAATATTTTCAACTCCTTGTTGAATCTATGCCACAAAGAATTAAGGCAGTTCTGAAGACAAAATAGAGTCAAACCCTGTACTAGCAAGGTGTACCTAATAAAGTGGCAAGTGAGTGTATTTGCTTTTCCTATATCTATCCTTTAAATATGCATATATTTAACTGCAAATCGATTTTCATTTGTACTGTACTACTACAGTTCACTTGTGCATAGATCCTGCTTCTAAAGATGTTACTTTGGTTAAAGTGGTTGTAAACCCTTACAACCAACTTTGACCTACAGGTAAGCCTAGATTAAAGAGGAAGTAAACCCTGATGGGTTTACTTCCTCTTTCATTCCCTGCAAAGGCAAAGCATAATGGACTACTATGCATCGCATAGTAGCCCATTATGTGTCACTTACCTGACACAGGAGCCAGCGATGTCACCGCTGTCCCCTGTAGTCCGGCGCATCCATCTTCTCGGTGGGTCTCGCAGCTCCGCCGCTGTCATTCGGCGGAGTCGCGATGACGTCGCTCCCGCGCATGCGCACGGGAGCCGACACGCGCGGCAGCTCCATTGTTGGAAATGCCGCGCTCAGTGCGCCTGCACGCCACTGTCGCATGCGCCGTAGACAGCGGTGCCTGTCTTCGGGTAAATATCTCCTAAACCGTGTAGGTTTAGGAGATATTTCTTGGACCTACAGGTAAGCCTTAATCTAGGCTTACCTGTAGGTCAAAGTGGTTTGTAAGGGTTTACAACCACTTTAAGGCTTACCTGTAGGTCCAAGAAATATCTCCTGAACCTATATGGTTTAGGAGATATCTACCTGAAGACAGCCACTGCTGTCTATGGCGCATGCGCCGTAGACAGCGGCGCGCAGGCGCACTGGGGCAGGCCGCAGATCGCGGCGATATGCCACGAGTGTCGGCTCCCGTGCACATGCGCGGGAGTGACGTCATCGCGGCTCCGGTGAATCACAGCGCCGGAGCTGCGAGACACGGAAGTCGCTCCGGGATCCATGGCAGCGGCGAAGAGGAAGACGGAGGACCGCTTCGGGGGCTTCGTTCTCAGGTAAGTTATTCATAATGAGCTAGTATGCTATGCATACTAGCTCATTATGCCTTTGCCTTACAGGGTGTGCTTTTAAAAAAAAATAAAAAATTTGCCCTTACTTCCTCTTTAAAGTCCAGCACTGGTTTCTTGGTGACCGATAATGCCTGTAATGCTTGCAGTAACTATGAATGAAGTGCATTGTAAGCAGTAATGCTTAGATTGTGTAGAGCACTTAGAAGGCTTATTTCTCTCTGTCGCCACTCCGCTTTCTGACACATGCACCCCTGATACAGCAATTTCAACTCTGACGTGTGAATCAGATTTGAGCTGCTTAGTTTGAACGAAAAGGGAATTCAATTTGGGCCTCTGCAGATCAGGGGATGAACCATCAGAAGAACTAGGTCATGTACTCAAATCTGACCCAAGCTGATGCATGTACGAATGAATGCATATTTTTGTTTTGTTTTGTTTTGTTACCAAGAGATGAAATACCAAAAATAAAAACTTGAAATAAAAAAACAGTACCCTCCTATCTTTAAATCCACAGACAGATGGTACAATATTCTCATGTAATGGAGTTCAGCCGTTCAGATGTTCTCTAACCAAGAAATAGTCAATGATAACATTATGCACCACATCACCAAAACAGGGAGCCTGTGCTTCTTTTCGGCCAATTTATGGCAGCTAATACAGATCATGCGAGGCTACTGAAGACAGGACAGTTTGATTTTTACATACACTGCACAAGCTACAAAATCCCTACATATAATAATTCAGATAAAACAATATTTTTATTTCCAGGCTTTGTAAACTGCAGTAACATGTATCATGTCCATGACAGCAGGAATTGGAATTGAGTTTACCCTTCCGGATTGCCAGAAATAACGTATTTTTTGACAATCACTTCTATTTCTCCGACTCTGCCCATGATCTTCTAGATTGTAAGCTCTAACGAGCAAGGCCCTCTAGTCCCTCCTGTATTGATTTGTATTGTAAGTGTACTGTCTGACCTCATGTTGTAAAGCGCTGCGCAAACTTTTGTCGCTAAATAAATCCTGTATAATAATAATAATAAAATAGCACACTGTAGTGCTGTTTTTTTTTTTTTTTTTTGCTGTGCTACTTTTTTTTTGCTCTGCATCTGTTTCCTGCACTTGACGATAGTGATGACGATGTTAATTTCTTTTAAATAATTACCTTTATTTAAAGTTAAAGCGGGAGTCCGCCGGGACTCCGCGTTTTTTTTTTTTTTTTTTAAAGCCAGCAGCTACAAATACTGCAGCTGCTGACTTTTAAAATAGTGACACTTACCTGTCCAGCGCGCCCGCGATGTCGGCACCCGAAGCCGATCTCTAGATCGTCTTGTCGGGTGCTGCCGCCGCCATCTTGGGTATGGGAATCAGGAAATGGAGCCTTTCGGCTTCATTTCCCGGTTCCCTACTGCGCATGCGCGAATCGCGCTGCGCAATAAGGATGGTCCCCGCTGCCTCTGGGATCTGTGTGTTTCCCAGCAGGCAGCGGGGCACTTGCGCAAAGGGGCGGGCACTCCCGGAAGTGGGTGCAGAATACCTGTACTGTACAGGTATCTGCACCCCCCTCCCCCCTGAAAGGTGCCAATTGTGGCGCCGGAGGGGGGGAGGGTTCCGATGAGCGGAGGTCCACTTTAGGGTGGACCTCCACTTTAATAATAATACTCAAAGGGGGTTATTTACTAAAGGAAAATCTACTTTGCACTGAAAGTGCACTTGGAAGTAAAGTTGCTGTAGATCTGAGGGGGACATGGAAGGAAAATAAAAACAGCATTTTAGCTTGCACATGATTGGATGATAAAATCAGCAGAGCTTCCACTCATTTCAGATCTACCCCTTAGATTGAGGCTGGGTTCTTACCGCTGCGACAGCGAGAACCGGATGTGATTCGCACCGCACTGCAGTGCAAATCACATTCGATCTCTGTGCGATGCGAGTTCAGCCATACAGATAGTATGGCTGAATTCGCATCGCACCCGCCGCAAACTCGCATGGGACCCTTTTTTTGGTCCGCAGCAGAATCGGATCGCATGGGTGTTCACACCATGCGATCCGATTCCTGTCCGAGTTTGCAGATCGCACTGCGATATGCGAACTGATCTGGGGGTGTCATTAACGTTTCACTGACACTCCCAGCAGTCCGCATAGGGCAGTGTGAACTGCCGGCAGGAGGCATGCGATGCGGGAAAACGCTGCGGATTCGCGACGTTCCCGCATCGCTCCGGTGTGAACCCAGCCTCAAAGTGACTGCACTTCCAAGTGCACTTTTAGTGCAACGTGGATTTGCCTTTCATAAATAACCCTCAAAGTCTTCTTTTTTAATAACATACTATATTTATTACACTTACTTGACTTATAGGACCACAAAAAATATTTTGATGTGTGGATTTAATAGTTGTAGTAATAGTCCAGTATATTAATTAATGCAGACCAAGCTGGCTGACTGGCAAAATAATAGTGGCAGGGGATGGAGCAAACTATAACACTGTCAGGGTACTCAAGCAGTTAAAGCGCCTGTTAACCCAACACTTCATATTCTTGATATATACCCGCTGCACCATGTACTTGTATGAGCAAATAACCTGTTCTCTTTGTATCGCTTCCTTTATGTAAAATCACTGGTGTTCCTGCCAGTCTCTCTGCTTTCCTATTAATAACTGACCACTAAGGATGAGCTCAGGCGTGTTCACACAGCCCACGTGCAGAGCCAACCAGGAAGTCGGCACTACGCTGTGATAAACAAGCAGTGAGCCATTATCCTGATGCGCGAGATCGGAAATGTCTCACTGCTTGCGATTAGCGCAGCGCCGACTTCCTGGTGGGCTCTGCACATGGGCTGTGCGAACACACTAGAGCTCATCCTTACTGACCACACTAAGCAAGGGAGCACACCTGGTCAGTTCTCTAGCTATGCTGGGAGCTCAGTGTACTCTCCAACGATCAGACTTATTCTGACACACCCCCACTGCACAGCCATTCACGGGGACGCTCAGTGTACTGCTGCTTCTCCAACCCCAGCTCTTATGCAGCTCAGAACAGAGGGAATGTGATAATTTATAAAAAAAAAAAAAAGGGATTTACAATGTATTTTTTTTATATCTATGCAAAAATGTTTTGCCTTTCATTTCTAGTTTAAACTGAATGAGTTGTTTTACAAGGTGATCATTTACAATCACTTATAAGTGACTGTTTAAATAAACTAAACTGTTGGGATTCAGGAAGTGTGACAATCCCAACCCCTGCCACTGTAATGTTTTCTGGCCAGCTTTGGCTATTATCTCCAGAGTCAGTGTCCCGAAGAACACCTGCGTTGGGAGGTTCTCTTTCACCAAGTCTATTTTAAAGTCAACCTTTGGGCTCCAATTGGTTGCACTTTAATCACTTCCCGACCGATGCATGTTGGCAGAATGGCACGGGCAGGCATATATGGCGTACACGTACGTTCATTTCTATATGCCGCCCTGCCTAGCAACAAGTGACACTGATCTCTGCTCCATGTGATTGGAGCAGAGATCAGTGTTCATTAACACAAAGCCCAGCCCCCCACAGTTGGTAACACACCCCTAGGAACACTTAACCGCTACACTGCCACCCCCTGGTTAACCCCTTCACTGCCAATGTCATTTACACAGGAATCAGTGCATTTGTATAGCAGTAATTGCTGTATAAAATGACAATGGTCCCAAAAATGTGTCAAAAATGTCCGATGTGTCCGCCATAATGTCGCAGTCACAATAAAAATTGCTGAGCGCCGCCATCATTAGTAAAAAAAAAAAAATTATAAAAATGCCATAAAACTATCCCCTATTTTGTAAACGCTATAACTTTCGCGAAAACCAAATCAATAATCGCTTATTGCGATTTTTTTTACCAAAAATACGTAGAAGAATACATATCGGCCTAAACTGAGGGAATTTTTTTTTTTTTTTTCGATATTTTTGGGGGATATTTATTATAACAAAAAGTAAAAAATGCATTTTTTTCAAAATTGTCACTCTATTTTTGTTTATAGCACAAAAAATAAAAACCACAGGGGTGATCAAATACCACCAAAAGAAAGCTCTATTTGTGGGAAAAAAAGGACGTCAATTTTGTTTGGGAGCAACGTCGCACAACCGCGCAATTGTCAGTTAAAGCGACGCAGTGCCGAATTTCAAAAAGTGGTCTGGTCTTAAGCCAGCAAAATGGTCCGTTCTGAAAGTGGTTAAAGCGGTCTTGTACTCACATTTTCAGCAACATCCTAAGCCAATCTCTTTCTGCCATAGATGTGCAATTGACCCTTAAAAAAAAAAAATCAGATCGCCGTAATTACCTTTTTAATTGCGATTCTAAAAGTAACTTCCGGGCTCTCCTCCCGTGGGAGTAGGCGTGGTTATCGCCTTTCCCCGCCTCCGCAAAGTCCCCTGGGAGCTTTCGCACATTCTTCCCATGAATCAGTGGGGAACGCAGTCCTGCCGAAATCTCGTGAGATTTCAGGACTGAATGACGCCACTGATATCACTGAGCATGCGCGGGATTGAGCGGTGAATGCTGGGAACACAGCATTCACCGCATCCCGGAACCAAGTGCTTGTGGGCTTCAAATGCCCACAAGAAAAATGGAAACGGCCGGGAGGAATTTTTAAAAGTTAAACTCACGGACGAAATCGGCAAGCCAGGGAAAAAAAAAACAGCAACAAGCGAGTGCTAGACTAATAGTATAATCAGATATCAATGACACAAAAAAAAAAAAAAAAAAAACGATAGGTCAGCGGAATCCCACTTTAAGGGTAATTTTAAATGTGGCATTAAAGGATGTGACTAGTGTCACTTCATTAAAAAGGGCAAATATGTGAACTCTAGCACTAATGGCAAAACTATTGATATTTCATCATTCATCTGCAGTCCTCAACGTTGTCCATTTCTTTGCACTTCTTCAAAAGAGCTTGAAAAGCACATTGTGAACCCAAGTCTTCCCTGAAATCTTTGCCTGAGATCATCAGACTTTGCTGGTGCAGTAGAAGTACCTTGTGTCTTGTGGTTGTGCTCAGTCTTGCCATGGTGCATGACCTGTGGCATGAAACTGTCCTCCACAACCTCACCTTAGTAGAGTTTGCTTGTTCCTCACCCAGTTTTACACCTCCTACACAGCTGTTTCTGTTTTAGTTAAGGATTGTGTTTCAGCCTGCATATGAAATTGAAGATCATTAGCACCTGCTTGCTATGTTTGCTTAATCAGACACCTGATTCTAATCCTACATAATCCCTGATTTGTGCAAGTGTACAAAGTGTGCCAGTCAGGGGCGTTGCTAGGTGGCAAAAAGACCAGGGGCTTCAGCCTGAAGTCCGATGCTGGCATGGGGGGGGTGGTCGGGGCACGGGGTTTTTTGGCTGGGCGAGCTCACTTGCTGGTTGCTGCCTGGGGCTTACCAGTGCCCATCAATTTTGACCACTCAGCTACCTGACACACTGCCATTACACTGACCTCACCTACATGACCTACCTAACATACACTGACTTACCTGACATGCATACACCTACCTAACATACACTGACCTCACCTACATACACCTACCTAACATACATACACTGACCTACCTAACATACACTGACCTCACCTACATACACCTACCTAACATACACTGACCTCACTTACATACACCTACCTAACATACATACACTGACCTACCTAACATACACTGACCTCACCTACAAACACCTACCTAACATACACTGACCTCACTTACATACACCTACCTAACATACATACACTGACCTACCTAACATACACTGACCTCACCTACATACACCTACCTAACATACATACACTGACCTACCTAACATACACTGACCTCACTTACATACACCTACCTAACATACATACACTGACCTACCTAACATACACTGACATCACCTACAAACACCTACCTAACATACATACACTGACCTACCTAACATACACTGACCTCACCTACATACACCTACCTAACATATACTGACCTCACTTACATACACCTACCTAACATACATACACTGACCTACCTACATACACTGACCTCACCTACATACACCTACCTAACATACATACACTGACCTCACCTACATACACCTACCTAATATACACTGACCTCACCTACATACACCGACCTACCTCACCTACATACACTGACCTCACCTACATACACCTCACCTACCATACATACACTGACCTACCTAACATACATACACTGACCTACTGCCCCTACATACACTGACCTCACCTACATACACTTACCTAACATACATACACTGACCTACCTAACATACATACACTGACCTCACCTACATACCTAACATGCATACACTGACCTACCTCACATACATACACTGACCTAACATACATACACTGACCTCACCTACATACACTGACCTACCTCACCTACATACACTGACCTACCTCACATACATACACTGACCTACCTCACATACATACACTGACCTACCTCACATACATACACTGACCTCAACTACATACACTGACCTACCTCACCTACATACACTGACCTCACCTACATACACTGACCTCACCTACATACACTGACCTACCTACCTAACATACACTGACCTACCTGACATGCATACATCAAACATACATACACTGACCTACCATACATACACTGACCTACCTAACATACACCGACCTACTTAACATGCATACAATTACACCTACCTAACATACACTGACCTTGCCACGAGCTCTTCTTCACTCTGCCATCCGCCCCCAGCGCAGTCACTGACAGATCACCCAACCGCTCCTCCGATGCCATGATGCTCTTTCTGAGCGCCGAGCGGGGATCTCCGTGAAGTAGTGCGACGCAGCGGCGGTGTTGTAATTCCCGCCTTCTGGAGCCTGCAGCACCTATGATGGACATCACACATCCCGCGGTCCCGCCATTGGACCAGTGGGAGCTCCATCATAGCTCCAGAAGGCAGGACCCGGGGACCTGCTAGGTTACTCGGCGGATCAGATCGGTCCCCACTCGGCAGTGGCTGGCGGTGCTCGGGGCTGACAATTTGATGGAGCCTTCCCGAGACTCGGGGCTTTTCGGGGACCCATTCGGGGCTCCAGCCCCCCCTAGCCACCCCCTGCCGACGCCCCTAGTGCCAGTGTAGGAACTGATGGTGGGTTAAAGCCAAAGGGTAATCACACTGAATATTGATTTAATTTAGATTTTTCTTCTGTTTACTTACTTTGCATTCAGTAAATTGATAATAATAAACATCTAAAATATATATCTTGAAACCATTCTTACTTTACAGCATTTCTTCATACCTGCCTAAAACTTTTGCTCAGTACTGTAAATGGAACTTCAAAAATGTGAAATTTTTTCACTGACTTTGGACAAAAAAAACAAACCCTGCCCACAGTGCAAAAAAATAAAAAATAAGAAAAGTAAAATGACAGTAGATCTCTTACCTTCATGAAGCATATACTGGGCTGATCAGATGAATGATACCCTAATTCATGCCAAGGGGAAGTACTAGCCAGCAGTGGTGGCTGGTGTTTTTCTTTTGGGGGGGGGGGGCAGCACCTCAACCCCCCTGCTCGCTGTCTGCCTGTCTTTCCAGCACTTACCCCATCTAGGCAGCGGCATCAGGCAGCGGCTCCTGTGTCCTTTCCTACATCGGCCATGTGTCTCCTTCCCTCCCCCTAGACATCCAATAGGATCGCCTGTCCTTTCAGACCCGCTTCCTGATTGGCCTGGAGGACAATCAGTGTTACAATAGTGAATATTCATTCACTATTGTGATACACCTGGGTGGGCTTCCGAGCGCACTCTCTGCACCCCAAGCCCACCCTATTTTGAAGCCTATTAGAGCCTCTGGCCTCTGGCTCTAATCAGCTTTTCGAAATAAAAACCCTGTATTGAAATCCATACATCCGGCATCCTGCAAGGGGCTGGATACATGGATATGGGGGGCAACGTCATGGATAGGGGAAGCGGCATCCATGCACCATTAATGGACGGGCTGCCCCTGCTAGCCAGTACCACATATGGTTCAAATTCTTTCCAGAATGTTGACATACCACTACTGTTAAAGTCATCTACACCCTCATAACGTTATTTTTTTTCCTATATGAGGTTTGACGTTCTAAATTTACACAGGATTTAGGATTGTGTTTTTGGTTTAGGTTCAAATAGTGCTTAGCAGGTTTTTTTTCTTCCATTATCCTTGTCCCTAGATAGGCCAACATAAATTATATTCAGGTTAACCTGCTCTTACCTTTCAAAGATGGCATGATAAATACTGTGCATTTTGCTTATAGCCACAGTCATCCATTACAATGATGTTCTCTCTGCTTATACAATTTGAGTATGATAAATGTATTCTCTTTATGACTTCCACCCTTTGTCATTAGTTTGTCATGTCCTAGAAAAGGTTTATGATGCTAGGATGTAAATCTGAATCCGTCATGATGTGTTACTATTGCACATAACAGCTGGTCAGACAATTTTGTTCTCCCCTTGTTTTTTGGGGGGAAAAATAGCAATAAAAACGCTGTTGTGAGAAGGCTAATTTGAAAGTTCCTTTCCTGATTCCCAGGCCACATACTAACTCTGGGGTGATAAAGCTGAACCTACGCGGGTTTTTTACTGGGAGAAACCTAAGAGCCATGGCAAACTTGCAATCCTGTCTCTGGTGACAACATGCCATATAAGGCTGCTTTCACACGGGGGGGGGGGGGGGGGCATTGATGGTTAAAGTGGTTGTAAGCCCTTACAAACCACTTTGACCTACAGGTAAGCCTAGATTAAGGCTTACCTGTAGGTCCAAGAAATATCTCCTAAACCTATACGGTTTAGGAGATATTTACAAAAAGACTGCCACCGCTGTCTACGGCGCATGCGCCGTAGACAGCGGCGCACAGGCGCACTGGACAGGCCGCAGAGTGTGCCACGAGTGTCGGCTATGCCACAAGTGTCGGCTCCCGTGCGCATGCGCGGGAGTGACGTCATCGCTGCTCCGACAAATCACAGTGCTGGATCAGCGAAACCCGGGAGTCACTCCGGGATCCGGACATGAAGACGGAGGACCACTTCGTTCTCAGGTAAGTTATTCATAATGAGCTAGTATGCTATGCATACTAGCTCATTATGCCTTTGCCTTGCAGGTTGCTTTTTTTTCCCCATGGGTTTACAACCACTTTAAACTCTGCTAATTTTAGTCGTTTTAGCAACGATATTCGGCCTCTAGCGGGGGACTTTTAACCCCCGCTAGCGGCCGAATAAAGGGTTAAATGTGCCCGTGTAGCGCATACATACATTGAAATGAATCGGCACCGCTGCCAAAGCGATTCGGCAGCGGTGCCCATTAATTTCAATGTATGTATGTATTCAGTGTATTCTGCACCAAAGATGCTGCTTGCAGGACTTTATTTTAATGTTCTCTCTGCATGGGAGGCGTTTTTTAGGCGCTTTACAATCGCTATTTTTAGCGCAAAAGCGCCTTAAAAAGGCCTCGGTGTGAAAGGGGTCTAAGGCCTCTTTCACACATGTGAACTGTTTAGGTCTGCCTGTCAGTTTTTTAGGCGGACTTGAACGGACACTCCATGCAGGTCAGCGGTGACAAGTCTGCTCCGCTCCGATCCGCTGAATCCAGACGGATGGAAACCCTATTTTCCATCCATCTGGTAGATCAGATGAAAAAGGACAGGCGGTCCATTTTCATCTAATCCCCCATAGAGAAGAGCAGAGCTCAGACAGGTCCATCCCTGCACAGTGAGTGGAGACGGACCTGTCATCTGCCGGCTTAACGGAGAGATCCCCGCTGAGCAAACGATGTCCATGAAAACGGACATGTGTGTGTGAAAGGGGCCTAAAGGGAAATACTCACCTGTTACCACAGCATTGTTCTCTTGCTAGCAGATGAACAAGGAATCACTTCTTACTGACAAAACACAACAGAATCTGCCTTGCTAGATAGGGAACAACACCTCGCTCTTTTGGATAAGAAGGAAACAACACTTTGGAAACATGGGTATTTCTGTGCCCTATATAGCAATCATTGTCAACACGTGCTTTGGCATCAAGGGTCGGAGCATAATAGTTTCCACCTAACACAGATATTTTGATTTATGCCTGAATATTATAGAAAATTATTATATTATATAATATTCTAGAAAAAAATAGGTCACATATGGTTAAGGTCATATAGCAGTGATGGCGAACCTTGGCACCCCAGATGTTTTCAAACTACATTTCCCATGATGCTGTTGCACTCTGCAGTGTGGTTGAGCATCATGGGAAATGTAGTTCCAAAACATCTGGGGTGCCAAAGTTCGCCATCACTGTCATATAGCATTAGTAAAAAATGTAGCAGTAGCATTCTAATTCATTTTAAACCTACATTTTATGTATAATGCTAAAATGTTCCTAGGACATTTTGTAAAGGGAATGATTAGAAGTTTTGCATATTTACAGCCAGCAGCTGGAGCTGTAGGCTTCTTTTCACATGTTTCCCTACTACACTACTGAAATCATCCTTATAAATAGATCCCCTAACCCTAATAGTGTGTAGTTTAAAGTACCATAAGGATGAGAATTCAAGGAAGTATATGAATGTCATCCACTGTAATAGACAGAAGATCACGCTGTTTTAAAAACGTAATCTTCTACCTGGCACTTTTCCTTTAAGCCTCATTTACATGTAGGAAAAAATGAACTCAACTGGATCACATTCTCATATATGTGCTGCATTGCAGCATGTTGTAATTGGATCCAGTGCAATGTTCTGCATGTTTTTTATACATTGCCCTTCAGGTTCCATTCTGTTTGGATGAATGTGATCCTTTTAAATATAAGATCTTTGAAAGTGCATGGCAGCATGTATTAGCACAAGGTGCTTGTCTACATAAAATTTAGTGTGAAAAAACCTTTCCACGTGCATTAAAGTATGACTTCAGGCAAATATTTACAAAACCCTATTCAATGAATATTCTTTAAAGTGATAGTAGTTTTTTTTTTGTTTTTTTTAATAATAAACATGTTCTACTTACCTGCTCTGTGCTTTTGCACAGAGCAGTCCAAGCATTCTTTGCTCCGCCTCTGTGTGCCACCATGGGAAGGCACACACATGCTATGGTGACTGTGACAGGAGTCAACTTGGGTGGGGGGTTTGTGGAACTCAGCTTACCTTGGAGAGCTCTGGAAACTCTGTGTCCAGCTTCCCCAGACCCTCTTATATGTAAATCACCCTGTGTCCATTAGGGGCCCATGGTGCCTGAGAACTCCACTATGATCTGTGCTATTTAGACACATTGTACAACCACACTGGAATGTTGTATATATGTATATATTGTGTGTTGTCTCATGTTGTTGTGGACTCTTTTCTGGGATCGTGTGGGGTTGTATCTCAAAGTTCTATTGTGTCTGTCTGCCTTGGATATTATGGAATGGATGGATGTGGAAGGGGGGGGGGGGGGGGTGGAGATTTCCTCCTCCAGCTTTCTCTGTTGACTGTTTACTGATGAGAAATTTGAATACACCTGACCTGTGTGTCTATTGTGATTGGACAGTTTACCCCGCCCTGAATCCAAGGGTGGGGGGAAATGTCTCTGAGTTGTATATCTGTGGTAACATGTGCTTGAATAAAGGGAGTTTGATGTTGTTCACACTAAACTGTGTTACGGCTGGTGACTGGGTGAGCTAAGGAGCCTTGGATAGTGCTGGTTCTGGACAGAGGAAGCATTTTATGCAGACATAGACCTGTTGAGAACAGGGGTTCGTCACAGTGACACATGTGTGGGCTTGATCTCGAGCCAGGCTGTGTGCATCTATTTATACACACAACGCAGCTCAGTCCTGCCCCATTCCCATCTCATAGGATTTTATTGACAGCATTCCCCTGCCTCAGCCCTTGTGAGCAGATACAGAGAGAGCAGTGCTACTGCTCTCTGGCACAGCACTGGATTGAGATTTGGGCTCAATTAAGTATTTTGGTGGTACTAGGGGGAGATGAACATGAAAGGTTTTTTTAACTTAATAAAGAGAATGCATTAAGATAAAAACCTTTAGCCTTTACAACCACTTTAAGCACAACCATCTTTGTTCCTGAATCTGTGTTGATATAAACTTCGTGCAAACCTGTGCACAACAGAACTCAGGATGGTTAGGGAGGGGCAGCCTTTTTATCCAGTATGAGCTCTATTCTTTGCATAATGCTCATCAACCAGACACTAAAAAGGCCTACAGAAGTGCACTTCATAGGGATTACCTAATATCCAATCAATTTACTGCTGACGGAGGAGAAGTGACTAGAAAAGCAGAACTTCAACAGTCATTTTTCCTATAGTCACCAACACCATATAGATGGGTGAGCACCATTACATGGTTTCAGAGGAGAAGGGTATTGCATTGCGTACAAGGAAGATTTTTTCAGCTTTAAAGAGACCCTGTTGCCAAACCATTAATTTCAACAAAAATCTATATTAACCGCTTAAGGACCGCCTCCTGTACATTTACGTCGGCAGAATGGCACGGCTGGGCACATCAACGTACAGGTACGTTGCTCCTTAAGTGCCCAGCCGTGAGTCGCGAACGCACTGCCGGTGGCACACTCGCGACCCGGTCCTGCTGGTGTCCCGCGATTGGGTCACAGAGCTGAAGAACGAGGAGAGGTATGTGTAAACAAACCTCTCCCCGTGCTTCCTAGTGTGGCTGTCACCGATCGCCTGTTCCCTGTTATAGGGAAAGACAATCAGTGATGTCACATGCAAAGCAACACCCCCCAACAGTAAAAAAACACACATGTCACACTTAACCCCTCCCCGCCCCCTAGTGGTTAACTCCTTCACTGCCAGTGTTATTTGCACAGGAATCAGTGCATTTAAAATGGTCCCAAAAATGTGTCAAAAATGTGTCCGCCATAATGTAGCAGTCACAATAAAAATTACTGAATGCCGCCATTACTAGTAAAAAAAAAATATTAATAAAAATGCTATAAAACTATCTCCTATTTTGTAAACGATATAACTTTTGCGCAAAGCAATCAATAATCGCTAATTGTGTTTTTTTTACCAAAAATATGTAGAAGAATACATATCAGCCTAAACTGAGGAAAAATAATGTTTTTTTATATATTTTTGGGGGATATTTATTATAGCAAAAAGTAAAAAATATTGAATTTTTTTCAAAATTGTTGCTCTATTTTTGTTTATAGCGCAAAAAATAAAAACCGCAGAGGTGATCAAATATCACCAAAGGAAAGCTCTATTTGTGGGAAAAAAAGGACGTAAATTTTGTTTGGGAGCCACGTCGCACGACTGTGCACTTGTCAGTTAAAGTGACGCAGTGTCGAATCTCAAAAAGGGGCCTGGTCCTTTGGCTGCAAATTGGTCTGGGGCTTAAGTGGTTAAATGTGCATTTAACATATTTTATGAATGTTTGTTTACCAGTAAATTCCTTCTTGTATAGACATTAACCACTTGACAATTGGGCACTTAAACCCCCCCTCGTGACCAGACCAATTTTCAGCTTTCGGTGCTCTCACACTTTGAATGACAATTACTCAGTCATGTAACACTGTACCCAAATTAATTTTTTGTCCTTTTTTTCCCACAAATAGAGCTTTCTTTTGGTGGTATTTGATCACTTCTGGGTTTTTTATTTTTTGCGCTATAAATGAAAAAAGACTGAAAATTTTGAAAAAAAAAAACAAATTTTTCTTTGTTTCTGTAATACAATTTTGCAAATTATTAATTTGTCTTCATAAATTTTGGCCACAATTTATACTGCTACATATCTTTGTTAAAAATAACCCAAATTAGTGGATATTATTTGGTCTTTGTGAAAGTTAGAGAGTCCACAAGCTGTGGTGCAAATCATACAAAATTGATGACATCTGAGGTACTGGTGGCCTGTCTAATTTCTTGAGACCTGAACAAGACAGGAAAGTACAAATACCCTTCAAATTACCCCTTTTTTGAAAGTAGACATTCCAAGGTATTTAGTAAGAGGCATGGTGAGCTTTTTGATGTTGTAATTTTTTCCCACAATTCTTTGCAAAATGAAGATTTCTTTTCACAAAATTGTCATTGTAATGGGTTTTTTCTCTCACATGGCATGTGTATACCACAGATGACGCCCCAAAATAAATTCTGCTACTCCTCTTGAGTATTACGATACCACATGTGTGGGACTTTTCCACAGCCTGGCCACTCAGAGAGGCCCAAAATGCAGGGAGCGCAATCAGGTGTTCTAGGAGCATAAATTACACATCTAACTTGTTGAATAACTATTACACTTTTGAAGGCCCAGTGACACTAATATGGCACTGATGACAAATGGCACTGATACGTGGGACACTGATGACATGTGACACTGATGTGGCACTGATGACAGATGGCACTAATACGTGGCACTGATGACACGTGAAACTGATGACAGATGGCACTAATATGTGGCACTGATGACAGATGGCACTTATGCGTGGCACTAATACGTGGCACTGATGACAGATGGCACTACTATGTGGCACTGATGACAGATGGCACTAATACGTGGCATAGTCCTTCTCTCGCCTAGCAGGCAAAGGGGTGCTTCAATCAGATACAGTCTCTGCCACAGACTTACTATAGAACACTTGAGTAAAACTTAAAGTTTGTAGAACACTTGAAGAACCCTCGTATGGTACCAGTATCTTGCAGCCGGTCCGGCAATAATACACAAGACCAGATTCACTTGGGGTCTTTTCCAGGCTCTTATTAAGAAGCCAACCTTTTCGTGGCCTTCTCCCGAAGAGTCCTCCCTGGATACCTTTACAGTTGCTGGGCCTCTCCACAAACCGAAACGGCACCGGACCTTTGAATCCTTTTTTCAGTTTCTTTGCCTCGGGCTAGCCAGCCCCGAGACCTGTAGTCAGGTGGATCCACACCCCAGGCCATGAGAGTTCTGGGGGCTGGTCAGGAGGACCAGGACCATCAGCCAGAAAGCACTTCTGGACCGGAAACCCCCAAAAACTTGACATCAGCACCTTAAGTACCCTCTCCCAGAATGCACAACAAGAGTGACACTCCCACTGGGCTGGCTCCGGGAGAGAGTAAACCATTAATGCACCCAACTAGACTACGTTCTGAATCCTGCCAGGGATGACAGCGCCACCCGTGGTCAGGCAGAACACCAGGCAGTCCAGCCAGACTGATACTGAGGTCAAAATTTAGAATAATTAAACCCAAAACCAAACTGCGGTTCCAGGAAAAAGTTAAATGACAAAACACATAGCGCGTGCTCTTCAGGAGCCGGCGCTACATAAGAATTTAAAAAATATTTGATTTTTATAATATTTGGGGCACACAATTGAGATCCCTAGATTAATATTATTGTTTGTAAAGTGAAGGTATTGCTGATATTTATAATATTAACCACTACCTGACCAGCCGCCGCAGTTATACTGCGGCAGGTTGGCGTGGCTGCCCAAATCTCTGTAGCTGTACTTCCCTCCGTTAAGAAGTCACAGCAGCGTGTCCCCAGAGTCAATGCACATGCCCGACGGGCGCAATGACCACAGGTGACAGAGTGAGAACCGGGATCTGTGCATGTAAAGGGAGAGGAGACAGATCGTGTGTTCATACTAGCTATGAACATCGATCAGTCTCCTCCCCTAGTCAGTCCCACCCCCCTGCAGTTAGAACACACATCTAGGGAACACAGTAAACCCCTTGATTGCCCCCTAGTGTTAACCCCTTCCCTGACAGTGACATTTATACAGTATACAGTAATCAATGGCTATTTTTAGCTCTGATTGCTGTATATATGTCAATGGTCCCAAAATAGTGTCAAAAGTGTCCAAGCTGTCCACCGCAATGTTGCAGTCCTGATAAAAATTGCAGATCGCTGCCAATACTAGTAAACAAAAAAACAAAAAACATTAAAATGGCATGCATCTATCCCCTATTTTGTAGATGCTACAACTTTTGCTCAAACCAATTAATATACTCTTATTGCAATTGTAGAAGAATACATATTGCCCTAAACTGAGAAAAAAATATATAATATTTTTTTTTTTAATTGGGATATTTATTATAGCAAAAGGTATAAAATATTGTGTTTTTTCAAAAATGTTACTTTTTTTTGTTTATAGCGCAAAAAATAAAAACCGCAGAGATGATGACCACCAAAAGAAAGCTTTACTTGTGGGGAAAAAAGGACATACATTTTGTTTGGGTACAACATCGCACGACCGCGCAATTGTCAGTTAAAGCAGCGCAGTGCTGTATCGCCAAAAAATGGCCTGGTCAGGAAGAGGGCAAATCCTTACGGGGCTGAAGTGGTTATCTTATAATTTTTTATTGAAAGTGAGGTGGAGCTTAATTGATTGCAAATTTTTCTGCTACATCCCCTACTCCTGTAATAACACAGGCCTGCAGATGCTTTGCTGAAATGGGCCATGTATTCTACCCTGTTTTAAGGCCATTCAGGTCTTAATAATCACATTCATTTCCATCTCTCTAGAATAATAATCAGCGTGAAATTGATTTGATTGAGAATAGGTTCCTGCTTCTTGGTTGAATTAGAACATAAATAATTTTCCTGCTGTTCAGGCTTACAATTGCCTTTAGCATTTTCTCTGCCAAATGCATCTTGTTCTCCTGAAAAACTAGGGAAGAAATACATTTTATTCTTCATTCTTTCTCAGAAAATGTTTTCCATTTTTAAGATCCAGAATAAAAACATTCTTATTAGACCAAAATAAACCATAAATCACAATTTCATTTTCTTTTTCATCTCATATAGGTTGTTATTTAGGACTGTGCAGTTAGCTTTTGAGATGAAATAAAAAAAAGAAAATGTTGGAATTTAATGTTGTATTTTTGAGGAAGGTTTTGGTAATACAAATATTCTACTTTAAACATCAGTAGAGCAAATTAGACATTAGAAATTAAATAAGTAAAACATGATTTTTATTGGAATGGGCATGACCAAAATGTATCCCTAAACCTCCCTTTTTCCTTCTTCAGCATGTCTTAGCCGTTGTACACACGGTCGGACATTCCGACGGAAAATGTCCGATCAGACCGCGTTGTTGGATAATCCGACCGTGTGTGGGCTCCATCGGACTGTTTCCGTCTGAATATCCGACGGACCAAGTTTTCCAGCTTGGCTATAAAATTTTCTGACAACATGATCCGATCGGACCTTGTCCGATCATGTGTAGAGAATTCCGATCGGACAAAGTGCCACGTATGCTCAGATCAAATTCCTACATCAAAGCTATTGGCTACTAGCCTGAACATAGTCCCATCGTAACGAAATAACGTCACCACGTTCTGAACGATCGTATTCTCCGACAACTTTGTCCGACCGTGTGTATGCAACAGTTTCGGACAAAATCCGACGGATTTGGTTGTCGGAATGTCTGACCGCGTGTACAAGGGCTTAGGATAATTTGTTTTTTACTATGTACCTGTAACTTAAAACAACATTTATTACTCCTTGTGACATCATCACCAGGCTCATACAATTCTTTCAAGGGCAGCTGCTGGGAGGAGGAATCAGCAGGGTGCTTTTGGTAGTTTCTAATAACATGCCGCTCAAATCTATATCACACAAGAACCCTTTCTTCATACAAATAGTATGTGAGCAGGTTCATGGGAATCATCAGCAATATTGTTTTGCTGGGGGAAAATAAATCAATGTATGCAGGGAGAGGGAAAGATAATACTGTTAGGAAGAAAAAGCAACTTATGACTGTGCTGTTTCTCCTTTCACTGTCTAGTCAGTCTAGGAATGATCTAGGATGACCTTGGCTCAGAAGAAGTGACGTGAATGATGCTGGCCATCAAACCTAGCACATCTAATGACAGAAAAAAAAAGTCTGTAAGAAAAAAAATCTTTGAATCAAAGGTTAATACTGCAACAAAAGCTGGTTTTGTCTTTTAATGGGCTATTTATTTTTATCTTGTTATTTGTGGCAATTATGCTCTAAAATAAACCTAATGCTTTATATGGAGTATAAGATGCAGACTAAAAATGACTAACCTGGTTAACTTGTTTTCGTGCATAGGACATGCGAAACAAAGCTAAGCAACTCAACTATGTATGAAAACATAGGAAGTAATGTGCAGCAGGTGCTCTGAAATGATGAGCCAAAATTTTAATATTTGGCTGTAGCAAAAGGCTGGAGAGTGACGTGTGGGTGACCCCTCCCCCCTCTGATGTAACGGAAACTTGCGTTACATCAGAGGGGGACGGGGTCACCCACACGTCATTGGGGAAGCCAGGCTTTCCCACTTGAGTCAGAGGGGGGTGGGGGTCAGGTGACGGGTTGCCCCGCCCTCCTCATATAAGAAATGTCAGGCTGCCGGGATCCCCGCAGTGTCTCCGCCAGTGGATACAGAGGATGGATGGATTCGCTGAGCTGGAGGGAGAGATCTCCCGTCGCTGGATCAGATCAGCCATCGCTGGACCCCGGAGAGATGATCATCCGTCGCTGGATAGCAAGAGTGGATTACCCCTGCTGGAATCTTTTTAAATTTTTTTTTATTTTTAATAAAGGACTTTTTCAACAGTGTGTGTGTCTTTTTTAACATTCTTTTACACTTTCTTTGTGAAATGGTAGGGGTACTTTTATACCCCCTTACCATTTCAAACAGGGGGGGCTGGGATCTGGGGGTCACCTTGTTAAAGAGGGCTTCCAGACTCTGATAAGCCCCCCGCCCGCAGACCCCCACAACCACCGGCAAGGGTTGTGGGGATGAGGCCCTTGTCCTCATCAACATGGGGACAAGGTGCTTTGAGGGGTCACAGACCTCCAAAGCATCCTCCCAATGTTGAGGGCATGTGGCCTGGTACGGTTCAGGGGGAGACGCTCTCTCGTCCCCCCCTCTTTTCCTGCGGCCTGCCAGGTTGCGTGCTCAGATAAAGGGTCTGGTATGGATTTTTAGGGGGAACTCCATGCTATTTTTTCTTAAATTTGCCGTGGAGTTCCCCTTAAAATCCATACCAGATCTGAAGGGCCTGGTAATTGAATTTGGGGGAACCCTACGCTTTTTTTTTTTTATCAATGACTTTCAATGACTGTTCTCTGCATTACGGGGAGCTGACAATTCATTATAGCCGCAAGTGATTTTAAATGACTTTTTTTATTGCAGAAATGACACTTTGTGCAGGGACAGTTCTAAGCACGGGAAACATGTGCCCCTTTACAGGCATACTATAGACACCCCCCAGGTACGAAATTTAAAGGAATATTAGACTTTTATTGTTTCACTTTAAGCATTATTAAAATCACTGCTCCTGAAAAAAACGTCAGTTTTTAAAATGTTTTTTTGCATTGATACATGTCCCCTGGGGCAGGACCCAGACCCCCAAACACTTTTTAGGACAATAACTTGCATATTAGCCTTTAAAATGATCACTTTAGATTTTTCCCATAGACTTGTACAGGGTGTTCCGCGGCTTTTTGAATTTTCCGCGTACACCCCAAATTGTTCACTGCTCGCCGAACAGGCGAACAGGCAATGTTCGAGTTGAACATGAGTTTGACTCGAACTGGAAGCTCATCCCTAATTATGAGGAAAGGTTGCGAACACTGAACTTATTCTCTCTGTAGAAAAGACGCTTGAGAGGGGATATGATTTCAATTTATAAATACCATACTGGTGACTCCACAGTAGGGATAAAACATTTTCGCGGAAGGGAGTTTAACAAGACACGCGGCTACTCATTAAAATTACAAGAAAACAGGTTAAACCTTAATCTACGTAGAGAGTTCTTTACTGTAAGTGCGGCAAGGATGTGGAATTCTCTTCCGCAGGCGGTAGTCTCAGCGGGGAGTATCAATAGTTTCAAAAAACTATTAGATAAGCACCTGAATGACCGCAACATACAGGGATATACAATGTAATACTGACATATAATCACACACATAGGTTGGACTTGATGGACTTGTGCCTTTTTACAACCTCACCTACCATGTAACTATGTAATATGAGCCATTGTGTCCTGAAATACTAATGGGCATGGTAGGTGCCTCCCAGTCATGGTTGCAGTCTAGAGCCTCCCTAAAACTACATGGTGCCACTGCTTAAGGTCTGATACTAGCTAATGTTGCATAAATAGAGTTCTGCAACCAGTAATGTTACCATCTGTTACACTAAAGCCGCGTACACACGGGCGGACTGTCTGGACTACTTAGTCCGCCGAAACACATTTCAGCGGACAGTCCGCTCGTGTGTGGGCTTCAGCGGACTTTTTCAGCGTGCAGTCTGGCGGACTAAGTATTTCGGAATTTCCGTAATACTGTCCGTCGGACTCGCATTTCGGCGGACAATCCGCCCGTGTGTGTGCCAGTCCGCCGTACTTTTGAAATGAGCGGACTTTTCCCGCCCGGAGAAAAGTCCGCTCATTTCGAGTGGGTATCCAGGTAGGCGGGGCCCGCGAGGGAGACGTCGCTGGCCCCGACGCTTGGTATGGACTTAAAGGGGAACCCCAACGCCGAAAAAAATCGGCGTGGGGGTCCCCCCCAAGTCCACAACAGACCCTTGTCCGAGCACGCTACCCGGCCGACCAGGAAAGGGGGGCGAGCGAGTGCCCCCCCTTCTGAGCCGTACCAGTCCGCGTGCCCTCAACATGGGGGGTGCCTTGGGGAAGGGCGGGCCGCGCAGCCCCCCCACCCCAAAGCACCTTGTCCCCATGTTGATGAGGACAAGGGCCTCTTCCCGACAACCCTGGCCGTTGGTTGTCAGGGTCTGCGGGCGGGGGGCTTATCGGAATCCGGGAGCCCCCTTTAATAAGGTGGCCCCTGGATACCGGC
Source organism: Lithobates pipiens (assembly GCF_037356315.1). Lineage (NCBI taxonomy): Eukaryota > Metazoa > Chordata > Amphibia > Anura > Ranidae > Lithobates > Lithobates pipiens. The sequence continues at coordinate 19,593,548 of NW_027507685.1, read as the reverse complement.
CCCCCACCCTATGTGAATGAGTATGGGGTACAATGTACCCCTACCCATTCACCTGTAAAATAAAAGTACCAAAAAAAACCACAACACACGAGATAAAATACTTTATTGCACAGCTCCTGGGGTCTTCCGTCTTCGGGGGTCTTCTCGCCGGACTCCTCCGCTATCTTCTTGTAGCTCTTTTGCGCGGCCACTTATATAGGGACAAGGGGCGGTGTCACATGGCTTTATGTCACATGGGTTGGTGTCACATGGTGACCCCGCCCCCTTACGATGTCATAGTCCCATGTGACACCAACCCATGTGACATAAAGCCATGTGACACCGCCCCTTGTCCCTATATAAGTGGCCGCGCAGTGCGTCCCTGGCATTCCGGCCGGAGAGATCGTCGAGGCAACATCTCCTGGAGAAGAAGAAGAAGAAGAAGAAGAAGAACGGAAGGCGGCGGCGACGGCGGCGACAGAAGACCGGGCCACCGCCTGTAAAAGAGCTATAAGAAGGCGCGGTGGCCCGGCAGAAGAACCGAAGAGGGGGACAAGACCCCCGAAGTCGGGAGAAGAGGCCGGCGGCGAGGAAGAAAGCCGGACTCCTCCGCTAGCAAAAGAGCTACAAGAAGATAGCGGAGGAGTCCGGCGAGAAGACCCCCGAAGACGGAAGACCCCCGGAGCTGTGCAATAAAGTATTTTATCTCGTGTGTTGTGTTTTTTTTGGTACTTTTATTTTACAGGTGAATGGGTAGGGGTACATTGTACCCCATACTCATTCACATAGGGTGGGGGGCCGGTATCCGGGGGCCCCCTTATTAAAGGGGGCTCCCGGATTCCGATAAGCCCCCCGCCCGCAGACCCCGACAACCAACGGCCAGGGTTGTCGGGAAGAGGCCCTTGTCCTCATCAACATGGGGACAAGGTGCTTTGGGGTGGGGGGGCCGCGCAGCCCCCCTTCCCCAAGGCACCCCCCCATGTTGAGGGCACGCGGCCTGGTACGGCTCAGGAGGGGGGGCGCTCGCTCGCCCCCCTTTCCTGGCCGGCCGGGTAGCGTGCTCGGACAAGGGTCTGTTGTGGACTTGGGGGGGACCCCCACGCCAATTTTTTTCGGCGTTGGGGTTCCCCTTTAAGTCCATACCAGGCAGCGGGGTCAGCGACGTCTCCTTCGCGGGCCCCGCCTACCTGGAGACGCGCTCGAAATGAGCGGACTTTCCTCCGCGTGTGTGGGCGAGTCCGTTCATTTCAAAAGTAGGGCGGATAGTATGGCGGACTTAGTACGCCGTATTAGTCCGCTCAAAAAGGGGTGTGTGTGGTCAAGTCCGTTCATTCGAAAGTATGACGGACTGTCCGTCGGATTGTCTGACGGACTAAGTTGGCCAGACAGTCCGCCCGTTTGTACGTGGCTTTACACAATTCTTTTAATTTCTTTATTTCATTTGGTTCCGATATTTGAAATGAGGAAAGCCTGCTGTAGAGGATGAATGATGGTAAACTGAGTACATAAAGCAACCTGATTTTAAAAACAAAGATATCTTGAGAACTGGGCAGGGAAGAGTGTAAACTGTCTAAAGTAGAACCCCCTCAAGCATCTTTATCTGGTGTTAGCAGATGTACTATGCTGACTTTCTTATGCCGCGTACACACGATCGAATTGTCCGGCGTACTTAGTCCGGCAAACAATCCGGCGGATAGTCCGGCGGACTTTCTATCGAACGGACTTGGCCACACACGGACACACAGAAAGTCCGGCGTTTGCTAGCGCGATGACGTACAGCACGTACGACGGGACTAGAAAAAGGAAGTTCAATAGCCAGTAGCCAATAGCTTCCTTTTCGTACTTGCTTCTGAGCATGCGTCATTCTTAGTCCGCCGGACTAGCATACTGACGAACGTACCCCTACCCATTCACAATCCCTTCACTGTTCTTGGCTCTTGTATGCAAAAAAAAAGCAAAGTACAACATGAACAAGTCCTGTCTTGTTGGCCAACATCCACAGTGGGTCCTGACTTTGAAGTATAGGCTTTGATTATAGTTACCTCTCTAAACACACAAGCACATAGTCAACCCAGATGACATTCTGAACCTTTTACTATGTAGAAAATATTGTATGCTTCTAACATGGGACCCAGATACAATCATACTACCCAAGAAAAACACCATATAAGTTGGCAGAAAATGGCCGCGGCACTTTTAATAAAATACACCATAAATCACTTAACCTTGCCCAGTTATTGGAACTCGGGCAACTTCACTAAACCAACAATGAATATGGCCTCCCCGGATTCCGGGGTGACCCCACCACATAAAAATGCTGCAACGGGAAGGGAGGGAGGGAGCTTCTTTTCTTCACCAGGTCAGCTGCAGAGGAAGCACAAGACCCTCTGCAGCCCCTTATATAGACTGTCTAGATGAGGAAACTGTCCCTAGCTCACACATTGGCTACCCCACACCTGCCTAATCACCCACCAGAAACGCCCACCCCAACCTGCACCTGCTTAACCCCTAGACTACCGGAATGAGGGGCTAAGTGGCCACATTCCCAGGAAAGCGGGCCCCAATGCTTTTGCCCGCTTTTGCATTGGTATGAACAACGTTTTGGTTCACTTTTAGGTGTACATATTCTCACGTGTGATTTCACAAAGAGTTTTTAGTCTGGGTTTCCTCTATCAACATAGTCAGAACAGTAACATGCCTAACAGAAAAATCTCCAATCCTTTAAACTTTAGAGCATGACAGCATCAGGCACGGCACAGATGTTCTCAATACAGGTGAGGAGAATGTCATCTCAGATCAGAAAAGATGGTGACAGCCTCCCCAGGGCAGAAACACTACATGAAACAGCAGAGAGGTCACGTAGAAAACCTTTACTCTCGGAAATAAAAAAACGTTATTTCAACCTTATAAAATATTGAGGCAGTAATCATATCATACATCACTTATCCCGCAAATAGATGCTATTGAGGATATTTTAATATGGGAAATGTTTGAAGCGGGCACTATCTGTGTTCTGTGCAGATCTCATTCATTTGTCATTCATCTTAAAAAGCTGTTTAAGAGTCCTTTGTGATCTTTGCTGCTCTGCCCAGTGGCAGTGTCACTACTAAAATCCATATCATTTTCAGTAAAGCATATTTCCATAATTTCTCAGCCTGGTTACATTCACAAAGGCCCATTTCCACAACATAAGCTTTTTAATAACAAGAGTGCCACCACACAGCAAATGCAGTTTGTTTCTTCCTAAAGGAATTGAGAAACTTTTGGTTAAGACAGATGCTTCTTCTACAAAGGATAACCACAGCTGTGACTGTTGAAAGAACAACAGCATGTAATGTAAAGATGTTAATAAACTGACAATACTGTATGCATTATGCCTATCTATTCAGCAGGTGGCACTGTGGCATTATAGTCTAAAGTTCTTATATTCTATGCTATAACAGGATGCATTGTCTATCTATGCTCTATGCACTTGTTTGTGCCCTCTTCTTATTCTATTATAAAAGGCATGGAATGTATTTCTCTATTGCCGCGTACACACGAGCGGACTGTATGGCGTACTTAATCCATCATACAATCCGACGGACAGTCCGTCATACTTTCGACTGAACGGACTTGACCACACACGGATACCCAAACAGTCCGTCGAAAGCATGCGCGATGACGTGTACAGCACGTACGACGGGACTAGAAATAGGAAGTCCAATACACAGCAAAGCACCCTTCCGCCGTGTAAATCCTTTCTGGGCATGCGCCATTCTTAGTCCGTCGAACTAGCCTACTGACGAGCGGATTGTCCGCTGAAACCAAAGTACGACGGACAGAATTTCGAAAAATCCGAAATACTTAGTACGCCAGACTGCACGCTGAAAAAGTCAGCTGAAGCCCACACACGAGCGGACTGTCCGCTGAAATGTGTTTAGACGGACTAAGTATGCCATACAGTCCGCCCGTGTGTACGCGGCATATGAAAGTAAAGCTAATTTCTGCAAAAAAGAAGCTTCCAGCTCATAATTATTCAATAACCTGCTAATAGGTTATGGGTCCCAGGCACCCAGCAAACCCAGCAGCACCCAGAGGCACTGGAAAGAATACTCAGTGAGTACAGCAAGTCAATGAATACTGTATACAAGCTACTGAAACATGGCAAGAGGTGCAGATGTGAAGTTTTCAATTGAAAAGCTGAACAATGCCAATTACCAGCTATGGAAGTTTAAACTAGACATATGCACACTGAAATATTTTGTTTCAGAATTTGGGTTTCGTCTGAAAATAAATGTATTTAGTTACTCCCAAATAAGAGGGACAAGCAACTTATTGTTCTGGGTCACGTAGCATCTAGTGCATGCCAAGCAATTTCTCTGTGTTGCATCACAAATGTGTGAGTGCTAATGAAACACATCCTACCAGCATACAGCATAGACAGCTCTGTTAAATGTTCTCGCTTTCAATGCATTAGATAGAGAGACCCAGAGATTGTGGGATGTATAGTTTGTTTATAGGAAGTATTAGTTCTTAGACTACAAACGTGCATTAATCTGTGCAGTGTCATGCTGCATGCCTCGTGTTTCAGATATGTTGCCACTGGAATGTGATAATTTGCTCTACTATAGGCTCTGCATACAGAGCAAAAAAGTTTCTAGAAGGTATAGATATTTGGCCTGTTGAGGTTGGTCTGATATTACATATTAAAGTTGAACCTTGGCATTATTTAAAGTTCTTGTTCTGTATTTTGACAAGTGATAGCTTTTCTTTCCTCTCCATAACTCTGTCAGTATACAAAAATGGTTTGCTATACTTCACTTCCATATTGATCAACTCTTTGTATTTCTCAGTCATCTGTTCACCTTTAACACTACAGAAGCTACAGAAGAAGTATACATTTTCCCAAATTGTCTAGTTGGTATTTTTTACTCATTATTTAAATGCCTAATTACAGCATTCAACATTGACTTTGTACTTGGTTGAGAAACCCTTGTTGGCAAGTAAGGATGTAAGAATGTAAGTTCGACTCGAACATCGGGTGTTTGCTTGTTCGTGTAGGATGCATGATTGGTCAAAGGCAGGGTGCCTTTGGCCAATCATGGCTCAGGGGCTAAGTCCACGCGCCACACTATATAAGGCTGATGCTTACACTGCAGCAGTATAAAGTGAATGAATGGAGATTAGGCAGGCAGTTAGTGTAGTGTGCAGTCAGTCAGTGTAGTATATATAATACAGTTCAGAGTATATAGTGCAGGCTGTATAGTATATGTAATACAGTTCAGAGTATATAGTGCAGTCCGTATATTATATACAGTATAATACAGTTCAGAGTATATAGTGCACAGTGTAGTAGATATAATACAGTTCAGAGTATATAGTGCAGTCAGTGTAGTATATATATATATATATATATATATATATATATATATATATATATATTAATACTGTTCAGAGTATATAGCGCAGTCTATGTAGTATATAAAATACAATTCAGAGTATATGGTGCAGTCAGTGCAGTATATATAATTGAAAAAGTATTCATTTCATACCCCTTGAAATTTTCCACATTTTGTCATGTTACACCCAAAAACATAAATGTATTTTATTGGGATTTTATGTGATAGACCAACACAAAGTGACACATAATTGTGAAGTGGAAAGAAAATTATAAATGGTTTTCCAACTATTTTTACAAATAAATATCTGAAAAGTGTAGCATACATTTGTACTCAGCGCCCCCGGAGTCAGTACTTTGTAGAACCACCTTTTTGCTGCAATTACAGCTGCAAGTCTTTTTTGGGGATGTCTCTACCAGCTTTGCACATCTAGGGAGTGACATTTTTGCAAAAAAGCTCAAGCTCTGTCAAATTGGATGGAGAGCATCTGCAAACAACAATTTTCAAGTCTTGCCACCGATTCTCAATTGGATTTAGGCCTGAACTTTGACTTGGCCATTCTAACACATGAATATGCTTTGATCTAAAATTCCATTGGAATTCCATTAAAAGGCCTGCCGCTAAGCACTGTTATGTGTTCCCACATCACAAAAAAAAGTGCAGCACTAACTTACTGATCAATAACTTAACAATAATGGTGGAATCCTTTAATGTATAGAAATCTCAATAGGCTTCAATATTATGACAATACAGGTCTCTGATACGCAGCTTCACATATAATACACATCAAACTAAAAATAAGGCATACTGTAAAAAAAATTCAGTTAGCAGGGATGGTGGAAACCCCTCCTATAGATACTGGCTATAAAAAAAATGTCTTCATCAGTTTAGTCCAATATGTATTCTGCTACATATTTTTGGATAAAAAAATCGCAATAAGCGATTGGTTTGCGTAAAAGTTATAGCATCTACAAAATAGGGAATAGATTTATGGCATTTTTAATCTGATTTTCTAATAAATTTAATTTTAGTTATCATGATCTAAAATAATGAATGTGGGGGCCTTTTGGTGGGCATGATTTTTTTTGGGGGGGAAGCATTTCATTCTTGGGCCCAGGCAGCACAATGTCCCTGGTCTGCACCTGCACTTTATTATTATCACTACCAATGTTGAGGGTCATTTCATTACTGCACCAACTTACTATCTCTTGACCACTGCACGCTATACAATGTTTTTCCTAAACGCTGCACCCTGTGTTTTTTCGGGTGGGGCCTACTTGCCCTGCAGGTGGGGGTGACTCTCACTTGTACAAAGTCACTAATGCCTGGGACTAGGTGGGGCCGCAATCACATGAAGATCAACATTAAGACGGAACTCCATGTAGCAAGATACAGATCCCTATATCGCTGAAAACCTTGTCTTCCAGAATGTAGCATTTAGAGGGAGACACTGCTGAGCTTGTGTCTTGCTGCACCTGTCCAGCCTTACTCAGCCACCTCACACCCAGTAACAGAATGGGGCCCTGCCCTGCTGCACTAATCATGGGCCTCATTCACTTGATTAACTGCTTACTCTCCTGTACCAGCAGCTAGGTCCATGGGGTCTCTGTACTGTGGATTTGCTCCTAATTGTTTTGGGAAACTGACCTCTAGAAAGGGAGCCATAGCACCGACCCCTCGCTACCAGAGAACCTGTCATTCAAGCCTCTCTCCGCTGTCTGGCTGCTATTTAATTCATACCCGTTCATGATTACTCGTAGCAACTATACACTTTCCACCAACCGTTTTACTGAGTAAGCCTTCTGTTCCTTCCTGTTCACCCCCCCATATTTGCTTACAGGCCCTGTTCATCTAGACACGCATGTACCTACATGCACCCCTTTGAATTACCTCAGACCAAGCTTTTGAACAGTGAACAGCTTTACTTATCATGCTACAGCAATACACTCCAAAGTGCACAAAGTTCTTCTTTAACTAACTAGCCCCTGGCTGTCCAGGCATACTCTTTCAGGTAGTAGTCCATAAGGCTGCATTCACACCTGAGCGTAAAGTTTTCAGGCAGAAAGTCACACGATTTTGTACAGGTCAAAAGGTCACCAATGTAAAAAGCAGAAAAATGCCCAAATCAGCCCAAATTGAGCTACATAAAAAGCTGCAGAACTTTTTTGAGATTCAGGCGTGAATGGGGTCTGAGTGAAATAGTCCTTGTGAAGTAGATTCCCATGCAGGCCTCTAGCAGGTTGCTTTTAGTGATGTAGCAATGTGGACTACAATTGTAAATCATGGCGATGCCCTGTCATTTCAATGTACTGTGTTGTGCCTCTAGTGCCCAGCGTTACTGATTAACATCATATCTGTGAGCCAAACCAAAGGGATTGTGGGATTGGTAGTTCCTTAGAATGGTTATTGCTCTGTATGACTATGCACCTGGACTACATATCCCAGGGATCTTGGCTATCATCAGGGAGAATACTTGGAAGAGCATAAAAGAGACCAGGGATGCACCCCGCACTCTCTTCCTCCTGGGTCTGGTGTGTGACAGACCTCTCTGTTCAGAGAGGATGAGGTCACAGCCTACCACACAGTGTAAGACATTCCAACCTGGTTGAGAAGGGCCCGTCACTGCTTGCTGATTATCAGACATCTATCTGTCCAACAACCCGCGCTTTGTGCTTTGCATCGGATGATCGTCGCAAGTGAAACCGCTGCAAGGACGCCTCTACGAGAACCGCTGTTTGGAAAGCATTGAATTGGCCTGGTCGTTGGTGAGAAGGCACTGGCCCACCTTTGCGAACCTTTCTTTGTTACTTCACTTCACTGGGACACTGTGCACAGACAGCTTTACCCTGGGGAAACACTTTACTGCATCTCTATTTGAACATTGTACATATACACCTGTCGTATTAACCTTTTCAAGAAATATCATTGCCTTGTCGCTGCACCTTATTGAATATAGTAAATGAGCTCTGACTGCCAGCGAAGACCATCAGGCCTGCATCTGGGACATTACTTAAAAGTTATAGTGTCTACAAAATAGGGGATAGTTTTATGGCATTTTTCTTATAATTTTTTTTTTTACTAGTAATGGCGGCGATCTGCAATTTTTTTCGGGACTGCAACATTACGGCGGACACATCAGACAATTTCGACACATTTTTGGGACCATTGGCATTTTTACAGCAATCAGTGCTATCAAAATGCATTGATTACTGTAAAAAAGTTCACTGGCAGGGAAGGGGTTAACACTAGTGGGCCATCAAGGGGTTAATGTGTTCCCTAGTGCGTGTTCTAACTGAAGGGAGAGTAGACTGTGTAGGGGAAGAGATAGATTGCTGTTCATACACTGTATGAACAGATGATCTGTGACTTCTCCCCTTAGAGAACCAGAAACTGTGTGTTTACACACACAGATCCAGGTTCTCTGTATGCCCCGAGCGATCACGGGAGCCCAGTGGTGATCACAACTGGCGGGCATCGCATCGGCCCTGTGGACGAGCAGGGGGCGCTTGTGCGTGCCCCTGGTGGCCACAGGGTGAAGCGATGTTACATAACGTTGTTTTGGCCAGCCTCGCCATTTTGCCACAGTACAACTGCGATGGCTGGTTGGCAAGTGGTTAAGGAGCCCTCATACTGTTCTTGTTTAATTGATCTCTCGTTAGGATTAAAAGTTGAATACGCTAGCCTGGGATTCCCATTTAGAAGTCTTATCAGAATTAATGCTTAATTCTCATCTATCCTTTCAGGTCATGTTTGAGTGGTACTCCAGTGTACATATGTGTTGATAATATACTGTTATTCCCAGATTGTTTTAACTTGTATTATTGTTGAAGAATTCTACTGCTGAACTAGGACTGTTATCTGAAGTTCAGTTGATCTATTACCTTCTTTATGCAATAAGCCCTTGTACACATGGTCGGACATTCCGTTGGACAATGTCCGATAGGACAGCGTTGTTGGATAATCCGACAGTGTGTGGGCTCCATCGGACTGTTTCCGTCAGAGTATCCGACGGACCAAGTTTTCCTGCTGGGCTATAAAATTTTCCGACAACAGGATCTGATCGGACTTTGTCCGATCATGTGTAGAGAATTCCGATTGGACAAAGTGCCACGCATGCTCAGATCAAATTCCTAGACCAAAGCTATTGGCTACTATCCTGAACGTAATCCCGTCCTAATGAAATAACGTCATCACGTTAAGTACGATCGGATTTTCTGACAACTTTGTTCGACTGTGTGTATGCAACAGTTTTGGACAAAATCCCTCAGACAAAATCCGACGGATTTGGTTGTCGGAATGTCCGACCGTGTGTACAAGGGCTTAGATCTTCCTTGCGTTATCCGGTGAACGTTAATAGAATATAAACTTATGGAGTGGTTTGACTTATTACTTTAAGGTGGTACAAAGATGTCTGAACCCAGACATAGAAAGAAGCAATGTCCTCGTTGCTTTTATTTACTGTTGTATTTTGACTCTCAGATTGATGTATTTTTAATGAGGTGCACTGCTTTCGGCAAAATGGACTTACCTTTAAAATCTCTAATTGCATTTATGACTCACTTTAATTTGCACATATGTCTGTGGTCTCGGATGAAGTCATATTTAATTGTGATTGCTGTGTTTGCCTCGTTCTCTGGGGTGACAACTTGAGTTAACTGGTAAAAAATAAAACACATACAAAATGCCTCAAAATTAAATCACAGATGTGCAAAATGTCTTAATGCAGATAACAAATGGAAAAATAGCATGCTTCCATCTTCAAACAAAACATATTTGGCTTTCATAATTTTACATGATTCCTGTCCTATATTTTAATGCCTTTATTTTATATTCAAATTTATATAGTTATCTTACAATATATCTCTGTCTGCTTAGCAATACTGTTGAAGGACTACAGATTTAATCACACATTCCATTCCAATCTGATCTGAGGAAGACAATAACACACAACCATTCTGCAGAATTGTTAAGCAAGAAGTACAGTCTACCTGTATAATAAACAAGCATGTAAAAAACAAAGCACTTTCAATCTCTCACATAAATCTACATAAAATGTTAAAGTGACATGTGCAATTAATAGTTAATCAAAAAAATAGTCAGACAACTCTTTTTAGTGTCATATATCAGAAATTAATCATTTACAAAAATTTAAGCAAACTTGAAAAATCATGTAGTCCAAGAAATTAGTCCCATACACAATTCAATCTCTTTGCAATCAATGGACAACTCCCAATATCTTGCTATAAGCTATATTAACTTCCTCTAACGTGAGTAATACACCACAGTGCCCTTTACCTACTCCCCTGTGATTGTAAATTTTTTTTTCATTTATATAATAAAAGCTAAAAAAAAAACAGTGGTGTGCAAATACCACCAAAAAAAGCTTTATTTGTGTGAAAAAAAGTTTGCCATCTTCGCCCTGGGCAGCAGATGACCTTGTCCCGGCACTGCCACCATCCATCTGTCTTTAGTGGATAGGATCGGATCGGATATCGGGGAGTGTAAAGGGAAGCATATCCATTTGCACCTGCCGCTCCATAGAGGGCAATGGATGGTTCAATTCAGTCTGCCTAAAAAACTGACAAGCAGATCTGATCGGTCCGCCCATGTGAAAGGGGCCTTATGCCGTGTACACACGATCAGATTGTCCGGCATACTTAGTCCGCCGAAACGCATTTCAGCGGACAATTCGATCGTGTGTGGGCTTCAGCTAAGAAAGTATTTTTGCACTCCAATCTTCCCGCCGGACTTGGGTTTCAGCGGACAATACGTTTGTCAGTATGCTAGTACGGCGGACTAAGAATGACGCATGCTCAGAAGCAAGTACGAAAAAGGAAGCTATTGGCTATTGAACTTCCTTTTTCTAGTCCCGTCGTACGTGCTGTACGTCATTGCGCTAGCAAACGCCGGACTTTCTGTGTGTCCGTGTGTGGCCAAGTCCGTTCGGTAGAAAGTCCGCCAGACTATCCGCCGGATTTTATGTCGGACTAAGTACGCCAGACAATTCAATCGTGTGTACGCAGCATAACTTAGAAATCACTTTATATGTTTATGGACTTTAATTTTGTCAATATTTGCACTGCGGACTTTGGTGAACTTTTGATCTCTTATTTTTTTTAACACTGACTTTATTTTCACTAGGGATGAGCTTCGTGTTCGAGTCGAACGTACGTTCGACTCGAACATTGGCTGTTCGTGCGTTCGGCGAATTCCGAACGTTTTGGCCGTTCGCGTCAAAATTCGAGTGACGCGCGCGCAGACCACAATGCACTGCGTTGGCGCAGTGCATTGCTGTCCGATGATTGGCCAAGCATGCACTGTGACCCCGCATGCTTGGCCAATCACAGCGCCGGCAGCGAGGAGAGCCATGATTGGCCACAGGCATCCTGCCTGTGGCCAATCATAGCTCAGACTGTGTAGTGCACGCCCCACACTATATAAGGCCGCCTTTAAGGCGGCCTCCTGTAGTGTGTTACTTTGCATCTGAAGCAGTGGGTGTTCTGTGTACCTTCAACACAGTACACACCAATCGTTTTTGGCTGATTTCCTATCTTGCTGCTGTGTAGTGGTTGTTGTCTGTGCCCTGACTGCAGTATACACCACTATATTCACCTCACCTATATAGCTAGTGATCTAGCTTTAACCACTTAACAACTGCCCATTGCCGATTAACGGCTTCAGGGCGGTTGTTTAACTCAGAGAGGCCGTTAATTAACGGCCTCCCAGAATTCTGCTCTCGCGTGCCCCGAGGTGTGCGCACTCGAGAGCATCCGTGACCGCCGGGTCCATAGGACCCGGCGCATCACGGTAAACGGCCGCTCATAGCGGCCGTTTACCACGTGATTGCTCCGTCAAATGACGGAGTGATCACTTGGAAACAAACCGGCGTCATGTTATGACGCCTGTTCCTCCCTCCCCTTTCTGTACCGATCGGTACAGCGGAGGGGAAAGAGATCGGTGTCAGCAGCGATGTGGGCTGCATCTGCAGTGCCCACATCGCTGCTCACCGAATTTAACCCCTCAATTCCCTGCCAATACTCTGCAATACCAGTGCATACTCTGCAGTACCCTGCCATTACTCTGCAGTACCCCGCCATTACTCTGCAGTACCCCGCCATTACTCTGCAGTACAGTACCCCGCCATTACTCTGCAGTGCAGTACCCCGCCATTACTCTGCAGTGCAGTACCCCGCCATTACTCTGCAGTACCCCGCCATTACTCTGCAGTACCCCGCCATTACTCTGCAGTGCAGTACCCCGCCATTACTCTGCAGTGCAGTACCCCGCCATTACTCTGCAGTGCAGTACCCTGCCATTACTCTGCAGTGCAGTACCCTGCCATTACTCTGCAGTGCAGTACCCTGCCATTACTCTGCAGTGCAGTACCCTGCCATTACTCTGCAGTACCCTGCCATTACTCTGCAGTACCCCGCCATTACTCTGCAGTGCAGTACCCCGCCATTACTCTGCAGTGCAGTACCCCGCCATTACTCTGCAGTGCAGTACCCCGCCATTACTCTGCAGTGCAGTACCCTGCCATTACTCTGCAGTGCAGTACCCTGCCATTACTCTGCAGTGCAGTACCCTGCCATTACTCTGCAGTGCAGTACCCTGCCATTACTCTGCAGTACCCTGCCATTACTCTGCAGTACCCCGCCATTACTCTGCAGTGCAGTACCCCGCCATTACTCTGCAGTGCAGTACCCCGCCATTACTCTGCAGTGCAGTACCCTGCCATTACTCTGCAGTGCAGTACCCTGCCATTACTCTGCAGTACCCCGCCATTACTCTGCAGTACCCCCCATTACTCTGCAGTACCCCCCATTACTCTGCAGTAACCCCCATTACTCTGCAGTACCCCCCAATACTCTGCAGTACCCGCCATTACTCTGCAGTACCCCCAATACTCTGCAGTACCCTGCTATTACTCTGTAGTACCCCGCCAATACCCCGCCAATACTCTGTAATACCCTGCCATAAATTGCCATACCCAGCCATACTCAGAGATACCCAGCCATACTCGGTGATACCCTGAAGTACCCAGCCATAGACGCCCCCCACCCCTCACCGCCCTCCGGTGCTTCTACCAACTCGCCAGTACGATCAAAGCCAGAATCTTTTTTTTAATTTTTTATTTCAGGCTTCCCAGCCTAGAGGTGAGATGTGGGGTCATATTGACCCCCCCAGATTTCACTGTAAAGAGGACCTGTCACCCCATATTCCTATTACAAGGGATGTTTACATTTCTTGTAATAGGAATAAAAGTGATCAAAAATATATTTTTGGGAAAAAAAATGTCAAACTAAAATAAAGTAAAATGAACAATAAAAAAATAAAATAAAAATTAAAGCGCCCATGTCCCCATGTGCTCGCATGTGCCACACATGTGAGGTATCGCCGAGAATGTTAGAGCGAGAGCAATAATTCTAGTCCTAGACCTCCTCTGCAACTCAAAACATGTAACCAGTAAAAAAATATTTAAAGCGTCGCCTATGGAGATTTTTTAAGTAGCGACGTTTGGCGCCATTCCACGGGCATGTGCAATTTTGAAGAGTGACATGTTTGATATCTATTTACTCAGCATAACTTCATCTTTCACTTTATGCAAACATTGGGCTAACAAGTGGTTAATAATAGAGCTTGCAGTCAGTAGTGTTAGGAGATAGTGCGTGCTGTCTGCGTGCTCTGTACCCAGTACATAAAGCTATAATATAGGGCAGGCCCCTACTTTCAAACATCCAACTTACAAACATCTCCTACTTGCAAACGCAAGGAGACAGCAGCAAGTGAGATGAAAAAAGATGGACGACAAAACAAATTATACAGGGGTGATAACCCTTCCCTATGTTTTCCAAAAAGCTTAAAGATATTTTTTTTGACTGGAGCTACACTTTAAAAATGTACCGGTTGAAAATGACAAACAGATTCAACTTAACACAACAAACCTACACAGTCCCTGTCTTGTTTGCACCGCCTGTATACTGCTGTTCTGAGTATATAGGGCCTGGTGGCCACACGCATTTCCTTTTTTTAATATGGGTACGGGGTTCCCCTTAATATGTGTACAAGACCCAAATAGGCTGGTAATGGGCAGGGAGGGCTACCCATGCCATGTTTCTCAATGATTTTCAACCATATTGCAGGAACCAGATATAACATTAAAACCGCAAGCAGTTTTAAATGGTGTTATTTCTGTTTAATGTCATTTTGTGCAGGGACTGTTCTAAACACGGGAAACACGTGGCACTTCACAGGCATACTATAGACACCCCCCAGGCACCATATTTAAAGGAATATTTCACTTTTTTTTTTTCACTTTAATCGTCATTAAAATCAGTGCTCCCGCCAAAACGGTAGTTTTTAAAACTTTTTTTTGCAGTGACCCATGTCCCCTGAGGCAGGAGGCAGGTCGCCAAACCCTTTTTAGCACACTATCTTGCATATTAGCCGTTAAAATTAGCACTTTCCAATTCGAACGTTCGAGTCCCATAGACTTCAATGGGGTTCTAACGTTCGTACCGAACGCGGGGGTCGTTCGCAAGTTCTGGTGCGAACCGAACCGGGGGGTGTTCGGCTCATCCCTAATTTTCACACTATTAAAAAAGATATTATGTTTTAAGATATACAGTATGTACAAGTAAAAGGATTGAGCCGGCAACTCTGTAGTCCATATAGCGATTTTATGTATAAGGAAAAACCCTCAAAATGGGACTTTAACGTACTGGATCATTATATAGCGATTTTAATGGTTAGTTGGTTTTAATGGTTGGTTACAAAAAGTGACAAGCAAAACAGCTGACGTGTTTCGGCAACAGCCTTAGTCGTAGCATGATGTCTGTTAGAAAATATGTATGTGGGCAGCTAGGTTACATACAGTAGTTACATAATAGGTGAGGTTGAAAAAAGACACAAGTCCATCAAGTCCAACCTATTTGTGCGATTATATGTCAGAATTACATTGTATATCCCTGTATGTTGTGGTCATTCAGGTGCTTATCTAATAGTTTTTTGAGCCTATCGATGCTCCCCTCTGATACTGTGCCTGTGGAAGGGAATTCTGCTCTTACAGTAAAGAACCCTCTACGTAGTTTAAGGTTAAACCTCTTTTCTTCTAATTTTAATGAGTGGCCACGTGTCTTGTTAAACTCCCTTCCGCAAAAAAGTTTTATCCCTATTGTGGGGTCACCAGTATGGTATTTATAAATTTAAATCATATCCCCTCTCAAGCGTCTCTTCTCCAGAGAGAATCAGTTCAGTGCTCGCAACCTTTCCTCATAACTAACATCCTCCAGACCCTTTATTAGCGTTGTTGCCTTTCTTTGTACTCGCTCCATTTCCAGTACATCCATCCTGATGACTGGTGCCTAGAACTGGACAGCATACTCTAGGTGCAGCCCGACCAGAGTCTTGTAGGGCGGGAGAATTATCGTTTTATCTTTGGAGTTGATCCCCTTTTTAATGCATGCCAATATTCTGTTTTCTTTGTTAGCAGCAGCTTGGCATTGCATGCCATTGCTGAGCCTATCATCTCCTAGGTCCTTTTCCATCCTAGAGTCCCCCAGATGTTCTCCCTCCAGTGTATAGATTGCATTCATCTTTTTGCCACCCAAATGCATTATTTTAAATTTTTCTACATTAAACCTCATTTGCCATGTAGTTGCCCACCCATTCATTTGTTTAGATCTTTTTGCAAGATTTCCACATCCTGTGGAGACGTTATTGCCCTGCTTAGCTTAGCATCCTCTGCAAATACAGAGATTAAACTGTTTACCCCATCCTCCATGTCGTTTTTGAACAAAATAAATAGGATTGGTCCCAGCACAGAACCCTGGGGGACCCCACTACCCACCTCTGACCATTCCGAGTACTCCCCATTTATCATCACCCTCTGAATTCGCCCTTGTAACCAGTTCTCAATCCATGTACTCACCCTATGGTCCATGCCAATGGACCTTATTTTGTACAGTAAACGTTTATGGGGAACTGTGTCAAATGCTTTTGCAAAATCCAGATACACCATGTCTAAGGGCCTTCCTTTATTTAGATGGCAAATCACCTCCTCATAGAAGGTTAATAGATTGGATTGGCAAGAACGATTCTTCATGAATCCATTCTGATTACTGCTAATGATACTGCCTTTCTCATTACTAAAATCTTGTATATAGTCCTTTGTCATCCCCTCCAAGAGCTTACATACTATTGATGTTAGGCTAACTGGTCTGTAATTTCCAGGGATGTGTTTTGGGCCCTTTTTAAATATTGGTGCTACATTGGCTTTTCTCCAATCAGCTAGTACCTTTCCAGTCAGTAGACTGTCAGTAAAAATTAGGAAAAATGGTCTGGCAATTACTTGATTGAGTTCCCTAAGTACCCTCGGGTACAAACCATCTGGTCCTGGTGATTTATTAATGTTACGTTTTCCAAGTCTAATTTTAATTCTGTCCTCTTAACCATGGAGGCGCTTCCTGTGATGTGTCTTGAAGATAAACACTGCATTTTTGGTTACTGTCTAAATTATCACAAGAGCAGGGTGAGAACTGCACTTAAAGCGGAGTTCCAGCCTGGGTGAAAAAAAAATTAAAAGTCAGCAGCTACAAATGCTATAGCTGCTGACTTTTAATATTAGGACACTTACCTGTCCAGGGAGCCTATCATGTCAGCACCCGAAGCCGACCCGTCCATCAGCTCCGGGTGCATCCTTACTAAGGCAATTAGGCAGTGTTTCCTACTATGCATGTGCGAGACGCTCAATGCTTTCTGAATGGTCCCATCGTCTTCTGTTTTTTCCCTGGAACTCTGCTTTAATACATTTTTTGGACATTAATGTAGAGTTCATATGGATTTATTAATACGTTTGAGATAATATTCTTCCCTGTTTCCTATGTAGAGATGTCTTCCCCAAGGCCCACTTAAAGCAGAGCTCATGCTGAAAATAATAAAAATAATAGATAAAACTAGCTTTTGCTGCAATATTCAGCTTCAGTCTAGAGATTTACCCTGCAGTATTTTTTTGCTGCTAGATGTTGCTTCAGTCTGATGGACAGCATCATTCATCCCACTTTCTCTGAGCCTAAGCTATGATTGACCCACCCTACCCTGTGACTGGAAAATGAAAGGATAACCAGCACAGCTATGAGCCCATCTTTCTGTCAAACTGCTTTCTCTTCCTATCAGCATGCTTCTTGCCAGCACATCAATAGATTGGCTTCATGTATCGCTTCTTCCTCAATCTAGCTCTGCTATACCGGGACTGCAAGAGACTGATACTATGTAAAATTAGGATAACTACATTGCTTGCTCTGAAAAAATACATTTTTCTCAGGGGCTTTATATAATGTTTCTGATGTGTCATCTGCCAGACTCAGTTGAGTGATCTGGAGGGCCGAGGAAGAGGTGTATCATTGACTGACCTTGTATGTTTGTTGTCTAGGCAATCATTTATGAGCATTTGGTTAGTGGATTTGACCTAGTTTTAAGGGTAAAAAAATAGAAAAAATAATAATATTATGTAAAATGCAATGTAATATGGCTACCTGGAGGTGTTCTGTATACAGAACGCCCCCCCCCCCCCCCCCAGGAAACATAATTTCCTGTTTGTGTGATTGGCTCACTGATTTTTCCAGAAGTCTGCACTAAGATACAAGTCAGATTTTTGGCATCACCTGCAACAAAAATAACATTTTTCTGTAAGCTGCTCCTAATAGCAAATCACATCTAAAGGGATACAGGCCCAGCAGTTTTGCTTATTAGATCACTACAGCTGCTGCAGCTGGTTGATAATTGTGAAACCACTCACATTAGACACACTTACCACAGTGGCACAGAGGAACAAACAGTGGTTACTTCAGAATAACAAAAGGTAGGAATTTGCAACAAAGTTGAATGTTTTTTTGCAACAAAAGTGGTGTTATGCTTTACCAAAAATCATGATCCTGCTTTTTGGAAAAATTTGCATACAATTTGGAGTCTTGGGCATGAGCATTAGGTTCTAAGGACCCGTGCCCTCTGTGGCTACTATGTGATACCTGATTAAGAGGACCTTACCCATATTGATCTTTCTGCTGAAAGAGATGTTATTGGGCACTGCCGCACTTGAACCTCCACTGGTCTAAGACCTCACCTGTGTTGACCCAGTAGCTGAAGAGATGACACTGGGGACAATGGAGTAAGCCTCCACTGTTCTGGTTCTGTAGTCTTATTTAGTACAGAGAAAACACAGGGACCACTGTTGATTTGGATGCTACTTCTGTTTGCTATATACAGAAGTCAAAACTCTAGCCAGGGACTGTCCTCTCCGTAGGAGTATGATATGTACTATAAATATTAAAAATACATATAACTAAATAGCTGCTGTCATAATTTGTTGACGCATTTTGCGGTTAGCACCGCTTCTTCAGGACAGAAGCCTGTCAGATGACAGATGCCTTACACATAAATCTTTAATCGACAAGTCAACATTTTTTTCTGATTTACTATTCAACTGACTGGAATCAAGTTGTCTTGAGGCAGCTCCTTGTACCCTTGGGGCATCCTAAAAAATCCAAAAAATTGACCAAGTCCAGTAAGCCCTTGTACACAAGGTCGTACATTCCGACAACAAAATCCGACGGATTTTGTCCGAAACTTGTGTTGCATACACACGGTCGGACAAAGTTGTCGGAAAATCCGATCGTATGTAACGTGATGACGTTATTTTGTTATGACGGGACTACGTTCAGGCTAGTAGCCAATAGCTTTGGTCTAGGAATTTGATCTGAGCATGCGTGGCACTTTGTCCGATCGATATTCTCTACACACAATCGGACAAAGTTGTCGGAAAGTTCTATAGCCCAGCTCTAAAACTTTGTCCGTCGGATATTCCGACGGAAACAGTCCGATGGAGCCCACACACAGTCGGATTATCCGACAACACCGTCCGATCGGACATTTTCCGTCGGAATGTCCAACCGTGTGTACAAGGGCTTAGACATTTATTTATAGAAATGTGCAAAACATAAAGCCAACACAAGCTAATCTCTCTCTTTCATCAGGGCTGAGAGACAAAGAATATTATGAGCTTAGTATCTGGAAATGCAGACACTAATAGCAAACTTGCTACTACTAGTTTGATGCTTATTTTTATTTATTTATCACAGGCACTTATAAAGCACTTTACATATTTGTATTATACATTCACATTAGTCCAACTGCCAATCCCACACTTGCCCTCAAGGAGCTTACAATCTAAAGTCCCTAACTCACATGCATACATACACATACACATACACATACCAGGGCCAATTTACCTGCCAGCATGTTTTTGGAGTGCGAGAGAGGAAATCCATGCAGACACAGGGAGAACATGCAAACTCTGTAGTGCTGCCAGGTGGAAGTGCTAACCACTTGGCCACAATGTGCCCAAAATATGGGCTCTTAGTTGTTTTTCACAATAGGCATCCAATAATGTATTCTTCTTGTTCTTTTTAACTTTAATGTGACATAATTTAACGAACTTGTTAGCATTTTAAACTCAAAAAGTAAGATACGGTAGTCTCAAGATCACATTTAGCAGAAATTTTACATCTTTTTGTTTGACGTTATATGGACAACCTTTCATAAATTATAAGTATTGCCTCTAATTCGCATGGATTACATAACATATAAGTACCATCATCCACAATTCATAATTTTAAAGGAGTGATTGGTGTGGAAGTGCTGGGGTGGCCGCTCATGGTAACCCTTAAGCAGTTCCAAACCACAATAGCGTAAGTTGGACTATACCGGTACTTGGTAATAAGTGAAAAAATAAAATAAAATAAAAATCGATTAAAATTTCATATTATTTAATAAACACATAGAAAAATAACAAGACTTCACTCATTAAAATACAATAATGTGTACACCACAGCATAAATCAAGTTGAGTTGGAACTTCTGGAAACAGTGAGCCTTTCAACCTTAGCTAATGATCAAAAATCATTCTTAAAGCAAATTATGACTAAAGATGAGGTCAGTGTTACTATTCATCATCTGCCCAAGGATAAGATACGTGGCTTGGATTGTTACTCACCCGAGTTTTAAAAAGTAATACATTACACATTTTCTTCTTTTTTTTTATGCTTAAGTTTTCCTAAATAAATTGTGACTGCTAATGTTTTAATTATAATTTGGAAGAACTGGAAGAATTAGAACCTATCAATTTTTATTACAGTCTTTTGATGGGTGTAAAAAATAAAATAAAAAATAGGATGCAAGAGAAAATCTCTCAACTTTTTAGTTATCTGACAGATGTTAGACAGAGCAGGAAGGGAGGGACAGTCTTCCCGCTTCCTGTCTATTTGTTGGGTGACAGACTGAACAGGAAGTAGGGAAGAATCCTCTGATGGGACACAATAAACACACATTTCATAGTACACTGAATCAGGTACAGAATCTCTTTTATTGGTGTCCCCAAAAGGGAATGCTGGATGTCAGACAGACAATTGCATAAAAAATCTCTTTGATGGGGACATAGAGAGCATTCAAAGCCTAGTTATTCTATCTAAAACTAAATAAAATGTTTTGCTGAGGTTGGATTTAATTCAGTAACATCCTATTGACCAGCTACATTTTTTTGAATAATTATTATAAGATTATGATGCCAGTTCTAGTTAGTTGCATTGAAACCACCTGATTTTATCCATATCAACCCAAATGGCTTCATACTCAGGATATTCACATTTACTGGCAGTCAGGCAACACTTTGAAATATATTCTCTTGTATCTAATTTTAGCAGTCTTTTCCTATTTTTGTCAGATGCTGTAAGCCCCTTGTACACATGGTCAGAGATTCCGACGGAATGTTTCCTATCGGACCGTTTTGTCCCATATTTCCGACTGTGTGTGGTCTGCATCGGACTGTTTCCGTCGGAATATCCGACGGACCAAGTTTTCCAACTTGCCGGTAAAATTTTCCGACAAAATGCTCCTATCGGACATACTCCGATCATGTGTAGCCTACTCCGACGGACAAAGTGCCACGCATGCTCAGATCAAATTCCTAGACCAAAGCTATTGGCTACTAGCCTGAACGTAATCCCGTTGTAACGAAATAACGCCATCACGTTATGTACAATCGGATTTTCCGACAACTTAGTCTGACCGTGTGTATGCAACATCACTTCCGGACCTCTTCCGGAATTAATCCGTCGGAATTACTCAGACGGATTTGGTTGTCGGAATCTCCGACCGTGTGTACAAGGGCTAAAAGACCTTCATAGCATTATATAGGAAAATGTTCAGTCAACACTTTCAGTTTGGCTATTTGACTGTTTTATGATTTACTAGAAAGTTGTATTCTATTTACAAACTTTTGTATTATTGTAAAGTATGTGTGGATATATATATATATATATATATATATATATATATATATATATATATATATATATATATATATATATATATCAAAAGTACATTGCAGGAAATACAATTTTACTTGTGTACCATAATCACATTTTTTATAAAAAAAAAAAAAGTTCTGTCTTTTTATTGGGTTTTCTTTGATGGTCTTGTGAGGACAATAGCAATGCAAACAATAGTTATATTTGACAGTCCGATATAAGCTAACATGAAGAGAAATCTCTTTCCAGAGTGCTGCCTGTCTGCTGGCCATTGCTTTTCACAACTTTCTGGATTCTGTGCAGGCTACTTCTCTGCTTTTTACTTCTGATTTCTAAGGACTACACATCCTATGGTACCTTGCTGCCTCCAAGCAGTGATTCCTGTGAGTCTACCTCCTGAAACTTCTCCTCCCAGCTCCTCTGTAGTTCAGAAGGCAGGCTCTGTGAAATGTGTGATGCAGCAGTGTCTATTCACAGGGCATAGTTAATGTGTTACTAAACCAAGTATTATGAAAATAGTTCATCCCCCCCCCCCCCCCACAGTGTCCACAGCTTTATAAATCATCTTTTTACATTAAAATACTACTATATACTTTTTTGGATGATCTGTATACCACGGTTGCATGATAAACAGCAGAGTTTCTCCAGTGCTGAGAGTTCAGGAAGGATGAGATTTCCACTTCAGCCTGTATACACACCCATATGTGATGTCAATATCATGTGACCTGGCTAGCTCTGATCAAACAAGTAAATGTGCTCTCCAGCATAAAAGACACAACTGAGCATGTGCAGGTCGACTACTCTGCCTGTGTTAGCTGGCCTACCCCAGATAGACAGTGCAGGATGGAAGGATCTGTGCATACAGGATAAAACAGCCTTTTTACACAATGCAGAGAATTAACCTGTTAAGTTCCACAGTGAGTATAACAAGCATGCTATTCTGCAAATACAGACTGAGTTTACTGTTGTGGGTTTAGTAACACTTTAATGTATCACAAATTTCGAGGAAGTAACTTTGCAAACTTCAAGATCATTCAGAACAATAGGAGTAGGCTAGAAATAATTGAAATACAATGTTGAAATGAATATTTGATTTTACATTTTGACCATAGATGCATTTTAATTCATCTTCATGAGAAAATAGCAATCTTTTATGTTTTTATGTTAATGTGAACTTTTTTTTTATATGTGCTGGAATATTTCCTGAAAATTGCCTGCAGGGAAAGAGTTCAATTGAGATCTTTATTATAACATGCAAATTACCACATTCCTAACCCCTCTGGCAAATAAAGGGTGTTCTAATATAAAACATGAAGGTAGAAGGATTATTAATAATCATAACCTAAAGTAATTTTTCAATGTGATGTGCAGTAATCAGCTGATCAAACACTGTTTCATCCTGCATTTGCTAGCAGTACCTTTGCTAAAAAAAAGGCATATCCGTTATTATTCTGCATGTTTGGCAGGCACATCTAGGTTAACATAAAAGCAACAGTGATGTCAACGGGAGGCATGCCAGGTGTCAGGCACTGTAACTAGAAGTGGGTATAAGTGCACTGCGGTGGTATCTAATCAACTCTAAACAAATGTACCCTTATTGCAATTCATTAATTCTTATTGCTGAGATTCTTGTGAAGACTGCACTTGTAAACACATCAGTGTCAGACAGGAGGAGCCAGGCAGGGGTCAGGACTGTTAAGTAGCTGGGCACTTTGTCATCCATCAAACCGCATTAAGTCACAAGGAGAGGTAAAGGACAAACCTTCAAAATCATCACTTCTTTTGTTAGTATAACATATGTATGTATTCATAATACATAGCTGATGTGTCTGGAAACAAATGCATGCATTCACACCTGAGCATTTTCAGCTCATAAAACGCTTGTAAAATACCTGAAAAATGTCCAACAAGCAAAATCCCATTCATTTTAATGACACCTGTTCACATCTGAGCGTTTTGTCACCTGAAGCAAAACACCTGAAGAATGCCTTATGCCGCGTACACACGAGCGGACTTTTCAACATCCAAAGTCCGAAGGACCGAGTCCGTCAGACTATCCGATCGTGTGTGGGCTGCAACGGACTTTTGATTCACCAAAGTCTGACGGACTTTAGAATATGGAACATGCTTCAAATTTTCCCGAAGGAACTCCGCCGGACCCGGTCCCCTTCGAAAACTCCGCTCGTGTGTATGCTACTCCGACGGACTAAAACCGACGCTAGGGCAGCTATTGGCTACTGGCTATGAACTTCCTTATTCGAGTCGGGTCGTACGTCATCACGTTCGAATCCGTCGGAGTTTAGTGTGATTGTGTGTGGCCAAGTCCGTTCGGCCGAAAAGTCTGTCAGAACTCCGTCGGAATTCCAGCAGAACTCCGACGGAACTCCTTTGGAAGTCTGTCGGACTTAAGTCCGCTCGTGTGTACGGGGCATTAGGCTGCTTTCACATCTGAGCGTTTCAAAGGCGCGCGTTTTTGCTGCAATTTTGTACAGGTCACCAATGTAAAAAGCAGAAAAACACCTGTAATCTGCCCCAAAGAAGCTCATGTTCTTTTTTGAGCTTAAAGAGGAAGTAAACTCTCTCACTCTGATGCTTCTTTTCATTTAGTCCATTATAATAAGTCATTATCAGACTATAGCCACTGTAATCCAGCCCAAATCGCATATTACTTACTGTTTAAAGAAACTTTAAAAAACTTGTTTCCAGGGGTTAGGCAGCGCCATCTTAAGTATTGTTTTCTGAGTCCACAGTGGAGTGTATTTCCACCATTACATTGAGCACTTCCTGTACTGTTAACCAAGCCTCCTTCTCAATCCAAAGTTTCTATGGCAACCCTGCTTCCCTGTTCATAGCTTACTTGTTTATTTCATAGTATTTACTTGTGCCGATGTCTAATGTTTCCCTTTGTCAGACTTATCAGCTTCAGCTGATAAGACTGCAGTATTGGCCACATTTAGACTGTATGTCATGTCACATGGTTACATGGTGTCTAGGAGGAAGCTCTGAGTGATTCGCAGAGTTCAGTGGTGTGCTGTAGGAAGTCCTGATAACAGATAGATAAGACACAGAGAGTGTGCCTTAAATCAGGGGAGATCTGAGCATGCTCAGTGACTTCATTCTACAGAACAACAAGGATTACAACAATACTAAGCAAGTAAGGAGATATCTACAAGCAGTGTTCATTAGGGTTTTTTATGCTGATTTATATGGGACAAAGTTGTGGGGGAGGGTTTACAACCACTTTAAGGTGTTTTTCTATAGGGGACACATGCTCAGATGTGAACAGGTGCCATTGGTATGACTGGGATTTTGCTTGTTGGGCGTTTTCAGGCCTTTTTTTCTGGCGTTTTACGTGCTGAATATGCTCATGTGTGAATGCAGCCTCAAGCTTGAAAAGGGACGTGAGCTTCTTTGGGGCAGATTACATGCATTTTTCTGCTTTTTACATTGGTGACCTGTACAAAATCGGGGCAAAATTGCCACTTTGAAATGCTCAGGTGTGAATGCAGCCTAGTGTTTTGCATTTCTTTTCTACCAGCCAAGGATTATGCAGATAAACAGTTCTTATCTGGCATTGCATAAACAGATTATTCAGACCTCTTGGTGGGAGGTATGCATGTAGGTTATACTGCAGAGGGCACCATTTGAGGAAACTGTCACAAGCAAATAGAAATAAAAAAAAAACAACTTGCAGATCTAATCAGTATTCATAAGCATTAAATGAAACTCTAGGCAATTATTTAATAAACACAATTTATTCCTATTATGTATTCATTTAAAAAAATATCAAATGTAGGTTTACATGAACTAGTACATATAAATGTCTAAATCTGTACTGGCATTAACACCCTAACAATCCTCCAGGATTTACAATAAAAATTTAAAATTAATTTAAATACTTACTATAATTTCTCTTTCTTAATGCATATCCATGGACGCATACATGTGATATAGCTCCACCCCTATATCCACCAACAGGACCTATTTAAATCTATAAAAGAAAAGCTAGAACAACCTCACCCATTCTCTGTAAAAATAACAAGATCAAAAAAGGAGGGTTTGTATGCTGCCATGAATTGGCATCAGGAAAGGGAAATTACAATAACTATGTGATACAACTCTCTGTTTTCCTGATGCCAACATGGCATGCATGTGATAAATAAGCTAAACTGGAAGAGCTAAAATGTATAATATAACTTCATGACAATGGACTTGGAAGCCTGGACCATCATTCTGTCGATGTCCATTGATGAACAAGCCCCTGGATTTACCCTGTAGCACCTGAGGCAGGTGTTCTGTGGCAACCAGCCTGCTGCTTTGCAGATGTCTCAGATATTTTGCATGCGCTGCCCTGAACTTAAGACATGAAAATGGACTTAGCTTAATAGGCCTTTATCACTTCTAGAGGCTCTTACATGGCCACACTGTAAGTTTTCTGGATGACCTTGACACTCCAAGATGACAAGGTTTTGTTGTAGCTTCCTCCTCCGAACTTGCCTGATGGAAACACAAACAGACTCCCTGAGGATTTTAACTAGGAAGCAGCTTGAAGCTAGGCATTTTAGACACTTGGTACATCCAGCTTGTGTAGGCTAGGTACTGTCTCTGCCGAAAAGGATAGAACCACCACTTTGTAAGATAAAAACAGAAGCCACCTTGGAAAAAAAGGCGCTCCAAGGGCATATGCCCTTAATTGTCCAGGAGGAATAGGATGTAGGACTCTGTAGCCCCAAGTGTTTGCAGATCCAATACTCTGCTCCTGGAAGTTATCACCTGAAGTTATTAAGGGCCTCTTGAGTGATGTCCCACTGAGGACTGCTTTCTGATGATGCAAGCCATAGGTGTGCACAGCCTATTGCACTGGGGTATGTACCCCAAAGTTCAAACACATATGCGTGTACGTGTGTATATATACTGATGAAGTCAGTAGAGCAGTGGATGGGGTCAATAGGGCAGAGATTGGTGTCAGTAGAGCAGTGGATGGTGTCAATAGGGCAGAGATTGGTGTCAGTAGGGAAGAGATTGGTGTCAGTAGGGCAGTGCATGGTGTCACTAGTGACACTAGGCACACCCTGTGTGCATGTCTATGATGCAAGGAAATCCAGAATAAAAACCACTGGGGGAATTTATTCCTCCACTGTGCCCATCAAATGCAGCCATTGTGCCCATCAAATGCAGCCATTGTGCCCGTCAAATGCAGCCACTGTGCCCATCAAATGCAGCCACTGTGCCCATCAAATGCAGCCATTGTGCCCATCAAATACAGCCACTGTGCCCATCAAATGCAGCCACTGTGCCCATCAAATGCAGCCATTGTGCCCATCAAACATATCCACTATGCCCATCATATGCAGCCACTTGTGCCTATCATATGCAGCCACTTGTGCCCATCAAATGCAGTCATTTTGCCCCATCATATGCAGCCACTTGTGCCCATCATATGCAGCCACTTGTGCCCCATCATATGCAGCAACTTGTGCCCCATCATATGCAGCCACTTGTGCCTATCATATGCAGCCACTTGTGCCCATCAAATGCAGTCATTTTGCCCCATCATATGCAGCCACTTGTGCCCATCATATGCAGCCACTTGTGCCCATCATATGCAAGCCACTGTGCCCCATCATATGCAGCCACTGTGCCCCATCATATGCAGCCACTGTGCCCCATCATATGCAGCCACTGTGCCCCATCATATGCAGCCACTGTGCCCCACCATATGCAGCCACTTGTGACTAGAATAAAAGCCTGTAAATCTCTCTCAGGAAGGACTAATGGCACATATACATGACCGGACTTTCCGGAAGACTAGGTCCGACAGTCTTCCCGACGGACTTTCGGTGGAGTTCCCGACGGACTTTCCGAATGAACGGACTTCATTTTGAATTTGATTACGTAAATGGGACTAAACAAGGAAGTTCAATAGCCAGTAGACAATAGCTGCCCTTGCGTTGTATTTGGTCCGTCGGATTAGCACACAGACGAACGGTTTTCCCAATTTTTAGTCCGTCGGAAATTGAGTCCGTCGGATAGATTTGAAACATGTTCTATTTCTAGGCCCATCTGATTTTTATTTTTTTTTGACTGGCCCACACACAATCGGATTGTCCGACGGACTGATCCCATTGGAAATTCCAGTCGTGTGTACGCGGCATTAGAATAACTCCCCATTGCAGTCATATAATATTGATGTACTGACAGAGAACATCTATCTCCTGAGCGGAATGTCTAAACCACCAAAATTAACTGAGTCTTAGTCACACAGATCCCCCAAAAAATGGGCTTTACCATCTGTGCGCACAAACGGCCAACCTGTCCCTCACCACACTAGCCAGGGGGCGGTTGTCTCCTGTCAACAAGATTCCTGTAGGGGGTGAAGGAATTGAAAAGGACCATGGCTGTGCATCCTTCAGAAAGGTGCCCTTGCACATCCTTTCATCCGCTCTTGAAGTTTTCCATTCTGTCAAAAGGATCTGGAGTGCTGGAATGTATAGTGGGCCAAACTAGCAAAGAGAACTCACTGGAGCCACGACCTCCTATGAGGAAGAAGGCCAGACTAACCACGATTGCTCTTGGAATAGTGCTTAGCGTTAGGATGTACATGTAAATTTCAATAGTGACCAATAACAAGTGTTTTGACATTCCAAGGATGTGTCCCACTGAAACTTAAACACTGTTATACAGCAATCAAGATTAAACTTCGAGCCCCATCCATCTGTTGGACTGAGGATATCCAGGGTTGAGCAGCAATGTGTCTCTTGGAATAGTCACAACTTCTGGTCATAAGATTGGAGGCCTTGAATTTTGTCTGATTATTGCTACTGGAGGGTTGGTGAGTGTTGGGGATACAGCTGAAGGGCAGGTCGCTAGAAGGGAATGCAAGAGAACCTGTTAAAATTCAGCAGCTCCTTTTGAAAATATTGCTACAATGACCGAGATCCCAAAGACTGGCAGTCTCCAACTAGTAAAAAGTTCAAGGCACCAACACCCCTAGCTCATTATGTAAGATTACTAAAATGCTATAGTTACCCTGACTGCAGTCGTCACCTATAGAATGTACCTATAGAAAAAAGTTGTCTTTGAAAATATGTAGGATGTAATTTCTGACTTCATTCTGTAAAAGCTAGCTGCTTGCTGTCTCCAGCTGCAGTAGTAGTTTTTTCCAGTAAGTTACTCCAATGGTATTAAAGCTATAGGAGCAACATGAAAGCCGAGCAACTCGTTTTGTACTAAAGGAGGTCATGATAGAATGAGTGTTTACAGATAACTAGGTCTTTATGGAAGGACTACGGTATCTGTGTGACCAAAATATATACTGCATCAAACATGGCAATTCGAACATGGCATAACAATGTAAAGGCCAAGATAAAACCAGAGGGAAAATCAAAGACATCTTACCTAAACGTAACCCGGACAAAAAAAATAAAAAATCTGAAAAAAGGCAGATGTTAGGACTGGCAGCAAGGTTCACAGTTGAAATATGCCAATTCATATTAACATTATGCACGCTCTGCTGTGCTCGATCCTTACTCTGGATATGAAAACACCGGTGGATCACACTAAGCCCTTGTACAAACGGTCGGAGATTCCGACAACCAAATCCGTCGGAGTTATTCTGACGGATTAATTCCGGAAGAGGTCCGGAAGTGAAGTTGCATACACACGGTCGGACTAAGTTGTTGGAAAATCCGATTGTACATAACGTGATGACGTTATTTCGTTAGGACGGGACTACGTTCAGGCTAGTAGCCAATAGCTTTGGTCTAGGAATTTGATCTGAGCATGCGTGGCACGTTGTCCGTCGGAGTAGGCTACACATGATCGGAGTATGTCCGATCGGAGCATTTTGTCGGAAAATATTTCCGGCAAGTTGGAAAAGTTGGTCCGACGGATATTCCGACGGAAACTGTCCGATGCAAACCACACACAGTCAGAATGTCCGACAAAACGCTCCGATAGGAAACATTCCGACGGAATCTCCGACCGTGTGTACAAGGGCTAACAATCCAAGGGATCCCTTCATAGACAGATCAGACACTTCTATGAAATAAAATACAATACAAACAAATTAACATTGTACACAGAATATGAAAATATGTATAATTTATAGAAAATGGCTTTTTAATGAGCCCTTCATTTCCTCCCCGTTGGCTGTGATGGACACAGCTGCTCTTGCCCTCCTGCCCCCGTATATATTTATAAGTAAGATGTTATAGCGGGGCCTGTCTCAGCGATCTAACCTTTAAGTGAAAACTTACAGGACCCTTTCAGGACTTCCCATCAGCAGCACAGAGGCTGTCACTTTCAATGAGCCAAGTGATATGGAAAGAAAGGTCTGAAATGGACAACATAGCTGAACCTTGCTATCAGTTAGGATTAAAATCACCATCACATGGGTAGAGGCTTTTAAGTTTTTAGTCAAGACTTTCAGTAAACGTATTAATGTGTGTTTCTGAAGATTCTTTTTCTGCGCAACTACTTTTTGTGCAATTGTAATAGCTAAAAATAACTTCTCGGTTGGCACACCGCAGTGAATTTTTAGCTGTGTATACAAAATACATGTCCTTGTCACACTTGCCTTATATTCAGGAATTCATTAAAACGTTGCCAGCCTGACTCTTCCAACTCAGCAAGTCAGTACTGAATTTCAAACTAACTTAGCAAACAGCACATATGGGCAGATGTTTTTTACTAGTTACCAGCAAACAAATAAATCTGTCAGTTGCTATGACAGTATGACAGTAATACTAGTGGATTTTGCACTGTACTTAAAAACTAGCCCTATCAAAGTGTTAACGTTCTGTTTACCCACTTCAGTTTCAGGAGATTTACCCCTTTCACGACCAGGCCATTTTTTACGATACGGCACTGCGTTATTTTAAATGACAATTACATGGTCATGCAACGCTGTACTCAAATAAAATTGATGTCCTTTTTTTTCCCCAACAAATAGACCTTTCTTTTGGTGGTATTTGATCACCTCTGCGGGTATTTTTATTTTTTTTGCACTATAAACGAAAAAAAGAAAGACGAAAAAAATATTTTTTACTTTCTGCTATAAAACATATCCAATATAATAAAAAATAAAAATCACGTTTCTTTTTCAATTTAGGCCAATATGTATTCCGCTACATATTTTTGGTAAAAAAAATCCAAATAAGCATATATTGATTGGTTTGCACAAAAGTTATAGCGTCTACAAACAAAGGGATATATTTATGGAATTTTTATTTATTTATATTTTCTTACTAGTAATGGTAGTGATCAGTGACATTGCAGCAGACAAAGTGGACATTAAGTGACACTTTTTTTGGGACCAATAACACTAATACAGTGATTAATGCTAAAAATATGCACCGTCACTGCGATCAAAGGGTTAAATGTGTGCCTAGGCCAGTGATGGCGAACCTTGGCACCCCCAGATGTTTTGGAACTACATTTCCCATGATGCTCATGCACTCTGCAGTGTAGTGGAGCATCATGGGAAATGTCGTTTCAAAACATCAGGAGTGCCAAGGTTCACCATCACTGGCCTAGGCAGTGTTTACTAACTGTGGGGAAGGTGCTTGTACTGTGGAAAGCAGAGATCTGTGTTCTTCCTTAGCAGAAACACAAGATTGCTACCTTCCCTACTGACAGAACAGCGATCTGCCTTGTCCCGAACGATTGCCGGGTGCCGGCGGACATTGAGTCTGTCAGACCTGCTGATTGGCCCCCGCTATGTCCAGGTACATGATTCTGCGCAGAGGAGCCGCCGCCCCTCAGCAAATGTACATGGGGCGGTCGGCACGAGGTTAAACATGTACAGTATATTGCTTTCTGATTGTTTAATACATAAGGATATTTAGTTCACCCAAGGTTACCACTTATGTCTTATCTCCAAGAATTACTTCGGCTCCACCTGTCTTGTGGATCCGCATACTCCTCTGGACCATGAGGAAATATGTTGATTAAGACCTTTCATCACTTTTTCTTAGGCAGGCCAGAAGTTATGCAATTTTCTTTGCTTCTACCACAGTGGAAGAAAGGAAGAGTTCTCGATTACCAAATCAACACTGTCAGTGTTGATGAGAGAATCTCTCATGCAGTGCTATTGTGTTCTGCTGGCGGGAAGCATGGGGAACCTTCCTTGCAGGCAGAACACAATAATTACTGTTGCCAGCTACAGGCGGTGGCATTAATTATCTGTAAAAAGGCCGACAGTCTGGTTGCACAAGTTAATCAACTTGTGTATAAACCAGGGTTCCCACACATGGACCCTGCTGAACCAGCCAAATTTCGATCAATGTATAACTGGCTTTATTCTGCTATAGTGAGCTGGTACCTTAAAGTGGTTATAAACCCTCCCCTACAACTTTGTCCCATGTGAATCAGCATAAAAACCCTAATGAACACTGCTTGTAGATATCTCCTTACTTGCTTAGTATTGTTGTAATCCTTTTTGTTCTTTAGAATGATGTCACTGAGCATGCCCAGATCTCCCCTGATTTACGGCAAACTCTCTATGTCTTATCTATCTGTTATCAGGACTTCCTATGGCACAGCACTGAACTCCCAGCAGGCTGCTAATCAATCAGAGCTTCCTTCTACACACCATGTGACCTCACATACAGTTTAAAGCAGGGAATGGGACAGCAGTACTGCAGTCTTATCAGCTGAAGCTGATAGGACTCATACAGGCAAACACTAGGTAATCAGCACAAGTAAATACTATGAAATAAACAAGTCAGCTATGAACAGGGAAGCAGGGTTGCCATAGAAACATTGGATTGAGAAGGAGGCTTGGTTAACAGTACAGGAAGTGCTCAATGTA
This sequence comes from Lithobates pipiens, assembly GCF_037356315.1. Taxonomy (NCBI): domain Eukaryota; kingdom Metazoa; phylum Chordata; class Amphibia; order Anura; family Ranidae; genus Lithobates; species Lithobates pipiens. The sequence continues at coordinate 19,561,015 of NW_027507685.1, read as the reverse complement.
AGGGCGGAAATACACTCCACTGTGGACTCAGAAAACAGTACTTAAGATGGCGCTGCCTAACCCCTGGAAACAAGTTTTTTAAAGTTTCTTTAAACAGTAAGTAATATGCAATTTGGGCTGGATTACAGTGGCTATAGTTTGATAATTACTTATTATAATGGACTAAATGAAAAAAAGCATCAGAGTGGGAGAGTTTACTTCCTCTTTAATTCTAGGCAGCACTAAATTACTGGAAGACCAACTTACAAAAGCATGCTACACACAGTATTAACATTGCCATGTATTTTGTAAATGTTATTTTTAATGCAAATTTTATAATTTTATTAAAGGCATTACAGTATGTAACAACTGTAATTACCACATGCATAATATGTGATCATTTTCTGAGGTATAAGATTGGTAGCAGCTTCCGAAGATATTGGGCTTACAATAACTGGAACTAAAAGTTTCAATGAATAGAAAGGTTGCTGTTTCCAGTGGTTATAAAGTAATCATTGGACATATATTTCACATTACATAAAACATAATAATGATTCTACATTTTATTACTGAAGTCGCGGTGGAAATTCTGTCCCTGGTAATGCCATTGAGGCACCAAAATAAGAAATTTTTTCATCTTAATTATTAAGCAAAAAATACGTACTATTCAGTAAAATGTAATTGCATAACCAGACAGTAAATATTCTTGTGTGCTACTGAAACGGTTTAGAGTGTAGGGACAAATCCACATGTAGTGCTACCACCTTAGGCACCATGGATAGGAGGAATTCTCTGTTCTTTGCCTCAACCTTCTCAAGAACTTCAGCCCCTCTAACACGCCAGGTTGAGTGTACAAACAGACAATATCACTGGAAATCTCTGAAAATAATACTTAGCACCCAATAGTAGTGCTAAAAACAGGCACCAAATCAGGTAGTAAAGGCAAAGTTAATATATCGTCACCAACAATATGGTTGGTAACTAGTCAAGCAATTCATGGATTAACAATAGTAACAATGCAATTTATCATACAAAGTAATTAACAGTAGGGACTAGGCATAGGATGACATTTGGCATCCAGTTCAGCATAAACAGTAGAAGGCCACCTCAAGTGCAGCAGTGAGCAGTGGTAAAGTTAAATCTACCGAGTGCTGGAACTATACTGCCAAAACGCATTTATGGCAGCGATGCTTGTCCTAGACCAACTGGGTATGCACTGTTCAAAAGAAAAGGAGAATGGGAGAGGAGGGAGCAGGGGAACAATGGAGGCTTGCAGAATAATTAATGCAGTATAGGGGTGGTATAGGTGCAGATTAGATTTGAAATAAGTGTGGTATAGAGTGCAGTATGGATTTTGGGGGGACCCCCATGCTGTTTTTTTCAATTACTTTTATCTGTATTGCCAGGACCCGACAATTCATTATAGCTGCGAGTAGTTTTTAATGACTTTTTTCCTTTAGAAATGTCACTTTGTGCAGGGACTGTTGTAAACATGGGAAAAATGTGCCACTTTACAGGCATACTATAGACACTCCCCAGGTACAAAATGTAAAGGAATATTTCACTTTTATTGTTTCACTTTACTTCCTGCCCGATCAATAGCAGATTGAGGTCCGGGAAGTGGTTCTGTTATCCTGACTGGGCGTCATATAACATCCAGCAGGATAACATGCCGGCGCACTCCCGTGGGGCCACACATCGCGACAATTGCGAGTGCAGCGTGTCAGCCTGACATGCCGCATCTCCGTTCGTGATAAGAAGCCACTGTCAAGAGGCTTCTTACCTTGTGATCAGCTGTGACCAATCACAGCTGACCACAGCATGAACCAGGAAGTGCTGGTAAACAGCATTCCTCAGTTCGTGCTGACAGGGAGAGCCGATCGGAGGCGATCGGCGGCTCTCCCTGTCAGAGGGAGGGGGGGTCTGTGCTGATAATCAGCACATTGATTATCAGCACAGCCCCATCAGATGTAATTAAAAGCTGCCAATCAGTGCCCCATCATAACCCCCTGCCAGTGCCCAATAAAGTGCCAATCAGTACCCACCACAGTGCCAATCAGAGCCCACCACAGTGCCAATCAGTGCCCATTTCAGTGCCCATCAGTAACACCTGTCAGTAACTAATCAGTACCTGCCCATCAGTGCCACCTGTCAGTGCCAATCAGTACCACCTATCAGTGCCAATCACAGCCGCCTGTCAGTGCCCATCACAGCTGCCTGTTAGTGCTCATCAGTGCCGCCTATCAGTGCTCATCAGTGCTGCCTATCAGTGCCCATAGGTGCTGCATATCAGCGCCACCTATTGGTGCCCATCAGTGCTACATATCAGTGCCCATCAATTCTACATATCAGTGCCTCCTCATCAGTGGGCATCAGTGCTGCCTCATCAGTGCCCCTCAGTGAAGGAGAAAATAAAATGTAATAACCGACACAAAGAAAAAAAATATTCAAAAATGTTGGGCTTTTTTAGTTTGTTTAGCAAAAAATAAAAACCCCAGTGGGGATCAAATACCACCAAAAAAAGTTCTATTTTTGGGAAGAAAATGATAAAAATTTAGTTTGGGTGCAGTGTTGTAATTGTCATTCAAATTGCGACAGCGCTGAAAATTGTCCTGGGCAGGAAGGGGTGAAAGTGCATGGCATTGAAGTGGTTAAGCATTATTAAAATCACTGCTCCCGAAAAAATTTCCCTTTTAAAACAGTTTTTTGCATTGATACATGTCCCCTGAGGCAGGACCCAGGTCCCCAAACACTTTTCATGAAAATAACTTTCACATTAACCCTTAAAATTAGCAATAGCAAGTTTCATAGACTTTAACGGTGTTCGCGTGTTCAAACTAATTTTTTGCCTGTTCGCATGTTCTGCTGCGAACCGAACCGAAATGGGATTTACATACAGAAAAGCCAAACGAAAACCATCATTAACACCTGAACAGAAAAAAACAAGGTTACAGTGGGCTAAAGAAAAGCAATCATGGACTGTGGATGAGTGGATGAAAGCGATATTCAGCGATGAATTACGAATCTGCATTGGGCAGGGTGATAATGCTGGAACTTTTGTTTGGGGCTGTTCCAATGAAATGTATGAAGATGACTAATGACTGAAGAAAACATGCAAATTTCAAGAGTCACTGATGATATGGTGTTGCGTGTCAGGTAAAGGTACGGGGGAGATGACAGTCATTAAATCTTCAATAAATGCACAAGTTTAGATTGAGGTTTTGAACACTTTTATTTTTTAATCAATTGAAAGGATGTTTGGTCATCATAAAATCATTTTTCATTGTGTAATCGGATGCAGATGTTTGTTTTAGAACTGCAAAGTACATGGTGATTCCATTATATTCTCCTCAGAATTGAGCGATTCCATATTTTGTTCCTTGATCTGCAAAAACAGTTGCAACTGACTACAGTTTTCTTTCTTTTTTTATTTTCTTAACTGTTTCTTAAAGCCAGAAGATTGGGATGTTCAATGAAAATAGTTTCAAGGCATGTCTGTGATTAGTTTTTTTTCTACACAATTAAACAATTGAATGAACATTTTCCAAGAGTGGTACATAACTGACCCCTGTAAAGCTTCTCCTATTTCTATGCTTTTCATACGTACATAGCACCAAAGGGGCCACGAGCACCAAAACTTCTTGTAAACACAAACCACAAGCCCTGAATCCTAAAAAGTAAATCAGGAACTGATGTCACAAAGACCTCTTTACTATTTAAAACATAAAACACAAGGACATATGCTCACTATTAGACCCAAATCCTCAGTTCAAGACACATATCTAAAACAAGCATTTAACAAGCACACGTGTAATAAATGCAAACTGATACACAACTATTATGAAGTCTAGAAGCATGCACATGACAAACATCTAGCAAGTTTGTATTTAATAACGTCAGGATGGAGGAGTAAGAGAAATGGAAAGCACTCGATATCCCAATCTACTAAACTGAAAAAAAAAGCCTTCCCACTGCCAAAATGGATGCCCAAACTGTCTAGACCAACCCAGAGCTGATTACAACACAGTCAATCTTCCTGCAGTCATGAATAGAAGCTGTAAAAAGCCCTGTGCAAATCTAAATTTTCATTGATGTGTACAGTATGTCTTCTTGCAATCAGAACACTTTGATTTGCTTCCTCTGTCTTCATATTGTTATTTCTTGTAGTTTATACAGCAATGAAAGCAATCCCATATTAACATCTTAAAATGGTGAATCATTATTTGAGGCTGACCCTTCTACAGAGCAACATACTTATTCAGAGCTATAAGTATAGATGCTTCATCATTCTCACCACCAGGCCTCCATGTGAGTCCCGTAGACCCCTGATGCTGCGTACACACGACTGGACTTTTCGACTGACTAGGTCCGACCGGAATGAATCCGTCGGATATTACGATCGTGTATGGGCTCCAGCTGACTTTTTTTCCTCAAAAGTCAGATGGACCTAGAAATAAAACATGTTTCAATTCTTACCGACAGACTCGAGTCCAGTCGAAAAATCAGTTTGTCTGTATGCTAGTCTGACTGATGAAAACCGATGCTAGGGCAGCTATTGGCTACTGGCTATGAACTTCCTTATTTTAGTACGGTCGTACATCATCACATTTGAATCCGTCGGACTTTGGTGTGCTTGTGTGTGGCCAAGTCCGTTTGTTTGGAAAGTCAGTCGGAAAGACCGTCGCACCTAGTCCTTTTCGAAAAGTCCACTCGTGTGTAGGCGGCATAAAAAGTCCTTGTCATTTTGGGCCCCTTTTGCCATCGTCCAGGTAGCATGTCCATCAATTGCTATTGTATGGTTAGAATCTAGGCTGCTGTTAATCTGAATGCAAACATGCTCCAGTGACTCAGAACTTATTCACTATCTGTACTAGCGGCTAATGATTTCTTCGTTTCTAGTTATAGGGTCTTTTTAATAGCATTTATACTGCTCTAATGTTATGGTATAGCTCTCAAGGTATTCACTACTATGATCTTTGGTTGAAGATATTTTAGAGCACAAAAAAAGCATTTGTCTAGGACATGCCAGATAAATGATCTCCTTAAAATATATTTTAATCATACCTTAAATATATAACTTATATAGGGCATTGAAATGAGCTGCTGCTTTCAGGTCATAACCCAACATTACCTTGTACATTTTTTTCAGTTGTTCAAATACTGTGAAAAAGAGTACTGGTTTCTACTAAGGACTTAAACAGTTTCCTTTTTACTGTACATAGATCTATCAAGTCTGCTTTGTTGAAAATATTACAAATTTCTCATTATTGGTAACGAGGTGAACATTCTACAGAAAAGTAGCTAATGAGGAAGAGAGTGACTAGACCTAATGTTAATAGCAGTGTGCTATTAGAATTTCTAGCAAAAGTTTGCTTGTTTTATGGACAATAGAAGTAAAAAATTTAGGGTAAAATGATATATAGGGAATGGTCAGGGATGAGTGTTCTGTAATTGCCTAAAGTGACAGGGTTAGTGGACATTACAAGACTTTAATATTTACAAACTGCGAAAAATGTGACTAAAGCCAGCCATACATCGATCAGCCCTGCTGAACTGACTGGAATTTGACCCATGTATGAGCAGGCTGAATGTACCCAAGTGGACCCATTGATGTACCATTGGGTTCGACCAGCCTATTGGATTTTTTTGATACCATTACTTCTGGTGGCTATAGCCACCAGCATTAAACATTGTATTCTGTCAGCCGGGAAGGCTCCCTGTGCTCCCCACCGAAACAACACAATAGCACTGTGGGAAGCATTCCCCCATCAACACAGTCTAGTGGTTTTCTTTCCTTCCACCTGTGGTCTAGAGGCAGTAAAAACAGGCAGCTTAGCTGTGGTTTTACCGCATCCCAGGCCATCCAGCCGAATTGTAACATTACAGACAGACAGGGCTGTATGCATGCTACAGTCGCAATGTTTTGCTGTGGCATTTTTTAAGTGGGGTGCAAAGTTTGACAGGCTGCACCAACTGTCAAATTCACCCATTGAGTTCAATGGGGCTACACAGCAACCATGAGTGTGAATGCACACTGTCATGTATGCTGCTCCAAAGGTTAATGAGATCTAGACACAAGGAGAGAGGTGCCTCTGGGTGTAGATTTATGACAAGTTTAATAACACTTAGTACAGGTAACTCACATTTGAGAAGTCATAAGTAGGCATACGAGAGCCCAACATGGGGGTATGTGATCATCAGGTCGTCAATCTATTCCTGCAAGGTGGACGCACTCTGCTCGATATAACATCGCTGAATGGTAAACAGCCGGCTACAGTGGAGAGTACTCAGAACAAGGCTTGAGGCGCAGATGGTGTGCAAACGAGGAGGGATGATGTCACTGGAAAAGCATCACGTTTCCTGAGAGTACAGGCTGCAAGTGACGTGGCAGCGGTGCTCCTTCTTCTTGAGCTTGAAGAAAGAGTGCGGCTGCAACATCACTCACAGCCTGCACGCTCAGGAAATGCGTCACTTTTCCTGTGACATCATCTCTCCTCACCTGCACGCCTTCTGCGCCTCAAGCCTCTTTCTGAGTACTCTCCACTGCGGCCAGCTGTTTAACAACCAACCATGTTATATGGAGCAGAGCACATCCACCTCGCAGGAACGGATTGATGACCTGATGATCACATACCCCCATGTTGGGATCTCGTATGTATTTAACATGCAGGGTGCAGATCATGTGTATGTATGTAATTTACAAAATGTAGATGTAATGAACAAAGTGCAGGTTTGAGGAGTATGTGTTTTATAGTGGGCACGAGTCAGGGGTATGTACAGGAGGGTTTAAAAAACATATGCAGGAATCAGAAGTGGGTAATGTACATGTTTCAGGGGTAAGGAGTGGGTAATGTATAGAATACAGGGGGTTTGGAGTATGCAACATACAGAGTGCAGGGGTCAGGAGGGGGTAACAGGCAAAGGTATCAAATAAGGGTATACAAAAGTTATCTTCCGTGTCACATTTCATGGCTAAAAATGATCCATACCATTGAACCGTTCAATTACACAGCAATAATGCCCCTGAGATGTGTCTCTCCAACCATGTAGGTACTGTGGCAGCATTTAACACTATATATCAACATAATAGAAAGTACAGCAGTGAACAGACTTTCATTCTGGGCACAGTGAATACCCACAATCTTTTAGATATGTGGGAGGGCAGTATGCTCAGTGGCGTCACTAGGGAGGTGCGGGGGGTGCGGGCTGCACCCAGGTGACACCTGCCAGAGGGGTGACACCTGTGGACAACTGCACTGCTAACACCGCACCCTTACACTGATCTGCATCTCTCGCTGGCTCAGGCTGTCTCCCTGTCTCACAGACACACAGCAGAGCGGACCGAAGCCGCCTCCCCCTCCTCGCTGTTTACATCTACACAGGAGGAGGAACACAGCTGTGCATTTTTGGTGGAGATGGGAGCCTGGGGACTGGCCAGAAGCTTAACTCCTCTAAAAACTCAGGTCCTTCCACCTGCGCACTGAGTTGGACAGCCAGGAGCAGAAAGCAAACTATTTAAACACTTTTGGGAGTAATCTGCAGCTGCATGTCCAGATGATTACATTAAAGTCCCTGCCGAAGGGGGATGCAATCTAAGGCATGGGACCCGAGCGGAGGATTAGTATAGTGCCTACAATTTGGGAGTCCCCTCTTTACCTCCGGGCCCCCCTGCAGGGCTGGGCCCGGTACAGGAGGGCTGGTGGTCCCCCCTTGTCAGTGGCCCTGATTTGGAGTGCTGGTGACTTTGAATTTTTACAAAATAAAGTGCTTTTCATTGCAGGAAGCTATAGTACAGCTTCTATTACTGTAGACTGGGGCGAGACCGGGCATAGTGGGCACTCTTGATAATAGCATATGACAGGTTCCTCAGCTCTATTAACCTACACAGCACTGGGAGATTACAGTGGTGGAGTCTCAAAGAAAAACGATTTCAACCAAAGCAAGAGACGGTAGCATAAGTGGCACATTGCATTGATAGTATTGTCTTGTGTTAAACGTAGGCTTTAACTGTGCCGTTAGGTGATTGAAAATTGCTACTGCCCACATTTAAATGTCTAAATGTCAAGCAACCTTATAGAATACTGGACACCAAACATCTGTGGCTTTACAGAAAAAGAAATTACAGGTAGTCATTTTTTTAAAATTGATTTGAGTTCTTCAAGCATTGTGTTTCACGGTTGTTCTCCAAAGCCATCCTGTTTCAATAACTGACTGCAATGTGAAAATACAATCAGAAGATGGCATTCAGGGCTTGAGTTCCCAGCATACTTATGCAGTAGTACTGACCTCTGTAGCATACATTGCAAGACAATCAACTGAAATAGTATCAAAGATTTTTTTTCTGACTTATCACAGTCACAATACGGCTTTCCATCCAAACAAATCTATAGGTGGAACAAAAAAATGGCACCAAAAAGGTTAACACAGAACCTCTACTGAATTGCATAACATAAACTGCTTTTTTAATTCCCCATTGGCTTTGATTGACAGTTCTGTGCTTTCATCCCAGCAAAGCCACAATTTATCTTTTATTCATCTCTTGCACATTAAGCGCTTGTCAAGCAGCCAACAAGCACCCTACTCGTGCTCCATTTTACCTATGATAAAGGGAATAGTGCAATTAACTATAAATTAGCAAAGGACTGGGATAAGACTATATCAACCATTATTTCACATCTTAGTTTGCTTGTTTAACCCTTTTGCAAATGTCTTTGATTTCAATCTACAAAATATAATTCGGAAAGAACTTTACTAAACACTTCTGGTTTCCAAATTGCTACCTAAAAATGGGCCTAGTGGCAGATATGTATTTACACGTTAGATGCATGCATAAGTAGTGTAATGCCGCGTACACACGATCGGAATTCTGGCCAGAAAAAGAGCGATGAGAGTTTTTCATCGGAAAATGCGACTATGTGTATGCTCCATCGGAATTTAGCTGTCCGAATTTACGCCAGCCAAAAATTGATAGCATGTTCTCAATTTTCCCGACGGAAAAACTTTCTATCGAAAATTCCGATCATGTGTATGCAATTCCGACACGCCAAAAATCACGCATGCTCAGATTCAACTACGAGACAGAAGCTATTGGCTATTGAACTTCCTTTTTCTAGTCCCGTCGTACGTGTTGGTAGTTTTTCTTGGTACACTTATGACGAAGCATTCCGCCAATAATTAGCAGTACAGTCAGGTTTACAGAGGGGTACTACGGTAAAGATGTTGGTCTTTGACTTAATCTTTTTATTCCTCCACGATCCAGTTTTTTTAGACCACCTTCTACCAATACTAGCACGCCTCTACAATACAAAAAAGGCATATGTTTTGCTTTCAGTGATAGCATGTGTAAATGGCATGCTAACTGTAAATATAAACATGAGTGCGCTTTGTGTGCCGACTCACATCCGGTGTCTAAATGTTTCAGGAAAATGTCATACAATAATCAACAGTCTAATAGGGATCTTTTTCTTAAAAGCAGCCACTCCAGTGAGATTGTAAAGCATACTGCCTTGGCTCCAATGTTATCCAAATCAGCAAATGGCAATGCTACTAATTGATGGGTTTTCAAATGGTTTTCTTCTTCCACCATTTAAAGATTTGGGTTGTACTATGGTTAACAATCTTTTTTCAGTTTCGTATCTATCACATGTAGTTGGATAAAAGTTGAAAAAAGAACTTCATAATTTCAGGTTCTTTTGATTCCCCAACTTTTAAGGCTTTTCGATTATCCCCTCTAGGGCTGGTACCTAAAAAAGAACCAAATTCTTACTGTTCGATCCATCATTTATCTTTTCCTCTGGGTTCTTCTTTGAATGACCAAATTGATAATAATCTTTGTTCGGTTACTTATACCTCTTTTGATACCTTGATGATTTTCACTTTATCAATTCCGCACAATGTATTTCACTTTTTAAATTTTTTTGTGATACTTGTGCTGAATTCAGGGTTCCTTTGGTACGCTCATATGCATATATATTTCACAGAAAATACAGTGCAACATTTATTGTAAAGTGCCAGTTTACAAAAACAAAATAAGTTCACTTGTCAAACTAACAGAATAATTTCCCACTGCCACCAATGATGAGGCACTATTCCTTCCACTGATATCAATGATGGGGCACTATTCCTCCCGCTGACACCAATGATGATGATGGGGCACGATTCCTCCCACTGACACCAATGATGGGGGACTATTCCTTCAACCAGAGAGCAGGTGTTCCCATCAGAGTGCCCCCCATCAGAGAGCAGGTATCCCCACCTGAGAGTCCCCCCCCATCAGAGTGTTCCCATCAGAGTGTCCCCAGAGTTCCCCATCAGAGTTGTGACTGAGCCATCACAAAGTAGAAAACGTGTACCTGGATAAGTACTTGATGAAGAAGCATGCTGCCAGGGGGGGGGCAAAAGCTGGGCGGAGGAACTTGCTGATGAGGGCGGGAGCACAGGGGATGTCATTGGTTGTTAGGACAATGGCGGTTCTAGCAGCCAATGACAGTATTGCAGCGGGGATCTAGCAAAGCAGATTGGCAGGCACGGTCCTGTATAGTATAGCCGCGGCATTAGCCTTTGCTACTCGTGTATGTCTAATAGGTAAAATATTTTCCAGAAGGCTTTATATTGCTATTACTGGACTGGAGAATCCATTTTCACATATAAGGTTGACCAATGACTTGAAAGAAGATATGTTGATTTGGTTAAATTTTTTAGTTCATTTTAAGGGAAAAACATTTTGGCAAGAAGAATTAATTGTAGATAGCGACTTTTATTTGTTCACTGATTCTGCTGGATCCATTGGCTTTGGAGCTGTTTGCTCATTGGTGTTTGGCTCCATGGCCTGCTGATTGGATATGCAAAGGTTTCTGTAACAATAGTGTGTTACTTGAACTATTAAGTAAAGTAAGGGTAGTGCTGCGCTGTAAATAGTATGCAACAAATAAAGGGTACAGTCAGGGCAGCCATCAGAAAATCCAGGGCCCCTTACACAGCTTTAGGCCTGGGCCTGACAACCAACATTTCCCAGGGCCCGCCCACTGGCCATCTGAGTTCTTTGGTGCAGCCATTTTTATTTTAACACTCTTACAACTTAATGTATGCTCATCCACGCCCAGCATCATCCATTCTTCTCCACAATGTATGCCCACCCACGGCCAGCATCATCCATCACTCTCCACAATGTATGCCCTTCCACGCTCAACATCATCCATCTCTCTCCACAATGTATGGCCACCCACGCCCAGGATCATCCATCTCCCTCCACAATGTAACAATGTATGCCCATCCACGCCCAGAATCATCCATCCCTCTCCAGGATTCTGGGCATGGATGGGCATACATTGTGGAGAGGGATGGATGACGCTGGGGACGTGGATGGGCATACTAGAGGGATGGATGATGCTGGGTGGGGATGGGCATGCTAGAAGGATGGATGATGCTGGGTGGGGATGGGCATGCTAGAAGGATGGATGATGCTGGGTGGGGATGGGCATGCTAGAGGGCATGGATGATGCTGGGTGGGGATGGGCATGCTAGAGGGGATTGAGGATGCTGGGTGGGGATGAGCATGCTAGAAGAATGGATGATGCTGGGTGGGGATGAGGATGATGGAGTTGCATTGTGAAAATGGATGAGGATGATGATTTCACAATGCAACTCCATCCTCATCCATGCAACTCCATCATGGCAGCTTGTCAGCCTCAGGTGACTGTGTCCCATCCAAGGAATAAGTGAGTGAGTCAAAATCTACAGCATGGGGGCACAGGAACACTGTTCTTTCATATCTGCATTCACCTGAGAAGTCTGGGTCCATTTTCACTAGTGACAAACTGACCACACCCCCTGCCCAAGTCCCATCCAGATTGCACACTACCCTAGCAGCAGCCAGCATGCTCCGCCTCAGTGGGGAAGGAAGCAGATCAAGTGTTGGTCTCGATCCCCTGCCAGGAGTGCTAGGGAAAGACGGCGGTGGCTCAGGGTTGTATGCTTCTTTCTGCTTCTCTATTGCGCATGTCAGCGGCTGCCTGCAGATGAAAATTTAATTTTGTGTGCTGCTGGCGGGAGGCAGGGGGCGGGTCCCTTGAGACGCTCGGACCCCTTACAACAGTATTGCCTGTACCCCCCTGATGGTGGCCCTGGGTACAGTGCAGGAGTGTATTGTGCTAAAAGCACTAAAAAAGGCAAGTACTATATTAACACATGAAAATAAAATCAGAGTAAGAATACAATCAATATATCAATTATTACTTTAAATCTCCTAAAGTAGAAACATTGATAAAGTGCTAAAATGAAAAATCCATAAAAATCTTATTTTCCGTGAAATAAATAAAAGAATGTGTCCGTGAAAGATTATTTAAAGTGCAGGATGTACAGTGACTGAATAATGGTATCAATACGCAGGATTAAAGTGCTGGTGATCAATCTTCTGCAATAAAGTGCTAGTGATGAGTAACTTCTTGTCCTCTATGTGCATTAATCTCTGGATGTCCCCTTACCTTACTGCTGTAAAGTAACAGCACGTATATCTTTGTAATGGAACCAGTGTGTGTCCCTATCTGAAGCCTCCACTTCTGCTGGTGTATGTTCCTTGTCTTTAATCAGCGTCCCTTTTTGTCCCAGGTATATCTGGATCAGGTGGACCTCGCAGTGGGGTATGGGTGGGGGAACGTAAGGAAAGGAGAGATGCTCGATAGTGTAGTAATTTAAAAGTATTTATTTTAGTAACAGCAATATAAATCAGGTACTCACATTAGCATGTATAGAACAGGTAACAAAAAACGAGCAGCGAGCTCACCCACTTCACTTCCAGTGTTCGTCACAGTCATGTGACTTCATCAGGGGATTCCTGTCAGTACTTCAGGTGTGATCAATTTTCAGAGATTAGCACCACAGCTTGTGGACTCTCTAACTTTCACAAAGATCAAATAATATACACCAATTTGGGTTATTTTTACCAAAGATATGTAGCAGTATACATTTTGGACAAAATTTATGAAGAAAAAATACTAATTTGCTAAATTTTATAACAGAAACAAAGAAAAATACATTTTTTTTACAGGATTTTCAGTCTTTTTTCTTTTATAGCACAAAAAATAAAAAAACCCAGCGGTGAATAAATACCACCAAAAGAAAGCCCTATTTGTGGGAAAAAAGGACAACAATTTCATATGGGTACAGTGTTGCATGACTGAGTAATTGTCATTCAAAATGAGAGAGCACCGAAAGCAGAAAATTGGTCTGGTTTGGAAGGGGGTTTAAGTGTCCAGTGGGTAAGTGGTTAAACTGGTATGTTTATGGGAAGTTTGTTTTTTCTACTCGTTGGTCTCTTGTCATTTAATCTGTTAGAGAACCAATGTCACAATTAATAACCAACTCTCTTAAAATGGCAATAAGTTGTGCCGTTCAATTGGCATTATGCTGTCCATGTTTTAAGAAAGTATATTGTTCTGCAACCATGTTTACTGTAGGCACAAAGAAGTTCTTTAGTGCAGTATCATAAGTGTCATATGCTGCTGGTAGCATATAAATAATAATTTGTTCTCCTGCTCCCAAGCAGTGAATAAATAAACCATGCTTTCTAGAAGTAAGTCCAACTGATTAATGGCAAGTATGTAAATGTCATGTATATAAATCCAACCAATAAAAGTTATGTCAGGCTCACCAGGCTGTGTAAGAAAAGGTGCATGCTACTGTAGGGATACCATCCTCAATCTTATTGTGTCCAGTAGTCTGGGAAGCAGAGCACTTAGAGTGCTTTAAATAGGTATTAAACCCAAAAGGAAAACATTTAATATACTGCAGCTTACCAATCATTACATGTGGTGACTACATCAGGTTTATTTTCTTTTTTCCCTCTGAGTTGTGTGTATTAGCGTGCCCCCATTCTGGATGAATTAACACAGGGTGCACCTTTTGGACAGGCATTGTCAGGCTGGGGGAAAATTAGTATTAGCTGGAGTAGCAGATTTAGATATCTTATTAATTTGAAGCCAAACTCCAGCTAATACTTTATCAGTAGTTACATTAAAGCGGAGTTCCACCCAAAAGTGGAACTTCCACTTATCGGATTCCTCTTCTCCTCCGGTGCTACGTTTTGCACCTTTCGGGGGGAGCGGGTACCAGTTTTTGACATCAGAAGTTCGGCCCACTTCTCCTCCCTCCTCCTTCCCTGGCTGCCAGGCTAGTAAGAGAGCGCAGCGAGCTTCGCACATGCGCAGTAGGGACCTGGATTGGAAGCCACAAGGCTTCACTGCTGAGGTCCCTTACTGGCATTGGTGGCAGCAGCACCCCACAGCCGATGGAAATGGACTTATGCATAGGAAACTGCATACACATGAAAAGCACCGCTCTGACTGTGAGAAACTCCAATTATGATGGTTGATCACTGGTATTCCCACTCTAGGTGCTCAAGATCAGACGTCTTCCCACTCATCATAAACACTTGGATAGAAGTAAATTAGGAGAACCGGCACTTTGGAATCCATCGATATACTAAATTTGAATAAAACCAAGTACAAGGTAACTGCTGACAAGTTTCGTCAGATGCCCTTGTTCACAGCATGGTCACCATAATAAACAATACAGAAATATGAAAAACAAAGTGACTAGAACCACTCCCATTCGTTAATTGATGTAATGCGTAGTAAATGAGAATCACCTGCTGCCAAAAAGATTTTCTGGGAATGAATATATGTCACACAAACATATAAAAACATATGTGATAAACAAACACTAATATACATCAAAGAGAGAGAATGTTATAAAATTATAATTCTATAATTTAAGAATTATCAATTAAATCCATTCAATAAGCATGGACCTAGAGCATGATTTCAATATAAGGAAATATTTAATTGCAAAAATTATTAGAGAAATAGGAATGAATAAAAGAACTCCAGTCTGCAAATTAACAAGTATAGTATCTTATGTTATAAAGTTCATGTAAAAACAGATCCACATCATACCTGTAATTCATTCCAGCTGGGATTCTAGTTTTTAAATTAGAAATCCCCTTAACTTCCTTCTCTTGGAGCTTACTGTCAATGTCACACCGCCACACGTGGATTCCTCACTTTCTCCAGGCCATAAAAAGTAAAAGAGGACATGTCACCAAGGTGTACATGTTTTAAATGCTTTGAAGCATTTGCCTTTCCTTTATACCTTTGATACCATACTCCATGAAAATGCTCCTCTACTCGTGTCCTAAGAGGCTTCATAATGCAACCCACATATTGTAGATTGCACAAAGTGCATTCCACAGCATACATTACATTGGAAGAACCACAGTTAATGTAATCTCACAGAAAAAAATATTTTTGTTGAACAGGACTTGCACTGTCCGGTATAGTGTATTGCGTACCGTGTACAGCATCCTATGCCTCACTCAGATGATCACCAAATAGCCATGCCCCAAAATGTTTCGTCATGAATGACTCATGGGATGAATGGGTAAGTCATTCAATGACGAAACATGTCAGGGTGTGGCTATTTGGCGATCATCTGAGTGAGGCATAGGACGCTGTACACGATACGTGATACACTATACCGGACAGTGCATAGCGGGGATGAGGAGTGGTGAGATAGTGTTACACATGCTCGCACACCCTGGGTCCTCCGTGACCATCATATACCCAGTTACAGATGCATGGAGTGTTGTGGTTTGATACCTTTGGCTTGCTCTTGAGTTTTCACATTTAAGTGTAATGCTGTGAGATTTTTAATTAAAGGTTTAATACTTTATTACACTATCGGAAGCATTTCTTTATTTCCATGTGGAGTTTATTACGAGGATGACCAAAGAGATACGCATCTGTCTATGACTGGAATTTTGAAACCCTTATTTTAAACCCCCATGAAAAGAGGGTCAAAGCACTAATTAGCTGGGGGGGGGGGGAGGGGGAATTTTGCCATAGAGGCACCTCTACATTGGAGATAAAATGTGTTATCAAAAGAAAAATGGTTATGTCTTAGCAAGAAATTAACTACCATCACAATAAACTTTTTGAGTTCCATACCTTAGGAGCTATAGTGTTGAAGATGAAACCTGAGGGTATCCAGAGCCAATTCATGAGGGATACAAGAATACAATGCCTTCACATCCATAGTAATCCAAACTGGGGCGTTGTTCCATGTCATATTCGTAGTGCTAGCAAGAATTGCAATAGTATAATGTATCCCAGTAACCTTAATACCGGTGGTGGCCAATATTGGTCAATCCAGTGTCCCAGTCGCTCAAAAGGAAACCAATCCCAGCAACAATGGGACATCCCTGAATAGTAGTGGTATGCATTGAAGACTGCTTCCATCGTTACTATACTTCACTTTTTGATCGTATTTCTTACTACCTGCCATTTTTCATCTAATCTCCCCTGTGCTGATGATTTGCCTGCTGCCTGGACTGACCATTTGCTTTCATACTGACCATGCCTCTGTGTGCCACCTGGACTGACCCTGGCATGTTAATCGACCATGCACTAGCACATTATGACATTAACCTGCAGGGGAACCATTTTTTTTAAACAAGAGTTTACTACCACTTTAAAGTAGATTCAAACCTGATTGCTAAAATCTCATACTTTACCACGATAACATAATTTCAAAAGTTGTTTACAATCTTTTTAAATGTGCATCTTACACATAAACATGAAATACTATGTCATACAGGTAGAGAACAAAAGCATTCCCCCTTTAAAGATCACTCTGTGTTCCAAGGTAAGTTGCAGGGACTTTATACAAATAATACATTTGGATGTTTGTTTTCAAGTTCCCATTGCATAATAGGCAATTTACCTTGACAAGCTGCACTTCAATAATATAAGAACAGGTTTCTGCTTTATTGGTTAGGTGAATGAATGTTTATAATACGCTCATTGAAATAAAACATGGCGTATGAAAGGAAGCCTGTGCTGATTTACAGCAATTGATCGCCATAAACTCTCATGCAGAGCACAACAACAAATCTTACTTTCCTTTTACATCTACAAGCAGCATGCAGATGACAGACTCATCTTCTATGCAGATAACTACTGATTGTATTGGCATAAAATGCAGGTTTAATAATGACTGTATAAAATTGTCAGCAAAAGCGTTGAAGGCCTGTGGACCAATGTATATAGTATCTCAGAAAAGTGAGTACACCCCTCACATTTTTGTAAATATTTTATTATATCTTTTCATGTGACAACACTGAACAAATGGCACTTTGCTACAATGTCAAGTAGTGAGTGTACAGCTTGTATAACAGTGTAAATTTGCAGTCCCCTCAAAATAGCTCAACACACAGCCATTAAAGTCTAAATCGCTGGCAGCAAAATTGAGTGAAAATGTCCAAACTGGGCCTAAAGTGTCAATATTTTGTGTGGCCACCATTATTGTCCAGCACTGCCTTAACCCTTTTGGGCATGGAGTTCACCAGAGCTTCACAGGTTGCCACTGGAGTCCTCTTCCACTCCTCCATGATGACATCACAGAGCTGGTGGATGTTAGAGACCTTGCGCTCCTCAACGTTCCATTTGAGGATGCCTTACAAATGCTCAATAGGGTTTAGATCTGGAGACATGCTTGGCCAGTCGATTACCTTTACCCTCAGCTTCTTTAACATGGCAGTGGTCATCTTGGAGGTGTGTTTGGGGTCATTACCATTTTGGAATACTGTCCTGCAGCCCAGTCTCTGAAGGGAGAGTATCATGCTCAGCTTCAGTATGTCACAGTACATGTTGGCATTCGTGGTTCTCTCAATGAACTGTAGCTCCCCAGTGCCGGCAGCACTCATGCAGCCCCAGACCATGACACTCCCACCACCATGCTTGACTGTAGGCAAGACTCACTTATCTTTGTACTCCTCACCTGGTTGCCGCCACACACCCTTGATACCATCCGTACCAAAAAATGTATCTTGGTCTAATCAGACCACCGGACATGGTTCCAGTAATCCATGTCTTAGTCTGCTTGTCTTCAGCAAACTGTTTGCGTGCTTTCTTGTGCATTATCTTTAGAAAAGGATTCCTTCTGGGAAGACAGCCATGCATACCAATTTGATGCAGTGCGCAGCATATGGTCTGAGCACTGACAGGCTTACTCCCCCCAACCTCTGCAGCAATGCTGGCAGCACTCATATGTCTATTTCCCAAAGACAACCTCTGGATATGACGCTGAGCACGTGCACTCAACTTCTTTGGTTGACCATGGCGAGGCCTGTTCTGAGTGGAACCTGTCCTATTAAAGAGGAAGTAAACCCTGATGGGTTTACTTCCTCTTTGATTCCCTGCAAAGGTAAAGCATAATGGACTACTATGCATCGCATAGTAGTCCATTATGTGTCACTTACCTGACACAGGAGCCAGCGAAGTCACCGCTGTCCCCTGTAGCTCCGAGCGTCCATCTTCTTGGTGGGTCTCCGTGGGTCTCGCTGCTCCGGCGCTGTGATTCGCTGGAGCAGCGATGACGTCACTCCCGCGCAGGCGCACGGGAACCGACACTCGCGGCATATCGCCGCGATTTACGGCTTACCCAGTGCACCTGCGCGCCGCTGTCTACGGCGCATGCGCCGTAGACAGCGGTGGCTATCTTCAGATAAATATCTCCTAAACCGTATAGATTTAGGAGATATTTCTTGGACCTACAGGTAAGCCTTAATCTAGGCTTACCTGTAGGTCAAAGTGGTTTGTAAGGGTTTACAACCACTTTAAACCGCTGTATGGTCTTGGCCACCATGCTGCAACTCAATTTCAGGGTAATCTTGTTATAGCCTAGGTCATCTTTATGTAGCACAACAATTCTTTTTTTTCAGATCCTTCAGTATTCTTTGCTATGAGGTGCCATTTTGAACTGTATGAGACAGTGAGAGAGTCAAATTTAACATACCTACTCCCCATTCATACCTGAGACCTTGTAACACGAATGAGTCATATGACATCGGTGAGGGAAAAAAGCTAATTGGGCCCAATTTGGACATTTTTACTTAGACATTAATTATTGTGTGTTGAATTATTTTGAGGTGGCAGCAAATGTACACTGTTATACAAGCTATACACTCACTACTGTACATTGTAGGAAAGTGTCATTTCTTCAGAGTTGTCATATGAAAAGATATAATAAAATATTTACAGAGATACTGTAGGCCTGGTTGTCTGAATGAAGTATGTGTTAAAGGGGTTCCACAGTGAGAGTGAAAATTAGGGACACTTCACTAGGGACACTGGTATCCCACGTAAAAGCAGTGGCCATCTTGGGTCAGGGCAGCGCCACTTGCCTGTATCAGGTCCCTACCTGGCTGATTGTATAGCTGGCCATTAACTCCTTGGAGGATGAGGCTCGCTGAGTGATGATGGTGGAGTGGTGAAGGTGTAATCGGCAGATTCCCAGACCAGCCTAGAACAAATTGTGGCATGTCTGGAAGGCCTGTTTGGGGAAAATGTGACAGTGCTGGAACTGAGACACAGGTTTTTCGTCTGCAGGCAGCAGGAGGACAAAAGTCCCACCCACTTTGTGGTAGCCCTCCAAAATCTTGGAAAGTGGATGGAGAAGAAGGATGTACATGGCTGTGCTGTCAAAGTGCATCAAATAGTTACTGTGGAACCAGTTTATGGTAGAAATGAAGTCCAGCCCTGAAAGGAGAGCCCTGCAGGAATGAAAAGGAGAGTAATCATTTAATAACCTTGTGGTGGAGGAGGTTTCTCATGAGCAGGAGGATACACAAGAAACAGTTTCTATGACAAAAAACATCAGCCATTGTATGTAAGGGAGGAGGCTTTGGCACCACCCCCCATGTTGGCCATGCAGACTGCCATCAGGGAACTAACCCAGAACATCACCTCCATAAGGCAAGAAATGTCTGCATTCAAACAAGAGTTAGCTCACCTCTCCAAGGATGAGAATCCACTGCGGAGGGAACTGGCTGAAGACCAGAAATGCTGGCAGTGTATGCAATTTGGGCATGTAGCCAGGAACTGTGGCTGGTCCAAAAAAGTAAGAAGACCTAGAGGCTGCAATTAAACTAGGGGTTTTTGGGACAGAGGGATAATTCTCAGGAATGGCACCACAAGGTCCCAAAAAGCCAAAAACTATAGTTGCACCCAGTCTAGTAGTCAATGCCTTAGTAAATGACAGATGGTCCAGTGCTTAGTTGACACCGGGTCCGAAATCACCGCAAAGGGGTATGAGTTTTTACGTCCAATGGGTCGAGACCCAGTACCAGCTGAACCCATCTTGGCTGGCCCTGAAGATGGACAATAATTTGCCCATCGTGGTGAAAGGAGTTACCTGGGTGAAGATATAGATCAATGACAGGTAGTGGAATGGGTAGGGGTTGTCGAGGCCTGCAGCCTATTAAGTTCAGCAGTGCCTATTTTTCTGGGCTACCCATGATTCGGGCTATCAGCGAGCAGCTAGAAGACAAGCGGAGCGGGTGGGGGTTGTTCTTATTCCCCGTTGTAGGTGGAGCTCGACTGAAGTGATAATGCAAAAGGGCAAGAAAGATGTGAAAAACATAGTTCCTCTATGACTTCCTGGGGTCACTAGGGAGACACCTGTCTGATTGGATGCTGGCATCCCATGTGACCTTGGTGGCCATCAAGATAGAGTTTATTTAAGACTCTGGCTCCATCGTTTGGCATGCTGTATGTGAGTGGCTAATGTGGGAACAGGTTCTCTGTCTGGCAGCGATAGTGCATAGTGGCAGGGAAAGGTTCTTGAGGAGTAGGGAAAGCGCATGGACTACGCTATCTCCTCATAGGGAGCCTACCGTTTGTGTGTTGACTGGCCAGGCCACATTCCAGCTCCTTGCTGCAGAAGGTGTCAGCATCATTGTAAGATCACGACCCGCCGCTACTGTCTGTAAGTGATTCAGGTTGGCTTTCCTTATCTGCCGGGCCTGATTGTATATTGGTGGAAATCTCTCAATATACTATTCTTGTCCACCTCGGTCTCCATGTGTATTCTTTGCCGTCGGTCACTTAGGTTGCTAGTTAGGTATTTTGTCACTTGGTTTATGGTTCACTTATTTCTTCATGTTTGCTGTGTATTCTGTTTGCTGATGTTTGAATGTGTTTTGCTTCACAGTTAATAAACTTACTTTAATTAAACATCGTCTGGTTTCAGTTTCCTAAATGCAGCTACACAGATTTGGTAATTCCTGCTGCTTGATGATTGCTCTCAGTATCCCTGACAGCATAACATTTCCAGTTTCCAGAATCACTGTTGTGGATTAGATAAGAGACAAAAAGTCAGGTACATTTTCTCTCCTTACAACTACAATCAACGATTTATGCCCAGTTGAAATGAACTTTACAGTATTCAACACTCTTGCAGCAAATTAAATGCAAACTACACGTTGCCAGACAACTGTACTAATGCAGTATATTAGTATTCTGTAACTGTACGTCTTAATTCTGTTGATTAAGGTAGATGTCGCTGCTGCAAAACAGTCTCATGAGCTTATCTGTTGATATGTTGTTGGTTTTATGGGCAATTTGTTTACTGATATATGACACTCCTGCCTCCATGCCTCCTGTCTCTGGAACTTGATTAGAATAAAGGTTTTGCTTGAAATAAAAAGAGTACCCATAAATTCTGTAGAGAGGCAGTTTACCTTTTATTGATTTCAATTTATTGAACAGTGTCAAAGCATTGCTCTTTTTGCAGTGATCACTGAGATCTAGTTCAGATCACCCCTCTAACAATTCTTCGTCCTTCGCCCTCTACACACGGTTGGACATTCCAACGGAAAATGTCCAATCGGACCGTGTTGTCGGATAATCCGACAGTGTGTGGGCTCCATCGGACTGTTTTCGTCGGAATATCCGACCGACAAAGTTTTAGAGCTGGGCTATAAAATTTTCCGACAACATGATCCGATCAGACTTTGTCCGATCGTTTTGTAGAGAATTCCGATCGGACAAAGTGCCACGCATGCTCAGATCAAATCTATTGGCTACTAGCCTCTACGTAGTCCCGTAGCAACAAACGAACGTCATCATGTTCCGAACGATCGGATTTTCCGACAACTTTGTCTGACCGTGTGTATGCAGCACAAGTTTTGGACAAAACCCGTCGGAAAAAATCAGACGGATTTTTTGGTCGGGAATGTCCGACCATGTGTACAAGGGCTAATACATACCTGAGCCCCATTTCAATTCAGCGATGTTGCATGAGAGTTTTCGCTGCCTGGGACTCTCCCTCCTGGTTGGCGACAGCAGCGGGGCACCATTGGCTCCCTGCTGTCAGTCAAACTCAGTGAGCTAATGAGGAAAGAGACGGGGCAGGGCCAGACTGTTGCCCTGTGTCTGAATGGACACACTGAGCAGTGGCTCGGCTCGGGTGCCCCAATAGGAAGCTGCTTGCTTTGGGGGGACTCAGCAGGAGGGAGGGGCCAGGAGCAGTAAAGGTACAAGATAAAATGCCCCTGCAGCAGCAGGCGAATGCCCCTGTCTGTCAGCACAGTACCAGGCAACTCAACCAACCTCACTCGTGGTGTTCTTCTAAAGAGTCCTCCCCTGGAATGCTCGAAGTCCAATGGGTCTCTCCTGGACCGGAGACAGCACCCATTCACCTCAGAATACTTCCTTAGTTTCCATGCCTTGGGTTAGCCAGTCCCGAGGCATCAAAGTTGGGTGGGACCGCACTCCAGGCCATAGCCTTCCCGGGGGCTGGTCAGGAGGACCAGGACCATGTAATCAGCATATTGGACCGGAACCCCCGAACCACATCTGCATCTTAAATACCCTTTTCCAGAGGGCACAGCGAGAGGGCCACTCCCACTGACCTGACTCCGAAAGAGAGAGTAACTTAAGCGCCTGGCCAGACCATAGTTCCATGCCTGCCACCAGAGACAGTGCCCCCTGCGGCCAGGCTGAACATCTCACATTCCAGTCAGACTGACACACAAGTCAAATTTAGACAAATAGACCCAAACCAAACTGTAGTTTGGGTAAAGTTAAATTTTGAAAACGTATAGCGCGGCTCTTCAGGAGCCCACCGCTACATATCGGATTTTTAGGTAAAATGTAAAAAAAATGATGTTACGCCAAGTAAATAAATACCTAACATGTCACGCTTCAAAGTTGCGTATGCCTGTGAAAAAGACGCCAAACTATGGTTAAAATTCTCCATAGGCAATGTTTTATAAATATTTGCAGGCTACCAATTTAGAGTTACAGAGGAGGTCTGTTGCCAGAATCATTGCTCTCACTTTGATGTTTGCGACAATACCTCACATGTGTGGTGCGATCACTATTATAAGTTCACATTTGCACATAAGCACGGGAATTTTTAAAAAAAAATTATCATTTATTTTATCTAAAACAAATTTTTACACTGGTTATTGCATTTTTTTTGTATTACCTTTATTGGTATCACAAAGGATAAACAGCATGGGCTGTGACAGGTCCTCTTTAAGGAGAAATCTAGGGTCTCTCCTCTGGCTTCCAATGCAGCCGATCAGACACAGATCGATCTGATTGACTGCCTTCCTGACCGCTAATGACCAGGTAAACAGAGAGGCAGAACCGGAAGTGATGAAATTCACATCGCTTCCGGCTTCTGGGGTCACAAAGAGAGAGGAACAATGTCAGTTCCTTACTCTCTGTGATGTGCCTGCCACCTGCCAGAGCGCTCCCGTGTCCATTATCAGATGGCAGAGCCACTCAAGTTACTTCTGGATTGAAGGGAACTGCTGGCTGCAAATTTTAATACCAGGATGATGCCTGTAGCTGCAGGCATTATCCCGGTATAGCGATTGCAAACCCGAGGATGTCATATGACATCCTGCGGTCGGCAACTGGTCAAGTTATTACAGTTTATCTGTCCCAGTTGAAGTGTTGAGTAGTTGGAAGTTGGGGTGGTTGGACAAATCTACTCATCAACACCAGCAGGTGCTATAAATAAGTGATTATGGCAATATAAATATTTTTTATTTAAAATGCTTTGATTATTCCTAGCAATTGATTGAAAATAAGAGAATTGATGCTCCTGATTTGATCTAATTTGGCAACATTCACCTCTATTTTAGTAGTACCACAGTAATTTTTAAATGCCACGTTCAAAGACTGTGTGTCTGAACGTGGCATTTAAAAAATACTGTGGCAGAGGGAATCTAGAAAATAGGGGAGAGAGTGTTTTACATGGCCTTTGTAATCTCATAAAAACTGTATGTAGCACCCTTCCTTAGGCTGGAAAAATTTAGTTTTTGGCTCTGCTGTACGTCTACACCTAAACCTGGGGGTTGATTTCTCCTGCCTGCCTCTGGAAGAAGCTTTCAGAAATAGAATAGGTGAATCAATCTTTTGGCTATGAATATTTATCTGACCCAGACTCAGCCAATCCCTGGAAAGGGGCTCCCAGAAGGTGTGGCTGGGGAGAAGATACATGTTGGGAAGGTCTGTTCAGAACTCTCTCTGTCCTGGAAGGCAGCTTGTGCTACTGGGGAGCTGCTGCTGTTAGGCCTCAGTATGTGCTTGGCTAGGGCCTAAAATAAATCTGCTGGATGATATTACTTTAGGAAGCTGGGCTGGAAAGCACCCCTTTCACTAAAGAGTGTCACAGGGAAGCTGGTTGGGAAGCTGTCTCTGGACATTCTGAGTAGGACCTTTTGCCTAGATCTCCAGCTGTGCCTGTGCTTTGAGGTTTAAACACCAGAAGTTGCTAAAAGAACCGTAACTGCTTATACAGAGTCTCAAACTAGCTGGCTGGCCCTCTACCCCCAGCAATATTAAAGGCTGCTCTTAAGGAACTTTGCTTGAGAATTTGTCCTCCTATGCCTGCTTGTATATTTGGGTATCCTGCACCCTCATCTGTCACATACTTGGCTGAGGCTGAGCTAATGAGAGGTCTTCCACTTACACCTTCTGCCCTGTTTCTCCTGTAGCGATGACAGGATATAACAGGGCATGAAGTTGCATGGGTGCCTTGTAGGAGATCCTTACAGGAAGAATCTTGCAGCAGGACTTATAAGCTGGATAATGCAAAGGCTCAGCAACAGGTGTGAAACTACAGAGAGCAAGCAGACTGGCCAATAGGCCAATGTAGCATAATCAGGCAGATGTGGAAGCGCTGTAGCAGGAACATCAGGCAGCAAAAAGGTTAGCAAGCAATCAGATGCAGGATCTCAGGTGGGCAGGCAGGCAAGAGTCGGTATCAGCTGGGCAGTAGAGGTGCATAATCAGGTACCAAAGCAGTGTCAGGGCCAGGCTGGGGTCGATATTGGGCGAGCAGAGAAGATACAAAAACAGCAGTCAAAAGGCAGGGTTAGGTCACAAGCCAGAATCAGAAACTGGGTATTAGGATCAAGCAGGGTCAAGACAAGCCGGGAAGTACAGGTTCAGATCATAAACAGTAGAAGCTGATGACCACTCAGCAATCTCATGTTCTCTGGAGCCAGTTTAAATAGGCACGTGAGCGCCAAGTATTCACACACGTGGACACATTCGCAAGTTAGGGCATGTCTAGTTGTAACTCGATATTTTTTATGAACATGTGCGCGAGTTAGGTAACATCTCTATTTGTCCCTTGAGAATTATTATGAGCATGTGTACATCTTCACGCACATCTTTGTGACATCATCCCTCCCTCTACCCATCTGTCACATACCTGGTGGAGAAATCGAGCTGTAGAGTGGGCTTCTCTTGCACCTCCTGTCCAATGCCCCCGATAGAGATGACAGGGAGGGAAGGACACAGAGTGGCATGAGGTCCAATGTAGCAGGTGGAACTGGCTGGGCCGCAGGTCACCAGATAGGCACTGAGAACAGGAACTCCATGTCGCTGGATCAGCAGGTGGAAGCACGGTTAAAACATAAACCAGGGGGTCATCAACAGCTGGGCAGAGTAGGTATAGGAACGTGAGGCAGAGGCTGAGACAGGATACAGGCCAGGTTCGGTACACAGTTGGGCAGCGAGGTACAGAAGCATAAAGCAAGAGCAGAGTCAAACACAAGCCAAGGTCACAGGGAGGCAGGCAGAAGTCCAAGGGAAGGTTCAGGTGATGCCGGGTCAAACACAGGAAACTGGAACAGATCAAGGCACAGGTAAACAGGAACAAGCTGAAAGATCACTCAGCAATGTGTATGTGTCATTGCTCCATTTAAATAGGCTGATTAGCACCAGTACATGCACGTGCGAGCAGGTGCACCTGTTCGCTCCCACGGGCTAATGCATGCGCCAGTACATGTTGTTCTTTGTGCACACACTGGTGTGCCCGCACCTGTGCGCCAATCTGCGTCTGTTAACTGGACTTCTCTTACACATCTGTGTTCGAGTAGTGCAATAAATCTTCAAAAATACACCCCTAAACTGAGCCAGAATTTGTTGGTGTGCTCTGGAACTGGTACCTGGGCCTTGCAGCCACTGAACAAGTAAGGGAGACCTACTAATTTCAGCTGCCCCTTCGAGGGTAAACACTACTTGTATAGCTGATTTCTTTTCTTTGTCATCCTAAAGCATTAATACTAACTTTTCAAATTTTTTTATGCAAAAAGTGTTTTATTGTTTTAACTACACTCTGCTGTTTTCTTCATGCATTCATTTACATTTTCAGAAGTCACCCTTGCAGTTATTTTTGCCTTTCTGTATTTTTTTATATACATGCACTGTCTAAGCAAAAAGAAATATATCAACTGTAATATTTTATATTTACAATTAAGCCTACAGTATATGGGTGAAACGCGTTAGAGAACAGCGGCTTGAAAGCAATGTCATCAGTATGTTGGCCATCATACTTTTGTTCATTTTTTGTAAGTTGAAAAGTGTTGTTTTATCCTCATACAGTACGCTAAGTTATAGCTGTGGGGATTCAGGCCAGACTGTAACCTGCATTTCCTCTGAATGATTCCTCAAATCTGTATTTTCTTAAAACACTTGGCATCTAAATAGATAAACAAACAAACAAGCAAACCAACAAACCACAAGCAGAAAAGTATATCATTACTTAAGTAGTGCATTGTATTTTTTGCTTTTTTTACTAGCTAAAACACTCTGTGTTCCAATAAACAACGTGTGCTATAGTGTCACTTTGGGAATGCAGCCAAAGTAGTATTCCTCCTGCAACCAGCATTTTGTAATGTGTGTCTGTAAATCTCTCTATTCTCTTTACTGATGACTGTTTATATTGAAAGAAAAGCTATAATGTAACATATATGTTGTCACATTGTAGTCTCTTTTACTGGCCTCAAAGTATTACTAATAGAATTATTTTCCTGTCTGTGCAATGATTGAAGAAGAATATAGTATAGTACAGTGTGCAAAGGAGAATATAGTATTATATTGTAGATTTGAGAGCACAGGTGTTTTTTCTTATGCAAACAGCATTGTTATAGCATGGTCCACTGAATCTCTGTATTGTCTTTACACAAGCGCCATATACTGCATATATTAAAGGAAATCATACAGAGACATTTACTGTTCTACCATTTGGGATGCAAATGGTGAAAAAATTTTACAGGACAATAACACTGTCGTGTAAAATAAGAACCTGACAGAAGTTCTTTCTTTTCCAAGAAATTTATTGAGTCTGTAACAAAAAGTAACAGAACAACAATGATATATGAAAGAGTAAGATCCATAACAAAACATAAGTAATATAGATTACCTGTAATGAATCATGAGACATAAATCTTACAAAGGGAATGAACAGTTATTTCCAGAACGTATGAAAATGGCTACGTGTAATATGCCATACCCTATTTCCGGGTTCTTATCCTTCTTTACGCTATTTAAAGAAAAAGATAGATTATTGTCTGTGCATCTGTTGGATGGGTTTTGTATACTTCTTTTGGTGACCACTCAAGAACTGAGGGAAAATTTGTCCAATGGCTACAGAAACAGCAATAAAAACCCTATGGGGATTCTAACCCTTCTCTATGCTATTCAAAACTTACGAAAGTTTGGCTAGAATTGTGTCATAAAAATATAATGCTTTTCTTATTTTTTTGACCCACATAGTCTAGAGCATTGATTCTCAACCAGGGTTACGTGGAACCCTAGGGTTCCTCCAGAGGTTGCTAGGGGTTCCTTCAGCATTGGACAACTTCTGCCTTTCAGATAAGTTCCCACTGACACAAACTATACACACCTCAAATACCGCCACCTACGTGTGTCAACACTGCGCCAGCACCCAACCTTCTCCAGCTGCCACTTGTATATATATCACTCAATCAATCAGAAGGTAAATATAACCTCATAACCTGTCCCGTCTGTACACTGTCATCATATACTTTTGGAAGTGTTTACAGGGGGACTGATCTTACCTATTTAGCGCCACAAGGTGATAGTGATTTGACACAGTGTAGGTGTGAGGTTATATTTACCTTCTGATTGATTAAGTTCCCACTGACACCATTGATCTTTTTAGCTATCTGTAAGGAGGTAATTCTTCCCAATGACCACAAGTGTAAGGACCATTCTTCTCACTGACTAACACACTAATGTATCATGAGTTGTAGATTTCTATTTTTTTAGCAGGGGTTCCCTGAGACCGGAGAACTATTTCAAGGGTTCCTCTGTGTTGAAAAGGGTGAGAAAGGCTGGTCTAGAGTCTTTAGTTGGAAAGTGTTGCTTGCTAATAACAAGAGAAAATTGCAATTCCAGCACTGCAACTACAATTTCTAAATAAATAAAATAAATGATCAGTCTTCATGGACGCTGCTTTGTGCCATTTTAGCATATTTTTGCACTAAATCAAACATATATCATAAGCATCAAATTGTACCAGTCTGCTGTGTTCCTAAGTTATTTTTCATTGAAGAGAACAAAGGCATTTAATGAACAGACTACCTTGAACAGTCTCTATCACACAATGAACCATTTATCTATAAATAAATAAAGCAAAGCACATTCTTCGTATATGACAGCTTATATTTTTTCTGAGCAACAACAGTAAAATCATCTTACAATTATAAAAAAGTGTCCGACATGAATAAATGTTTGCATTTTTTTTCTTTGTAGTATAACAACAAAGACAAAAGTACTTATGTATAGTTGTATCTGTAAAATCTGTGAGCTTAGATATGTTGTGTATTTGTTAAATTCTGTTTATTGCCCTTTAAGAAAATGTTATCGCATGTGTGCTTTAAGAATTTTAAGAGAGAAAAAGGAGTTGGAATAGAAAGTTTGTGTGATTAAAGGAGAAGTATGACCAAAGCTTTTTTAGCCATATTTCTCCTGAGGGTCACAAAAGTGCTTACACCACAGAGCCAGTCCAGGCTGTGCAGGGATACTGACAATAATTTCAGGATCTGTCCAGAACCCTGACTGGCAGCTGGCACAGCCTCTCAGCATACTGCCAAGAGCTAAAGCCATCTGCTCCCACCACTCCACAGGCCAGATCTCCAGTGAGTGATGGAGGGGCAGAGCATAGAGCCAGTGATGCCGCGTACACACGGTCGAACTGTTTGACGTACTTAGTCCGTCATACAATCCGACGGACAATCCGGCGTACTTTCCACTGAACGGACTTGACCACACACGGATACACAAACAGTCCAACGAAAGCTTGCGCGATGACGTACAGCACGTACGACGGGACTAGAAATAGGAAGTGCAAGACACAGCAAAGCCCTGTAAATCCTTTCTGGGCATGCGCCATTCTTAGTCCGTCGGACTAGCATACTGACGACTGTATTGTCCGCTGAAACCAAAGTACGACGGAAAGATTTTTGGAAAAACCAAAATTCTTAGTACTCCGGACTGCACGCTGAAAAAGTCCGCTGAAGCCCACACACGAGCGGATTGTCCGCTGAAATGTGTTTCAACGGACTAAGTACGTCAAACAGTTCGACCGTGTGTACGCGGCATGACTGACAGTCACCACCCTGTGTTCACAGCAGACCCAACAATTGAGCAATTAGCTGTCTTTGAGCGCTCAGTTCTCAGTGTAATGGCGGGGGGGGGGACAGCTGCAGCATCAGATTGTTGTTGCAGCCATCTGGGTGAGTATGTATGTTGATTCTTATTCTGATTCTTTTTAAAGAGGAAGTAAACTGTCCCACTCTGATGCTTCTTTTCATTTAGTCCATTATAATAAGTCATTATCAGACTAAAGCCACTGTAATCCAGCCAAATTGCATATTACTTACTGTTTAAAGAAACTTTAAAAAAACTTGTTTCCAGGGGTTAGGCAGCGCCATCTTAAGTATTGTTTTCCGAGCCCACAGTGGAGTGTATTTCTGCCCTTACATTGAGCACTTCCTGTACTGTTAACCAAGCCTCCTTCTCAATCCAACGTTTCTATGGCAACCCTGCTTCCCTGTTCATACCTTACTTGTTTATTTCATAGTATTTACTTGTGCCGATGTCTAATGGCCATCACTGCAGTCTTATCAGCTTCAGCTGATAAGTCTGACAAAGGGAAACAAGTTTAGACTGTATGTGAGGTCACATGGTCACATGGTGTGTAAGAGGAAGCTCTGAGTGATTAGCAGAGTTCAGTGTTGTGCCGTAGGAAGTCCTGATAACAGATAGATAAGACATAGAGAGTGTGCCTTAAATCAGAGTAGATCTGGGCATGCTCAGTGACTTAATTCTAAAGAACAGAAAGGATTACAACAATACTAAGCAAGTAAGGAGATATCTACAAGCAGTGTTCATTAGGGTTTTTTATGCTGATTTACATGGGAAAAAGTTGTGGGGGAGGGTTTACAACAACTTTAATCCCCCACTTCTCTTTTAATAAAGGTGGTGACCTGTTAACAGTCTGCCTGCACTGCTCAGACACAAGACTGACAATGAGGACACTTGAACCCTGTGTAAAGCCTTCAGAGAAATTTCTGCAGCAGCCCGGAGAGCTTATGGTGCCCTGGTATCTCTGGTATGTAAAGTTTTCAATCTACTTAGTAGCATCTGGCCTGGATGGGGCATCACCTAGGAGACAGAGGGCCTTGGTGCTTAACTCATTAGGTTTAGAAGGCTATAGGATTTTCTCAACTTAGGAAGTAGATTCATACACAGCCCTGGAACGGTATTTTCAATAAGCCACAAATGTTTTAGTGGGTCACAGTTCATTTTCACAATTGCATTCAGGGTGAGAGAGAATCTATTTGCCACATGTTACTGAGCAAAGACAGTATGCCAAATGCCTGTCTTCCCTGCCACATTGTGGTCTCACCTGGAGATCATTTCTTCACTACTGGGTCCCAGGGAAGGATAGTGATAGCCACTGACAGAACTGTGTGCAGCTGGTAAAACAGTCATCCAAAACACCCTAAAGTGCTGGTTACTGAAGATTCTGCCAGCAGTAACAGCTCTGCAGCTCTTTAGTAGGGCGTCTTTTTTAATTTTGGCAATATGACTGCTTTTTGTACTCATAGATATGAAAGAATAACCATTCACATTATTGTGCTTGAAGTAGTCTCTTTTGATTGTGTATGTATGAACATATAGATTCAATCAGATAATTGTAATTAGATAAATGGCTGATTAGAAAAAAATAAACTTAAACTTAAAACTAGGACAGTGTATTGAGATGTCTTCCAAAAACATCAATCTTTTTTTCAAAAAGCGTGTGCACAGGGAGATCAAGAGAAAAGATCAGACATGCTTGTTGATTAAAAGGAACCTGTTAGGATATGAAAAAGAATGCTGTCATTGCTGACTTGCTTTTGAAGCCACAAACTCTAGAGCTGTCATCCGTATCCTTGCTTCATTACAGCATGACTATACTCTGGAACATGAATGCATGTGTTTAGTCCTAAAACCTATGTGCCTTGTTTTGGGTCAGTGGCTTACCAGCTGGATGACATCCCCCCCCATGGCCATGTCACATAAAATACAAGTAAGTAGGAGTAATTCCCATTTATCTTAACAGGGTCACGTTAAAATCAAACTGTTTTTAAGTGCAACTAATGCCGTGTACATACGATCAGACTTTCCAGGAAAGACTTGGTCCGGCAAAGACAATCTGCCGGACTTTGCAGTGGAGGTCTGCGGGACTTTCCGAACGAGCGGATTTGCACACACACACAAACGGACTTACCGGTGGACTAGGTCTGACGGACTTCCCGTCGGACTTTTGGCGGAGGTCCGACGGACTTTCAAAATGAACGGACTTGCCCACACATGGACTAAAGTCTGTTCATTTTGGACGTGACTCCAGGTACAACGGGGCTTTCATCGGCGAGGTTGACACCTTGCGAGCCCCGTTGCCTGGTATGGATTTTAAGGGTAACTCCCTACGCTGAACAAAAATTATCACCCCCAGATCCCGGCCCCACACCCTATGTGAATGAGTATGGGGTACATGATACCCCTACCCATTCACCTGAGGGAAAAAGTGTCAATAAAAAAACACACTACACAGGTTTTTAGAACAGTTTATTAGACAGCTCCGAGGTCTTCTTTCGACTTTGGGGGTCTTCTTCCGACTTCTTTGCGCTTTCCGGTTCTTCTCCCGGGCTCCTCCGCTATCTTCTGTTCTTTTGCCGCTCTTTTGCTAGTGGAGGAGCCTGTCTTTCTCCTTCGTCTTCTTCTTCTTCTGTTCTTCCGATGTTGACACAACGCTCTCTCCCACTGTAATGCCGTGGACACGGTGCGCGGTGACTTATATAGGCATAAGGGGCGTGGTCACCGGGTGATGTCACTCGTGACCCTGCCCCTTATGACATCACAGTTCCAGCATTTAAAAAAAAAACATTTATGCGGGTTTACCCTTAATATCCATACCAGACCTGAAGGGCCTCGTAATTGAATTTGGGGGAACTGTACACTTTTTTTTTTATCAATGACTTTCAATGACTGTTCTCTGTATTACAGGGAGCCGGCAATTCATTATAGCTGTGAGTGATTTTAAATGACTTTTTTTCCTGCAGAAATTACACTTTGTTCTAAGCACGGGAAACATGTGCCCCTTCACAGGCAAACTATACACACCAGGTACGAAATTTGAAGCAATCTTACACTTTTATTGTTTCACTTTAAGCATTATTAAAATCACTGCTCCTGAAAAAACTGCAGTTTTTAAAACTATTTTTTTGCAACCGTCTTTGGGCAGACTATCTCCCCAAAGACCAAAGCGAAGAGTCTCGGGGTTATTTTAGACGCACAAATGTCAATGGATGCACAAATAGGATCTGTAGTCAGTCGATCTCACCATCTGCTGCGCATGCTTCGCAGACTCATCCCTTTTATCCCAAAGAATGACAAAGCAGTGGTAGTTGGAACAATCATTAATTCACGACTGGACTACGCAAACTCGCTTTACATAGGATTACCACAATATCAACTTGCGCGATTACAACTGATCCAAAACACGGCGGCAAGGCTGATAACAGGAAAAAAACCCTGGGAATCCATTTCTCCTTCACTGAGGAGCTTACATTGGCTAACCGTAAAAAATCGTATCACGTTCAAGACCCTTTGCCTCACCCACAAATGCGTGCATAGAGAAGCTCCGCAATACCTAATGGAGAAAATAAATCATTACACACCAAACCGCAGTCTTCGATCAGCCAACAAAAACCTCCTCCTCGTGCCCAAAGCCCGGTATAAATCCAAGGGTGATCGGAGATTCGCTGTCCAAGGGCCTCGGCTATGGAATGCTCTACCAATCAACATCCGCCTGGAAGAAAATCACCTAGCTTTTAGGAAAAAACTCAAGACCTTCCTCTTTTAGCAGATGATCAAAGCTCGCCACAGCGCCTAGAGGCGATTCAGTTCGCATTGTGCGCTATATAAGTATTTCATTCATTCATTCATTCATTCATTCATTCATTGATACATGTCCCCTGGGGCAAGACCCAGGTCCCCAAACACTTTTTATGACAATAACTTGCATATTAGCCTTAAAAATTAGCACTTTTGATTTTGAACGTTCGAGTTCCATAGACTTTAATAGGGTTCTAAAGTTCACACGAAGTTTAGGTCTGTTTGAAGGTTCTGATGCGAACCAAACCCGGGGGTGTTCGGCTCATCCTTAATCCTATGTCTAAAAGCACGAACAGTCTTCCCCACATGAAAAGTGCCACACTTACACAAAATTAAATAAACAATCCCCATCATCCTACAGTCCACATAATTGTGTGGGCAAAAAAAGTACTCGATTGGGCAGTCAGACTGCTGTAGACTCAAAGACCCATGGACATTTTGGGCAGTGTTGGCATTTGAAGATGCCCTTCCGATTACAAGGGACGCATTTCTCTGTGCCTACATAACGAGTGGATGTAAATTGGTAGAATTTCCACATCTATGTATATACAATTTAAGCGTACAAATTTGATAGTTTCCTATGATCTTTTCAGATGTCTTTCAAATAAGAGCTTTGTTCACACTTGGTTTTCTGGTATGAGGTCTTGTTGTTGTTTACTGTAGCTCCTCATAAGTATTCGATCAAGAAGCAATTGTGACTTGTCCTCAAAATCCTCATCCTTTGTGCAATTGCACCTTAACCTAATGTACTGACTGTAGAGGATACTCCAAATAAGCAAGGTGTGCACTACATGGCTGTAGAATGGCATTTCCTGCTGCTAATGTTCTGTGAAGGGTAGCAGTAAGTGCCCCATCCTGTTAAACAATTATTTGTAGATGCAAAAATTTGATTTTAGGTTAACCACTTGCCGCCTGCCATATAGCAAAATGACGGTGGCAAAGTGGTTGTAATATCCTGACCGGACGTCATATGACGTGATCAGGATATTAAGCCGCTGCGCATCGCGGCGCATCCCGGCGATCGTTGTTGCAGGGTGTCAGTCTGAGACTCTCGGTAAAGAGTCTCCGACGGAGACTCTTTACCACGTGATCAGCCGTGTCCAATCACGGCTGATCACAGTGTAAATAGGAAGAGCCGGTGATCGGCTTTTTCTCACTTGCGTCTGTCAGACGTGAGTAGAGGAGAGCCAATCGGCTGCTCCTCTGACAGGGGGGGTCTGTGCTGATCGATTATCAGCACAGCCCCCCCCCGAGTATGCCCACACTGGACCCCCAGGGATGCCACTAGACCACCAGGAGATGCCCAGCACCAGGTTTGCCCCCTAGATCACCAGGGATGCCAGCCAGTACCCATAATGAATGCCAATCAGTGCCCATAATGGATGCCAATCAGTGCCCACAATGGGCATCACCGATTGGCATGCATTATTGTTTGGCACTAATTGGCATCCATCCCTACAAAACTTTAAATTACAATGCCGCCTATCAGTGCCCATCCATGCCGCCTATCAGTGCCCATCCTAGCCAACTATCAGTGCCCATCCTAGCCGCCTATCAGTGCCCATCCATGCCCATCCGTGCTGCCTATCCATGCCCATCTGTGCCGCCTATCCATGCCCATCCATGCCGCCTATCCATGCCCTCCATCCATGCCAATCCGTGCCACCTATCCATGACAATCCGTGCCACCTATCAGTGTCACCTATCAGTGTCTATCTGTGCCGCATATCAGTGGCACCTATCAGTGCCGCCTATCAGTGCCACTTCATTGGTGCCACCTCATCGGTGCCCATCAGTGCCACCTTATCAGTGCCTGTCACTGCAGCTCCGTCAGTGCCCATCAGTGAAGGAGAAAACATACTTATTTACAAAGTTTTGTAACTGAAACAAAAAAAAAAATTTTTTTTCAAGATTTTCGGTCTTTTTTTATTTGTTTAGCAGAAAATAAAAATCCCAGAGGCAATCAAATACCACCAAAAGAAAGCTCTATTTGTGGGAACAAAATGATAAAAATTTTGTTTGGGTACAGTGTAGCATGACCGCGCAATTGTCATTCAATGTGCCACAGCGCTGAAAGCTCAAAATTGGTCTGGGCAGGAAGGTGTATAAGTGCCCTGTATTGAAGTGGTTAAATGTGTTAGTACCAAGTGCCAACATAAATACACCCAGCTGTTTTCTGGTGCCTGGCCAAATGACAAGGACGTCATCAATGTACCTGGACCACATGAGTATGTGAGTATGAGATACAGGTTTGCATATGATGGGCACAAAAAGTCCCAAATTGCAACACCCTCCGCAGTAATTTGAGTATAAACACATTGAAATGGAAAAGTAGACCTATCTTGTTCTATAAGAAACTGTTTGGTAGTATGAATGCCAGCTTCATGTGGGATGCTCGAATAAAGGTCCTTAATATCAATTACCATTCCCTACAATATTCTAAGTAGATCCATTGTATATTTAATAAATAAAGGCAGGTGTGTAACATATTGGACCAAATAGCAATCTACAAACTTAATACATTTTTGGGAAATTGAGCCGATTTCAGTAACAATGGATTTTTTGGGTCTTTGGTATTGAATAAAAGGTGGGCACCCAGGGGACAGGAACATGTGGGGATTTCCACATATGCTTGTCTATTAAGCCAACTGACAAGGCCTCAAAGAGAATATTGTTAAATTAATTTTCAAATTCTTTTACCATATTACCAGTATTAGGTTTGTACCCTTCACAGTTAGTTAAGCTCTTGAGGTACAGATTCACATATTGTTGATTATCCATTACTACAATATCCCTGCCTTTGTCAGACAGCTTAATGACAATACTTTGTATTTTTTTAGAGCCGTTTAGGTGCTTGAGTTTATCTAGAATCAAGTTACTAGGGGGTGTGTTGGTAAACACAACCTGGTCAAGTTCTTTAATGGTTGGACTAAAAAGGTCCACATACACGGACAAGACTGCAGGGAGGGGAATCTGGATGATTTTGCCTAAAAAGGGATCTGTTAGAAATTGCAGAAGAAGAACCCGTTGTCTTGTCCTCTTAAAATTGTCATTGTGATATTTTCCTCTGTATTGGTTGAAATGAGAGGCACATTTTCATCTAATAGCTTCATCAAGTCCTTTGGTGCTTGTTTCCCGTTGAGCTGCTGGATGGATTTAAGTACAGAAATTGAATTTTCTCCCAGTAATATCCTGTTCAGTTTTTAGTGCTCAAAATTATTTTTGTGTTTTAGAAAAAGGTGTTATCTTTGATATATCAGGAAAAATGTATTGCTTCAAACAATAATAGTTCCAGTAAAGATAAAATTATCAAATAAAACACTATCTATAATACCCTGTCCTAAACGATAGCTTTATTTTATTAAAATCAACCTAGAAGATTCAATTGCTTACTTGAAGCTTTGCTTACATGACAGTCCTGGTCGTAAGTGTTCTTTTCTTCAGTCTGTATGGTAGGGTTTGGTCTGCAGGCCTCATGTCATTTCCTGGCGATGTGGATGCTGGCCATTGGTTTTTAGAAGAGTCTATCACAGGGTCTATAATGCAATACTCACAGGGTCCTAAACTGTTCAAGCATTGCTTCACAATGAAAGGGGGTTTACCCAAGATCAGTTGGCTAAGTATTTCTCTTGCACGCAACTGGATATTAAAATTAACTACAGGCTCCCCTATTAAGTAAGATTAGTGAACTTTTACTTTGCTAAGTTTATGTTTCTTTAGAATGACCCCCACTGTCCCACCAATGTACTGTATTGCTAGTTCAAGACCTGTTTTGTTAAAATGAATATATCTACTTTTACTGAAATCAAAAAGCTGCCATTTAAGATATGAAAAGGAAAAACTCCTATACAGTTCTTAATAAACGTCAACCTATCCTAACATATATTTTGTCCTAACACACCTCGGCTCTCCCAACATACTTATAGAGAATAGAAGGTTTAGTTTTATATTCACTATAATTTTGCTAGTCACAAATATTGATCAAACTACAGGGGTTGTTAATGAAAATAAGAAACCAGCGTGAGGGTTGTCACTTGCATTCTCCCTTGGAATACTGTGCAAAATAAACTGGGCAATATCATGTATGCATTCCTATCATAATATTCCATATATAAAAAAAAAATATTTTTCTTGATTGTGAACAATCTGTATTCCTTATGAAATGCATCTTTCAGCTTTGAAAGCTGTCCACGCTTTTATATTGTTTTCACACTAAGAAACAAGTTAATTTAGTGTGTCGTATCCCCACAGGGCAGCTGTAAAGCAGTACAGGATACAGAGCTAGCATAAAATGCCTACATAACATCATCACAGTACACTTACTGTAAATGCACATCTAGCTCCTTAGGTGAGTCCATTAGTTTGCCAAACACTGGATCTAGAGCAATGTCCTTGACCCATTTTTTGAGCTATGCCTGAGTTTAAATTTATTTAAATTATTTTTTTCTAAAACATTTTCTTTCTTTCTTTATTAAGACCATGAAAAATACATATATTTTTTTCTTTAAAAATTATTTATTTAATATTTTCACTGAAAAATTATGGCAGCAAAGGCATAACAAAGCAACAGTTTTGTACAGTAACAAAGACAGATTCAATAGTACATAAATGAGCAGGGAGATATAGGGATTACTAAAGGCAAATAGGCTGCTGTCTTAGCAAGGGAATTTTCACTTAGCAAATAAGCATTTACTATCTTTAATGGTATGTGGTGAAAAGTCACTTTGCAAAGTAGATTGCCCTATTAGATGCAGAGCTTCGCATTATTTACTATGCTTAGGGAAACGTCCCTTGCAAGGTGAAAAGTTGATTTTTCCTGAATGGATCTTCCTGAGCCAGCCTGAGCCCAGCCCAAGCCCAGCCTAAAGACGGGGTCTCCCCTAGACCTAGGAAACCCTCCTAGGCCAGCGACAGCCTCCTCAGTACTCCATCTTCCACCTGACAACCCTACTGGCATATGTAGGGACTGACCTAGCCACCCTGCCAGAGAATTCTGCCTAGTGGTTGGCCAAGTTCCCTCAAGTATGCAGATTAGTCCTCCTGGCCTCTGCCCACTAACTTCTAGAAGTTTCTCCAAACTTCCAGACCCAGGGAGGGGTACCAGAGACCTGTCTCTTTTAGTTATCCAGCCTGACCTGCATTAAATCCTTGACTCAATTTCAGGCTCACAAGCTAACCATTTGTCTAACATGAATTTGCCTGCACTCATCTAGTAGCACATTAGAGTGGGCTACAGTACTAGCAATGCATACCTTTGCGATATTCACTAGGTGATGCAAAAGTGATTTCTTGTATTTTCCCCTAGACAAAGCATTTGGTGTTGAAAGATTGTTGAGGGTCCCTTCACACCTAATGCCTTTTAGTAAGGTTTTGCCAGATTTAGAGCAGCATGGCACATTCCCTTTGGCTGCACTGCAGGGCCGACATTTATCACTCAACTCCGGGATGAGTTTGGCAAGAATGGAAATATGGTCACAATTTTGTAATTGATCTCCTTACATGTACTGTAGTGTCAGTACCTGGTTTATCTGCTGGTGGCAATGTGCTTCTCTGGACGGAAAGCTACAGTTTTAGTTTCACCGAGTCACACCTGCTCGGAGGATACTTAAGTTCCACCTTTGCTATTGCTCCTTGTATTAATGTTTTGCCTGCTCCTGCCCTGTACCCTGTTTGCTCTGTTGCTGCCAGACTCTGTTTCCATTAACTCTTGATTTTACCCTGTATCTAGTACCCTGTTACCTTGTTCCCTGTTGTTCCTTTCTCAGTCTTGTTTCCCTTCTTCCCATCCTTTCCT
Source organism: Lithobates pipiens (assembly GCF_037356315.1). Lineage (NCBI taxonomy): Eukaryota > Metazoa > Chordata > Amphibia > Anura > Ranidae > Lithobates > Lithobates pipiens. The sequence goes on along the minus strand of NW_027507685.1, from coordinate 19,521,631 downwards.
CCAGTTTCCCCCCTGCCTTGCATCTTTCATTTGTATATATTTGTATATTTACTTAGTTGTTTAGGTTTCTGCATGTTGTTATTCAGTTTTGATTTGCATTCTCATGTTTGTTTTTGCTTACTGGTGTGCAGTTACCTTTCATTCACTGTAAATAAATCTCATTTTAAAAATATATACCAGGAATATGCAATTAGTGGACCACTGGCTGTTGCAAAGCTACAAGTCCCATCATGCCTCTGCCTCTGAGTGTTATGTTTGTAGCTGTCAGACTCTTGCCATGCCTCATGGGACTTGTAGTTCTGCAACAGCTGGAGGTCCGCTAATTGCATATCCCTGATATATACATATGTACATATGGTCTGGTCCCAATCTCTGTGTGTAGCTACATATATCTGGTCATCCCAGCTGCTTATTACTGACATACAGATAGATGTCTTATGGGCAAACAGCTGTGCTTTATCTTTCTGTCTGTCCATAAGAGTAATTTGTAGACCGTTTGCCCACTTTTGAAGAAAAACTGGTTATTGCTGGTAAGTATTGTAGAGTATTTGAATTATACCCAATGAGTGTGTATTTTTTTTCCAATGTTGTCCAATCTCCTGTCCCAGCCCAAGAGGCACAACTAAAGGAAAGGGAGAGCCCTCCTGTTCCAAGGTGACCAAAAACTTTTTATCCCTCAGTTTACACCAGCTAATGGCCATATCAACAACAGTTTTATATAGAGTTGGATCTGAAAATACCCCCCCCCCCCCTCATCTTTGGGAAGACACAAGGTGCCTTTTCAAATCCTTGTAGATTTCCCTTACTAGATGAATCTGGTAAAGTCTGAGTGGAACAAGCAAATAAAATGCTGTGAACTTTTAATTAGTAAGGTCTGTAATAAGTAAAGAAGTCTTGGATTGGTCTTCATTTTAGGACTGTAAGGCCGCGTACACACGGGCGGATTGTCTGCCCAACTAAGTTCGTCAGACAATCCGACAGACAGTCCGTTCAACTTTTGAATGAATGGACTTGACCACACACGATGAACAGAAAGTCCGCTGAAAGCTTGCGCGATGACGTATACAGCACGTACGACGGGACTAGAAATACGACGTCCAATACACTGCAATGCAACCTTCGGCCGTGTAAATCCTTTCTGAGCATGCGCCATACTTAGTCCGTCCAACTTGCCTACACACGAGCGGACTGTCTGCTGAAACCAAGTTTGGACGGACAAAACCAAGTTTGGACGGACAAAATTACAGAAATTCCGAAATACTTAGTCCGTCAGACTGTCCGCTGAAAAAGTCCGCTGAAGCCCACACACGAGCGGATTGTCTGCTGAAACACGGTTCAGCGGACTAAGTTGGGCAGACAATCCGCCCGTGTGTACGCGGCCTTAGGCCACCTGGACCAGAAAACTGCTTTTTTGAAAAAAACTTCAGGTCACAATTTGGAATAGAGATTTGCCTATAACTGGCACAGTTTATTGTGTCTTTGCCACATTTGTGGATAACTGAGATATGGGCAAGTAAACAAAATCTCGAGGTGGTTTATGAACATCTATAGTAGCTTTAAATGAGAGGAAAACTGAAGCAGAAAGAATTTTTACTATTGTATGGTGAATCCATCAGGGCCAGGTGCCTCTTCATGGGGCATGTCTGAGAGTGTCCCAGTCCATCAGATGTAAATGGGGTTAATAGGGATATTTTCTCTCCCTCTAAGACAGGTGAGGGATGTTTTAGATTGATGTTTTATATCTATTTTACACCAGGATACCCACAGAACATAGACATGGATGAACCAGTTTGGGGTGGAGGAACTTGACTGGCCTGACCTCAAGCCGATAGAACACCTTTGAGATGAATTAGAGTGGAGACTGGGAGCCAGGACTTTTCGTCCACATCAGTGCATGACCTCAAAAATGCACTTCTGGAAGAATGGTCAAACATTTCCATAGAAACACTCCCAAACCTTGTGGACAGCCTTCCTAGAAGAGTTGAAGCTGTTATAGTTGCAAAGTGTGGGCCAACTCAATATTGAACTCTACTGACTAAGACTGGGACGCCTTTAACAACTTTAGCCCCAGAAGGATTTGTCCCCTTAATGACCAGGCCATTTTTTTTTATTTCTTTCTTTAAAAAAAAATATTACTGGATGCATATGATTTAGACATCGATGTGCTGACACACCAAACATTTGACTGGAGCTCATTAAGCCAGCTTGCATGGTTTCTGGAAATTGTGGCTACTAGGGCTTCTCTTCCTACTCCATCACATGATGAAGTGTGTTAGGTAGAACTCTTCTTGGAGTCTTCATTACTTAACCATAATAAATATATTCAGTTGGAGATTACCACTTACCAAAATTAAATGGTGACTGCAGTCAATAATATACATTTGCTATTTAGTCACAAGTAATAAAACCTCTTTATGTAATTCATTCAATTTTCAGCTCTCCCTAATTTTCAAATCATTATGACTACCAGGAACTTGATCTTCTGGAACTTTCTGCTCTTGAGACTTTAAAGTTGTAGTTCAGCCCTTGAACTCCAAGTTGCCAGATTTCTTTCTCTGAACAAGTAGGGGCATTGTATTGCTTGATATGTCTGCTCATACTAATTATACACTGTCCTGAGCATTTCGGATAATTTATTCACACCCCAAATTTGACTTTAACTGCAATCAACAGGAAGTATTATGCCCAAATAGCTGCTGTAGTTTGAAGGAAGAAAGCTTGCATAACACAAAACTACTGTCAGGAAGCTACAAACTTAAAGTATTCAGAGGCATTGTGTAAACTGCTTCCTAAAGAATATGTTTATTTCTACAAAAGGAGGACTAGCTTATAGCCCTCACTGTTACAAATGTTGCAGTCCCCAAATGCAGACATACACTTTGGAGACTACTGTAGTCTGTTCAGGACCACATCAGCCTTTTACTAGGCTTGTGCAATTCGTTTTGTAACTAATCGAAATTCGGCCGAATTTTGCATAAAAAAATAACGAATAACAACGAATACGAAAGAAATATAACGAATGAATTCGAATGAATTCGACATGATTCGGTAATTCTTTAAAGATCTAATGAAACAAAAGGTCAGCTCAAAGTAAATCTTATAGTCCAATCAGCTAATTAATTTTGTGCCGGAGGATGGATTACTGGCAAAGTGCATTCCTAAGAACTGAGTAAAGCCTTGTACACACGGTCGGAGAATCCGTCGGAATGTGTCCTATCGGACCGTGTTTTCGGATAATCCGACTGTGTGTGGTATGCATCGGACTGATTCCGTCCGAATCTCCGTCCGACCCAATTTTCCAACATGTTGGAAATATTTCCCGACCAACTGGGCCGGTCGGACCTAATCCGATCATGTGTAGAGCATTTTGATTGGACCAAGTGCCACGCATGCTCAGATCAAATTCCTACATCAAAGCTATTGGCTACTAGCCTGAATGTAGTCCCATCGTAACGAAATTACCTCATCACGTTCTGAAAGATCGGATTTTTCGCCAACTTCGTCCGACCGTGTGTATGCAACAGTTTCGGACAAGATCCGACGGACAAAATCCGACGGGCAGAATCCGACGGATTTGGTTGTGGAAATCTCCGACCGTGTGTACAGGAGCTTAGAAGGGTGTTGTATTGTATTTGAGCCGAGGAGAAGAGACGTTGTCATTGTGTGTGTTAAAAGATTCAATAAACAAACGACTTTACAAACTACGAATCATTATCACGAATGTCTATACATACATAAATAGCGAATTTCAACGAATACGAACGAATGAATTAGACACTCTACGAATAATAACGAATTATCCGAAAATGTATTAACGTAACATAACAAATATAACAGAACGAAATTACGTATTTTACAAATGACAATGAACCGAAACTAAACAAAATTTTCTGTTGTGCACAAGTCTAGCCTTTACACCGTCAGCTGAGCTTTGCTCCCTCACCGACCTATGCATACATGGATGTCTGTCATAAAGATGAATTGTCCTTTCCAGTTAATGATTTCAACAGCTATGGGAATGTCTGCATCTGGGGCATGTAAGATAGTATGTAGCGCTACCCCTGTAGGAGCCACTGGATAGGATGAGTCCTCTGTTTTTGTCTTGACCTTCTCAAGAACCTCAGCCCCTCTGACACACCAGGTTGAATTTACAAACATACAATATTAAAGGTATTCACTGAAAGTAAGTCCCCGATAATAGTGCTATATCAAAGAAAACAGGGACCAAACCAGGTAGTAAAGGCAAACTGAATATTTTGTCACCCAATGTGATTGGTAACTAGGCATAAAATGGACTAACAATAAGACAATTTAGCATACAAAGTAGCAGTACTAGGCATAAGATGACATTTGGCATCCAGATCAGCAAAAACAGTAGCAGGGGCATCTCAGTTGCAGCATTGAACAGCAGTTTATTCTAGCAACTGCTGGATTTATACTGCCAAAACGCATTTATGGAGGTGACGCTAGTCATAGACCAACTGGGTAGGCACTATTCAAAAGAAAAAGAGGATGATTGTGGAAGGGGAACAAAGGGGCTTGCAGAATAATTATTAAGGAAGGGGCAGTTCTTTAAGTTGTTCTTCTGCAGGCTGTCATTGGAGCCCTTTAAGTCTCAGTTCACACTAGAATGCAGCGCATGAAACCAGCGTTGCGTGTGCGTTGAGCAGCGAGTGTCAGTGCAATCTTAATGACATCCCAAATGCAGGTCACAAACTCTGTGTTTTTGCCTGCACTGGATCTCATGATACAAAATGACCATGCAATCCAGTTGCAGTGCTTTCTCAAAATTACTGCAAGCATGACTATGGTGAGGATGCGGTGTGCTTTCAGCCATTCAAAATGAATAGGCTCAAAGTGCACTGCACAAAATCGGGTATGAATTTTACTGGAATGTGGTGTGGTTCCTGTACAATTCATATGTGATTCATAGTGTGAACAAAGTCTTATAATATTGCTGTATAGGGTTGGTATAGGTGCAGTCTAGGTTTGGCATAAGTGTGGTACAGAAGGCAGTGTGGGTGCAGTATGGATTTGGTACACTTGGTCTCCTGCTTTCAGTGGCTTAGTCCCTGGGTGAATAGCTTTCTCATCCCCAGGATGTTAAGGTGACCTCTCACATTGGAAGGGGGGAACCCTCAGTCTCTTGCCGAAAGCATTTGATGATCAGTGGTGGGAAGCATAGGGTAAGTGGACCAAGGTGAAATTACTTCTACTCATACACACCATCAATAAACATATCAAATTACACTTATCAAGTTATATTGCCTCATTCAAAGTCCCAAATTCCCTTCTCTTTTGTACCTGAATAGTGATGGAGGCATATATACATATATGTGCCTCATTTAAAGTCCCACAGCTTTTTTCCCCCTTTTTTTGCATGTGCAGCAGGGATGGAGACAGTCTGACTTAGATGGGCAGTGTTCCCCTGCCATATATATATATATATATATATATATATATATATATATATATATTGCCTTTGGTTGTATGTAAGTATTTAGGATCGGGAATCTTGTTTCTTGTTATAAAATGTAGTTTTAAAACAAGATATATCTATACTCTACTGGGAATTTAGGATGTAGCTATATGCTTTTTAAGGACCCTGTCTCTATATATAACTATTTTATTCTAACCTATTTCATAATTTTTCATACATACTTCCACACATCTGGTACTAATCTATTAATCTATATCCTAAACTGTTGTGTACTGCAAAATTGTGCTGCCTGACCTTTGTGTGTGTGCTGTTAATATGGCGATCCATGCTATATAGTGTATATATATGAAATTACCTGTATATGTGCTATACAGTATGTCTATGCTATGTATTTATATCCAGCCATATGCCAACACATCAATAAACTTATATCAAATGACACTTATCAAGTCAAATTGCCTCAGAGTCCCAAATTTTCTCCTATTTTGCACATAGGCATCAGAGTCACATTGCTGCGGCACACAGAGCCGGCTGTAAATGCGTTCTGAGTTGTGCATGTGCGGCTCAAATCACATTACCCGCTGACAGGCAGGGGGGTTTTGGGGGACATTTATGACAGAAGAGAACAATAGCGAATATTAATTCGCTATTTCAAAGAGGCATGATTCAAACTTCCCTCAACACCCAAAGCAAATGGCACTTCATCCCGATTAACAATATTCTACATTTTTGGGAAAGCAGAGCCCAAATAGAGGAAGAGTGGGACATTAACAGTGCAATATTATAATTGGGAAATACGACAAAGAAAGTAAAAAAATATCTTTTAATTTTATTTATAGCAAAAATTCAAATAAAACCAAAAACAGCCTTATAGTTTTACAAGGATGTTACATAGAACATGCGGTCCAGGTAGTGGTTCAGTTAAGGTACTTGTGAGTTTGCCTATCCCGACATGTTTCACTGTCGCTTCATCAGGGGATATACAAGCTAGCAAAATAATAAAACAACATGAGAGTCAATTAAGATACAAAGATACATATCAAAATAGATTTAGTTATATTAATATATATATATATACACATATATACAAATATGACTGAGGCTTTCAATAGACAGGTGCGCTTACCCCCACTTCACCACCCCATCCCCCACAGAAAACGTCATCCAGTTGTTATAGAAGGTGCACGGACAGCGGGACCAACAGCCAAGCAATGCAGCAGGGAGAGCACAGACGGTGGTCTGTCTGGACAAATATAAAATATGTATAGATATAGATAATATTGTAGAATTCGAGAAAAGAAATCTCAAGGATATTTATTGTATGATTCGTTAATTACCCAAAACTTGGGTTTAGAAAAACTGGCATTGTAAAGCTACTTATACATTTATACAATAAAGATATATATTTTTATATGTTATACGATCTATGATTTTATATAGAGCGGAGCTATAAATGAATGCATATATTTTTATGCTTACTTACATGTTTACATGAGAATAGGATTGCTTTCCTATAGTCCTGTATTTCTGCCCAAGACAGTAAGGATGTCCTCTAGCCCTTTGGAGATAGTATAGAGGGTTAGGACCCACAAGCTATACAAGCTTGTTTCCAGGGTGTCTCTGATATATAAAAAAGGAAGGAGGAGAGTTTTATCCTATAGAATTTAAAGTAAGGCAAAAGGGTCTGTAGAAGATTTTAAGCATAAGGGGAACTTACTAGCAGTATGACTAGATGTTTCTTCCCAGCACGGCTCCTCCGTGACTGAGCCGTGTAAGATTGTGTCCAGTCTATATGGCCACCGTCCATCGAGCCGGCGTCTGACGTCACCGGCTCGATGCGGACACCTGAGACAGCACTGCGCAAGCGCTAGAGGAGAGAAAAGGGAGGAAAAACTAAATTTCCCATAATGCTCGGTAATCATACCGGCGTTATGTATCCCACTGTCACCCAATCAGCGTATACAGGGGATGTGTAGGGCAAGTGTGTTATATGACAATCCTCCCTTAGATGTAACAACTCCCCACGCGATCAGGCAGCAAGGTGCTGTCAATAAATGGGCATCCCGTTCAAAGGAAAACCAATAAAACGGGAATGCCCTCGGGTGTCCATATGCTCTCCCACAATTGTCCCTACACATCCCCTGTATACGTTGATTGGGTGACAGTGGGATACATAACGCCGGTATGATTACCGAGCATTATGGGAAATGTAGTTTTTCCTCCCTTTTCTCTCCTCTAGCGTTTGCGCAGTGCTGTCTCAGGTGTCCGCATCGAGCCGGTGACGTCAGACGCCGGCTCGATGGACGGGGGCCATATAGACTGGACACAATCTTACACGGCTCAGTCACGGAGGAGCCGTGCTGGGAAGAAACATCTAGTCATACTGCTAGTAAGTTCCCCTTATGCTTAAAATCTTCTACAGACCCTTTTGCCTTACTTTAAATTCTATAGGATAAAACTCTCCTCCTTCCTTTTTTATATATCAGAGACACCCTGGAAACAAGCTTGTATAGCTTGTGGGTCCTAACCCTCTATACCAGGGGTCATCAACCCCCGGGCCGCGGCCCAAAGCCGGGCCGTACCGCCTCTCTAGGTGGGCCGCAGCTCCAAGGACACTGTCAGGTCCGAGATTATCAACCCCCGGGCCGCGGCCGGCTAAGGCTTCAGCTTCACCGCTTCACAAGCAGAGAGATGACCTCATCCCTCTGCGCTACGCACAGGCGCGCCGCTGTCCCGCCCTACCATAAGCTGGCTACACAGAAGCGGCGGCTAATGAGAGAGAGAGTGACCTCATCTCTCCCCGCCCACCCTCACTGAACTTATTTTCCCGCAGTCTCCAACGGCTCCTCCCCTCACTCCCATGCTGGAACTGTAAGTACAGTGCACTCTGCACTCCTAATATTTTATTATAATTAATATTAATTTAATTTAATTAATTTAATTAATTTAATTTAATTAATTGGGAAATTAATATTATTTCTGCAATGGGACATTAAATATCATTTCTGCAATGGGACATCAAATATTATTTCTGCAATGGGACATCTAATATTATTTCTGCAATGGGACATCTAATATTATTTCTATCACGGGACATTAAATATTATTTCTGCAATGGGACATTAAATATTATTTCTGCAATGGGACATCTAAAATTATTTCTGCAATGGGACATCTAATATTATTTCTATCACGGGACATTAAATATTATTTCTGCAATGGGACATCAAATATTATTTCTATCATGGGACATCTAATATTATTTCTATCACGGGACATCTAATATTATTTCTATCACGGGACATTAAATATTATTTCTGCAATGGGACATCAAATATTATTTCTGCAATGGGACATCTAATATTATTTCTGCAATGGGACATCTAATATTATTTCTGCAATGGGACATCTAATATTATTTCTATCACGGGACATTAAATATTATTTCTGCAATGGGACATCTAATATTATTTCTGCAATGGGACATTAAATATTATTTCTGCAATGGGACATCTAATATTATTTCTGCAATGGGACATCTAATATTATTTCTGCAATGGGACATCTAATATTATTTCTGCAATGGGACATTAAATATTATTTCTGCAATGGGACATTAAATATTATTTATGCAATGGGACATTAAATATTATTTCTGCAATGGGACATCTAATATTATTTCTGCAATGGGACATCTAATATTATTTCTATCACGGGACATTAAATATTATTTCTGCAATGGGACATCTAATATTATTTCTGCAATGGGACATTAAATATTATTTCTGCAATGGGACATCTAATATTATTTCTGCAATGGGACATCTAATATTATTTCTGCAATGGGACATTAAATATTATTTCTGCAATGGGACATTAAATATTATTTATGCAATGGGACATTAAATATTATTTCTGCAATGGGACATCTAATATTATTTCTGCAATGGGACATCTAATATTATTTCTATCACGGGACATTAAATATTATTTCTGCAATGGGACATCTAATATTATTTCTGCAATGCGACATCAAATATTATTTCTGCAATGGGACATCAAATATTATTTCTGCAATGGTACATCTAATATTATTTCTGCAATGGGACATCTAATATTATTTCTATCACGGGACATCTATTATTTCTATCACGGGACATCTATTATTTCTATCACGGGACATTAAATATTATTTCTGCAATGGGACATCTAATATTATTTCTGCAATGGGACATCAAATATTATTTCTGCAATGGGACATCTAATATTATTTCTGCAATGGGACATCTAATATTATTTCTATCACGGGACATCTAATATTATTTCTATACTGGGACATTTAATATTATTTCTATCATGGGACATTTAATATTATTTCTATCATGGGACATCTAATATTATTTCTATACTGGGACATCTAATATTATTTCTATAATGGGACATCTAATATTATTTCTATACTGGGACATTTAATATTATTTCTATCATGGGACATCTAATATTATTTCTATACTGGGACATTTAATATTATTTCTGCAATGGAACATTAAATATTATTTATGCAATGGGACATTAAATATTATTTCTGCAATGGGACATCTAATATTATTTCTGCAATGGGACATCTAATATTATTTCTGCAATGGGACATCTAATATTATTTCTGCAATGGGACATTAAATATTATTTCTGCAATGGGACATTAAATATTATTTATGCAATGGGACATTAAATATTATTTCTGCAATGGGACATCTAATATTATTTCTGCAATGGGACATTAAATATTATTTCTGCAATGGGACATTAAATATTATTTCTGCAATGGGACATCTAATATTATTTCTGCAATGGGACATCTAATATTATTTCTATCACGGGACATCAAATATTATTTCTGCAATGGTACATCTAATATTATTTCTGCAATGGGACATCTAATATTATTTCTATCACGGGACATTTATTATTTCTATCACGGGACATCTATTATTTCTATCATGGGACATTAAATATTATTTCTGCAATGGGACATCTAATATTATTTCTGCAATGGGACATCAAATATTATTTCTGCAATGGGACATCTAATATTATTTCTGCAATGGGACATCTAATATTATTTCTATCACGGGACATCTAATATTATTTCTATACTGGGACATTTAATATTATTTCTATCATGGGACATTTAATATTATTTCTATCATGGGACATCTAATATTATTTCTATACTGGGACATCTAATATTATTTCTATATTGGGACATCTAATATTATTTCTATACTGGGACATTTAATATTATTTCTATCATGGGACATCTAATATTATTTCTATACTGGGACATTTAATATTATTTCTATACTGGGACGTTTAATACTATTTTTATACTGGGACTTTTAATAATCCTTTTAATACTTTTATACTGGGACTTTTATACTTTTAATAATACTTTTTATACTGGGACTTTTAATAATACTTTTTATACTGGGACCGTTATAATACTTTTATAGTAGGACTGTTATAATAAAACCAATTAGTGACAATCTGTTACGCTTTGGTGGCAGGTGACAGTGACAATCCACATCTGCTGGCAGCTGACATTGACAATCCACATCTGGGGGCAGAAAAGTGGCAATCCACATCTGGTGACAGGTCGCAGCAGTGGCAATCCACATCTGGTGACAGGTCACAGCAGTGGCAATCCACATCTGGTGACAGGTCACAGCAGTGGCAATCCACATCTGGTGACAGGTCACAGCAGTGGCAATCCACATCTGGTGACAGGGCGCAGCAGTGGCAATCCACATCTGGTGACAGGGCGCAGCAGTGGCAATTCCCATCTGAAGACAGGCTGCAGCAGTGACAGGCCGCAGCAGTGGCAATTCCCATCTGAAGACAGGCCGCAGCAGTGGCAATTCCCATCTGAAGACAGGCCGCAGCAGTGGCAATCCACATCTGGTGACAGGTCACAGCAGTGGCAATCCACATCTGGTGACAGGTCACAGCAGTGGCAATCCACATCTGGTGACAGGTCACAGCAGTGGCAATCCACATCTGGTGACAGGGCGCAGCAGTGGCAATTCCCATCTGAAGACAGGCCGCAGCAGTGGCAATTCCCATCTGAAGACAGGCCGCAGCAGTGGCAATTCCCATCTGAAGACAGGCCGCAGCAGTGGCAATTCCCATCTGAAGACAGGCCGCAGCAGTGGCAATTCCCATCTGAAGACAGGCCGCAGCAGTGGCAATTCCCATCTGAAGACAGGCCGCAGCAGTGGCAATTCCCATCTGAAGACAGGCCGCAGCAGTGGCAATTCCCATCTGAAGACAGGCCGCAGCAGTGGCAATTCCCATCTGAAGACAGGCCGCAGCAGTGGCAATTCCCATCTGAAGACAGGCCGCAGCAGTGGCAATTCCCATCTGGTGGCAGGCTTTGCCAACTAGCCAAAATGAGTAAAAAACAAATGTCACTGCAGAGCTTTTTTGAAAAGGGGCAAAGACCCAATGATGAGACAACAGAAGACTGTTCTAAGACTGCAAACAAAAAGAAAGCTGCATTTAAAAGAAAATACCAAGAGTCCTATTTAAATTATGGGTTCATTGCATCAGGTGATTCACATTCTCCAAACCCGCTTTGTATAATATGTGGTGAGCGGCTATCCAATGAAGCCATGAAACCTTCAAAACTGCTTCGCCATATGGAGACCAAACACCCTTCATTAAAAGACAAGCCGGTTGAGTTTTTCAAAAGAAAAAAACGTGAACACGAAGGACAGAAGCAATTATTGAAGACCACCTCTTCGATAAATGCGTCTGCATTGAGAGCCTCATTCTTAGTGGCTAACCGTATTGCTAAATCTAAGAAACCATTTACAATCGGAGAACAGTTGATCCTGCCTGCTGCAAAGGACATTTGCCGTGAAATTTTAGGAGAGGCTGCGGTTGAAAAGGTGGCGCATGTTCCTCTTTCGGCTAGCACTGTAGCTAGACGTATAAATGAAATTGCAGAGGATATTGAAACGCAACTGATAGAGAGAATTAAGGAGTCACCATGGTATGCCATACAAGTCGATGAGTCTACTGATGTTGACAACAAGGCAACAATGCTTGTTTTTGTTCGATATGTTTTCCAGGAGGATGTCCATGAGGATATGCTATGTGCACTCTTCTTGCCGACCAACACCACAGCTGCAGAATTGTTCAATTCTTTAAATGAGTATATGTCAGGAAAACTGAATTGGTCGTTTTGTGTTGGTGTATGCACGGATGGAGCTGCTGCCATGACTGGGCGGCTTTCTGGTTTTACCACTCGGGTCAAGGAGGTTGCTTCCGAATGTGAGTCTACGCACTGTGTCCTCCATAGAGAAATGCTGGCTAGCCGAAAAATGTCACCTGAACTGAACAACGTTTTGCAGGCTGTGATTAAAATAATCAACCACATTAAAGTACATGCCCTTAACTCACGTCTGTTCGAACAGCTCTGTGAGGAGATGGATGCAGAGCACACACGTCTTCTCTTATACACAGAAGTGAGATGGCTTTCTAAAGGTAGATCACTGAGCAGAGTGTTTGAGTTACGAGAGCCGCTCCAGAGATTTCTTTCTGAAAAACAGTCACCACTTGCAGCACATTTCAGTGTCACAGAATGGGTCACAAAACTTGCTTACTTGTGTGACATATTTAACCTGCTCAACGAACTCAATCTGTCACTTCAGGGGAGAATGAGAACTGTGTTTAAGTCTGCTGATAAAGTGGCTGCATTCAAAGCCAAACTGGAATTATGGGGGCGACGAGTCAACAATGGTATTTTTGACATGTTTCCAACCTTATCAGAGCTTTTGAAAGAGACTGAGCCAGAACCTTCTTTCACACAGCTGGTGCATGATCACCTCTATCAGCTTTCAAAAGAATTTGAGCATTATTTCCCATCCTCAAAAGACCCCCGAATTGGGAAGGAATGGATCCGTGACCCATTTGTGAATAAGCCAGGTGAATCCACTCTGTCCGTGCTAGAAGAGGATCAACTGCTTGAGATCGCAAATGATGGTGGCCTTAAAAGTATGTTTGAGACGACTTCAAACCTCCATACGTTCTGGATTAAAGTCAAGGCAGAATATCCTGCAATTGCCACAAAAGCACTGAAAAGCTTGCTGCCATTTCCAACATCCTATCTTTGTGAAGCTGGATTTTCTGCAGTGACAGCAACCAAAACAAGATTACGGAGCAGATTGGACATAAGCAACACACTTCGAGTGTCACTGTCTCCTATCACCCCAAGATGGGACCGCCTAGTTACAGTAAAACAAGCTCAGGGATCCCACTGATTCTGCATTATGGTGAGTAGAACTATTTCATTTTATATTCCAATGTAATAGAAATAACGTGCTTCAGTCACCCTGACACCATAACACTGTTTAGTTGCAGGGAAACAAGCTTGGGGCTCCCACTGATTCTACATTACAGTGAGTTGAACTATATAATCATTGTATTATATTGTAATAATATAAATAATGCACTTCAATCGTCCCGATATTATGGTATCAGGATGATTGAACCGATAACGCACCACATCGCGATTCCTCCCCCCCCCACCGGGCCTTGGAAAAATATTCTTCCACAAAACCGGTCCTTGGTGCCAAAAAGGTTGGGGACCACTGCTCTATACTATCTCCAAAGGGCTAGAGGACATCCTTACTGTCTTGGGCAGAAATACAGGACTATAGGAAAGCAATCCTATTCTCATGTAAACATGTAAGTAAGCATAAAAATATATGCATTCATTTATAGCTCCGCTCTATATAAAATTATAGATCGTATACCATATAACAATATATATCTTTATTGTATAAATTTATAAGTAGCTTTACAATGCCAGTTTTTCTAAACCCAAGTTTTGGGTAATTAACGAATCATACAATAAATATCCTTGAGATTTCTTTTCTCGAATTCTACAATATTATCCATATCTATACATATTTTATATTTGTCCAGACAGACCACCGTCTGTGCTCTCCCTGCTGCATTGCTTGGCTGTTGGTCCTGCTGTCCGTGCACCTTCTATAACAACTGGATGACGTTTTCTGTGGGGGATGGGGTGGTGAAGTGGGGGTAAGCGCACCTGTCTATTGAAAGCCTCAGTCATATTTGTATATATGTGTATATATATATTAATATAACTAAATCTATTTTGATATGTATCTTTGTATCTTAATTGACTCTCATGTTGTTTTATTATTTTGCTAGCTTGTATATCCCCTGATGAAGCGACAGTGAAACATGTCGGGATAGGCAAACTCACAAGTACCTTAACTGAACCACTACCTGGACCGCATGTTCTATGTAACATCCTTGTAAAACTATAAGGCTGTTTTTGGTTTTATTTGAATTTTTGCTATAAATAAAATTAAAAGATATTTTTTTACTTTCTTTGTCGTATTTCCCAATTATAATATTGCACTGTTAATGTCCCACTCTTCCTCTATTTGGGCTCTGCTTTCCCAAAAATTTAGAAAATTTATTCGCTATTGTCACACAACTGGGTGAGCTCTGCGTCCGAGCCAACCCTTTTTTTAAGGAAAATAGAGCCCCAGGCTCTAATCATGTGCTTGAAAAAAAAAATCCATACCCTGCCTGCAGATTAAAGATGGGACAGCGTCCCTGCGCCCCTAATGGAGTGGCCGCTACTGATGCCTTTATGTATAACCCTTTACAAACCTTTTTTCTTCAAGTCTTCTTGCCAGCCCAATGCTTGTGAGCCTGATGAACTGGGTAGTTAGGTGCTATTTTCACACATAGCATGACACTAAATTACTTTCACCTATGGGGCTCGGACCATACATGTTAACTTGGATTATGACCTTGTACTCTACTCCCAGTGCATAGGTTAAATTTAATGGCCTCTTCTCCTCCAAGTTCCCGATGAAATGGCACAAGGCAGGGATGTCCCCTCTCATACCTCCTTTTCTCCCTGGTTCTTGAACCCTTATTGTGTAGGACACGAGAATGTGAATATTAAGGGCCTGAGGGTTGGTAACACTGAACACAAGTTGTTAGCGTATGCTGATGATGTGCTGTTCCACCTTGCGGACCCTCTGATCTTGTTGCCTAACCTGATGCAGGAACTCCATCACTATGGGACATTATCAAATTTCAAAATAAATCTTACAAAATCAGAGATTCTTCTTCCCAGCTATCCCCCTCCCTAATAAGCAACTTATAGGCGGCTTTAACTTTCACTTGGGCCAAAGTCTCTTTAAAATATTTAGGCATCCAGCTAACAGACTGCTATAACATCCTGTATTCCACCAATTACGCCCATTATTGGCCATGGTCAAAAAAGACTTATTGTAATGGACTAAGACTGCTTTTATATGATTGGGGAGGGTTAACATAATAAAGATAATCATTCTCCCAAGAATACTCTTCTACTTACAGATGATTCCTGTGCCCTTAACAGGGGGTTTCTTCACCCAACTATCTAGTATGCTCTCAGGATTTGTGTGGAATTCACAGAAGCCACGCATTGCCATGAAAGTGTTAAGATGCTCCAAACAGGCGGGTGGATTGGGGCTCCCAGAATGATATCCAAAGATAATACAGAGCTATTGTTCTTCAGCAGTTACTCAACTGGCGCTTTCATACCCACACTAAGCTGAGGGGTCTCCCTGGAGAAATACATGGCAGCAGACATGTGCACACTGAAATATTTTGTTTCGGAATTTTGTTTTCGTCCGAAAAATACATTTATTTAGTTACTCCCAAAATTTGTTTTTTATTTATTTAGTTTTGTTAAAAAATTCATTCATCCAAAAATCCAAAATAATTAAGGGCGAATCTGTCATTGAAGGCTTATGGTGTCTGTCGAATGTTCTAAGAAGAGTCAATGGAGCAGCTAAACTGTATGACGCCGCAAACGTACATTTCCGGTCGAATGTTCCGCCTACAAGCTATAGTAGAATTCTAATGTTGTATGACACTAGTAATAATTATATTTATTAAATATTATTACTAGTCAACCAACATTAGAATTCTTCTATAGCCTATGGGCGGAGCATTTGACCATAAATGTCTGCTCGCGGCAACTGCCTCGTCGAATCTTCATGTCTAATCTTTTCTCTCTATGTCGAATAATCTTGGACTAATAGAGTTAGGTTAGGCACATTCGACCTTTTTTGCTATTGTCTCTATAATGTCTAATCTTTTCTCTCTTTGTCAAATCTTTTCTCTATGTAGAATAATCTTGAACTAATAGAGCTAAGGTTAGGCAGTGGCACATTCGACCACAGGTCCGATGGACACAGATCGCTATTGTCAGCGTCATGTTGAATCTCCTATCTATATCGAACTGTTGCAACAAAAACGAAAAAATAAAGCATTTGTTTATGTTGGATCTTTTGGTTTTCAGATTCTGCACATTCGTTATCGTTTGTTAAAATGATAAAGAAAATACCCAAAATTCGGATGAAAATGCATTCAGACAAAAACGAATGTACATGTCTACATGGCAGGCAGAAACTTGACTTAGGTGGGTGGGTCTCCTGGGAGCACAGGAGTTTGTCAGACACTATTTCCTCACTGACGACCCATGCTCTTGCAGTATGGGATAGGATCAACCCAACTATGGTTCTGGCTCCCCCTGTGTCCCCGGTGGCCCCACTGGGAGGGTTCCTGTGGTTCCCCCCTGGAGAACAACTGCTCTTTTTTGGCCCTTGGGTCGTTGATGGTGGTGCGAGTTGTGGCAAGCACATGGGGAATGGTAAAGTATTGCCTCTAGCTACTGTAAGAACTAGGCATGGAAGTTTCCCTATGGACTTCTGGGGGTATAGGCAGCTTCATCATCTTTTTTGAGATTAATGGCCATTTTATAAGGGATATCCCTTCTTATGCCTTTTGAACGCCTCTTTATTGAGGACGAGCCAATACCACATATGGTGTCCGAATTTTATCAACTGATTTGTTCTGACACTTCTGAAGTAAAGCCAGCCTATGTTTGGATCTGGGAAAAAGACTTGGGTCTTGAGTTCACTGCAGCCCAGCTGGCACACTTATGCCAGCTCACTCATACTAGCTCTATTGAATCTAGAATGCAGAAAACGAACTACAAAATTGTCACGATGGTACCATGTACCGGCTGACCTTGCCCAAATCTATCCTTCAACCCCTGAGCAATGCTTGGGGAGGTTGTGTCCTTTTTGGTACGTTATTGCTTCTGCGGTGGGAGTGCCCCATAATACGACCTTTCTGGGCAGATATTCAGGCTCAGATAAAGGAGATATTGGGTCTTGATGTTACTCTCTCCCCAGTTCATTACCTCTTACACATCCCTTCCCTGTTGATTAGCCAATACAAGAAGAGTGCAGTGCCTCATCTTTTGAATGTACCGCAGTGCTTGATCCCAATATTCTAGATAAGAACCTAGATTCCGAGAGGGGACTGGATCCATAAGGTGAATGAAATCAGGGAAGAGGAGGAATGGATAGCGTTTTGCAGAGGTACTCGAGAACGCTTCACCAGTATTTGGCCATCCTGGACTGCCTACACCTCTGACCCAGGGCAATTGTCATCTAGTTTATATCTGGTGCTCCTGGAACTGGAGGATCCATCCCTTAGACACCGGAACCAGCCTAGCCAGATGTGAACTGGGGCATAACTAGATTATGGGTATGATGTCTTCCTTCCCCAGGCACCTTTTCTCTTTGGACAGCGGAGGGCTGGGTCTGGTGCTGAAGGGGATACTCAATGCAAGACTACAGATATGCTCTTATTTCTTCTTTTTTGTTTTTCTCTTTTTTATCCCTTCTTTTTTTCCTTTTTTCTCTCTGTTATTTTTGGAACGATACCCTCGCTTTTAGGGTTCATAGATTGAGGGCTTTGGTCCTATATGTCATTAACATAGCCTAACTTATATTTCTAGTGCTTTTATCACCGCAGGGGAGGCCGCCCCTCTGGGGGTTGGCACTGTTATTCCCCTCCGGAGTCAATCTTTAGCCTCGGGGAGGCCTTGGTAGCGGCAGTGCTCTGGAGGTGGTTGTTGGAGGCTGTTTATGCCCCTCACATGCGGGGTCAGTGCCACTGGGCTACCCTGTGATTGCTTGATATGAGATGTTATTTGATTTCTATTATTAATAAAAAGAGATTATACAAAAAATTACTTTCACTTGCCAGTAAACTTCGCATTATCAGTACTGGCTATTTCATCTTACAAATCCAAGCAACAGAGCCACATAGTCACTATTTCTTAAGATGAATATAGTTAGAACATTCAATATTAATCTGTTGGGATGTATTTAAAGCAATTAGCTGCAAAACATCTATTTCCAATTAAAGTTTGTTCCTAATTAGCACAGTTTTTGCTTGCCCAATGCCCATGGGTCACTGTGACACTCTACAATATATTTAATATTAGGTTTCTATGTCATTGTAGGCATATTTAGTGTTTAGAGCTTAATTAAATTGACCTGAGAAGAATAGAATTTCTAATCTCATTTTTTTTTAGTAGCTGAGGTGACCTTTCATTGCAACATTAGCAAAAAATGTACATTTACTGTCATTAGGTTTGTGCTGTAGAGGGGAAAAAGTATGTACTGTGTCACCAGTCCACACAGGGACACAGGGGTCAATTCACTAAAGGATTCCCCATGCGATATGAAGGTCACCTGACTAATTTTTTGGGAAATATCGCATGAGATAATAACAGTCAATTCATCAAAGTAAAATATCAAATGTGAGATAAATATTGCAACAACAAAAAAAAGAATAAATCATTAAAGTCAATTCACTAAAGAACACACACATTCATTATTTGTCATCTGGCAGTATTTTAGCAAGATACAAAATAACAATGAGGGGAATTCTGCACTAGGGATGAGCTTCGAGTTTGATTTGAACTCATGTTCGACTCGAACATTGCCTGTTCGGCGAACAGTGAACAATTTGGGGTGTTCGCGGCAAATTCGAAAAGCCGCGGAACACCCTGTACGTCTATGGGAGAAATCTAAAGTGCTAATTTTAAAGGCTAATATGCAAGTTATTGTCCTAAAAAAGTGTTTGGGAGCTGGGTCCTGCCCCAGGAGACATGTATCAATGCAAAAAAAAGTTTTAAAAACTGATGTTTTTTTGGGAGCAGTGATTTTAATAATGCTTAAAGTGAAACAATAAAAGTGTAATATTCCTTTAAATTTCGTACCTGGGGGGTGTCTATAGTATGCCTGTGAATGGGGTGCATGTTTCCCATGCTTAGAACTGTCCCTGCACAAAGTGTAATTTCTGCAGGAAAAAAAGTCATTTAAAATCATTCACGGCTATAATAAATTGTCGGCTCCCCATAATATAGAGAACAGTCATTGAAAGTCATTGATAAAAAAAAAAGCGTGGGGTTCCCCCAAATTCAATTACCAGGCCCTTCAGGTCTGGTATGGATATTAAGGGGAACCCTGCATCAAATAAAAAAAAAATGACGTGGGGTTACCCCTAAATATCCATACCAGACCCGAAGGCTCTGGTATGGATTTTAAGGGGAACTCCACGCCAAATAAAAAAAAAATGGCGTGGAGTTCCCCCTAAAAATCCATACCAGACCCTTTATCTTAGCACGCAACCTGGCAGGCCACAGGAAAAGAGGAGGGGATGAGAGAGCGCCCCCCCTCCTGAACTGTACTAGGCCACATGCACTCAACAT
Organism: Lithobates pipiens; assembly: GCF_037356315.1. NCBI lineage: Eukaryota > Metazoa > Chordata > Amphibia > Anura > Ranidae > Lithobates > Lithobates pipiens. Next base: position 19,501,514 of record NW_027507685.1, on the reverse strand, counting down.
TGGGAGGATGCTTTGGGGGTCTGTGACCCCTCAAAGCACCTTGTCTCCATGTTGATGAGGATAAGGGCCTCATCCCCACAACCCTGGCCGATGGTTGTGGGGGTCTGCGGGCGGGGGGCTTATCAGAATCTGGAAGCCCCCTTTAACAAGGGGACCCCCAGATCCCGCCCCCCCGTTTGAAATGATAAGGGGGTACAAAAGTACCCCTACCATTTCACAAAGAAAGTGTAAAAGAATGTTAAAAAAGACAAACGCACTTTTGAAAAAGTCCTTTATTAAAAATAAAAAAATTTAAAAAAGATTCCAGTGGTGGTAATCCACTCTTGCTATCCAGCGACGGATGATCATCTCTCCGGGGTCCAGCGACGGGTGATCTCTCCCTCTAGTCCAGCGTGGCGCAGTCCATCCATCCTCAGTCTCCACTGGCGGAGACACTGCGGGGATCCCGACAGCCTGACATTTCTTATATGAGGAGGGCGGACCACTCGCCACCTGACCCGCCCACCTTTGATGCAGAGGGGAAAGCTTGACTTCCCCAATGACCTGTGGGTGACCCCACCCCCCTCTGATGTAACCGAAACCTGCGTTACATCAGAGGGGGGTGGGGTCACCCAGAGGGGGGGTGATCTCTCGTCCCCCCTCTTTTCCTGCGACCTGCTAGGATAAAGGCTCGGATAAAGGGTCTGGTATGGATTTTTAGGGGGAACTCCACATCATTTTTTTTTAATTTGGCGTGGAGTTCCCCTTAAAATCCATACAGGTCTGGTAATTGAATTTGGGGGGAACCCCACACTTTTGTTTTTTTTAAATCAATGACTTTCAATGACTTCTCTGTATTATGGGGAGCTGACAATTCATTATAGCCGCGAGTGATTTTAAATGACTTTTTTTCCTGCAGAAATTACACTTTGTGCAGGGACAGTTCTAAGCACAGGAAACATGCACCCCTTCACAGGCATACTATGCACACCCCCCAGGTACGAAATTTAAAGGAATATTACACTTTTATTGTTTCGTATTGTAAAAGAAAATTGTGAAAAAACAATGAAAAAAAAATGCTGAATTTAAGTGATAAATATTGCAAAGCATAAATACTTAAAGAGGAAGTAAAGCCTCTGAAAAAAAAAATACCCTGCAAGACAAAGGCGTAATGGGCTAGTATGCATAGCATACTAGCTCATTATGAATTACTTACCTGAGATCGAAGCCCCCGCATCGGCCCTCGTTCGCCTCCTCTGACACCACCATCTATTCCGGAGTGACTTCCGGGTATCCCGCTGGTGCCGCCACTAAAGGCATGATCGCCGTTAGAAATGGCACGCTTAGTGCGCCTGTGCCCATTGTCTACAGCGCATGCGCCATAGACATCGGTGCCACTATTTCTGCAAATATCTCTTAAACCGTTTGGGTTTGGGAGATATTTCTTGCATCTACAGGTAAGCCTTAATCTAGGCTTACCTGTAGGTTAAAGTGATTGTAATGGGTTTACAACCACTTTAACACAATCAGTAAATAACTTTTTTTTGTGTAAATTTACTACTTTTGAGATAAATACTGCATGAGTTTTTTTGACTTAAAATGTATGTGGTATTTATCTTTTAGTGAATTGACCCCATAATCACTTGTGGGACTGTGCAGTTTCACAACAACATCAGGGTTAAATCACTAAAGCCAGCCACAGGCGGTTAGCATCTCGGCCGATTCAGCAGGAACCTTCCGGGATTCAAACCATTTTTAGGTAGGCCGATTGTACCAAAGTTAATCGATCAATCAGCTTGGGTATAACCAGCCTGCCAGATTTTATATGTAATTATTGCAAACAGCTGTTATAACCACTAGAAATAATCACTATCTTCTTCCGGCTGGGATGGCTTCCCCCCGATCTCCCACAGGGAGAACACAATGGCTCGTCAGGAGGAATTCCCCTTTCAGCACTGTCTGTGTTGATGGGGGAATCAAGAGAATTTCTTTCCAGCAAACCACGGTTGCAGGAAGAAATTCATTCCATCTATGGACGGCCTAAGAGATAAATACCATATGAATTTCTAAGTTAAAATAATACATGCAATATTTATCTCAAAGTAGTTAATTCACTAAAAAATGAAAAATATTTATGTTTTGCAATCTCTATCACCTAAATTTAGTGTTATTTTTTATGTTGTTTTTTCACAATTTTTTTTTACATGCCAACATTGCACCAGAGGAAGATAGTTCTGTAAATAAATACACACAGGAATATAATGAAACTGTGAAAACATTCTAGTTTGCTTTCATTCACAGAACAATCTCCCTCTGGTGAAATTTTATAATTTATTTTCATTCCTTAGCTCAGGGCAGAACATTTCCACACTAATACATTGTATACCTTTATCTAACTGGCCAGTGCAGAGTTCTCCTCATTCTTATTTCCTGGTACAGCATGGCAGCATACAATGTGGTTGTGGCTCTGCACCCACAACCTGATAGGACCGGTTAACTATAAATCAAAGCCAGACCTGGCTCACAGCAATCTCCTTTCTGTTCTCACCTGATCAGCACTAAAGTTGAAAGGCATTCCTTACCGCTTGTCGCCTCAGCCAGGTTCAGCCTCTCCTGGTTGGAAGTCCATCCTGTACAGCCTCTAAATGAGCTACATGCTTGGACCCCCATTTGGTGGTCTGGGGGGCATTGTTCAGCCTCTCCTGAGTAGAAGTCCTTCATGTACAGCCTCTAAATGATCTATATGGTTGGAGCCCAATTCTGGTGGTGCAGACCTGTCAAAAAAAGCTTTAAATAACCTTTGGCATACGTGGCTGTGTTTTCCCTTTGCTTTCCATATGCTTTTTGCTTCTTTTCTGTTTGTCAGTGCTTTCTTGCATCTGTCTGTGTTGTGGGTTTGCCATTTCCAAGATGGCTGCTGCAGTGCAAGTACACTCTGAGCATGGATGGCAAGAAGTGATGCGGCCACTGTGGCCAGTTTCCTGGCTTTCCCTTTTCCAAGATGGTGCTGGGAGCCCTAGACTGCGTTCTGAGCATGCTCAGGCACGTATATTATCACTAATGGCCAAGGGTACCAGTTTTAAATGGTTTCAAGGCATTTTTGGGAAACACATGGTGGGGTTCTCTACTCATGCATGCTGCATACTTATGTGGTCATTTTTTTTTCAGGTATGTTTTCCATTTTTATGGCATTCACCTATTTTTCTTCTCTCCTTCTCAGTATTACTCTGGGATCACTGTGCTCTTTATGGCATTCACCTGGGCTCTTCCTATCTCCTTCTCAATCCTTGCTCTGGGATCAATTTGCCATGCTGTTTTTCATTTCAGTCTGTTGCTTTTCTCTGTTTCCATGGGGGAACGCTGAACAGTCAGACTACCCATTGCTTTTAAGTTAGAGGAATTAGGTAAAAAGTGAAGATATTGAGAAAAAGAGAGCCAATATCTACAGCCCTGTAGAGAACTCAAGATGTAGGGAGCTCTCTAAAGGTCAAGACAAGTCACCATCTAAGAGCAGATATCCAGGCAATGTTGATCAAGGTCATCATCTCACCTCTTATTATCATTGCTCCCTGTCTACAAACATCACAGTTTACCAGCCCTAATAGTTGCTGTATTTGTGGTGGAAAGTCAGTGCCACACAAGCTAGCATGTCAAGTCTGCCTGCCTGGAGCACGCAGAAACTGACAACAAAGGGGATGTCAGGGAAATTGCGTCCTTGATTAAAGAATCATCCAAGGAGTCAATACACAAAGCCTCTACTCCTCAGTCTGTGGTTGAATTGCCTAGCACTACCAACCAGAGCTAACAAGTGTTGTCCGAATTGGAGAGTTTTTGGAGGATAAAGACATTAAAGGGCCCACAGGCTTTGACTTTTAGTTAACAGATCCTTTTGCAAGAGCAGTTGAGGAGGCACTCTCCACAAGGTACGAAAGTACTAACTTAACTTCATTGAAGAACTGGAGGAGTTAATCAAGGAAGAGTGGCAGGGGCCAGAGAAAAAAGCCTGTATCCCCTGAAAGAGCCAAAGGTCAATCTGCTGCTTTCGCCTCTGATGGTGGATGTATCATTATCACGACTGGCAAGGCATGTAACCTTGCGGTTACATTCAAGAATGCTCTAGTCCGAAAATAAGATCTAGATCTGTACTGCTCTTATAGACTGTAGAATCTGCAGGTGCCTGCAGACCAGCATAACATTTGCAATGGTAGGCAGAGCAATATTGTGCTTGGATGGTGTGACAGAACCTTCCCATCAACCAGCTTTGGTGCTTCCATCAGTATAACACTTCATCCAGTCTGGACTTAGATACCAGATATTAGAGCTAACCATACATGTATGAGATCTGGAACATTTATTGAACAAACTCACACAGAATATATACCGCACAGAAGGACAGTCCCCTCCTGATCATATTACCCTAACAATACAAACTGTAACCAGAAACAAATTAACATGAGCTAATTAACTAGTGATTTAAATCAGCCTAGGTGACTCAATGTCCACCCAGACAATGTTGTGATTAATCAGACAATAGGTGACCCAATTAACAATGGGGCAGACATTCTTAGCAGAAAAGACATAACACCACCATAACAACAAACAGATAATAGCAGGTGACCTCCAGTAACAGTAGCCCAGCTTCTACATTGAAGCCAATGTAACCAGCTCTTGCAATGAACATGTATAATTATGAATCAAACAAACTAGGAATAGTCTTCAAGGCAAATCCAAGAAAACAGTCCTTCAAAAATGTAATATAGAAAGAGAAATATAGAAATACCAAATAACAGGATGAATGTGGGCAGAGAAGGTTCCTGTAACCAGTGTCTGTCACAGACGGTAATATTAAAGAAGCCATTCTAGAGGAGTCAAGGTGGTAACAGCTTTATAAGAGCTGAAATTGGCAGGAGACTCCATGGTGGAGGCGTCAGAAGATATCATTTGATGTTCTTCAAGAGTGATGTGGCCCGTGGTCATGCTAAGGAAGGTATTATGGCTGTAGCCATGATTGGAGGATTCTGCCTTAAAATCAAACTGGTGCAAGATATCAGAAAATGATTCAAATCTACAGTATTTAGTAGTAGCCTGGACACAGCCATCTCAAGAGTGACCACTGTCAGGCCAGGGTGGATATAATCTGACAAAAAAACAGAAGAAACAGAAAACTCCAGAATACAGGTTGGCAACTCCAGGGTAGATACGGGGAGGCAAAATACTTTGGAACAGGAAAGCATTACTAAAGGAACTAGAGAAGTACCCAATCTTCATTATTGAAACCTTAGAAAACCTAAGGCATTTGTCTTGGGAGAAGAGCAGAAGTCCTTTTAAGGGTGAACCCATTCAATGGGTGCCTATGGGAGCCAAACTAAGCTTTGTGTGCACACCTGGATGAAAAGTATTCAGGATCAGTGGACCATATCAACTATATTGTGTGACATTGGTGGAAGTTTAAGGGATTTCCACCTTCCGATCACTTCTAGATAGCCAGGCTACCAGATTTGATGGAAAAGTAAACAATTCTTGTCCAGTTTGTAGCTGAATTCAATAATAATAATAAAAAAAAATGAGCGATCATGAAAGTTCCAAGTGCCCAGAGAAGATGAGGATTCGGTTCAGCTCCTAGTAAAAAAAATCAAAATCAAAATCAAGCGATCTGTGCCGAGTGCTGAACTTGAAAAAACTTGACAGGCACAGAAAGTTGGAGTTGTGCAAGATAGAGAACCTCCAATTAATTCTGTTATTGATAAATCTGGGAGATTGAATGCTCTCTGTAGGTTTATCAGATGCATATTTACGTGTCCCAATCCATCCTGCATTTCAGTTCCACTACCAGTTTTGGTCCCTTCCCTTCAATTTGTCCACCTTCGCCAGGACATTCACAAAGGTCCTACTGTCTGCAGTAGCAAGGGGGATGAGAATACACCACCATTTGGACGGCATCCTTGTTCTAGCCAACAATGAGATGGTAAGGCTAGTCTGACAAAAGAGCTCAGAGTACCAACTGCTGTAAAGCCATCTCTCACCAGTTGGTTGAGAGAGAATGGAAGGCTAATAAGTGCAGCATTTTGAAAGACCAAGCTGAAGCTCAAGATGTGAACAGCAAGTGACAACCAAGGAACCATGTTGAAAAGTAAAGAAGAGTCCAGAGTCAGTTCAAGCTGAGTCAGACAGGGAGTCACTGCAGTTCAGGATATATGTAGAACCAGAAAACAATGAAGAACTCTCAGAACTAGTTGCTTGAATATGCTTTTATAGATTTCATGAACCAATCAGTGATCAGGGTATATTTAGGGATGTGCAGACAAAGGAGTTTTTTTGTTGCAGCTCCAAAACATTTCTTCTGTATGATTAATAAATCTAAAGCAACCAGGAGTACTGATGACAATTCTTGTATTTTTGACTGTTATTGATGGCACCATCCGTCGTTATCACAACACCCTTTTATTTCAAAGATCTTATTGTTGTTTGATGGTGCACCTGAGAATTCTTGACTGATGGCAGCACATGTGCCCACACATGAGTCAACACTAGTAACTAGCTGTGGCTTATGTTACTTTTTTTGAATTATTGGTGAGATTTAAATTTAGAATTCCTCAGAGCTATGAGGTATTATGTCAGAAATCTGATTAGATTTTTTGAGGTATCTCAAAATTTTAACATATAAACAAAAAAAACTCTATTTTTCAGTATTTGGTCCCAGAGCACTTCTATATTATACAAATAAATACAATATATGATGCATTTATATTATGTGTTAGGAACCCAGATAGCAAGGATAACTTGCCACATTTTTGTGGCAGTGTTGAATTGTAAGTCTTATTAACTTGCTGCACATTTTCACAGGCAAGTTGTACATTTGCAGAGTACTTGAAGCACAAATTCTAGTTGCCACTTTTCCAATTTGTAGCAAATTCACATGGCAAGTCTCTAGCAAGAGCAAAGTTGCAGTGGTGAGTCTACAGCAAGAGCTCTGCAAGTCACAGTGACCCCTGTGGTGGGATAACTATTACACAACATAACTAAACCAGAACTTGTAGCAGAATTGCAGAATATTTGCAAAGAAAGCTGATCTTGAGTTATGCAATGAGGACTTGCTGCAATTGTGCAACAAACGTGTGAAGCCTGGCAAGTCTAGCAAAAGCTTAGCAAGTAATTTTAAACTTGCAGCTCAATTGCTTGCTATCTGGGAACTATCCACCCACTGATATGTTGATGTTCTAAAAATAATATTGATACTGATAATTTCTTTTTAAAGAAAGTGCTTTCACTCAGAGTGTTTATAAAAAGGCACATTTAGCTAAGATTTTTGATCTTCTTCAAAGCAAATCAGCCAGTCATTTTATCAGCATAATAATAAATAACCCAAAGTGCAACAGATTTATAACTGGAATACATTACAGTGCTCTGGGATATATTCCAGAAGGGAAAAATTAATCTACCAAAAAGTAGTCTATGTAATCATAAAAGGTACAGTCTACATAAGCTTTTCAAGGCTATGAAGAAGCCCATGGAAATAAGGAAGCATAACTTATAAAACAATTCAACAGATACTACTTATTATTCTTTTTTGTAATTTTAACCTCTGTGAGAAATGCAGTATTGTTTACATAACTCTACATTATGAGGATCCATTTTTAAAATCTTTATGAAGCCCCTTGACTCCATAACCCCTATCTTAAAGACAAATGCTACAATAATAACTATGTGACATTTTACAGTAACAATATTTCTAGAAGTGGTTGAAGCAGATATGCATTTTTCCTAAATACATTTCTATTATATGTCTGGATAGATCATGCAGCCAGGGAGTTATGGGTCCAAAATTTGGTGTCGCCAACTGTCCCCTATTAGCCCAATGACAGTTAAAGGCAGGGCCGGATTAAGAACATCATGGCCTTGGTGCTGAGGATTATGGTGGGGCTTTATATAAAAAAAAAAAATGCAAACAATTTTTTGTTATAACAAATTAAATGAAATAGAGAGAGGGAGGATGAGAGAGAGAGAAAGAGCATGAGAAAGGGGTGAGGGGTAAGGGAGGGAGGATGAGAGATAGAGGGGGATTAGAGATAGAGAGAGAGAGAGGATGCGAATGAGCATGCGTGGAAGTGACAGCAACACAGCCCAGCCAAGGCAAGTGACTAAAGGCACAGAACCTGGAAGGAAGACAGGGTGAAGATGGAACAAAAGTGTGCCCATTCTAGGGCTGGTGACATTGAGGAGATTCAATATTATTTTAAAGAACTGTTTTTGTGTGTAGGAGTATGGATGGTATAAAAGTGGGAAGCATGTGCAGGTGAGGAAGAGGAATGTGGAGGGTATAACAGTGGGCACTATGTACAGGAGAGGAGTGTGGAGGGTATGCCAGTGGGCAGTATGTATAGGAGAGGAGTGTGGAGGGTATGATGGAGGCAGTATGTACAGGAGAGGAGTGTGGAAGGTATTATGAGGGTAGTATGTACAGAAGAGGAGTGTGGAGAGAAAGATAGTTGGCAGTATGCACAGGAGAGGAGTGTGGAGGATAAAACAGTTGGCAGTATGTACAGGAGAGGAGTGTGGAGGGTATGACAGTTGGCAGTATGGAGAGGAGTGTGGAGGGTATCACAGTGGGCAGTATCTACAGAAGAGGAATGTGGAGGGTATGACAGTGAGTAGTATGCACAGGAGAGGAGTTTGGATGGTATGACAGTTGACAGTATGTACAGGAGAGAAGTGTGGAGGGTATGACCGTGGGTAGTATGTACAGGAGAGGAGTGTGGAGGGTATGACCATGGGCAGTATGTACAGGAGAGGAGTGTGGAGGGTATGACAGTAAGCAGTATGTACAGGAGAGGAATGTGGAGGGTATGACAGTGAGCAGTATGTACAGGAGAAGAGTGTGGAGGGTATGACAGTGGGCCCTATGTATAGGAGAGGAATGTGGAGGGTGTGACAGTAGCCACTATGTACAGGTGAGAATGATGTAGGAATCTGGGTAGGAAAAAGGTTTGTGGAAGGATGTTTAGGGACTGCATAGTGGTTAAGCGGGCCATACATAAATTGAAATTAAGCCAATTAAGCAGAGACCAGCTATAGTCGATCTATGTATGGGCTAGCTGGTTGTACACAAGTCAATCTATTAATCGACTTGAGTAAAACTAGCCTGTCAGATTTTTCCCAAAACAGTCAGTGCTGCCAGCTATAGTTAGCAAAACTGATCATTGTATTCTGTGGGTTGGGAAGGCTCCCAACTGGCAGAACACAATAACACTGCGGGATTGATTCCCCCATCCACAGGTCAGCAGGTGAGAAGGTGTGTGGGAATAGGCTGGGGAGAGAGGTCTGTCAGCAGGGGGGTGTGAGGTGGTCATGGAGGGATATCAATCGGTGGGTGGGGGGAGCAACTGGGAGTGATATCTTTTGGAGTAGTGTTTGTCATCTGCAGGTTGGGAAATGGTCATCTGTGGTATAAGTTGAAGGGAGGTGGCTAACATGGGAAGTGGCTGGGGAGTGACCTGGTTGGTGGGGAGTGTTAAATGGATGATGTGTTTCAAGTTTCTTTCACATTTGCAGTAATGCTTACTGCCCTCTGAAAAGTGATCTGTGATGTATTGCTTTTCAACGAGTGGTATAGCAGCAGCTGACAGGTGTTCATGAGGTGCTACTGCCGTCTCCTTTTTATTTTACATTGCTGAATGGCAATTTTACATTGTTGGACTATCCTGCTACTGCAAGCGAGTTTGACAGGCGGTGCTGCCTGTCAAACTCTGCATGGTCCAAGCTGACCATTGAGCTCAGTGCCTCTGACAAGAAATGAGGAGAGTCACTGTGAGCTCATCCTCTCCGTCTGTTGCAAACAGTGTGCCAGCTTGTATTTAAACCGGCCGCTCCATATTTAGCTTCTGACAGGCTGCGCAAGGACCATAGGGGCCACAAATTTTGACCAGTAGTGGAGAAAACCTTCAGCTACCCACTCCCTAAATTTGGGCTCTATGTGACCCCTGGTCCCCGAGCCACAACTTTCAAAGTCAATTTTTTTTTGTTTTGTTTTTTAAATGGGTCTATCTTAAGGTAAGGGGCCTGGAGCTGCAGCTCCAATAGCCCCTATGTTAATCCAGCAATGGTTAAAGGGGTTGTAAACCTTTGTGTGTTTTCACATTAATGCATCCTATGAAATCCTCTGGGTAGCTTTTTGGTTGTATGTCAAATACCTGGACCTCTTAGCAGTGGGGTGGCACCTAATTTTCAATTTTTTGAGATGTTGTGTTGTGCATGTTGTTTAACTTAAAATTTATGTAAGCCCCAACAATGAACTTCTACCCTTTTGTTCTGTTAAATAAAGTGTCTCTAAAAATTTTTTACCATGAGTGTAAAAAATATACCTATTTATCTTGACAGAAATCCTGTGTGCTGTGTGAGCTTCAGTGTTATCTCAAAACAGTCTTATCAATCCTTCCCAGCTCACCGCTGTGACCAACTTCACCCGTGTCACCCTAGGGCAGGGATGTTGAGACTAATGAACACCTTTTTCTATGTTATGGAGATGAGGAGAAGGTGAGGTGTTTTGTATTATCAACACACCGGGATCGATTTACTAAAACTGGAGAGTGCAAAATCTGGTGCAGCTGTGCATGGTAGCCAATCAGCTTCTGACTTTAGCGTGTTCAATTAAGCTTTGATAAAGCTAACCTAGAAGCTGACTGGTTTCTATGCAGAGCTGCACCAATTTTAGTAAATCAACTCCACCCTGTTGTGGGTGACAAAGCTGCGCCTCGGTTACATAGTTACATAATTAGTTAGGTTGAAAAAAAGACATAAGTCCATCTTGTTCAACTTATAAAAGGGAAAAAGAAAAAAATATATATTTCATACATTCCCATATACACAATCCTATACCCACAGTTTATCCTGATGAAGGCTAAAAACCCCAGCAAAGCATGATCCAATTTGCTCCAGCAGAAGTAAACGTCCCTTACTGATCACATAAGGGGCAATTGGATATTCCCTGAATCAACTTTGCCTATAAATGTTAGTATCTAGTTGTATTACGGTATGTACATTTAGGAAAGAATCCAGTTCTTTTTTAACCACTTAAGGACCGCGCCTATTTTTCAGACTTTAAGTTAAAATAATTTTTTTTTGCTTGAAAATTACTTAGAACCCCAACCTAATTTTGTTTCAGACACCCTAGACAATACAATAGCAGTCATTGCAATACTTTATGTCACATTGTATTCGTGCACACTCTTTTATGGGAAAAAATACACCTTTTGACTTAAATAAGACAACAGTAAAGTTAGCCCAATTTAGTTTTTTTATATTGTGAAAGATAATGTTACGCCAACATGTCATGCTTTAGAATTGCGCCGGCTCATGGAATGGCGACAAACTATTACCCTTAAAAATCTCCATAGCCGACATTTAAAAATTTCTCCAGGTTACCAGTTTTGAGTGTAGCAAGGTCCCCACCCTTCTTCGGTCTAATGAGAACCTCCAGGGCCAGAGATAGCTGACATCCTTCTGTGTATAGTGGGTTGTGAGGCATAGTGGGTGCAAAATTATTAAAGTCATTGGGCGCTAGACACTTCTTTAAGAGTTTATTTCTCTTAATAAACTTTTGGGGGAAAGAGGGTTAGGGTCAGGACACCCTTAGGTAGTTGTAAGTTCAATTGGCAGACTCAGAGACTTCAACAGGAGAGCAGCCATGCAGATAAAGGCATCCAGCAAGATGCCACATCTGCATGTACAGGAATGCTGTCTCCTATGACAACAGTCTTTAACAGTTCCTAACACAAACGTAACAGTTCCTTACTCTTTCACTACAACCTCACTACAACCTCTCCTTGTAGTTCTTCAGCCCACTGAGCTACCGGTCTCTCACTAGACCCTCTGATTCACTGCCACTGAATCCCTTGAGCTCCTCCAATCTTCACGGTGGTATCTTCTTCAAGCGTCACCCCCACTTTTCTGCTGGGTCCCTAACTTAACCCCACTGGCTTGCTTGGTCCCTGGTTTGGCACACAAGGCTGCTCTGCAATCGTCACCTCTGCTGGCTGGGTCCTTGGCTTGATACCCACTGAAGTTTCCCAATTCTTCACCGCCCCCGATTGGTGAGAATACTGCTCCTGGTACTTGCTTCAGTTACTCACTGTGGTCCATGGTAACAAGGTGGTTGGTCCCATAGAGGTGGCAGCTTCCCTTCTACCTCCGACCATGACAGGTTCTCCGGCCAGCAGAACCGTCACTTCTGGTTGGACTGCAAGGCGCAATCCGAACCCTGCACTGCTTTCTTACTTCTGGATAGGCCCTCAGACAGCCTAGCAGCCAGATGTGCCCGGGATAGGCCCAATCTCCAGCCTAGTAGCCCGGAAATACAACACATGTCCACCCAGACATCTGTCCAGGTGGCACACAACACAGATCACCTGACTCCACCTGAATATATAGGCTCTCCCAGCAGGCCATGGGATCCAAGAAAACCCCTGTCCATTGGCTGAAATACCCCATACATCCATAATCTAAACTTGTATCTGCCATATCTAGTACTACCAAGTACCCAGCCACCTAGTGATAGAAGAGAAAAGTGCAACAAGGCCGAACTTAGCGATCTATTGCTTTCTCCCTAACTATTGACCAGAACAACTACTCCTGGCAGTAAATTTGTGAGGATCAACCCTGCCTAAACTCCAGGGTGCAACATCCTCCTGCTGCCTACAAAACTACATCTCGGAGTTTGCAGAAAAAATAATTTTAAGCTCTCAAGCCTGAAAGCGGATATCCTGGCAAAACTGGGATCGGTGGAGAAACAGGAAGGGTTAACATTATAACAGTATATATATAAAACTATAATGAGTCATATAGGACAATAAAGTTATCACAAATATCTATGTACAATTTTAAGGCAGGCCTAAGCAGCAACCTTACTTCCTCACTATCTACAATATATGTATATAGTGATAATATAGAAATTGGTTAGTGTTGATGGCAGCCTAGATCCCTGTCTCTCCTTAGCCAAGGAAGACTCACCAACATAGCAACACCTGAAAGAGAAAATTAATAGCAATGCAAAAAGCATCCTATCCTAGTGTAACAAGGTGCAGTATATACATACGTGATTAAACAGGTTTTGATTGTCCTCAACCGAGGACAGCATAGCAGGGTGAATGCACCCTATTAAACATTTGCGTTATTCATATTGCATACGGCTACAATCACATCAAGCATTATTCATATTGAGTAGGCCCCATCCGCAATGGAGAATACCACCTCCTCTCCATTAATCAGCAACTTGCATTTTAGCACATAATATGAATAAGGTTCACTCAGGTCAGCACTACTCACACAACCGTGTGACTACACTAGAAACAGTCCAGATGTATGGTATAGTCAGTTATTCACATGCATAGTGAGAATTACCCCTCTATTAAAACCTAATCTAACTGGCTAAACATTCAGCATCCAAGACATGTTACAGTCCATCAATTTTCCTCTGGGTGGACTATATTTCCCAGCAGTCTCCCTTCTTCTTCAGGGACAACTCAGGGGCCAAGGAGGCACAGCTGCATTTCAGGCAACAAGCAGCCAGGCCTTAATGCAAGGGACCCCACTTCAAACATAGGACCCCTTGCCAAGACATTCTCAGTCTGTCCATATGACAGCCGGGGACATTTATTTTATTTTTTCTATTCATCATCACTTGGGAAGTAGCAACCTGCTGAAGATCACAAGTTGCCCTTCAGGGTGAATCCCCACAACAACTTCAACTTTTTAGCCAACATGGCTCAGGTGGGCACTCCATGTATCTGCCAGCAGCATTCAGTCCAGCATAGTCTGGGCAGTACAGCTCTCTGAAATGTTCTCCACTAGCAACACTTTAAATGTTTGTGTGCAGTGGCTGTCAGCATTGCACCCTTGACATCACACAGCACATATTTGTAATTCAAAGTGGTAATGATACCATTTCGATGACACTTAACCAATAGCATCCATAGTCGGGTAGAATTACAGACTCTCCTTACGCATTCACTTTGGTGACAAATCGCTTGATGTTCTTTCTGTAAAATTGACATTATTTGCATTAATTCGACAACATACGTAAGAGCCGGTAACAATGGGACCCGTAATCCCCGATTCTCTGCTGCATTCAACTGTAACAACTTACTCATGAGATTCTTAAGACGGTTTTGTTTCAATGGTTCCGCCAATGGTAGAAATACTTCTTCCCTTAAAGTTAGGAAGTGAACAATATGAGGTAAAGATTTTTGAGGTTGATACACGATGGCTACTTTACATAACATATTATGTTGAGTTTTTGTTATAAAACTTGGTGGTCTTATATTTGTGACTAATCCATATACTCCCCCCCCCCCCTTTTTGTTTTCCCCTTTTCTCCTTTTCTATAATGGAATTTGTTGGTACCAGCTGGACTGGCTTTGCTGATAGACTCAAGACTAGTACAGCAGGCCCCTCCAAAATAGATAATGAAATTATGACATACTTTGCCCAGCTCAAAACTCTATTAGAGCAGAAATCAAGGGCTTTCTGACATGCTTCCTATTTCTATCAATATTTGGAGGCGAAAGTTATCTCCCTAGGCCTGAGAGTTCAAATTTTTCCTACTATATCTAATCCATCTCAAGAACTTAAAAATAAGTGGGAACATAATCTCACAGCATGTTCCCTAAGTATGATTGGGATACTGAAGCAATATCATGAAGAGGAAGTTATAAGATTGGATAGGGAGGTTCAAACCATTCTGGGCAAGATTGGGGGCCCTTTTGAATCATCAATATACAAAAAAGAAAATGTTAAACTTAACATTTCAATCAACGTATTATCCATAATAAAGACAAGAAATTCACAATGGATAATGTTGCTTTCAAATCAGGACGAGCCTACAGATGGCAAAATATTAGAAAAGGTTGTGGATTTAATCAGAGGACAGATCTGGACGCTGACAGTGAATATTCTGACCACTCATCTGTTTCTTCAGCTCTCTCTCTTCAAGGTCATTCCAACTTCGGAGGACGTGTTTCACGTTGAGGTAGATTAGGTGGCAGTGGACTCCAGTTTCCAACCAAGCGAAAGGATCCCCTATCAGCGGAATATCCCACTAGTAAGTTCATTAAACACATGGGCACTAACAGAGGCGACGATGTGGTGAGAAGAAAGAACATGTAGGGTGAAGTTAGCACCCCCTCCTCACACCCACAGACAAATTACTTCAAACCAACATGGTACAGGTCAAGATGGATGTTTACATAGCTCGTTAAAGGCACTAGAATGGGTTGCCTTGGATGTAATCAATCTAACCCCCCACCATTTTACATCTGAGAAAATGTCACTCCTTGGTTTGGGGCTTACTTATTGCCCTGAAACTAATATGGACCTTTTTGACACGGTCAAGGATCTAAACGTATTCACTCAGAAACTAAACCTTAAATGTCACTTTCTCAATATGTGACGGACCTACACCAGGATGGGTCGTACATTTTCAAATCATGCAAAGTTACTCGTTCTGAATATAGAGCATTAAAAACACTCAAAGAACTGGTACAAGAAAGTGGGGAGGTCAGTTTTGATGCTCTTATTCAAGACGATTTTTGTCTTCAGATTTACCAAAACCATGTAGTGCAAGGGCCTGCCTGATTGCATACAAATTGAAACTCCTAAGGTTTGACCTCATATTATATGGTTTAGGTAATTCTGAAGGAAAACATCAGCAGAAAATCTGATAGTGTATATGGGGTTATAGAACCAGATACTGTGACTCAATCCATCTCTACCAAAACAATATAAAAATAAATCTACAAAGTTTCCTACCTCAACCAATCCACGGGTCAACTTTTTTTTCCAATCAGTTATGAGAGACCTTAAAAATCTTGTAAGAAATACGGCCTCATCTTAATGACCTTCAGAAACAAACATTATACAACTTTTTGAAAACTAATGACATCATTATCAAGCCCTCTGACAAGGGCGATAATGTTGTCATTATGAAACAAACCGCTTACATTAAAATGTGCGAGGATATTTTATACAACAAGGACTGGTACAAAAAAATCTCACCATTAACAATTACCTCCTTTCAAAAGGAATTTCATAACTTAGTAGGTAGAGCTTACAGACAGGGTCTTATCAGTAAGGACAGCAGGACTTTTTTGATTATCAGTCACCCTGTGACACCAACTTTCTATGCGCTGCCAAAAATGCATAAGATTGTACATAATCCTCCAGGTTGTTCTATAATTTCTGGTATTAGGAGTATCACTTCACAATCCAGTGTTTTGGTGGATGAATACTTACGCCCTCATGTAGAAAGCTTGTCCACCTATCTTAAGGATACAATACACTTATCGATGATCCTCGATGGCCTCAATATTGGAACTGAGACCCTACTAGTGTTGGTTGATGTGGAAGCATTATATTCCAGTATACCTCATGATCTGGGTGTAACCATGATTAGTCAGTTCTTGAATGAGAGAAGTACAGATGACTATGAATACAATGTATTTGTATTAGACCTTCTTATTTTTATATTCAAGGGCTCCCACTACCTCCAGGTGCAGGGGGTGGCTATGGGGACTACATGTGCTCCCTCCTGTGCCAACCTGTATCTGAGGGGGCTGGAACGGTCGACCTTTGAATCTGAGGACTTATCGGTTTGTACTTTGGGCGGAGGTACATCAATGATATATTCATATTCTGGACAGGGCCCATGGATCTACTTGCTGGTTTTATTCAGGAACTAAATGACAACTTATTTAATCTGCATTTAATGCTAAACGTATTTAGATAACTATTTCTATTCTGGATCTTACTATCAGCAAATCGGCTGATGGGTCCATTAGCACAAGCCTCTTTAGAAAGCCCATGGCTGGGAATTCTTTACTTTATGCTAAAAACGCCCATCCCAGACACTTAATTAGGGCCATACCCGTTGGACAGTATCTGAGAGTCCAACGTCATTTTTCCAATGATGAGGACTTTAAAATACAGGCGGATGCCTTGAGGAATAGATTTCTACTGAGGGGCTATAGCTATAGGGCTTTCAAACGAGCATATAAGAAGGCTCTTGAAAGCCCATTGGATTTATATTTTTTTCTGGCTGAGAAGGATCAGAGCGTATCAATACCAGACCCATTCTTAAATATACCAAAGTGACGATGTAATGGGGATTTTGACCAAACATTGGTATTTATTAACCGAGGACCCTGTGGTGAGACACATTGTGGACTTAAATCCCCATATTACATTTAAAAGAAATCAGTCACTCAGAGATACTCTAAGGCCGCGTACACACGGGCGGACTGTTCGCCCAACCTTGTCCGCTGAACAGTGTTTGGGCGGACAGTCCGCTCGTGTGTGGGCTTTCAGCGGACAGTTTCAGCGGACAGTTGGACGGACAAAGTCTTTCGGAAATTCCGAAAAACTGTCCGCTGAAACTGTGTTTGAGCGAACAGTCCGCCCGTGTGTGGGCCTGTCCGCTGTATTTTCGAAATGAGCGGACTGTTCCCGCTCGGAAAGTCCGCCCATTTCGAGCGCGTGTACAGGTAGGCGGGGCCCGCGAAGGAGACGTCGCGGGCTCCGCCGCCTGGAATGGGCTTAAAGGGGAACCCCAACGCCGAAAAAAATCGGCGTGGGGGTTCCCCCAAAGTCCACACCAGACCCTTGTCCGAGCACGCTACCCGGCCGGCCAGGAAAGGGGAGCGAGCGAGCGCGCCCCCCCTCCTGAGCCGTACCAGGCCGCGTGCCCTCAACATGGGGGGGTGCCTTGCGGCCCCCCCACCCCAAAGCACCTTGTCCCCATGTTGATGAGGACAAGGGCCTCTTCCCGACAACCCTGGCCGTTGGTTGTCGGGGTCTGCGGGCGGGGGGCTTATCGGAATCTGGGAGCCCCCTTTAAGAAGGGGGCCCCCGGATACCGGCCCCCCACCCTATGTGAATGAGTATGGGGTACAATGTACCCCTACCCATTCACCTGTGAAATAAAGTACAAAAAAAACACAACACAGGGAAAAAATATTTTATTGCACAGCTCCGGGGGTCTTCCGTCTTCGGGGGTCTTCTCGCCGGACTCCTCCGCTATCTGTGTGTAGCTCTTTTACTAGCGGAGGAGTCCGGCTTTCTTCCTCCCCGCCGTCGGCCTCTTCTCCCGACTTCGGGGGTCTTGTCCCCCTCTTCGGTTCTTCTGCCGGGCCACCGCGCCTTCTTGTAGCTCTTTTGCAGGCGGTGGCCCGGTCTTCTGTCGCCGCTGCCTTCCGTTCTTCTGTCGCCGCCTTCGGTTCTTCTGCCGGGCCACCGCGCCTTCTTGTAGCTCTTTTACAGGCGGTGGCCCGGTCTTCTGTCGCCGCTGTCGTCGCCGCCGCCGCCGCCTTCCGTTCTTGTTCTTCTTCTTGTTCTTCTTCTCCAGGAGATGTTGACTCGACGAGCTCTCCGGCCGGAATGCCAGAGCCGCGCTGTGCGGTCACTTATATAGTGACAATGGGGCGGTGTCACATGGTATATGTCACATGGGTTGGTCACATGGGTTGATGTCACATGGGGACTATGACATCGTAAGGGGGCGGGGTCACCATGTGACCAACCCATGTGACATATACCATGTGACACCGCCCCATTGTCACTATATAAGTGACCGCACAGCGCGGCTCTGGCATTCCGGCCGGAGAGCTCGTCGAGTCAACATCTCCAGGAGAAGAAGAAGAACAACAAGAAGAAGAACAAGAACGGAAGGCGGCGGCGGCGGCGACGACAGCAGCGACAGAAGACCGGGCCACCGCCTGTAAAAGAGCTACAAGAAGGCGCGGTGGCCCGGCAGAAGAACCGAAGGCGGCGACAGAAGAACGGAAGGCAGCGGCGACAGAAGACCGGGCCACCGCCTGCAAAAGAGATACAAGAAGGCGCGGTGGCCCGGCAGAAGAACCGAAGGTGGCGACAGAAGAACGGAAGGCAGCGGCGACAGAAGACCGGGCCACCGCCTGCAAAAGAGCTACAAGAAGGCGCGGTGGCCCGGCAGAAGAACCGAAGAGGGGAACAAGACCCCCGAAGTCGGGAGAAGAGGCCGGCGGCGGGGAGGAAGAAAGCCGGACTCCTCCGCTAGTAAAAGAGCTACACACAGATAGCGGAGGAGTCCGGCGAGAAGACCCCCGAAGACAGAAGACCCCCGGAGCTGTGCAATAAAATATTTTTTCCCTGTGTTGTGTTTTTTTTTGTACTTTATTTCACAGGTGAATGGGTAGGGGTACATTGTACCCCATACTCATTCACATAGGGTGGGGGGCCGGTATCCGGGGGCCCCCTTCTTAAAGGGGGCTCCCGGATTCCGATAAGCCCCCCGCCCGCAGACCCCGACAACCAACGGCCAGGGTTGTCGGGAAGAGGCCCTTGTCCTCATCAACATGGGGACAAGGTGCTTTGGGGTGGGGGGGCCGCGCGGCCCCCCCTTCCCCAAGGCACCCCCCCATGTTGAGGGCACGCGGCCTGGTACGGCTCAGGAGGGGGGGCGCGCTCGCTCGCCCCCCTTTCCTGGCCGGCCGGGTAGCGTGCTCGGACAAGGGTCTGGTGTGGACTTTGGGGGAACCCCCACGCCGATTTTTTTCGGCGTTGGGGTTCCCCTTTAAGCCAATTCCAGGCGGCGGAGCCCGCGACGTCTCCTTCGCGGACCCCGCCTACCTGTACACGCGCTCGAAATGGGCGGATTTGCCTCCGCCTTACGTGGGCGAGTCCGTTCATTTCAAAAGTTGA
Organism: Lithobates pipiens; assembly: GCF_037356315.1. Taxonomy (NCBI): domain Eukaryota; kingdom Metazoa; phylum Chordata; class Amphibia; order Anura; family Ranidae; genus Lithobates; species Lithobates pipiens. The sequence goes on along the minus strand of NW_027507685.1, from coordinate 19,481,813 downwards.
GCGGACTGTTTGGCAAACAGTTCGTTGAAACAGTCCGCTCGTGTGTGGGCAAGTCCGCTCATGCAAATTTTGAGCGGACTGTTTGACGAAACTGTTTGACGAACAAGGTTGGGCAAACAGTCCGCGCGTGTGTACGCGGCCTTACAGCTAGCCACTTTGACAGGCAGGCCAGGACCCATGTGGCACTTGTCCAAAGGGCACATATAAATGTGTGCACTGTAAGGCCGCGTACACACGCGGGGACTGTTCGCCCAACTTTGTCCGTCAAACAGTTTCGGCAAACAGTCCGCTCAAAATTTGCATGGACGGACATGGCCACACACGACGGACAAACAGTTTGCTGAAACCGTGCGCAATGACGTGAACGGCACGTACGACGGGACGAAAAATACGACGTCCTATACACTGCATTATAACTTTCGGCGTGTAAATCCTTTCTGAGCATGCGCGGAACTTAGTTTGACGAACAAGCCTACACACGAGCGGACTGTTCGCTGAAACAAGGTTTCAGCGGACAGTTTTTCGGAAATTCCGAAAAACCTTGTTCGTCAAACTGTCCGCTGAAACTGTCCGCTGAAAGCCCACACACGAGCGGACTGTCCGCCCAAACACTGTTCAGCGGACAAAGTTGGGCGAACAGTCCGCCTGTGTGTACGCGGCCTAACTATTGCCGCTACATTCAGCCGGGCAATAAGAGCTTTAATATAGGATCCACCTCGACTGAACCTAGGCCCTTTGTTAACTGTGAGACTGGGGCTGGTCTATCTACTCACGGGTGGATGGAACGCCTTTTATGTTGGGAAGACCAAACGTGTGCTGTAGCAAAGAGTAAAGGGACATGCAGTGGACATTAAGGATGAAATCCCTATTAGGCCAGTTGACAGACATTTTGCAGATTGTCCGTCCTGCAACATAGATACATTGAGATTCCGGGCTCTGCATAGAGTACACCAGGGTCCTTGGGGTGGTGACTTTGACAATTTTGTCATTCACTCAAAATCTCAATGGATTTATACACTGAGGGCTAAGCATACCCCATGGCTTAATGGGTATATTAGTTATGCTTCTTTTTTTTCCAATTGAGTTTGTATAGTTTTGTATAGTATTATTCCATCTTTCTTGGTCTTTTCCTCTCCCCCCTCCTCTTTTTTTCTACTGGTTTGGCCCCTTGAGGTCTTGGGACTAGATCTCCATGGGTTATTTTTTAATTCAGGCACATTGGCCCATTCTTCCCGGGTTGCTAGGGAATTTTGGCATGCCCTACCACATTATTATTGCTGTGGTGCCTTTATTTGTGTTTTTTTTGTTCTGTGTTTTTTTTTCTTTGTTTTATTTATTTATTTATACATTTTTTTACCGTGCAATCCCAAAAACCAGGCATACATTTTGACAGAACAGCTAATTCCCTACCACAAAATTATAGGGATTTTAATCAGTTGTAGCGGAGATAAAGCCCTCCAAGAAGGGCCTAAAGCTCTCCGCCTCATTGAGGCCAGGTGGAGTAGGGGCATCCAGGTATCTAATCCAGCGCATTTCGCGCTGTAACAGAATTTTATTCCAGTCCCCCCCTCTAGTTGGAATGTGAACTCAGTCTAGGACTGTGAAATTGACAGGTGGCATTCTATATCCATGTTTCTTTGCCACATGTCTAGCCCTAGGAAGATATAAATTGCCAATTTGCATGCTCTGTAAGTGTTTACTGACTTACTGTCCCAGTTCTTGTTGGGTCTTCCCGACATAGAAGGCACCACATTGGCACTGTAGGAGATATACAACTCCCTGGGTTTTGCAGTTAGCAAAATGTTTCATACGGAAATGTTTCCGATTAGGTAGTTGAAAAAAGGTCCTCTTGCCAATTACCCCACAGAAAGAGCAGGACCCACAGGGGTAAGTCCGCCAGACTTTACAGGGATCCTGTCTCTGATTGCCTTTATATTCACTTTGAGTGAGCATCTCGCCTAAGGATCCGGCTTTTCTGAAAGTGATCTGTGGATTTGAAGTAACTAGACCCCTAAGAATGGGGCACTCGGTAAGGATAGACCAATGTTTTGTACCTGGAGGTAGTGGGAACCTTTAAACAGAAAGATGTTATGTCTTAGAATAAAGTCCAACATCTGGAGTATGAATTTATTGAATTTCCATTCTGTGGTTGCCTTTTGATGTAGGACGCAACTGACAGTGACCACACCTAGATCATGGGGGATACTGTTGTACAACTATTTAATGTCTATGGTAACCAAGATCGCGGAATCCGGCGAGTTCAACATATTTGGACTGTCCTCATCTTTTCAGGGGGTGGTTTGTACCTTTCCTTTGGCTGTTGATGCTTCCGGATGGGTAGCCGCCTCCTTAGGAGGGGTGTTTATCTTGGCCTGTTCAGTGTCTTCACCTAGACGGTTGTACTCCGATAAGATGCACATAGAAAATGTTTTTGTTCATTATTAGTTTACTTTAATCCTTATTTAATGATAAAATTGTATTGTTTTTTAGGGTTGCCTTTTCCTTTTTCTTCCCCCTTGGGGTTGGGTTAGGAATATCGTTATTGGGACCATCTTGTTTCCAGGTCTCTTTTTGGATTCAACAATCTGTAAGTGTGGTACACTTCATTATTAATATCTTTTTTGTCTTATGGCGTTTACCAATCCTTATGCTTTGGATTTACGCAGGGGGTTAACTTCCACCATCTCTCAGTTTTCTCAGAAATGTGCTGTTGTTTCCCCCTGGTGGTCCTAGTTTGGGAATTTTGGTTTGCCTGTTTGAGAAATTTATATATATATATATATATATATATATATATATATATATATATTGTTTTTTATAGGTTTATTATTTTTCTTTTAGGTTCCCTGTCCTTTATGGCTAATGTCCTTCAAGATTTTTTCATACTTTGATGCCCCTGTTGGATTTTCATATCCTTTGGTTCCTTTGTATGATTGAAAGACTATAAGCAGGCTTTTGGACGATTGATGGCATTGAGGAAGCTCTATCTTATTCAATGTATTTTTGACATGTAAGTTCTTTGACCATATTGATAGGTGTTTTATATACACCAAAATATAATTGTTTGATGTGATTATTTTGTATATTTCGTGCATTTATAATGTATTTCATATTTCAGAAGTGGCAAATTGTCCCAGATGAAGATTGCATTTGTACTTTTCGAACGTCAGTCTCCCACTCTTGGATGGTTCTTATTTATGTAGTGGGATATCATACCACTTCTGTCAATTTTCATTTTTATGTATTATTGTTGGTTCTATTATCTATGTGTATTAATAAATTGTATATATTTTTTTACATTTTTTTCTTATTTGTCCAAAAATTGCCCTTAAAATCAAATTTTTGAGGTTCTTCTTCTTTAAAATTTTTATCACTCTGCTACGCTTTCCAGCCTCAGTGGCACCTCCAATGTAAGCAGCCACTTGGCTATGTTTGTTTTTAATATTTTTAATAAACGGGATTACACTATTTGGTTTCTTATACATTTAGTTTCATATCTCATTCACGAGTTCCTTATGGTGTGAGGGAAGGAATCCAGTCTACAGTCCTCTCCATTGTAGCAAGCAGTATCTTGCTAAAAGTTCTTTTGACCTTTTTTTTCATTAATTAGGTCAACTACATCTGGTAAGCTGATACCCATCTCTTGTGCACTTTGGGTAACAACCATAGGCAGTGAAGGTGCACACATATCTTGCTTATTTTTTATTTTTGTACAAATAGTACCCTTTTCCGGTTGGAACATTGACTACCAGATAAAAATAAAGGGAGAACGTCTGAAAAAAAGAAAAGAAAAATGCAGTTATCATATCTACCTAATAGTGAGCTGCAATATATTACATTTTGTTATGGTTATGGTTATGGTTTGTTATTTGCTATTGTTCACATGCATTTTAAGTGTGGGGAAAAAAATACTAAAAAATGTGGGAATCAAAGAATGATGAACCTTGTTTTGGTATTAGAAATACATTTTCCCACTATTATTACACTTAATAGGAACCAAATATTGTGTAATACTGAATTTTTAAAGATCTTTGTGGGATTTACAATAAATAAACAAACATAAACTGGTTGTGCTTTCAGACCTTTCTTGTTTAACTCAGATAATTGTGACTATGATGTTGTATTGTAAACCCACAAGTAGTATTCTAAGAATATATACCAGCCTATTGTCATAGAAGAGGATGCTTCAATGAGAAAAAATGTGCAATAAAAACAATGAAACCACAGCTAAGTATGCATTGTCAATAGTATAACAATAGTATAACAATTTCAAAGAAAATGTTTGTCCTTATAGACATTATTGTTCTAATGCAAAAGATTAGTCAGAATATATCCAAATCAATAAGACTCTCAGGAATACTATGAGAACTGACAGTTCTGCATTGTGACTATAATGACACTTCATATGCCTCTTCTTTATAGAATTGTCACAGCTGTTTCTCCAGAGACCCTTTTCAAGATACTTTATGTACATGAACAACTTAAAATGGACTTCCGGGAACTTTTTTTTTAGGAAGTGAGGAGAAATCTTAACCCTTGACAGAGGTTGTGCACCATCACCACACTTGTGGAAAAATAAATAAATAAATACATTTGGCTAGAGTCTCACTTAGATTTCTGCTATCAAGCTTGAATAGTCAACATGACCATTCAGTTTATTAAATTAACCACTTGTGTCAGGCTTTTCATAGGGATATATATTACATTATCCTGTGCACTTGTAACACACAACCAACCTCACTTCCAGTTGTTAGCTCAGGAGTCACAATTTAAAACAATAAAATCCCCAACAGATAGCAAGATTTTAACTACTTAAGGACCAAGCCTATTTTTCAAACTTGGTGTTTACAAGTTAAAATCTTTTTTTTTGCTAGAAAATTACTTGGAACTCCCAAACATTATATATTTTTTTCAGACACCATAGAGAATAAAATGACAGCAGTAATTTATGTCACACCATATTTGCACAGCGGGCAAGATAGATGTGAAAGATAATGTTATGCTCAGTAAATTGATACCCAACATGTCATGCTTCAACTCCGACGTGGGAGAAGGGAGGAGTCTGAGGACATGCTGAGACAAATGCCATGAGAGCCAGATCTCCCTCCCCCCTCGCCTGCGGAATAAGACATCGGTGTCTGTCTCTCCGCCTTCACTCTCGCCGCTCACCTCCCTCCTCCAAATCAACTGTGCTGCTCTCCGGGGAGTGTTGGTGTCCTGGAGGCACGTGTTTTGACCGGCCGGGGGACGCGGTGGTGAGTCCCCATGGGATGCCTAGGAGGTGCTGAGGGTGCTGACCGCGGGCGAGTCGGAGGGAGACCAGGGATCCCTCTGGGAGTTTGTTGAAGCAGCCAGCCGTGCTGGTGAATAGTCGGCGGACTACGGTGGCATTCAGCGGCAAACACATGAGCCGGTGGGACCGAGAGAGAGCCGAGGGCTGCATAGAAAGAGGCCGGAGAAGCAGATTCGATTGCCCCCGCCCCGCACAGAACACTGGAAGTCCCCCATTCTGCTTGGATCAGATAAGTGAAAGTTAAAAGATTAAAAACTGTAACATTTTAATGCAATGGCAAAATGTGAATGTGATTGTCTGATAACAAAAGTGATTGAGAGGAGCTGATGAGATACCTTATGAGCAGAAGGGGGTGAAGAAAGAAAAGAAAGGAAGACTAAAAGAGTCTATAAAGGAAAGGAAAGGAGTGGGAAATAACTTTGTGGGGGCCCCCCCTTTTTTTTTTTCCAATGAGAGGAAAGACGACATGAGGAGGGGGAACAACTAAATCACCACAGATGAGTCTGGGACCCAGTAGGAGTTCGGGCCCCATGGGTAGATATCTACTACAGGGAGAAGGAGAGGCAGAAAAGCAGCAAAGTATGAAAGGGCGGCAGCAGAAAAGCAGAGAGAAGAAGGAAAAAAAAGGGGCCAAAGAAAGGAGTCAATAGAGGTAGTCCATCCCCAGAAGCGAGTTTGGAACAAGGGCTAGAAGAGTCCAGAGAAGGAGCCCCAGGAGGGATAGATGTCTTAGATCCATCCCAGTTACCGACAAAGGGGGATATGGAAAAGATGTTTGCAGCACTTCAAAAATAACTGAAAACAGAAATGACAAACATCCATAAAAACCTAGGACACGTGTTAGCAAGAATAGAAGAGGGAGAAACTATGATACTTGCTCATTCAAAAACAATTGATGAATTAAGAGGGGAATTGACATTAATAAAAAAGGAACAACAGGAAAAAAGGTATAAAATGGAAGACCGAGAAAATAGAGAACGAAAATGTTCCCTTCTGAAAAAAAAAAGAAAAGGAAAAAAATTACTCCCTGGCCAAAACAAGAACTATGACAATGGGGGTCTGAGGGGGCCCCTGCGGGGACATGCGGGGAACTGAATGGAAATGGAAGAGAAGGATATTGTCCAAGTTGTGTCGTATAATGTACGGGGTCTAAATTCTCTGAGGAAGAGAAATATAATCCTGACAGAATTGGAAAATTATAAGGCCGGTATAGCATTTCTACAAGAGACACATATTACACAGGACTCAAGTATTAAAATACGCTCAAGAGTGCTACCAACATGGTTTTATGGGGACTCACCAGTAAAAGCGGCAAAGGGAGTGGCCATGGGGAAAGAAATAAGGTTTGAAATTGAAAATAGGAAGGTGGACCCAGAAAGGAAGGTTCCTCTTCCTGGTAGGAAAACTAAACAACGAAAAATACACACTAGCCAATATTTATTGCCCAAATAAAAGTCTGAAAAAATATCTGGTGAAAATCTTGACAGACCTAAACAAATTTAAACAAGGAAAACTAATACTGGCGGGGGATTTTAACTTCCCCATGGATCATAAAATGGACAGCACGGTGATTACGACTGAGAGAGAAGTTAGACAAGCGAAGATAATTAAAAAAACGTTTTTTGAACTTAAATTAGTAGACCCTTGGTGACTACAACATAGGACCACAAAGGACTATACATTATATTCAACAGTACATGGAGTATATTCCTGCTTGGATTACATTATGGTAGAACATAGAACTCTAGAAGATATCTCAGGAACAAAAATCAGGATAACAACTGCCTCAGATCATGCACCAATACTGTTAAAGCTAAATCTGCGAGGAGAATGCACAGGCCGAGGAATATGGAGAATAAACGAAGATCTGTTGGAAGATGACGAAAACCAATCAATTATTAAGGAGGAGATAGAAAGATACTTTCGGGAAAATGACTCACCGGATCTTACAAAAGCTACTATCTGGGAGGCTCATAAGTCAGTAATCAGAAGAAAACTGATTGCTATAGGTGCCAGAAGAAAACAGGATCGGAAAATAGCCAAGATGAGAATTATGAAAGAAATTTATGAACTAGAACAAAAACATAGAAAGCAAGGGAAAAAGGAAATACTATGGGACTTGATTAGAAAACGAGAACAACTAAAGACTGTACTTGAAGAAGAAATAAGTAATTACTACAGAGTAGCCCAGGAGAAATACAAGTGGGGTAACAGATATCTTTCAAATATAGTAAGAAAAAAGAAGGCAATAAACTTCATAGATAAGATCAAAAATGAAAAGGGTGAAAGTTAATAAAACAACAGAGATCGCAGCAGCATTCCATCATTATTACAGTGCATTATATGCAATAAGAAAAGAGGAGTCGGTCCAGGAATGGGAAACCAGAAGAAGGAAGATTCAAACTTATTTGAAAGAAGCAAAACTACCCAGAATTCAAATGGAGCAATTAATAGAATTAGAAAAAAAAATCACGGAGGAAGAGATAAAACAAGTAATAAAAGAAACTCCATCTGGGAAAAGCCCAGGATCAGACGGCTATACGATCAAATATTATAAACAATTTCAAGAGTCCCTGATCCCCAGATTGTGTGCATATTTTAACAATTTGGGAGAGAAAGAAAAAAACAGGAAAGAATCTCTACTGGCATATATTACGATAATAACTAAAGAGGGGAAAGATAAAACCAACTGTTCTAGTTATAGACCCATCGCCCTTTTAAACATGGACATTAAAATCTATGCAAAGATCCTGGCCACCAGATTAAAAAACGTAGTACCATACTGGGTAAACCCAGATCAGACTGGGTTTGTATCCGGGAGAGAAGGAAGAGATAACAGTTTAAAAACAATTTTCATGTTAGGTGAACGAAAGAGGAATGGGTCCCCAGCTCTACTCCTATCATTAGATGTGGAAAAAGCATTTGATAGGGTAGACTGGGGATTCATGATGGAAACACTTCAATATCTAGGAATAGGACCAAGGTATATGCAATGGATCAAGAACTTATATAAGGCCCAACTGCTATGGTAAGGGTAATTGGGAGATTGTCTTCTGAGATTGAGATGGGCAATGGCATACGACAGGGCTACCCGCTCTCACCTCTCCTATATGTCCTATCAATGGAATCACTGTTGGTGACCCTAAGAAACAGTGGGGATATAGGAGGGGTGAGAGTGGGAGAAAAGGTACATAAGATAGCGGCATACGCAGATGATGTGTTGATGTATGTGACAAACCCAGAGGTGAAATAAATCCCGTTAAAACAGAAATCTTAAATATAAGTGTGGAGGAAAAGGAGGTTCAGAATCTTCAAAAAACACTTCCGATTACGTGGGTAAAGGAAGAACTAAAATACCTAGGAATAAAAATAACCCCTACTGTTGAAAAATTATATGTTGCAAATTATATCCCACTGATCAATGAGGTCAAGGCGGATTTGACGAAGATAGGTCCTAGAACACTGTCCTGGATAGGTAGAATAAACTGTTTTAAAAATGGTCACCTTACCAAAAGTAATATATATATATTGCAAATTATACCAATAGGGGTACCGCAGAGCTTTTTTTGGATCATAAAAAAAATGTTGATAAAATATGGCAGAACAGGAAGCCTAGCATAAAGTATGCACTAATCACTAGGAAAAAGGAAAATGGAGGACTGGGAACCCCTGACATAAATAGGTACTATAAAGCGGTAATATTGACAAGGATGATAGAATGGACGAAGGAGAACACAGAAAAAATGGGTTGAGATAGAAGATACACTAAGTAATAGTACACTGCATAAAAACATTTGGGTACTTTCAGGGACTACATTTTTTGCACCTGTTAATGAAATGTTGCACGGAAAATAACCCCCCCCCAATTGAAAGATGTGGTGGTGAAGGGAAAAGTCAAAACAAGACAGGAAATAGAAAAGGATACTGGATGGAAAATAAATGATTGGAATCAATTACAATTAGCACATTTTGTAAAATCACTTTCACAGCCAATAAGAGAAGAAGGAGGAAAGAGGCCCCTGGAGAAGCTCTGCTATACCCAATATTCGGCAAGGAAAGGAATATCCAAAATATATGAAATACTCACAGAGTTAGAAGGACAAGGAAGACCGGCCTACATAGACCAATGGGAAAAGGAACTAGATTTAAAAATCGATGACGAACACGCGAAGAGGATGATAAGATCAGTACATGACGGTGCTCGAGATATGAATTCCATTGAGATGAACTATAAATTATTAGCCAGATCGTACTGGACACCGGCAAGAATAAACCGATATCAACCAGAGAGCTCCCCACTATGTTCGAGGAAATGTAATCAAAAGGCAACAATGTTGCATATATGGTGGGAGTGCCCGAAAATAACGGAGTACTGGCGAGAGATAGTGAGCACTATAAATGAAATAACAAAGGAAAACATAGAATATAACCTACATACATGTTTGTTCCAAGATTTTAAAACAGCAAAGATGCAGATAGGGAAAACAATCATACCGATACTCCTTAACACGGTAAAAGGACTGATTCCGAAGAACTGGTTAAATCCCGAAAAACCAGAGTTAAGGGACTGGTTCGATAAAATAGAGTACCACAAGCTCGGACCAACAATAAAAAATGGGAAAGCTGGGAAAAATGTAAGCTCACAGAAAACTATATAGAAAAGAAAGTGGCTGAAGGAGGTAGTATAGAGGAGAGCACAGGATACAGGGGTGGGGGGGGGGGCAAGGGAAGGTAGGGATAGTGGATAAACTAGGGGAGAAACCCCACTTGTTTTATATGAAAATTGAAAGCATCTGAAAAATAATAAATAATAAAGTTTTAAAAATATTCACAATGATGTGAAAACGAGAAGAGACCAAAATTTGAACTAGGAAAGTTGAAATAAGTCTCTCGGGGAATTTCGCTGAAGTGGGAAAAACAAGAAAAAACAAAAAACAAAACAACATGTCATGCTTCAAAATTGCGAATGCTCATGGAATGGTGACAAACTTTGACCCTTAAAAATCCCCATAGGCGTCATTTAAAAAATTTGACATGGTTACCAGTTTTAAGTTAAAGAGGAGGTATTTTGCCAGAAGTATTGCTCTCACTCTAATGATTGTGGAGATACCTCACGTGTGGTTTGAACACCATTTTCATATGCAGGTGCTACTTTTGTATGCATTCGCTTGTGCGCGCAAGCTCGGCGGGATGGGGCGCTTTAAATTTTACTGCTACCGCCCCTGAAAAAAGTTATCTTGTGGTGAATCCACCATGAGACCACTTTTATCAGAAAGAGGACCATCTGCCGTTTTAAAAATATACCGGGGATATGGCAGCTATCTGCTGCCATTACCCCAGTATTCTTCTTCAAAGTACTGATGTACAACGACGGCGAGCGGTCCAGAAGTAGTTAAATATGCATTTAGTGTAGGGAGTAAGGAATATGCAGAAATACCCAATTCTTCACTCCCTCAAGCCTCCTCCCTGCCATGTGACCAGTCTCATGAAGCCTCTCTTGTTGGGAAACTTGATGGGAAACTATTGCCTGTGAATCCCTATCAGGCTCTGCCTCCCAGGTACAAAGCACTGCACTCCATCTGACAGGTGCAGCGGCGGGAAAGAAGCGCATTTTCCTCAGTGCGCTTTCCAATTTGGTGCATGCCTTAGGTTCATGTACCTATACAGTATATAACTGGTTCACTACTCTGTCAGCTGCCCCAACATTTGTTGTGTGGAGGCATATCGGATTTCTTAGGCCCCTTTCACACATGCGGACATTATGTCCGTATTTCATCCATCCGTTTGCGGATGAAATACGGGCATACATGCATCCCTATGGGATAGCGGGTGTCTGCGGATGAACATCCGCAGACACCCGCTATCGTCCGCCTCCGCAATTGTCCGATTCTGCAGACGGAGGAAAATCCTATTTTTCTATCCGTCTGCAGAGCGGATCGGATGAACACGGACAGACCGTGTTCATCCGATCTCCCATAGAGGAGAGCGGAGAGCTGACAGGGCGGTCCCAGCACAGTGTGCCGGGACTTTCCTGTTATCCGCCGGTTCAACGGAGCGATCCCCGCTGAGCAAGTGGATCATCACGGGGCGGATCATTACTGATCTGTCCCGTGTGAAAGGGGCCTTAAGGGTGTCTTAGACACAGTTTTTGAATTCCCCTGATTATGTTCTCAGGGCACAAGCTGGAAATGATCAATGTGCTTCATGAGCTGATCAATGTGTCTGCAATTACTAGGTGAGTTTTCTTTCCAAATGTGTGACTAATCATCTTTGTTATTGTAGAGATTTATGGCAGCAGGAAGTCACTTGCAGCTGAAATATCCATGCTTAATTTTTCTTTACTTGTACAGAGAGAAAGGAAAAAAAGAAGGCTGAAGAAGAAAATTTCAAACAACAGTAAGAATAAAAGAAAATAATGAGATGCATTTTGCTTATATAATCAAACGAGTACCTCTTAGAAATTGAGGACATTGTGAGCCACAGCTTAACTTCTGCTTCAGATATCGTTTTGTGCTAAGATGAAAAAAGCAAATGCTGCAGAATACAAGCACCGCAAGTGAAGTGTTGGCATGAAGTGCAATCTTGAAGCATCTGCAATTAAAGTGATCTTTTTGGTTAAACGTAAGAACTGGAATGTGCATTGAGTGGTCATAAGTCCTCTCTGTAAATTGAAGAGCAAGTTCATGATTGTTTCCTAAAGTTTGTCCTTGCCCTTCTGGTTCATGGCACATTTCAAAGTGGCCAGAACTGAGATTTTTTATTTATTTTTTGCTAAAATATTGTACTAACAAATGTGGCAGCTGAAAATTTACAGAAAATCTATGATGTTGTTGTATACAGCCCAGGATCTGCATTGATGTTCTACCAGGGCCAGGACGTGAACTTCTAGTACAATCCAATGTATATTTATTTTTTATCTGTAAGGCTATTTTTATAAAGCTGCAAATGCAACTTTGACCACACATTTTACCACATTTGCTATTGAAGTGTTTATTGTCTTTATAAAACACATTCACAGGGAATAATCACTTGCACATTTACCGGATCTAGCAACATTTCCTGTTCTTCAATGGTAGATGTCTCTTACTGTTCTAGTTGCCATATGTATCGCACGTTGAATGTCAAATTCACTGCGTATTCACCAGACAATCTGTGACAGCACTAATTGGTCCAGTGCTGTCACATGTCTTGAGTCTTACCCAGACTGGGTATTGTCTTTGGCTCCTGGATCTAAAAAGAAGTGCATGTGGCTTAAAAAAAAAAAAGATGACTAAATTCTAGGGAGAGGTGGTAGATTAAAGGACAACCTGTTGCTTTGGCAGAGTGCAAAAGATGTGGTGATTACACACTCAGAATCATCCTCATGGATTTTCCAATTCGATTAATCTTAGCACCCGCAGACCACACAGTGATCATTGCTGGGGCAAGTTAACTGAACAGTTTACCCTTTACACACAAACAAAGTGGAAGCCACAACATGTTTTAATGTGAATATGCACTGTTCACAGCACCTGCTGTTGCAATTTTGACCTTTAACAAATGTCTGTATCACTTGGTCCCACACCTAGACAACAATGTAACAGAGTTTACATTATGATAGCTTTTCAAAGAGGCAAAAAAAATTCCAGTTAGAGCATCCAGAAATTCATCTTAAAGCAGAGTTCCAGTCATTTTTGTCTTTGTTGAAAGTCAGCATCTACAAAAAATGTAGCTGCTGACTATTAATAAACAGCCACTCACCTGTCCCACGATCCAGCAGTGTACTCACCCCAGTTGATTTCACCCTGTGTCCTACCTCAGTGGCGCCGGCACCTTTACTATGGGCATCTGGTTGTGATAGCATTACACTGCACATGTGTAAGCAGTGCTGCCCTCTATGACTGGTCCTGCAGTTCTCTAGGACCTGTCATATGTCCTAGAAGACTTCAGGAGGGAGGGGGAAGAAGAACTTCCGTTTCCAATCACCTAAAGTGACCGGAACGAAAGTGGGAGTTGGTACCTGTCAAAATCGTGTACCTGCTCCCACCCTCCTCCCCGAAGGCTCTATTTCACAAACAAGAGCAAGGGCAGAACTTCCTCTTTTGGGTGGACCTCGCTTTAATGATTTTCAGATATTATTGTAAGGAAAAGAAAAGTAAAATGGTGCAGAAAATAAAAAAAGATACAAAAAAGACATAAGCTACAGTAAAGTTAAATTCTTAAAAATAAAAAAATAAAAATATTGGTCTTTGGTTCATTGCAGAGTTCAGATTACTTGTAGATTCCAATATGATGAAATGAGTGACTGGTCCTTATAAAAATTACTCTCGGTATTTTTGGTAGTTTAACAGGTAAACAAAAGCAGCAAAACATAATGGTAAAAAGAAAAAAATGGCAGCTTTTTATTATGCCTCAAGTGTCCCAGATCTAACTATACCCAATCAAAGGGCCCTAGGAGTGTATTGAAGGTGTTATGGAGAGTATATACCCTTAGGCCGCGTACACACGGGCGGACTGTTCGCCCAACTTTGTCCGCTGAACAGTGTTTCAGCGGACAGTCCGCTCGTGTGTGGGCTTCAGCGGACAGTTTCAGCGGACAGTCTGTCGAACAAAGTTTTTCGGAATTTCCGTAAGACAGTCCGCTGAAACTTGGTTTGTAGGCTTGTTCGACAAACGAAGTTTCCCGCATGCTCAGAAAGGATTTACACGGCGAAGGTTGCATTGCAGTGTATTGGACGTCGAATTTCTCGTCCCGTCGTACGTGCCGTTCACGTCAACGCGCACGCTTTCAGCGGACTGTTCGTTCATCATGTGTGGTCAAGTCCGTTCATGCAAATTTTGAGCGGACTGTTTGTCGGATTGTTTGACGAACAAAGTTGGGCGAACAGTCCGCCCGTGTGTACGCGGCCTTAGTGCCAACTATATGAGATACAACTATATTTCTACATAAAAGGGTTTTACAATTTTGGAACCATACTATTTAAAATAATGAAATTACAATTCCTTTGATACCAAACATGAAATAGATCTTATTACCTACATTAGGCATTCTTCTGGAGCTTGTAAATTAGGTGTGTTTCACGTCTGATTGGTATCTTTGTATACATATACTCTGTATGTATATCTTATTATACTATTATATACTAGTGTAGCCCCTTTTTTTGGAAGGTAACTCCATTATCATTGGAGTTAGATATTGTGAGTTAGAGTTATGAGATTGAGATATATGAAAGGTCTAGGAGGTTAATATACCAGATGCACGGATGTGTGTTTGTTAAGCTGCACACCAGGCTATTTAAAACGTGCCCATTTATGACAGGCACTCTTTAGAAGTACCTTTAAGACACTGTTAAATAAGTTTTATGATGCGTCTGCATTCCTTCTAATGTAGTCTGCTGTTTGTCAAATGTGTTTTATCATGGTTTAAGCATTGCTGCTTAAGCACAGCTTTGAAATTTGAACCTGACTGTTTTTGTTACTAATTTGCACATTTTGGGAAAAATTAGGGTTGCACAGCGGTATGCCGCGTACACACGATCAGACTATCCGGCGGACTTAGTCTGGCGGACAAACCGCCGTAAAGTCCGCCGGACTGTCCGAACGAGTGGACCTGCCCACACACGTGACTTTTCCGGCAGACTATGTCTGCCGGATTATCCGCCGTACTTTTAAAATGAACGGACTTCCCCAAACACACGGAGGAAAGTCCGTTCATTTTGAGCGCGGCTCCAGATAGCCGGGACCAGCGAAGGAAGCATCTTCTGGGACTGTGACATCATAATGGGCGGGGATATCATCCGGCGATGTCCCTATATAAGTCGCTGCACGCCGTGTGCCTGTTATTGTGGCCAGAGACAGCGACGAGGCAACAGCTCAAGAAGAGAAGAAGAGAAGACAGCGACAGCGACGACAGAAGACCGGGCCACCGCTTGTAAAAGAGCTAGAAGAAGGCGCGGAGGCCCGGCAAGAAGAACCAAAGTGGGGGACAGGAACCCCGAAGTTGGAAGAAGAGGGCGGCGGCGACGAAGAAGAAAGCCGGGCTCTTCCACTAGTGAAAGAGCTAGCAAAAGAGCAGAAGATAGCGGAGGAGTCCGGCGAGAAGACCCCCCGAAGACGGAAGAAGACCTCCGGATCTGAATTTTTTTTTTACATTTTTTTTCACAGGTGAATGGGTATGGGTACATTGTAGCCCATACTCATTCACATAGGGTGGGGGGTGATATCCGGGGCCCCCTTATTAAAGGGGGCTCCCGGATTCCGATAAGCCCCCCACCCGCAGACCCCGACAACCAACGGCCAGGGTTGTCGGGAAGAGGCCCTTGTCCTTATCAACATGGGGACAAGGTGCTTTGGGGTGGGGGGGCGCACGGCTCGGGGGGGGGGGGCGCTCGCTCGTCCCCACCTCCTTTCCTGACTGGCCGGGTTGCGTGCTCAGATAAGGGTCTGATATGGACCTAGGGGGGCCCCCCATGCCGTTTTTTTTCAGCGTAGGGCTTCCTCTTTAACTCCATACCAGGTGATGGGCCATCGACGCCTCCTTCGTGGAGCCACGCTCAAAATGAGCGGACTTTTCTCTGTGCGGGAAAAGTTTGTTCATTTCAAAAGTACGGCGGACTAGCACACACACGGCCGTATTGTCCGCCAGACTGTGAGTCCGGCGGACATATTTTGGTGCAAAACTACTTTCTTAGTCCACCGGACTTTTGGGTAAAAAAAGTCCGCCGTAGCCCACACACGGGCGGATTGTCCCGGATTGTTTGATCGTGTGTACGCGGCATTACTCTTTCTGTATAGTTTTTGGATTCATCAGACCTCGCTGTTGACACTGGTTTTACTTTACCCATAATTAATGGCACAGTTTTGAGTGGATATAGTTGGGTTCAGTTACTCTCCGGCCTATTAAAACTAGTGGGAATTCACAGCAGTGAATTTCTTCACCTGGAATTTGAAATCTTTGTGATTTGATCATTGCAGAGTAAATCTGCTTTATCTGCCAAACAATTTACACAATCACATACTGGAATCCCCATGCCAGCACCTCAGAAGTTTAGAATGCTGGTGATCAATCCTATAATCATCCACTCTGTTATGGCTCCTATTTATGCAGTATTGGATTGACTGGCCATTGAAATCTTCCAAGAGAAATTAAACTTGATTATGATCAGTTTCATTATCTTTACCGCTTGACCACTGCTTAGCTAGCCACCACCACGAACAACCAACAAGCAATATTATCTTTCAGTATCTCATCCTGGCATGACCTCAGTCCTCTCAATCCATCTGTAAAGATGCATCCAGAACACATAGACAGCAAAAATACAACAAAATGTAAACAACAGTAGATAGTTTGCCTAAGTACATTGAAATGCTAATACATGCATGCATTCCTCTTTTGCTTTAGATTTTTATTCAAAATTGCTGATCAGGCCTAAGGCAAAACACTGTGTGCAGACATTCTCATTGCTACAGCAGGATTATCTACACTGTTATATTATTTTTGTGTTAATAAACAGACAGACATACCAATGTGAGTTTAAAAAAATAAATACATTTTTTTACACTATTTTGTTTAGCATTATAGGAGTAAATCAAAATGTGTCTTGCATTGATGTCAGTAAACTCAAACTGGATTGTTGCATATGGTCTATGTAAATATGCAGTTAGTAGTAGTTAGATGTAATGTAATATGTTGGCACTAAATACTTGAAATAACTAAATGTGTTAAAATGTATAGAGTATAAACAGATGCCTTTAAAGACCTTAGACCTATAAGGAGATCATTTATTTATACTGTGGTTATTTCTGTTCTGATAATGAAAATATAAAATTTTGCAATAAAGATGCATTTTTTATCATTTAATTAGTTGCTGCTATGGCCTTTCAACTCCAAAGAAAGACTGTAGTTGTCTGTTTTGTTGAGTGTTATAATTAAGTTTGATGGGGTTCAGTCAAAGTTATGGCAGCTAAAGTATCTTGCAATACCTTAGTCAGGAAGCACAGAGACCCAGTGAATGTAAAATATGAGATGAATAAATGTCAGTTTTAAGGGACATGAGATACTCTAAAGCCAAATCGACCATGTACGTATCTGTGTCAGTGGTGCAGAATTATATGTTAAATTTAGAATTAACATACTAAGGAAAATTTGTGTAAAAAAAAAGTCTACAAAATTGGTAGCTATACTTATGTGGAGTCAAAGCGGAGTTCCAGCCTATAAAAAAAATAAAAATAAAAAAAATAAAAGTCAGCAGTTACAAATACTGTAGCTGCTGACTTTTAATATAGGGACACTTACCTGTCCAGGTATCCCAGAAGGCAGCGGGGAGGAAGGAGGAGGGGCCGGAAATTTTGTAGATTGCGGTGCGGCAATCTTACCTGGAAGTGGGTACTTGGTTTTGACAGGTATCCCCCCCCAAAAAATTTGCCACATGTGGCAGTGGAGGGGAGGATGCAAACAAGTGGAGCTTCCCCTTTTGGGTGGAGCTCTGCTTTAATTGATGTTCCCCTGATACATCCAGCTTCTCAGGTTGAGGAAAAACATCCAAAACAACATGGTACCACACCAAAAATATGTCTAAGGCTACTTTCAAACTGAGGCGATTTACAGGCACTACAGCGCTAAAAATAGCGCCTGTAAAGAGCCTCTCCTGTGCACTTGCAGGACGGTCAAAAAAGTCCTGCAAGCCGCATCTTTGCAGCGCTCCTGAAGTGCCTCTGCCCATTGAAAACAATGGGGCAGCGCCGCCAAACCGCTGTGATAGCGCCGCATAAGCGGCGCTATGCCGGACGTTTTAACCCTTTTTCGGCCGCTAGCAGCGGTTAAAACTGCCCCTGCTAGCGGCCGAATAGCGCCACTAAAACGACAGTAAATCAGTGCTAAAAATAGCGCTGCTTTACTGCCGGCGCCCGCCTGCCCCAGTGTGAAAGTAGCTTAAAATAAAGGACATCAATAATAGTTTTATCTCTATGAAATAAAAAATATATATTTTTTATCTTTTAACCTTAACCCTTAACACATAAACCTCATTTAAATCTGCCATATCAGTGCCCACACAAATACCCAAGACTATATATAGATACCTTTCTTGCTGCCTGTGCCACTGAACACCATTAGACCTTCTTGACAGAAATGGTTTTCCAGTGAACTTCGGGGGAAGCCATTTCTATAGAATAAAGTAGTGTTCTTTAGTGCAGACATTGGGTAAAAATACGAAATGCAGTTTTTTTTCAGGGTATTTTCATGACAGGATGGCTTTAACTACTAAACTTAAGCATTAAACCTAAATGCAATGTAACTAACAGAGGGCCAGGCTGGGGAAGGGGGGCATTTGACCAAATAAAGGTGAGTCACAATAGACATGTTTTCTAACACAACATCTTCTTTTTCCAGGACCACCAGTCACTGAGGGACTTTGTGTGGTACATTTGCTTTGGCCAACATAAAACAGTTGCTACCATGGAATGGCCAGTTGGTTGTGTTTGGCTCAAAGCAACAAGTTCCATGTCTTCCTCCAACTGTAACCTTTAAAGTGGGATGTCAAACAGCTAAATAAACATACAGTATATCCCTTTACAGACCGCCGCACGCCGATATACATTCTAAACTTGAAGAGGAATATCGTTGTTATGGCACCAGCTAGCTGCCATAACCCCGGTATCCGCTTCTTCGGCCGGCGTTCCACTTTCTGATAAGAGTGGTCTCTGTGGCGGATTTGCAGCGAGATCACTTTTATTGGTGGTGGCAAATCTGGGGTCTTTTTGACTCCAGATCTCATATTTAAGAGGTCCTGTCATGCTTTTTTTTTTTTTTTTTTAAAGAACAGTGTAAAAATAAAAAATAAAAGGTAAAATAAATAAGAAAAAAAAAATGTAAACCCGAGTTCGCGTGCAGAAGAGAATGCATACGTGAGGAGCGCCCACATATGAAAACGATGCTCAGACCACACATGTAGAGTATCACCGCGATTGTTAGAGCAAGAGAAATTATTCTAGCCCTAGACCTCCTCTATAACTCAAAACATACCACCTGTAGAATTTTTTAAACGTCGCCTATGGAGATTTTTACTGGTAAATGTTTGTCGCCATTCCACGAGTGGGCGCAATTTTGAAGCGTGACATGTTGGATATCAATTTACTCGACATTATCTTTCACAGAATTAAAAAAAAATTGGGCTAACTTTAAAAAAAAATTGGGCAATGACCACCATTTTATTCTCTAGGGTGTTAGAAAAAAATGTATAATGTTTGGGGGTTCTAAGTAATTTTCTAATAAAAAAATACAGTTTTTAACTTGTAAATAACAAATCTCAAAAAGAGGCTTGGTCCTTAAGTGGATATGTTACCTACCAAAGATTTGTAGTTCTGTCTATCTAGCCCTAAGATTTACAAATCTCTGTCACCTAGCACAGCCCTGTATGGCAAGACAGAAGGCTCTATTTTTCTCTGCTGCAGTTAAGTAACACTTATGGGTCATATCTCTTCCCTAGCTTGTGGCTGGACAATGAGAGAAGCAGATTGATAACCATATTCCTTGACAATATACAGTATATACAGCGCTGACCTGTGACATACATTTTTAAAAAGCAAACGTGTATCTCATTTATATGTATAAGTGCAAAAGATTAAAGTGCTATCCAAAAAAGTCTACAAAAAGTGTCCCAGTTCTCAAAAATACTTAAATAAGTGTCAATGTGCTATGCATATAATAAAAAGTGGTATAATGCTGTGTAAAGTAGTTCATAATTAATCTTCAAAATTTGGCCCAAAAAATTGGCAAATCTTCTTTAAAAAGTGTCACCGTGCCATGTAAACAATTTTCAATGTGTCCAATCTGACAATAACATGCTCCAATGCCCCACCTTTGCCACACAGGAGAGCTCACCAGATTTCCAGGGCTAACGACTCCCTTTATACTCCTGTGTATTAGCTGCAACCGAGTGTCACACACCAACACTATGACACGGGTGGAGGAGTGTGAATCACATGCTTCTCCATACCCAAAGGTACTGTTTTTTTCTCTTGCAGTCAAATAGGGTAAATAAATACTGCTGGTGAGACCAGCATAAAAGGGAACCAGGTTTTCTTTAACCCTATCATAATGGAGAAAAGAGTTATGCCAAAGTTGTCCAGCATTTAATTTATGAAAATAAAGATATTTTAAATGTTTTTTCCAATAATGCATACATTTTTCATTCTCATTTTTAAATACACAATTACATACATTTTACTATTTTGCAAGATACTTTAGATTACTTCATGCAGAGTTGCTAGAAGCAAATGTATATTTAAACTGGGTGGACTGTGTGAATCTTTCGAGTGAACTGATATATTTAAATTCCCCTGAATATGTGCATATCTGCTAAAAATTATGCAGTTCAGGATTCTTGATTGCATGGGATTCTTTTCAGATGACAACAGTCAGCATGCATGTGAATAAGAAGAATCTGAGAACTGCAAGAATCACTGCACAATTTTCTCTTCTCTTGTACAGAGCAGAATCTGCCCAGTTTTCATCCTGTGTGAGTATTATAAATGCACTCCATTAAAGTTAAAAAGCTTCCTCATCAGTGGCAGCTGGGGCTCAAAAATTTTGGGGGGGCATAAACAAACTGAAAAATACTGAACCTACCCCATCAATTGCAGCCTTACTGTGCCCATCAAATGCAGCCACTTGTGCCCATCATATGCAGCCACTGTGCCCATCATATGCAGCCATGTGTGCCCCTCATATGCAGCCATGTGTGCCCATCATATACAGCCACTTGTGCCCATCATATGCAGCCACTTGTGCCCATCATATGCAGCCATTATGCCCATCAAACGCAGTCACTGTGCCCATCAAATGCAGCCAGTTATGCCTATCAAATGCAGCCACTTGTGCCCAGCATATGCAGCCTCTTGTACACATCATATGCAGCCACTTGTGCCCATCATATGCAGCCATTGTGCCTTTTAAATGCAGCCACTGTGCCCATCAAATGCAGCTGCTTGTGCCCATCATATGCAGCCACTTGTGCCCATCAAATGAAGCCACTTGTGCCCATCAAATGTAGCCAATTGTGCCCATCAAATGCAGCCACTTGTGCCCATCATATGCAGTCACTTGTGCCCATTAAATTCAGTCACTTGTGCCCGTCAATGCCCGTCAAATGCAACCACTTGTGCCCATCATATGCAGCCACTGTGCCCACCGGCCCCCCACTCGCAGTGCTCGTGGCTCTGGAAGCACCCCCAACCCCCCCACGCGTGGCTCTGACAGACCCTCTGGCACTTATCGCCAGGCAGCAGCTCCTCTCCAAGTTCACCAGAGCAGCGGTGACCTCCGCTCCAGCGTGTGTCTCCTCCGCTCCTCTTCATATGTGCCTCTGGCTCTAATCAGGGGCTTCAAAAAGTACCACCCCCTCCCGCCCCCACCATAGGAATCCATGCATCCGGTGTCCTGAAAGGGGCCGGGCGCATGGATGGGGGGAGGGAACCCGTGCACCCACAATGCACGGGCCACCACTGTTCCTCATTCACTGTATTGTAAATTGTCTTTTCCAAGCAGGCATCTGCTAAACATGCATAAGTACTGTACATTGCAATGACACAAGGTAGATGCATACTCAGCAAGATCAGCTGATAGACATGCATGCCCATGAATCCATTTATTTCTCACAGTTACTGTTAAAATGCATTTCTTGTATTACAGTCTAAGCAAGTGCTGTGTAAGCTGACATATATAACAAGGACATTGTGCCACTGAATAGTTTTATTCTACATAAAGAGGACTTCGTATTAGGCAGGCCAAGCACTCTGTCATCCTAAAGCTGCCACCTCATTATTGTGGAACCTCAACTGAATTTAAAATCCGCTACTTAGAGCTTGGCAAAGTAATTTCATTAAATTCAGCTGCTAAAACCAAGCCTTAACATCAAGAAAAGCACAAGAAGAAATGCAAAGAGCTCACACATTAGCACGGTCGGAAGAAAGAAATGCTTAGACTAACAGCTGTTGCGGTAAATGTGTTTATCTCCAAGAAGGAAGGAGTGTCAATAAGAAAGTATCTCTATGTACATTACTCCAATTACTGAGCAACATCTGTGACTTAACAATTATGTGTGACAACACAAATAAAAGTGTATCACCTTATCAGAATCACAGCAGTGTAAAACAATGCAATTCATGTTTTCTCTGTGATCCTACAAGAAAGGAATAAATACAAACTCATCCATGCATACACCAAACAAAATAAAGCAAGATTTTAACATTTGACCATTTTAAAGAATGACTAGAGTTAAAGGGAAACCATAATGGTTTTGGGCTTGTTTTGATAGATTTTTTAAGTTCTTAAATGTTTTCTCTGATGCTGTGTGCCTTTTCTGTATATAATATATTCTGATTTACATATAAACATTCAAAGGTTGCACTTTTAGTGCACTTACCCTTAGTGGGTTCTGATGCCCTCCATAGCATCCTGGGCAAGTTACATACTTACCTGTCCCCACATTCTAGGTACTGCACAGCCTCTTGCTGAAGATACACAATGTTGGGTCCTGCTCCTCCCATGCATGAAAGCTGCAGTCTATAGTTTATTACTGTGGGACAACATTTATTTGACTTACTATCTAATTATTATTATTATTATTATACAGGATTTATATAGCGCTGACAGTTTACGCAGTGCTTTACAACATTAAGGTAGACATTACAATACAATACAATTCAAGACACGGGGAATCAGGGGGCCCTGCTCGTTAGCGCTTACAATCTAGGATTTTCCATGACTTCAATTAGAATAGCATAACACAGGGTCTGATGATGGTATAAGTCACAATTACATGTACAGCATATAGTAAGCTGGCACAGTACAGGGCCTGATGAGGGCAGAGTACAGGTACAGTGTATGGTAAGCTGGCATAGCATAGAGCGTACTATAAAACAAAGAAGAGAGGGTGCACCAACCTTGCACATTACCCAAGTGGTATCTCATAAATATATATTGAAAGTGACGAAAGCATTTCAAAGTCCATGGTAAAATCAAAAGCAACCGGGTCACCAAGACGATTCCCAGCAAGTCAGAGGATCTTCAAGATGGCTGCCGCGTTTCAAGGGGAGATCCCCTCTTCCTCAGAGCCACTAGCATAGGGTGTGATGAGGGTAGAAGGCATGGGACAGGTACAGTGTATGATATCTTTTCAAAAGTGAAGGGCTTGTTGATAATAGAGGGAACAATGCAGATACAGTATGTGGTAAGCCAGCATAGCACAGGGTGTGATGACAGCAGAGGGCATGGGACAGGTAAAGTCTATAATAAGCTTGCAAAAGTGCAGAGTCTGTTGGGAGCCCTAAAATTGGCAGAGATGTCATGAGAGAGGTCTCCACCAATCAAGAGGTGAGCAGAGGTAAGCGAGTGGCATGATGCTGCATCCAGTCAGTACTCAGCATAGAGCCTACTTGCCAGGGCCTAACTCACAGGCAGCTCCTGCTGGGTCATGCTGGCTCAATGGGGCCTAAACAATGTAATGCATGTACCCCCTATCAGTGGCCCTGATTGATGAAGTCACCTCCTATATTTATCATACTCACAACTTCTCTTTAAAATGTAGTTATATGCAAACTGACCTAGCCTTCTTCACAAAAATCCTCATGCACACTTGTAGGTAGAGCAGGGACATGTCTAACCAAGGCTTTCAGATTAAGGAGTGCACTGGACAATGCGGTCAAATTCTGGCACCTGTTGTAATCCTATACAGACTTGCTGCACATCAGCTGTAGCAAGAAAGTGGAGGTAAGACCATAAAATGGAGATTGTTGGGACAACATTTATCTGACTATCTATTTCCATGACTTAAATTAGACTTTATTCAACTTGATCAGGTGTTAGTACTTCAGATCCATATTTTTTATTTAGAATTGTCATGAAATCCTAGAATTCCAAAATTGAGCTTTGTAGCTGCTGCAAATACTTGACTTTTAGCACTGTGCAGAGGACACCAAAGATTAAACCAATGGACAGTGTTTGGTGCTATGGTGCGATTGCAGTGTAGGAACTTCTATTCAACATATTATCCCATACTCTGGCCGAAATGGAGAGTCATGCCGCGTACACACGATCAAACAATCGGGTGGAAAAGTCCGGCAAACTCAAGTCCGCCAGACAATCCCCCCGTGTGTAGCCTCCGGCGTACTTTTTTTACCCAAAAGTACAGCGGACTTAGAAAGTGGTTTTGCACTCCAATCTTCCCACCGGACTTGCATTTCGGCGGACAATCTGGCCGTGCGTATGCCAGTCCGCCGTACTTTCGAAATGAACGGACTTTTCCCACCCGGAGAAAAGTTCGCTCATTTTGAACACGTCTCCAGGTAGGCGGGGCCCACGAAGGATGCCTCGCTAGCACCGCCACCTAAAGGGGAACCCCAATGCTGAAAAAATCGGCGTGGGAGCCCCCCCCAGGTCCACATCAGACCCTTGTCCGAGCACGCTACCCAGCCGGCCAGGAAAGGGGGGGACGAGCGAGCCGTACCAGGCGTGCCCTCAACATGGGGGGGTGCCTTGGGGAAGGGGGCCGCGCGGCCCCCCCACCCCAAAGCACCTAGTCCCCATGTTGATGAGGACAAGGGCCTCTTCCCGACAACCCTGGCCGTTGGTTGTCGGGGTCTGCGGGCGGGGAGCTTATTGGAATCCGGGAGCCCCCTTTAATAAGGGGGCCCCCGGATACCGGCCCCCACCCTATGTGAATGAGTATGGGGTACAATGTACCCCTACCCATTCACCTGTAAAATAAAGTAAAAAAAACACAACACACAAGATAAAATAGTTTATTGCACAGCTCCGGGGGTCTTCCGTCTTCGGAGGTCTTCTCGCCGGACTCCTCCGCTATCTTCTTCTAGCTCTTTTACTAGCGGAGGAGCCCCGGCTTTCTTCCTCCGGTGATATCCCTATATAAGTCGCTGCGCGCCCCCGGCCCCGTCATTGTGAGCGGAGGGAGCGACAAGGCAACATCTGAACAGAAGAACAGAAGGCGGCGAAGACAGCGGCGACAGAAGACCGGGCCACCGCCTGTAAAAAAGCTATAAGAAGGCGCGGTGGCCCGGCAGAAGAACCGAAGAGGGGGACAAGACCCCCCAAGTCGGAAGAAGAGGGCGGCAGTGAGAAGGAAAGCAGGGGCTCCTCCGCTAGTAAAAGAGCTAGAAGAAGACAGCGGAGGAGTCCGGCGAGAAGACCCCTGAAGACGGAAGACCCCCGGAGCTGTGCAATAAACTATTTTATCTTGTGTGTTGTGTTTTTTTTTTACTTTATTTTACAGGTGAATGGGTAGGGGTACATTATACCCCATACTCATTCACATAGGGTGGGGGGCCGGTATCCGGGGGCCCCTTAATAAAGGGGGCTCCCGGATTCTGATAAGCCCCCCGCCTGCAGACCCCGACAACCAACGGCCAGGGTTGTCGGGAAGAGGCCCTTGTCCTCATCAACATGGGGACAAGGTGCTTTGGGGTGGGGGGGCCGCACGGCCACCCCTTCCCCAAGGCACCCCCCATGTTGAGGGCACACGGCCTGGTACGGCTCAGGAGGGGGGCGCTCGCTCGTCCCCCCCCTTTACTGGCCGGCCGGGTAGCGTGCTCGGACAAGGGTCTGATGTGGACCTGGGGGGACCCCCACGCCGATTTTTTTGGCGTTGGGGTTCCCCTTTAAGTCCATACCAGGTGGCGACGTCTCCTTCGCGGGCCCCGCCTACCTGGAGACGTGCTCAAAATGAGCGGACTTTCCTCCGCGTGTGTGGGCGAGTCCGTTCATTTCAAAAGTACGGCGGACTTAGTACGCCGTATTAGTCCGCTGAAAAAGTGCCGTGTGTGGGCAAGTAGCCCGTTCGGAAAGTCCAGCGGACAGTAGGACGGGAAGTCCGCCGGACTAAGTCCGCCGGATAGTCGGCTACGTGTGTACGTGGCATTACATTGAAAAACAGTGTTATCTACAAGCCACCAAATAAGATGTAAGACCCTAGAATAATTATAACTGTTAGAAATTCTGTATATAGACCTAAAGAACAGACAGTGACACATGGGCTTTGCTGCGTAACTGGAAACAGAACTAGGAACTTTTATTGTACGGAGAAAAGACATAGAGTTTAACCAGAACCAAACTTATAAACACTGTCATCTACTGGCTGAAGAATATATATAGTAGTTGTTGTACAAAAATTGTATGAACTATGTATTCCAACACCCCCACTCAACAACTACTCCTCATATTAGTTCCATCTCCGATCAAAGTTCTATAAATATTTTTCTTGTAATTGGTTTTGTCAAAGCTTCTGATTCACTTTTGTTTCTCATGGGTTGAAAGTCTTGCATCTCATCCCATGAATTTGGCTTTGGTTTTAATGCTACACAAGCAACATAGGACAGACGTTTGGCTGGGATGCCTTTAATTCTTCTGGTGGATTTCCTGATTAAAGCCTCTTGTGGTGTGGTTTCTTCTTTTACAGTGTTTGAGACTGCATTCATTTCTATCTCTGTGTCAATTTGGGGTAAATTCACAAACGTTTACCGCATGTGATAATGCATTTATGTGACTCATTTGCATAAATTATTGCATGCGGTAAATTAAGACTACCGGTAATTCAGGAGAAAAAAAAAAATAACGATTGTATAATATTATTATACATGGAAAAGACATAGAGTTTATTCATAGGTGCTAATTCAAACCTATAAAAACTGCCATCTACTGGCTGAAGAATATATTGTAGTTTTACAGAAATAAATGATCAATGTATTCCAACAATAACTATTTTTGAAGCAGGCAAGGAATGCTATTGTCTAGACAACTGCTTTCTTGATGGTCAAGCAATGGTATTTCAGATCCTAAAATCATCATTGCATCTCTGTAGTACACTATAACCACCTAAATTGATAGATGGTATAGCACCATACAAGGTATAATAAATAATCTGGTAATTAAAATATTATATGATGTATTATATCTACTATGGTATTATACTCAGTGATGTAAGCAGAGAACCTTGGAGTCACCTCTGCACTGCTCCCGGGCACCATAAAACCTCTGGCTAGGTGCAAATTAGCGAACAATCCACATAAAAAAAATATATCATTGTGTGGAATTGTTTTAATTTTAACTATTTATTAGGTTGATTTACTAAAGCAGGTAGAGCACAATCACTAGCAAATGAAATGTTTAGCAAAGTTAAAGGAGAAGTAAACTTACATCTTTAAGAGTTTGCCTATAGGTAAGCATATAATAAAGCTATAAGTAGTGTAAAAATCTTCTAAACTTGCACCGTTTAGGAGATATTTACTGTATATGCAACCAGTGAAATCACTGGTGCATGTGCTGTAAAGGAACGGTCACCTGCGCCGTTTCTTCAGAGCCCTGTACTGTGACCATTGGCTCCCGCACGCATGTGCGGGAGTGATGTCACCGTGGCTTTGGCCAGTCACAGAGCCGAAGAGAGTCCATGAACCCGGAAGGAAGACTGGGGGAAGATGGATGCCATCTCCAGTGATGACATTACTTCGCTGGAATGCTTTGTTTTAAGGTAAGCTTAACATAATGTGCTAGTATGTGATGCACAATATTCCTTTGCTTGCAGGTGAGAAAAAAAAAGTTCCACTTTAACAATTACCTAGTAAACTCAGTGCATCCCTGAGAAAGTGAAACTCTGTTCATCCAATTGTTTGCAAAGAAATTTGAAACAATTGGGTGAACAACGTTCCATGCTATATATGGGCTCCACATACGTTATGGTGAAATTCCCTATACCCAGGAAAATCAAACCATACTTCTGTAATATATTGCTGTCAGAAGCAATCCAGGAATACAGTTCTTGTTCTGACTCAACTACAAGGCAATAAACTTTATCTCCAGCTTCATATAGGGCTTATAGGACCTGGTGACCTTTTGTATCCCTTGCATCAATTCAGACAGCTTAACTCAATGAATAAACTTACTGTTGAGGAGACAGACAATGAAGCTTTTTGAATGTTCAGTTTAATGAAGGATATTCATAGGTAGAAAAACATTAATGTTGTTAACCACATGGAAAGATGATTACAGCATGGTGGAATACTGAGCAATGAACCAGAGAGAAAAAAGGGGAGGGGATATAGAGAAATACGGTGAGAGAGAGGCTTCAGCTTTGGCAGTGGCAGGTGGCTAAAAGACACAGAGCAATAATAAAGCAAATAGTGTAACACAACACTCCCCGTCTGGAATCTTTAGATTTCACAAGCTTAAATTTTATATATATATATTCAATAAGTCCAATACTGATAACTGTCCTGGAACCTGTAATGAAAAACTTGCAATAAGCAAACATAAACATAAGTTCAACAGGATTGAAAGTAGTAATCCGACAGATGATGTCTTCAGAGAATGCCAAAAGTTCCAAGTAGAACCTGTAGATAGCAGCAATGTACTCCCAACAGCATGGCAAGTCCTTGCATAAGTCACTCACCTGGCAAAAGGAGTACTAACTGTGTAATTGGTCAAGTAAAAGTTCATGTCGATCCTCCTTTGAATACCTTGACCTTTACCTTCAGGACCTTGTCCTTTAGAAGGAGATCTCCAACATAGGTGAAGGGTGGATCTGTATTTAGGCAATCAGCTGGGAGACTTGCCATTTGTTGCTGTTGATGTTTTCCTCATAACTTGTGGCACTTGACGCACATGAAGAGCAGGGAGGAAATGCCCCTCTTCATACCAACTATTGACAAGCCAGCTGTCCTGATGGCACCTCCTGTGAACTGACGGCTTTGGTGTTGCACCTGTTCATGGTGGTGACGAACCAGAGGAGTAGTAACATAATGTTGACCTGGTATGATTAAAGGATTTTGTTCTTTGCTGCATAGGTCGGGTTTCACAATATGCCCACCAACTCTCAGCAGATGATTGGTGTCAACTACATGGTTTAGACTGAAAAGTGAAAAATGTTTTTAGGCAATTCGATTCCATTTCTGATTCTCCCAAATTTCTCCTGATGCACCTCTTGTTGCACACAACAGATAATTACCTCTTCTGTAAGTGCAATATCTGCTGCTAGCACAGCTGTACAGAGTTCAAGTCTTGGTATGGTATGTGCAGGTTTGGAAGTGAGTTTTGCCTTGCCTAGGACAAAACAACAGTGTGATTTTCATTCATTTCATAGGTCTTTAAAGTGGTAGTAAACCCATCGAAGAGTTAAAAAAAAAAAGGCATGCCGGGAATGCTAACTGCACATTGGCTGTGCTCTCAGCCAAACGATCAAACCATCCAATGGCTGGTGTCATAACGGATCACATGTGCAGCACCAAGGCAGTTGAAGATTAAACAGAGGCAAAGATGGCAGCTTCCTTGGCTGAAAACGATAGGGGAATTTACTTCCACTTTAACCACTTCAGCCCCAGAAGATTTTACCCCCTTCCTGACCAGAGCACTTTTTATGATTCAGCACTGCGTCACTAACTGACAATTGCGCAGTCATGCTACTATAAACAAAAAAAGAGCGACAATTTTGAAAAAAATCTATATTTTTTACTTTTGTGCTATAATAATTACTCCCAAAAATATATATAAAAAATGTTTTCCTCAATTTAGGCCAATATGTATTCTTCTACATATTTTTGGTAAAAAAATTGCAAAAGCATATATTGATTGGTTTGTGCAAAAGTTATAGCGTCTACAAAATAGGGAATAGTTTTATGGCATTTTTATTATTATTATTTTTTTATTAGTAATGGCAGCGATCTGCAATTTTTATCATGACTGCAACATTATGGTGGACACATCGAACACTTTTGACCCTATTTTGGGAACATTGCCATTTATACACTGATCAGTGCTATAAAAATGCACTGATTACTGTGTAAATGACACTGGCAGGGATGGGGTTAAACACTAAGCGGGGATCAAGGGGTTAAGTGTGTCCTAGGGAGTGATTATAACTGTGGGAGGGATGGGCTTCCACTCACATGACAGTGATTACTGCTCCCAATGACAGGGAGCAGTAATCTCTGTCATGTCACTAGACAGAACGGGGAAATGACTTGTTTACATAGGCATCTTCCCGTTCTGCGGCTCCGTGACACATGGAGTCTGTGGGTTCCATGAGCATGGTCACACTGTAAGCGGCAAGCCCCGCCAATTAAAGGGGGCGTACAGGTAAGCCCATTTTACCACCGCTGCCATTGTGCCAATGTATATCAGCGTGCAGCGGTCAGCAAGTGGTTAAGTAGGCTACTGCAGCAATAGCTTCAACTGATGCATCTGAGAAAATATGAATCTCTCTACAGCGAGCAGTTGAAATGGAAGTTGGAATATAGCAACATGAGATTTTAAGTTTTTCTAGTGACCTCAAAGAATATCTCCACCTTTCCCACTTGTTTTGTTTCTCGCTAGGTAAAGGAGTATCCCATTCTATGTTCCAAGTAGATAACTTCGCAAAATCTTGAATGGTAACTGGAGCAATGGAACCCAGAAGGTCATAGATGCTGTTCACCACTGACAGGACTTCTCTCTTAGTGAAGGGTTTGTCACAAGTTGATACTTGGAAGGTGAATGTGTCTTGTTTGATGTTCCACAACAAACCCAGACTTCACTGTACAGGAGGCACATCTGTACCCAAATCAAGTTTTTCTTAGACTAGTGGCATAGACCTCAGAGTGAAAGGCATTCATTAGTTCTTGGCTGTTAGATATAATCTTGTGAAGGCGAAGGTTTGCTACAGACAGCATCTCCTTGGTTCTAGTGAGAAGATCGAATGCTTCTTTAG
This sequence comes from Lithobates pipiens, assembly GCF_037356315.1. NCBI lineage: Eukaryota > Metazoa > Chordata > Amphibia > Anura > Ranidae > Lithobates > Lithobates pipiens. The sequence goes on along the minus strand of NW_027507685.1, from coordinate 19,450,793 downwards.
TGGTTGGAAAGGAATTGAATGCATTGTCAACAAAGAAGTTTCTTTCAACAAATTGACAAGTATCAGATCCCTATTCTTCTCCAGCCTGAGCTGTACTCCTTAGCACATAAGTTGCCATTACAGGGGAAGGACTGTTATCGAAGACATTTACCTTCATTTGAGAATTTATCACTTGCTTGTTGATGTCATTGTCTTTGTGCCATGGAAACCTGAGGTAGTTTCTGTTGTCTTCTCTGACAATGAAGCAGTAAACATTTGTTGAATGTTGGCCATTACTGCTATGGGCTCTTGTCTGAAGCAAATCAAAACTTCTATTAGACTGTTGTTCAAGTTAGACCCCGTAAGGAGAATGCTGTTAAGAGAAACACCTTCATGCTGAGCACTGGAATTAAAGGCAACTCTGATATGGTTTGGTTTCGTGGCTGATACACGCCAAAGGATGGAAGGTACCAGCATTCTTCTACCTTTTTTTAGTGGGGTGCAGGTTCTGCATGGGCTCTGTAAAATATAGTTTGCATAAAGTCCACAAAGTGCTTTTGCATCTCCGGTTTCCTGCCTAAGTTGCGTTTTAAGGAGGAGAATCTACTGATGGCAATCTATCTCTTGGAGACAAAAAGGTAGGGGTGCTACGCAATTATTGGAATTGTCTTGAAAGAACTCATTGTCCATTACCTTTTTAAATTCTTTGTCTTGCATTGAAGAAGCCAGTATATCATTTTTACTGGTTGCATTAAAGACTGTAGAGCTAAGGTCGTCATCATGGCAGGAGAAAGGGCTTGTGTTACCTGGGATACCATGTTGCCATTCATGACTGGCTATCTTCTCTTTTATCCAGTAGTGATGTGGGCATGGCTCAAAGTAAGTGATTCGGCCATTTGGCAGAAGGTTTGTCTTGAGTGACGAAATGCTAGTAGGTCTCTTAATTTTGCCTATACAGACATTGCCTATGATGACCCAACCTAGACCCATGCACTGAGCAAATGGGGCATCTGGGGGTCCACTGACTTGGCTGTGTACCTTGTGAACTCTAAGCCCTTGTACACACGGTCAGACATTCCGACAACCAAATCCGTCGGATTTTGTCCGAAACTGTTACATACACAAGGTCGGACAAAGTTGTCGGAAAATCCGATCGTTCAGAATGTGATGACGTTATTTCGTTACGACGGGACTACGTTCAGGCTAGTAGCCAATAGCTTTGGTGTAGGAAATTGATCGGAGCATGCGTGGCACTTTGTCCGATCGAAATTCTCTACACATGATCGGACAAGGTCCGATTGGATCATTTTGTCGGAAAATTCTACCGACAAGTTGGAAAACTTGATCCGTCGGATACTCCGACGAAAACAGTCCGATGAAGACCACACACAGTCGGATTATCCGACAAAACGGTCCGATCGGATACATTCCGTCGGAATCTCCGACCGTGTGTACAAGGGCTTAGAATGTCTCTTCTTAACAGAAAAAATAACTGATTTTTGTTAAGCGGCGGTTTCTCATTTGCTATTACCTTCAAGTGAGGGTGATAGAAGGCAGCAGCTGGAGTAAGGATTTCTTCCCTGTTAGCAGGTATCTGAGTGTACTCAAAAAGTGTAGGTGGGGTAACTGTAAGTTTCCTTTGAGAGAAGATACCATGTGTCCATGAGCCCTTCTTCCAGAAACCTCTATAGTTCCACTACAGGTACCCAAGGTGTATGGATGAGCTTCGCCTTTTATTTCAAATAGATCAAACTGTTCTGATTTTGCAAGTGATCTATTTCTCTGATTATCTAAGATAGCTTACGCCTTTAGAGTCTTCTCGTGCTGATCCTTGTGATATATGTTCACTAAGCATATTTTAGCACAGGATTTATCACTGTGGTCTTCTCCACAAACTTCAGTGTAGGATGAAGAAATTATAGTAGAATTAGGCACTTGGTCTATATTCTTCCCGCCATGCATTGACCTGGGAGGAGCGTTAACAGGTTGTGCAGAGCTAGGCTCAAGCGGATGGAGGGCTTGCACAGGTTCTTCAGAGCCACACTCTATGCACTTGATGGACACATTGCAGTCCTTAGCAAAATGTTTTGTTAAAGCACAGCACCTGAAACATACCCCAAATGTCTTTAAAAGCTCCTTATGCTCTTCAAGAGGCCTTTTCCTAAAGCAGATACATTTTTTGAGTAGTAGTAGGTGTGGCTTCTTGTGAATGGGACACTTGGTTAGGGTTTTCAATCTTTCTACTCTGTTTGCACCCACAACTGTGGTAAGAGTGGGAAGGATGTCAGTCTTTTTCTCGGATACTGGGCCTCTGTGGTTCCTATAGCTGCCCTGAAGACTGATACTCTTAGGAAAGGGTGAGAAGAGACTGTATTCACCATAGGAAAAACTTGGATTATTCTTGGTTTCTGCAATTTTCCTGATGAATTTCTAGTGCAAACCATTTCTCTTGCAAACCATGCGGGAGCTTGGAGACGATTGGGTTTACCCCTCTGGCAGTGTCCAGGTAACTGAATCTGGGTAGTTTAGGGTCTGCCTTAGCTTGCTGAAGCTCAAGGAGAAGGTCACTCAGTCTATGGAACTCCTTGTTGCTCTTGCCAGATATCTTTGGGAAGGTTTCAAGAACAAGGCATTTTCTATAGCTTCTGGGCTGCCATAACTTTGCTCTAGTCAATCCCATGCAACTGTGAGGCCTGCTGTAGGATTGTCCATGAAAACTGATCTTAATAGCTTAATACGAGCAGCAGATAGAGGACCAAGCCATCTGATCGGCAGATCAAATTCTTCATCAGCTGTAATGCCAAGATCACTCATTGCAGTTCTGAAGACACATTTCCAACTTCTGTAGTTCTCAGGTTGGTCATCAGAACTTGCAAGACCAGTCTTAGTGAACTCTCTGCAAAGTATGTACCTCACAAACTCTCCTGTTTCAGTTGTCTCTGCCTTTATGCAAGACGTTGTTGGCTGAACATTGTAGTTAAAAGACACAAGGAAATATGGTACAGCAGATGCATTCAGGTGAGTTGCTCCAATGATATGTTGATTTAAGGCTGCACTGATGACAGGAGATTGATGACTTGCTTGCAGCTTACTCTGATGCTCTGTAAAATTAGTTAGGCACACAGGAAACGCACTGGAGTAATTTTGCATGCAGGAAGTTGCTGGAACCTCTTTAACTTGATGCTGTAAAAGAGTATCTAAGTTATCAAAAGCATTGGAGATGATGGAGTGTATACTGCAGTGGCTTAGGACGTCTTTAGTGCATTTGAGGGCATCTTCCATATCTGCTATATTTAGGTTGGTGCTGTCTTTCTCGCTTGCACCTTCATCTGCACTGATAGCTTGCTCTAGGACCTATGCTTTGCCTAACTGCATCATATTTACACTGTTCGTTTAAGTTTTAAATTGCTGCTCTCTGAGTTTCCAACTCTGCTTTTTGACGTGCTGTCTGAGCTTCCAAATCTGCTCTTTGATGTGCTGACTGATTTTCTAACTCTGCTCTCTTTTCTGCATATGCGACCTGCACCTTGCTGGCTTTTGCTTCAGCATGGGCACTAATAAGTTGCTCACTGAATGTTGAGTATCTTAAACTATGGGATTTAGAGGACTTCTTAGAATGTCTGGTGGAAACAGATCTGTGTGATGCAGTGTCCTGTAGCAGCTCTATCTTTGATCCTGCCTTTAATTTGGTTTGCTGGATAAAACTGTCTCTTTCCAGATTAAGATCCTGGAAGCTGTTTAATTCCTCCAGTGAATCTTATGTTTTCATACTTTGTAAGATGTTAATGAACTTGTTGCTGGTAAACTGTTGTTAAATGACGCTCTCTAGTGGCCGTAGTTCACATTCAACAGATAGTGTATTAGATTGAGTAATAACTTTTCCCATAATAGTTTCAAGCTAGTTGTCAATTCAGTTCTTAAAGCTTCATAATTCTCCATTACTTTTCAAGCTGGTTTGACTAAGCATTTGGGTAACTCAGCAGGCTCAGGGTCTTGTGCTGGGGCTGCTGTTTGTTCATATTCAAGCCCTGGTAACTCATGGCAAATAATGACTGAGTGATAAGCAGGACATCTGTAGTTGTGTGGGCTGTAATATGACACCATGGGGCTTGGGCTCAGGTTATAAGGATTACACGTGCTGCTGCAATGAGGACAGTAAATCTTGTTTGTATCAGTACTGTATGCAGAGATCTTGTAATTAGACTGTGAAGCTCTGTTTTTCTACTGTTCTGACTCAACTACAAGGCGATAAACTTCATCTCCAGCTTCATATAGGGTTTATAGAACCTGGTGACTTTTTGTATCTCTTGCATCAATTCAGACAGCTTAACTCAATGAATAAACTCACTGTGGAGGTGACAGTCGATGAAGCCGTTTGAATGTTCCGTTTATTGAAGGATATACATAGGTAGAAAAACGTTGATGTTGTTAGCCACATGGAAAGATGATTACAGCATGATGGAATACTGAACAATGAACCAGAGAGAAAAAATGGGAGGGGGTGTAGAGAAGTACGTTGGGAGAGAGGGTTCAGCTTAGACAGAGGCAGACGGCTTAAAGACAAAGAGCAATAATAAAGCCAATAGTGTAACACAGATCATATCAAAAAATCAGTGTAACACAACAGTTCTGAAGCAGCAGACCTGAAGGCTGGGTTCAGCGAGGTGCATCCAATTGGAATAATATAGAAACTCTCCTTCACCCACCCATGGAAGTGCCATTCTTAAAGTTCAGCTTGAAAGTGTTTTCTGTTGCATAGAATGTAAAATTAAATTTGAATAAACTATCATTTTTTCCAGCCTGATTTATTTCAGTCACTTTCCATTTTGCTCTCTAGATATTAAATGGACACTGTCCCCACACGGTCACTTCTACGCTAAACTCCTGTAAATTAATAGCATCTATACTTACCTTTTTTTTAGCAGTCTGTGTCTTTAAATACCACAACTTTGCTGCTCCTCAACTGTTGCAGGCAATTGAGACCTCTGGTTGTGTGAATACCTACATAGCCTGCTACTTTCAATAATTGTTATTGCTGGCTCAAAGATCAATACAGAACCAATGTACAGGCAGGAGTGGGGTGCCACGGTGTGGTGGGGTGCAGGTGTCCAACGCACTCAGAAGCATGGAATACCGCAACAGCCACAAAGCTGCAAAGTGCTTTTGTTTGATTACACCAGTTACTGGAAAGGTAAATAAGTAAAGTAAGCATAAATATAGGTATAGCTGTTCCAGCACATTGTATTGATAAACTTTAAGATGAATATCTGTGGTGAGATTCTGTAATTACAGTCACTTATTTCAGTGGTATAACAAAAACATGCACCCTAGCATTATTTTTGATGTGCACATGTTTAATAGACTAAACTTTTCAATATTACCAGATATCTGGAAGATATTCAGAATCAGAACCTATTACTTCTGTAGCTCACCTCCTAAGGAGCCACAGATGAACTGGATCCGGCCCACTCCTGCAAAGCCAGGCACACCAAATTTTCACAGGCATTCCAGAGACAGAGAACAGTTTGTGAATTTGTTTTGTTTTGTTTATCGAGGGTTAAAAACTTGGATAGGGATGGGAGGTTATGGGATGCACACTTGATTTCAGTAAAACTTTGGCAACAACTTATAAAACATCTTCTTATATACAGTCTATATACAGTCTCCTTGTCACTCCTTCTGCATCTTCTCCTGTGGCTACTGACCCCAGCACCACCTTTTCAGGCACTGCCAACCCACCTGGCTGCAGCTGCCCCTTTCACTAGATCTCCAGGTTAATTTCCCCACACCAGTCCTCCAGACTGACTCTTCACCAGCCCACTCGGCTGTCTTTCATCAGCCAACCTGACTGACTCTCAAGAAAACTCCTGGGGAAGGCTGAAGACTTAAAGGATAAGTTAACCTTTTTTGCAAAAAATAATAAATGCAGATTTTTTTGCAGGTAAACAAAATGTACATGTATTATTTTTTGGGGGGTTGGGGTTAGCAGGCAGCGGCTGCAGCATTGGGAACATGTTACATGTTCCACCCTATAAAACGGGTGGAACATGCAACATGTTCCCTAAGGTTAACTATCTTCAAGGAGAACTAGCAGCCTCCCCCCTTGTAAGTCCCCAGTAGTGCTGATTTACACACACTGTCCTCTTTCTCCCGTGCCTCCAGGAAGAGCTGTGACAGGATCCTTCCAGCACCTGTGAGCCCCATCCCAAGATCACACCCACAGACTGGGGGGGCCCTGAGGGCCACCAACAGCTTCCTCAGCACGATAACGCCATCTTCCACCCAACTGCCCCTGCTGGTATGGCTCATGTTTATTTATGAGGTTAGCTCTGCTCCCTGCCAGCCCACTCCTGGCGATTGAGTGCCTCATAAATATTCCAGTCAGCTCCTCCTAACCTCCCTCCCACTAGCTCTAGAACATTTTCCGATGTCCCAGAAACAGGGGGAGGCACCAGAAGAGCTGTCAGGATGAGTCACTGAACCCTGACTCAGATTCACATTTCAGGCTTAGCCTACACTACAAAACCTAAACTACATAAAGCACACACTAGAGGGTGCTACACTTCCCATAGTTGCAAAAAAAGGGAGTTCTGTTGGAATGAGATAAAAAAATCCTATACTGAAACACAGGTGGTTTTCATGCATTTTAGCTCTAGAAATAGCTTCTAACTAGTGCCTGAAAACTGTCTCCGCATACATTTCAGTGTGATCTTTCACAGTTGCGAGACTTTCTGAAAAGTCCTGCATGCAGCATCTTTGGGGTGGTTTGGGAGCGATGTATACACGACTCCCAAATTGCCCTGCCCAATAAAATGAATGGGCAGCGCCACTGAAGTGCTTACAAGTCACTTTTAACCCTTTCATCGGCCTGTAGCGGGAGTTAAAAGCTAAGCTAGAGGCTGCAAAGCTAAAACTAGCGGTGCTTTACCGCTGATGCCGGGCACTTTCAATGTGGAAGGATATTAAAAATTCGAAATCACAGAATGGTTTGTGTGTTAGCTATTTATAGTGTGTTACATCATTGTTAACAGAACCTGAAGTTTTTACTTAAATTGTTTATATCTCGTCTAAACCATTTATTCACTCTGGACTTGCAAAAATGTTTTGCGGCATTTGGTTTGGGAATTATTCTACCAGACCTCCTTTCCATAAACATTTCCTAGAATAACTTTCAATAAAACACTACCTATTGTACTGGTGCAATGGGAAAGAGCAACCTGCTCAGCCAATTACTGTGATGTGCTCAAGTTCATACTAATGTCTGCTTGTGCTGCTTTATGGATTATTACAAAGTCTGAGTGGCTGTATTAAATCCCGGGCAATCTAGTATATGAAAACCCTATCACTCTAATGCTTCTGCTAAGCCACTTAATTAAAATGTTTTTGTGCATTTGCATCAATTTGATTGTACTGGTTTTATTTGTTTCCATTTGTAGGTGCTTTTAAATATGACAGACTGACAGCCAAAAGAGTTCCATTTCAGAGCAGATAAGCAGCTAGGGAAAAATCAGACTCTTATTATTATTATAGCTGGATCTACTCTGCATTGCATGAATTTATGGATTAGAGATGTGTATTCCAAATTTTGTGATCATACAGTTTAGAAAAGTGCACCCTTGAAATGTTCATATGTTGTACTTAAAAATACCACTCATTGTTAGTATTGTGTGATCACTAATGACTTTTGGAGTTGATTCATACTAACTTAGGCAGTTGCTATAGGAACTGCACTTTAGGATTGTGAAACGTAAAGAATAATGTTTATTGGGGCACGTTACGGTGATATGCGGGTGATGTGCGCTGAAAAAAAATATGGTTGGCAGTGCTTTTTTTTCCAGTGCAGCACAGTCATTGCATGCTGGCCAATGGAGGTCAATGTAATGTCAATAATTGGCGCATCAGCACTGCACTGATCACACTGCACACCGTCTGCTGCATTGTAAGGCAGCAGATGGTGTGAATGGATCCTAAGAAATTCTGCCATCGCTAATGTGAATACATATATAATGGATCAAACAGGATACAGGAAATCAGCAGCACTAAAATGCAACAAAGGGTGTTTAAAAAAAAAGTTTTATATTACAGAGTGCTTTAGCAAACTGTAATTAAATTAAGATATTCATATTTTTTTTACCATGCTGCAAAATCAGAAACAGTACCAAAAAGTGGTTACCTATTGTAAAATGTAAATCTTGCCGTTGCTGCTATGATCAGAGTGGTTTGGCAGACTTATGAACAAGCTGCAATAATTCTAGTCGGCGATAACGTCTCTTGAAGTGGAATCTATTCATCACATTGAGTTTCAATAGCATATTTTATTTCTAAACAATTTTATATTTTGAATTTCTTTTTAATCTCATGCACACTGACATATATTAGCTCCTGTGTCCTCAACTGTAAGATCTCGAAGATATTCCTGTTAGAGTTGCCAACTGACCAGGATTCACCCAGACAGTGTGGGTTTTGAATCATTCATGTGTATGGATGAGCCGAACACCCCCCCCCCCCCCCCACCCCCCGGTTCGCACCAGAACCTGCGAACAGACCTAAACTTTGTGTGAACTTTAGAACCCTATTAAAGTCTATGGGACTCGAACGTTCAAAATCAAAAGTGCTAATTTTAAAGGCTAATATGCAAGTTATTGTCATAAAAAGTGTTTGGGGACCTGGGTTCTGCCTCAGGGGACATGTATCAATGCAAAAAAAAGTTTTAAAAACTCCTGTTTTTTCGGGAGCAGTGATTTTAATAATGCTTAAAGTGAAACAATAAAAGTGTAATATTCCTTTAAATTTCGTACCTGGGGGGTGTCTATAGTATGCCTGTGAAGGGGCGCATGTTTCCCGTGCTTCGAACTGTCCCTCCACAAAGTGCCATTTCTGCAGGAAAAAAAGTTATTTAAAATCACTTGCGGCTATAATGAATTGTCGGCTCCCCGTAATACAGAGAACAGTCATTAACCACTTGCTTACTGGGCACTTAAACCCCCCTCAGTCCCAGACCAATTTTCAGCTTTCAGCGCTGATGCACTTTGAATGACAATTGCGCGGTCATACAACACTGTACCCAAATGAAATTTTTATCATTTTTTTCCCACAAATAGAGCTTTCTTTTGGTGGTATTTAGTTACAGCTCGGAGTTTTATTTTTTGCTAAACAAACAAAAAAAGATGCAAAAAAATAAAAATAAATAAATCATGTTTTAATAGTTTGTTATAAAATTTTGCAAACGGGTCATTTTTCTCCTTCATTGAAGTGCGCTGATTAGGCGGCACTGATGGCTGCATTGGTGGGCACTGATGGGCTGCATTGGTGGGCACTGATGGGCTGCATTGGTGGGCACTGATAGGCTGCACTGGTGGGCACTGATAGGCATAGTTAAGGCGGCACTAATAGGCACAGATAAGGCGGCACCGATGGGCACAGATAAGGCGGCACTGATGAGCAAAGATGGGCACAGATAAGATGGCATGGATGGGTGGCACGGATAAGTGGCACGGATGGGTGGCACGGATGGGCACTGATAGGTACCACTGATAGATGGGACTGATGGGCACTGATAGGTGGCTCTGATAGGTGGCACTGCTGGGCACTGATGGGCGGCACTGCTGGGCACTGATGGGCGGCACTGCTGGGCACTGATGGGCGGCACTGGGTCGCAGCACCTTTGAGGCAGATTGTGGGCACTGTGGGTGGCACTGTTGGTGGCACTGCTGGATGGCACTGTGGGTGGCATTGTGGGTGGCACTGTAGGTGGCACTGTGGGCACTATGGGCACTGATGGGGGGCACTGATGGGGGGCACTTACTTTTATTCAGGATGGCACGGCGGTGGGCAGGTGGGCACTGGCAGGGGGCAGGTGGTCAGCTGTATTGCTGGCCGTGATCGGGACTGATGTCCCGATCACGGCCGCCGGTGATCGGCTTTTTTTTTCTCTCCTCGCGCTGTCAGCGCGAGGAGGAATAATAGCCGATTACCGGCTCCGTTTTATCACATGATCAGCTGTCATTGGCTGACAGCTGATCACGTGATAAGGGGTCGGGATCGACCCCTTGCACGGATCGGTGATCAGGCGAGTCTCACGGACTCGCCGATCACAGAGCGCGCCGCGCGCGCCCCTCAGGGGGCGCGCAGGCCGCTCGTATCCGGGACGACGTCAATAGACATAGTCCCGGAAATGTAGGTCCGCGCTAATGCCGTCATTTGGCAATAGCGCGGATCTGTAGTGGTTAAAAGTCATTGATAAAAAAAAAAAAAAAAAAGCGTGGGGTTCCCCCAAATTCAATTACCAGGCTCTTCAGGTCCGGTATGGATATTAAGGGGAACCCCGCGTCAAATAAAAAAAAAATGATGTGGGGTTCCCCACAAATATCCATACCAGACCCTTCAGATTTAGGAGGCACTCTGATGGGCACACCAGAATAAGGGGGCACTCTGATGGGCACACCAGAATAAGGAGGCACTCTGATGGGGACACCTGATGTAAGGAGGCACTCTGATGGGGACATCAGATTAAGGAAGCACTCTGATGGGGACACCAGATGTAAAGAAGAACTCTGATGGGGCACCTGATATAAGGAGACATTCTGATGGGGACACCTGATGTAAGGGGAGAATCTGATGGGGGCAACTGATCTAAGGGGGCACTCTGATGGGGACAGCTTAAATTAGGTGGCTTATTTTCTTTTGCTTGAAATATGAATGTGATTGACCTACTTTTATGTTATATTAGAGTGCAATTTGAACCTCAGCTGGAAGAAAATTTTAGTGATCAGAACTCCTTGAATTTTAATTTATCACACCTGCCCTAGGTAGACATTTGTGAATTTCAGAAATGCATGCAATGTTGCATGCAATCCTGCAATGCACAAAAACACACACAGCCCTTTTGCAGGTGTGCAGTGCTGACATTAGGTCTTAATGGCATAACCACACACCTTCGTTTTTTGCGCTCCTTCACCTTCAGCAAAATGTATGGTAAAAAAGTACCATGCAGTTTAGTACAGCACGGGTTTAAATCTATTTGTATTGCATTTAGTTTTTCATTGGTTACATATATTACAACTTTTTTTTTTTTTGCCTTGCACCGCTAAAGTGTTCGGATTTGGCTTGAAAAAAAAAGGTGGCAACCCTACCACAGGCTTCATATACAGCTGCAATACAAGTGAATGTTTGTACATGTCCATACTCATGTAAACTTTAAACGTTCCTGCATCAGTGTTTGCTTGCACATGCACACACGGCATATTTCCCCAAAAGTGCCCCTTTTGCATTTGGGGAAATATACCATACATGCATGTGTGTGTAAAAGCCAATTCAGAAGAGCTCAGCGTCTACATAAGTATGACCACAAACAGCTAGTCTCCTATATTGTCAGCTGTATGTGGCACCTGCAACTCCCTAAGCTTGGGAAATCTCACTGGATTTTACACTTGAGGAAACAGGTGCTAATAATATCTGTGAGCACCTTATATAATAAAATGATGGATTGAGTCCAGGTTCATTTAGAGAATATGACAGTTATCTTTATCTTGCTACTTGTTAAAGATAATCTTCCTTGAGCTAAACATTATGCCCAGTATATAATAATAATATACCTGTATAGAACCCTGCCTACTGAAATTCCTCATAATATTTTGCAAGATTTGCAAAATTATGTTTGATGTGTTTTCGGAACAATAGTACCAATAGGATCAAAGTGGTTGCAAACCCTTACATACTGTATACTCAGTGAAGTGACTGACCACATGTAATACACAGAGATAAAACAAATTCTCCTACATACATTGTACCTGTCTATCTGCAGTTTTCTCTTCCATACATCTGTTCAAAGTAAGAATTTATAAAGTTTGCCTGAACCTTTGAAAAAGGAGGCAGAGAGCTGAAGTTACACTCTGCAGAGCTCAGTGAGGAGAGCTCTGAGAGCTGATTGGAGGGAAGTAACACACCCCATTTACGCCACACACAGAAACAGAGCTGAGGCTGTCAATCAGCTGGAGCTCCCTTCCCTGTCACCTTTTTTCTCTTAGTGTCAGGAAAACTTGTCAGGAATGTCTCATGCAGATATCAGAGGAACGAAGCAGCAGACAGAAGTTATTTTTATTATTATTATTATACACAATTTATGTAGCGCCAACAGTTTAAGCAGCGCTTTACAATGTATAGGGGGGACAACACAATTACAGTATAGTTCAATACAAAAGGTACAGGAGGGCCCTACTCGTAGAATTTACATTCTAAAGGAAATTACATTTAGAAATGACAGAAATTACACTTAGCCCTTGTACACACGATCGGAGATTCCGACGACCAAATCCGTCTGAGTTATTCCGACGGATTAATTCCGGACGGGGTCCGGAAGTGATGTTGCATACACACGGTCGGAGCAAGTTGTCGGAAAATATTTCCGGCAAGTTGGAAAATTTGGTCTGACGGATATTCCGAGGGAAACAGTCCGAAGCATACCACACACAGTCGGAATATCCGACAAAACGCTGCGATCGGACACATTCCGTCGGAATCTCCGATTGTGTGTACAAGGGCTTAGTGCTCTTAATTTAGGACAAGTACAGACTATAGAGTGATAGACTTTGTTCATCTTTGAGTTCTGAAGTTTGCAACCACTTTGAACACACAATCATAGCACATCACAGAGGTTTTGATCTTTCCTTTTACTATAAAGCGTTCAAGTTAGCGAAATGTGGCAAACTCACTTATCTCAACGCTATTAAATGGGTTGAAGTAACATTGAATATGGTGTATCCGGTATCACTTCTATGAGTGCCACTATGTACTACTAGTGATGGACGAACTTCCGACGGGACGTTTCGCGAACGCGAAACGCGAACGGACACAAACGTTCGCGAAAACGACCGTTCGCCGCGGGCTCCATTGACTTCAATGGGAGGCGAATTTCGCAAACCTTTAGGTCGAATTTGCGGCCACGGGGTAATTATTAGGGGGTAGCACGTAGTCCCACCACCTGGACAATAGCATAATACATGTATGAGGTGAATTTGGGATCGATAACTACAAGCATTTTTTTTTTATTTGGGAAATTGTTCTGACAATTCAGGACTATGGAGCTAATGAAGGCAATGGAGGAGAGGGAAGGTCAGGGACCAGGGTAGGCAAACAAGAGGGTGCAGGAGATACAGAGCACTGACAGCAGCACCGTAATACAGAGCACTGACATCAGCACCGTGACATACAGCGCTGACAGCAGCTCCGTGACATACAGCGCTGACAGCAGCTCCGTGACATACAGCGCTGACAGCAGCTCCGTGACATACAGCGCTGACAGCAGCTCCGTGACATACAGCGCTGACAGCAGCTCCGTGACATACAGCGCTGACAGCAGCACCGTGACATACAGCGCTGACAGCAGCTCCGTGACATACAGCGCTGACAGCAGCTCCGTGACATACAGCGCTGACAGCAGCTCCGTGACATACAGCACTGACAGCAGCTCCGTGACATACAGCGCTGACAGCAGCTCCGTGACATACAGCGCTGACAGCAGCACCGTGACATACAGCGCTGACAGCAGCTCCGTGACATACAGCGCTGACAGCAGCTCCGTGACATACAGCGCTGACAGCAGCTCCGTGACATACAGCACTGACAGCAGCTCCGTGACATACAGCGCTGACAGCAGCTCCGTGACATACAGCGCTGACAGCAGCACCGTGACATACAGCGCTGACAGCAGCTCCGTGACATACAGCGCTGACAGCAGCTCCGTGACATACAGCGCTGACAGCAGCTCCGTGACATACAGCGCTGACAGCAGCTCCGTGACATACAGCGCTGACAGCAGCTCCGTGACATACAGCGCTGACAGCAGCTCCGTGACATACAGCGCTGACAGCAGCTCCGTGACATACAGCGCTGACAGCAGCTCCGTGACATACAGCGCTGACAGCAGCACCGTAAGCAGCCCCAGGAGGAAGTCAGCACAGCACAGGGATGGTGTGATCCCCTCATAATAAGAACCCCCAGGAGGAAGTCAGCACAGCACAGGGATGGTGGGAGCCCCTCATAATAAGAACCCCCAGGAGGAAGTCAGCACAGCACAGGGATGGTGGGAGCCCCTCATAATAAGAACACCCAGGAGGAAGTCAGCACAGCACAGGGATGGTGGGAACCCCTCATAATAAGCAGCCCCAGTAGAAATATGACACCGCTCAACCTCTTCAAAGAGGAGGGTAGGGGCATATAGTACGGTGTGCTTTTTTGGGTCAGGGAAGTGAGCCAAATGAATTAAGAAGGTCTGTGTGCTTGATTCCAAAAATTGTTTATAGACATATACATGGTCTACTGATCACATGTGTTGAATTCCTCCGAGATCCATGCCTCATTCATTTTTAGAAATGTGAGGTAGTTAACACTGTCGTGAGCTAGGCGAGTACGCTTATCGGTCACAATCCCCCCTGCTGCGCTGAACGTCCTTTCGGACAGGACACTGGATGAGGGGCAAGCCAACAGTTCGATTGCAAATTGGGCAAGCTCTGGCCAGAGGTCAAGCCTGCCCACCCAGTAGTCTAGGGGTTCATCACTCCTCAGAGCGTCCACATCGGCCGTTAACCCAATGTAGTCGGACACCTGACGGTCTAGGCGTTCCCTGATGCTGGATCCGGATGACACCTGTCGATGGGTCGGCTGAAAGAATGACCTCATATCCGAAGTCACCAACACATCTTCAAACCGGCCTCTTCTTGCAGGCGCTGTTGGATTGGTACCCGCAAATCCTTCTCTGGGAGTGGGAATTGCTCCTCTGCCAGCGCACGCAAAAGCAGAATGCAGCATTTCTCGAAGCAAGGCCTGGAAGTGCTGCATTCTGACAGCCCTCTGCGACGGCGGTAACATTTCCGCCATTTTGTGTTTGTACCGGGGATCTAAGTACGTTGCCACCCAGTACTGGTCCTTGACCCTCATGCTTTTTATACGGGGGTCCCTATTAAAACACTGGAGCATGAAGGCCCCCATTTGCACTCAAGCGGAAGGTATGTGGTGGTGGTGGTGTTGTTGGTGGTAGTGTCTTTGGGGGTGCACATAGCAGAGAGTGAAGAAGAGGGTGCAGATCGAGAGGATGAGGAGGGTGCAGAAGAATAAGGCTGAGTGAGCCACTCAACCAAGTCTGGTGCGTCCTTTAAAGTAATTGAACGCACCTTCTGCAACTTCCCACTTTGGCTCAAGGCTGTTGCTCCTGCCCTACCCCTACCACCCCTGCGGAAGGGCCTGCCTCTTCCTCTGCCTGTCATTTTTTAAATCACCCTGTGACAAAACTCTTAGTCCCTATACCGCTGAAGGACTGCTGCAGTATAGGGCAGCGGTCAGCAGTAGTGCACGTCAACCCTATGTATTGTGGACCGATAGCGGTCCTTACAGAACAGCAGACTGTACTGCACTCAGGCCTATGTACCGTAGCACCCTATACCAAGTTACCAGTCCTTATAAAAACTTTTGTGGACCAAGCAGGTTGTGTGTTAGTGATTAGCAGACTGTACGTCAGTCCCTATACCAATGAAGGACTGCTGCAGTATAGGGCAGCGGTCAGCAGTAGTGCACGGCAACCCTATGTATTGTGGACCGATAGCGGTCCTTACAGAACAGCAGACTGTACTGCACTCAGGCCTATGTACCGTAGCACCCTATACCAAGTTACCAGTCCTTATAAGAACTTTTGTGGACCAAGCAGGTTGTGTGTTAGTGATTAGCAGACTGTACGTCAGTCCCTATACCAATGAAGGACTGCTGCAGTATAGGGCAGCGGTCAGCAGTAGTGCACGGCAACCCTATGTATTGTGGACCGATAGCGGTCCTTACAGAACAGCAGACTGTACTGCACTCAGGCCTATGTACCGTAGCACCCTATACCAAGTTACCAGTCCTTATAAAAACTTTTGTGGACCAAGCAGGTTGTGTGTTAGTGATTAGCAGACTGTACGTCAGTCCCTATACCAATGAAGGACTGCTGCAGTATAGGGCAGCGGTCAGCAGTAGTGCACGGCAACCCTATGTATTGTGGACCGATAGCGGTCCTTACAGAACAGCAGACTGTAACGCACTCAGGCCTATGTACCGTAGCACCCTATACCAAGTTACCAGTCCTTATAAGAACTTTTGTGGACCAAGCAGGTTGTGTGTTAGTGATTAGCAGACTGTACGTCAGTCCCTATACCAATGAAGGACTGCTGCAGTATAGGGCAGCGGTCAGCAGTAGTGCACGGCAACCCTATGTATTGTGGACCGATAGCGGTCCTTACAGAACAGCAGACTGTAACGCACTCAGGCCTATGTACCGTAGCACCCTATACCAAGTTACCAGTCCTTATAAGAACTTTTGTGGACCAAGCAGGTTGTGTGTTAGTGATTAGCAGACTGTACGTCAGTCCCTATACCAATGAAGGACTGCTGCAGTATAGGGCAGCGGTCAGCAGTAGTGCACGGCAACCCTATGTATTGTGGACCGATAGCGGTCCTTACAGAACAGCAGACTGTACTGCACTCAGGCCTATGTACCGTAGCACCCTATACCAAGTTACCAGTCCTTATAAAAACTTTTGTGGACCAAGCAGGTTGTGTGTTAGTGTTTAGCAGACTGTGCGTCAGTCCCTATACCGCTGAAGGACTGCTGCAGTATAGGGCAGCGGTCAGCAGTAGTGCACGGCAACCCTATGTATTGTGGACCGATAGCGGTCCTTACAGAACAGCAGACTGTAACGCACTCAGGCCTATGTACCGTAGCACCCTATACCAAGTTACCAGTCCTTATAAGAACTTTTGTGGACCAAGCAGGTTGTGTGTTAGTGATTAGCAGACTGTACGTCAGTCCCTATACCAATGAAGGACTGCTGCAGTATAGGGCAGCGGTCAGCAGTAGTGCACGGCAACCCTATGTATTGTGGACCGATAGCGGTCCTTACAGAACAGCAGACTGTACTGCACTCAGGCCTATGTACCGTAGCACCCTATACCAAGTTACCAGTCCTTATAAGAACTTTTGTGGACCAAGCAGGTTGTGTATTAGTGTTTAGCAGACTGTGCGTCAGTCCCTATACCGCTGAAGGACTGCTGCAGTATAGGGCAGCGGTCAGCAGTAGTGCACGGCAACCCTATGTATTGTGGACCGATAGCAGTCCTTACAGAACAGCAGACTGTACTGCACTCAGGCCTATGTACCGTAGCACCCTATACCAAGTTACCAGTCCTTATAAGAACTTTTGTGGACCAAGCAGGTTGTGTGTTAGTGATTAGCAGACTGTACGTCAGTCCCTATACCAATGAAGGACTGCTGCAGTATAGGGCAGCGGTCAGCAGTAGTGCACGGCAACCCTATGTATTGTGGACCGATAGCGGTCCTTACAGAACAGCAGACTGTACTGCACTCAGGCCTATGTACCGTAGCACCCTATACCAAGTTACCAGTCCTTATAAGAACTTTTGTGGACCAAGCAGGTTGTGTGTTAGTGATTAGCAGACTGTACGTCAGTCCCTATACCAATGAAGGACTGCTGCAGTATAGGGCAGCGGTCAGCAGTAGTGCACGGCAACCCTATGTATTGTGGACCGATAGCGGTCCTTACAGAACAGCAGACTGTAACGCACTCAGGCCTATGTACCGTAGCACCCTATACCAAGTTACCAGTCCTTATAAGAACTTTTGTGGACCAAGCAGGTTGTGTGTTAGTGATTAGCAGACTGTACGTCAGTCCCTATACCAATGAAGGACTGCTGCAGTATAGGGCAGCGGTCAGCAGTAGTG
Source organism: Lithobates pipiens (assembly GCF_037356315.1). Lineage (NCBI taxonomy): Eukaryota > Metazoa > Chordata > Amphibia > Anura > Ranidae > Lithobates > Lithobates pipiens. Next base: position 19,433,050 of record NW_027507685.1, on the reverse strand, counting down.
CACGGCAACCCTATGTATTGTGGACCGATAGCGGTCCTTACAGAACAGCAGACTGTAACGCACTCAGGCCTATGTACCGTAGCACCCTATACCAAGTTACCAGTCCTTATAAGAACTTTTGTGGACCAAGCAGGTTGTGTGTTAGTGATTAGCAGACTGTACGTCAGTCCCTATACCAATGAAGGACTGCTGCAGTATAGGGCAGCGGTCAGCAGTAGTGCACGGCAACCCTATGTATTGTGGACCGATAGCGGTCCTTACAGAACAGCAGACTGTACTGCACTCAGGCCTATGTACCGTAGCACCCTATACCAAGTTACCAGTCCTTATAAAAACTTTTGTGGACCAAGCAGGTTGTGTGTTAGTGTTTAGCAGACTGTGCGTCAGTCCCTATACCGCTGAAGGACTGCTGCAGTATAGGGCAGCGGTCAGCAGTAGTGCACGGCAACCCTATGTATTGTGGACCGATAGCGGTCCTTACAGAACAGCAGACTGTAACGCACTCAGGCCTATGTACCGTAGCACCCTATACCAAGTTACCAGTCCTTATAAGAACTTTTGTGGACCAAGCAGGTTGTGTGTTAGTGATTAGCAGACTGTACGTCAGTCCCTATACCAATGAAGGACTGCTGCAGTATAGGGCAGCGGTCAGCAGTAGTGCACGGCAACCCTATGTTTTGTGGACCGATAGCGGTCCTTACAGAACAGCAGACTGTACTGCACTCAGGCCTATGTACCGTAGCACCCTATACCAAGTTACCAGTCCTTATAAAAACTTTTGTGGACCAAGCAGGTTGTGTGTTAGTGTTTAGCAGACTGTGCGTCAGTCCCTATACCGCTGAAGGACTGCTGCAGTATAGGGCAGCGGTCAGCAGTAGTGCACGGCAACCCTATGTATTGTGGACCGATAGCGGTCCTTACAGAACAGCAGACTGTAACGCACTCAGGCCTATGTACCGTAGCACCCTATACCAAGTTACCAGTCCTTATAAGAACTTTTGTGGACCAAGCAGGTTGTGTGTTAGTGATTAGCAGACTGTACGTCAGTCCCTATACCAATGAAGGACTGCTGCAGTATAGGGCAGCGGTCAGCAGTAGTGCACGGCAACCCTATGTATTGTGGACCGATAGCGGTCCTTACAGAACAGCAGACTGTACTGCACTCAGGCCTATGTACCGTAGCACCCTATACCAAGTTACCAGTCCTTATAAGAACTTTTGTGGACCAAGCAGGTTGTGTATTAGTGTTTAGCAGACTGTGCGTCAGTCCCTATACCGCTGAAGGACTGCTGCAGTATAGGGCAGCGGTCAGCAGTAGTGCACGGCAACCCTATGTATTGTGGACCGATAGCAGTCCTTACAGAACAGCAGACTGTACTGCACTCAGGCCTATGTACCGTAGCACCCTATACCAAGTTACCAGTCCTTATAAGAACTTTTGTGGACCAAGCAGGTTGTGTGTTAGTGTTTAGCAGACTGTGCGTCAGTCCCTATACCGCTGAAGGACTGCTGCAGTATAGGGCAGCGGTCAGCAGTAGTGCACGGCAACCCTATGTATTGTGGACCGATAGCGGTCCTTACAGAACAGCAGACTGTAACGCACTCAGGCCTATGTACCGTAGCACCCTATACCAAGTTACCAGTCCTTATAAGAACTTTTGTGGACCAAGCAGGTTGTGTGTTAGTGATTAGCAGACTGTACGTCAGTCCCTATACCAATGAAGGACTGCTGCAGTATAGGGCAGCGGTCAGCAGTAGTGCACGGCAACCCTATGTATTGTGGACCGATAGCGGTCCTTACAGAACAGCAGACTGTACTGCACTCAGGCCTATGTACCGTAGCACCCTATACCAAGTTACCAGTCCTTATAAGAACTTTTGTGGACCAAGCAGGTTGTGTATTAGTGTTTAGCAGACTGTGCGTCAGTCCCTATACCGCTGAAGGACTGCTGCAGTATAGGGCAGCGGTCAGCAGTAGTGCACGGCAACCCTATGTATTGTGGACCGATAGCAGTCCTTACAGAACAGCAGACTGTACTGCACTCAGGCCTATGTACCGTAGCACCCTATACCAAGTTACCAGTCCTTATAAGAACTTTTGTGGACCAAGCAGGTTGTGTGTTAGTGATTAGCAGACTGTACGTCAGTCCCTATACCAATGAAGGACTGCTGCAGTATAGGGCAGCGGTCAGCAGTAGTGCACGGCAACCCTATGTATTGTGGACCGATAGCGGTCCTTACAGAACAGCAGACTGTACTGCACTCAGGCCTATGTACCGTAGCACCCTATACCAAGTTACCAGTCCTTATAAGAACTTTTGTGGACCAAGCAGGTTGTGTGTTAGTGATTAGCAGACTGTACGTCAGTCCCTATACCAATGAAGGACTGCTGCAGTATAGGGCAGCGGTCAGCAGTAGTGCACGGCAACCCTATGTATTGTGGACCGATAGCGGTCCTTACAGAACAGCAGACTGTAACGCACTCAGGCCTATGTACCGTAGCACCCTATACCAAGTTACCAGTCCTTATAAGAACTTTTGTGGACCAAGCAGGTTGTGTGTTAGTGATTAGCAGACTGTACGTCAGTCCCTATACCAATGAAGGACTGCTGCAGTATAGGGCAGCGGTCAGCAGTAGTGCACGGCAACCCTATGTATTGTGGACCGATAGCGGTCCTTACAGAACAGCAGACTGTAACGCACTCAGGCCTATGTACCGTAGCACCCTATACCAAGTTACCAGTCCTTATAAGAACTTTTGTGGACCAAGCAGGTTGTGTGTTAGTGATTAGCAGACTGTACGTCAGTCCCTATACCAATGAAGGACTGCTGCAGTATAGGGCAGCGGTCAGCAGTAGTGCACGGCAACCCTATGTATTGTGGACCGATAGCAGTCCTTACAGAACAGCAGACTGTACTGCACTCAGGCCTATGTACCGTAGCACCCTATACCAAGTTACCAGTCCTTATAAGAACTTTTGTGGACCAAGCAGGTTGTGTGTTAGTGTTTAGCAGACTGTGCGTCAGTCCCTATACCGCTGAAGGACTGCTGCAGTATAGGGCAGCGGTCAGCAGTAGTGCACGTCAACCCTATGTATTGTGGACCGATAGCGGTCCTTACAGAACAGCAGACTGTAACGCACTCAGGCCTATGTACCGTAGCACCCTATACCAAGTTACCAGTCCTTATAAGAACTTTTGTGGACCAAGCAGGTTGTGTATTAGTGTTTAGCAGACTGTGCGTCAGTCCCTATACCGCTGAAGGACTGCTGCAGTATAGGGCAGCGGTCAGCAGTAGTGCACGGCAACCCTATCTATTGTGGACCGATAGCGGTCCTTACAGAACAGCAGACTGTACCGCACCCAAGCCTATGTACCGTAGCACCCTAGACAGACCAAGTTACCAGTCCTGATAAAGAGCTTTGTGGAACAAGTGAGTTGTGAATGATTAGCAGACTGCAGCAGAAGGGCAGCAGTCAAGTATAATATTCTTTCTATATTTGGAAGAAAGAATATTATACGTGTACAAGCCTATTACCGTACCACTGATACCAGTCCTGAAAAGAACCTTTGTGGAACTAATAGTAACAGCAAGTCTTTAAAATTATCCTCACTGCCTGACACACTGCTTCCTGCCTGTCCCTATACAAATTGGCAAAAAAGAGTAGGCTGGAACGATTAGCTGGAACAGCTCTTTTGTGGACCTGATAGTAACAGCTAATGATGATGATGATGATGATGATGAAGAAAGACTAATCTGGCTGAGCTGTCCCTAAAATAGCAGCATACAGCGCTCTGTCCCTTTATCTAAACTGACAAAAGAAACTCAGGCTGCTGACCTAACACCTATACCAGTCCTGAAAAGAACTTTTGTGTACCAAATAGCTAGCGTTTTCTCTGTCCCTACTCCACACAGGATCCTTTCCCTACAGTGACAGAAGAAAGAATGTAAAATGGCCACCGGATCGGGTGTATTTATAGGTTAGGGGGAATGTCCAAGTGTCCATGAGCTGTCATGTCTCAATTGGTTGTCCTGTAACACATGATAAACGTGTCACGAAAGGTTAAAGTTCTTGTATACATTAAACACGTAAGTCCGCCGGGGCGAACGACGGAAAAAGGCGTTCGAACCCGCGGACGGCGAAAGTCGGAAATTCGCCGCGAAACGACCGCCGGGCGAACCGTTCGGCCATCACTATGTACTACCATCTCCTAACAAACAGCAATATTTTTTCACACTAAGGATACAAAATAAAGTTTATATATAGAGCTTATATACTTAAACCTTGACTTTCTCTAAAACATTATAAAAATATTTGGCCACTTTGCCATTAAAGGGGTGCAAACTTTATGAAATATCACAAATGGTATAATTAAATCCCAGGACAAATGAAGCTACCAGTGTTCTTTGCATACCTACGTCTCAACAGATTATGTTTTCAGAAAAGTCTAAAGTCAATTTCCTTGGTCCAAACATGTCTGGAAATTAATACAATCAAAGTTCAAATAGGTCTAAAGTCATTTTCACGAATTACATGGCAAGCTCAAATCTGTTCTTTCACTTGACTCACCCCTTCCTCACTAGGGAGTATCTCTCCAGTCAGCTTTCCCCAAAGGGAAAAGAAATAGTAGATGCATTAGACTACATGATCCTATGTAAGGTCACTATCTCAACAAATATTCTATTTTTTGCAAACACACGTATGCCATACTCATGCTTACGATAACACTGCCATATACAGAAGTACAGAGGCACACAGCCATTCATGTTAATGACAGGCTGTATGCTGCACCTGGACTTCCTGGGCAGAGAAAATATGGCTTCAGTTAGAATTGGCTAGGTGATCTGTTTGCAAGAGCCCTAATTACATTTTCTTTTAATGGACTTGTTTTTAGATTTGAGATTTTAATAATATTTATTTATAAAACTGATATTGCAATATCTCTGTATGGTTGACGTCCGAGTAAGGTTATGGAAATAATGCAAATAATATGTCTGCTACTGGGAGATACTAGCTACTTGTTGGCAGTCACTTCAATTATAGCATACTGAAATCAGTGATAGTATTGAGATGACTGTTAACAAGTAGTCAAATCTTTCAGTAGCAAAGAGATTTAATGACTAGTGTAGCCCTATATTTAGATAATATAAATACATTAAGACAGAGCAGGACTTTCCAAGTACCTCTGGGTAAATCTGTGGTCAAATCCAAAAAGAAGATGATTTATTGAGCGCATATGTTATACACACAGGGCCGGTGCTACCACTAGGCGGACTAGGCAGCCGCCTAGGGCGCACTGCCGCCTAGGGCGCCCGGCCACTGGTGACCCTCTTCCCTCTCTCTGCAGCCAGTAACTAAGTCAGTCTCAACACAACAGGCAGCCGCTCCCGAGTCCCTCTGTACAGTGTCAGAGGCGCAGCGGCGGCGGAGAACTGTGTCATCCCCTGCGCCTCTGATCATCACAGTGCCAGACTGCTAGTAACCTGTCTGTCTGTGTTTCACTACAGCCAGCTCTGCCTCTCTCTCTGCCCAGTTCCCATATTCTGCATGGTCCGTTCTCCCCTCATAACTCCGCCTCTTCCCCTCTCCTCAGCCTTTCCAGCAATGTCCATTGTCCAGGGCTCGATGCTTTTAGCCTCTACTGTGCGGGCACTCTGCAGGATCAGAGCGCTCTCCCACCGACACAACACGCCCCACATCCCCTCTCCTGGTAAGGGACTTCATGATCTCTGCTGCTGTTTCTTCTCAGCTCTGTTTTCCTCCCAGTGAGGCTGTGGTCACATGTAGTGGAGCCTGGAGAACAGGCACATGTCCCGCATGATGCTGCAGCCCAGTTAGAAGAAGGTAGCTGAAAAATATGTCACCAGGCAAACCATGTGTACTGTACAGGGTCTGAGCCAGAAAACAGGACATCAGGGTGGCTGGGGAACTGCACATACAGAATCCTCACAGTGTGTAGTGGGATTGAGCAGCAGACTATAGCTTTGGGAAGGATGTCCTGTCACTGCTTCAGCGCCCCAACAGGTATGCAGATGCACACAGGTTGGGTGAGACACAACCAGAGTGATGGTAGTATTGCTCATAACATCATGTAATACTGACTGAACTGCACTCTACCCTTTTTTTGGTCCGCAGCAGAATCGGATCGCATGGGTGTTCACACCGTGCAATCCGATTCCTGTCCGAGTTTGCAGATCGCACTGCGATATGCGGACTGATCTGGGGGTGTCATTAAGATTTCATTGACACTCCCAGCAGTCCGCATAGGGCAGTGTGAACTGCCGGCGGAAGGCATGCGATGCGGGAAAACGCAGCGGATTCACGGCGTTCCCGCATCGCTCCAGTGTGAACCCAGCCTTACACTGCTTTCAACTTTGCTTTGTCCGTTTTGCTACCAAACACAGACAGATCATGGATCCACTGCATCCACTTAAAATTCCTTCCAGAAAGTATAAATAAAATTGGACATCCCAGTGATTGTAAGGTTAGGTGGGCAGTCTATACAGATGTGACTCCCCCAGCCTACATACAATAAGTGTGTTTTTTAGTGGCTGATTGTGTGTTAAAACAACATTGTCTTGAGTGGCGGTGTAGAATATTTGATATTTAATATTTATTCTTTTTAGTCATTGTGCCACATTGCTTTTTAGATGGATTTTATTTCATGCTACATCTCACAAGGTAACTTCTTTTATTAGCAGCAGCTATTCTTTATTGCTGCTAAATTTTTTGTATTTTGGAGGGGGAAATCCTCCATAAATGTACAAATCACTGTTCAACCATCTATGATCTGATCTATCATCCCTGATCACTGCCCAGGCCTGGAGTACACAAAGATGAAGTGTCCAGGGATCTGTCCTGTCAATACCACCTGGTGATTGCTGGCATATACAGAGCTGGCCCTCACACACCAGACTTTTAGCCCCAGTTCACACTAGAACGCGGTGCAGGAAAATCACCATCCATGTGCATTTTCCACACCACATTCGGGGGGGGGGGGTGGGGGGGGGCGGCAAAATTAGGTTTCGCCTAGGGTGTCAAATATCCTTGCACCAGCCCTGTATACACATGTACCTATGTGGTATATATACTTTTTTCGATTCCTCTTTTTGGCATTTTAGTCCTCCTATGACTTGCTGGTATCCTATTGTTGGTAGTTATGTGGCCCTAGTGTATCTGTATACTGACCTGAAGATTTCTTCAGGGTAAGAATTGTTTCAGATGATCCAATGTAACCTTGTGTTTTGTGAAATTAATCAATAGGGGCATTTAGCCCCATTGTTCATTGTGTTTAATATGTATCTTTTCTGTTTGCAATTAACATTCTGTACAATAAAATATAAAGGATCCTGAAGAAGCCATATCCTGGCGAAACATGTTGCGCAAATACTGTTGGACGGTATATTTTAAGCATATCTGCTTATTACTTTTGTGAAAAACTTTTTTAGAGAAGATTGTTATATCTATATTTTAAAACATGTTATAGTGTATTATATTGACTTAGACACCTTTTAAAGTCCCTATTCCCAAATGTTTATATGGAGTACAGTATATATTTATTGAGTATGGCAAGAAAATTACCATCGCATGGCATTTCAGTTAATATTGACATACAAAGTAAAGTGGTGACCTGATGGTGATGTTAAAGCTTCTTTATCAAATGAATAGGGAGATCTATTCTGCCTACTGGGAATACATCCCAAAGTAATATAGAAAAAATGGGGTTCCCACGTTAGAAGAAATGGGACTTTAAGGCTGGATTCACACCTATGCATTTTTAGTGCTTTTGGCCTTTTGCAGATTTGCATTACAGAACGTGTTCCATAGGAAACCATTTAAATGGACTGTAGTGCAAATCTGCAAAATGCAAAAAGCACTAATACTGCATAGGTGTGAATCCAGCCTAAAGGCTCAAAGAGTGAACATGTAATTCTATTAAAAAGCTATAGTTTTATTCATAGAAATAAATGATTGTATACACTACACAGAATCAAATTATAAATCAATACATTTAAAAGTGAGGTACGTTGTTATTCATGATGGAATCACATAATGATACTGTTACAATGGACATGCAGAGGTTGCATAAGCAAAATACAATGCGTTTCAGAGTTTTAAGACTCCTAGAGAAGCTGGCATTCTTGCTAACATATTTTTCAATACAAATGGTAACAGTCCACTACCCAATCTTATCATGTACAATGTAATAGAACATATATAAAGAAAATTGTACTGTGAAAGAACTAGAAAGGAGTGTACAGCCATAATGTAGAGCATTGTTAGATAACAATAAGAAATAACAGTTAACATTCTAACCAAAACAGCTGTAATCAGATTCTCCAGTGCCCCATATACACTATGTTATTAGAACGCTGCCTATATGTATATACCAAATAACAACATCTAGCTTGCCTAAAGTGCTCTGAAGCATCACTGTTCTGGACCAGAATGTGTATTGGAAAGTTGGCATAGTTTCTACCAAGTGGACAATTGGACTGGATAATTCAGAGCCTAACTATGCAGACCATAATTTGAAAAATGAAAGACTGCTTTCTCAGGGTATTAGCTTTTTAAATCAACATTAGATGAAATAAAATTGCTTCAATTACCAACAACATGGCAATATGATTTTCTTTGTGGTCACAAGGCAATGGATTTTCAACCTTCTTAAGGGCACCTTACTCCTGCCCCTCTCTCCTGTGTTGAATATATAAGAGAAAGGGCAAAGTGGCCTAATACATGAAACCTGTGTATGATAGCACTGTTTGCCAATACATTGTAATAATAGGATATTGCATCATCGGGTATATAAAATTAGGGCCATCCATATTATTTTTAAGGCAACAGCTGATCCAATTAAAGGGTATGTTAAGGCATGTTAAAAGTCTGAATAGCCCCATCTATAAGTTTAAATTGTATTTCCCTACATTATCCATTACTCACTGACAGTCTGCTTAGTACATAACCAGCCTTGTTGTAAGGATTGGCAGGGTTTCTCAATAATAAGGTTTAAAAAGGCTGCCCACTTAACAATAGATCCTTGTGGCAATAGGGAGGTCCAAACACAAGGCTACCATTAGGGTTGATGCGAACCATGATAGATTCCTTTTGTCTGTGGTTTCTCTAGGACTCAAGTGAGATCTGGTGAATGGTAAGGCTCTGGCAAGGGCCATTATAGGTATATAGAAAATATTTGACTTGGGCATAATATAGTAATTGTGTAGGCGGGACCCTAAACTTATACTGCCAAGCATAGAAGAACACTTACCTTTGTGCCTAATACTTGCCTGATACTCTCTATCCCATTTGATTGCTAGTGTCTAAACACTGAGGAATCAGATCCTTGGGATGTAAGGGATATTAACGGAGAGTTAGGACTTGGGAACTGTAGAATCTTCCCAATCTACTGCCCAATAATGAGAGCGGCATGCAGAAGGAGCTTGTGCTTAATATGTCTGGGTATGTCACCCAGTGGGTTATATAGTATTCCTAATAAGAACCATGGTTCCACAAGCCTGGCTTTGAGCGAAATATTGGTGTGTTTGCCCAAACATAGTCATGACTGGATAATCAAATAATTTATATAGCCATATATTAGGCAAGTCCGCCCCCACAGGGACAGTTGTGAAGGAATCATTTATCTCCTCTAGAGTTTTTTGCCTCACTCCATAACATTTTTATTGAGCTCATCAATGTGCATTTTGATTTCACAGTCCAGTTACAATATGGGGTAGGTACATGACAGCCTGGGCTTAGATGGGTTGAATGGTGCTGAGCATTAGACTAGTTATAGTTGCTTAGTGGCAGACAAGAAGTACTGTGAGGGAGAGCACTGGATTAAAAGTGAATTTTGCTGCAAATAATGTTTTTCGCATGTTTTCTTTTAATAGGTTTTTAATTTTTTTGTGTTATTTTGGTCTGGGGTTCCTTTTTAATTCAATTGTTTTTTATTCATTTTCAACATAGTACATATAATGAGAATATGGTATACAGTAGTTTCTGCTCATGTTTATACATATAACAAAATGTTTTCTGTGAAATTTTAATTACATTTAGAGATCATTAACTAACATTCCATATTAACAGATCATTCTGACTAAAAACAGAAATAAAATGGGAAAGGTCATTATGATGCCGTATATTGACTCAAAGGAGTCAATAAGGAAAGGTTTATAGTTTTAAATGTGCTGGCATCCAGTCAAAACTAAACACAGTAATGCAATGAATTGTGTAAAAGTGTGACTGTCCATACAAAGTGCCAATGTTGCTGAAAAGCAAATGGGACGGTAAATAGTATGGGGGTGTGGAATCCCAAAATAATGCCCCATTCAATTAAGGTATGAATTGTGATATAGTGACAGACATTTGCTTTTTCATTTCATTTATAACCTTCATATATATTTTTTGTGATATGACTCTGTTTGAAAGATGGTTTTAGATATATTAAATATATATATGGTTCATGGATTATCATATGTTTCTGAGTACAAGCCAAATAGAGGCTTGAAGAGCATATCTCTTTGCTCACTTCCTGTTCGCCCCCTTTTGTGGTCTATTTATTGAGAAGCAATGTGAGGGGACACAGCATGCCCCTGTTGAAGACCCTTAGGCCGCGTACACACGGGCGGACTGTTCGCCCAACCTTGTCCGCTGAACAGTGTTTGGGCGGACAGTCCGCTCGTGTGTGGGCTTTCAGCGGACAGTTTCAGCGGACAGTTGGACGGACAAAGTCTTTCGGAAATTCCGAAAAACTGTCCGCTGAAACTGTGTTTGAGCGAACAGTCCGCCCGTGTGTGGGCCTGTCCGCTGTACTTTCGAAATGAGCGGACTGTTCCCGCTCGGAAAGTCCGCCCATTTCGAGCGCGTGTACAGGTAGGCGGGGCCCGCGAAGGAGACGTCGCGGGCTCCGCCGCCTGGAATGGGCTTAAAGGGGAAACCCAACGCCGAAAAAAATCGGCGTGGGGATTCCCCCAAAGTCCACACCAGACCCTTGTCCGAGCACGCTACCCGGCCGGCCAGGAAAGGGGGGCGAGCGAGCGCACCCCCCCTCCTGAGCCGTACCAGGCCGCGTGCCCTCAACATGGGGGGGTGCCTTGGGGAAGGGGGGGCCGCGCGGCCCCCCCACCCCAAAGCACCTTGTCCCCATGTTGATGAGGACAAGGGCCTCTTCCCGACAACCCTGGCCGTTGGTTGTCGGGGTCTGCGGGCGGGGGGCTTATCGGAATCCGGGAGCCCCCTTTAAGAAGGGGGCCCCCGGATACCGGCCCCCCACCCTATGTGAATGAGTATGGGGTACAATGTACCCCTACCCATTCACCTGTGAAATAAAGTACAAAAAAAAACACAACACAGGGGAAAAAATATTTTATTGCACAGCTCCGGGGGTCTTCCGTCTTCGGGGGTCTTCTCGCCGGACTCCTCCGCTATCTGTGTGTAGCTCTTTTACTAGCGGAGGAGTCCGGCTTTCTTCCTCCCCGCCGCCGGCCTCTTCTCCCGACTTCGGGGGTCTTGTCCCCCTCTTCGGTTCTTCTGCCGGGCCACCGCGCCTTCTTGTAGCTCTTTTACAGGCGGTGGCCCGGTCTTCTGTCGCCGCTGTCGTCGTCGCCGCCGCCTTCCGTTCTTGTTCTTCTTCTTGTTCTTCTTCTTCTTCTCCTGGAGATGTTGACTCGACGATCTCTCCGGCCGGAATGCCAGAGCCGCGCTGTGCGGTCACTTATATAGTGACAATGGGGCGGTGTCACATGGTATATGTCACATGGGTTGGTCACATGGTGACCCCGCCCCCTTACGATGTCATAGTCCCCATGTGACATCAACCCATGTGACCAACCCATGTGACATATACCATGTGACACCGCCCCATTGTCACTATATAAGTGGCAGCGGAGCGTGTCCCTGGCATTCCGGCCGGAGAGATCGTCGAGTCAACATCTCCAGGAGAAGAAGAAGAAGAACAAGAAGAAGAACAAGAACGGAAGGCGGCGGCGGCGGCGGCGGCGACGACGACAGCGGCGACAGAAGACCGGGCCACCGCCTGTAAAAGAGCTACAAGAAGGCGCGGTGGCCCGGCAGAAGAACCGAAGAGGGGGACAAGACCCCCGAAGTCGGGAGAAGAGGCCGGCGGCGGGGAGGAAGAAAGCCGGACTCCTCCGCTAGTAAAAGAGCTACACACAGATAGCGGAGGAGTCCGGCGAGAAGACCCCCGAAGACGGAAGACCCCCGGAGCTGTGCAATAAAATATTTTTTCCCCTGTGTTGTGTTTTTTTTTGTACTTTATTTCACAGGTGAATGGGTAGGGGTACATTGTACCCCATACTCATTCACATAGGGTGGGGGGCCGGTATCCGGGGGCCCCCTTCTTAAAGGGGGCTCCCGGATTCCGATAAGCCCCCCGCCCGCAGACCCCGACAACCAACGGCCAGGGTTGTCGGGAAGAGACCCTTGTCCTCATCAACATGGGGACAAGGTGCTTTGGGGTGGGGGGGGCCACGCGGCCCCCCCTTCCCCAAGGCACCCCCCCATGTTGAGGGCACGCGGCCTGGTACGGCTCAGGAGGGGGGGCGCGCTCGCTCGCCCCCCTTTCCTGGTCGGCCGGGTAGCGTGCTCGGACAAGGGTCTGGTGTGGACTTTGGGGGAACCCCCACGCCGATTTTTTTCGGCGTTGGGGTTCCCCTTTAAGCCCATTCCAGGCGGCGGAGCCCGCGACGTCTCCTTCGCGGGCCCCGCCTACCTGTACACGCGCTCGAAATGGGCGGATTTGCCTCCTCCTTACGTGGGCGAGTCCGTTCATTTCAAAAGTTGAGCGAACTGTTTGCCCAACCTTGTTCGTCAAACAGTCCGCTCGTGTGTGGGCAAGTCCGCTCATGCAAATTTTGAGCGGACTGTTTGCCGAAACTGTTTGACGAACAAGGTTGGGCAAACAGTCCGCGCGTGTGTACGCGGCCTAAGTGTCGAAACTCGTCGGACCAGCATTTTATGTACCCCACATTGCTTTTATCCTTCAATTTTATTTCGTGATCACTTTTATTTTTGTGTCATTTATATACTTTATGACCATTTCAATAAACCCACTGGTTTGTTTTGACCTGCTCCATCCAGAGCCCTTTTTGTTTTTCTCTTTTTCCCACATATCATTTCCATGAGCTTTTTATAAAATCTCTTTCTGGATACATCCTATCCCGAGTACCTGCCCCTTTGAAGTCCGGAGATGGATAGGTGTGGATCCCCCACCAGGAGGATACTAAGGTATTTAGTAAGAGGAATGGTGAGCTTTTTTATGTTGTAATTTTTTCCCACAATTTTTTGCAAAATGAAAATTTTTTATTTTATTTTAATTTTTTCCACAAAATTGTCATTGTAATAGGTTATTTCTCTCACGTGGCATGTGTATACCACAAATAATGCCCCAAAATAAATTCTGCTACTCCTCCTGAGTATTACGATACCACATATGTGGGACTTTTCCACAGCCTGGCCACATAGAGAGGCCCAACATGCAGGGAGCACCGTCACATGTTCTAGGAGCATAAATTACACATCTGATGCCGCGTACACACGATCGGAATTCTCCAGAAAAAGACCGTCGGAATTTAGCTGTCCGAATTTCCGCCAGCCAAAAATTTATAGTATGTGCTCAATTTTCACGACGGAAAAACTTTCTATCGGTAATTCTGATCGTGTGTATGCAATTCCGACACGCCAAAAATCACGCATGCTCAGATTCAACTACGAGACAGAAGCTATTGGCTACTGGCTATTGAACTTCCTTTTTCTAGTCACGTCATACATGTTGTACGTCACCACGTTATAAATTATCGGAATTTGATGTGACCGTGTGTAGGAAAGACAGCTTGAGCCGAATTCCGTTGGGAAAACCATCAGAGCTTTTTCCGACGAGAATTCCGATCGTGTGTACGCGGCATAACTTGTTGACTACCTATTAAAATTTTGAAGGCCCTGGAGCACCAGGACAATGACACGTGACACCGACATGGCACTGATGACAGATGGCACTGATACGTGGCACTGATGACATATGCCACTAATATGTGGCACTGATGACACGTGACACTGACAGATGGCACTGATGACACGTGACACTGACAGATGCGTCTAATATGTGGCACTGATGACAGATGGCACTTATACGTGGCACTGATGGCACGTGGCACTGATGACACATAGCACTAATACGTGGCACCGATAACACATGGCTCTAATACGTGGCACTGATGACACGTGACACTGATGACAGATGGCACTGATACCTGGCATTGATGACACGTGACACTGATAACAGATGGCACGTGACACTGACAGGTGGCACTGATGACAGATGGCACTGATACGTGGCACTGATGACAGGTGGCACTAATATGTGGCACTGATGACACATGACACTGATATGGCACTGATGACAGATGGCACTATGGGGCACTGATGACAGATGGCACTATGTGGCACTGATGACACATGGCACTGATGTGGCACTGATGACAGGTGGCACTGATGATAGATGGCACTGATGACAGGTGGCAGTGGGGGCAGATGGCACTGACAGGTGGCAGTGGGGGCAGATGGCAGTGGGGCAGTGGGGACAGGGGGCAGTGGGAAAAGATGGGCACTTTATTTTCGTTTTATTTTTATTTTTTTACACTGCAGCGGTTCATCTCTTCCTCCTCACACACTGTCTCTGTGTGAGGAGGGAGAGCCAGCGATGAGAGATGATCTCATATGTTTACATATGAGATCATCTCTCATTGGCTATGCTGATCGCGCTGTAAACGGACGCTTTGATTGGCCTTTTACAGCGATCTGTGACTGGCTGTGTCCGGGGGACATGGCTAGCACAGAACTTTCCCAATGCACGCCCGCGGCGGCGTGCAGAGGGAAGGTTAAAGGGAGGACATCCAGGGACACCCTCCCGGCAGATAGCGTCCGCGCTGTAGCCGTCTTTTGGCTATAGCGCGGGCGCGAAGTGGTTAATACATTGCTCTATTTAAATGTATCCAGAATGCCCTGATTATTTTTAAATCTGTTTTTCAGATAAATTAATAAATGTTAAAATTTAATTTCATTATTTTAATTTCTGCTTTCTACATTCTTTTCTGTCACCAAATCTGTGTGACTTCTTCCACTGGAAACTCAGTCAATCTGTTTTTGCTCATTTCTAACATTTTTCTCCAAAGTGAGAATAACACTGCAACATCAAAAGATGCCATCTGCGTTTAAATATTATTTTGTGTATGTAATTACATTTGCTGTGCTTTTAAAGAAAAAATACATCAAAAAATGTTGAATAGGGCCTAGGTGATGCATATAGGAATACAGAGGTAAGCCATGTTTGCAATAGGTCTTAAAATGGTTACCTTTATGCTAAATTCGCATGTCCTTTAAAATGTAATCCCAGCTAAACAGATTAATACACAGTTAAAATATCTATACGTAAGCTGCCTTCCCTGCACTTTGGTTCAGTTGCTGTCAATATTCTTGGCCACACAGTATATCCAGACACTCACATCATAATGAAAGAGGCTGCAGCTGTGCAGCTTCATGTGTTTTCTCTCCAAATTCTATCTACTCATAGGCCTGTACTATCAGTGAGACCTCCCTTTAACCACTTAAGGACCGTAAGCCCCCATACACACGGTCAGACATTCCGATCACCAAATCCGTCGGATAAGTTCTGATGGATTTTGTCCGAAACTGGTGTTGCCTACACACGGTTGGACAAAGTTTCAGAATTTCCGATCGTCAAGAACGCAGAGACGTAACGGGATTATAAAAGGGAAGTTCATCACCACGTGCGGCACCCTTTGGACTCCTTCTGCTGATCTTGTGTTTATCGCGTGTTAGTAGAAGTTTGGTTAGAGACGATTCGCGCTTTTCAAATTTATGGTTCAGATCGTTACTGCACTACAGTTTGTGCTTGTGGGTGCGTATCTGCTTATCAGTGCGTGTAGTCAGTTCGCATTTGTTTGTCATTGCGGCCTATATCTTGATATAGTACGCTTTGATCCTAAGTGCTTATTGTCCGCTTGTTTATGGTTTTCAGTTCGTTCTTTCAGGCCTTGCTGTTTATCAGTGCTTTCCGTTAGTCCGTTCGGACCAGCTGACAGTTTTGAAGCCATGTTTCGTGTACGTACTCATCATAGAGTTTGTGCTGTGCAGGGGCTTGGTGTTGGGCTTTTAGCTTTGACACAAGCCTGGTCCATGAACAGGGAGAGGAGGAGTTCATGGAGCATGAATTGGTTGCTCCAGCGTGACCAATTCTCGCACATGCCTTTGCTTCGTGAGATCCGGGAGAATAATCCTGATGATTTCAGGAATTATCTCCGGATGACGGACCCCGTTTTTCACCATCTGTTAGCTTTGCTGTCCCCTTATATCAGCAGGCAGGATACCTGCATGCGGCAAGCCATCACTCTGGAGCACAGGCTATGCCATGTTGCGATACTTGGCGACAGGGAGAAGCCTTTAGGACCTCAAGTTCTCCACAGGCATCTCCCCCCAGGGTCTGGGGATCATTATTCCAGAGACCTGTTCTGCCATCATACAGGTCCTGCAGAAGGACTATATTAAGGTAGTATTTCTCCTTTAACATCACATTCTATGTATTTAATGTTTGCTAATGTATTGTATTTCTTTCCTCATTCCCTAATTACCATGATTGCAATATGATGTAATTGATATGCTGTGCCCCTTTGTCCTCATGCATGCTGGAAGCTTTTAAAGTTCCTTTTTTGTCTTTCATGCATATTTGCCTTCACTAACCTCCCCAACATGCTCTTCTGGGCCCATACACATCTAGCCTAGTCACTTAGCAATGTATTTTGTCAGCTCCATAGTATTGCTTTCCCCTAAACACCCCCTAAAATGTGTACAAATGTTATGTGTGTGCTTAAATTCATGCAGAGCGCCAGAGGTTTTTTTTTTTTTTGGTGGGCCAAACACATTAGGAACCCCCCCTCCCCCAACTGCTAGGTCAGCTGATAGCAATCCTCTATCTGCTGACTTTGCCAAACCCAATACACACTATACCTACCTCTTTTGTGGTCAGATTTATGTATGAATTTACCAAAGCATGTAGTACAAGGGCCTGCCTCAATACTTTCAAATGCTACTGTTTTAAGTTTTTTTTTCTCCTATTATTATCTTAATAGGTAATAGCAGAATGTAAAAATGTGCTTCCATTTGTTCATTATTTTTTTTTTGTATTATGACACTTCTTACCTGTCCGGTGGGCTTCCAATAGTGTAAGTAAGGAGGGTCTGGCCAAAGTATCACACATTATTTATGCATTCAGCTCTCAATGAAGTGGAAAGTGTTACCTATCCAAAACATCCCCCCCTATTTTTTTGCAATGGGCCATCAGATGGGGGGAATGGGAGGGGGTGAGGAATCTGATAAGGGGACTTTATACTTTTGGCTTTAAATACTCATTTCCAAAAATGTTATACTGATCTTGGGCAAAAATGTTTGTGTCTAATCTGCTTGCAATGTTGATATGCAAAATGACAATTTTTTTTTTCTTGTTTGACTCCACAGTTTCCTTCAACGCCAGAGGAGTGGCAGACTGTGGCCTCCCACTTTGCCACCCGTTGGAACTTTCCCAATTGTGGAGGTGAAATTGATGGGAAAAATGTCCGCATCGTCCCACCCCCCAACTCGGGGTCCTACTATTATAATTACAAGGGGTATAATAGTATTGTGATGTTGGCGGTGGTGTTAGCGACATATGAATTCCTGTATGTGGACATGGGGAAAAATGGCCGGATGTTAAGCACATGGCAATCATATGACATAATCAATTCACATTAATGCTGGCAGCCTAATTCGTAATTAAAATGATTAAAAGTGTAACATATCCAGATATTCCTAGTGGGGCACATATCTACATCCATTATAGCCCGACATGTTTCTGTGTAGGATCACTTCATCAGGGGCGGATATGTAGAGAGTATCTGTAGAAAAGTTATAGCGTACAAATTAATTCTAATATTAAAGTAAGTACAACAGAACAGGACACAACAATGTCATCCACCCTGAGTACTTACATACCAGTAAACAGTGACCTATATAAAAAATGTCAACAGGCAGTCCGTGGAGCATTGGACAAGGCCGGAGGTTTTTTTTCCTTTTTTTGGGGTTCAGCAGTGCGGCGGGAGGTTTGAAATGGTTCTACATTGGCGGACATTGTTTTTTTTTTATAATAAAATTGTCAAAAACTCATTTACTGTCTTTAGTCACTTTTTATGCATTTTTGGTGAATGGGTAGGTACCCCATACTCATTCACATAGGGGTGCTGGGATCTGGGGGCCCCCTTGTTAAAGGGTGCTTTTGGATTCCGATAAGCCCCCTGCTCGCAGACCCCCACAACCACCGCCCAGGGTTGTCGGGAAGAGGCCTTTGTTCCCATCAACATGGGAACAACGTGTTTTGGAGTGGGGGGGCAGACCCCCCCTGCCCCAAAGCACCTGCTCCCCCATGTTGAGAGCATGTATTCTATTATGGTTCAGGAAGGGGGGTCGCTTGCTGGTCCCCCCTCTTTCCTGGCCTGCCAGGCTGCGTGTTCGGATAAGGGGCTAGTATGGATTTTTTTGGGGGGGGCACATCGTTTTTTTTCTGAATTTTCTTTTGCATTGTTTTGTTTAGAGTTCAGCTGTCAGAAGGGAAGCCAGCTCATGCGTTGTCAATGACTAATCGCTTAAAAAATTTGGAATTCGTTACAAAAGAAAAAACAAAACAAGTTTCAACTAATTTGTTACTATTCATTACTATTTTATTTGTATATATCCGCATCTCCGAATAACCAAAAATTCATCTGAATTTGTATTCTGACCAAAACCAATTGCACATGTCTAATGTGTAACATGCTCCAGAAGTTGAACATATCCCTTAAATAAAGTCTACAGCTAGATACCCTAATGTGTGGTGACCTCTTTCGTGTGCACAGTTCAGTGTTTCGAAATGAAGTTCAGTAGTTACTGCAAATGGGTATCCCTTTAACCACTTATACTGGGCACTTTCACCCCTCAGCTATAGCGTGGTATTGAAGTGGTCATAGTGATAATAAACTCTATATAAGCTCACTGAAGTGACAAGCCTCCTGTGATACACAGTGGTTAATTAAAACATTCTATATAAACTGTACCTGTTTAGCTGTAGTCTTCTCTGTTCTATAGCCTTCTAAAATACGCAGCTTAGATTGTATTTCTCAGCTTCCAGGTGGCAGAGGCAGGGATATGATGTCACAAACTGCACAGCACAAAGCATAGAGCTGAGTATAATTTGAGATCTGAGTGGGGGAAATGTCCCCCTCCAACAGCCTCCCTGGGAAACATGTACATCTGAGGCTGTCAATCACCTTCTTTGTGCTAGAGGGGGGAGAGGGCCATCCCCAAGGATTGTCTGGTGTCAGGGAAAGCTGTCAGAAGTCACTCATGCACAGACGAAGGAAAGAACAAACAAGATCCACACTAAATTCTATGGGCTGGGGCAAATACATAATATAAAGATATACTGTTTTTATTTTTGTCAACTCAGAGGTTTACCACCACGTTAACTCTCTATAGTACATTAAAAATAGAAAAATAACAATCAAAAACATTACATCCACTGTCTGATCTGCTTCCCTGTTAGTGTGATGTTCCATATTTGCTTCATATAACAATGAGCTGAAACAAATTGGGTGTCCTAGTAGGAAGCGATTTTTTAATTGGGAATTTCAATTCAGCACAAAATTAAATGTAAAGAAAATACCTTTGTGAACCCTTACTCATATTGTGACCATAGGTGTGCAGAAAGGGAACATATATTTCATAAAAATGCAGCTATGCTATGCTATCCTTCAATGTATATATAAAAATAGAAATATAAAAATAGAAATATGTAGTGCTTAAAATCATATAAATGACCGTCAAATAAATCTCATAAATAGTATGCAAAACTCTATATATAATCATTCAAAAATAAGTCCATCCTTCATTAAAGTTCATTAAATAAGGAATATCCAATCTCTGTGAATGTGCAGTTCCATACACCATAAAAGTCTTGATTGTAATCACCACAGTGCGCTTTACCCCACCTATGGGTGTCCTCTCACCTGCTTGGACAGACGTCACGAATAACAGGAGGTCAATTGCGCTTTTGCAGCATTATAGTGGCTAGTGGCGGCTGGGGCCCCACATTTTTTTTTTGGGGGGGGGGGGCACAAACAAACTAAAAAATGTAACTGTTAGTAATGGAGGACTGTAAATAGCCATTTATCAGGTGATTGTTACTGCTAGATAAAACTGTGCCCATCATATGCAGCCTCACTGTGCCAATCGTATGCAGCCTCACTGTGCCAATTTCAACCTCACTCTGCCCATCAAATGCAGCCTGTACAGTATGGAGGGTATAAAGTATGTGTATATAGAGGAGGTGGATGGTATTAGTATATACAGGAAGGAAGATGGGTGTATGCAGCTATATATACACCCACCTTCCTTCCTGTATATAGAGACCTTTCTCCATTATCACTGACTGCAGATATGCATCATCTGTCCTGTATACAGCTATACATACACCCACCTTCCTTCCTGTATATAGAGACCTTCCTCCATCATCACTGACTGCAGATATACATAATCTGTCCTGTATACAGCTATACATACAGTAACAGGGCATATGATGTATATCTGCAGTCAGTGATGATAGAGAAAGGTCTCTATATACAGGAAGGAAGAAGGTGGGTTTATATAGCTGTATACACTACAGTTACAGCTACAGGACAGGACAGATGATATAGTTACTTCAGTGATGATGATGGAGGAAGGTCTCTCCTCTTAGCCGATCTCTCATATACCCAGCTTGCTCCAGCCACATGATCAGTCATCCCCCCGGCCCCCATGCCCAGTCTGCACTGTCTGCCACTGACACCGGTGGTGGACTGGAGTGGAGAGAAAAGCGGCGGGAAGTATATGTGGAGCTGAGGGGTGCACAAGCAGCTTACCGATCCGGTCAAGTATTAGAGAGGCGCCGCTCAGGCCTTGCTCTGCTGCTTCCTTCCATTACATCCACACAGCGAGTGGTGGGAAACCGGAACTGACGTCGCAGTTCCACACTAAGCACCGCCTACTGTCCTCCAGACGCACCAATTACAAAACAGCAACAGGTGTAGTGTGGGAGTGTTCCCGGGGTGCATGGCTTGCACCCCAAGGACACTCTAAAGATAGCCCAATGAGCTGATTGCAACTATGTCAAGCTTCCCATAGACAGCTGTGTGTCTGGCATCCGTACAAACTTAAAGGACCACTTTTTTTTATGACTAGCTTTGGGGGGCGGCTTCTTGTGCACCTCCTATTGATGGACCGCCACTGATAATGCCACTGCTCCACTGTCAAAATTGTTGCTTTATTTTTGTTTATAGCACAAAAAATAAAAACCGCAGGGGTGATCAAATACCACCAAAAGAAAGGTCTATTTGTGGGGAAAAAAAGGACGTCAATTTTATTTGGGAGCCACGTTGCACGACCACGCAATTGTCAGTTAAAGCGACGCAGTGCCGAATCACAAAAAGTGGTCTGGTCTTAAACCAGCAAAATGGTCCCATCTGAAAGTGGTTAATACTGTTACTAATATTCTAACAGGAACAAATAAATGTATTCAGATTAAATTGGTCTGAAATTCTTGTAGCAGTTGCCTATTTACGGTCATGTGCTTCATTTTACTGTGTTCTATTTCAGGGCTACTAATGGTGTTTCATGCAGCGAGACAGAATACTCAATATTCATTGCAGTGTCTCCCTCTAACAATCTTGGAGTAATAGAATATATATAAACTGCTCATACCTTTCATAACAGAACAAAATTAAATGACTAACTGATATAGGAAGAAGTCAGTAACAATCTGCAGACAATGCCATGATGACTAGTAATAACAAAATTAAAAAATGTACTCAATTACCGGTATGTATATTGTAACAGAAAATCGGTTCAGTTGCTATGAGCTGTATAAAGAATAAATCCGAGCTGCTCATATAATGACGCTTACATAATGTGCAAAATAATGGACGTATCACCTAATATAATACCTATGTGCCATGTACTTTAACGTGATTTCTAAGTAGGTTAAGATATAAATGTATATTTCATATATGCAATGATGTGGAATCCATGAAAGCTATAAAAATGAACTAAAGGTTTCAGTGATGTAGTTAGTTTACTATTCATTTTGATAGGATAGGGAACAGTTAAGCTGTTCATAGAAGTACCGGAAGAATTTGGATCTATCTACGGCCATTCCTGTTCCAGAAGCATCGACCTGATCAGCTGCAGCGGTGATCACCGTATTTTTGCAGCGGAGGAATTTCACTGTCAGAATACAATATATATATATATATATATATATATATATGAAAACTTCCAATAAGTATGCTAAAAATAAATCAATTATAACTCGCCCTATTCGCACACTTCTCTGCGCATATGAATAAAATATATGAATCGATCTGTTCACTTCAAATAATCAATTTAAAATCATTAAATTCATTAATTAAAAATGATATCTATAAAGAGCTGCTGCTTTTAAATATAATAGTATCTGTAAGAAAGAAATACAAAAAATGGGCCTTAATAAAAAGAGTCTACTTTTTATATTTAGCAGCGCTTATCACTTTCCTCTAAGGCCGCGTACACACGCGGAGACTGTTCGCTCAACTTTGTCCGCTGAACAGTGTTTTGGCGGACAGTCCGCTCGTGTGTGGGTTTTCAGCGGACAGTTTCAGCGGACAGTCTGACGAACAAAGTTTTTCGGAAATTCCGAAAAACTGTCCGCTGAAACTTGGTTTGAGCGGACAGTCCGCCCGTGTGTAGGCTTGTTCGTCAAACTAAGTCTTGCGCATGCTCAGAAAGAATTTACACGCCGAAGGTTGCATTGCAGTGTATAGGACGTCGTTTTCTAGTCCCGTCGTACGTGCCGTTCACGTCATCGCGCACGGTTTCAGCGGACTGTTCGTTCGTCGTGTGTGGGCAAGTCCGTCAATGCTAATTTTGAGCGGACTGTCCGCTGAAACTGTTTGACGGACAAAGTTGAGCGAACAGTCCCCGCGTGTGTACGCGGCCTAAGTGTCATTTCTTTCTGAGTTTCCAGAAGTGGTGCTTATTAGTGATTAAACAGTTCTTATTGTGGTTGATAGAGAGACAGCTTCCACCAAAATATTCACCACTCGTGGTTCAGGAGTCCCCCTTTGGGGATACACTCACCAAAACACCAGAAAAAATGAGCCTTCAGTAAAACAGCAACTTCTCTTTGGCCACTAGATGTCTCTGTTATTGGGATGAGGCTCCGGTATACCATACAAAAGGAACAGAATATAAAACCATAGCGTAATTCTTCTTTACACCTTTATTAGTAAAAATGGCCCCCCAATACAAATTAAGCGTACCAGAAATTAAATGTTAGAACAGCGTTTCAAATAATCGTACTGTGCCTTTATCCCGATCCCGGTTGCCGGAAGAGTAACAGATGTTCGCTGTGTACACCAGCGAGCCGCTTCCTGCTTCTCAGGCTCCTTGGAACGCAAAGATGAAGCGCATACGTCACTTCCGGTTGATTACACGTCCTCAGACGAAGTCAGATATGATGTAACGCGCCAGGGACGTAACCAACAGGAAGTGACGTATGCGCTTCATCTCTGTGTTCCAAGGAACCTGAGAAGCAGGAAGCGGCTCGCTGGTGTACACATGGAGGTTTTTCCAGTTCACTTGTCCCCATCATTCAGGGAGTGAATAAAATAGCAGGAATGCCCTAATCAAAAAAGAATAAAAAGGAATGCATTTGGGAAAAACAGAACAAGGTTCTCTAGCTGTTATCCCAAAACAGTGATAATTACCTGAGTAGAATCACTGGACAATATTCTCTACAACCAAAGTAATGGCCAGTGTCAACAGGCTTCAATAAGGAGGTGGAACTTGCTTTTTACATACATTTTAGAGGATTCTGAGATAATTTAGAATTCATTGCAGGTGCAGTTCACCTGCATTTTACCTAATGTGGCTGCATTTGCATTCCCACAGACTTGTATGATGAGAGATACAGATCTGACGTAAATTAAAACCCATCACCACTGGCTCTAAAAGGGTACACTTATAGTTACTGTGTTTTGTGATGTTGCATTTCTTCACAGGGGACCTAGGACTTTTTCGATTAAAAAAAACACAAAATAAAATAAATGTAAAATCTTAGTGTCATGAAGTCGACAGTCATATTAGGCCAATGTCACTGACCTAATATGTCCATATGACCATATTAGAGCAATAATGTCAAGAGCATCCCAATTTCTTTCTATACGTGTAGCTATGGGGTAGGGTTACTCTAGCCTGCAGTTTATTGGCCCAGCAATGACAGTTTACGCCTCTCTTTTAATGAGTTAAAGAGGAAGTAAACCCTGATGGGTTTACTTCCTTTTTGATTCCCTGCAAAGGTAAAGCATAATGGACTACTATGCATCGCATAGTAGCCCATTATGTGTCACTTACCTGACACAGGAGCCAGCGAAGTCACCGCTGTCCCCTGTAGTTCCGAGCGTCCATCTTCTTGGTAGGTCTCCGTGGGTCTCGCTGCTCCGGCACTGTGATTCGCCGAAGCAGCGATGACGTCACTCCCGTGCATGCGCGGCATATCGCCAACGATCTGCGGCTTGCCCAGTGCGCCTGCGCGCCGCTGTCTACGGCGCATGCACCGTAGACAGCAGTGGCTGTCTTCAGGTAAATATCTCCTAAACCGTATAGGTTCAGGAGATATTTCTTGGACCTACAGGTAAGCCTTAATCTAGGCTTACCTGTAGGTCAAAGTGGTTTGTAAGGGTTTACAACACTTTAAGATGCCTTACAAAGAGATCTTGCCACAAAAGGCCCTAATGAATGTACTAATCCAGTTGGTAATAAAGCCATTTAAAATATTTATCCATAACTGAGTTTTGGGTGGGCTTTAGACTTTAGTTGTTAAAAAATACAAAAAAAAAGAGCAAAAGGCAGTTGTGTAACTGAAATAATTTTGTATCAAACCCCAATGAAAACAAATTAAAGCGTTTGTTACCCTAACACATCATATTCCTGATAGGTGGCTTCTGTACCGTGTATTTATATGAAACCGTATCCTCTTATCTTTGTATTGTTTCCTTTGTGTGAAATCCCTGGTATTCCTGCCAGTCCCTCTGCTTTCCTATTAAAAACATACCATACTAGGTAGGAGAACACAGCATGGTCAGTTCTCTAGCTATGCTGGTAACTCAGTATGCTCTCCTCCAATGATCAGACTTTTCCTGACTCACCCTCATTGCACAGCCATTCCATGGGAAGCTCAGTGTGCTGTTGCTTGTCCTCTCCCAGCTCTTATGCAGCTGAAAACAGAGGGAATGTGATCACCTATAAAAAGGGAAAAAGGTATTTGTAATTTTTTTATATCTATACAAGAATATTTTGCCTATCATTACTATTTTAAACTGAATGGGTTGTTTTACAAAGTGATAGTTTACAATCACTTTAACTGAAATGATTTGTAGTTCCTCAAATGAGCTGCAGGGCACAAGTGAGCCCACAGGGCACCAACACTCTGGTGCAAGAGGCTAGTAACCTGCAATATTATTATTATTACTCTTCAGCAGTGGGCAGGTTAATGTTCTCATCATGATGAATAAATCTTCTGCATATCTCTTGTGCGGTGTCTAGTGTGAAAGGTTAATATAAACTATACTATACATTCCTTTTGCCAGGAGGCAGTAAAAAGCGCTGCCTACTTTTGCAAACAGCTGGAACAGTAGTGACACTGGCACTGACATATTCAAGTCATGAAACAACACATCAGTAATAACAGGAGGAAGCAGTTATACTTAATCCCTACCACCAGAAGCAGATAATTGCTTTTAAACAGTAATATACCCAATCTCTCTTTGGTATCCTGCAGCTTTATTTGAGAGGGTTTTGGGGAGTATGAATTTTAATCGGACATTCCTACACACCATAATGCGTACACAATAACAGACATTGCATTTGGTTATTATTCAAACATTTTCACACAACAAGCTCACATGAATGTGCTTATAAAAATAAAGCAGAAAGGCATGGAGGCTCTAAGGTTAGCAATATGGCTTCTTAGCACTGGGATTCTGGTTTCAGTTTGCACCGGTATTTGCATAGAGTTAGCATGTTTTGCACTTGATTGCAGTCGGTTTCCTCTAGGTAATCAGACTTCACTTTGCAAATCTAAACCACCTTCCACTCAAAATATTTAAAAATGATGCAAATACATGATGCTGGTTGTTAGGTGCTCGTCTTCTCAGTAATATCAGTTACCCCTGGTTGCCTAGGCTAGGATGGAGGAGCGGAGGTCCCGATCACCGGTGGACAGACACCACACATACACGATTGTACGTGAATAATGACTGCGAAATTTATTAACTCACACATAGCCTTTTATGCAGTACAAGAAAAAGACCCTGCCCCGTAGAAGTCATTACACATAAACATACGTCAGCATTATACTTCCTCAAACAATAGTCCTTGTTAAGAAATATAGACCAAAAGTTAGTAATTTTGTCCTAGCTCGTTACGCTTGCACATCAGTGTCTGCTGACTGACCCCAAATATGTCAAGAGTTCAGCAAAACCATTCTCAACCAGCATTACCTCACCATGCGGTTGGTGTCACAAGTTGAAACAGACAATTGATGCTTGTATAGAAACTTGAGACAGACCTTCTGGTCAGACTTGAGTAATATCTTCTTTTTGTCACGCTACTAATTATCACGTTATCAGTAGTTTGTTACGTACACATAGCCCAGGCTTTGTTACTCATAAAATAAAAGTAAAGCATAAATAAAAAGTACCCCATACCTTATACTGGTAGTAGCATAAGATGTGTGATATGTGTCTGGGGAAAAGTACTCATGTGAAGAGTAATGAACTGTGAGGCCGCGTACACACGCGGGGACTGTTCGCTCAACTTTGTCCGTCAAACAGTTTCAGCGGACAGTCCGCTCAAAATTAGCATGGACGGACTTGCCCACACACGACGAACGAACAGTCCGCTGAAACCGTGCGCGATGACGTGAACGGCACGTACGACGGGACTAGAAAACGACGTCCTATACACTGCAATGCAAACTTCGGCGTGTAAATCCTTTCTGAGCATGCGCGGAACTTAGTTTGACGAACAAGCCTACACACGAGGGGACTGTTCGCTGAAACAAAGTTTCAGCGGACAGTTTTTCGGAAATTCCGAAAAACTTTGTTCAGCAGACTGTTCGCTGAAACTGTCCGCTGAAAGCCCACACACGAGCGGACTGTCCGCCGAAACACTGTTCAGCGGACAAAGTTGAGCGAACAGTCCCCGCGTGTGTACGCAGCCTTAGTGATGCTCAGTCATGGAGTATTGTGAGCCATACCTGTGCAATAATTCCCCCTTCCCTAACAGGCATGTAAATGACAGGTTGGGTTTGCAGAAAATGGGCAGATTAACAGGATTGTTGTTCTGCCCAAAGAAGACCCTCAGCAATGGATGGAGGATCAAGCTGGGAACAGTACTGGAGTATAAAAAGGGCAAATAAAACTTTAGTTGAACACTGCCATACTCATTCTCTCTCATTCCCATGAAGAAGTACATTTGCAAAACAAAGAGGGGTTGATTTACTAAAATCGGAGAATACAAAATCTGGTGCAGCTGTGCATGGTAGCCAATCAACTTCTAACTTCAGCTTGTTCAGTTGACCTACAAAGGTTCCATTCGGGTGACCGCTCTACCAGAGAGTGTGTGTTTCCCTCCCATCTACTCTGTGTATATCATTACAGACTGAGGCCGCGTACACACGGGCGGACTGTTCGCCCAACCTTGTTCGGCAAACAGTTTCATCAAACAGTCCGCTCAAAATTTGCATGAGCGGACTTGCCCACACACGAGCGGACTGTTTGACGAACAAGGTTGGGCAAACAGTTCGCTCAACTTTTGAAATGAACGGACTCGCCCACGTAAGGCGGAGGCAAATCCGCCCATTTCGAGCGCGTGTACAGGTAGGCGGGGCCCGCGAAGGAGACGTCGCGGGCTCCGCCGCCTGGAATGGGCTTAAAGGGGAACCCCAACGCCGAAAAAAATCGGCGTGGGGGTTCCCCCCAAGTCCACACCAGACCCTTGTCCGAGCACGCTACCCGGCCGGCCAGGAAAGGGGGGCGAGCGAGCGCGCCCCCCCTCCTGAGCCGTACCAGGCCGCGTGCCCTCAACATGGGGGGTGCCTTGGGGAAGGGGGGGCCGCGCGGCCCCCCCACCCCAAAGCACCTTGTCCCCATGTTGATGAGGACAAGGGCCTCTTCCCGACAACCCTGGCCGTTGGTTGTCGGGGTCTGCGGGCGGGGGGCTTATCGGAATCCGGGAGCCCCCTTTAAGAAGGGGGCCCCCGGATACCGGCCCCCCACCCTATGTGAATGAGTATGGGGTACAATGTACCCCTACCCATTCACCTGTGAACTAAAGTACAATAAAAAACACAACACAGAGAAAAAATATTTTATTGCACAGCTCCGGGGGTCTTCGGGGGTCTTCTCGCCGGACTCCTCCGCTATGTGTGTGTAGCTCTTTTGCTAGCGGAGGAGTCCGGCTTTCTTCCTCCCCGCCGCCGGCCTCTTCTCCCGACTTCGGGGGTCTTGTCCCCCTCTTCGGTTCTTCTGCCGGGCCACCGCGCCTGGTCCGGTGGCCCGGTCTTCTGTCGCCGTCTTCCGTTCTTCTGTCGCCGCCTTCGGTTCTTCTGCCGGGCCACCGCGCCTTCTTGTAGCTCTTTTACAGGCGGTGGCCCGGTCTTCTGTCGCCGCTGTCGTCGCCGCCGCCGCCGCCTTCCGTTCTTGTTCTTCTTCTTGTTCTTCTTCTTCTTCTCCTGGAGATGTTGACTCGACGATCTCTCCGGCCGGAATGCCAGGGACACGCTCCGCTGCCACTTATATAGTGACAATGGGGCGGTGTCACATGGTATATGTCACATGGGTTGGTCACATGGGTTGATGTCACATGGGGACTATGACATCGTAAGGGGGCGGGGTCACCATGTGACCAACCCATGTGACATATACCATGTGACACCGCCCCATTGTCACTATATAAGTGACCGCACAGCGCGGCTCTGGCATTCCGGCCGGAGAGCTCGTCGAGTCAACATCTCCAGGAGAAGAAGAAGAAGAACAAGAAGAAGAACAAGAACGGAAGGCGGCGGCGGCGGCGACGACAGCGGCGACAGAAGACCGGGCCACCGCCTGTAAAAGAGCTACAAGAAGGCGCGGTGGCCCGGCAGAAGAACCGAAGGCGGCGACAGAAGAACGGAAGACGGCGACAGAAGACCGGGCCACCGGACCAGGCGCGGTGGCCCGGCAGAAGAACCGAAGAGGGGGACAAGACCCCCGAAGTCGGGAGAAGAGGCCGGCGGCGGGGAGGAAGAAAGCCGGACTCCTCCTCTAGCAAAAGAGCTACACACACATAGCGGAGGAGTCCGGCGAGAAGACCCCCGAAGACCCCCGGAGCTGTGCAATAAAATATTTTTTCTCTGTGTTGTGTTTTTTATTGTACTTTAGTTCACAGGTGAATGGGTAGGGGTACATTGTACCCCATACTCATTCACATAGGGTGGGGGGCCGGTATCCGGGGGCCCCCTTCTTAAAGGGGGCTCCCGGATTCCGATAAGCCCCCCGCCCGCAGACCCCGACAACCAACGGCCAGGGTTGTCGGGAAGAGGCCCTTGTCCTCATCAACATGGGGACAAGGTGCTTTGGGGTGGGGGGGCCGCGCGGCCCCCCCTTCCCCAAGGCACCCCCCATGTTGAGGGCACGCGGCCTGGTACGGCTCAGGAGGGGGGGCGCGCTCGCTCGCCCCCCTTTCCTGGCCGGCCGGGTAGCGTGCTCGGACAAGGGTCTGGTGTGGACTTGGGGGGAACCCCCACGCCGATTTTTTTCGGCGTTGGGGTTCCCCTTTAAGCCCATTCCAGGCGGCGGAGTCCGCGACGTGTCCTTCGCGGGCCCCGCCTACCTGTACACGCGCTCGAAATGGGCGGACTTTCCGAGCGGGAACAGTCCGCTCATTTCGAAAGTACAGCGGACAAGCCCACACACGGGCGGACTGTTCGCTCAAACACAGTTTCAGCGGACAGTTTTTCGGAATTTCCGAAAGACTTTGTCCGTCCAACTGTCCGCTGAAACTGTCCGCTGAAAGCCCACACACGAGCGGACTGTCCGCCCAAACACTGTTCAGCGGACAAGGTTGGGCGAACAGTCCGCCCGTGTGTACGCGGCCTGATGCCTTATTGGTTGGCATGGTGTTGCTCTGATTGGTGGGCTTTGCTATTCCTGGTTCGGGATTGGCTCCATCTACAATCCCTATACTTTGCATAAGTCAGCCCCCTTTAATGTAAATC
This sequence comes from Lithobates pipiens, assembly GCF_037356315.1. Lineage (NCBI taxonomy): Eukaryota > Metazoa > Chordata > Amphibia > Anura > Ranidae > Lithobates > Lithobates pipiens. Next base: position 19,402,621 of record NW_027507685.1, on the reverse strand, counting down.
TTTGGCACCGCCCATTTTGAGTGGGAGACTTATCTTGTAGGTACATGACCTTCAGTAGAGTTAAGTATTGATGACAGGCTGACCCTCATTTAATATCTAAACATGGAATCCTTTGAAGTGAATAGGTCCCATTGTTTAGATATACAAGCTTAGGCACCAAATTGTCTGTCTAACAGACACTTCTGTGAAGCTATGTTACACGCCCTACATAGATACAAGCCAAATGAAATATATTCATAATTGCAATATTTTACAGCTATAAATGGAGATTTCACATAAACTCATAAGGCAACACTATGTAAAAATGAAAACTTACATATATATAAGGAAAGTGGTGGCATGACGGTTGCAAGGAGAATGGAGTTATGTTAATCAACCCTATAATGTTTACATTTGTTGACCCCTATAAAGTCAGTTTACATTCTTTGTAGTGTTGCTGAATAATAAATATGATTGGGATGAAGTTCCAAGTTATATTACCCCCCCCCCCCCACCTGCCGTATAGACAACTGATGGTGGTGGGGTGGTTCTCCTGTTCTCCTGTGCTTGCGGGGGTAACCCAGCATGGTGATTGGTGGTGCGCTGTGTCTCTGGGACATGCCGCATCCCCAATCTGGGTAAAGAGCCAATGACATGCATTTTTACCAATGTGATCAGCTATGTGTAATCACAACTGATCACATGTAAACAAAGAAATGCCAGTTATCGGCTTTCCTCTCCTCACACTGACAGCATGTGAGGTTAAGAGAGATGATCAGTGGCATTTCCTCTCAGGGGAGACCTGCACTGATCATCAGGGCACCGATGATTAGTGCACCTCCCAACAGTGCCCAGCAGTGGTGCCAATCAGTGCCCATCAGTGATGCCAATCAGTGCTGCCTTTTAGTGCACAGCAGTGCCTGCTCATTAGTGCCACCCATCAGTGTTGCCAGTCAGCTGCACAGCAGCTAAATAATTGCATGCACAGCAAATAATTTATTTGCGTAGTTTGCACAGTAGCAGTTTGCACAGCAGCTAAATAATTGCATGCACAGCAGCAACTTGCACTAGGACTCACCATTAGTATTGGTATAATTATTGATTTATTGCACTTTATCTATGAGGTAGAATACCTATCAAACAAGGATATTCCATCTTTGTAGTAATATATGGTACATAGTTTGCGCTGATCACCTTTTTTATTTATTCAGAAAGAGTAAGGCCCCATTTGTGTTGCAGTGCAGATCTATTTTCTTTTGTGCATTGAGATTTCTGCTGCCAGCCTATTTAAAAACAATAGACTATCTCATGGTAAAGTGCGTTGTTGAATGAAAATGTGTTACTTTAACAAAAATGCATTAAAAGAGAAGTACTGATTTTTTTTAAAAATAAGAATAATACCAACCTAGATGGATGCAGCATTGGTCTGATACTGCATGTGTCCCCTGCCAGCTCTAAGACTGAGAACTGAGTAATCAAAGACCACTAATCACTCAGTCCTCAGTGCTGGGCTGGGTGGGGGCAGGAGAGGCTGGCCCAGGCTCTGAGCAGATCACTGAGAGGCTGAGCCAGCTGTCGGTCCAGGCTCCTGGGTGGATCCCGACCATACGCTTGCAAACTTTCCCCAGCCTGGACCAGCTCAGTGACGTCAGCGGACAGCGGGCTTTAGCCCGCTGTTGGCTGAAAATGGGTCACAGGAGTGCAGAAGAATCTGCGCTCCTGTGCTCAAGAGAAGTACAGCCAAATGAGCTTTGACTGTACTTCTCCTTTAGCATAAAGCGTAGTATGAATCCAACCTACTAAAAGTGTTTTCATTTAAAACAAAGGGATGTTGTGTTTGGCTTTGTGTTAAGTGGCCTGTTTAAATGGAAACAATTTTTGACAAAATGATTTTTTAATAGTAACCTATTATACTATATAACTATAAAAACCTTTATTATTGCAAAGTGGCAGAAAATCAACCATTCATGTATTATAATAAAAGTGATATTTACGATTCAATTATGTGTCAATGTATTTTCAATGCAAGTGGTACCTTAATGTGAGCACTGTAATACGAAATCATTAACATGTTACTAACAATCGTTAGCTCTATTCCTGGAAGATAATGGTGTTTCAACAACTCTCTAGCTAGGCAGAAAGACATGGACAACCCTTTTGTCTATATTTCAAGAAAAAACCCCACATATAATGTTTAGGCTTTCTTTTGTGTATTTTTACAATTGAAAACATGTTAAATGTATGTAACCACAATGCTTGTGTATTTTACTATATAATATGTTGCCATTTTACCTGAAAAGTAGGTGATGTCATTAGCGGCTTTACCATAGGGAAAGCTGAAGAAAAATTATCCGTTTCATCATCAAAGAAAACATTACTTATAAAATCGCTAGAAAAAACCCACAGGTGGTGTATTGTGTCGAGAAATGTCAGAATTAGGTATGCATGAGTGATGCAATTGCAAGTGTATAATTTATATAATAGTGCACATGTGGTTTATGAACAGAGCATAAAATGCCAGCTGCAGGTGGAGGTGTCATACAGATGTAATAATGCTTGCAGTATGTTTAATTCAAAAAGCATGATTCTTCTTCAGATGCAGCTATCTTTTGCCGTGTTTATGGTAATCTTTACCTTAAAGCAGACCTAAGCCCAAAACATGGGCATTTAAGGTGCTTTATCCTACTCCTGGGCAATGATAGGATGAGGTTTTCCAGAAAAATGAAGGCTCAGTGGAGAAAGATCCCACCCCAAGCTGAAGCTCTCTCCCCAAAACACTAGCTTGCCTATAACTAGATAAATCTAAAAATTCCTAAAAGCTAAGTATCATATTGGTGTGTGGGATATAGTCATCGATGTGCACAGTGCAACAGGTCTTGAAGAAAAGCTATGATTTAAAGGATCACCCCACTTTTGTTGGGGAAAAAAATAGCAAATAGAAAAAATTAATATACAATTGTGACACGTCAAATTGTAATTGAATGTTATTAAAAATTAACTTTCCTTTTCAATCTGCAGATCTGTAATTTTCTGTAAAATGCAATGCAATATGTCTACCTGGAGGAGTTCTGTACACAGGGTTCTTATAGTGTAGTATGTTCCATTTATTCAATAATTATCCACAAGGGATGACCCTCTGCCAGGGGCTTCAGCAGCAGGAGTCCTGGTTTACTTTGCAGGTAAAGTTTAGCACAACTTCTCTTCACAGCACCTACCCCATGAGGCTCATCAGTCACTTGATTGTAACCCTCCAAGCAGGCAAGACATCTTACACCTACACTTTTGAGATACATTTTAACTCCTTCCTGGGTCTATTCCTTCCCCAGTCCATTCATTGTATTGCTCTGGATATGTCTGGAATTTTAAATCAGCCTGTGTTTTTTAAATACTTTTGTTTATGGCTGTTGTAGTTCATTTCTATTATTTTGGTCACATGGAAGGGAGACACTTTAGATGTTTTTTTTCTGAAATGTAAGTTCCTGCTGGGATCTGGGGGGCGTTCTGATGATCCAGATGAATTATGAGTGATGCCAGAGTTGACAGCTAGATACCATACGTCTCTGGGCACCTAGGAAGAGAGAGAAGATCCATTCAACACCTCCTTCCCCAGCATTAGGCGTGTTAGACCCTCATGCCTACCAGCCAATGTTTTTGGGACATTATAAAAATATTGCATGGACTTTATATGGTAATTTTTTTATCACACGGAATTGATGGAATTTTCATTTGTAGTTGATCAATTTTTAAAAGTCATTGTTATGGGCTGTGGTTTATTGTATTATACATTTTTTTGACACTTTTAACAGCAGCAACAGGAGTATTAGCACATTAGTCATAATTCTGTAGTGCAAATTTTTCGATATTTATATGTTATTCCATTGAATAGTTTGGTATCATCTGCAAAGACTGAAATGGTAATTTTACTCCCAGACCCTATATCATTTATAAATATATCAAAGTAAGGGTCCCAACACTGAACCTTGGGGTAAACCACTAACAACCCTAGACCATTCAGAGTATGAATCATTAACCACTACTCTCTGAATACTGCCTTTTAGACAATTTTTTTGTCCATTTACAAACTGATTTGTCCAAGCCTGTAGACTTTACCTTACACATTAGCCGTGTTTGGGGAACTATGTTAAAATCCAAGTATACCATGTCCACAGCCACTATGTATGTACTATCCATGTGGTCTTTTATTAAACTCTCCATCTCCAGTATCTTCCTGACTATATAAGTAAAACTAACAGAGATAGATATAGTTACTTGGTAAAGACTTTGATCCCTTTTTAAATATAGACATCCCATTGGCCCTACATCAATCCAGTGGTACTATTCCAGTCATTAAAGAGTCCCTGAAAATGAGAAACAATGGCTTTGAAATGACAGAGCTCAATTCTTTTAGGATCCGTGGGTGGATGCCATCTGGTCCAGGTGCTTTATCCACCTTGATTATGTCTAAATATTTCTGGACCATATAAATTTTGAGCCATTGTAGTTCATTTGGGGCTGTGTCAGTATCATCCCCATTTGGGTTATGAGCCCCCCTATGCTCCTTTGTATACACAGAGCTGAAGAAAGGATTTAGTAAAATTGCCTTCTCTTTGTCCCAGTCACCCACTCTATATTGTTTTGTAAATCTTTTGCAATCTGTTGTTCAATTTGAATTTTTGCGGCCTTGATTTTCTTTTTACATATTCTGTTATATTCCTTGTAACATTTAAATGATGATATATTTTTTAAAAGCTAATGTTTTATTATTTATAGATTTCTTAACTTTGACTGTGAGCCAAATAGGTTTAATTTGTTTAGCTTTTAAACATATTTCCTATGGGAATATATTTTGCAGTGTGTTCAAATACGGTCATTTTGAAGAATTCCCATTTCTGTTCTGTGTTTATCTATGTCAATATTTCCTCCCAGTCTAATTCTTGGAGAGCAGGCCTCATCCTTGGAAAATTTGCTCTCTTGGTGATTGTTTATACTTGCTTCAAAATGTGCCATTGGACATGCTTTTTTAAAGCTGTCTGAATGCCAGGCAAGGCACCTGTCACTAAATAAAATTGTTAGCTTACAGTCCTGTTCACACATTGTGTTTGCTTTGCTTTAAAAAAATATACCCCATATCTCCTTCAAAGCGCCTTCAAAGCCTGGATCATTGGTGGTTGGTGTTTTTTTTGAGGGGGTGGGGGGGGGGGCGGCAAACGACCAACCCCCTTATAGAGTAATATACCTGATATGTAACACGTTAATGGTACATACCCATATTCTCTTATATATTACTTTATCCTTGTTAAAAGATTATCCCAGAAGTGCAACAATTTAACTGTTCCTATCCACCTAAGAGTTTTATCCCTTTCTATATTATCTGTAATCTGTACTAACCTTTGCTGGCATATCTTTCCATTCCACACGTCCACATCTCAGGGCAGCCCTGGAAGCAATACACTCACATCCAAGAGCATGGTGAAATGTCACTTAGTTTTAATTCCACAATTTTAGTCTTAAATACAGTATGTAACAGGATATTACAATATCATGTTTTCATTCTATATACATAATTTTCTGTTGTGTTTTGGATTATTGTCATTTTGGAATATCCAAGTATGTCCCATATGCAGCTTCCTGGCTAATGAATGCAAATGTTCCTCCAGTATTTTTTGATAACATGCTGCATTCATCTTACTATCAATTTTGACCAAATTTCCTGTGCCTTTGTAGCTCGCATATCTCCAAAACATCAGCAATTCACCTCCGTGTTTCACAGTAGGAATGGTGTACCTTTTATCATAGGCCTTGTTGACTCTCCAAATAAAGTGTTTATGGTTGTGGCCAACAAGACACAAAGCTGAGTTTTGGTCTCATCATTCCAAATGACTTTGTGCCAGAAGGTTTGAGGCTTGTCCCTGTGCTGTTTGGTGTAATATGAGCAGGATAATTTGAGTCATTTGCGTAGTAATGGCTTGCTTCTGGCGACTTCGATCTTGAAACAGCCATACCACATGTTTTCAGAGAGTCCTGTATTTCACCAGAAGTTATTTGTGGGTTTTTCTTTTCATCCCAAACAATTGTGCTGGCAGTTGTGGCTGAAATCTTAGTTGGTCTACCTGACCGTGTTTTGATTTCAACAGAACCCTCATTTTCCACTTCTTGATTAGAGTTTGAACACTACTGATTGGCATTCTCAATTCATTGGATATCTTTTTAGATCCCTTTCCTGTTTTATACGTTCAACTACCTTTTCCCACAGATCCTTGGACAATTCTTTTGCTTTCCCCATGAGTCAGAATCCAGAAATGTCAGTGCAACACTGGATAAAAGATGCAAGGATCTGTCAGGAGTCCAGAAACTCATTGACCTCTTATACACACACACTAATTACAAGCAAACAGATCACAGGTGAGGATGGTTACCTTTAATAGCCATTTAAACCCCTTTGCGTCAACTTGTCTACCTAATACCAACACCAATATCCTTGCCTTAGATAGTTCAAATAATTAAACAATAAATCTTGTACATCTATTAAACATGACCCAGACTTATCTTGGATGCAATACAACATTATCTGATCCCTCCAGTCTGTAGAAACAAATTCCCCCTTTCATTCCTTCATTCATTGGCCCTCAAATCCTTCATTCATTTAGAAAGCATTCTTTCATATATTTTTATCACACACACACACACACACACACACACACACACACACACACACACACACACACACACACACACACACACACACACACACACACACACACACACACACACACACACACACACACATATAGTATCTCACAAAGTAAGTACACCCCTCACATTTTTGTAAATATTTTATTATATCCTTTCATGTGACAACACTGTAGGAATTACACTTTGCTACAATGTAAAGTAGTGAGTGTACAGCTTGTATAACAGTGTAAATTTGCTGCCCCCTCAAAATAACTCATTACACAGCCATTAATGTCTAAACTGCTGGCAACAAAAGTGAGTACACAAATTGAGCCCAATTAGCCATTTTCCCTTCCCATTGTTATGTGACTCATTAGTGTTACAAGGTCTCAGGTGTAAATTGGGAGCAGGTGTGTTAAATTTGGTTTTTATCGCTCTCACTCTCTCATACTGGTCATTGGAAGTTTAACATGGCACCTCAATGCAAAGAACTCTCTGAGGATCTGAAAAAAAGAATTTTTGCTTTACATAAAAATGGCCTAGGCTATTAGAAGATTGCCAAGACCCTGAAACTGAGCGGCAGCATGGTGGCCATGACCATAACGTGGTTTAACAGGACAGGTTCCACTCAGAACAGGCCTAGCCATGGTAGACCAAAGAAGATGAGTGCACATGCTCAATGTCATATCCAGAGGTCTTCAGGAAAAATATGTATGAGTGCTGCCAGCATTGGTGCAGAGGTTGAAGGGGTGGGGGGTCAGCCTGTCAGTGCTCAGACCATACGCCGCACACTGCATCAAATTGGTCTGCATGGCTGTCATCCCAGAAGGAAACCTCTTCTAAATATGCTGCTGCTGAGGACGTCTCTGACGAAACGCGTACAGCGTCATTACGCACACTACGTCACTTCCGGTGCGCCTGACCCGTTGGAGCGCAGCTGGAGCGCACGCCGCTCGCTCAGGGGGACTGCTTTGTGTGCTGGCGAACCGGTGTGTTTTGTATCTTGGCTCCTTTTTGCGCAACGACGCCAAAGATTTATTAAGCTAAATACTTTTTTAGAATAACTTTTATTCAGCCTATAAGTAGCCTAAAAGAGCTTGGGAAGCGGCTCCCCTGGGGAGACAACTACCCCTAAAGAGTGACTTTAGCTCCCCACTTTAGAAGGAGGGTGCAAGTTTGGGGAAATAGGCCTTATATGACTGATTTAAAATTACAGCTTTTTGCACATATAAAAAGTTTTTTATTGTTTATTTTTATTTTTATTATTTTTTGAGCTGCATAATTGCTGTATATACATTTTTTGTGCATGTTTTGTGCAATTTTTATAGATTTGTATTTTTGTGGAAAACCTTTTTTGTATAATTGCTGTGCAAAAACCTTTCGGTGTGCGAAAAGGTTTTTTAACAAAAAAATTAACAATTTTTTGCAATAAAGCATTTTTTAAGTGGCTATCAGTCTCCCACTATATATATATATAAAAAATATTTTTTAAATTAAAGAAGCGCTTCATCTTGTTCCCCTTCCCCCAATTATAAGTGTTCAGCAAATCAGAAATACTACACCATGAGTGGGTTTTTTTTCCTTTGAGGAACTACCACCGGATATAAGAGTTTTTTCATCTTCTTAAAAACCTTGTGGAGGACCTTTTGAAGATACAGTCGAGCGGTGGAACCCTCAATAAAGTGGAATACAGATTACATGCGAACAACCCCCTAGGGCAGTGATGGCGAACCTTGGCACCCCAGATGTTTTGGAACTACATTTCCTATGATGCTCCACTACACTGCAGAGTGCTAGAGCATCATGGGAAATGTAGTTCCAAAACATCTGGGGTGCCAAGGTTCGCCATCACTGCCCTAGGGGGTGCGTGGATTCGGTGAGTGGGGACCCTTGAGGGGGAATGAGCACGGAAGTCACCAATAAGCAGTCATAATCACGAAAGTCACCTTCCTGTTTTCTGAAGCAGAATAATTGCATATTTGTGGATACCTGATAGAAGAGTTATTGTGGACTATATATATATATTTTTGTTCATATATTCTTTGTTTATTTTTTATATTTTTATAATTTTATTTTTCACATTTATTTTTCACATTTTTTATATAATTTTCTTTTTTCTATTTTTTACTACTCTCCGGCTTATATTTTAAATATCGGATGAATTTGTATTCTTTATTTATCTTTACACGTGAAAAAATTGTATTATTGATTAATTTTGGGGGTCTATTGTATAATTAGCACAAGGGAAGCTTATGTAAATTAGGGGTATAGCTGTTACATTTCCCATATATGGGAACTTCTAGTATCACAGAATAGTTTGGATAACACTTGGTTTCTTGTTTTTTGTTCTTTGTTGAAATAAGTGACACATTTTCTTAGCTCACTTATGGTAGTTGATATAAAGTGTTGTGAAATCACTTTTTTTCAGATTAAGGGTATGAGAATTTTTTTAGTTTAACCACTGTAGTTGGTATATAACACCAAACACGATTTTAATACATTTAGTCCCTAGGGACAGTAAATGGTGATTAAAATAGGTTTAAATTCAATATTGTGAACAGAAATAGCCTGGGGTAGCGCCAGCAGCCCACAACAATTATTCATTCTTCAACACGGGTTGTTGAACATAGCCCGTGTACTTCAGGGAGGCAGCAACCTCATAAAACTAATAAAACTGTTACAATTAATATAATTAAAACTAACAAAAAGTAACAAAGAGAGAAAATCTTTGGGGGTACATAAATATTCATCTATATCCCTGTTTATCGTGGCCCATTCCATAAGCGCGGCTTCTTCTGTATAACTCTTCTAAAGATGATGCACAAGAAAGCCCGCAAACAGTTTGCTGAAGATAAGCAGACTAAGGACATGGATTACTGGAACCATGTCCTGCTGTCTGATGGGACCAAGATAAATGTATTCGGTTCAGATGGTGTCAAGCTGGTGTGGCGGCAACCAGGAGTACAAAGACAAGTATGTCTTGCCTATAGTCAAGCATGGTGGTGGAATTGTCATGGTCTGGGGCTCCATGAGTGCTGCCAGCATTGGGGAGCTAAAGTTCATTGAGGGAACCATGAATGCCAACATGTACTGTAACATACTGAAGCAGAGCATGATCACCTCCCTTGAGTGACTGGGCAACAGGGCAGTATTCCAACATGATAATGACCCCAAACACAGCTCCATGATGACCACTGCCTTGCTAAAGAAGCTGAGGGTAAAAGGTGATGGACTGACCAAGCATGTCTCCAGACCTAAACCCTATTGAGCATCTGTTGGGCATCCTCAAACGGAAGGTGGAGGAGCAGAAAGTCTCTAACATCCACCAGTTCTGTGATGTCATAGAGGAGTGGAAGAGGACTCCAGTGGCAACCTGTGAAGCTCTGGTGAATTCTATGCCCAAGAGGGTTAAGGCAGTGATGGAAAATAATGGTGGCCACACAAAATATTGACACTTTGGGCCCAATTTGGACATTTTCAGTTAGGGGTGTACTCACTTTTGTTGCCAGCGGTTTAGACATTAATAGCTGTGTGTTGAGTTATTTTGAGGGGGCAGCAAATTTACACTGTTATACAAGTTGTACACTCACTACTTTACATTGTAGAAAAGTGTTATTTCTTTAATGTTGTCACATGAAAAGATATAAAAAATATTTATAAAAATGTGAGGGGTGTACTCACTTTTGTGAGATACTGTGTATGTATATATATATATATATATATATATATATATATATATATATATATATATATATATATAGATAGATAGATAGATAGATAGATAGATAGATAGATAGATAGATATTTATATCTATGACAACCCATGTCATTAACACATCATACTTTAGTTCATTAAACATAATATTACACCAGCTGAGATATCCTCCTCTTTTTTGTTGTTGTTGATCAGGGCTAGAGCAAGCAAATAAACTATTAAAGAGGAAGTAAACCCTGATGGGTTTACTTCCTCTTTCATTCCCTGCAAAGGCAAAGCATAATGGACTACTATGCATCGCATAGTAGCCCATTATGTGTCACTTACCTGACACAGGAGCCAGCGATGTCACCGCTGTCCCCTGTAGTCCGGCGCATCCATCTTTTCGGTGGGGTCTTGCAGCTCCGCCGCTGTCATTCGGCGGAGCAGCGATGAGGTCACTCCCGCGCATGCGCACGGGAGCCGACACGCGCGGCAGCTCCGTTGTTGGAAATGCCGCGCTCAGTGCGCCTGCGCGCCGCTGTCTACGGAGCATGTGCCATAGACAGCGGTGCCTGTCTTCGGGCAAATATCTCCTAAACCGTATAGGTTTAGGAGATATTTCTTGGACCTACAGGTAAGCCTTAATCTAGGCTTACCTGTAGGTCAAAGTGGTTTGTAAGGGTTTACAACCACTTTAACTTAATGGAACTAAAAAACATCTTTCAAAACTACAAAATCTGCATTTAGCACTGCACACACTGCACTGAAATATTAGATCAGAAAAATTGTTTGGATACCAGGGACTAAAGGAACTTGTATTTAAAAGCTAACATTAGAGGCAGATTACAAGTAGGCAATACCGTCTGAATTAGAAAGAAAGGAGAACTACATGGGAAATAAGTAGAACGCATTGCTTAAATCCCAGGTATGTACCACCAGAGGGCCTATTATGTAAGGAGTAGCACAATACCATGTAGTATACTCACATTAGAGCCAGTTTAAAGCAATATATTAATTTGATGCATAATTCATGAACCTTATTGACAAGTATTCAAATAACCGCAAGACTGGCGACAATGTGAGCAATAGTAATCCCATCAAAAAATCCCGGTTATCAGGGGCTTAAATGCAAAGCAGACTGAGTTTTAACAGAAAATAGAGGTATAACTGTAAATTGCATCAATAAGACAACAAATTCCTGATACCCAACATGACTTAAAACAATCATGAAGGGTAGCAGTCCATAACAGTCCGTAAAGCCAATATGATAAACTGTATTAAGTTAAGACAGTATATTTAAAACCTTTTAAAAATAGGGGTTAGTACTTCATAGTGTTAGCATACAAAACATTAGCAGAAGAAAAAAATAATCCACCATATAATGCCTCATATGCTTGACAAGGAACCATTGGAAATAACCCAAACCTCTCATATTAAACTAGTGGTTGCAGAACAATTAAGCCAGTATCTGCAAGTTCAATAACAGGCATTTTAAAGAGGGAACAAGATATGTCAACATATAAAAGTAAGGCAGAACGCAACAGTGACATTCAAAATATAAGCCTTACACCTATGATTTTGCTCATCGTTGTACTTTTATCAATGTGCAATTGCAAGTTTCTAAAACTTTAATTTTACCTCATCAGGTTCCTCAGAAGAGGAAATAGCTACAAAATGTTCAGGTACCTTGTAATACATACAATTAGAAATTATGTCATATTTTCCATTTCCCATTCAAACAGGTCCTTTGGGATGGGCTCAACATTTGATAATGGCACCTATATTTGAAAACAAAATTAGGAAAACCACAACAGTGGCAAAAGCATATAATAAATCTACGTACACATAGATTATCATACATTTCCCTATGATACAAACCTGCAAGAGAGTAGCATTAGCCCTTGTACACACGGTTGGAGATTCCGACGGAATGTGTCCTATCGGACCGTTTTGTCGGATATTCCGACTGTGTGTGGTCTCCATCGGACTGTTTCCGTCTGAATATCCGACAGGCCAACTTTTTCAACTTGCCAGTAAAATTTTCAGACAAAATGCTCCGATCGGACATACTCCGATCATGTGTAGCCTACTCCGACGGACAAAGTGCCACGCATGCTCAGATCAAATTCCTAGACCAAAGCTATTGGCTACTAGCCTGAACGTAGTCCCGTCATCACGTTATGTACAATCGGACTTTCCGACAACTTTGTCCGACCGTGTGTATGCAACAGTTTCGGACAAAATCCATCGGACAAAATCCGATGGACAAAATTCAGCAGATTTGGTTGTCAGAATGTCCGACCGTGTGTACAAGGGCTTAGAGGCATCAGCAGGCCCAGCTATGCTGATTGAACAAGGGCTTAGCAAGGTCAGCTTATGAATGGATGGGGTGTCTCAGCCAATTGGCGGGGGTTTCTTTAGCCCCTTGACCTGCTGGGAGAGCCTGTTTATTTGGGTGGTCAGGTGATCGGGGTTCTGTGCCACCTGGACGGCTGTCTCGGTGGATGGTTGGTTTGCTGCTCAGGGGCTTCTAGGCCGGAAGCCTGAGGCCTATCCTGGGGGACATCTGGCTGCTAGGCTGCCTGAGGGCCTATCCAGAAGCAGCGCAGGGTTGGGCCTGCAGGATTAAAGTCCAATGTAGCAGTTCTGCCAGACAGGAAACTGATGCCACTAAGGGACCATCCAACTTGTTACCGGAGACCACTGTGAGTAAGCTGGAGCCAGTACCAGAGCGGTCTTCTCACCAACCAGAGATGGTGAAGAACTGGGAAAACCTCAGCAAGTGCCAAGCCAGGGGCCTAGCGGGTCAGCAGGGGTGACACTTGAGGAGTATCTATGAGTGCCAAGCCACGGACCCAGCAGGGAAGTGGGGGAGAGGCTTGAGTAAGATAACAAGTAATGAAAGTGGAGGAGCTCTGGGGATCCAGTGGCAATTGGGTAGGAGAGTCTAGTGAGAGACTGGGAGCTTGGTGAGTGAAGACCTACAGTCAGAGACGGTAGAGTGCAAGGAGGACTATCTGTGTTACCAATAGTTAAATACAACTATCGTTAGTGACTGTTACAAGATTTGTTGCCATAGGAGACAGCGGTCCCACCTATACAGTGTCTGACTGGAAGCCTTCCACTGTCGAGCTGTCTACCTATAGGAGTCTGCCAATTAACATTGCATCTACTTAAGGGTGTCCTGGCCCTAACCCTCTCTCCCACAGTTCTGTTAAGAGACAATAAATCTCTTTTGCAATCAGAAAGTGTCTGGCATCCATCATTCCATCTTGCATTACACCTACCATGCCTTGTAACCCACTCTACAAAGACTGATGTCAGCTCTCCCTAAATCTGGAGGTCACCATTAGGCCTTTGGAGGTCCGGCACCTTGCTATACTTCTTACATGAGTCTTCCCCCTTACATCAGTACCCCCCCACCCCTTACATCCATGTCCTGTCTTACATTAGTGCTACCCTTAAATCATTGCCCCCTCTTCCAACAGTTCCCCCCTTAATCTGAGTCGTCTTACCATAGTGTCCCCCTTTCAGTTTTCCCTCATCCATCAGTGATGTAAACGGGTGACGCCACCCCCTCTGATGTCATGGAGGCTTCCCCATGGCTGTCCCATGGCGTCAGAGGGGGTGGGGTCACCCGTTTACATCACCTGGTGGCCTCCTATCACAAGGAGATGCCACAAATGTAGGGTACCTGGAGAAGGTTCAGAGAGTTTCAGGGTTAGTTCAGCAGGTGTTGCAGGAACACGTGTATTTAACAGTCAGACTAAAAGATATAATTATGCAATGCAATTAGGAAATCCATTTCCCGTTGTGCAGAACATTGCGCAATATTAGAAGCCCTCACCTACCACTTTTTAAATGTACCCCAGGCTGATATACCCATTACTCCAGAAATAGGGAGTTATGTTGCCTCCCCACTAAATTTAGATGGTTTTGAGTTTGGAAATACTGCATATGTCCTGCAACAGCTCACCATTTCAGAATCTGTGCAGCATAATTGCTCGTCTTCTCCTACTACAAGTAGGATGTTGTCCCCACATGTCAGTGGTCAGGAGTATCATGGACCAATTAGTGACCCACCTCAAGAATATATGGTTCTTAACAGAGTGCTCCCTCTTGACGAAAGGGGACTTCTACGAGTACCCCAAACGCTAGTGGATCCAGATTACTTAATTGTACAGGAGGATGTTGAGATACATCCAGTACCGGAACCTTTCATAAGCAACACAGGTATGGTAATGCACCCTTGCCTGAGCCTCTCTTAGAGAGTGAGGAATTTCTTCTGATTTCTACACCCAATCCGAGAGCAGAGTTAGTAAGATTGACCACACTTTTTAGGGCAGATGATTGAGGGGAAGGGTGGAATCCCCACATGAAAGCAGAATGGGTGAAATATTTTGCAACCCACTGTGTTGATTTCTTTAGTAGTTAAGTCCCGCTATTGCCTTTAGTAGGGACACACTGTTTAGGATATGCTGTTGTTGTTAACAATCACCTTTATTTTATAGCCAGTTGCTTGGAGTTCAATCAGCATAGCTGGGCCTGCTGATGCCTCTAATGCTACTCTCTTGCAGGTTTATATCATAGGGAAACGTATGATAATCTATGTGTACGTAGATTTATTATATGCTTTTGCCACTGTTGTGGTTTTCCTAATTTCGTTTTCAAATATAGGTGCCATTATCAAATGTTGAGCCCATCCCAAAGGACCTGTTTGAATGGGAAATGGAAAATATGACATAATTTCTAAATTGTATGTATTACAAGGTACCTGAACATTTTGTAGCTACTTCCTCTCCTGAGGAACCCGATGAAGTAAAATTACTGAATTTTAGAAACTTTCAATTGCACATTGATAAAAGTACAACGATGGGCAAAATCATAGGTGTAAAGCCCCGTACATACGACCGGACTTTTCAACATCCAAAGTCTGATGGAATGATTCCGGCAGACTATTCGATCGTGTGTGGGCTGCAACGGACTTTTGATTCACAAAAGTCTGACAGACTTTAGAAATGGAACATGCTTCAAATTTTTCCGCCAGAACTCTGCCGGACCCAGAAATCCGCTCGTGTGTGTGCTAGTCTGACGGACTAAAACCGACGCTAGGGCAGCTATTGGCTACTGGCTATGAACTTCCTTATTCTAGTTCAGTCGTACGTCATCACGTTCAAATCCGTCGGACTTTGGTGTGATTGTGTGTGGCCAAGTCTGTTCATTCGGAAAGTCCGTCAGAACTCTGTCAGAACTCAGTCAGAACTCCGTTGAAAGTCTGCCGGACTTAAGTCCTGTCGTGTGTACGTGGCATAAGGCTTATATTTTGAATGTCACTGTTGCGTTCTGCCTTACTTTATATGTTGACATATCTCATTCCCTCTTTAAAATGCCTGTTATTGAATTTGCAGATACTGGCTTAATGTAATGTAAAGGAATGTAAACATCCCCTGTAATAGAAAAAAAGCATGACAGGACCTCTTAAATAGGAGATCTGGGGTCAAAAAGACCTCAGATCTCATATTTACACTAAAATGCAATAAAAAATAAAAATAAATTTAATGTCATTTGAAAAAAAATTAAATAAAAAAGTCCCTTTAAGAGCTAGGGCGGAATTGACATTTTGACGTTGCTTCTGCCCTGCAATGATATGGAGACGGGTGGGGGCCATCTTCCCCTCACTCATCTCCATGCCAAGCTAGGGAGCAGACACGATCATCTCCGCCGCTGGAGAGTGGCGGGAGGGCCCTCTCTCACCACTGATAAAAGTGAGCTTGTGGCAAATCCGCTCCAGAGACCACTTTTATCTTGAAGCGGACCGCCCGCTGAAGAAGAGGATACCGGGGTTATGGAAGCTAGCTGCTGCCATAACAACAATATTCCTCTTCAAATTAGTGATGTAAAACTATCTCTAGCTATCTGTAAGTGGGTAAAATGATTATCTTTTATTCTCATGCAAAACCTTTATCCCAAAAGGAAAAGAAAAACGATTTGCTGTAACTGATTATAAAGTGTGAATTTGGCTTCAATTTGTTAGTGTCTAATGCCGCGTACGCACGATCGGAATTCCGGCCAGAAAAAGACCGATGAGAGATTTTCATCGGAAAATGCGACCGTGTGTATACTCCATCGGAATTTAGCTGTCCGAATTTCCGCCAGCCAAAAATTGATAGCATATTCTCAATTTTCCAGACGGAAAAACTTTCTATTGGAAATTCCGATCGTGTGTATGCAATTCCGACACGCCAAAATCATGCATGCTCAGATTCAACCACGAGATGGAAGATATTGGCTACTGGCTATTGAACTTCCATTTTCTAGTCCCGTTGTACGTGTTGTATGTCATCGCGTTCTAAACGATTGGAATTTGGTGTGACCGTGTGTAGGCAAGACAGCTTGAGCCGAATTCCGTAGGAATTCCGTTGGGAAAACCATCAGAGCTTTTTCCGATGAGAATTCTGATCGTGTGTACACGGCATAAATCTGCGGCTAATGCATTTACTGTAACACCTCCCTTACCCAGACTGACAATGCTGTTGTCGACTGTGCTCCCTGTGCTCATTCCTCCAGAGTTGTGTCTCACTAATACGGTAGGTGTAAAGCCAAAGTAATGCTCTAGGTGAGTGACCGACTCTCCAGGTGCTGCACAGCTCATCTGTAGGATTCAGTAGCATGCACAAATCTGGAATATTGCTTCATTCCATTGACATCTTTATATAAAGATACCAAGGAGTGCAGCAATATTTTCAGGATTTGTGCATGCTACTGAATACAGGAGGTGTGTTGCTGTCCAGATCACCAGGTGAAAACACAGGGAAAAGCCAAAGACAAGAAAACTGATGCAGCCGCCACATCTAATGGTTGGCAAGCTGCAATATAATGCATTTTGGATTTGAGTTTAATACGGATTTAATTTTTGCTTAATTTTTTAAACAAAAACAAGAATATTGGTAAGAAAAAAATTAAGATGGTTTGATATTTTCCAACAAGTGCTTGCCTGCCACATACCTCCCAACATTTTGAGATGGGAATGAGATACACCTACTAACAAACGTATGTAGGCATAGGACACGCCCCCTGCCACACCCCCTTAAAGGAGAATTAACCCCAAAAAAAGGTTCATTAAATCCACAAGGACTTTTTTTTACCACTACTATTCCTTTATATTGGCTTTTAAGATGTACAAATGCAGCCATTTAGAAACTGAATTAAAGGCTTAGCACTGGGTAACACTTTCTGAAAGATAAAAAGTGCATTTTATATACAACTATAAGACCCCTTTCACACCACAAATAGCGCCTGTAATCCACCCTAAAACAGCTGCCCCATTGTCTGTAGTGTGAAAGCCCGAGTGCTTTCACACTACAGCGGTGCACTGGCAGGACGTCAGGAAAAGTCCTGCCAGCAGATTCTTTGGGGCGGTGAACGAGTGGTGTGTTTACCACTCCTCCAACCCTGCTCCCCATTGAAATCAATGGGGAAGCGCTGTAATACCGCCGGCAAAACGCCTCTATTGTTGCATATTTCCGGCGGTTTTAACCCTTTCTCGGCCGCTAACGGGGGTAAAAGCGCCCCGCTAGCGGCCGAAATGCGGCCGAAATGTGGCACAAATCCTACGGAAAAACGCCGCTAAAAATAGCCACTAACTAATACTAATACCACTAATACCACTAACGCTATGGGTGGCGTGGTGTGAAAGGGGTCTAAAGATCAGACCAAAATTAGGGATATTTGAGGGGGAAAGAGGGACATTGACCAAATCAGGGACAGTGACTCCGAATCAGGGACAGTTGGGAGCTATGCTGCCATCCGGGTAATCCAGTAAAAGATACCGGTTTTCAAATATTTCCCTGTTCTGATCATGTATGTTAGAAGTATGACAGTCGTGTAATGTGCTCATTGTACAGATTTATATGAGGTTCTATTCAGCATTTTTGGGGTTTTTTCAAGATGTCCGTTGCACTAAAATCTGTCATTTTATTTATGGCCATCCTTCAACCTACATTTACTAAGGTAACAAAATCTATCCTCACGTTGATTTAAAATGTCTTTAAATTAAAAGTGTTTTCCCTTCAAATGAAAAGCACATTCATAAATTATTTACTGCTTGGCTATAAATAGTAGAGCCGGTATAGACTTCTTCTGCCTCCATTGTAATATTTTCAAACACATACAGGACAGAGAAAAGGTGGTATAAAATAGAAGAAATCCCATTTAAACACAAGCCAAGGCCTTGTGTCACTACCAAGATTACTTACTGTAGTGTTTCCATGACAACTACCAATCAGAAACCCCCCTGACAAGGAGGCAGCCATCCTTAACATGTGCAGCCGATCAGCCTCTTGGCTGCTGTAGGGTCCAGAACATTGCAGCTTCATGGATTGCTATAGAGATACAAAACTTAATGTAAATGTTAAATAGCTAAGAAATTCTACAGTTACATATTATCTGTAACAAACATCATGCTATAGAAAAGATGCTTTTGAATAAGCAGGCTAATGTACAGGCTAGTCAGATTTCTTTAAATAAATAAATCGATTGTGGTATCATTTTTTTAAATGAAATGTTAATTTTGGATGTTTTTAATGTAAACTCTATTTTAAGATCCACATATGAATTATCTGCATTAACAAGCTCCAATGTCACTGTATGTCTGTGGCTTTATCTTTGAAGTGCCATTTAGCGATTTTCCTTTGTTAAGAATCCGTGATGCTTTAGTGATGTTTGAATCTGTAATTATGCTTTGTTTTTGAGATGCTTTGTGCATTCATTGTGACTTGTGGCTTGATACATGAATGTTACTTTCTGCTCAGGTAAGCACCAACACTGAGTCATTAATGGCACTGTTTCTCAGCTGATTATGCAACAGAAAAAAAAACACAAAGCAGTCAGGGTTGATGGCACAGCTTGCAGTCTCATGTTGTTTTGGTTTTTAGCCTCACCTATATGCAAGAATACCATATCCATATTTTACCATAGAAATCCAGGGCCCCATACAGCTGACCTTACAGCCCCTATACCCCCCCCCCCATATCAAAACAATACTTTCCTTAACCAGGGCCGTTTTTAAGGCAGGGCAAAAGGGGCAGCTGCTCTGGACCCTGTCATTGTTGTGGGGCCCAAAGCAGCTGATTCATACTTGCCAACTATCCTGGTTTAAATTCCCTCGTCTCTTGAGGTTTTAGTCCTGTGCTGTGTCCCAATGTCTCAGTGCGAAGTGCTGCTACTAATGCTGCTCAGCTCTGCCCTAATGTTGTGTACAGGTGACTCGCCTGTAGACCCTGTGTTTGCATCTAAATTACCGGCAATTCATATGTAAATAGTGGCGGCCGGCGGCATTGATATGAATATCATACCCCCTGAGGTCATATCCACAGTAATCTCTAGAAACCAATCAACAAACAAAAATCATGTGCTGTAACCTCTAGTAACTAATCAGTGAGCCCTGTGTGCTGCAACCTCTAGCAACCAGTCAGTGAGCGGTAATGATACACTGTAACCTCTGGCAACCAATTGCAATAGCTGCCTTATCTTATTCAGTAAACTGATTTTGAGTCTAGCTGCTATTTATTGTATGTCTCAGACCAGGTGGAGAGTAAAACGGCATGGGGGGGGGCCCACGAAAAGTTTTGCCCAGGGTACAATCAATATTAAAGACAGCCCTGTCCTTAAGCACGTGCCGTCTAGCCGACGTCATTATACTGCGGCAGGTCAGCTCGTTCCCAAAAACCGCCGTAGCTGTATGTCGGTCCCTTTAACAGCTATAGCTGGCATGCACCCGCTGCACCCACTGCACCATCCGCAGGCCACCCGCGATCGCCCCACAGAGAGGCAGAACGGGGATTTGTCAATGTAAACAAACAGATCCCTGTTCTGACAGGGGAGTAAAGAGAAATGTCTGTTCCTAGTGATTAGAAACAGCGATCTCTCTGCTCCTCCAGTCAGCCCACAGTTAGAAACACCTCCCAGGGAACACATTTAACCCCTTGATCGCCCCCTAGTGTTAACCCCTTCCATGCCAGTGTCCTTTATACAGTAATCAGTGCATTTTTATAGGACCGATCACTGTATAAGTGTCAGTGGTCCCAAAAAAGTGTCCAATGTGTCCGCTGCAATGTTGCAGTCCTGCTAAAAATCACGGATCACCAGCATTACTAGTAAAAAAAAAAATGAATCATAAAAATGCCATAAATCTATCCGCTATTTTGTAGACGCTATAACTTTTGCGCAAACCAATCAATATATGCTTTTTTTAATAGGGCCGATCGCTGTATAAATGTCAGTGGTCCCAAAAAAGTGTCCAATGTGTCTGCTGCAATGTCGTAGTCCTGCTAAAAATCACAGATCACCACCATTACTAGTAAAAAAAAAAAAAATGAATCATAAAAATGCCATAAATCTATCCGCTATTTTGTAGACGCTATAACTTTTGCGCAAACCAATCAATATATGCTTATTGCATTTTTTTTTACCAAAAATATGTAGAAGAATACATATTTGCCTAAACTGATGAAGAAATTAGTTTATTTATTTATTCATTTATTTTGGTTATTTATTATAGCAAAAGGTAAAAAATATTGTTTATAGCGCAAAAAAAATAAAAAACGCAGAGGGGATCAAATATCACCAAAAGAAAGCTGTATTTGTGGGAAAAAAAGGATGTCAATTTTGTTTGGGTACAATGTCGCACAGCCACACAATTGTCAGTTAAAGCGATGCAGTGCCACATTGCAAAAAAATGGCCTGGTCATTAAGGGGGAAAATCTTCCAGTCTGTAAGTGGTTAAAAAACACTAAAATCATTATTAGTGGACACAAAC
Source organism: Lithobates pipiens (assembly GCF_037356315.1). Lineage (NCBI taxonomy): Eukaryota > Metazoa > Chordata > Amphibia > Anura > Ranidae > Lithobates > Lithobates pipiens. The sequence continues at coordinate 19,381,457 of NW_027507685.1, read as the reverse complement.
ACAATATAACTTACATAATTCATGTTAAATCTAAAAGATAAAACTGTATTGGGTTAATGATTAAAGTTTTGTGTGTGAATGAGGTTTTGGGGCTCATTCAGATGGGTGCTGTGGCCTGTACAGTGTAAATCAGTGTTTTTTTGTGTGGTTGGAGCTGTGTGTAGGCAGGCTATATTACACTATGGGGATGCAGCAGCTGCATGAACAAAGCCGCGGATCCCAATTTGAAAGGTGTGAAAAATAAGAGCACAAACAAACCGCTTGTTCAAACTGTATTGACCAGAGAATCTGTGTAAACTCTTAATTTATAATTTAATTGTGTTATTATTTTTTACATTGTTTATATTTTTTTACAGTTTTTACATTTATTTTTAGGATCAGCACATTAATTATTTTATATTTATTTTTTCACAACGTTAAAAGGGGTGGGGATGGGGGTTGGGGGGGGGGCTGTGGTGAAATATGAGGGGGTCCAAACAGACTCCTATTGTTTCACTTTTGAGAGAAAGCAAGAGACTTTATAGAGAGTCTCAATTTCTTGGTCCCTTTCACTGAAGCCTCAGCTGCACTGGACAGTTCATTCACAAACTGAATCATAGTAGTTTGCTATGCTTCAGTTATGAATAAACACATTGAGTGGTCAGTATCGATCACTCATTATGATCATTCAGGAAAGGGGCCAATAAACATCCCCCTGTATGCCTTCAGCAGCCATGGAGCAAGAGGACGTAAGTTGGGAGCAGTGCAGTAGGGGATACACAGGGAGGCCTGGGCAGCAGGGGGGAGAGAATAATACATGTGAGGTTGATCAGTGTAGAAGGGGGGCAATTACTTGAGCTGATTGCCTGTATGGGTCTCTCTTCAGCAGCTGGAAGAAGAAGAAAGAAGACAGCTTTCCGCTGCAGCAGAGAGCCACAGGGGGATTGGGTCGAGTAATTGCCCTCCTGCACCAATCATCCTTCCTGCCCACACCTGATTCCCCCCTGCTGTCTGAGCCCCCCTGCTGGCCCAGACCCCATACATGAGGACTGGTGGTACCTGTAATGGTCATGCAGACTTGGCACACCACGGGCTGTGTGTGTGGCAGCCATGTTGTTCAGTATTCAGCCTTTACATTTTATTTGTATTTGTCTTTTCTGTGTTGAACCAGAGACACAGCTGCAGTGTCCTTCCCCCTCCCTCCTCCGCTCAGTTCATAAACCTCTCCATTAACCAATACACAATTCAGTCTAGGTTGTCCATTTTGCAAGCTTGAGTAGCCCGGAAAACAAACAGAGATCTGCCAGACCACTCTATGATAAATACCTCAGCTGAAACCTCTAGCAATCCACATTTATTTCTCTTCTTCATGATACCAGTATATTTCATAACTCATGAATTAAAAACACAGCCAGAATTTACCTCCCTCGGTTAATTTGTAGTGTTTTGAGCCCAAACATCATTACCCTAAGATTACCGGGAACAGAACCACCCCAATGTCTCTCTTTAGCAAACTGGACATCTCATGACCTATCATTAGGGAGGAGCCCTAACACCCCCCACCCGTGCGTGCGCTTTGGTTCGCACCTGAACAAGTGAACAGACAAAAATGTGCGCGAACACTATTAAAGTCTATGGCAGTGGTCATCAACCCTGATCTCAGGGCCCACTAACAGGCCAGGTTTGCAAGATAACTGAAATACATGACAGGTGATATAATTTGCTGCTCAGTGATTGCAGTATTCTAGTCTGCATCTCCCCAAGGTAATACATAAAACCTGGCCTGTTAGTGGGCCCTGAGTACAGGGTTGATGACCACTGGTCTATGGGACACAAATGTGAAAAAGCAAAAGTGCTCATTTTAAAGGCTTATATGAAAGTTATTGCCATAAAAAGTGTTTGGGGACCAGGGGACATGTATCAATGCAAAAAGAACGTTTTTAAAATGGCAGTTTTTTCAAGAGCAGTGATTTTAATAATGCTTAAAGTGAAACAATAAAAATTAAATATCCCTTTAAATATCGTGCCTGGGAAGGGGTCCCCTTAGTCTCATTAGCTGTAATGTATTGGCAGATCCCAGCAATATACATAAAAAATCATTGAAAAAAACAGCGTGGGTTCCCCCCAGTGCATACCAGGCCCTTCAGGGGAATGCGACGCCAAAAACAAAAAAAATAAAAAATTGCGTGCCCCCCCCCAAAAATCCATACCAGACCCTTATCCGAGCATGCAACCTGGCAGGCCACAAGAAAAGGGGGGACAAGAGAGCACCCCCCCTCCTTAACCATACCAAGCCACATGCCATCAAACATAAGGGAGAGTGTTTTGGGGTCCCCTCAAAGCACCTTGTCCCCATGTTGATGGGGACAAGGGCAACATCCTCACAAACCACCTTGGTGGTTGTGGGGGTCTGCAGGCACTGGGATTATCGGAATCTGTAAGCCCCCTTTAACAAGGGGGACCCCAGATCCCACCCCGCTTATGTGAATGGGTATTGGGTACATTGTACCCCTACTCATTCACCAATAAAAGTGTTAAAAAAGAAAAAACGACAGGAGACAATTTTTGAAAATTCCTTTATTTAAAAAAATAAATAAAAAGGTGTCCCGCAATGTCCATCCATCATTAATCACGGTGCAGACGGACCTGAAAAATAGAAAGAAAAAACCCCGAAAATACTCCCACTGACTGTCTTTTTGCTGTGACAGCTCTTATATAGGCAAGGGTGGGGCCACCCGCTGACGTAACTGGATGACCCTGCCCCCCTGATTGCACATGCTGTCAGAAGGGGCGGTTACATCACTGGGTGGCCCCGCCCTTGCCTATATAACAGCTGTAACCGCCAAGAGACAGCAGACGGCGGGACGCCTTCCATCAAGGCGGAGTTTTTTTGCTTTTTTTTTTCAGGTCCATCAGCGCCAGGAAGATGGATGGACATTGTGAGACATTTATTTCTTTTTCATTTTAATAAAGGACTTGTCAAAAACTATGTATTGTGGTTTCTACTTTTTTACACTTTTTTTAACAATGTAACGATACCGATTCACATGGGGGATGGGATCTGGGGGATCTTTGTTAAAGGGGGATTCCAGATTCCGATAAGCCCCCACACGCAGACCCCCACAACCGCCGGGCAAGGGTTGTGGGGATGATGCCCTTGTCCCCTTCAACATGGCCCCCCAAAGCACCCCCCAAAGCACCCCCCAAAGCACCTTCCCCATGTTGAGGGCATGTGGCCTGGTACAGTTCAGGAGGGGTGGGATGCTCTCTTGTCCCCCCTTTTCCTGTGGCCCCCCCAGGTTGCATGCTTGGATAAGAGTCTGGTATGGATTTTGCCATTTTTTTTTTAATTTTGGCATGGAGTTCCTCTTAAAATCGATGCCAGACCCAAAGGGCCTGGTAATGACTGGGGGGGGGGGGGGGGGGGCATGCCCTTTTTTTTCTTAATTCTGTCATAAGGTTGCCCTTAACCACTTCAATACACTGGATTATATTGTACACTGCACTATATACCCTGCACTGTATTATATATACTACACTGATTTCACTTTGAACTGCAGTATACATACTATACGAACTGCACTATATACACAGAAAAATTGGGCCTTAGGTGCTGGCGGTACCAGAACACTGTGACCCCTCACAGTTACTCTTGTTGGGCACAGGAACGGGCCCTGCTGTTAAATATTATTTAAAAAATTGCAATTACATAGCTCTGTTAAACAGGGGCAGAAAAATTGGGACTTGGGTTTTGGTGGTCCCACAACACTGCAACTCCTCACCATTACTCTTTTTGGGCACAGGAACGGGCCCTGCTGTTAAATATTATTTCAAAAATTGCAATTACATGCCCCTGTTAAACAGGGACAGAAAAATTGGCCTTGGGTGTTGGGTGTTAGTGGTGCCCTAAACCAAAAATATTTTTGGAAGCTAGTATCCTCAAGATTCAGGAGGAATAGGATAGGCAGCATAGGCAGTCTTCAAAGGATCCCAGATAGCTGCTGATCCAGGACTGATTCCTTTTTATAAACGTGAGCCTGTCTTTGGACAGGGACATTCTTTGATCCATTACAAACCCTCCAGCAGCACTGAATGTGTGTTCAGAAAGCACGCTGGATGCAGGACAGGCCAGAACCTCGATTGCATATTGAGCAAGTTATGGCCAGTGGTCCATCCTCAAGACCCAGTAACCTAGTGGATGCTCTGGTGGAAAGGTCTCCAAGTCTGCTCTTGCCCCTAGATATTCCTGCACCATATACTGCAGATGCCGGTGATGGTTGCTTGAACATATCAGACCTTAGCACTGAAGACTGAAAAGTTATTTAAATGCATTGATCAGCCAGCTACCTTCTCCACCGCTCTTACTCTGACCAAAGGAAGCCCCAGAAACATGTTGTCCAGCACCAGGAAATGGTAACCTCCCAGGGTCTGGAAATGTGTTATACAAAATTTTCTTCAAGGCCTCCTGAAGCTGTTTCATCCTCTGCTCCCTCTGCAAAGGCAGGATGAGTTCTGCAACTTTACCCTTGTAACGTGGATCAAGAAGGGTTGCCAGCCAGTAATGATCCCTCTCCTTGATACCAGAAATCCTAGGGTCCTTTCACAGGCTTTGCAGAATCAGGGAGGCCACGCAGCATATGTTTGCAGAGGCATTTAATTCTGAGTCCTCTGGGTCACTAAGGATCACATTATCCGTACTACCTCCTCCCAGCCACATACAACTCCTTGGGTTTCTGGGGACTGAAAATCATCCCTTGAAGACTGCTGCTGTGTGTTATCCTCTACATCCATGCTGACACAATCCTCCTCCTACTCCTCTTCTTCTTCCTTTGTGTTTGGCGGGCCTGCAGGAACGCTATCTGGATAAAGTAGCCTTTAGAGGAAAGGACGTCCTCCTTATCCTCCCGCTGTTCTGCCTCAAGTGCCCTGTCCATGATTCCACAAAGCGCGTCAAACAGTGTCATTGATGCATGTATTGTTGCTGCTCACCATCCTTGTGGCCTCTTCAAATGGTGACAGGACAGTGCATGCATCCTTGATCAGTAGCCACTGGCCTGGTGAAAAGAAGCCAAGCTCCCCTCATCCTGTCCTGGTGACATACTCGCACAGGTACTCATTGATGGCCCTCTGCTGAAAAAAACACATTTTATTTTAACTTTTTGCTATAATATATATCTCAAATAAAAAAAAAATGTGTTCCCCAGTTTAGGCCAATATATATTCTTAGATATATTTTTGGTAAAAAAATTGCAATAAGCGTATATTGATTGGTTTGCACAAAAGTTATAGCGTCTATAAAATAGGGGATAGATTTATGGCATTTTTATTATTCATTTATTTTTTACTAGTAATGGCGGCAATCTGCGATTTTAATCGGGACTGCGACATTGCGGCGGACAAATTGGACACTTTTGACACTTTTTTGGGACCAGTGACATTTGCACAGCAGTCAGAGCTAAAAATAGCCACTGATTACTGTATGAATGTCACTAGCAGGGAAGGGGTTAACACTAGGGTGTTGATCAAGGGGTTAAATGTGTTCCCTCAGCATGTTCTAACTGTGGAAGGGTGTGGTGGAACTGCCTGGACACCAATCTGTGTTCTTATATACTAGGAACACACGATCTGTCTCCTTTCCTCTGCCAGAACGTGGATGTATGTGTTTCCATGTTCTGGCTCTGTCAGGAGTGATTGCGGGTGCCCGGTGGACAACGCGGCCACAAGGCCCGCGCATCGGCTCCTTGGGGACTCGGGCACGTGCACCCCCTATTCCCCTTGAAGCGGCTGCCGTACAGCTATGGCGATTCACGCAGGGGAGCCATTCTGCGGCTGTCAAATGACGGCGCACAGTCGGCAAGTGGTTAAAGCAGGATTAAACCCAGAAGCAAACATTTATTATATTGCAGCTTACCATTTTATGGATACGATAGCTGCATTTATTTTCTTTTGTAGGCTGCCTTTCCTTTATTTTCATCTGGTGAACTAGAATAAGATGCCCAGCAGAAAGAACAGTTAGAGGGTTCAAATGATGATCCGTTTTTATTTATTTGTGTAAAATATTTATCCCCAAAGGAAAAAAAAACTGTTGCTGTAACTGCTTAAAAATGTGTGAGCTAGAGTTTAGCTTTAGTTTGTCAATGCTGCAGGATGTAGGCACTAAAAAAGGAAACTAATGCAGCCTCCACATCTAATGATTGGAAAGGCGCAATATATTATATTTTTCGTTTTGGGTTTAATACCACTTTAAGCTGTCTACCAAGCTATTCACTACTGTTGTCTCTTTCCTATTGATCTATTTACATCCTGACTGGCAGGGCAGCCACCAATTAATAGTGGGTGGTCCCGATTCCTAAAAGGACCTGCACTCCCCTGCATTACCGCATTACCCATCATGGAAACTGGTAAAGGGCAAATGGACACTTTTACCAGCCCAGGATGATAGTGACTTACCTAACTCCTCTAATACCACATCACCTTTCAGGGTGCCCTAGTTTGTATGATCCCACATTTGAAGCACTCTCATAGCTCCCCAGCCTTGGGGATACTATCTGATGTGTTCTCTATGCTAGGCTGTTGTTATTGTTTCATTACTCACCAATCAGCAGATGAAAACCTGGCAGATGAGATCACAGGACCAGATCAATGAAATAGCCAGTGCAACCAATTAAATTATTTTCTCATCTTTATTTCAAAGCCTTCATTGTATCTTCTAAAAATACATTTTGGTACTATTTTGTATTAATAATTATAAGGCATTATATTTTCTTTGGAAATCCTTGCAGACACTCATTTCTTTATTCTTCTATTTTTATTTATTTTTCTGTTTCTGAAATGCAGGACTTGCACTGAAGGTTGCGAATCACCTTGGCTCAGATAAGAGTTTATAATTAAGACTTTTTGCAGAAGAAAGGGTTCAATAGCTTCTCTCTGTCACCCACAGAAGTAAGTAGTTGTGAGAAAAAGTGTTTAATCTTTTGGCAACCAAGAAATTATTTTCTTTCTTCCAAATGGAGTTAAAAAAATGACATAGGCAAATAGCAATTTATTTTGCAAACTTGTAATTAAACTTTAAAGTTTAAAAGTTAAAGTCCTTTAAAGCGGTAGTAAACCCGCACGTTTTTTTTTTTTTTTTCTGACCTGCAAAGCAAAAGGCATAATGAGCTAGTATGCACCGCATACTAGCTCATTATGAAATACTTACCTTAGAACGAAGCCCCGACATCCTGCCCGATCCACGCCGAGGGAGCTGACATGCTCCCTCGGCGTTTCTTCCGGGTATCGCGGCTCCGGCGCTGTGAGTGGCCGGAGCCGCGATATCGTCACTCCCGTGCATGCGCGTGGGAGATTTCAGTCCGGCCGCTCGGCCGCTGCCGGATTTTGACGGCGAGAAACCCCTTGTGCGCATGCGCCGCTGTAGTCAGCGGCGCATACCGAGGGGAATATCTCCTAAACCGTACAGGTTTAGGAGATATTTTTTTTACCTACAGGTAAGCCTTATTATAGGCTTTCCTGTAGGTAAAAGTTAAAAATTTGGGTATACAAACACTTTAACTTTTAAGCTGCTATAAAGAATTCATTTTTTGTCATTTGATTATAAAATTAATCTAGAAGGTATACTAATAAAGCAGCTAAATTAATCACGGTAACTAAAAACACATGCCTCAGGAAGATACACTTGTAGTGAATATTTGGTGAATGTCTTGTTAACCACTATACAGTATATACTGTACATATATATATATATATGTCTATATATACACAGTATCTCACAACGGTGAGTACACCCCTCTCATTTTTGTTAATATTTGATTATACTTTTTCACATGACAACACAAGAAGAAATTACACTTTGCTACAATGTAAAGTAGTGAGTGTACAGCTTGTATAACAGTGTAAATTTGCTGTCCCCTCAAAATAACTCAACACACAGCCATTAATGTCTAAACCACTGGTAACAAATGTGGTTTAGACAGTCACCCCTGAAAATGTCCAAATTGGGCACAATTAGCCATTTTTCCTCTCTGGTGTTATGTGACTCGTTAGTGTTACAAGGTCTCAGGTGTGAATGGGGAGCAGGGGTGTTAAATTTGGTGTTATCACTCTCATTTTGGTCACTGGAAGTTCAACATGGCACCTCATGGCAAAGAACTCTCTGAGGATCTGAAAAAAAGAATTGTTGCTCTACATAAAGATGGCCTAGGCTTAGGGATGAGCCGAACACCCCCCGGTTCGGTTCGCACCAGAACTTGCGAACGACCCCCGCGTTCGGTACGAACGTTAGAACCCCATTGAGGTCTATGGGACTCGAACGTTCGAATTGGAAAGTGCTAATTTTAACGGCTAATATGCAAGATAGTGTCCTAAAAAGGGTTTGGGGACCTGCCTCCTGCCTCAGGGGACATGGGTCACTGCAAAAAAAAGTTTTAAAAACTGCCGTTTTGGCGGGAACACTGATTTTAATGACGATTAAAGTGAAAAAAAAAAGTGAAATATTCCTTTAAATATGGTGCCTGGGGGGTGTCTGTAGTATGCCTGTGAAGTGCCACGTGTTTCCCGTGTTTAGAACAGTCCCTGCACAAAATGACATTAAACGGAAATAACACCATTTAAAACTGCTTGCGGTTTTAATGTTATATCTGGTTCCTGCAATATGGTTGAAAATCATTGAGAAACATGGCATGGGTAGCCCTCCCTGCCCATTACCAGCCTATTTGGGTCTTGTACGCATATTAAGGGGAACCCCGTACCCATATTAAAAAAAGGAAATGCGTGTGGCCCCCAGGCCCTATATACTCAGAACAGCAGTATACAGGCGGTGCAAACAAGACAGGGACTGTGTAGGTTTGTTGTGTTAAGTTGAATCTGTTTGTCATTTTCAACCGGTACATTTTTAAAGTGTAGCTCCAGTCAAAAAAACTATCTTTAAGCTTTTTGGAAAACATAGGGAAGGGTTATCAGCCCTGTATAATTTGTTTTGTCGTCCATCTTTTTTCATCTCACTTGCTGCTGTCTCCTTGCGTTTGCAAGTAGGAGATGTTTGTAAGTTGGATGTTTGAAAGTAGGGGCCTGCCCTATATTATAGCGGTATGTACTGGGTACAGAGCACGCAGACAGCACACACTATCTCCTAACACTACTGACTGCAAGCTCTATTATTAACCACTTGTTAGCCCAATGTTTGCATAAAGTGAAAGATGAAGTTATGCTGAGTAAATAGATATCAAACATGTCACTCTTCAAAATTGCACATGCCCGTGGAATGGCGCCAAACGTCGCTACTTAAAAAATCCCCATAGGCTACGCTTTAATTTTTTTTTTACTGATTACATGTTTTGAGTTGCAGAGGAGGTCTAGGACTAGAATTATTGCTCTCGCTCTAACATTCTCGGCGATACCTCACATGTGTGGCACATGCGAGCACATGGGGACATGGGCGCTTTAATTTTTATTTTATTTTTTTATTGTTCATTTTACTTTATTTATTTTAGTTTGACATTTTTTTCCCCAAAAATATATTTTTGATCACTTTTATTCCTAATACAAGAAATGTAAACATCCCTTGTAATAGGAATATGGGGTGACAGGTCCTCTTTACAGTGAAATCTGGGGGGTCAATATGACCCCACATCTCACCTCTAGGCTGGGAAGCCTGAAATAAAAAAAAGATTCTGGCTTTGATCGTACTGGCGAGTTGGTAGAAGCACCGGAGGGCAGTGAGGGGTGGGGGGCGTCTATGGCTGGGTATTTCAGGGTATCACCGAGTATGGCTGGGTATCTCTGAGTATGGCTGGGTATGGCAATTTATGGCAGGGTATTACAGAGTATTGGCGGGGTATTGGCGGGGTACTACAGAGTAATAGCAGGGTACTGCAGAGTATTGGGGGGTACTACAGAGTAATGGCAGGGTACTGCAGAGTATTGGGGGTACTGCAGAGTATTGGGGGGTACTGCAGAGTAATGGGGGTTACTGCAGAGTAATGGGGGGTACTGCAGAGTAATGGCAATGTACTGCAGAGTATTGGGGGGTACTGCAGAGTAATGGGGGTTACTGCAGAGTAATGGGGGTTACTGCAGAGTAATGGGGGGTACTGCAGAGTAATGGCAGGGTACTGCAGAGTAATGGCAGGGTACTGCACTGCAGAGTAATGGCGGGGTACTGCAGAGTAATGGCGGGGTACTGCAGAGTAATGGCAGGGTACTGCAGAGTATGCACTGGTATTGCAGAGTATTGGCAGGGAATTGAGGGGTTAAATTCGGTGAGCAGCGATGTGGGCACTGCAGATGCAGCCCCCATCGCTGCTGACACCGATCTCTTTCCCCTCCGCTGTACCGATCGGTACAGAGAGGGGAGGGAGGAAACGGCGTCATAACATGACGCCGGTTTGTTTCCAAGTGATCACTCCGTCATTTGACGGAGCAATCACGTGGTAAACTGCCACTATGAGCGGCCGTTTACCGTGATCCGTGATGCGACCCGGCGGTCACGGATGCTCTCGAGTCGCGCACACCTCGGGGCACGCGAGAGCAGAATTCTGGGAGGCCGTTAATTAACGGCCTCTCAGAGTTAAACAACCGCCCTGAAGCCATTAATCGGCAATGGGCAGTTGTTAAGTGGTTAAAGCTAGATCACTAGCTATATAGGTGAGGTGAATATAGTGGTGTATACTGCAGTCAGGGCACAGACAACAACCACTACACAGCAGCAAGATAGGAAATCAGCCAAAAACGATTGGTGTGTACTGTGTTGAAGGTACACAGAACACCCACTGCTTCAGATGCTAAGTAACACACTACACGAAGCCGCCTCAAAGGCAGCCTTATATAGTGTGGGGCGTGCACTACACAGCCTGAGCTATGATTGGCCACAGGCAGGATGCCTGTGGCCAATCATGGCTCTCCTCGCTGCCGGCGCTGCGATTGGCCAAGCATGCGGGGTCACAGTGCATGCTTGGCCAATCATCGGGCAGCAATGCACTGCGCCAACGCAGTGCATTATGGTCCACGCGCGCGTCACTCGAATTTTGACGCGAACGGCCAAAACGTTCGGAATTCGCCGAACGCACGAACAGCCAATGTTCGAGTCGAACGTACGTTCGACTCGAACACGAAGCTCATCCCTACCTAGGCTATAAGAAGATTGCCAGGACCCTGAAACTAAGCTTCAGCATGGTGGCCATGACCATACAGTGATTTAACAGGACAGGTTCCACTCAGAACAGGCCTGGCCATGGTCAACCAAATAAGTTGAGTGCATGTGCTCAGCGTCATATCCAGAGGTTGTCTTTGGGAAATAGACGTATGAGTGGTACCAGCATTGCTGCAGAGGTTGAAGGGGTGGAGGGTCAGCCTGCATCAAATTGGTCTGATGCACACTGCATCAAAGTTGTCCCAGAAGGAAGCCTCTTCTAAAGATTATGCACAAGAAAGCCCACAAACAGTTTGCTGAAGACAAGCAGACTAAGCACATGGATTACTGGAACTGTGCCCTGTGGTCTCATAAGACCAAGATAAACTTATTTGGTTCAGATGATGTCAGGCTGCTGGCACTGGGGAGCTACAGTTTATTGAGGGAACCACGAATGCCAACATGTACTGTGACATACTGAAGCAGAGCATGATGCCCTCCATTAGGAGACTGGGCCGCAGGGCAATATTCCAACATGATAATGACCCCAAACACACCTCCAAGATGACCACTGCCTTGCTAAAGAAGCTAAAGGTAAAGGTGATGGACTGGCCAACATGTCTCCAGACTTAACCCTATTGAGCATCTATGGGGCACCCTCAAACTGAAGGTGGAGGAGCGCAAGGTCTCTAAAATCCACCAGCTCTGTGATGTCATCATGGAGGAGTGGAATAGGACTCCAGTGGCAGCATGTGAAGCTCTGGTGAACTCCATGCCCAAGAGGGATAAGGCAGTGCTGGAAAATAATGGTGGCCACACAAAATATTGACACTTCGGGCCGAATTTGGATAATTTTATTTTTTTGTTCTAAACTTTTAAAATAGAGAAAACAGTACAAGAACATCATAAAGTTGTGTTATATTCACAGAAACAAGGTCAGAGTGCATGCGACAAGTATGACACTAAGATCAATAATAGATTGCATCAATAACAGTAAGTTGTATTATAACGATTTTAACCAGGAAATAAAACCAGTTTCATAAGTAGAGAGTGAGACAGTGTGGGAGGTTTTGCTTCTTTTAGGACATATTGCCTTATGCCGCATACACACAATCGGAATTCCGGCCAGAAAAAGACAGATGAGAGCTTTTCATCGGAAAATGTGATTGTGTGTATGCTCCATCGGAATTTAGCTGTCTGAATTCCCGCCAGCCAAAAATTGATAGCATGTTCTCAATTTTCCTGACGGAAAAACTTTCTATTGGAAATTCCGATCGTGTGTATGCAATTCCGACATGCCAAAAATCACGCATGCTCAGATTCAACTATGAGACAGAAACTATTGGCTACTGGCTATTGAACTTCCTTTTTCTAGTCCCGTCGTACGTGTTGTACGTCACCGCATTATAAACGATCGTGTGTAGGCAAGACAGCTTGAGCGGAGTTCCGTCGAAATTCCGTCGGGAAAACCATCAGGGCTTTTTCCGACGAGAATTCCGATCGTGTGTACGTGGCATTAGGAGTGTACTCACTTTTGTTGCCAGCGGTTAAGTTAATGGTTAATGGCTGTCTGTTGAGTTATTTTGAGGAGACAGCTAATTTACACTGTTATACAAGCTGTATACTCACTACTTTACATTGTAGTATTGTAATTCCTTCAGTGTTGTCATATGAAAAGATATAATAAAGGGGCGTGGCCGGACGCAGCAAGGGGAGGACGTGCTTTAGCTGAGCTCCGCCGGCCTAATCCTCTATCTGCCGCCATCCGCCCTCATCGGGCCGGTTCTCGACCGGCGGCGGACTCAGTGTTGTTAGGAGATAGCGGCGGGAGGTGACAGAAACATTTTGGCCGTTGTCTACACCCGCGGGGCCCGCGATCAGGCTTGCGGCCTACTCGGCACTCCGAGTCCCAGCCACCATCTTGAGGCCTGCGGAGGCGCCGGACCCTCCGCCCTGGAGTATTGGACGGCGCGAACGCTACGGTGGTCGTTTCGCCGCAGTCAGCGTGGACCCCTTCGGCCTGAGGCCCGAGCGTGGAGGTACCAGCCCAACCCTGCTGAGAAGCCAGCTCAGAAGAAGTACACCCAGAGGCAGAGGTAGGCGGCCATCTTGGTACACCCTCCATAACACTGCAGGCACCCTATGCTCCCTGGGCTTGGACCTGCCCCCCCAGCAACCTTCTGCAACTTACAGCACCTAATACATGTCAGTGGCCCTGGAGGGCCCTGAGAGTGACTGACAAAACTGTGTGGGGATGTATGCGCGGACGCTAGGAGGATGACAGTGTAGTCCCTTAGTGTCGCGCCGTCGGAAAATACCACTTGACATATAAGGCATACCCAGTCCTATTTCACTGCCACTACTGCCCTGGCCGTGCGCTACTGAGCAAGCGGCGGGTATGTATAATACGCCCCGAAATCGCCCCCGTAACAGATCACAACAGAAAGCATCTCCTGCCCGGGGGAAGGTGAAAGGGAAAGGCAAGATGGCACCCGAACCCCCAGAACCTGATGACACCACCCAACATTCGGACGATAGCCTGTCCCAATTCCCCTCGAATTTAACGAGCCTGGCGGACATCGGCTCCGACGCCCTGCTACAGAAATTCCGCACTATTGTGAGAGACGAGATCAACGCAGCTTCTCGTAAACTATCTGCAGAACTGGTGAGGGGCCTCAAGGAATTGGGACACCGCACAAATCAGCTGGAGGAGAGGATGGACCTGGCGACCACGGTGCTAGAAGGTCACGAGGAGGAGGTAGAAAAGCTGAACGCGGAACTCCTTACTCTACAGGATAAACTTGAGGACTCTGAAAACAGGGCCCGCAGGGGCAACCTCCGAATCCGCGGCCTCCCGGAGACCATAATAGACCTTCAGGGAACAGCAACTGCATTCTTTCAAGAGCTCGCACCTGATATCCCGACTGAACGCCTTGAATTCGATCGCATACACAGGTCCCTCACTCCCAAGCCCATGGAAGGTCCGCCCAGAGATGTAATAATAAAATTTAATTTCTACAGAACCAAAGAGCGACTCCTTCAAGCCGCCAGGGAATTACCTGACATATCTTTTCAAGGCAACCCCCTTCAACTGTTTGCGGATCTTTTCCCAATCACTATCGCTAAGAGGCGGAATATGAAGCCCTATCTGCAAATCTTACAAACCAGGAACATTCGTTACCGGTGGGGATTCCCCTTTAAACTTTCTTTCTACCACATGGGTCGTCAGTTTCACGCTTCCTCCCTGCCAGACCTGCGACGGCAATTTCAGGAACTTCAATTTGACCTTCCTCCCTCTCAGCCTGAGGCTGCTGTGGCCCACCCGGGTCCTTCCAGAGCCCCAATGCGATCCTCACAATCTTCTCAGAATGGATCTCAAGCCCTCCGTTCTCTCAAGGCTCAGAAATTCCAAGAGGCTTCCTCGGGCGGACATCGCTAGAAGACAGTAAGAATCCCGCATTTCTGTTTTGACTTGTTTGACTGCCACCTTTTTTTTTCCTTTTTTTTTCCTTCTACCCACTGCCGCCACGCATCCCGCGGGCCGGTAGCGAGAAAGTTTGCCACAATTTGGGTGCCCAGACTAAAAGAAGGAGGTATCCATGTATCCTTTATTGTGACTCAAATGGGAGCCACGCTGAGCCCCCCCTTTACATCTTGGATGGACTAGGGCTACCCACAACTTTGGTCTACTATAGCCTACCATTTCTATGAGCACTGTTTTCACTCAGGGAAGGACTGTCTTCTTCCCCCCAGCCGCAACAGCCCAATCCTTTTTTTTTTTTTTGAGATTTTTGTCCACCGCCCTTACCCAATATTTTAGTTATTTATTTATTTATTTATTTTTTTTGTTTTTTTGGCCCTCAAAGAAATGGGTGGTAGTGACCCATGACGCACGACCTTACAAAGCAGGGCCCCCCATTGCTACCCAGGAACTATTAGTCCAGGAGGTCTATTACCGTGACTACTATCCTGCTCTTACGCTCTTACTCAAGGGGCCTATGCGTAGACTGTTTCATTCAAGAAAGGGCGTGGCCCTCGGCCCGTCCCAGGGTTTTTGTTTTTTGGTTTCACGGGTTCATATGTTTTTAATGTCTGACTTAGACGGTACTAGCTGCAGGTTGCCTGTGGGGGTTTGGGTTTTTTTTTTTTTTTTCCCTCCCTCTTTGGAACCGGAGACTTACCGCCTAACCGCAGCAATTTTTCAGGCCTTAGCTTACGGGTTCTCTGTTCCTTAAGTCAGAATTACTTTTCTTTCTGTTTATTTTTACTGATGATTCGTTTTATTGTTTATGCAGTTATGCCACTGTTGTCAGGTTCTTTGACATTTGCAATAATTGTTAATGTTAAGTCAGGTGGTTTCCGACGGACCACCGCTCCCCCATGTGTTGGTTCTTGGCTCGGATTTCTGCTCGAGCCAACTCCCAACTGCGTAGTGGGTTTTTTGTCCCACGACCGATAGCAATCTTGCTGTGTAATAATTATTGGTACCTAGCATTGCATGTCTCTACTTTCCATGCTATAATGATGCTCTCTATTCCTTCCCCACCCCCCTCTTTACTTCTTTCCTTATTCCCTCTCTCCTTCGGCCGCGCGGGGTGTGCACTTCGGCTCCAGGTAAGCGATTTTTCTGCTACTCTACCAATGACGATTAAGTGGTTGTCCCTGAATGTTCAGGGAATGAACTCCCCCCACAAGAGGGTTAAAGTTTTTAAGTTTCTTCGCAGACAACACATTGATATTGCTTGCTTACAGGAGACACATTTTTCTGAGACCTCTCATCCTAAGTACTTTGATGCTCAATTTCCTCAGGTTTTTTTGGCTAATGCCCCAACCAAACAACGCGGGGTTCTCGTGGCGTTCCGCAAGTCAGCTCCATTTAGATGCGCTAAACAGATAGCTGATCCTGACGGCAGATATTTACTGCTTCAAGGCACTATCCATGACACGGAAGTGACCATACTGACGTACTATGCCCAATGTTAGTCCGGGACCCTTTCTGACCCATGTCTGCGCGCTTCTGGCCTCCCATGGCAAGGGCACCCTTCTACTGGCAGGAGACTCCAACCTAATTCTTAACCCTAAATTAGATAAACACCCGCCGGAGAAAAAGGGTCCGACCTCGAGCGCCAAATTATTCACCCGAGCCCTACAATCCCATGACCTAGTTGACTTATGGAGGGAATGCCATCTGCAGGGCAGAGACTACACCCATTTTTCCCACCCCCACCAAGTGCATTCACGGATTAACCACATGTTTATGCTTAGACGACACTTGCCACTGGTGGTAGCGGCCTCAGTCCTGGCCGTACCGTGGTCTGACCACGACCCTGTCTTGATTGTCTGCCACTCTATCCTAGATAGACCCCGACTTTCTCCTTGGGACATGAACGACTCACTCCTTACTCATGTAGACACTACAGAGGAAATTATTAAGGCCTCTGAAGAGTACTTTCGGGAAAACCTGGGCTCAGTGACCTCGCCGGTGATCCTCTGGGAGGCTTATAAAGCAGTTTTGCGCGGACGTATAATTGGCCTAGCCTCGGCCCGTAAGAAGACTAGAGAGAGTAAACAAAAGGAGCTGGAGTCCCGACTGGCACATATATCCGAGAGGTTTAAACAGTTTCCTACCCCGGGCAACCGCAAACTACTGGAACGAATCAGATCTGAACTTGACCTGACTGAGGGGGCTGAGCGTGTACTCCGCTGGTCCCGTCAGCGATGGTACCAGAAAGCAAATAAACCGACTCGCATGATGGCCAACAGGCTCTGAATATTTGCCCCCAAAATAACCCCAATCACGCTGAGAGATCGCAACAATGTCCTTTCCGGGAACCCAAAGCATGTTCTAGAAGAGTTTGGGTTTTGTCTAGCGAAGCTGTATGCGGCATCAGAGGGGGCTTCCACTCAAAGAACGGCGGACTTTCTCGCGGGCCTTTCGCTCCCATCCTTGACTGGGGCCCATGTCGCCCTTATGGATAGGGACATTCAACCCTCGGAGGTTCTACAAGCTATAAAAGAACTTAGGGTGTGCAAGCGACCCGGGCCAGACGGCTATACCGCGTTATATTACAGGAAACTGGCACCAGTTGTGACGCCCCATCTGGTGGCTATGTACAACTCGGTAAAGAGAGGCTGTCCTCTTACCCCGGATCTTCTGACGGCAAACGTAGTTATGATTCCGAAACCGGACCGAGATCACTCATCTTGGGCCAATTTCAGGCCTATCTCACTTATTAATATCGATATGAAGCTCCTGACAAAAATCTTGGCGACACGCCTAAACTCGTTTCTCCCTCGTTTGATAAAAAAAGATCAGGTCGGTTTTGTGCCCCAGAGACAGGCTGGCGACGCAATCCGCCGTATAGTACAACTTCAACACCTAGCTCACACTCGCTCCTTGGAATCTATGCTTCTCTCCCTCGACATGACTAAAGCCTTTGATACCTTGTCATGGCCCTATCTTATGTCTGTTCTGCGGCATTTTGGCTTCGGGTCCCCGTTTATGTCCTGGATGTCGGCGCTTTACGACTCCCCCAGAGCAAAAATAAAATATTACGGGTTTGAATCCCCCATTTTTGACATTCGAAGAGGGACCTGCCAGGGATGCCCGTTATCACCCCTTCTGTTTGTACTGGCGCTGGAACCCCTGGCGGAAGCGATGAGAACGCACCCTGATATAAAGGGCATTGAAATTGCCAGTTCTCCTTATAAGATCTCCTTGTTTGCCGACGACATTCTCCTCTCTCTCACTTCCCCTAGAACCACTCTGCCCAATTTACACGCCCTACTACGGACGTTTGCATCACTCTCAGGGCTTCAGATCAACCCGTCCAAATCGAATGCATTGTTGACCAACCTGTCCCGGGAGCTACTGAGGGACTTGCAATCAGCCTTTCCCTATCAATGGGTCTCCTCTCTACCTTATTTGGGAATTCGCATCACCTCCACATACCAGGCCCTATATCAGGCCAACTACCCACCCCTGTTCAAGCAGTTAACAGATATGCTGACATCGTGGTCATCTTTACCCCTCTCTTGGTTCGGGAGGATATTAGCCATCAGAATGACATATCTCCCGAAGCTACTATATTACTTCAGGGTCCTCCCGATCCCGGTTCCTTCGCATATCCTTAATATTCATCAGCACAGGGTCCTACAATTCATCTGGGGGTCGTCTCACCCTCGTATCAACAGACAAATCATGTTTGCTAAAAGAGCGAATGGAGGCCTTGCGGTCCCAAATCTACGAGACTACTATACAGCAGCCGCCATAGCACCCCTCTCTCACCTCCACGAAACGTATCAGCTCCCATTGTGGGCGGCGATCGACCTACTCGAAGTGGACCCCATCCCCATTTCCTCCTTACTCTGGCTCCCGCCAAAACACCGCCCCACGATTACGGGGCCCTGCATGACCCACACTTTGAGAGTTTGGCACTCAGTGAAGTTTTCTGCAGGGTTGGCTTCTCCCCATCTCCCGCTGCTGCGACTCCTTCGTTGCCCCCCCCCGGGTCTTGATAATCCTGTGCAATTCAATTGGTGGACCCAAAATGGCTTTGTAGACATTCACTCACTACTTGCACCCACTAGAATACTACCATTTGCAGCCTTGCGCTCGTCTCACGATGTACCCTTAAGGGAACATTTTAGATATCTTCAGATTCATCCCTTCCTCCAAAGCCTTACCAAATCCCAGGATACCCCTTACAGGTTGTCTCCGTTCGAAAGCATCTGCAGATCCAGGCCTCACTCTCCTGGTCTGATATCGTTAATATACTCAGCCTTGATCGCCAAGAGGAAACCCACGGTGCGATCCTATCACCTGCAGTGGGAGAAGGATCTGGGGAAGAAGTTGGATCCGGAAGATTGGCAGGCAATGACCCTAACCCTGTCAAAATGCTCATGCAACGTCACGATCCTAGAGAACGCCTATAACGTCTTATACCGGTGGTATTACACCCCGACACGTTTAGCCCGCTTCGTTCCCTCCTGCTCCTCTCTCTGTTTCAGGGGGTGCGACAAGGAGGGCACAATGGCCCATATTTGGTGGATGTGCCCGAAGGTGTGCAGACTATGGGTCAGGGTCTACGCGTTGCTTCGCAGCCTACTTCGGGTGAACCTAAAAAAGGACCCATTCGAGGCTCTTCTCGGTAAAGCAATACCAGACCTACTACGCCCAGAACGGCAGTTGGCTCAGCATCTCTTTACCGCAACTAAGCTGACAATAGCGCGGGCATGGAGAACCCTGGCCCTTAGCTTTGAGGCAGTCAAAAACCATCTGAATGATGTCATGATCAATGAAAAACTGTCCTCTGTTCTCTCTGACACTCATACCAAATTTCTTAGAGTCTGGCAACCCTAGATAGAGTACCACCATTCTCCTAGATTCGATGTTACCTTGCTGTCGCTGTAGGGGCCCAGTGGTGCGCACCCCGTGAGCCCGTCCTCCTCCTCTTCAATCCCCCCCTCCCCTTTCTTACCTCCCTCTGTTCTCTCTGGACCCCTCTATTGCCTCTGCTCTTGTCTCTTCACCTTTCCCCTCTTTCCTTCCCTCCCCCCTTTTTCCTTTTCTCTCTTTTCCTTTTCTCTTTTTTCCATCTTTCCACTTTATCAGATATGATTACTATAGGCTTCAGGCAAACTCCAGGCCAGGCCTGTGCTACATCTATGTGAAACCTAGGGTTTCTCCTGATCCAGTGAATGTGTACACGGTTAGAAGAAAATCTGTTTGAATTATACTTAACTGAAACTACCTGTACCGAAATCCAACTGTAAGCCTATTGTATTGACTCATAACCTTGTTACTTCTCAATAAAATCTTTGTAAAAGAAAAGATATAATAAAATATTTACAATAAGGTGAGGGATGTACTCATTTTTGTGAGATACTATATATATGTATATATATATATATATATATATATATATATATATATAAATCTATATATCTATATAGATACATACATACCCCTATTTGTCTGGACCAGTAACTGCCTACTCTCGTCAAATATGTTTATTATTTTTTAAATATAACAAAGATTGTCAAATCGAGTATATAAAGGTATGGTGGTACAATATTCAAATAGCAATAAAGCTAAACTTATCGATTTATGAACAGGATGCATAACAATGTAAAAATGTAACGAATAGAGCAACGAATAAATCAATAAAGTATTACATTGCAAGCATTAGAAAATTCCATCAGAAGGAAAAAAGTCAGCTAGTGACTATTAGTTCATTTTGCAAGAGCAGTAATAAGAAAATCAATCTAAGAGGAATGTATTAAATCCAGAAGAGATAATGTGTTTATAAATACCACACAATATTAAAAGAAGGGTAGAAAACGAAAAATATAAGTAGATAGAAAGCAAAGGGTAGTAAAAAGTGGGGAAGGAAATAGAGGGGGGGGGGGGTTACAAGTGGTGATGCGATCCCAAATGAATAGAATGTAAAGTCAAGACAAATAGAGTAAAATTACCAAGGCAATAATAGCGTGTCATCAAAGTTTGAAGGTAAACAATGCTTAACCACTTCAGCCCCGGACCATTTTGCTGGCCAAAGACCAGACCACTTTTTGCGATTCGGCACTGCGTCGCTTTAACTGACAATTGCACGGTCGTGCGGCGCGGCTCCCAAATAAAATTGACGTCCTTTTTTTCCCACAAATAGAGCTTTCTTTTGGTGGTATTTGATCACCCCTGCGGTTTTTATTTTTTGCACTATAAACAAAAAAAGAGCGACAATTTTGAAAAAAACTCATTATTTTTTACTTTTTGTTATAATAAATATTCCCCAAAAATATATATATAATTTTTTTTTCCCTCAGTTTAGACTGATACGTATTCTTCTACATATTTTTGGTAAAAAAAAATATCAATAAGTGATTATTGATTGGTTTGTGCAAAAGTTATAGCATTTACAAAATAGGGGATAGTTTTATGGCATTTTTATTAATAATTTTTTTTTTTAACTAGTAATGGCGGCGATCAGCGATTTTTATTGTGACTGCGACATTATGGTGGACACATCAGACATTTTTGACACATTTTTGGGACCATTTTCATTCATACAGCAATCACTGCTATATAAATGCAGTGATTCCTGTGTAAATGACATTGGCAGTGAAGGGGTTAACCAGTGGGTGGCAGTGTAGGGGTTAAGTATTCCTAGGGGTGTGTTACTAACTGTTGGGGGCTGGGCTTTCATTTAGTGAACACTGGTCTCTGCTCCAATCACATGGAGCAGAGATCAGCATCACTAGTTGCTAGGCAGAACGGGGAGATGCTGTTTACAATGGCATCTCTCCGTTCAGCCGCCCCATGAGACGATCACGGGTATGCCCGCAGCGATCGAGTCCGCGGGACCCGCGCCCGGACTGACGGGGGTCCCGACCAGCACACGAGCCCACCGCCGACAGAGCGCCATTAAAAATTGGACGTGCCTGTACGCCAATATGCCTGCCCGTGCCATTCTGCCGATGTACAGGTCGGGAACTGGTTAACCAAGGAAGGCAGAGTTTCTCAAATTGACCAATTCAATCTCTTTTGATTGCTTCCATTTCAGTATGAATAAGAGCTTTACTGGTTCTGTGTATGGTTTAAGCTAGAACTTTGTGTTGCAGCTGTTGGGACCTGTAAAGAAGGTGAAATTGATTCTGTGTTATCCCATCAGGTTTCAGGTTTAATAGGGCTGTAACAGGATTGGGCTGTATAGGTGTATCAAAGATTTTGGAGGCTTATGCCGCGTACACACGACCGGACTTTTCGACATCAAAGGTCCGACGGAACG
This sequence comes from Lithobates pipiens, assembly GCF_037356315.1. Classification (NCBI taxonomy): domain Eukaryota; kingdom Metazoa; phylum Chordata; class Amphibia; order Anura; family Ranidae; genus Lithobates; species Lithobates pipiens. Next base: position 19,359,566 of record NW_027507685.1, on the reverse strand, counting down.
ATTCCGGCGGACCATTCGATCGTGTGTGGGCTGCAGCGGACTTTTGATTCGCAAAAATCCGACAGACTTTAGAAATGGAACATGTTTCAAACCGAGAAATCCGCTCGTGTGTGTGCTAGTCCGATGGACAAAAACCGAGGCAATGGCAGCTATTGGCTACTGGCTATGAACTTCCTTATTCTAGTCCGGTCGTACGTCATCACGTTTGAATTTGTCGGACTTTGGTGTGATTGTGTGTGGCCAAGTCCATTCATATGGAAAGTATGTCAGAACTCCGTCAGAACTCCGCCGAAAGTCCATCGGACCTAGTCCCTCGAAAAGTCTGGTCGTGTGTACGCGGCATAAGTCAAAAACTGCCTTCCAGAGTTTTTGGGCAATTGGGCAATCCCACCAAATATGAAATTGAGTGCTAGACTCTGAACAGCCCTGAAAACAAGCTCCAGGGTAATCAGAATAATATTTTGATATTCTAGCGGGGACCAAATACCAACGGGTTAGCACCTTAAAGTTAGTTTCCACAGCAACAACATTAGAAGAAGCCAACTTAGTGGCAGACCACATGCTAGACAATTCAGTAGAATTAAATGAGCGATTAAGGTCTAGTTCACATTTGGAGACATATGGGGGAGGGGGAGGGGGCAAAAATTTGTTTATAGAGAAACGAAGTCCTCTAGCTTGAGGGTCGGAAATACATATGCGTTTCAAAATGCAACATCTGAGATAGTTGGAAATTGGAATTGAGATAAGGCTGGGAAAAAAATTTGATCTGCAAATATCGGAACAGTTCCGATTGAGAAAGTCCTAATGTATCACACAAAGTAGGAAAAGAGTGTATGGAGGAGGCAGATACCAAATTATATAAATGGATAAATTAACTGAATTCCATGCTTTGAAAGAATTAGGAGCAATCCAGGCAGGGTGAAAAGCAGGATTTTTAACAAAAGAAAGGAGCGGAAAATGAGGGTATTGAAGGCCAAGAGAAGTTTTGAATCTGCCCCAGATGGATAAAGAATGTTTTGTGATAGGATTATGAATAAAAGTACGATCAGTTGGTCTTAACCATAACATGTTAGATACTGAAATAGGGTCACAGTTAATAGATTTAATTGTTACCCATAAAGAAATTTCTTTGATTGCATGGTATTTTGGTAAATGTAAATGTGCAAAGTGTGCAGCATGATAGTAAGCAGAAATATAAACCTCTGCAGCATTGGGGGGGACAGAGAGTGGATTTAGAGGTTCGAGGGTTCGTTTTACCCCAAATAAAGGACATAATTCTGCGCTGTATAAGCCGTAAAAAATTAGATGGAAATGGGATGGGCAAGACTTCAAAAAGATATAAAAACTTGAGCAATATAGCCATCTTAATTACATAGAGAGATAGAGGACCATTGTGATAATAATTCAGTAATATGTTTTAGTAATGGAGGGAAGTTAGCAGAGTATAATTCAGTTATCTTAGGAATGGGTTGTATTCCTGGGTATGGAAATCTATGAGGTGTCCAAGAGAAGGGAAGTAAATCTTTAGCAAGCTGAAGGTCTGAAGGAGGCAAGGAAATGTTGAGTGCAGTCGATTTTTAATAGTTAACTGTTAAGCCCGAAATGTGTGCAAAAACGATTTAGGACAGAGAGGAGATTGGGTGCTGTGATATGCGGAGATGACATAAAGAGTAAGATGTAATTTGCAAAAAGAGATACTTTATGATGACATCCAGCTAATTCAATACCTTTTATGTTTGGATCAGATCTAATTAAATGGGCCAAGGGTTCAATGAGGTATGCAAATAGGAGGGTGAGAGAGGACATCCTTGACGGGTGCCTCTTCCAATAGGGAAAGTGTCTGATTTAAAACAAGCATATTTGATAAATGCATTCGGCTTGTCGTATAAGGAAAAAATCCACTTAAAAAAAAATACTTTCCAAACCCCCATTTTTGAAGAATATATTGTGAGTATGACCATGAGACAGTGTCAAATGCTTTTCTTATATTGCACGATAAAAAAGCACCCAGGCAGACGTCTTGATTTAGCGACATAGGCGAGTAAAGAAGCTCTACAAATATGATCACTTGCTTGACGTGAGAGGATAAACCCAACTTTTAGCTAAAAGTTTAATGTCATTATTAAGAAGCGAAATAGGACGGTCATTTTTCCAAGAGGTTGTATCAGATTTCGATTTGGGAAGTATAGAAATTATGGCCATTAAGGATTCTGAACGAAAAGAGTGTCCCTTCAACAACGTATTGAAGACCTCAGGATAGGAGATAATGTATCAGAAAATTTCTTGTAGTAGGAAGCAGAAAATCCATCTGGGCCAGGACATTTATTAAGTTTTAAAGCCTTAATAGCCTTGATGACTTCTGTTGCAGAGATGGAATACTCAAGTCGTTCACGGTGAGTTTGTGAGAGTGAAAGGGTAATTTGTATAAAAAGGGAATCAGCAGCAGCAGGGTCAAAATTATGGTTGGGCGAATAGATTTTAGCGAGATTTGAGCGGAATGTGTGTAAAATCTTGACAGGGTTACTTGTGTATGAATCACGGTTTCGTTTGAGTCGCACAGATGTCATAGGTTTTTGCAGTGAGCATAAGGCTTGAGCTAATAGGGTATCTGGTTTGTTTGCTTTGAGATGATAAAGGTCTTGTGACTTGCGTATTAATTTATCTGCAGAGTTAGTGAGAAATGGGTAGAATTCTAAGCAGGCTCTATCAAGCTTAGCAGAGTTTGAAGTTGTTTTCTAATTTTTGGTGAAGGGGCTTATGCTCGTCTTTGAGGAATGATGCTTGCCGGATAAGTGTACCTCAAATTACAGGTTTATGGGTTTCCCAAAGAGTGAGAGGGGAAATATCTCCAGAAGTATTATTAAAGAGATAGCCATTAAGAGCATGTTTAATATCTATACAATGGGACGGGTGAGTTAGAATGGAATCATTATTGCACCAAGACGAATCCTGGGATCTCAGGATATGGGAAGAGATGGTAGTACAAACTGCACTATGAACAGACCAAGTAAAGGGCATAATAACTGATGATAGCATCTCTGCAGACATGCCAACAGATATGATCAATCCTACAAAATGATTTGTGTGGATGGGAATAATAAAGGGTTTACAAGCTGGATTGAGTTCATGCCATGAGTCTAACATGTTATGCTTAGAGATAAGTTACTGAATGAAAGCTCAGGAGGAGGGAAAAGGGAAAAAGAACGAGTCTTCACATAATATAACTGTACCTAACTTGTTTGAATCAATTACATGAAAAAGATTGGAAAGAAATTATAATGGATGTTTATTAGGAGCATAACATGATACAATGGTTACAGCAACATCAAAAATGTGGCCAATAAGAATGAGGTAGCGGCCTTCAGGATCTTTAAATTCAGATGAAAGTACAAATGTGGTTGTACGGTGAATAGCTATAAGAGCACCTTGTTTTTTAGTAGCTACCGAGGCTGTATATAGCCATGAATAAGAGGAGCTGAAAAACTTAGGAGTAGACTGTTCAGGAAAAATGGGTCTCCTGTAGGCAAAGAATGTGGATTCTAGCTGCGGCAAATGAACGGAATACTTCAGTGCAGTTTGGTAGTATATTGAGACCTTGGACACGTTGGAAGAACAACAGCAATCTGCTTCCATACTGTGACTGTGTATATACATTATACCAATCTATGCAGCAGGTGGCATTGTAGTATTATAGTGTGTATTCTATGATACGATGTAATTACAGGATGTACTGTCTGTATCTAAATTTGTACTTGTTTGTTGTTCTCTTCCTGTTCCTGTTCCTGGTAAAGATATCCTCCATGAAAGTAAAGCTATCCTCTGCATAGAAAAAGCTTCCAGTGCATGATTTCAATACTCAGCTAATAGGTAATGGGCCCAGGGCACTCATACATCCAACGTACCTAGCAGGTACCCAGGCATCCAGGAACTGGAAAGAACTGGAAAGAATTCTGCAAGTCTGACTTGTGGCAGGTGCTGAATACAGACAGACCCACAAATGGGGAAATGGAGGAATGGGACAGGAAAGACAAAAGCAACTAAAAGCTTATTAGTGGAAGATGACCAGCTTATCCACATAAGAACGGAGAAAACGGCCAAAGGTATGTGGACTTCATTATAAAAAATGCATGAGCATTCAAGCATATTGTTGCCCTGCTACTCTGCAGCTTTCCAGAGACATATACTGCTCTTATTAACGCTTTAGAAACCAGACCTGAGCAGGAACTGACACTGAAATATGTCAAAGGCAAATTATTCAATGAATGTGACAGAAGAACAGAAAATATGCACCGTGTTTACAAAGCCCTTAAGAGCCTTTGTAGGCACACAGCACAACAAAGAAAGCAGAGCCTGTTTTCACTGTAAAAGGACCGTTCACATAAAAAGGGACTGTTCTATCTTGAAAGCCGAGTAGCAAAAGCTAAAGCTATCCACAAAAGAAAGAGTCAACACAATCTCAAAGGAAACTGCAGACACATCATGGAGTGGCACCTTTAAAGTAACACAGAGCGGCAAGCCACGCAGCTGGTGTATAAACTCCGGTGCAACAAGCCACATGACTAGCGAATAGACCTTTTTCACAAACATTGATTACAGTGCAAAAGACAACGTTTTCCTAGCAAACGGGAAAAGCATCACTGCAGAAGGTAAAGGCCAGTGCTTTCTGAACTGTATTACACCACGAAGCAAGCAGAGTATCCTTATAAAGAAAGTTCTGTATGCTATCATCTTCATACAACAAGCTTCCAGTGCATGATTTCAATACTCATCTAACAGGACATTTAGGGTCAAAATTTTTAAGGGAGCCATATTGGTAATATAAGGAGTTGCATAACAAAAATGTTAAGTTCTGACAGTAGGATCGCATACAATTCAGTATACGGTGTAGGAAAAAGGAAAGTCTGGAAGAAAAGTAAGGCCCCTTTCACACTGGGGCGGTTTTCAGGCGTTACAGCGCTAAAAATAGCGCCTGTGTAGCGCCTGAAAAAACCGGCCCCTTTCACTCCAGTGTGAAAGCCGGAGGGCTTTCACACTGAAGCGGTGCGCTGGCAGGACAGTGAAAAAAGTCCTGCTAGCCGCATCTTTGGAGCGGTGAAGGAGCGGTGTATTCACCGCTCCTAAACCGCTCCTACCCTTTGAAAGCAATGGGACAGCGCGGCAATACCGCCGGCATAGCGCCGCTGCAGGTGTTCCCTTTGGTGGTGTTTTTGCGCCTCCTGTTTGCTACCCTCGGATCCCTATTATTATGTGGGCATCTGACGATAGCTCTTTGGCCTCTGGTGGACCGCTTGTCACTCCCCCAGTACATCATTCTGTTGAGCTAATAGATCTCCTTATTATTTTACAAATCTTAGTAATATCTGCTCCATGAGAGCCAATTCCTTAAGGCCCCTTTCACACCGGGGCGGTGCGGCCGTCGGCGGTAAAACGCCGCTATTTTTAGCGGCGGTCTGCAGGCGCTAGCGGGGTGGTTTTAACCCCCGCTAGCAGCCGAAAAAGGGTTAAAACCTCAGTTAGGCGAGTGTGGGATAGGCTTCCTTGAATAAATGAGTTTTCAGGGATCTCCTAAAGGTGGACAGAGTAGGGACTGATAAGACAGACTGGGGCAGGGAGTTCCAGAGGATGGGAGAGGCTCTGGAGAAGTCCTGAAGGCGAGCATGGGAGGAGGTAACAAGGGAGCTAGAGATCAGGAGGTCCTGGGAGGAGCGGAGGGAACGATTTTGGCGATATCTGCAGATGAGGTTGGTGATGTAGCTGGGGGCGATGTTGTGAATGGCCTTGTATGTCATGGTTAACATTTTGGATTTTACACGGTGGGGTAGGGGGAGCCATCGAAGGGAATGGCAGAGAGGGGCAGCAGTCACGGATCAATTACCGTATATACTCGAGTATAGGCCGACCCGAATATAAGCCGAGGCCCCCAATTTACCCCCAAAAAAACTGGCAAACTTATTGACTCGTGTATAAGCCGAGGGTGAGACATGCCTGTCCATCCCTGTGTGTGTGTCCGTCCATCCCTGTGTGTCCGTCCATCCCTGTGTGTCCGTCCATCCCTGTGTGTCCGTCCATCCATCCCTGTGTGTGTGTGTGTCCATCCATCCATCCATCACTGTGTGTGTGTGTCTCCATCCATCCATCCATCCATCCCTGTGTGTGTGTGTCTCCATCCATCCATCCATCCATCCATCCCTGTGTGTGTGTGTCTCCATCCATCCATCCATCCATCCATCCCTGTGTGTGTGTGTCTCCATCCATCCATCCATCCATCCCTGTGTGTGTGTGTCTCCATCCGTGTGTGTGTGTGTGTGTGTGTGTGTGTGTGTGTGTGTGTGTGTGTGTGTGTGTGTCCAGCCTACCTGTGTCCCGAGCCTTTGTCCCGAGCCTCCGTCCCGTGTCGTGCCTTGCCTTCGTCCCGTCCCGTCCCGTCCCGTCCCGTCCCGTCCCGTCCCGTCCCGTCCTGTCCCGTGCCGTGCCTTGCCTTGCCTCCGTCCCGTGCCCTCTTCGTCGGCGGCCATTGTAAAATTCAAAAGCCGCGCCTCCTCCTTCGCCTGTGATAGGCGGAACACTGAATTTCCCAGCAGCCTGTGTTCCGCCTATCACGGACGTCGTATCATCCTCGTCCGTAGTACGAGGATGAGAAGATGCCCGTGATAGGCGGAACACAGGCTGCTGGGAAATTCAGTGTTCCGCCTATCACAGGCGAAGGCGGAGCCGTAGGCGCGGCTTTTGAATCATAGAATGGCCGCTGTCTGTCTGCTCGACACGCTGATCGAGCGGGCAGACAGCGATGACTCGAGTATAAGCCGAGGGGGGCACTTTCAGCCTCAAAAAAGAGGCTGAAAATCTCGGCTTATACTCGAGTATATACGGTAATGAGGTGTATTAGTCTAGCAGCAGCATTCATAATAGACTAAAGGGGGAATAGCCTGCTTAAGGGTAGGCCATTAAGGAGAGAGTTGCAGTAATCAAGGCGGGAAATAATCAAGGAGTGAATGAGTTGCTTTGTGGTGTCATTAGTCAGGAAGACTCGAATTCTGGAGATATTGTGGAGGTGAAGGCGGCAGGATTTAGATAATGATTGGATATCGGGGCTGAAGGAGAGGTCAGAGTCAAGGATTACACCCAGGACCCTGGCATGTGTGGAGGGACCAATGGTTGTGTTGTTGATATTAATGGTGAATTCACGGGGGGGGGGGGGATCGTGAAGGAGGAAATAGAAAAAGCTCGGTTTTAGAAAGATTGAGTTTGAGGAAGTGGTGTGACATCCATACTGATATGCCATTCAGTAAGTTTGAGATCCGTGAGGAGATCAAGGGGGCAAGTTGAAGAGTGAAGAGATAGATCTGGGTGTCGTCGGCATAGAGGTGGTATTGGAAACCATGGGAGGTTATCAACTGGCCCAGGGAAGAGGTATAGAGCGAGAATAGGAGGGGCCCAAGGATGGAACATTAGGGTACCCCAACAGAAAGAGGAAGGGGAGTGGAGGAGATGGAGTTGTGACACTGAAAGTGTGCTGAGATAGGTAGGAGGAGAACCAGGATAAAGCAGAATCACGGAGGCCAAGGGAGTGTAATTTTATGAGGAGGAGCAGGTGGTTAACTGTGTAAAAGGCAGCAGAGACGTCTAAAAGTATGAGTATGTAGCAGTGGCTGTTGGTTTTAGCAGTTAGTAGGTCATTGGTGAGTTTTAGTAGGGCAGTTTCAGTAGAATGTTGTTGGCGGAAACCAGACTGTAGGGGGTCAAGAAGGTTGTTGTCCATGAGGTAGCGACTCATTTGGTCATGGACAAGGTATTCGATGAGCCTAGAGGCAAATGGGAGCAGGGAGATGGGTCTTAAGTTATTCAAACAGGTGGGGTCTAGTGAGGGTTTTTTGAGTATGGGGGTAACCAGTGCATGTTTGAGCAGGGAAGGAAAAGTGCTGGAGGAGAGGGAGAGGTTGAAGATGTGGGTTAGGGAGTTAAGGATAGAGTGGGAAGGTGGTCGCAGTAATTGTGAGGGGGCAGGGTCCAGGGAACAGGTGGTGAGGTGGGCCATGGGGAGGAGTTTATAAACTTCATCTGTGGTAACTGGACAAAAAGAGGAGAGTATTGAGTGTGGCGTTGGACTTGATGTGTTGGGTAGGGGAGGAAGTTGAATGCTGGATATCTCCTTGCAAATTGTGTCGATTTCGCTATTGAAATAGTTGGCAAGCTGTTGAGCGTTAAGCAAGTTGGTGGGTGGGGGTAGTGGAGGGTGAAGTAAGGAATTAAGGGTAGAAATTGATGAGAGTGTTGTAATAGGTTTGTTTAGCAGTGTGGAGGCAGGAGTTGTATTTGAGAAGGGCAGATTTGTAGAGGGTAAAGTCTTGCAGGGATTTAGATTCATGCCATGCTCACTCAAGAGCACAGCTGTGTCTCTTGAGACTTCTGGTGTCGTCTGTTTGCCAGGGTTGTGGCAGGTGGGGCCTGGTTCTGCGTGTAGAAAGAGGAGCAAGTACGTCTAGGGAGGATGACAGAGTGTTGTTGTAGATGGAAGTGGTTAGGCCTGGGCAGGACAGGGGTGCGATTTTGTCATAAAGGCCATCAGTAGCAAAGTGAAGAAGGGAAGGGTTCAGGTTGCGAAGGTTTCTGTGGGTAGTGGTTTGTGGGTTGGCAGCATGGGATGCAGGAGACAAGGAGAGAGTGAAATGGATAAGGTTGTGATCTGAGAGAGGAAAGGGTGTGTTAGAGTGATTGCAGGGAGTGCAGCGATGGGAGAATACGAGGTCGAGAGTGTTACTGTTGGAGTAAGTGGTGGTTTGTGTCCATTGTGTTAGGTTAACCACTTGCCGACCGCCGCACGACGATATACGTCGGCAGAATGGCACGGGCAGGCATATGGGCGTATATATAAGTCCCTGCCTGTCCGCGGGTGGGGGGCCCGATCGGGCCCCCCCCCGGTGCCTGCGGCGGTCGGCATTCCTTCGAGAGCGATCCGGGATGAGGGGGCGGCCATTCATTCATGGCCACCCCCTCGCGATCGCTCCCGACGAATAGAAATCCCCCGTGACATCACTTCCTCTCCTGTAATGTAAACACAGGAGAGGAAGTGATGTATTCTCTCCTCCGTGTCGGTATTTTTCGTTCCGACACGGAGGAGAGCGGATCGGTGAGTTGCACCAACACTCTACACACACAGTAGAACATGCCAGGCACACTCACACCCCCCCTTTACCCCCCGATCACCCCCCAATTACCCCTGCCCCCCAGTCACAGTGACACCAATGTCATTTTTTTTTTTTTTTTTTTGCATTGGTGTCATTTGTGACTGTAATAACTGTTAGGGCAGTTAGAGTTAGCCCCCTTTAGTTCTAATGTACCCCCCTAACCCCCCCAATAAAGGTTTAACCCCGTGATCACCCCCCGTCGCCAGTGTCACTAAGGCTGGGTTCACATTGCAGCGGTTTATGAGAACGAATGTGATTCGCACCGCACTGCAGTGCAAATCACATCCGATCTCTGTGCGATTCGAGTTCAGCCATTCGCCGCACCCGCCGCACCCGCCACACCCGCCGCACCCGCCGCAAATTCGCACGGGACCCTTTTTTTGGCCCGCAGCAGAATCGGATCGCATGGGTGTTCACACCATGCGATCCGAGTTTGCAGATCGCACTGCGATATGCGAACTGATCTGGGGGTGTCAGTAACATTTCACTGACACTCCCAGCAGTTCGCATAGGGCAGTGTGAACTGCCGCCGGGAGGCATGCGATGCGGGAACCCGCCGCGGATTCGCGGCGTTCCCGCATCGCTCCAGTGTGAACCCAGCGTAATAAGCGATCATTTTTCTGATCGCCGTATTAGTGTCACAGGTGACGCTAGTTAGGCAGGTAGGTATTTAGGTTCGCCGCAGCTTTTTATAGCGCCAGGGACCCCCATATACTACTGCATAAAGCCCCCTGATTGCCCCCTAGTTAACCCTTTCACCTGTGATCACCATATAACTGTTACAGGTGACGCTGGTTGGTTAGTTATTTTTTTATAGTTTCAGGGCACCCGCCATTTATTACCTAATAAAGGTTTAACCCCCTGATCACCCGGCGGGTGTCATTTGTGACTAATAACTGTTAGGGCAGTTAGGGTTAGCCCCCTTTAGTTCTAAGGTACCCCCCTAACCCCCCCAATAAAGGTTTAACCCCGTGATCACCCCCCGTCGCCAGTGTCACTAAGGCTGGGTTCACATTGCAGCGGTTTATGAGAACGGATGTGATTCGCAACGCACTGCAGTGCAAATCACATCCGATCTCTGTGCGATTCGAGTTCAGCCATTCGCCGCACCCGCCACACCCGCCACACCCGCCGCACCCGCCGCACCCGCCGCAAATTCGCACGGGACCCTTTTTTTGGCCCGCAGCAGAATCGGATCGCATGGGTGTTCACACCATGCGATCCGAGTTTGCAGATCGCACTGCGATATGCGAACTGATCTGGGGGTGTCAGTAACATTTCACTGACACTCCCAGCAGTTCGCATAGGGCAGTGTGAACTGCCGCCGGGAGGCATGCGATGCGGGAACCCGCCGCGCATTTGTGGCGTTCCCGCATCGCTCCAGTGTGAACCCAGCCTAATAAGCGATCGTTTTTCTGATCGCTGTATTAGTGTCACAGGTGACGCTAGTTAGGCAGGTAGGTATTTAGGTTCGCCGCAGCTTTTTATAGCGCCAGGGACCCCCATATACTACCGCATAAAGCCCCCTGATTGCCCCCTAGTTAACCCTTTCACCAGTGATCACCATATAACTGTTACAGGTGACGCTGGTTGGTTAGTTATTTTTTTATAGTTTCAGGGCACCCGCCATTTATTACCTAGTCTCACTAGTGTACCCCTAAATTTAGGGGTGTCTACTTTCCAAAATGGGGTCATTTGGGGGGGGTTTGTGCCATCTTGGCATTTTATGACCTTCAAAACTGTAACGCCCTTAGAAAGCCTGAAGGCGGTGCTTGGTTTTCGGGGCCCCGTACGCGGCTAGGCTCCCAAAAAGTCCCACATATGTGGTATCCCCGTACTCAGGAGAAGCAGCAGAATTTATTTTGGGGTGTCATTTCACATATGCCCATGGCATGCGTGAGCAATATATCATTTAGTGACAACTTTGTGAAAAAAAAAAAAAAAAAAAAGTTTGTAATTTTCCCGCAACTTGTGGCAAAATATAAAATATTCCATGGACTCAACATGCCTCTCAGCAAATAGCTTGGGGTGTCTACTTTCTAAAATGGGGTCATTTGTGGGGGTTTTGTGCCATCTTGGCATTTTATGGCCTTCAAAACTGTAATAGGTAGTGAGAAGTGAACTCAAAAATTTACGCCCTTAGAAAGCCTGAAGGCGGTGCTTGGTTTTCGGGGCCCCGTACGCGGCTAGGCTCCCAAAAAGTCCCACATATGTGGTATCCCCGTACTCAGGAGAAGCAGCAGAATTTATTTTGGGGTGTCATTTCACATATGCCCATGGCATGCATGAGCAATATATCATTTAGTGACTACTTTGTGAAAAAAAAAAAAAAAAAAAGTTTGTAATTTTCCCGCAACTTGTGGCAAAATATAAAATATTCCATGAACTCAACATGCCTCTCAGCAAATAGCTTGGGGTGTCTACTTTCTAAAATGGGGTCATGGTCATTTGTGGGGGTTTTGTGCCATCTTGGCATTTTATGGCCTTCAAAACTGTAATAGGTAGTGAGAAGTGAACTCAAAAATTTACGCCCTTAGAAAGCCTGAAGGCGGTGCTTGGTTTTCGGGGCCCCGTACGCGGCTAGGCTCCCAAAAAGTCCCACATATGTGGTATCCCCGTACTCAGGAGAAGCAGCAGAATTTATTTTGGGGTGTCATTTCACATACGCCCATAGCATGTGTGAGCAATATATCATTTAGTGACAACTTTGTGTAAAAAAAAATATATATATTTTTTTTTTGTCATTATTCAATCGCTTGAGGCAAAAAAATAAAATATTCAATGGGCTCAACATGCCTCTTATCAATTTCCTTAGGGGGTCTACTTTCCAAAATGGGGTCATTTGGGGGGGTTTTGTACTGCCCTGCCATTTTAGCACCTCAAGAAATGAGATAGGCAGTCGTAAACTAAAAGCTGCGTAAATTCCAGAAAACGTACCTTAGTTTGTAGATGTGACAACTTTTGCGCAAACCAATAAATATACAATTATTGACTATTTTTTTACCAAAGACATGTGGCTGAATACATTTTGGCCTAAATGTATGACTAAAATTGAGTTTATTGGATTTTTCTAATAACAAAAAAGTAGAAAATATCATTTTTTTTCAAAATTTGCGGTCTTTTTACGTTTATATCGCAAAAAATAAAAATCGCAGAGGCAATCAAATACCATCAAAAGAAAGCTCTATTTGTGGGAAGAAAAGGACGCAAATTTTGTTTGGGTACAACATTGCATGACCGCGCAATTACCAGTTAAAGCAGCGCAGTGCCAAAGTGTAAAAAGACCTCTGGTCATTTACCAGCAAAATGGTCCGGTCTGAAAGTGGTTAAAAGAGGCGGTTAGGTTGAGTAGTTTAGAAGTGGTAGCAGTATTAACATTGATTTGAATGTTAAAGTCACCTAGGATGATGGTAGGCACTTCAGATGATAAAAAATAGGGTAGCCATGCAGAGAAGTCATCCAGAAAGCGTGACATTGTTATTGTTCTGCATCGATGTAGAAGCAACATTGGATCACCAGAACTAGTGTTCTCATTGGAAGAATTCTGCCCCAATTCCTATTCGGGTGAGCATTTAAAATTTTACATTTCCTTTCATTTTCCCTTTTGGTTATAATGATGACCAACACAAATAGTAATGGAAAATCTTCTTAATGGTGACACAAACTGTAACAAAAACCTGACAGGTGTTCTAATCCCTCCCACACTATTTAAAACTTAAAAAAAAAAATCTTTAGGAATACTTTAATGTTATATATTTTAGTAGAGTTGTTATCACATTCTGTATTATAATATTGTGTGCTACAGATATTTAGGTATCATTGTATTAGTTGGTAAGGCCAGCATAATAGATTGTGTCACCTGCACCAGGGCTTCAGAGAGATTGACTATGCCTCTGCCTATAAACACCATACAAATGTGGGCATTCTGACTTTTAATATTTATGTTTAACAATAATTTACTCCACTTAAAGAGGATTTAAACCCCATTCATGAAATCTGACCTGGACACATGCATCTGTAAAGTTTACTTATCTCTCTCCAAAGTCCTAAGTCTCCGTGTCTTTCTGCTGCTCCATTCCTCTGTTATCAGCATGATAACTTCTGACAAGCTCTCTGGCACAGGAGATAAAAGCAGCTGGAAATTTGTGTTGGGGAGGTAACTTAGAGACAGATAAGCAGAGAGCTTGTCTATTCACAGCACAGCTCTGCAAGTTTCAAGTATGTTTAAGTATTCAAGCAGCTCTTCTGCCTATGTGGGTGGGGGGGTGCCTTTGCTCCACCAATCAGCTCTCACACAGTGTATGCCCAAACTCCCCTCCCACTGCTGAAACAGGAAGAAATATTTGTAACATGATGTGCACTTTCTAAAGAATGTAGAAAGCTGAAGACAGCCGATATACATGTAAGACTTATGTAGGGAGATTTGTATCACATCTGTGTATCATCTGAGGCTGTTCACTTCACTGGGTATATGTGAGGGTTTACATCCACTTTAACCTGCACTGACTGCATTTAATAAATACTTTGTAATTTACGCTTAGACATTAGTAAAGATTTTTTTTATTATTCTGCTTCACAAAAAGGACTGGAGTCTACTATATAACATATCATGCAAGTATATAATTTAAGTTTTTAATTAGGCGAGTGCTGAATTATACATGTAGTAAATAGAATGCTCAGTATTATGTCTTTTGTAATGTGGCAGTTGATTTAGACAATGCTATGATATAAAGGCTTGCAGTGGAGTTGCTATGATACAAAAACTGTATGTTACATAATGTTATGCTATACTAATACAAAAGCTGTCATGAGTGACAGTTATACATCACAAAACCTTTCCCTATCACCACAGACACTCAAGTGGTGTGAGTGCTGTCTTTTTTTTTTTTTTTTAAAGGAGAAAGAATATATATTTTTGGGGTAAATGTAATTGAAGTGTGCAGGTTAATAAAGTGATGTTTTTTTTAATTCTCATAAAATCTTTATTTTACATAAATATACAAGATGTTTGCATGATACAGTTTGAAGAACTTTCTGGGCTTCCTGTTAAGAATGTCAAGCAATAGCTGCTCCTGCCGATAGATTATGCAAACAGGCAGCATCATTACTGGGCATAGGTGGTGTACTTTTTTGACCTCTGAACCCCTGGCAGATACACCTTTAGGCTAGGTTCACACCGTAGCGATGCGGGAACGCCTCAAATCCACGGCGTTTTCCCGCATCGCATGCCTCCCGCCGGCAGTTCACACTGCCCTATGCGGACTGCTGGGAGTGTCAATGAAATCTTAATGACACCCCCAGACCAGTCCGCATATCGCAGTGCGATCTGCAAACTCGGACAGGAATCGGATCGCATGGTGTGAACACCCATGCGATCCGATTCTGCTGCGGACCAAAAAAAGGGTCCTGTGCGAGTTTGCGGCGGGTGCGATGCGAATTCAGCCATACTATCTGTATGGCTGAACTCGCATCGCTACAGAGATCGGATGTGATTTGCACTGCAGTGCGGTGCGAATCACATCTGGATCTCCCACCCGCAGCAGTGTGAACCCAGCCTTAAAACTGAAAATGCCTTCAGTTGCTCTCATTCAGGTTGTGGCAGCAGAAGCTTTCCTACTGTTATTTGACATTGCATTCATTACATTACAAAAATGTCAGAATGTGTAAAATAAAAAGACTTCTTTATCCACATTATAATTAGATTATAGCAACAAATACGTAAAGACATAGCTCACTATGTCTTTTTCTCCCTCTTGCAATAATCTAATTAAATCAAAGGACAGAATTGTACTTTTTCCCAGAGATGCACTTTAACAGTCAGCTAAGTGACTTTATAGCTTTAGCTTAGACTTCTGAATGGTTATTGTCAATCTATAGTATAGCACAGTATCTTTCTTCTGTTAAAAGAAATGTGCTATAATGACCTGCCAGTTTAACCACTTAAGGACCGAGCCACTTTCTGAGATTTGTTGTTTACAAGTTAAAAACATTTTTTTTGCTATAAAATTACTTATAACCCCCAAACATTCTACCTTTTTTTTCTAACACCCTAGAGAATAAAATGAATGCTGGTCGTTGCAATACTTTCTGTCACACCGTATTTGCGCAGCGGTCTTACAAGGGCACTTTTTTTGAAAAAAAATACACTTTTTTGAACAAAAAAATAAGACAACAGTAAAGTTAGGCCGCGTACACACGCGCGGACTGTTCGCCCAACCTTGTCCGCTGAACAGTGTTTGGGCGGACAGTCCGCTCGTGTGTGGGGCTTCAGCGGACAGTTTCAGCGGACAGTTGGCCGAACAAGGTCTTACGGAAATTCCGAAAAACTGTCCGCTGAAACAAGGTTTCAGCGGACTGTTCGCTCGTGTGTAGGCTTGTTCGGCCAACTAAGTCTCGCGCATGCTCAGAAAGGATTTCCACGTCGGAAGGTTGCATTGCAGTGTATAGGACGTCGTATTTTTCGTCCCGTCGTACGTGCCGTTCACGTCATCGCGCACGGTTTCAGCAAACTGTTCGTCCGTCGTGTGTGGCCATGTCCGTCCATGCTAAGTTTGAGCGGACTGTTCGCTCAAACTGTTGGACGGACAAAGTTGGGCCAACAGTCCGCGCGTGTGTACGCGGCCTTAGTAATCTATAAAAAACTAGTGTTCTCAATGCGCCCTACTGAACACTTCTCCGCGCCTCTGAATAAATTCCCATAGTTAAACGTATATAAGTATATATGATAAGAATGTATACCTCAAAGCAGCTACTTTAACCACCACAATACAGGGCACTTTCGCCCCCTTCCTTCCCAGCCCAATTTTCAGCTTTCATCGTTCTCACAATTTCAATGACAATTGCGCGGTCATGCTACACTGTACCCAAATTAAATTGTTATCATTTTGTTTGCACAAATAGAGCTTTATTTTGGTGTTATTTATTAACGACTCCGTTTTTTATTTTTTTGTGATATAAGTGAAAAAAAAGCAGAAATTTGGAAAAAAAACAATATTTTCTTCTTTCTATTTTGAAAGAAATCCAATAAAATCGAATTTTGTAATAAATTTAAGCCAAAATGTATTCTGCTACATGTCTTTGGTAAAAAAAATTTGGTTAAGTGTATAATAATTGGTTTGTGTGATCACGGACATATGTACGCAAATGATCATGTACAAATGTGTGCAGGTGATCACGGACATATGTGTACAGATAATCATTGGGACATGTGATTTTAGTGGGACATATGTGGGGGACATGTTTTTATTATTAGGGACATGTGTTTTTATTATTTGGGGACATGTATGTTTTGGGGACATGTGTGTTTTGGGGACATATGTGGGGACATTGTGTTTATACTGTGTGGTGTGTGGTGTGTTGTGTGTTTACACTAGACTGGTGATCAGTGAGTAAAAAGCTGTAAAAACAGCTCATACTCACTGATCACCAGCCAGCTGCAGCGATCTGCTCTCCTCTCCTCAGCGATGACTTCCGTGTGAGGAGAGGAGGAGCCGATTGCCTAGCAACCGGCTGTTTGTTTACATCACATGACGGCTGTGATTGGACACGGCCGTCATGTGATCAGGAGGGCCAATCACAGAACCCTCCTACTGATCCGAGATGCGCCGTGTCCGGGTGACAGGGGAGCATCAGGATCGCGCCGCTGCGTGGGCACGCGCGTGATCCCCCTACTTCTGATGGACGTTCAGGAACGTCCACTCAGAAGTAGAGAGCTCCCACCCGGCCGTATATGTACATTGGCTGGGTGGGAAGTAGTTAAAACATAAACAGCTGTATAAAAACAATATAAAATTAGCACAAAAAAAGTCCTCTTTATATATTGTAGCAGCGCTCTTCACTTTCATCCAAATGAAACCAAATTCTCATCAAAGTTCAAAAAACACGACAATATAGAAGCGAGATAGGGGTAATATAAGGTCCTTGTTGTGATTGCAAGAAAACTTCCACCAAAGTTCACCATGTGTAGCTTAGAATTCCCTTTGGGGATGCACTCACCAGAAAACGTTTTATTATTATTATTATTCAGGATTTATATAGCACCAGCAATTTACACAGCGCTTTACAATATAAAAAGGAGACAATACAGTTACAATACAATAAAATACAAGAGGATTAAGAGGGCCCTGCTCAGAAGAGCTTACAATCTAATAGGGTGGGGCAGGTGGTACAAAAGGTTATAACTGTCGGGAATGAGCTGATTGAAGTGGTAGGAGATTAGTTTGAGACATGATAGGCTTCCCTGAATAGATGAGTTTTCAGGGATCGCCTGAAGGTATCAAGAGTAGGGGATAGCCGGACCAGTGGAGGTAGCGAGTTCAAGAGGATTGGAGAGGCTCTGGAGAAATCCTGGAGACGAGCATGGGAGGAGGAGACGAGAGAGCTTGAGAGTAGGAGGTCTTGAGAAGAATGGAGGGGGCGATTTGGGTGATATTTAGAGACAAAGATTGGTGATGTAGCTCGGGCAGAGTTGTGAATGGCTTTGTATGTTGTGGTTAGTATTTTCAATTTAATTCGCTGGGTGATTGGGCCAGTGTAGGGATTGGAGGAGAGGGTTGACAGACACTGAGCGGTTGGTAAGGTGGATAAGTCTGGCAGCAGCATTCATGATAGACTGAAGAGGAGATAGCCTATGGAGAGGCAGGCCAATGAGAAGGGAATTGCAATAGTCAAGGCAAGATATAACAAGGGAGTGAATGAGGAGCTTGATGGTTTCATTTGTTAAAAAGGTGGCGAATTTTAGAGATGTTACGGAGGTGAAATCTACAAACTTTTAAAACCTGTGTTAGTATGCCTTCAAAGCAAATCACTTCTTTGTTCCTCTCTCCTCCTCCACTAGATGTAAATGTTAATGGGTTAGGGCTCCTTAGGGTGGGACCACTGCAAGACCCTCTTGGTGAACCTTGTGAGCTTTACCTCCACTCCATATGCTTGATGAAGGTATCTTAGCTGGATCATGCGGCTGATTTGCAGGTCTGCTCCACAGATGTCCCTGCCTTTTCCACTTCGGATGCAGGATCTAGGTGGAGTGGGCTCTTAGCTCCATAGACTGAGCAAACGCTACCGTTTTTTAAATACATTTTTTAATTACTGTTACTTACTGAAGGCAAATCTACTTTGCACTACAAGTGCACAGTCACTTGAGGTGCACTTGTGTAAAGTAGATTTGCCTTCAGTAAATAACCCCCACTGTGCTGTAAAATTTGCCAAAATCAGGCCATTTTAGGGACTCCGAGCAATTAATTCATGGAGTTGAAAAGGATGATTATTTTTATTATTAATGCATTACATACATTACCAACAATAAAATTGTGTGTGTGTAGCAGACCCACAGAACAACATAATAGTTAGCTGAAGAAGAGATTGTCACCTCATGTATCAAATAAGTTATGTTTGCACTATTGAAGAAAATGGCCAAAAATAAAATTTAATTTAAGAACCTAGGAGACAGATAAGAAACACAAACAGAAATTAAAATGAAATATGACTTTAGTTTTAAAAAAAATATATTAAACAGATTCCAGATTTTCTTGTAAATCAATTGACCGCTACCCACAAAGTACTTGACATAGTTTTGCCATACTTCGCAGGTGCTTTGGGGGGGCAAGCCAGGACGGCCACTTTCAAGCGCCGTCATTATTTGATCCAGTGAAAAGTTGGCCTCAGTCGCAGCTAGACCAGATAGTTGGCTGTATTCTTCTGAAGGAAATTGTGAAGAATGCAGCAGCTCAAGATAATGTGATTTATTTTGTATTCGGCCATGTTGATGGCTGTAAGGTAAAGCTGGCCATTATGCCAAAAAAATTCTCGACCATTCTTCTGGCACAGGACAGCTGGTAATTAAAAACCCTCTATTCTGGGGTCAGGGTCCTCATGGGGAACGGCCTCATCAGATGTTCCCCCAGCACAAAGGCCTCATCCATCACAAAAACGAACTTGAGGCCCGCAACGTTATCCTCTGGATGTGGCAACCCGAAGGTGCCATTTTGGAGACACCGGTAACTCTGTCTGGGCGATCACTCCTCCATCAGACATACAGCCATTCTTCCCTCTGTCCAGATACAGGAACTCATAATTCGGCGTCACCACTACCAACATCACAATACTACTGAACCCCATAAAATTGAAGTGGTATGATCCCGAGTTGGGTGGTGGGATGATCCGGACGTGCTTCCCATCGATCGCACCACCACAATTGGGAAAATCCCACTGCTGGTGGAATTGGGAGACCACAGTCTGCCATTCCTGTGAGTTGGAGTCAAACAAAAAAAATGAGTACTTTTGCACATAACATTTCAAGCAGATTAGACACAAACATTCTTGGCCAACATAAGTATAACATTTATCGAAATGAGTATTTAAAGACAAAAGTATTAGGTCCACTTATCAGATTCCTCATCCCCTCTGATGGCCCATTGTAAAATTTTTAGGGTGGGGGGGAGGTGTTTTGGACAGGTAACCCTCTCCACTTCATTGAGAGCGGAATGCATAATTAATGTGTGTTACTTTGGCCAGTCCCTCCCTACTTACACTATTGTCAGACAGGTAAGAAGTGTCATAATCCAAAAATATGAACACACTGATTGAAGCACATTTTTACATTCTGCAATTACCTATCAAGATAATAGGAGAACAAAACTTTAAACAGTACCATTTTAAAGTATTCAAGCAGGCACGTGCTTTGGTTAATTCATCCATAAATATGACCACAAAAGAGGTAGGTATAGCGTGTATGGGTTTGGCAAAGTCAGCAGATAGAGTATTGGTATTGGTTGACTTAGCGGTTGAGGGGGTGGAAGGGTTCCGAATTAGTTTTGCCCCCCCCCCAAAAAAAAATCCTCTTGCACTCTGCCTGAATGTAAGGACAACAATAGCATTTGGAAACATTTTAGGGGGTGTTTAAGGTAAGCGCTACATTGAAGCTGACAAAATACATTGTTAAGTGACTAGGCTAGGTGTGTATGGGCCCAGGATAGCATGCTGGGGAGGTTAGTGAATGCAAATATGCATGAAGGACAAAAAAGGAGCATTGAAAGCTTCCAGCCTGCATGAGGACAAAGAGGACATTCAAAGCATATTACAATCATGTTAATTATGGAATGATGAAATGAATACAATACATTAGCAAACATTAAATATATAGAATGTTATGTTAAAGGATAAAAGTACCAAAAGGTGGCGACGATCCTTTGCTCTAGAGTGATGGCTTGCCTCATGCAGGTGTCCTTCTTCATAATATAAGGGGTCAGCAAAGCCAAGAGACGGTGAAAGATGGGGTCCATCATCAGGAGATAATTCCTTAAATCATCAGGATTATTCTCCTGGAGCTCCTGCGACAAAGGCATATGACAGATTTATTTATTTATTTATTTTTATTAAACACTTTTGAGTGAAATATACAAACATTGGGGTCATGTCAATGTGACATTCCCCTGAAAACCAGTGGCCTTGCAGGGCTCAGTATATCTATTCTGACTAACATAGTCAACTAACTCACTATTGAACTCCCCCCTCCCTTTCTTCTTCCATCCCACCCTCCCTCCCCCTTGTCACAGCTCATATTGCATATTGAGTTATTAAAGCTTACTCACAATTCAGTTTTTTTTTTCTAGATATTTCATTCCATAATGTCATCAATGAGTAATTTATCAGTGTATTAGGTTCCAACCATCTTGCCATTATATAATCTTATAACGCAGTATTGTTTTATTTTAATATACTCTCAAGTCCTGCTGCCTGGTACCTCATCTAGATGGATGAACCCCTAGGAGTTCTTAGTTTTTCCCACTGTATTATCAGACTCATACCAAACTTTCCACACTTTGTCAAATTTTTTCATACATCCCCTAGCCCTATATGTAGTTTTATAGTAAGGCAACATGGATTTTCCCAACCGCTTACAAAAATTTATATCGGGAGCACTTACATTTTTCCATTTAAGCAGTATGGCTTTTTTTCCCCATAGAGCAATAAAATAGTAAGTAATGTTCTCAGTGCCCTCGTTGGGACCACCTCCTCCACCAGTCCCAATTAAACATACCCTCACAGTCACTGGTATGAGTACTGTCAGGAGGTCAGATATACATGCTCTAATCTCCTTCCAAAAACCTTGAATGTGTGAACATTGTCAGAAAATTTGTTCAGCATCTGCAGGAGACCCCGAGCATCTCCAGCATTCCGCTGAGCCATTTTTCTAAATCTTTGCTAGCCTGGCTGCTGTATAATAACTCCTGTGGAGAAATTTAAATTGTATCAGTCTGTCCCTGGCTGACCCCATGTGCTTAAAGGGCTGAGTCCATAAGTCTTCACCCTGAATTTCTGGAACTTCTAACTCCCATTTAGCCCTACATTTTGTGACGACTTTCAGTATAGTTTTAAAGAATTCTTTATAAGTCACCGAGAGAACTCTATTCAAGTCCTCCACCGTCAATTCTTCAAAATGCACCTAATAGACGTGTCTGATTTGGAAGAAACTAAAGAGGTATGAGTTGGGAAGTTCATGTCTTGTAGTTGCAGTTGGGAAAAGGTCAGGAGGTCTCCATATGAAGTGATGTCTTTTAGAGTTTTAATGCCCTTGACCACCCAGATCACAGGGTCCAGTATGTTATAGAAATGAGGTAAGGTGTGGTTCATTCAAATTGGCGTGGATGGAGAGAACTCCCTATAGCTGGAAGATGCCAATTTCACTGCTAGTCCCCATGCCCTAATAGTGGCCTTCATCGTCAACGTCAAAGGCAAGTCAGATTTGTTACCCCTAAATAGCGCCAGGCGCAAACTTTCCTGAGAACCCAGGTGAGTTGCCATCCCCATCATCTGACAATAGCCATCTGTGGGTAAACACCATTTGGCCAGCCAAATAATATTTGTGCCAATCTGGCAGTGCCAGATCCCCTTGGTCCTCTGGTTCTTGTAACACTTTAATCCCTATCCTCGGGGGTTTAGGCGCCCAGAGGAAAGAGCCAACAATCCCTTCAATCTGCTTGAAATATGTTTTGGGTATCCATACTAGCGCATGTCGTATGAAGTATAATATTACCGGAAGGATCTTCATTTTGAGCAAACTGATTCTACCTTTAGGGAGAGTGGTAACTTGCTCCAAGCCTGTACTTTATGTTTGAGGAAGGTCAGGAGAGGGAGTAAATTTATAGAAAGGTATTCCTGCACCTTAGCAGTAACTTTTACCCCAAGTTATTTGAGGGATGCAACCCATTGCAACAGTATGTCTGGATCAACTTTCTCCCTAGCTTTGATGTCCAATGGTAAAATTGATGACTTACTCCAGAGAATTTGGCAAATTCATCTAGGATCTTCAGCACCGCCTTCAATGAGGCATCTGGGTCGTTTATAAACAGGAGCATGTCGTCAGCAGATAAAGCTAATGTCTCGTGGATTGTACCCACTTTAATTGCCTGCACGTCTCCAGAAAATCTCAGTGCAGTGGTCAGGGCGAATAGGATGGGGACAGTGGGCAACCCTGCCTTGTGCCCCTGCCTACCTCAAAGAAAGCAGATATCACTGATCCCAGTCTGATAGCTACTCTGGGGCGCCTATATAACATAGAGATCCATTTCCTAAATTGCGGTCTAAATCATTACTTCCAATACCTTAAACATAAACAACCAGTCAACAAGGTCAAAGGCTTTTTCTATGTCTATTGACACTACAATTCTGGTGTCCTTATCCGTCTGTGGGAGTTGCAGGTGGGTGAACAGTCTCCTTAGGTTTGTGTCAGTTGATTTCCCTGGCATGAACCCTGTCTGGTCAATGTTAACTATGGTCTGGATAACTTTAGCTAGTCTGGTGGCCAACAGTTTGGTTAAGGTCTTCAGATCTGCATTTAACAGTGCTATGGGGCGGTATGATGCACACTCAGTTGGGTCTTTCCCATGTACGCCTCCAACATGGAGTCTGGTAGGGATGAGTTTTCTATGCAGTGTTCTAGTAACCAGTTAAATCTCGTGGCTAGCTGATCAACATGTGATTTATAGAAGTCTGCCGGAAAACCGTCTGAACCTGGAGCCTTGTTGGGAGGAAAGGCAAAAATTGCCTCCTGCACCCCCTTGATTGTAATCTTGGCATCTAGCGCATTGTCTTGGAATTGGTAAATTTGTTAGCAGCGAGTCTAATGCTTCTGTGTCATATTTTGGGATGGGTGAGTATATGGTGGAGAAGAAGTCAATAAACTCCTGCATGATGAGTGACAGATCAGTGACCAGTGTTCCCCCTTTATCTTTTATGGCAGGGATATGCGCAATTGGATGGTGATCCGCCACCAACATAGCCAGCCAGGAGTTTGCCATTCTCATCCCCTTCTGCAAATATTGTGTGTGCATTCCTAGTTAACTCTGCACTTGTCAGTTCTTTGATATGCAATGATAGGTCTCTCCTTGCCTCCAGAAGAGCCTCATACGAGGCCCCCATAGGGGACTCCGCTTGAGCCCCAGCACACTCCCTTGCCCTCTGTTTCAATCTATTGAATATCTCATTATCGTTTACCCTTGCTGTCTTGATGGCCTTAAAGGCCTTAAAGGCATCCCATACCATTGGTGGTTCTGAAGTGTTAACATTTGTGGTCCAATAGGACTTAATTGCTTCCTCCGGCTGGGTTGCCACTTGTTAATTTTGAAGCCAGCTGGGTGAAAGACACCATCCTCCGCTCCCCAACTTGGCCGAGAAGGACAGGGCTAGAGATAGGGGATTATTATCTGAGAATCCCCCCTGCCATATATTCAATGTCTACCACATATTGTAAGGTTCAAGCATTACCAAATGCCAGATCAATTCTGGCCAAAGACCCGTGTGATGTTGAAATATGAGAGTAACATCTATCTCTTGGATGCTTTCATCTCCATAACTCAACCAACCCGGCCATGGAGGCCCACTCATTCAGGTCGGCCAAGCTCCCTCTGCTCGGATTGGAAGAGTCCAAGGCCGCATCTAGGACGGCATTGAAATCTCCCAACAGGAGCACAGGAAGGTGTAAGAACTGCGCCAACCGGGTTATCATGTCATATAATAGCTGAGCCTGAAAAGGAGGGGGAGATATATATTTACAAGCAGCATTTGAATGTGATACACATCTAACACCACCGCTACATATCCCCCCCCCCACCCCCAGGTCTGACATAACCTGATGTATAGTGCAGGGGACTGACCTGCTAATGAGTATGGAAACTCCTCTAGTAAAGGTAGAGTATGTAGAGTGTAAGGCTCTCTGAATCCACGGTTTGCATAGAGACATCACCCTACTTCCATCTAGATGCGTCTTCTGAAGGAAAATTATGTGCGGTTTTGACTGTTTTAAGTATTGGAACACTGGGGCCCTTTTGAATTGGGCATAATGGAGTTGAATACCCCCATTATTTGTCATGTGACTGGTAATATATTTTTCGCTGGCTTTTTCATACGTCACATATACCTTGTGTCAGCCATGTTTGTTTGTGTATCTTTTAGTTAGGGGTTTTGTTATTGGCTGTGGATATGCCATTGCTATTTTATTGGTGAACAGAGCTGAGGCTTGGTTGGTGAATGATCAGCTGACCACCCCTCCTCCAATAGTTGGTTATTTGTACTTCCATGTCTAATTGGGTGATGTTGATTGGATGTGTACTTTTTAAGATATTTATATATATGTGCAATATGGGGGAGTAGTTAGATGCCCCTGTAGATGTCCCATTTGGGAGGTTCATCACTCCCAAATTGCTTTTATTAATTGTGATCACTTTTGATTTATTTTTTGTATGCTGGTTTTAATAAACCTACTCTACCTGCACTATTTGGAGCCCCCCTCTTTTTTATTTACATACATCGTATTTGGATGAAAGTGGTCTTGGTGTTCTTTTTGGATAAGCTACCTTCCAAGTTGATTGAGATCTATGAGGTCTTTGGAAGACATCTCTGGAGTTTCCGGGTTTCTGCATCCATCTGAGAGAACCATCGATCTGTGTGTCCAGGCTGTTACAATTCGGTGTCGCTGACATCCGGGTCCAACTGCTCTGGTAAGGGTATCCAATCTTATTAATTTTTCGGATTCACCTACCTTTGATGTTTCACATTGCACCCAGCTCGTTTGAAGATTATCACTTCGTTGGGGATTTCAACCCAGTTTTCTTCATTGGGATTCATGTCATGAGATTTATATAAATATTCTTTATTTATACATTTGTTCATTTCATCATGTTGGATTTTGAACTTTTTATGCACTTTTCATTGGTGTACATATTTTGCTAGAATTCCAGCTGCATCAATCAAAGTTCGGCAGATTTCTTGGTGTAGTTGTCACATCTGCTATGTGCTCCATTGAACAGAAGGGTGGATCTCTAGGGCAAATGTATAAAAACAAAATTAGAAAAGAAAAAATTTGGGATGTAGAAACAAAAATGCGACCCAGCTATTGCAGGTATTGTCTCCAGTAATGTAAGCCTATCAAGGTGTCACTTTGTGTTAGCTTCTTGAAGCTGGGTGCAAATTCCACCATTTACTATGCAGCTGCATTGCCTCTTAAAGTATGGCTCGCTTGCACTCACTTGAGCTGTGCATCATAATTGCGTGTGACCCTCTGTCATTTCAGTTATTAAATACAACTTTAGCATGGCAGTAGAACCCGATGTATAATTAACAGGCACAACCGGCGCAACCATAATTCAGGACCATGCGGCCTCCTGGGGCCCACAATATAGCCGTCATTCAGAATTCAGCTAGGAGAGTTCCTTATCCAGCCATTCATACGCCTCCATAGGATTCTCAAAAGACTTCACACTGCCAATGCATTACCCGTGCATTTTCATGTGTCAGCTCCTGGATCTTCCTGGACCAGGACAAGATCATGTCCCTGTCCCTGTAGTTCAGGAACCGGCCTAGAAAGGGCCTAGGGTAGGCTCCAAGAGGTCTGTTTCCAGTGGGGACCCTGTGCTCTCTTTCTACTGCGTAAGTGGGGGGTAAATCCTCCAGTGAAAGCAATTTTTTAAATAAGGCTTCAGCAAACAGTACAGGTTTGTCTCCCTCCGCTCCCTCAGGCAGGCCTTCCACCCGGATATTATTTCTCCTTTGTCGGTCCTTAGCTTTCTTGGCTCTGCGCTGGAGGGATCCTACCAGGTAGCGGAGTTCAGCTATGTGGGAGTCTTTTGTGTGGGATGTGTCCTCCACCCCTGATACTCTGTCCTCCGCCATGGTGAGCCTGCCCTGGATTTTGTCTAGATCGCGTCTAACCAGCGTGCACTCTGACGACAAGTGATCTATGCACCCCATAAGCTCTGACTTACTCGCATTGATGGCTTCTAGCATCGGCCTTGTAATTGCGTCCGTGTCCACTGCCAGCAACTGCTCCTCCGTGGTGTCATTTTCAGGGCCTGTCTCCGCCAGGTCCCCTATCTGTGCCATCTTGGCCATCTTCTGCTTGGCGCACTGATCAGCCTTTTGTGCAGGCAAGATGGTGGGGGGTGGAGTCACGCTCCATCTCCTTCGTGGAGCGTGTCTGGCGTTGGTCTTTAGGCGGCTTCTGTGTCCTCTTAGATGCAGATGACTGCATGGCTGTGATCCTCACACCTTTCCCCAGATACTGGTTATTGTGCAAAACAAGTTAATTTGCTCCAAAACGGCGGATTCGATCAGGATAGACGGAGCTCCACAGAGACGCGTGTTGCCTCGATCACATCCGGCCACGCCTCCCCACATGACAAAATTTGTCACGATTAAGAAACCAATTATTGGTCCAAGAACTCCTCCTCCCCCTGTTCATGGACTGGACTTGGGTCAAAGCAATAACTCATACAACAAGCCCAACAACAGCAGGAACTATACGACGAGTACCGTATATACTCGAGTATAAGCCGAGATTTTCAGCCTCTTTTTTGAGGCTGAAAGTGCCCCCCTCGGCTTATACTCGAGTCATCGCCGTCTGACTGCTCGATCAGCGTATCGAGCAGACAGACGGCGGACATACTACAATTCGAAAGCCGCGCCTCCGCCTCCGCCTCCGCCTGTGATAGGCGGAACACTGAATTTCCCAGCAGCCTGTGTTCCGCCTATCACGGACATCGTCTCATCCTCGTCCGTAGTACGAGGATGAGACGATGTCCGTGATAGGCGGAACACAGGCTGCTGGGAAATTCAGTGTTCCGCCTATCACAGGCGAAGGCGGAGGCGCGGCTTTTGAATTTTAGAATGGCCGCCGAGGCGCCGACGAAGAGCGGCGATCCTGGCAAGGCACGGGACGGAGGCAAGGCAAGGCACGGCACGGGACGGGACGGAGGCAAGGCACGACACGGGACGGAGGCAAGGAGGCAAGGCACGGCACGGGACGGAGGCAAGGAGGCAAGGCACGGCACGGGACGGAGGCAAGGAGGCAAGGCACGGGACGGAGGCTCGGGACACAGGCTCGGGACACAGGTAGGCTGGACACACACACACACACACACACACACACACACACACACACGGACACACACACACAGGGATGGATGGATGGAGACACACACACACAGGGATGGATGGATGGATGGAGACACACACACACAGGGATGGATGGATGGATGGAGACACACACACACAGGGATGGATGGATGGATGGAGACACACACACACAGGGATGGATGGATGGATGGAGACACACACACACAGGGATGGATGGATGGATGGACACACACACACACAGGGATGGATGGATGGATGGACACACACACACACAGGGATGGATGGATGGATGGACACACACACACACAGGGATGGACGGACACACAGGGATGGACGGACACACAGGGACGGACACACACACAGGGATGGACAGGCATGTCTCACCCTCGGCTTATACACGAGTCAATAAGTTTGCCAGTTTTTTTGGGGGTAAATTGGGGGCCTCGGCTTATATTCGGGTCGGCCTATACTCGAGTATATACGGTATGTAACCGCAACATGGCTAATAGTAATAAATGAATGGCTGCTCAGAACGAACTGACAGAACGCACTGAAAATCAGAAAGGACCTGACAAGAATGAGCTGAAAATCTGAAATAACCGGACAAAAACACACTGAAAATTAGAAGCAAACTACAAACTATAAATAGAACGCACTGAAAGACAGAAACGAACTGACAAGTACGCACTGAAGAACAGATACGAACCGACAAGCACAACCTGAAAAGCAGAAACGAACTGAAAAGCATGAGGCTGAAAAGCGCGAATTGTCTCTCCCCAAACTTCTACTAACACAAGGTAAACAAGGAAGGAGCCCAAAGGGTGGCGCATTGGCTATTGAACTTCCTTTTTATCAACCGTCAAACGTCTTGTACGTCACTACGTCGAAATTGTTGGCCAACATTTGTGTGCTGTGTGTATGCAAGACAAATTGGAGCCAACACCCTTCAAACAAAAATCCATGGTTTTGTTGTCGGAAAGTCCAGTTGTGTGTACGGGGCATTAGAGTATCAACATGTGACTTTACATTCCAGTAAAGACTCAACTCTGAAATATCAGTTTATATGATGGTGTCAGATAGTAATATAATAGTGGTGTGTTGAAAATAAATATCTACTTGTACACGGTTGTAGTTTTTTTTTGTTATTAATCATCATTTTGATATAAATAGGTGTGCCTGTTTTGCCAAACCAATTTGCTGCTGTAATTGTATCAGAAAATAAATGACTCTATTTGTACCTTGGAGAGATTAATTGCACTGTACTGTCTATCATTAATTTAACAAAACAGATGTGTGCTAAAGGATCTGCAGTCTTTAATGTAAACAAAAGACGTAACAGCATTCCCAAGGGACTTGAAAGAAATTGCACATTTAAGGAAGATACATGTATACACATGGTCCTCAGACTGGTTCTGGACCTCCTCCTGGGAAATCACAGGGCTCGGATTGACCTCTGTTTTTCGGATACTTTTAGTAGGTGATAAAAGCACTTGTCAGCTCTTATTCGCAAGATGCAGGAGATGGAATTGGTTTCTGGGTGTTTGGTGGGCCTTGTGTGTCAGGACCTATCTCTAGAGCTTTCAGCAACCTGATAATTGCCAATCACAGCAATAAATTCTGTTATCAAAACAGACATTTAAAGGAAAACTTAAATTAAGATAAAAAGCACAATGACATGATAATACATGATATGTTATGTATTCTGTGTATTTTAATAAAAAATATGACTTGAGAATTGCTCATGATGAAGGCTGAAAAAGCAGTATGCTGCTTGGGTGGGTATTATGTGGATGTGAGCATGTCCACTACTGGTTGGAATTCTATTGTCTGTACCAGTTTATTGTACTTATCAAAAGGCAAGTTTATCTTTCTGTTGCAGGCCCAATAGAAACATTACTTTTTCCACAGGAGAACATATGAAAACACAAAACTGATGTATAAATAATGGTTAAAGCCTCCATCCCCGAGTCCACATCTTACCTGGTAATCAAACTTTATTAATTAGTCTCTGCTGTGCACAGGCCTTTTTTTTTATATATGAGGTGACTGATGCTAAAAGCTCTCTCTCTGTTTCATTCTGTCTGCCATGAGGGTCTGATGTTGTGTGAAAAGGCTGACTGCTGACAGAACACTAAGCCCTTGTACACACGGTCGGAGATTCCGACTAGTGATGGACGAACGTTTCGCCCGGCGGTCGTTTCGCGGCGAATTTCCGACATTCGCGGTCCGCACGTTCGAACGCCTTTTTCCGTCGTTCGCCGCGGCGGACTTACGTGTTTAATGTATACAAGAACTTTAACCTTTGGTGACACGTTTATCATGTGATACAGGACAGCCAATTGAGACATGACAGCACATGGACACTTGTACATTCCCCCTAACCTATAAATACACCCGATCCGGTGGCCATTTTACATTCTTTCTTCTGTTACGATAGGGACAGGTTCCTGTGTGGAGTAGGGAGATAAACCACTAGCTATTTGGTACACAAAAGTTCTTTTCAGGACTGGTATAGGTGTTAGGTGTTGATAGGTTTGCTGTGCTGCTGATTCTTGCAGCAGCCTGAGTGTCTTTTGTTAGTTTAGAGAAAGGGAAAGGACGGTGTATGCTACAGGGACAGCCAGATTAGTCTTTCATCATCATCATCATCATCATCATCATTAGCTGTTACTATCAAGGTCCACAAAAGAGCTGTTCCAGTAACCACTAATCGTTCTCTTTTTTTGCCAATTTGTATAGGGACAGGAAGGAAGCAGTGTTGTCAGGCAGTGAGGGTAATTTTAAAGACTTGCTGTTATTATTAGTTCCACAAAGGTTCTTTTCAGGACTGGTATCAGTGGTACAGTAATAGGCTTGTACATGTATAATATTCTTTCTTCCAAATATAGAAAGGATATTATACTTGACTGCTGCCCTTCTGCTGCAGTCTGCTAAACATTCACAACTCACTTGTTCCACAAAAGTTCTTATAAGGACTGGTAACTTGGTATAGGGTGCTACGGTACATAGGCTTGAGTGCGGTACAGTCTGCTGTTCTGTAAGGACCGCTATCGGTCCACAATAGATAGGGTTGACGTGCACCACTGCTGACCGCTGCCCTATACTGCAGCAGTCCTTCAGCGGTATAGGGACTGACGTACAGTCTGCTAAACACTAATACACAACCTGCTTGGTCCACAAAAGTTCTTATAAGGACTGGTAACTTGGTATAGGGTGCTACGGTACATAGGCTTGAGTGCGGTACAGTCTGCTGTTCTGTAAGGACCGCTATCGGTCCACAATAGATAGGGTTGACGTGCACCACTGCTGACCGCTCACCTATACTGCAGCAGTCCTTCAGCGGTATAGGGACTGACGTACAGTCTGCTAATCACTAACACACAACCTGCTTGTTCCACAAAAGTTCTTATAAGGACTGGTAACTTGGTATAGGGTGCTACGGTACATAGGCTTGAGTGCGGTACAGTCTGCTGTTCTGTAAGGACCGCTATCGGTCCACAATAGATAGGGTTGACGTGCACCACTGCTGACCGCTGCCCTATACTGCAGCAGTCCTTCAGCGGTATAGGGACTGACGTACAGTCTGCTAATCACTAACACACAACCTGCTTGTTCCACAAAAGTTCTTATAAGGACTGGTAACTTGGTATAGGGTGCTACGGTACATAGGCTTGAGTGCGGTACAGTCTGCTGTTCTGTAAGGACCGCTATCGGTCCACAATAGATAGGGTTGACGTGCACCACTGCTGACCGCTGCCCTATACTGCAGCAGTCCTTCAGCGGTATAGGGACTGACGTACAGTCTGCTAAACACTAATACACAACCTGCTTGGTCCACAAAAGTTCTTATAAGGACTGGTAACTTGGTATAGGGTGCTACGGTACATAGGCTTGAGTGCGGTACAGTCTGCTGTTCTGTAAGGACCGCTATCGGTCCACAATAGATAGGGTTGACGTGCACCACTGCTGACCGCTGCCCTATACTGCAGCAGTCCTTCAGCGGTATAGGGACTGACGTACAGTCTGCTAATCACTAACACACAACCTGCTTGTTCCACAAAAGTTCTTATAAGGACTGGTAACTTGGTATAGGGTGCTACGGTACATAGGCTTGAGTGCGGTACAGTCTGCTGTTCTGTAAGGACCGCTATCGGTCCACAATAGATAGGGTTGACGTGCACCACTGCTGACCGCTGCCCTATACTGCAGCAGTCCTTCAGCGGTATAGGGACTGACGTACAGTCTGCTAAACACTAATACACAACCTGCTTGGTCCACAAAAGTTCTTATAAGGACTGGTAACTTGGTATAGGGTGCTACGGTACATAGGCTTGAGTGCGGTACAGTCTGCTGTTCTGTAAGGACCGCTATCGGTCCACAATAGATAGGGTTGACGTGCACCACTGCTGACCGCTGCCCTATACTGCAGCAGTCCTTCAGCGGTATAGGGACTGACGTACAGTCTGCTAAACACTAATACACAACCTGCTTGGTCCACAAAAGTTCTTATAAGGACTGGTAACTTGGTATAGGGTGCTACGGTACATAGGCTTGAGTGCGGTACAGTCTGCTGTTCTGTAAGGACCGCTATCGGTCCACAATAGATAGGG
Organism: Lithobates pipiens; assembly: GCF_037356315.1. Lineage (NCBI taxonomy): Eukaryota > Metazoa > Chordata > Amphibia > Anura > Ranidae > Lithobates > Lithobates pipiens. The sequence continues at coordinate 19,327,363 of NW_027507685.1, read as the reverse complement.
TTGACGTGCACCACTGCTGACCGCTCACCTATACTGCAGCAGTCCTTCAGCGGTATAGGGACTGACGTACAGTCTGCTAATCACTAACACACAACCTGCTTGTTCCACAAAAGTTCTTATAAGGACTGGTAACTTGGTATAGGGTGCTACGGTACATAGGCTTGAGTGCGGTACAGTCTGCTGTTCTGTAAGGACCGCTATCGGTCCACAATAGATAGGGTTGACGTGCACCACTGCTGACCGCTGCCCTATACTGCAGCAGTCCTTCAGCGGTATAGGGACTGACGTACAGTCTGCTAAACACTAATACACAACCTGCTTGGTCCACAAAAGTTCTTATAAGGACTGGTAACTTGGTATAGGGTGCTACGGTACATAGGCTTGAGTGCGGTACAGTCTGCTGTTCTGTAAGGACCGCTATCGGTCCACAATAGATAGGGTTGACGTGCACCACTGCTGACCGCTGCCCTATACTGCAGCAGTCCTTCAGCGGTATAGGGACTGACGTACAGTCTGCTAAACACTAATACACAACCTGCTTGGTCCACAAAAGTTCTTATAAGGACTGGTAACTTGGTATAGGGTGCTACGGTACATAGGCTTGAGTGCGGTACAGTCTGCTGTTCTGTAAGGACCGCTATCGGTCCACAATAGATAGGGTTGACGTGCACCACTGCTGACCGCTCACCTATACTGCAGCAGTCCTTCAGCGGTATAGGGACTGACGTACAGTCTGCTAATCACTAACACACAACCTGCTTGTTCCACAAAAGTTCTTATAAGGACTGGTAACTTGGTATAGGGTGCTACGGTACATAGGCTTGAGTGCGGTACAGTCTGCTGTTCTGTAAGGACCGCTATCGGTCCACAATAGATAGGGTTGACGTGCACCACTGCTGACCGCTGCCCTATACTGCAGCAGTCCTTCAGCGGTATAGGGACTGACGTACAGTCTGCTAATCACTAACACACAACCTGCTTGTTCCACAAAAGTTCTTATAAGGACTGGTAACTTGGTATAGGGTGCTACGGTACATAGGCTTGAGTGCGGTACAGTCTGCTGTTCTGTAAGGACCGCTATCGGTCCACAATAGATAGGGTTGACGTGCACCACTGCTGACCGCTGCCCTATACTGCAGCAGTCCTTCAGCGGTATAGGGACTGACGTACAGTCTGCTAATCACTAACACACAACCTGCTTGTTCCACAAAAGTTCTTATAAGGACTGGTAACTTGGTATAGGGTGCTACGGTACATAGGCTTGAGTGCGGTACAGTCTGCTGTTCTGTAAGGACCGCTATCGGTCCACAATAGATAGGGTTGACGTGCACCACTGCTGACCGCTGCCCTATACTGCAGCAGTCCTTCAGCGGTATAGGGACTGACGTACAGTCTGCTAAACACTAATACACAACCTGCTTGGTCCACAAAAGTTCTTATAAGGACTGGTAACTTGGTATAGGGTGCTACGGTACATAGGCTTGAGTGCGGTACAGTCTGCTGTTCTGTAAGGACCGCTATCGGTCCACAATAGATAGGGTTGACGTGCACCACTGCTGACCGCTGCCCTATACTGCAGCAGTCCTTCAGCGGTATAGGGACTGACGTACAGTCTGCTAAACACTAATACACAACCTGCTTGGTCCACAAAAGTTCTTATAAGGACTGGTAACTTGGTATAGGGTGCTACGGTACATAGGCTTGAGTGCGGTACAGTCTGCTGTTCTGTAAGGACCGCTATCGGTCCACAATAGATAGGGTTGACGTGCACCACTGCTGACCGCTGCCCTATACTGCAGCAGTCCTTCAGCGGTATAGGGACTGACGTACAGTCTGCTAAACACTAATACACAACCTGCTTGGTCCACAAAAGTTCTTATAAGGACTGGTAACTTGGTATAGGGTGCTACGGTACATAGGCTTGAGTGCGGTACAGTCTGCTGTTCTGTAAGGACCGCTATAGGTCCACAATAGATAGGGTTGACGTGCACCACTGCTGACCGCTCACCTATACTGCAGCAGTCCTTCAGCGGTATAGGGACTAAGAGTTTTGTCACAGGGTCATTTAAAAAATGACAGGCAGAGGAAGAGGCAGGCCCTTCCGCAGGGGTGGTAGGGGTAGGGCAGGAGCAACAGGCTTGAGCCAAAGTGGGAAGTTGCAGAAGGTGCGTTCAATTACTTTAAAGGATGCACCAGACTTGGTTGAGTGGCTCGCTCAGCCTTACTCTTCTGCACCCTCCTCATCCTCTCGATCTGCACCCTCTTCTTCACTCTCTGCTATGTGCACCCCCAAAGACACTACCACCAACAACACGACCACCACCACCACCACCACATACCTTCCGCTTGAGTCACTGGAATTATTTTCCGATCCATATCAAGAGGACATTTCTGATGCGCAGCCACTCTTGGTATTGGATCAGGAAGAGGAGGTAGCAACAAGCGCTACTCAGCAGTCTGACGCCAGTACCCAGATCAGCCCAAGGAGGAGGTTGGTCCCCGGTGTTGCTGCCTACTCCGAGATCTCTACTTATAGCGGTGGGGAAGGTGACGTTGATGATGACGTGTCTAGTGATGTCACGTGGGTGCCCACAAGAGAGGAAGAGGAGGGGAGTTCAGAGGGAGATATGGACCAGCAGATAGGGAGGAGAAGCAGCAATGACTTACATTGCACAGCAGGGACAAAGCAGACTGCAAATGTATCAGGAGCGAGTCATCGACCATGTACGGTCACATCTGGCGCTCCCAGGACACCGGCACATGGCTCCGCAGTGTGGGCTTTTTTTAACGTGTCCGCTGCTGACAATAGCGTTGCCATCTGCAATCTTTGCAGTCAACGCGTTAGTCGCGGTAAGCCCAATACTCACCTAGGGACGACCGCCTTAAGAAGGCACATGAGCAGCCATCACCGAGCCCAGTGGGAGCAACGGAACACACAAAGCCACACTGCAGGCTCTCACCGTCCAGCCTCGTCTTCTACTTCTCCTTCTCCTCTCTCCTCACAATTGTCCTCCACTCCACCTTCCATCACGCCAAGCTCACATTTTTCTGCAAAAAGGCAGACTTCCGTGGGCCTAATGTTTGAGCGTAAAAAAATGATGATGCCGGATAACCCTCTTGCCCAACGGTTGGCGGCTGGCTTGTCAGAACTCATAGCCCGCCAACTACTGCCATATAAACTGGTGGACTCGGAGGCCTTTCGCAAATTTGTGGCCATTGGAACACCACAATGGAAGGTCCCAGGAAGGAAGTATTTCTCAGAGAAGGGCATCCCAGAGCTATATGGCCATGTTCAGCGGCAAGTGAATGTATCTCTGGCACACAGTGTCGGTGCCAAGATACATCTGACCACAGACACGTGGTCTAGCAAACACGGGCAGGGAAGGTATATCAGTTTTACTGCCCACTGGGTGAACCTTCTGACGGCCGTCAAGCATGTAACCCGTGGCACCCGTGTAGATTTGGTTTTACCGCCACGGATTGCATGCAGGCCTGACTCTTCTTCTCCTCCTCCTACTCCATCCTCCTCCCTCTCCTCCTCAGCTGCCTCCTCCTTTTCCGCTGCTAGCGTCTCTTCCACTGCACCGCCCAAGCTCCCCAGAACCTATTCCACATGCCAGGTGAGACGTTGCCATGCCGTGCTGCGTCTGTTGTGCCTGGAAGCAAAGAGCCACACTGGCCCGGCACTCCTTTCAGCTTTGCGTTCACAGGCAGATGAGTGGCTAACACCGCTCAATTTGACAGTTGGTAAAGTGGTGTGTGACAACGGTGCCAATCTGCTTAGCGCATTGAAACAGGGCAAAATCACGCACGTGCCGTGCATGGCACACGTCTTAAACTTGGTCGTGCAGCGATTCCTTGTCAAATACCCTGGGGTCCAGGACATCTTGCGGCAGGCAAGGAAAATCTCGGCCCATTTCAGAAGATCTTACACGGCCATGGCTCGCCTTGCTGACATTCAGCGGCGACACCATCTGCCGGTCAGACGTCTTATTTGCGATTGCCCGACGCGATGGAACTCAACCTTCTATATGCTTGATAGGCTGCTCCAGCAGAAACGTGCAGTTAACGTCTACCTGTATGAACTCTGCGAAAGAAACGGTTCTGGGGAGGTGGGTTTTTTTTCACCGCGCCAGTGGCTGCTCATGCGCGACACATGCAGACTTCTGCGGCCATTTGAGGAGATCACCAAACTGGTCAGTCGCAGCCATGGCGCCATCAGTGACATGGTACCTTATGCCTTCTTTCTGGAGCGTGCATTGCGTCGTGTCATTGATCAGGCTGTGGAGGAGCAGGAGCGGGAAGATGAGGAAGTCGCAATGCTGGATGAATTCCCAGGGGGGGCTACTCTATCTGAGACAAGTCAACAACAGGAGTCTGATGAGGAGTCAGAGGAGGATGGTGCCGGGGCGGATGAGCAGGAGCAAGAAGAGCATGCTTTAAACCTTTCTGGGATCCCTGTTGTGCGAGGATGGGGAGAGGAGAATGAAGAGGACGACATTATCCTGGATGATGAGCAGGAGCCAGGCCACCACACCGCTTCCACTTTAGTGCAAATGGGGGCCTTCATGCTCCAGTGTTTTAATAGGGACCCCCGTATAAAAAGCATGAGGGTCAAGGACCAGTACTGGGTGGCAACGTACTTAGACCCCCGGTACAAACACAAAATGGCGGAAATGTTACCGCCGTCGCAGAGGGCTGTCAGAATGCAGCACTTCCAGGCCTTGCTTCGAGAAATGCTGCATTCTGCTTTTGCGTGCGCTGGCAGAGGAGCAATTCCCACTCCCAGAGAAGGATTTGCGGGTACCAATCCAACAGCGCCTGCAAGAAGAGGCCGGTTTGAAGATGTGTTGGTGACTTCGGATATGAGGTCATTCTTTCAGCCGACCCATCGACAGGTGTCATCCGGATCCAGCATCAGGGAACGCCTAGACCGTCAGGTGTCCGACTACATTGGGTTAACGGCCGATGTGGACGCTCTGAGGAGTGATGAACCCCTAGACTACTGGGTGGGCAGGCTTGACCTCTGGCCAGAGCTTGCCCAATTTGCAATCGAACTGTTGGCTTGCCCCTCATCCAGTGTCCTGTCCGAAAGGACGTTCAGCGCAGCAGGGGGGATTGTGACCGATAAGCGTACTCGCCTAGCTCACCACAGTGTTAACTACCTCACATTTCTAAAAATGAATGAGGCATGGATCTCGGAGGAATTCAACACATGTGACCAGTAGACCATGTATATGTCTATAAACTATTTTTTTAATCAAGCACACAGACCTTCTTAATTCATTTGGCTCACTTCCTTGACCCAAAAAAGCACACCGTACTATATGCCCCTACCCTCCTCTTTGAAGAGGTTGAGCGGTGTCATATTTCTACTGGGGCTGCTTATGATATCCCTGTGCTGTGCTGACTTCCTCCTGGGGGTTCTTATTATGAAGGGATCACACTATCCCTGTGCTGTGCTGACTTCCTCCTGGGGGTTCTTATTATGAGGGGATCACACCATCCCTGTGCTGTGCTGACTTCCTCCTGGGGCTGCTTACGGTGCTGCTGTCAGTGCTGTATGTCACGGTGCTGCTGTCAGCGCTGTATGTCACGGTGCTGCTGTCAGCGCTGTATGTCACGGTGCTGCTGTCAGCGCTGTATGTCACGGTGCTGCTGTCAGCGCTGTATGTCACGGTGCTGCTGTCAGCGCTGTATGTCACGGTGCTGCTGTCAGCGCTGTATGTCACGGTGCTGCTGTCAGCGCTGTATGTCACGGTGCTGCTGTCAGCGCTGTATGTCACGGTGCTGCTGTCAGCGCTGTATGTCACGGTGCTGCTGTCAGCGCTGTATGTCACGGTGCTGCTGTCAGTGCTCTGTATTACGGTGCTGCTGTCAGATGCCTCTATCACGGTGCATGTGTCATTCCGGTATGTCACGCTGCTGGTGATCATCTCCTGCACCCTCTTCTTTGCCTACCCTGGTCCCTGACCTTCCCTCTCCTCCATTGCCTTCATTAGCTCCATAGTCCTGAATTGTTAGAACAATTTCCCAAATAAAATAAAAATGCTTGTAGTTATCGATCCCAAATTCACCTCATACATGTATTATGTCATTGTCCAGATGGTGGGACTACGTTTTACCCCCTAATAATTACCACGTGGCCGCAAATTCGACATGAAGGTTTGCAAAGTTCGCCTCCCATTGAAGTCAATGGGGCCCGCGGCGAACGTTCGGTTTCGCGAACGTTTGGGTCCGTTCGCATTTCGCGTTCGCGAAACGTCCCGTCGGAAGTTCGTCCATCACTAATTCCGACAACCAAATCCGTCGAATTTTGTCCGAAACTGTTGCATTCACATGGTCGGACAAAGTTGTCGGAAAATCCGACGTGTTGACGTTATTTCATTACGACAGGACTACGTTCACGCTAGTAGCCAATAGCTTTGGTGTAGGAATTTGATCTGAGCATGCGTGGCACTTTGTCCGATCGGAATTCTCTACACATGATCGGAGTATGTCCGATCGGAGCATTTTGTCGGAAAATGTTTCCAACAAGTTCCAACTCCGACGGAAACAGTCCGATGTAGACCACACACAGTCGGAATATCCGACAAAACGGTCCGATCGGACACATTCCGTGTGTACAAGGGCTAAAAACATATCAGCACTTCTTGTTTGGTTTAGGTAACCTATTAGGGGACATCCTGTTAGTCTGGCCATACATGATTAATTTTATTTGTTCAACCAACGAATGAAAAAAAAAAAAAATAGCCGATTCCCCAATCCACGCATTCTGTATTCTGAGAGCAGGAAGCCTTCCTCACCATTAGAATACATTGATCAGTGTTGCTGGCTATGGCCCGTGGTACTGATAGTTTGGGAAAAATCCGACAGACTGGTTGTACGCAAGTTGATTAATAGAACGACTTGTGTACAACCAGCCGGACGAGACTAATTTTGATCCATGTATGGTTGGCTTTAGTCAGGAATGGACTGGGGTTTAATTAGTGGCTTGGACAAGCAGATGCTCCGTTTTATGCTATCAGTTTGCTGTACAAAGCCTACTGCAAAGATTTTGTTTGCTTACTGCTAAATAAAAGTGCAGGACAGATCTGCTTGGACTCTCCTGGGTGTCCCTGTCTTTTACATGGCTAATAGCAGTTGGTCCTGCCCCCCACACAGTGATACTGTGTGAGTGGATATATGATACGAGCTTCATAACTTCCCGCTGGAAGATGGGTACACTGTAGTCATAAAATGATGGACATGGTCAGCAACAATACTCAGGTAGGCTGTGGCATTTAAAAAATGCTCAATCGGTACAAAGGGGTCCAAAGTGTGCCAAGAAAATATTCCCACACCATTACACCACCACCACCAGCCTGAACCGTTGATACAAAGCAGGATGGATCCATGCTTTCATGTTGTTTACGCTAAATTCTGACCCTACCAGAATGTCGCAGCTGAAATCAAGACTCGTCAGACCAGGCAACATTTTTCCAATCTTCTATTGCCCAATTTTGGTGAGCCTGTGCGAATTGCAGCCTCAGTTTCCTGTTCTTTGCTGACAGGAGTGATACCTGGTGTGGTCTTCTGCTGCTGTAGCCCATCTGCTTCAAGGTTTGATGTGTTGTGCATTCAGAGATGGTATTCTGCATACCTTGGTTGTAACAAGTGAGTATTTGAGTTACTGTTGCCTTTCTATCATCTCAAATTAGTCTGCCCATTCTCCTCTGACCTCTGACATCAACAAGGCATTTTCGCCCACACAACTACCGCTCACTGGATATTTTCTATTTTCAGACCATTCTCTGTAAACCCTAGAGATGGTTGTGCATGAAAATCCCAGTAGATGAGGCGTTTTTGAAATACTCAGATCAGCCTTTCTGGAACCAACAACCATATCATGTTCAAAGTCACTTAAATTCCCTTTCTTCCGCATTGTGATGCTCAGTTTGAACTTCAGCAAGTCATCTTCACCACATCTAGATGCCTAAATGCATTGAGTTGCTGCCATGTGATTGGCTGATTAGCAATTTGCGTTACCAAGCAATTGAACAAGTGTACCTAATAAAGTAGCTGGTGAGTGTATATATTATATTATAAAATATTATTATTGGGCAATTAGTGTTCTTAGAAAATCAGTAATGGTGGCCTCCATATTTCTTTCAGTGTAGATTTCTTTAAAAAAAAAAATTGCTATGTATAGTTTTTATACAATATATAACCAAGGAACCTATAGTTGCTTGTTACATGTGTTCCTGCTTAATAGTATTAGATTGCAAGCTCTTATGAACAGGGCCCTCTTAACACTTTTATTGTATTGTAACTGTGCTGTCTACCTTTATATTGCAAAGTGCTGCATAAAATGTTATAAACCCTGTATAATAATAATAGTATTGCACATTAATAGTAACATCAATACAGCTCCTCTTATCTCAGTATATGCTCATGGTTCTATTTAAACTTGAATGTTTTTTTTTTTTTTTTTTTTCACAAATTGAATGGTTTGCTAAATATAATAGATTATGTAGGTTGGCTCATAATCGTATTAGCATGTTGTAAAGCGCTGCGCAAACTATTGGTGCTATATAAATCCTGAATAATAATAATAATCATCTCTAATTAGACATGTACCGTATTTTCCAGCGTATAAGACGACCTTTTACATGTAAAAAAATTGCCCAAAAAGCAGGGGTCATCTTATACGCCGGGTCAGCCCCTCGGATGTCTGCTTGGTGTTCGGTAATACTGTATGTAGCTTCTGCTACATACAGTATATACCGCTGAGCCAATCCTGGTGAGCGATGTATTCAAATGAATAAAGAGCCTGCTCGGATTGGAGTAACGACCTCTGCCAATCCGAGCAGGCTACTCTGTAGCCTGCTCGGATTGGCTTGGAGAGTCAGCGAGGCGCGGGCTGATGATGTTACAGCCTCTGCCAATCCAAGCAGGCTTTGTATTCATTAATACAATACATCGCTCACCGTGATTGGCTCTGGCAAATGCAGGAAGAAGGAAGAAATATGAAGCCTCGAAAGCCGGGTCATCTTATAAGGTAAGTACAGTTTTAAAAGCGTTTTTGTCCTGTAAGATTAGAGGGTCGCCTTATACACCGGCAAATACGGTAAAAAGGAAGCTGATTTTACTGTCTGGTGTACAGCAAAACATTAAAGGATCTACAACACTCACTAGGACATGTCATGAAAACATGGACAGCTGTAAGCACATGAATTAAATCACATGAAACATGAATTTAAAAGATTCTGTCATGGAAGAAAAGAGAACAAAACTGCTGCAGGTACAAAGTGCAGACACCTCAAGGTGCCCTCAGCAGCCTCCCAAGTCTTTCAATCATAGCTTGATTCCAGGCCTTCTGTCAGGCAGGGCCCCAACACCTCTTTGTAGTGTTAGAACCTTCCACTAATCCCAGCTCCTGCATGTTTCTCTTGTCCTATTTCCTTTCAGACCGGACCATTTTGTAGGCCAATGACCAGACCACTTTTTGCGATTCGGCACTGTGCCGCTTTAACTGACAATTGCGCGGTCATGCGACGTGGCTCCCAAACAAAATTGACGTCCTTTTTTTCCCACAAATAGAGCTTTCTTTTGGTGCTATTTGATCACCCCTGCGGTTTTTTATTTTTTGCGCTATAAACAAAAATAGAGCGACAATTTTGAAAAAAACGCATTATTTTTTACTTTGTGTTATAATAAATATCCCCCAAAAATATATAAAAAAATAATTTTTTCCCTCAGTTTAGGCCGATACGTATTCTTCTACATATTTTTGGTAAAAAAAAATGCAATAAGCGATTATTGATTGGTTTGCGCAAAAGTTATAGCGTTTACAAAATAGGGGATAGTTTTATGGCATTTTTATTAATCTTTTTTTTTTTTACTAGTAATGGCGGCGATCAGCGATTTTTATTGTGACTGCGACATTCTGGCAGACATTTTTGACACATTTTTGGGACCATTTTCATTTATACAGCAATCAGTGCTATATAAATGCAGTAATTCCTGTGTAAATGACACTGGCATTGAAGGGGTTAACCAGGGGGTGGCAGTGTAGGGGTTAAGTGTTCCTGGGGGCATGTTACTAACTGTGGGGGGCTGGGTTTTGTGTTAGTGAACACTGATCTCTGCTCCAATCACATGGAGCAAAGATCAGCGTCACTTGTTGCTAGGCAGAACGGGGAGATGCTGTTTAGTTCCGCATCTCCCCCTTTCAGCTTCCCTGTAAGACGATTGTGGGTATTCCCGTGGCGATCGAGTCCGTGGAACCTGCGACCGGACTCACGGGGGTCCCGACCAGCATGTGCGTGCGCCGCCGGGGGCGTGCACGCGATGGCATGGTGGCAATTTTAAATGGACGTACCTGTACGCCAGTTTTCCTGTCTGTGCCATTCTGCCGACGTATATCTTCGTGCGCCGGTCGGGAAGTGGTTAAGGCAGTATCTCTAGCCAATAAAAAATACAGGCGGTAGAAGGTGGTTGGTAAAAGCTTTACTTGTCAGAAGGGTCTGAGATTTTGGTCATGGCAGTTATTCTGACATTCACCAAATGATCACTGCAAGTAGATCTTTCTGGTTTATGCATTTTAAATGACAGCAAATGATTCACCACCAGTGAATGTGTGGAGAAAATCACTACCACACAAAAATTGCCCCAAATGTATACCTGCTTAAAAATACAAGGCTCAGTTCACACTGTCAACGACCTGAAAGTCGTGCGACTTACAGTGCGATTTTGCCAGACGACTTAGGCATGACTGTGGTACGACTTTGAAGCAATGTCAGGGAATATGTAATGTTTGATCCAAATCACATCAATTAAAGTGAGGATCCGACTTGAAGACGACTTCCATTAACAACTTCAGCCCCGAAAGATTTACCCCCTTTATGACCAGACTGCGTTGCTTTAACTGACAATTGTGCAGTCGTGCGACGTGGCTCTTAAACAAAATTGACGTCCTTTTTTTTCCCACAAATAGAGCTTTCTTTTGGTGCTATTTGATCACCCCTGCGGTTTTTTATTTTTTGCGCTATAAACAAAAATAGAGCGACAATTTTGAAAAAAACGCATTATTTTTTACTTTTTGTTATAATAAATATCCCCCAAAAATATATAAAAAAATAATTTTTTCCCTCAGTTTAGGCCGATACGTATTCTTCTACATATTTTTGGTAAAAAAAATGCAATAAGCGATTATTGATTGGTTTGCGCAAAAGTTATAGCGTTTACAAAATAGGGGATAGTTTTATGGCATTTTTATTAATGTTTTTTTTTTTTACTAGTAATGGCGGCGATCAGCGATTTTTATTGTGACTGCGACATTCTGGCAGACATTTTTGACACATTTTTGGGACCATTTTCATTTATACAGCAATCAGTGCTATATAAATGCAGTAATTCCTGTGTAAATGACACTGGCATTGAAGGGGTTAACCAGGGGGTGGCTCTTAAACAAAATTGACACCCTTTTTTCCCCACAAATAGAGCTTTCTTTTGGTGGTATTTGATCACCTCTGTGGTTTTTATTTACAAAAAATAGTGACAATTTTGAAAAAAACACATTATTTTTTACTTTTTGCTATAAATATTAAAAAAAAAATTTCCTCAGTTTAGGCCAAAACATAATTTTGGCGCAATAAGCGTTTATTGATTGGTTTGCGCAAAAGTTATAGTGTCTACAAAATTGGGGATAGTTTTATGGCATTTTCATTGATGCATTTTTTTTTACTAGTAATGGCGGCGATCGGTGAATTTTATCGTGACTGCAACATCATGGCAGACACATCGGACAATTTTGACACATTTTTGAGACCATTGGCCTTAATACATGCTAAAAAAATTGCATTGATTACTGTAAAAATGTCACTGGCAGTGTAGGGGTTAACCACTAGGAGGCACTGTAGGGGTTAAGCGTGTCCTAGGGAGTAATTCTAACTGTGGGGGGGGGGCTGTGTGTGACACGTCACTGATCACAGCTCCCGATTACATCGAATCCGCGGACCCGTGATCACAGTCACGGAGCTTCCGGCACGAGCCCGCCCGCAAGCCGCCTCTTAAAGGGCAACGTAAAAAGGGCGGCTTGCGTTAATCTGCCTGTATGTGCCCTTCTGCCGCTGTATATCTGCGCGAGGAGGCCGGAAAGTGGTTAACTGAAATTGTGCGGACATGCAACGCTGTACCAAAATAAAATGTATGTCCTTTTTTCCCACAAATAGAGCTTTCTCTGGTATTTGATCACCTCTGCAGTTTTTATTTTTTTGCGCTATAAACAAAAAAACTATATTTTTTACTTTATGCTTTAAAATATACCCAATATAAAAAAAAAAAAATCAAATGTATTCATCAATTTAGACCAATATGTATTCTGCTACATATTTTTGCTAAACAAAATCCCAATAAGTGTATATTGATTGGTTTGCACATAAATGATGGGATTACTTTATGGATTTTTTTTTTTTACTAGTAATGGTGACGATCAATAATTTTTAGCAGGACTGCAACATTGTGGCGGACTAATTGGACACCAAACTGACACTTTTTACACTTTTTTGGGGACCAGTGCTAAAAAAAATGCACTGTCACTGTACCAATGACACTGGCAGGGAAGAAGTTAACATCAGGACCGATCAAAAGATTAAAGCCCCATACACACTATTAGATTGTTTGCAGATTTTTGTCTTCAGATTTACCAAAAACCATGTAGTGCAAGGGCCTAATTTGCATACAAATTAAAACTTTTAAGGTTTGATCTCATATTATTTGGTTTTGGTAAATCTGAAGACAAAAATCTGCAGACAATCAAATAGTGTGTATGGGGCTTTAGTGTGCTCCTAGGGAGTGCTTTCTAACTGTATGGGGGGTGTATTAACTGGAGGAAGACAGAGATCTGAGTTTCTGCAGAAACACAAGATCTCCATCTTCCTCTCTGACAGAACGGTGGTCTGCCTTGGTTAGACGGCTTTCACACCAAGCTGCTCATAGCGTCGGCGGTAAAATGCCGCTATTTTTAGCAGTGTTTTACCGTCAGATTTGCAGCGCATTTCGGCCACCAGTGGGGTGCATTTACCCCCGCTAGCGGCCGAGAAAGGGATAAAACTGCCCGCAATACTCCACAATAGCGGCGTTTTGCTGGCGATATTGCAGCGCTGCCCCTTTGATTTCAATGGAGAGCAGCGGTGGAGGAGTGGTAAACACAACGCTCCTTCAACGCTCCAAGGAAGCTGCTGGCAGGACTTTTCCTGATGTCCTGCCAGTGCACCGCTCCAGCGTGAAAGCCCTCAGGCTTTCAGACTGGAGACAACAGAGCAGCAGTTTAAGGGTGGATTGCAGGTGCTATTTCTAACGCTATAGCGCCTGCAATTGCCCTCGGTATAAAAGGGGTCTTATATAGACTGCCGTTCTGCCTCTCCTGTCAACGTTAAAGAAAAAATAAAATTCTCCCCTCAGATGAGATTTTAAACAGCAACAACACCACCAAACTTATATAAAACCAATGTTTATTAGAACATATTTAAAAATATGATCACTCATACAAGTGGTGATTTGTAAAATCAGATAGAACAAAACTGAATTGCATAGTCATTGCAAAAAAACATTTCAAAATTCTCTCCAGTATTCCAAAAAGAATCTTTGTTACCCTACGCGTTTTAGGGCAAGCCCTTCATCAGGGTTATTTGTACAGGAGAATATGCGTTCAACTTGTCTAATAAATAAAGAAAGCAAAATGTTGTGATGCTCAGGGGTACCTAACAACATAAGGTGAATGACACAATGCTCAGATATGCAATTGTTAAGACAGGGAGTATTGGTCACTGCCACATATGGCGTGATTGGAGGTATGGTTTGTCCCCTGAGCTAGACAGGATACCCCATGGAGGCCCCCACTGTGGAAGGTCGCAAGCATGGATGTAAAAGAGGTAACAGGAGCTGAAACAAAAAAAGGGGGGATACATAATAGATACCACCTCACTCACAAAAATGACTGAGAGATATTGTGACTGCCCGTGGAAAACCACAGTGAACTACAGAGTCATTCAATGCACTCTCAGTTAAATCAAACAGATGTATGTGAAAGGTTGTTGTAATTTACCCCAATAGTGAGAGAGGGATGGTATAATAGAGCCAAAAAGAGCCCTGTGTAGTCCTTCAACGGGGAACATAGTGTGAGCACAGCCTCCGAATCTTCCCCCTACAAAAATTAGATGTATCAAAGTGATGTTTTGGGCTTATGTCCAGTTCACAGACACCTCCAAGTCTCATTAAAGACAGAAACCGCTGGAAGTAAGCAAAAAGTGGGATGAGGATGAAAAAAGTGGAATGGGGACGGAAAAACGTGGGATGGGGGGGTTAAGGAGCTCCAGTGAATGGTGGAGGCCATCACTATGCCTGTGTGCTTGTCCCGTCCGTGCATTGTTCTCCCTGGCAGTGCCTGCTGTGTGCACTGACCCAGGGATCTAAATATGGCGCCAGATGCCCACACATGTGCACTGCATCACTGCTGCTACTCAGGATGGGACCAACAGTCTATGGAGCGCAGGGGCGGATCCAGGGGGGCAACGGGGCAATTGCCCCCCCTCCCCGAAATAGTAGCACTGTCTGCACTGACTGACATGACATCTCCCATTCTCTGTCGCTGCCTCTGCCGAGTCTCTCTCACATCAGCCGATCAGCGGCGCAGAGAGAGAGACTCGACTAATACCAGGAGCAGGAGGAACAGGTGGGTGGGGCCTCTTCCCTGCACTCGTTGCTAACGCCTGGGCCGCCTGGCTTCTAGCAACAAGTGACGTCAGTGAGTCACGTCAGACTCCAGTCTCACTCTCAGAGCCGACGTGACTCACTGTAACAGGCCAGGGAGAGAACAGTTGCAGTCGCACTCGCAGTTGCACTGAGACTTGAGTCTCAGACGAGTGACGTCAGTGAGTCACGTCGGACTCAAGTCTCAGAGCCGATGTGAAAGGAGCTGGAGCCTCAAATAGGGGAACAGTTGTTGCTGGAGTTTAGACAGACTGTTAAAATGTCCAGCGTCCACTGTAAGTGGCAGAGCGCCAGTATTCTTCCTTCTCTGCCCCCAACTTGTGGCAAGTGACAATCTGCAAAGTGTGGCAGGTGACGTGGCAAGTGACAATCTGCAACATGTGGCAGAGGATGTGGCAGGTGGACAATCCGCAGCGTGTGGCAGGTGACGTGGCAAGGGACAATCCGCAACGTGTGGCAGGTGACGTGGCAAGTGGACAATACACAATGCGTGGCAGGTGACGTGGCAAGTGACAATTCGCAACATGTGGCAGGTGACGTGGCAGGTGGACAATCCGCAACGTGTGGCACGTGACGTGGCAGGTGGACAATCCGCAATGTGTGGCAGGTGACGTGGCAGGTAGACAATCCGCAATGCGTGGCAGATGACATGGCAAGTGACACGCTCAGGGCTCCCACTGATTCTGCATTAAGGCGAGTTGAACCATTTAATTTTATATTGCAGTGTAATAATATAAATAATGCTCTTCAATCATCCTGACACCATAACAACTATGGTGCCGTGATGATTGAAGCGCCAACACCAGCCATTTCCCTCATAAATTGCCCGCAAAAAAACGAACGTATTTTCTGGCAGTGCCCCTCCCGAGACTAGACTCTGGATCCGCCCCTGATGGAGCGCATGCCCCCTCTAAAGGGTTGTTGGTGTATGTAGCCCCTTGTTCATTTAATAGAGCCTCAATATGAACCTGATCTATCAAGTCCTTGTTTTCCTGTTCCCTAATAAAGAGATCAGGTCATCCAGGGCCTTCTTTTCCCATAATGTTGGTTGACTTGATTGGGTGCGTTTAGCATATAGACTTTGAAGGATCAATTTTCTAGCGAATAGTTGCAAATCCTTTATAATTTTAAATGTGTTCACATCCGAGTCTTGACAAAAGGTTAGTCCTTTACACAGAAGCTGAGTCTCATCAGCAGACAATCTGTAGTCTGACAAATTGATGACACTCAAATGGTCTTCACTGGTAAAGTGTTATTGATTCTCTAGGAGACCATCCATGACCATTTCCCCAGATGGTTATTCAGAGTTTTGTGATTTCATTTTAGAAGTTGTAATGGAAATGTGTTTGGCTTGCCCACAGGGGCCACCATGTGCGTTACCTGACTTTTGTGTATGATCAGATCCCATCACCAAAGAAGTAGACTGTGTAGAAACCGTGGATTTCATAATGTGTTTTTTGTGTTTTTTTACTGCTGTTTCCAGGGAGCACTACGTGGGTTTCTGAGGTGCCTTTTGTTCCTTTGACGTTTGTGAAAATGAAGAGGATAGGGAATTAAAGGATACATTTGAACTTTTGCCACTGTTATATGTCCTGAAGTTATTATTTCTTTGCTTTCGTATCTGTGTATTTTTCTGCTGCCAATGATAAGCTTTGCCCTCCCGAAATGCCGTTTTGTCCATCCAAAACTTTCTTTCTTTTGTTGTTATAATCTCTTTGACTACTTAATCTACATGAGTCTTGGTACTTTCGTCCTGTTCTTTGAAGTTTGGGAGTTCCCTAAATGGTTCTAATTTGGCATAGATTGTGTCAATGTCCTTTCCTACCGAGGTAATTCGTTTTTGATACTCTTCTATTAGGAGTTTCATCATTACCTTAGTACATTGTTGGACGATCACCGGGTCCAATCATAGCGGGAACGTATCGCTGGCGGTGCGCGCACGTTTCCCCTAGACCCTGTGCACGAAATCACATAATCACATACAGGTACATGATTTCGCACAGGAGGGCCACTCTGCCTCAGTATATGCATGGGGCAGTCCTTAAGAGGTTAAAGTCTCCTTGAAGTAGTACAAGAACCTTTTCTAAAGTCGGACCGGCTTCAGTAGTGATAATTAAGACAGCTCTCATTGACTAACATGGGATTTCACATGTCACGCGACTTGGGGTCTTACAAGTCGGATCTCACATTGCGGCAGTGTGAACCGACCTTGTTAATTAATATGTAGTGTATGCAGTGTTGCCACGCCCTGATGATTATTTTTACTGACAAAACATAAAAAAATTACTGACATTTTGTTTTACCAACAGCCTAAAATATGAACGAAAGTCGTATTATAAACAAAGAAAATCAATATTTAAAGGCTAAATTCATTATCATGGAAAATATAACAAATGCACATATATTTGCAGGAAAAAAGCACATTTATTATTTTTTATCCACAGGAGCGTGCAAAGCGTAGCACTTGTGCTCAGTCAGACTCCGACAGACACTGCCTCCAGATTTTCAGGTAGAAAGCTGGAGGAAGTGTCAAAGGACAATGAGTGTGCTGTTCAGGGGGTGAGGGTTGGGGTGCTTAGCAACATGTTACACCCTAAACACGAGTGTAACATATACAGTGTTCCTAAAGGCAAACTTAGCCTTTAAAGAAACAAAAAACAAACAAACAATCTGTAAACATTAACGATACTTGTAACACGTAATCTGCCTGGCTTTACAATTATAAAGTCAAAACAGAGTGACTCAAAGTGTGAGCAAGTTTAAAATGTTAAAAGACATGGGAAAGAACAGAAAAATACTGGGCAATAACCAGTGAGGAGGGGAATTGAACAAAATCTGTGCCTGCTAGATACTGTACACTGCACACCTATACCACAGTTCTTGTACACACAAATTACTAATTCCTGCACTACAACCAACAGCCTCACAGACAAACCTCAGGACAAAGGATCTTTGTTTAAAAGTTAAATTCAATGACATGTTTTTATGCACATAAAAATTATATTTTTGTCTTACTGAGCCCACTTGACCTTCAGGGTGTTTTTCTGACACTTTAGTTTATGTAAAAATTCATTTTTTTTGTGATAAAATTAGTTAGAACCCCCAAACATTGTATATGTTTTAAAGCAGAGGACTTAGAGAATAAAATGGTGGGTTTTGCAATTTTTTGTATTGCTGGCACAAAAAAACTCTTTATTGCAGAGATCTGGGGTAATTTTCAAAAGGAGGGGGGTGTCCCCTCCTGCTGCTTGTATCAAAATGATGCCTGCAGCTGATGCCAGTATAACCATTTGAAGTCTAGCCATGTACAGTATGTGTACGTTGCTGGTCGACCAACTGTTCTGACAATGAACACCTTGATAAGTTCTATGTATGGCATAATGTATAGAATGTAGGGGTCAGGAATAAGTAACAAACAAAACAGCATATAGAGTGCAGCAGTCAGGATGAACACCACATTCTTCCCTCTATAAATGAGAATCCCCCTTACATTCATCTCCCAAAGCGCCATCTTACATAAACGCCCCCTTACATCCTCCAGAGTGCCCCTTACATCAGTGCTTCTAGAGTGCCCCCTTACATTCTCCAAAGTGCCCCTTTACATTGTTTCCTTTGGAATGTCCCCTTACAACCTCCTGAATGCCCCCTTCATTCCTCCTCCTTCTCTTCCTTTATGCCCCCTTAAGTTCTTCTCTTGAATGAGTGCCCCCTTACACCTTGCTCTTCTAGAGTGCCCTCTTCCAGAGTGCTCAGATGGGTCATCTTCCAAGTCAAGGAGCACTGGAATTAGTGTGTATTGACATTCTGTGTCTTGAGCCTAACTCGAGTGGACAGGTAAATGTTCTGGTGGTGACCAACCACTTCACTCGGTATGCCCAGGCATTCCCAACTAAAGACCAACAAGCACCTACAGTGGCCAAAATTCTGGTAGAGAAGTTCTTCGTCCACTACGGCCTACCTCGGCGTATTCACTCTGACCAGGGGAGAGACTTTGAGAGTAGACTCATTAAACGCCGTTCATGTGCCTCTACAACCACCAATCCACAGCCTACTCAAACTACTCAGAGACCATGTCCAATAACCAGGTCTCAGTCTGTGCCACTGAACACAGATGAAGAGGACAATGAGGAGGAAGAACTGGGCATGGACTGGTTGTGGCAGTCTACGCTATCAGAAACTGACGCTCTTCTTCCTTCAAGAGAAAAGGATACTGGAACCCTCAGGCTTGAGGCACCTGAGTTCATACCACAGTGCCAGTCATTGACAGACCAGGAGGATCTTCTGATTTCCCTAACTGCAGAGGACACAGAGACTCTTCAACCTTTTATTGTGGAAGAGGAAGAGGCTGCTATACCAGGACTATCTGAGCCCAAAGAGCAAAGGGAAAAATGAACAATTCACCCACCAAAAAGACTGACTCTAGGCAAAAGTTCTGAGGAAGCTATGTATACATCTCAAAGAACTCACAACACGCCAACCCTTCCCACTACAAGTTTAGTGGAGGGTGACTCCAACTCACCTCCTGGCACAACTAGGTGTGCCATCCCGATATCGGTTGCTTGTGGGCAAGACAACCTCACCTCTTATGACAAAAGGTGGCAGGTTCATACGTGCATGCCAATTGCTTATTTTCTTACATGTACTAACCTGTTTTTGCCTTTGTATTTTGAAAGCATGTAACAGGTTGTGGACATTATATGTTGACAGACTCTGGCCTTCCTTTGGGGACCAAAGGTTTTTTGGTGGGGGGGGGGGTATGTAGGAGGCATATTGTGATGCAATTTCTCATTTTGGCCACAAGATGGAGACAGAGAGATGCTGACTTGTCCTTCCAGAAGACTCAGAGACACAGGGTATACTGGGAAAAAGAGAAGTTTCAGGAAGTGCTGAGGTGATTGAAGAGATGGAAGTACTGGGGTGATTGAAAGAGAGAGAGAGAGAGACAGGTTTTCCACACAGCACTACAGAGTGAGTGCTGACAGGAGACTGAAGAGAGGGAAGGCTGAGGTGATTGAAAGAGAGAGACAGACTTCCACACAGAACTACATAGAGAGTGCTGTATGCAGTAGAGAGGGTGGGGGAGAGGTGACAGGACTGTGTGGTGAAACTCTATCTGAAAGCAAAAGAAAGAGTCACACTGACTAGCGGCACTTGCTAGCCACGCTTTTCCTGAGACTATTGTGAGAGTGCTGACAGGAGACTGAGGGGAGCCAGGAGCAGTGACAACTACACGGTTCATGGCTATTCAGGCCAGGCACCCTGCTCAGCAACCCAGTGCCACCCAGCAGAGACAATCCACGCCAATTCAGGTATCGCAATATCCATCCAGGTGTTCAGTCTGCCACTGTCCGGTCACCTTGTCAGTTTAGCTACCAGCCATCCTGATCAGCCGAAAAGGTGGTGATCCAGTGCCTTACAACATTGCTAGGTGCCTGAACCAGCATTTGGAATTTCCATCATCCTTCTTAACACAGTACAGACGCTGCATGCAGACACCTATTCCCTTTTCTAGTGTCAGAGGATGCTTGTTTGGAACTACCACTTTTAGCCATTCTGTTCTTACCAACTACTACCTAATGGGATTTCCTAGAGGATTACTGTCTTACTTTGCTTGATTAAACCTACTTTCTTTTCAAAGGCCCCCAACGTTTGCTAGCAGAAGATACTAGTACTCTTCAACCCAGGACCCCTCTTACAGAATTGTGCTTACTGTACCTGGTAATGAATTTATTCTTTTTGTGTTGTTACTTTCAATGGTGCTTGTGGCCCAGTAGGAGCTGAGAAGTTGACAAATCTTCTCTCCTTCCTCTCAGCGTCTGTGTTTTGGGCATATACAGTTACCTTGAAAAAGTATTCATACCCCTTGACATTTTCCACATTTTGTCATGTAACAACCAAAAACATAAATGTAATTTACAGACCAACACAAAGTGGCACATAATTGTGAAGTGGAAGGAAAATGATAAATGGTTTTCACATTTTTTTTACAAATAAATATCTGAAAGGTGTGGCGTGTATTGTATTCAGCCCCCTCTACTCTGAAACCCTTAGCTAAAATCGAGCGTAACCAATTGCCTTCAGAAGTCACCTAATTAGTAAATAAAGTACACCTGTGTGTAATTTAATCTCTGTATCAATACAGCTGTTCTGTGAAGACCTCAGAGGTTTGTTAGAGAACCTTAGTGAACAAACGGCATCACGAAGGCCAAGGAACACACCAGACAGATCAGGGATACAATTGTGGAGACGTTTAAAGCAGGGTTAGGCTTTAAAAAAGTATCCCAAGCTTTAAACATCTCACGGAGCATTGTTCAATCAATTATCCAAAATGGAAAAAGTATGGCACAAATGCAAACCTACCAAGACATATTTTTGAAAACTATTTATTATTTTCCTTTCGATTCACAATTCACAATTATGTGCCACTTTGTGTTGGTCTATCACAAAAAAAATAAAAAAAATAAATACATTAACATTTTTGGTTGTAACATGAGAAAATGTGGAAAAGTTCAAGGGGTATTTTTTTTTTCAAGGCACTGTTAATTATTTGCAGAAAGGTTTAACATTGTTGTAAGCTTCCATATGTGTCAGATCACCTTCGAGGCCAGGTGACAGATGCACACCGTAGGGTTCAGGAGTGCACCGCAAGGTTGTGGACCCTACAGCTGACTGCTGCGGACTGGAGTCTAGGTGATAAGGAAGGCAGGGCTGCCAGAACACCAAGACGAATCCCACCAGGGTTAGAGCGTAAGATTCCCTGGGACGCGGAGTCTAAGAGCCAGTAGGTGTTCCCCAGAGCCTCTAGTGGTGAGGATGGACTGGGCTGCAACTGGCTCCAGGTCGCGACCCCCAGGGTCCCCCAGCTCACACCCACAGTAGGCAAGAGGAGGATAGGGATAGTGAGGGATAAAGCCAAGGTCGGTGCCACAAGCAGACAGGAATAGTCAGGGACATGCCAAAAGGTCAGGATCACAGGCAAACAAGGATAGTCAGGGACACGCCAAAGTCGGTAACAGAACAACAGAAGAGCACACGGCAGGAAACAGGAAGCCAAACACACAAAGGTTGATCAACAGGGTTGGCCTGCAGTGCACAGTTTAATATAGAGTTCTCTGATAGGAGCTAGGGTGGAGCCATGCCAGAGGATGGATTACAAAAGCAGTCAGGTGAGGGTCAGCTGGTCTCTAGAGACTAACACATGGAGACAGGTAAGCAGACAAACTCTATTGCATGACCATGACAGTACCCCCCCATCTTACGAGGCCTCCCAATTCCCCGCCTGGGACCAGGTTTAGAGGGGAACTTCAAATGAAACTTCCTCAACAGATGAGGTGCAAAGACCTCGGAAGCCGAAATCCATGACCTCTCCTCAGGACCAAACCCTTTCCAGTGCACGAGGTACTGGAGAATGCCTCTACAGAGTCGGGAATCCAAAATTTGGCTAACCTCGTACTCCTGATCATCCTCAGAGACTGATGCTACGGTTGAGAGAGGACAAGAGAACTTATTGAGGACTAAAGGCTTCAGAAGCCCAACATGGAAGGAGTTAGAGATTTTGAGGCTTTTGGGAATCTGGAACTTGAAACAAACCGGATTCAGTTTAGAAGTTATACAAGTGTACAGACCAATGAATCTTGGGGCAAATTTGAGAGAAGGAACCCGGAGTTTGATGTTCCTGCTGGAGAGACAAACTTTGTCTCCTGGCTGAAGAGAAGGTGGCTTACACCTGCGACAGTTAGCAAAACTCTTGAATTTGTTGGCAGCTTTCTGGAGGGAATCATGAACGTCAGCCCAAATGGAATTGAATTATCTCTGAACAGTAGCCAAAGCTGGAATGTCAGAAGAACAAGTCATAGGAAGAGGGAGTTGAGGATGTCTTCCATAAACAGTGACAAAGGGTATTTTCTGAGAACTGACGTTGACATGATTATTGTGGGAGAACTCAGCCCACGGTAATAGTGATGCCCAATCATCATGATGGGCCGAGACCAAGGTACAGAGAAAGACCTCCAACTCCTGATTAACCCTCTCAGTCTGGCCATTGGATTGAGGATGGTAAGAAGAGGTAAAATCCAAGGTAATGTTGAGGGATTTGCAAAAGGCTCTCCAAAAACGAGAAGTAAACTGCACACCCCTGTCCGAAACGACATGGGAAGGAACACCATGAAGGCAGAAGATCTCTCGTACAAAAATGGGAACCAAGGCAGGGGCAAAAGGGAGACCAGGAAGAGGAATAAAATGAGCCATCTTGGAGAACCGATCGATTACCACCCAAATGGCCGTAATATTCTCCGACGGTGGAAGATCAGTGATAAAATCCATGGCGATATGAGACCAGGGCTCCTTAGGAAAGGGCAAGGGCATGAGAAGACCAGCAGGGTCTTGAGTGGAAGATTTAGACTGAGCACAGACGTGACAAGCCTTAACGTAGTCTTTAACATCCGAGCGGAGATTAGGCCAGTAGTGATGACTGATGAGCAGGAAGGATCGGAGGAACCCAGCATGACCTGCCACCTTGGAATCATGTGAACAAAGGTCTTGCCAGGAGGAATATTTGATTCCAGGGTGGTAGAATGGGCAACAATGCATGAGGTAGGAATGATCTCAAAAATGAAGTGTCAAATGACCTAGAGAGCGCATCAGCTCGACCGTTGCAGGAAGCAGGTTTGTACGTAATCATGAATTTAAAATGGGAAAAGAAGAGACTCCACCTGGCCTGTCTGGGGTTCAGACGTTTAGCGTTCTGTAGGTATTGTAGATAATTGTGATCAGTAAAGATCGTTATGGAGTGAGGGGAACCTTCCAAGAGATTAAAGTAAACAAGCATCTCCCCGTTCTGCATAGCAACAGTGCCACTGATCTCTGCTCCCTGTGATTGGAGCAGAGATCAGTGATGTATAAAACACAGCCACACCCCCACAGTTAGCAACACGCCCCTAGGACACACTTAACCTCTACATTGCCACCTAGTGGTTAACCCCTCCACTGCCAGTGTCATTTACACAGGAATCAGTGCATGTGTATAGCACTGATTGCTGTATAAATGACAATGGTCCCAAAAATGTGTCAAAAATGTCCAGTGTGTCCGCCATAATGACGCAGTCACGATAAAAATCGCTGACCGCCACCATTTAAAAAATAAATAAATATTAATAAATATTAATAAAAATGCCATAAAACTATCCCCTATTTTGTAAAATAACTTTTGCGCAAACCAATCAATAATCGCTTATTGAGATTTTTTTACCAAAAATATGTAGAAGAATACGTATCGCCTAAACTGAGGAAAAAAATTGTTTTTTATATTTCTGGGGGATATTTATTATAGCAAAAGAATGCATTTTTTTCAAAATTGTCGCTCTTTTTTTGTTTATAGTGCAAAAAATAAAAACCACATGGGTGATCAAATACAATCAAAAGAAATCTCTATTTGTGGATAAAAAAGGACGTTAATTTTGTTTGGGAGCCACGTCGCACGACCGCGCAATTATCAGTTAAAGCGACGCAGTGCCGAATCGCAAAAAGTGCTCTGGTCAGGAAGGGGGTAAATTCTTCCGGGGCTGAAGTGGTTAAATGTGTTTGCAGTCATTTTATTTAACCAAGTGTGCCAAAGGGCTGAGGTCATTTTTGGAGTTGAGGCGGAGATCAGAGAATCCAATTTCATCAAGCGGCTCCTTCGGAGTTGGCACTACACAAGCATTTCTCTTATGGGTGTCTGTCACATAATATTTACATTTAGAACAGTTCTTTAATCAATCATGTGACTGCCAGGTCTCCACCCACAAATTCACACAGATGGCAATAATAAACAGCAGAACAATGAGGAAATGTTCTGTTATTAATTACGTTCCTGGTGCCACCCAAGGACTGTCACCCAGGGCGGCTTGCTGAGTAGGTAATAAAGCAAATTTAGAGCATGCGCAGACTGAATGGCAACACAGAACAGTGAACATTGTTCACAATCACGTTGCCACTCTTAATAGGGAACTGACAGGATCAACAGGTAATTGCAGCCACAACACGACTAATACCTTTTATGCATTAAGGTATAAAACCTTTTGCAAGCAGCTCCCTCAACCCTAGCACCCTTAGCACCCCTAAATACTTACCTGAGCCCAATCTCGGTATTCTCTCTTCCCATTGGCTCAGACACAGCAGCAAGAGCCATTGACTTTTGGTACTGTCATTAACAACCAGTGAGGAAGGAACAGGGGGCAGGGCCAAACCGTGCTCTGAATGCATAGCTCCCAACTTTCCCTAACAGCCAGTGAGGAGGGAGCGGGGACAGGGCTAAGCTGTGCTCTGTGTGCATACCTTGTTTCCCCAAAAATAAGACCTAGAATGATTGGCTTTTGAAATTTACAAATGCAGCAATTTAGAAATTAGATGAAAGGTTTAGCTCTGCGAAACATTTTTTGAAGGACAAAGATCAGAACAAATGAAGAGAAAAGAGGGACAGAAGGACTTTGCTTCAAATTAGAGACAGTCTCTTGAAATCAGGGACAGTTGGAAGCTACCCTGTTTCCCCGCAAATAAGACCTAGAGTGATTGTCGGTGATGGCTGCAATATAAGCCCTACCCTCCAAATAAGCCCTAGTTTCATAGTTTCATAGTTAGTAAGGTTGAATAAAGACACCAGTACATCCAGTTCAACCTGAGCAAGTGTCTACAATAGTCCCTATCCCTGTACATTGCACACTCACATCGGTCCCTACCCTCAAGGCGCCCACAATCCAAGGTCCCCATTCATATACTAGGGCCAATTTTGGACAGAAGCCAATTAACCTACCTGCATGTCTTTGGATTGTGGGAGGAAACTGGAGTACCCGGAGGAAACCCACACAGGCACAGGGAGAACATGCAAACTCCAGGCAGGTAGAGTCGTGGTTGGGATTTTAACCAGCGACCCTTCTTACTGCTAGGTGAGAGTGCTAACCACTACACCACTGTGCCACCCTAACCACTACACCACTGTGCCCTTGTAGGTCTTATTTTCCAGGTAGGGCTTATTTTCGGGGAAACTCGGTAGGGCTTATTTGGGGTGTAGGGCTTATATTGCAGCATCCACCGACAATCACGCTAAGTCTTATTTTCGGGGAAACAGGGTAGCTTCCAACAGTCCCTGATTTCAAGAGACTGTCTCTAATTTGAAACAAAGTCCTTTTGTCCCCTTTTCCTCTTCATTTTTTCTGATCTTTGTCCTTCAAAAAATGTTTCCCAGTGCTAAACCTTTCATCTAATTTCTAAATTGCTGCATTTGTAAATTTCAAAAGCCAATATATAGGGATAGTAGTGGTAAACAAAAAAACAAAACAAAAAAGGACTTGTGGGTTTAACCACTTGCTTACTGGGCACTTAAACACCCTTCCTGCCCAGACCAATTTTCAGCTTTCGGTGCTCTCACACTTTGAATGACAATTACTCAGTCATGCAACACTGTACCCAAATGAATTTTGTGTCCTTTTTTTCCCACAAATAGAGCTTTCTTTTGGTGGTATTTGATCACCTCTGGGGTTTTTATTTTTTGCGCTATAAATGAAAAAAGACCGAAAATTTTGAAAAAAAAACGCATATTTCTTTGTTTCTGTGACAGAATTATGCAAATTATTAATTTTTCTTCATAAATTTTGGCCACAATTTATACTGCTACATATCTTTGGTAAAAATAACCGAAATTAGTGGATATTATTTGGTCTTTGTGAAAGTTAGAGAGTCTACAAGCTGTGGTGCGAATCGCACAAAATTGATCACATCTGATGTACTGGTGACCTATCTCGCTTCTTGTGACCCGAACAAGTCAGGAAAGTACAAATACCCCCCAAATGACCCCTTTTTGGAAAGTAGACATTCCAAGGTATTTAGTAAGAGGCATGGTGAGCTTTTTGATGTTGTCATTTTTTTCCCACAATTCTTTGCAAAATGAAGATTTTTCATTTTCTTTATTTTTCTCCACAAAATTGTCATTGTAATAGGTTATTTCTCTCACGTGGCATGTGTATACCACAAATGACACCCCCCAAAAAATTCTGCTACTCCTCCTGAGTATTACAATACCACATGTGTGGGACTTTTTCACAGCCTGGCCACATAGAGAGGCCCAACATGCAGGGAGCGCCATCACGTGTTCTAGAAGCATAAATTACACATCTAACTTGTTGACTACTTATTACACTTTTGAAATACCAGGACAATGACACGTGACACTGATGACAGATGGCACTGATACGTGGCAATGATGACACTTATACGTGGCACTGATGACACGTGGCACTGATGACAGTTGACACTAATATGTGGCACTGATGACACGTGGCACTAATACGTGGCACTGATGACACGTGGCACTAATACGCGGCACTGATGACACGTGGCACTAATATGTGGCACTGATGATACGTGGCACTAATACGTGGCACTGATGACACGTGGCACTAATACGCGCCACCGGTGACAGATGGCACTAATACGTGGCACCAATGACGCGTGACACTGATGACAGATGGCACTGATAAGTGGCATTGATGACACGTGACACTGACAACAGATGGCACGTGACACTGACAGGTGGCACTGATGACAAATGCCACTGATACGTGGCACTGATGACAGATGGCACTAATACGTGGCACTGATGACAGATGGCACTATGTGGCACTAATAACACGTGGCACTGATGACAGATGCCACTTATACGTGGCACTGATGACAGATGGCACTGGGGACAAATGGCACTGACAACAGGTGGCACTGGGGACAGATAGCACTGCGGGCAGGTGGCACTGGGGTGGGGTGGATTGCACTGGGGTGGATGGCACTGGGGCGGATGGCACTGGGGCGGATGGCACTGGGGCGGATGGCACTGGGGCAGGATGGCACTGGGGCGGATGGCACTGGGGCGGATGGCACTGGGGCAGGATGGCACTGGGGCAGGATGGCACTGGGGGGGGGGCATGGCACTGGGGGGGGGGGTGGCACTGGGGGAGGATGGCTCTGGGGGAGGATGGCACTTTTTTTTTAACTTTTTTTTTACTTTTTTTTTTTTTTTTCTTTTTTACACTGACGGCTGCTGCAGCCGTTCTTCTCTCCCCTCTCACACGCTGTCTGTGTGAGGAGGGAGAGCGGCGCTGAGAGATGATCTCATATGTTTACATATGAGATCATCTCCCATTGGACACGCCGATCACGCTGTAAACGGCCGCTGTGATTGGCCGTTTACAGCGATCTGTGTTTGCCTGTCCCCGGGGGACACGGCAAACACAGAACTTCCGCGATGCGCGCCCGCGGCGGCGCGCATTGCGGAAGTAAACACCAGGCCGTCCAGGGACGGCCAGGCGAGGGAAGCCGCCCGCCCTAAGGCCGTCATTCGGCTATAGGGCGGGCAGGAAGCGGTTAATTCATCTTTTTTTGAGGGTGTAGCAGGAGGTGTGTCCTATGTCTACATACTTTTGCAAATAGGTGTCCCTCATTCCCATCTCATAAAGTTGGGAGGTACAGTATGTGTATGTCTTATGCACACGGAACCAACTCAGGAGCTTGTACCCCCCCCATAGGAAATGTCTTGTTATGGGGGCACTCAGCAAGGGGGAGACACCTGAAGTGCCAGTGGGGAACCCAAGAAGAGCAGGATCAGGGCTGCTCTGTGTAAAACCATTGCACAGAACAGGTAAGTATGACATGTTTGTTATTAACCTCCCTAGCGGTGATCCTGAGTCTGGCTCGGGTTGGGATTTTAGTTCCACGAGCGGTAACCCCGAGCCAGACTCGGGATCACATCGCTGGATACAGGGAGGACACAGGGAGAGTTACTTACCTTGTCCCCTGGATCCAGCGATGTCCTCCGCGCTGTGTGATCGAGCCGTCCTCCACTCGATTCACAGTGCCGAATGCCGCCGAGCTCTGTTCCCTGCGACGTTACGGCGCACGGGAGCGGAGATCGGCGCAAAATTCAAAAAAGTAAAAAGACACAAAACATACACAGCACTGTAATCTTACAGATTACAGTACTGTATAAAAAAATTACACACCCCCTTTGTCCCTAGTGGTCTGTCCAGTGCCCGGCATGCACTTTTATATTATAAATACTGTTTTTTCTGCCTGGAATTTGGAGATTGCCCATAGTAACCAAAAAGTGTCCCTTTTTCAGTGTTTTAGGATTTGATTACATTATTGAATAATTTTTATTATTATAAACTTTATCATACCCTGGATGTCTGCTAGACTCTGGTTTGAACAGATTTAAGAGAGTTATTCCTAAGAATTACAGGACTACAATATAAAACGCCAAATTTCCATGCAAAATAATTTTACCGCTTTCACCACCTAAAACCAGAACTAATCATACCGCCAGGGAGGTTAAAAAAACAACTTCCCCTTTACAATCACTTTAAAGCCAGATGATCAGCATGACAGTGAGGCAACTAGCATTTTCATAAGGATAGGCTAGCAATGGCAGTCTCTATGTTACACGGATGAAAGAAACCCTTTACCTTCGTTCAGTCTGCTTCTTTGCAGCTCTCACAAATCTGTCTTCTGGACTCTAATTATGTTCAGTTTAGATGTAGCACACTGTCATCCCAATCATTTTTAAGCTTTTATCTTCTGCACAGTTATTGTATACAATGTAAATCGAGCAAGCTGTTTACTTTGTGTCTGGAAATTGCAATGCTTTCTTTGGACACACGATCGCAATGGCTTGCACTATATTACGCAGCAGACCTGTGTATTGTCATCCCTTACAATAAACAAGATGGTGTTTTTTCAGGACGTAAGACTTGTAGACACATAAGAAGAGGTAAGGAAAGCAAAGCACACTTTCATGCCAGTAGCCCATTCTGATTAAACAGAACATCCAGATTAACCTTTTTTTTTATCTCCTGCATGATGCCAAAAAGTTCTGAAGGCTTTCAGCAGCTTACCCATAAAATATTTCATTCTTTAAATGCACAATCAGCTGTCATTGCTATAGTAACCATAACCAACAGGACAGTCCCAGAGCCCTCTGATTAAATCCAAAGCTTGATGTCGTATTGAAGTGTCATTAACCTCTTTTTTGCCTGGTTTTATTGGATCCAATAATTTGCTGCATTCAAAGTAGTTCGTTGTAACCCCTTAACTGTCATGCATTAACACAGTACAGACACAACCTGCTATTTTATCACACAAAGCATTCGCTTGGGCTGCAGTGCTATTAAAATATAAATTGTGGCAGATTCCTGCAATTATCTGTGAAATAAACCCACAAGCGATGGGGTCAAACAGGTAAAAACGTGGTACCCTTGTTCACAATAGCTGTGCAAACATCAGGGTACAAATTGGAAAATGCTTCTGAGCATGCATCTGTATTTGGTGCGTGTATATGTGTGCAAGGTGTTAGGCAGAGGCTGACAGAGGGAGAGATAGGGTGGGAGGGAGAGGATAGAGGGAGGTGCATGGATTTCACTGACTGCTGCTTCTGCTCCTTGAAACACACACACATACAAGCATCATACAACAGCATCCTCAGCCATCATCCAAAGGTAACCCTTTCACGGGAAGCAGAAGCATCCTCTGATGAGTCTGGGAAATTACCACTCATGGCAGTGTGCAATGCAACAGTCAGTTATTCTAGGGGTATGGTAAACTGCTCCCTCTTTTTCTAGTGGGAAATGCTTTCATCTCTAGAGATCTATTGAATTAAAGAAACCATGATCTTGTTGCTGTATATAATCTCTAAATGGAGACGGGGATATTGGTTCCTTGGATCGGGCTGAAGACACCATAAGGAGAATTTATTGTTATACATGGTTTTTATTACATATCAATTCCTTGGCATTTAACTACCATGGGGAACTTTGGGCGAAGATAGACAAAATGTGGGACTTACTGGACTTACTGGGCTGTTTCTTAGGTTGACGAGAGGATGTATAGAAGAAGTGGATGCGACGCACACAAGCAGACCTTTGATCATGTAGACCATAAGAGTCAGCCTAGGTAAGTCCACACCATTCACATCTATTGTTCTCCTGTGTAATGATGCACACAGAAGGGCCTGGAATGCATATACTATAGATATTACTTGCTTAGAAACATATTGATAAAACAATAATATGTATAATATGAAGAGTAATCTGTAATAGCTATAACATAATATCAGTTTATGGTGCAGCGGTATATGGTACCTCCTAAACCTAGACAATATGTATAATCAACCATGGTGTACGACAACGGCTTAAGTATTAAAGCCCAGCAGAACGGAAAAGCCGGAGTTAAGGCAATTAAAGGAACCTGATGTTTAATCCACACAGTGATTCAGTGAATTATATCTGCTGCATTGCTGGAATCTTGAAATATTAGTTGAGCTTTTATCTGACCCAGTTTTCTGCTGCTTAGAAATTTTGGTTTGTATAGTCTCCGCCAGGGAACAGTTGTCATACCTGTAAATTGTTTCAGAGTGATCTTTGACCTTTGAAATGTCAGGTTTACAATACAAAATCCACTTCGGTGTCGGTGCTGCACAAATTCATAGTCGTTTGCTGCGTGATGTAATGCCAGGTCAGAATGATAGAAGTTAGCTGACAGCTGAAGCTTACGTAGCCACATTTTTGTGAATTTTATACTGCATAGTAATTCTTTTCTGCATAGTGTCTTTTATCTTCAGCAAAATTCAGAGCTCTGTATTGTGAATATGTCATATACGTTGATCAATAAGGTACACAGATTCTGGAAGTCCAATGCAGAACAGACGTATAATTCTTATTTATTAACAAGTATAATTTGTTTAAATCTATCTGAGGATGAACTGGGATTGATGCTACAAATGTTTGTCTGTTCCTTTGATGCGTCTTAATCCTGTCTGCTTTCAAGTGCGGATGCTGGCAATATAATTAGAGCATAAATCTGCACCGAATGCTATCTCGCCATATCTCCAAATACGATACAATTGCATTTATTTTGAAATCCTCTTTATATAGTACAATTATACCTTTAGTATCCCTGAATATTTGCAACAGGTACTGCACTTGCCTTACTAACCCAGCAAAATCAATCCTGGAATACAGCAGCCAACCAGCATGACATTTGCCTACATTTTTTTATTTTTCTGGATCATTCACTAGAAGAGGCCATATTACAAGGCTTAATACACTGTGTCTCCTGGAAGCTTTTAAATGTAGGGTATTAGGATTTCCAGCCCCACTGAGCATACAGACACCACATACAATGAAGCACACATATTATTGGTTGCATAATCCTGGATCATTGCAGAAGCAAAGAACAACAATGAATGCAGTCCCTTGCGAGTGATAACACACATAGTCAAAAGTTTTCCTATTAATATGAACGTTTTCATAACAGTAGTGGTTGCCGATAATTGATTCAAGGGCAAGGGGCAGTCCACAGACCATATTCTGCAAGTATGAGCAGAGCGATAGTTCTGAATAATTTTTGAATTAAAAGCAGCTTTGGTAAATTATTCCTGACGCATTGCATTTTACTTGCAATTTTATATTGAAAATATATTGAAATTTTTGTAATTTTTTATTCATTTTTAAAATATTAAGGTATTTTAAAAGGAATGTGGGGTCTTTATGAAGCTAAGATAAATATATGAGTGTGAGCAGTTCAATGTGAATAATTCATGTAATGTGTATTGATATTTTACTAACCATAAATTACCATATATCAGTAGGTGCTGCCATATTTGCTCATTGTATTTGGATACGGCACTTCCTGGCAAATAGCGCAGCATAATGACTGTGTTCTCCTAATTCTCTTACCTCATTGTATGCCTATAGGTCAGCTCAGGCTGAATGAAAAAAAAGACACCTTCAAAGCACTATTATACCCAAAACCAAAAATGTAATATATTATAGTTTACCAATTATTAGATGTGGTGGCTGCATCAGTTTTCTTTTCTTTCGCTTTTTTCGCCTCTTTTTTCACCTGGGGATCTGGACAGTAACACACCTTTATTAAAGATACAGAACTCTGGAGGAATGAGAACAAGATGCACAGCAAACAGTAGCATTATCAGTATGGGGAGGAGGGTAATGGTAAATGTATTACCAGATTTATATACACTAACAAATTGAAGCCAAACTCCAGCCTGCACTTTATAAACAGTTACACTAAACATTTTTTTTTTACTTTTGGAATAAAGGTTTATCATTTTAATCACCCCTGACAGTGTTAAGTGATTTAGAAAGGAGGGAGACGAGGGGACTCTGTTGAGGCTGGGTATCCGGTCCTTAGTAGCAGTGGAGAGATGGCACTGAAGGCAGCACTTTGTAGTGAAGAAGCAGATCTGGAGGGTCACAAAGGAAAGAGAAAGGCTCCTATAAGTCCAGTGGTTAAAATATGTATTACAGGCACAATGAGATTAAAAACACTTGCAAGATAATAAGAGGTCATAGGCATATAATGATTTGTCCTCATGCGGATCGCTGTAATCTTCATCTGTATGGGGGAGAGAGAGATCCGTCCTGCAGCTGTCAGAGTCCCTAGTGACGTGGATTGGCGAGTAGGTGAAAATGTGATGAGGCGGCCTGGGTTCTGGAACCAAGCTGAAACGCAAGCAGGCGATGCGACATCAGGTGAAGGTGGTGGTCGGTAACGTGTTTCGGAGCATGCACACCTCCTTTGTCAGACCTACATCCATGCGGGGAGGGGTTGGTGTCTGCTGATAAGCTGGGGGAAAAGAGGGGTGGGGTTTAGACCTGTTGATGGATGTTGGTTTCATAAAGGGCCAAAGTCATGTGAAAATAGAAGCAAGAAAGCATAACAAAGGAAACTAATACTGACATCAAATCTAAGAATTGGTAAGCTGCAATATAATACATGTTTGCTTTTGGGTTTATTATTGCTTTCATATTTACTATGTAATTGATTTTATCTCAGTATTTATACAGCTGGAATGCATACTCCACTGCCTGATATGCAAAAAAGTCAATCAATGAATAATGTACAAATCAACTACTATACAGCTAGCATGTAAAAAATAAATACAAATATTTTAAGTAAACTTTACAATAAAAATATGTACTTACTAAATGTACTCAATATTTTGATTCACAAACGTGCATATAAGGACAGCTAGATGGATTTATGGATCCTAAAAGCCCAATTGAACCCTGAATTAAAATCAGCTAAATACATTTCAGGTGAATCAAAACAAAAGGTTTTCAATGTCTTTTTAAAGTAGCCACTGTCTGTGTAGAAAAGCTTGTCTACTGTCAGCATGCTGCAGAGTGGGAGTCTTGCTTTCTGTGGGGAAACAGTATTCTTTTTGTAGAAATATGACATATCCTCTACTTATGCCGCGTACACACGCTCGAATTGTCCGGCGGACTCGGTCCGCCGGACCACAGTACGCCGGACAATTCGATCGTGTGTGGGCTCCAGGGGACTTTTTCATCATAAAGTCCGGCGGACTTAGAAAGTAGTTTTGACTCAAAATTTGTCTGCCGGACTTGGCTTTCAGTGGACAATCCGTTCGTCAGTGTGCTAGTCCGGACTGAGATTGACGCATGCTCTGAAGCAAGTACGAGACGGAGGCTATTGGCTATTGAACTTCCTTTTTCTAGTCCCGTCGTACGTGCTGTACGTCATCGCGTTAGAAATCGCTGGACTTTCGGAGCGTCCGTGTGTGGCCAAATCCGTTTGTTATATAGTCCGGCGGATTGTTTGCCGGACCAATTCCGCCAGACAATTCGATCGTGTGTACGTGGCATTAGTCAGTGCCAGGGCATTCCAATCAGTAGGATGCATGAACTTGACTGATTCCAGAGCTATAGGCCTGAACCAGCAGACATGTGCCAGACCTCTGCAATAAGATTGCTACTTCCACACAGAAATCAAGGGTCCCACTCTTCAAATACTAGAAGGGAACAGGCTTTTCTACTCAGGCTGCCACTGCTTTGGAATAAAAAAAAGTTTAAGATATTGAAAACCTTTTGGGATGTATCAATTAGATCATTCAAAATGAGGACTCTGTTGGGCTTTACTATTTCAGTTGTTACAATTTTGCAGGCTTACCTTTAGAAGATGTATATTTTGCATGTTTTTTTTTCTTAGCTTTGCTTGAGCCCTGGTTCACATTGGTATGATTTGACATGTGATTTTACATTAGCATTTAGATCCTTGAGAAATTGCTAACAAAGTTGCCAACAGACCATTAACTCCACTAATCCCAGTGTTGGTGGGACAGCCAAAGGGTTACATTAATAATTTAGCTGTTGAGTCCCTAAAGCTCCCTGCTTTCCCCACTGCAGCCCACAGGTCCTGCATTCTTTGTACAGTATTTTACAAACGTGAGTACACCCCTCACATTTTTGTAAATATTTTATTATATCTTTTCATGTGACAACCCTGAAGAAATGACACTTTGCTACAATGTAAAGTAGTGAGTGTACAGCTTGTATAACAGTGTAAATTTGCTGTCCCCTCAAAATAACTCAACACACAGCCATTCATTTCTAAACAACTGGCAACAAAAGTGAGTACACCCCAAGTGAAAATGTCCAAGTTAGTCCCAAAGTCTCAATATTATGTGTGGCCACCATTATTTTCCAGCACTGCCTTAACCCTATTGGGCATGGAATTCACCAGAGCTTCACAGGTTGCCACTGGATTCCTCTTCCACTCCTCCATGATGACATCACGGAGCTGGTGGATGTTAGAGACCTTGCGCTCCTCCACCTTCCATTTGAGGATGCCCCACAGATGTCATAGTACATGTTGGCATTCATGTTGGCCCCAGAACATGACACTCCAACCACCATGCTTGATTGTAGGCAAGACACACTTGTCTTTGTACTCCTCACCTGGTTGCCGCCACACACGCTTGACACCATCTGAACCAAATAAGTTTATCTTGGTCTCGTCAGACCAGAGAACATAGTTCCAGTAATCCATGTCCTTAGTCTGCTTGTCTTCAGCAAACTGTTTGAGAGCTTTCTTGTGCATCATCTTTAGAAGATTTGATGCAGTGTGAAGCATATGGTCTGAGCACTGACAGTCTGACCCCCCACCCCTTCAACCTCTGCAGCAATGTTGGCAGCACTCATACGTCTATTTCCCAAAGACAAATTCTGTCTATGATGCTGAGCATGTGCACTCAACTTCTTTGGTTGACCATGGCGAGGCCTGTTCTGAGTGGAACCTGTCCTGTTAAACTGCTGTATGGTCTTGACCACCATGCTGCAGCTCAGTTTCAGAGTCTTGGCAATTTTCTTATAGCCTAGGCCATCTTTATGTAGAGCAACAATTATTTTTTTCAGATCCTCAGAAAGTTCTTGAGGTGCAATGTTGAACTTCCAGTGACCAGTATGAGAGAGTGAGAGCGATAACACCAAATTTAACACACCTGCTCCCCATTTACACCTGAGACCTTGTAACACTAACAAGTTACAAGACACCGGGGTGGGAAAATGGCTAATTGGGCCCAATTTGGACAGTTTCACTTAGGGGTGTACTCATTTTATTGCCAACAGTTTAGACATTGTGTGTTGAGTTTTTTTGAGGTGACAGCAAATTTTAACTGTTATACAAGCTGTACACTCGCTACTTTACATTGTAGCAAAGTGTAATTTCTTCAGTGTTGTCACATGAAAGCATATAATAAAATATTTACAAAAATGTGAGGAGTGTACTCACTTTTATGAGATACTGTATATTATGCTGTGCTAAAGAAGAATATGCTTCTGGAAGCTACTAGAAGGAACTACAATTACCTAAAGTACAATAATCACTCCAATAAATAAATCTATCGAGCCATGTTGCTGGCTATTATCAGTACACCAAACAACTTATGGTGTGTCGCTCAGGCCCCTCAAATTCTAATGTTTACCACTCCCTGTAGCTTACAACAATTTTGAATTTAAGTGTGCCTCTTCATTTTTCACATGTGTTTAGACTGTGGTCTTTCAATAGAGATGTAACCAAATGCCATAGGGCACTGGAACAAAATGTAAACGGATCATTTACACATTATACCAATGCTGTTTACAATATCAATGGACTCTTGAGTTGCCATTTTGTATTGAAATGGGCTTTATAGCTTTTTCTTCCAAAGATGACTAAAAAGGCATCTGTGCACCCCCTTTGATGTCTTATGGACGCCCATGTGTCTCTGCCCGTACATGGCGCTGAGGGCGTAACCTTCAAGCCCTTGTGGGTATATCTAGATGTTCAGCATGGCTGGGATTCTGATTCACAACTTGACAATTGGATAGAGTAGTCGCATCTCTAAGAACAAACTGACAACCATTGGATTTTTCACTCCATTGAGACATTTTCTGGACATAATTTTAAGGGGCTAAGTGGAGACCGCAGTGAGAAATACCCCTATCCTGACCGCGCTGATCCTCCGGATGTTCACCTGTTGTGGCCTTTGTTTTTTCCGCCCCCCCCTCGGCTCCTGAGCTGGATGCAATACACGGCTGCCATTTTGATATCCAGCGTTTGGCGATTTATCTCAGACCTTCGATACAACATTCATGCATCCGCCGCTGAAGAGGCAAGCAGGGTCTCGTGAAATGCATAGGGCTTTATTGATGCTTGTTTCATGCCAGTACATGCTGGGTATTATTGATGTCTGCATTATGTTTACATACTTCCCTGTCCACATGTATGTACATTTTATTTTCTTATTGTGTATGTGTATTAACTGACCCAGCAACTTTTAAGTTTTATTGTTTCTCATGGATGTACAACATTCGTAATAAATCTTTGTATATTTACTTTCATCTGTGTTGTGTGTACATTGGCT
Organism: Lithobates pipiens; assembly: GCF_037356315.1. Lineage (NCBI taxonomy): Eukaryota > Metazoa > Chordata > Amphibia > Anura > Ranidae > Lithobates > Lithobates pipiens. Next base: position 19,289,865 of record NW_027507685.1, on the reverse strand, counting down.
ATTATGCCGGGTAACTCACAATCATTGTTTCTGCCGCTCTGTTACATAACATTGTGAAACAAATAGATTGATTTTGTCTCAGTGTTCGCTGTGGACATTGGCTAAACCTCTCTCACCTCATCTAAAGATCCCGGGGCTATTTTTCTTGTTTTTTGTGCAAAGATGAATAAAAAGGGCCCACAGAGTTTCTTTATTTGTTATGGAAAGAACATGAGAAAGCAGTTGGTAAAAACTGAGAGTAACAGTTGACTACTTGAGTTTATGTATACCTGTTCAGTAAAGACAAGAGCTAACCGTGTTAATATTTAACATACCGTATATACTCGAGTATAGGCCGACCCGAATATAAGCCGAGGTCCCCAATTTACCCCCAAAAAACTGGAAAAAATTATTGACTCGTGTATAAGCCGAGGGTGAGACATGCCTGTCCATCCCTGTGTGTCGTCCATCCCTGTGTGTGTCCATGCATCCGTGTGTGTGTGTGTCCATGCATCCGTGTGTGTGTGTGTGTGTCCATGCATCCGTGTGTGTGTGTGTGTGTCCATGCATCCGTGTGTGTGTGTGTCCATCCATCCCTGTGTGTGTGCATGCATCCGTGTGTGTGTGTGTGTGTGTGTGTGTCCATGCATCCGTGTGTGTCCATCCATCCCTGTGTGTGCATGCATCCGTGTGTGTGTGTGTGTGTGTGTGTGTGTGTGTGTGTGTGTGTGTGTGTGTGTGTGTGTGTGTGTCCGTGCAGCCTACCTGTGTCCAGCCTGCCTGTGTCCGTCCAGCCTGTGTCCGTCCAGCCTGTGTCCGTCCCGGCCTGCGTCCCGTCCCGGCCTGCGTCCCGTCCCGGCCTGCGTCCCGTCCCGGCCTGCGTCCCGGCCTGCGTCCCGTCCCGGCCTGCGTCCCGGCCCGTCCCGCAGCTCTTCGTCGGTGGCCATTCTAGGATTCAAAAGCCGCGCCTCCGTCGGTGATAGGCGGAACACTCAATTTCCCACTGACTGCTGGGAAATTGAGTGTTCCGCCTATCGGATGTCCGTGATAGGCGGAACACTCAATTTCCCAGCAGTCAGTGGTCCGCCTATCATGGACGTCCGCTCATCCTCATACTACGGACGAGGATGAGAGGACGTCCGTGATAGGCGGAACACAGACTGCTGGGAAATTCAGTGTTCCGCCTATCACAGGCGAAGGCGGAGACGGAGGCGCGGCCTTTGAATCCTAGAATGGCCGCTGTCTGTCTGCTCGACACGCTGATCGGGCAGACAGACAGCGATGACTCGAGTATAAGCCGAGGGGGGCACTTTCAGCCTCAAAAAAGAGGCTGAAAATCTCGGCTTATACTCGAGTATATACGGTATGTATGAAAGATATTCTTGAGAAGAAATTATACAATAGTATCATAGAAAAATGTACCCCATACAAAGACCTTGAGGACTTGCTGCAGTCTGCAAGCACTAGAGATTCTGAACACACCTGTGTCTGTGAATAATATTTAGGGAACTATATCTTCTGCTGATTATAGGACTTGCTTAAAGGGGTTTTAAACCCTCGTGGTTTTTCACCTCAGTGCATTCTATGCATTGAGGGGAAAAACCTCTTATAGTGCACCAGCCCCCTAGAGCCCCCCTTGTACTTACCCAAGCCCTATTATTCCTGCTTCGGGGGCGAGCACTCCTGCTCCAGCCGATGTTTCGGGTCCTGATTGGATAGCAGTGCAGCCATTGACTCCCACTGGTGTTAATCAAATCCAATGACGTGGGAGCCGGGGGGGGGCAGAGCCAAGTTCTTCTGTCTGTGTCAATGGATGCAGCAGCAGGACACGGGAGCATGCCTGCATGTGTTCCCCGAGGGAGAGCGCTTCTTCAACGGGACACTCGAGAAGAGGAGGAGCCAGGAGTGCCGCTGAGGGACTCCAGAAGAGGAGGATCGGGCCTCTCTGTGCAAAACCAACTGCACAGAAAAGGTAAGTATGACATCTTTGTTTTTTGTTTTGTTTTTTTAAACAAACGCTTACATATCCTTTAAAACAGAACCAGAGCTCTTTAAGGAATTCATTAGAAAAGTGTATTATTTATTTAAAAAACTATATAAATAAACTACATAAAACTTCAATGTAAGAAGATTACCAAAATTGCGAAAACCAGAACTGAGCTTTTCCATTCTTCTCCACTTTTCTATACAAATTTGCCGTACTTCTTGCACCATCTTTCTTACTTCCTCTTTCCTTTACAGAAATCACAGTAATAATGTCAAAGCTATAATATAGCTTAGATATAATTCCTGAGCACCATTGTGGTGACCAGAGCATACTCAGCCTTTCATTGCAGCATCATAAAGATATAGGGGGGGTATTTACTAAAGGAGAATCAACTTTCCACTGAAAGTGCCCCTGGAAGTAAAGCTGCTGTGGATCCGAGGGGGACATGCAAGGAAAATAAAAAACAGTATTTTAGCTTGCACATGATTGGATGATAAAATCAGCAGAACCTCCACTCATTTCAGATCTACCCCTTAGATTTAGAGCGACTGCACTTCCAAGGGCACTCTTGCAGTGCAAAGTGGAGTTGCCTTTCGTAACCCCATAGTGTTCTGCAGCACATCTTGGAAAGATTCCAAGGAGATTATAAAACCTATATTTCATTAACAGATAAACAATCCAAATTGACAACATTTGTAAATGGTAAATGATCTGTGCTAGGTCAATTTTGTATTGTATGACCTATATTATCTCGATTTAACACTTGTTCCACTGCACCATTGCCACATTATAACACACAAATAATTGGTATACAGAATAATTGATGGACCCCATGCATATCAAACATCATAGTGGGGGTTTGTAGCATTTTTTTAAAATAAAATAAGAGCTGTGTTAGGTCTCTGAAGTTATGCTTATGCTGAACTGAGTGTAAGCCCTTGTACACACGGTCGGACATTCCGACAACACAATCAGACAGATTTTTTCCAACGGATTTTGTTCGAAACTGGTGTTGCATACACACGGTCAGACAAAGTTGTTGGAAAATCCGATCGTTTGAAACGTGATGACGTAATTTAGTTACGACGGGACTACGTTCAGGCTAGTAGCCAATAGCTTTGGTCTAGGAATTTGATCTGAGCATGCGTGGCACTTTGTCTGATCGGAATTCTCTACAAACGATCAGACAAAGTCCGATCAGACCATGTTGTCAGAAAATTTTATAGCCCTGCTCTAAAACTTTGTCGGTCGGATATTTCGACAGAAACAGTCCGACGGAGCCCACACACAGTCGGATTATCCGACAACACGGTCCGATCGGACATTTTCCGTCGGAATGTCCGACCGTGTGTACAAGGGCTAAGCCCTTGTACACACGGTCGGTCATTTCGACAACCAAATCCGTCGGATTTTGTCCGTCGGATCTTGTCCGAAACTGTTGCATACACACGGTCAGACAAAGTTGTCGAAAAATCCGATCTTTCAGAACGTGATGACGTAATTTCGTTACGATGGGACTACGTTCAGGCTAGTAGCCAATAGCTTTGATGTAGGAATTTGATCTGAGCATGCGTGGCACTTTGTCCGATCGAAATTCTCTACACATGATCGGAGTATGTCCTATCGGACCAGTTTGTCGGAAAATATTTCCAACATGTTGGAAAACTTGGTCCGACGGATATTCCGACGGAATCAGTCCGATGCATACCACACACAGTCGGATTATCCGACAACACGATCCGATAGGACACATTCCGATAGATTCTCCGACCGTGTGTACAAGGGCTAAGACCATCCTTTCCAAGAGCCAACTTGAGCACTTTGGAAGAAGCACGGGAAAGTAGAAGGGTTGTTCATGTATTATTTCCTAGTATGCATATTGTAAAAAATGACATGACGGTAAACACATGGCCTTTTATGTGCTACTTTAGGCAGCACAAAATGCAGGATCTCTCATTAATATTTGGACTGGAAAAAAAGCTTATGTTTAGTATTTTTTTTTAATAAAGCCCCATATACATTATGTATGTTTAATGGTGTGTATTATATTACCTGCAGGCCACTGGTGCTTCTGTTAAAAAACATCCCTGCAGTGTCTCCCAGGCGTCAGATTCTGCTCTGTGTGTCTTCAAGCACTATGTGGTGAAATTTTACATTGCAATCACATCCCAAAACAATAAAGCACTTTTGCTTTCACATGATTGAATGATGGAACTCAGCAGAGCTTTACTCAAACTCCAGCTTTGATCATTTTAAAGTGCACTTGTCACAAGACAATAATGGGGATGTCATTGCTGGTCTCCTTTAGAAAATGCCTGTTTCTTGATTTTGTCTGGCTTCAATACATTTAAGTCACCGACCCTAAATAAGTATGCTGCAAATGAGTGTAAGAAACGTGTTGGGGCTCTTTATTTCTAGTCTTTTACCAGGTCAGTGGTTTGGAAAGAAGTGAAGGCAAAGCACCAGTATGACAGTTAGGCAGCTAACATGATAGGTGTACTTCAAAGAAGAATCTTTTTGCGGTTTTCAAGTGGTTTACCGGGATTATGGCTGAAAATATCAGCCATAACCCCAATATTTTTTTTTTCATCCAGCGGCTGGTTTTCTCTTAAAAAGTGATCTGAATGGCTCATGAGCCTCTGGAACGCTTTCAGAAGCAGTGGGAGGTGGACTACCCCCGCAACTCGCCGGTGTTGCTCGGGCTTGCCATTATCACCGGTTTGCTCAAGAAATGATCCCATGGTGCAGCCAGCTGGTCACAGAGGTGATAAAAGACTAGATCATTTTTGAACGCCTCTATGGCCTTGGAGGACCAGAGCAACATCATGATATCACTTCTAGTCCTGGGTGGCAGTAAGTCTTTTGTTTTTAACCACTTGCCGCCTGCCCACCGACAAATGAATCTGAGTAGATGTCATATGAACGACCCCAGATCTCTCCATTAAGAGGACCTGCCATCCTTATTTCTATTACAAGGGATGTTTACATCCTTGTAATAGGAATAAAACTGACAAAAAAATAAAATAAAAGGACAGTGTAAATTAAAAAATAAAATAAAGATTTTTTTTTTTTTTTTTAAAGCCCCACCATCCCTCCGTGCATCCTCCATATCTAAGCATGTAAACAATGTTCGCACCACACATGTGAGGTATGGCGGTGAATGTTAGAGTGGGAGCAATAATTCTAGATCTAAACCACCTCTTTAACTCTGAGCAGGTAACTTGTAAAGGCATTTAAAGCATCACCTATGGAGATTTTGAAGTACCATAGATTGTCACCATTCTAGATCGTGCACATTTTTGAAATGTCACATGTGAGGTATCTTATTACTCAGCATAACATCATCTTTCATATTCTACAATAAAATGGGGGTATATATTGTTTCTAATTCATTAAAATTTATTTTTTTCTAAAAAAGTTGTGTTTGAAAAACCGCTGCGCAAATACCATGTGACATAAAAAAATTGCATTTATATTTAAACAAAAAGTGCCAGAAAAGGCGTGGTCTTCAAGTGGTTAAAATAAATTGTTACTGTTTTAGAGAGCAGATAAATAAGTCAGTTTTCCTCACTAATTCGGGAGTTATAAACTATTGTTGGGACCCCTCGCCTCTCCTTAGGGCTCTTTCACATGGCCGATCCGTTCAGGTCCACCTGTCAGTTTTTCAGGCGGACCTGAACGGACGCTCCATAGAGGTCTATGGAGGGACGGATGTAAGCTGTGACATGTCCGCTGACGTCCGACCCGCTCCAATCCGAAAAAGTGTGACGGAGGAAAAACCTACTTTTCCATCCGTCATCGGATCGGGTAACGACGGACACTGCGGTCCGTCGTCACCCGATCTCCCATAGGGGAGAGCGGCGCTCTGACAGGTCCATCCCTGTGCAGTGTTCAGACACAGACCTGTCATCTCCCTGCTCAGCGGGAATCGATGGACAGATCCCCGCTGAGCAAGCGGGTATCCATGGGGCGGATCATCAATGATCCGCCCCCTGTGAAAGAGGCCTTACAGGTAAATGCACTTTTCTTCTTTGATAAAACAGCTGCGTACCCAAGAGGAGACAGCTGATGTGAGGTTGCCTTCATAACTCAGGATTGCCTTGTTTAGAGCAGCCAGTGCAACTAATCAAACTGTCATTCTGATTGGGAAATTCAAATGACTAAAGTTTAAACTAGGAACTTAGCCTTTATTGTTTTCTCACTTATGTATAAAATGAGAAAGCATTAGAATGTCTTTGTTTTTATTGGGTGCCAAAATTTCTCCAGATATGCAAAAAAAAAAAAAAAAAAAAAAAAAAAAAACAGGTCCTGGAGGGCAATTTCCATCAAGACTAAAATGAATGTACATCCTGGGTCCAATGTCAGTTAAGAAGTAAAAAGCTAAAGCTATAAAAAAAATGTAAAAAAATTAATAAAAGTGCAACAGACATATGACAAATCAATTGATTGTTGTACCTTTTCTCTTCACAAATAGAGCCTCCTTTTGGTGGTATTTGATCACCTCTACAGTTTTTTTTTTTTGTGCTATAAACAAAAAACGTAAAAACAAAAAAAAGTAAAAAAAATTATGGAATTGTTATCACTATTATTATTTTTTTTTAGAAACAATGACGGCAATCAGCAACTTATATCGGGACTGCGATATTGTGGCAGACAGACAGGACACTGACATTTTTGGCACTTTTTGGGGACCAGTGACACCAATACAGTGATCGGTGCTAAAAATATGCACTGTCACTGTACTAATAACACTGGCTGGGAAGGGGCTAATATCAGGAGCGATCAAAGGGTTAAATGTGTTCCTAGCCTATGCTTCACTAAACTTTACTAAACTGTGGGAGGTGCTTATACTAGGGCAGAGGTCATCAACCCCCGGGCCGCGGTCCACTGCCGGGCCGTGGCCTGCTTGCAGCCGGCCCGCGAAGGCTGCACTGTCTCTGATGAGCGACGGTGGAGCAGGCAGAGAGATGACATCATCACCGCTGTTCCGTGCTCACAGCGGGGCCGCTATACGGAGGCGAGCGAGCAGAGAGATGAGATCATCTCCAACCGCTCCCCGCCTGCATCGCCGCTCTTCCGCGCTCACAGCGGGATGCTATAATGCTATAATGAGGTGAGGCGGGGGAACAGAGAGATGAGGTCATCTCTCACTGCCCGCGCCCCCCCCCACATTACCGCTGTTCTTCCTTACTACCCACTAGTCCAGGCTTGCCTTTGAAATAAATGTGCACACCTGTGCTGCCCCCACTGCAGTGACAATCGTCATGTGGTGGCAGGTGACAATCCACATTTGGTGGCAGGCGACGTGGCAAATGACAAGCTGCATCTGATGGCAGGGGACGTGGCAAGTGACAATCCAAATCTGGTGGCAGGTGACGTGGCAAGGGACAAGCTGCATATGAAGGCAGGCGACATGGCAAGTGACAATCCGCATCTGGTGGTAGGTGACGTGGCAAGGGACAAATTGCATCTGGTGGCAGGTGACATGGCAAGGGACAAAATAGCATCTGGTGGCAGGCGACGTGGCAAGGGACAAAATGCTTCTGGTGACAAGCTACGTGGCAAGTGACAACCTGCATCTGAAGGCAGGCGACGTGGAAAGTGACAATCTGCATCTGGTGACAGGCGACGTGGCAAGTGACACTCTGGCAAATTCTGCGTTATGGTGAGTTGAACTATTTCATTATATATTACAATGTAATAATAGAAATAATGCGCTTCAATCATCCTAACATCATATCAATGATGGTGCTGGGATGATTGAAGCGCCAACGCCAGCCATCACCCCGATAAATTGCCCGCCAAAATCCGCATACACACCTCTGGGCCTTGGCACAATTTTCTTCAACTACGCCGGTCCCCGGTGCCAAAAAGGTTGGGGGCCACTGTACTAGGGGAAGGCAGAGACCTGTGTTCCTGATCAATGGCTTCCCCTGTGACAGAACAGCAATCTGTCTTGTTTACATAGTCAGACCGCCGTTCTACCTGTGTAACGGATAATCGGCGGGTGTCGGCGGACATCGAGCCTGCAAGCCCCAAACCTGAAAGTGCTGGATCATGTACTAGATATGTGATCCAGTGCAGGAGAGCAGGAGTATACGGTCGGCAAGCTGTAACTAGCTATAACTGTTGCAGCAAACAAATCAAATCTTTCAATTGTGATATGTTACTTGATAGTTTAATATTTTCATCAGGCACAACATTTCAAAATACACAATTATGCTTTTAAACTAACATTTGCATATGCACCATTTACCAGCCATAGTCTAATACATTTTGAAAATGTCTGAGAGATTTGTTGACAGCTAATACTGAACAGTGTGCGGTGCATAAATCGTTTAAAAGTAATGTGGCCCCATCTAAACATCCCTAGAGTGCCATGAATCCACTGCGCCATTCATAGAATTGATTACCACATCTCCAATGGGCTTTTGCATCACACTGAAAAACAATGATCATGCAAAGTGCAATTATAACTTTTCATTCAAATTAATCTTAAAATGTTTTCAATCACTAGAGCAGCTACCAACAATTCATTATCTCCAGACATCTATTGCCTGCCTTTATAATTTTACATATAATTTTATTTTTGATGTATTTACAAAATACACCTTACGTCGAAGCTGCTATCCCGAAAAAAAGTGTTCTATTTTACAGGGTTATTTTTATCAGATATTTTATGAGTGGTACTTTTCTGTGCTTACATAAACATAAAAGGCTGATGAATAATTCAATGAGAAATACTAGACAGTATAAAAACCACAAACATATCAAAACAAAATGCACATGAATGTCTTCATATCATAAAGTGTTAACAGCCTGGTCACCATACATGTTGCAATCTGCACAGACAATCTTTGTACAATCAACTTTAGATCTACCAAAACTATGTAGCATGAAGGTCCTACCTAATCTTTGTAATACATTTAAATCTAAACATCCAGGGCCTTTCACTACATATTTATTGGTAAATCAAAAGGGGATTGTAATGTGTGTGGTAAGAAAATCTTAACCGCTTAAGGTCCGCCCCTCTACTTTTACTGCTAAAGGGTGGCACCTCTGTGCCGGATCCTGTGTATATATGTGATCTGGTTCTTCCAATTAGGCGGCACACATGCACACCACCGGTGATCACACACAGCGGGAGCCCAGTGGCCGGTACTGCAGACTCGATGTCTGTGGGCATCCACCAATCATCGAGCAGAGAGGCAGAATGATGGTTAATGATTGTAAACAAGGCAGATCGTCGTTTAGACTGGATCCTGTGTATTTGCAAAGGATGGACAAGGATCCATGTCTTCCCCTAGTAAAAGCACCTCCCACAGTTTAGTAAAAAAAAAACATGCGAGGCACACAGTTAACCCTTTAATCGCCCTTGTTAACCCCTTCCCAACCAATAAGGAATATATAAGATTTCTAAAAGGGACCTTTTAAGCGCAATGACACCATAGTATATAAAAATTTATAAATTTTTAATACAATTAATACAATATAGAAAAAACATACATACATAATTGAATTCAGTACAGAAATAACATAGAATAGATATGAACAATTGCAATGCGGATATATCTAGAGAGATATATCCGCATTGCAATTGTTCATATCTATTCTATGTTATTTCTGTACTGAATTCAATTATGTATGTATGTTTTTTCTATATTGTATTAAAAATTTATTTTTATATAATATGGTGTCATTGCGCTTAAAAAATCCCTTTTATATATATACGGTATTCTTTGTAGAAATTATGGGATGTGGCGCTAAAAACAGTTATCAGTATTTCAGCTCGTTTATAATATTTGTTCTCCTTTCCAACCAATGTCATTAGCACAGGATGTTTAAAAAAAAAAAATTATGACCGCTGGAACTTGACAGCTAATAAAAAAAACATTGTCTTGCCCCTTTTACATGCCACGTTTAAGCACGTTTAGCGGTCTCTCTCTCTCACTTACCTCTACTGCTTCTATACGGCTATAAACGCTGAAGTGTACATGTACCCATAAGATAACATTGAGGAGAGTTCAGGGGCTGCTGAACAAAATGCCTAAATGCTCCAAAACGTCCGTTTACCAGCTGCAGTGTACACGAGGCCTTAGTGTCACTGGTCCCTAAAAAATGTCAAAAGTGTCAGAATGTCCGCTGCAATATCCCAGTCCTGCTATAAGACCCCTTTCACACCACACCGCCGATAGCGTGGGCGGTAAAACGCCGCTATTTTTAGTGGCATTTTACCGCCAGATTTGCGCCGGATTTGTGGCGGATTTGTGGCGCGTTAGCGGGGCGCTTTTACCCCCGCTAGCGGCCGCGAAAGGGTTAAAACCGCCGGCAATATGCCGCAATAGCGGCGTTTTGCCGGCGGTATTACAGCGCTGCCCCATTGATTTCAATGGGGAGCAGCGGTGGAGGAGCGTTAAACACACCGCTCCTTCACCGCTCCAAAGAAGCTGCTGGCAGGACTTTTTCCTGACGTCCTGCCAGCGCACCGCTGTAGTGTGAAAGCCCTCGGGGCTTTCACACTACAGACAATGGGGCAGCTTCTTTAGGGCGTTTTGCAGGCGCTATTTCTAACGCAATAGCGCCTGCAGAACGCCCTGGTGTGAAAGGGGTCTAAATCACAGCTCACCGCCATTACTAGTAAAATAAATAAATAACAATAAATAAAAATATCCCATAGTTTGAAGACCCTGCAAGATTTTGCGCAAACCAATCAATATCGCCTTATTGGGATTTTTTTTTATTTTTACCAAAAATATGTAGCAGAATACATATTGGGCTAAATTTATGAAGAAATTTGGAAACATTGGCTATGTTTTTTTAACAGAAAGTAAAATATATATATATATTTTCAAAATTGCCAGTCTTTTTTTTTTTGTTTATAACTTTTAACCGTAAACCCTAACACTAAATTAACCTCTTAAAACAAGCTCTACCTTGTCATCGCTCCAAGCATCTCCATCAACAAATGGCAGCAACAAGGCAATTTGAGTCTTTCCTTATGTTCTATGGAGATGATCTATGCACAATAAAAGAAAATTAATTGTGAATAAACTAATATATATATATATATATATATATATATATATATATATATATATATATACACACACACACATATATATATATATATATATATATATATATATATAATTTATACACACACACACACACACACACACACACACACACACATATATATATATATACATTTTTTTTTTTTTTTTTTTTTTTTAAGCATTTGCTGGTATTAATGCAAAATGTACATGTTTGTAAAAATAAAGAAAAAGTCCATTGCCTTCGTTAAGCTATTTACCAATGCAAAAAAAAAAAAAAACACTAGATGTTCTCAAACCTTTAAAAAGTTGAATGCAATGAGTTATTGCTATGTAAGGAACCTAAGTTCTATTAGGAATGCAATGCCATTCTTAAAAGTATCAATCATAAAAACGATGGCTTTCTTTCCATTCATAACAATATAAAGCAAGTGTGTCAGTGAGCTGGGTTGTGTCACAGGGCTATCTTTTCTGGGAAGTGTAGTCACTTATGTAAAATGTCTATATATGGTGAACATTGAGGTCACATGACTCTTTAAATGTCTTTCTTCAAGGAATGCATACATGTAAATGGATTATAAACATACAACTGTTGTAAGAATATATAGGCTTTGTACTCTACAGAAATATTTCAAATGTTTACATATTTTGTTAAGTATGAAACCAATGTAAAAATGTGCCACTTAGTATATATATATATATATATATATATATATATATATATATATATATATATATATATAAGTAAATGGCTTTCAAGCTATCTATATTAACAAGATACAAATGTAGACTAGATGTAACTTTCACAATGGTCTTGACATTTTGTTTGACTTTTATGTGTCTAGAAAAAGACTGAGAAAATCATACAACTGACTGGCCACTTTTTTTCCAGACTTGCCAGACAATACACACCTGACACAGGTTATGGGATTGATTTACTAAAACTGGATGGAGAAAAATCTGGTGCAGCTGTGCATGGTAGCCAATCAGCTTCTAACTGCAGCTTGTTCAATTAAGCTTTGACAATAAAACCTGTGAGCTGATTGGTTTCTATGTACAGCTGCACCCGATTTTGCACTCTCCAGTTTTAGTAAATCAACCCCTGGGTGTGATGAAAAACATGTAGATAAAACCTAACTCTGGGCAAACAGCTAAATACACAGATTAAATGCATATACTGTATAAGGGGGTGTTTTACCTGCCAAAGCATTTGTATTTTTGTCCGTTCAGATTTGATATTTTCACAGCTCTGCCACACAGCACAGCCGTGTCTGGCATGACAGGTGATGTAATGTTTCTCTGCTGCAGGTAAGTAGCACTGGGGTTCATTTACTAAAATTGGAGATTGAAAAACCTGGTACAGCTCTGCATAAAAACCAATCAGCTGATTGACTACCATGCACAGCTGCACTATATTTTGCACTCTTCAATTTTAGTAAATCTAGCCTTATAGGACCTGTCTCTCTCCCATCTTGTCACTGGGCAGTCAGTGGAGAAGATCAGCAGAACAGAAAGCTCGTATCTCTCTCACTTGCTATCTCATGCTATCAGCACATTCCTTGATAGCACATGAGCTCTGCCATATACCTGATTGGCACCTTGTGCTGCTTCTCCCCTTTCCCAGTCTGAGGTCTACTGCACAAGACATTCTAAGAGGCTGATACTTAGACAAAAACCACGATTGACTCTGCTTGCAATACAAATAAATGTAATAATTAGTAAACAGCTGTGTAAATATATATACTTTATATTTGCCTAAGGGTCCTTTCACACGGGGTGGATCAGTTCTGATCCGCCCCGTGGATGTCCGTTTGCTCAGCGGGGATAACTCCGCCGATCCCCGCTGAGCAGGGAGATGACAGGTCTGTCTCTGCACACTGCGCAGGGACGGACCTGTCACAGCGCCGCTCTCCCCTATGGGAGATCGGATGACGACGGACCGCAGTGCCCGTCGTCATCCGATCCGATCCGCAGACGGATGGAAAAATAGCTTTTTCCTCCGTTACACTTTTTCGGATCGGAGCGGGTCGGATGTCAGCGGACATGTCACCGCTGACATCCGACGCTCCATAGACCTCTATGGAGCACCCGTTCAGGTCCGCCTGAAAAACTGACAGGCGGGCCTGAACGGGACATCAGTGTGAAAGAGGCCTAAGAGTATAGTTTTAGTATTTATAGTTTTAGTATGAGTATAGTTTTAACCACTTCAATACAGGGCACTTATACACCTTACTGCCCGGACCAATTTTGAGCTTTCAGCGCTGTCGCACTTTGAATGACAATTGCGCGGTCATGCTACACTGTACCCATTTGGTATTTGATCGCCTCTGGGATTTTTATTTTCTGCTAAACAAATAAAAAAAGACAGAAAATCTTGAAAATCTTTTTTTTTTTTGTTTCAGTTACAAAACTTTGTAAATAAGTAAGTTTTCTCCCTCACTGATGGGCAGTGACGGGCACTGATAAGGCGGCACTGATGGGAACCGATGAGGTGGCACCGATGAAGTGGCACTGATAGGTGGCACTGATAGGTGGCACTGATATGCGACACAGACACTGATAGGTGGCACAAATAGGCACTGATAGGTGGCACGGATTGTCATGGATAGGTGGCCACGGATTGGCATGGATGGGCGGCATGGATAGGTGGCACGGATGGGCATGGATAGGCAGCAAGGATGGGCATGGATAGGCGGCTAGGATGGGCACTGATAGGCGGCTAGGATGGGCACTGATAGGTGGCTAGGATGGGCACTGATAGGCGGCATTGTAATTTAAAGTTTTGTAGGGATGAATGCCAATCAGTGCCAAACAATAATGCATGCCAATCAGTGATGCCCATTGTGGGCACTGATTGGCATCCATTATGGGCACTGATTGGCATTCATTATGGGCACTGGCTGGCATCCCTGGTGGTCTAGGGGGCATACCTGGTGCTGGGCATCTCCTGGTGGTCTGGTGGCGTCCCTGGTGGTCCAGTCGGGGCATCCTCGGGGGGCTGTGCTGATAATCGATCAGCACAGACCCCCCCCTGTCAGAGGAGCAGCCGATCGGCTCTCCTCTACTCGCGTCTGACAGACACGAGTGAGGAAAAGCCGATCACCGGCTCTTCCCATTTACACTGTGATCAGCCGTGATTGGACACAGCTGATCACGTGGTAAAGAGTCTCCGTCGGAGACTCTTTACCGAGATCGTAGTTGCAGGGTGTCAGACTAACACCCCGCAACAATGATCGCCGCGATGCGTGCCCCCGGAGGCACGCATCGGCTTAATATCCTGATCACGTCATATGACGGCCGGTCAGGATATTACAAACACTTTGCCACCGTCATTTTGCTATATGGCGGGCGGCAAGTGGTTAAATAGTGAGTTGAACAGCATGAAATAGACAATGCTATGGGGCACACAGAGAAGAGATGTCCAGGCACTTATATTCTTTGAAGACAATAGTAATGACAGCCTCCCCATTTCTCTCAGGGTAAGTTTTATAACTTAGACTCGATGGACCAAAATTTTATTTTCAATTTCATTTACCACTTGCCAACCGGCTCACGCCAATATACGTCGGCAGAAGGACACGTACAAGCATATTAACATACCTGTACGTTACCCTTTAAGAAGCAGTTTGCGGGCGTGCGCACACCCGTCGTGAGCTCCGTGACTGTGATCGCTCGATGTCCATAGGGATACCAGCGATCGTCTCACGGAGAGGAAGAACGGGGAAATGCTAATGTAAACAAGCATTTCCCCGTTCTGCCTACTGACACTGACACTGATCACCGCTCCCTGTAATCGGGAGCGGTGATCAGTGTCGTGCCACACATAGCCCCTCCCCGCCACAGTTAGAATCCCTCCCTAGGGCACACTTAACCCCTACAGCACCACCTAGTGGTTAACCCCTTCACTGCCAGTCACATTTACACAATAATCAGTGCATTTTTAATCGCACTGATCGCTGTATAAATGTGAATGGCCCCAAAGTAGCACCAAAAGTGTCCAATCTGTCCGCCATAATGTCGCAGTCACGATAAAAATCGCTGATCTCCGCCATTACTAGTAAAAGTAAAATTATTAATAAACATGCTATAAAACTATCCCCTATTTTGTAGACGCTATAACTTTTGTGCAAACCAATCAATAAACGCTTATTATAATTTTACCAAAAATATGTAGAAGAATACGGGGATATTTATTATAGCAAAAAGTAATTAAATAACGCGTTTTTTTTCCCAAATTGTCACAAAAAATAAAAACTGCAGAGGTGATCAAATACCACCAAAAGAAAGCTCTATTTGTGGGAAAAAAAGGACGTCAATTTTGTTTGGGAGCCACATCGCACGACCGCACAATTGTCAGTTAAAACAACGCATTGCCAAATTGCAAAAAAAGTTCTGGTCTTTTGCCAGCCAAATGGTCTGGGGCTGAAGTGGTTAAGTTCATGGCAAATGAAGAAATTTTACAGTGTCCAGCCTTTATAACCTTTGTTTGACCAGTAATCACTGCTCCTAGAACATAAGTTGTATAATAGAAAATACCAGTCACTGAGACCATGTGCCTATTTTAAAGAGCAAATATGTTGGGTGTAATAACATCAATGCGTCTTAAGTGTCATATACATAGCAATTTGTAAGTAGTGTCTACAGTAGGGTCTGGAACGTTGTATGAAGACAGCTTTCTCCTGTTTTCATCTGACACAACACTACTGAAGAGAGCTCAAAATTCTACACATTCCTGCTATTAAAAATATAGAAAGAAGGTCAAATAAAGGCAAGTCACTGTCTGGTCATATAAGGTGTTGGTAAAAGACAAATTTAAACAAAATAAGCAATTGAAGTGGGAACTCCAAGAAAAAAGTGGAATAAACACGTGCAAACAATCTTATCTGCCCAAGAATTTGTATTTATAGACCGTATTTATCGGCGTATAACACACACTTTTTCCCCCCTAAAATCAGCGGGAAATTGGGGGTGCGTGTTATACGCCGATCACCCGCCCTTCCTAACCTTTTCTGCTGCTCTCGGTGGCTTTCGGGTATTTTCGGCCATTCTCGGGTATATTCGGCCGTTCTCAGCTATTTTCGGCCACATTCGGCCATTCTCAGCGGCTTTCGGCTTTCCGAGTGCGGCCGAAAATAGGCGAGAAGGGCCGAAAATAGCAGAAAAGGGCCTAGTGCGGCCGAAAATAACTGAAAGCCGACGAGAACAGCCGAGAACTAGCACCGCCGAGATACACAGGACATCTGCTCTGAATCTTGGCGGCGCCATTTTTAAAATGGCAAGGAGACAAGCCTGGAAGACTGCAATGAAAGACTCCAATGCAAGACTGCAATGGAAGGCTGCAATGCAATGCAAGGCTGCAAATGACTGACAAGGCTGCAATGCAAGGCTGCAAATGACACTGACAAGGCTGCATTGATGGGCATTTAAATGTAAGTTTTTTCCTTTAAACTTCCCTCCTAAAAGTTTTTTTCTTTTAAATTCCCTCCTAAACTTGGGGTGCATGTTATACGCCGATAAATACCACTTTTGTGATTTATACATCTATTTCTCTGTTAGGAGATACTGTATAGTGATGTCATGTCTCTGCCTGCAGCCTTCTGAGTGGACAATAAAGGAGTAGCTGAACACTGATAGCTCACGGTCAGCATGTTCCCTCCCAGCACATGTGTATGGAACACAGCCTGATTGGCTCCTAGTGCTGCCTCTTCCTCTACCATCCACAGGAAATGATCACATAGGCTAATATTGACACCAGTTTAAGTACTTACTGTGTGTGTGTGTGTGTATATATATATATATATATAGTCTTTTTTTTTTAAGTAATACACAACTACACAGTTAAATACACAGAAATATACAGTATACATATATATAAGCTGTTTTACCTGCCAAAATATTTGTATTTCTGTCCATATAATTCTTAGATTTACATGACTCTGCCACAGCCTGCCCAGTCCTGTTCATCCCTCAGACGGTGGCTGGACAGTAAAAGGACAAACGGTTATCTGATGGGTCCATCCCTCTGTGACTCTGCTGCCTCCTCTTATCAGCAGTACCAAAGAGAACTGGTTCTCAAAACCTGCAATCTGCCCATCTCTGTGGTTTCAGATGGTGGACAATGGTACTTGTTAATGCTCCCCACATGGAAGGGACAAACAAGCTAGCCAAACTCCAATGACATCAGCATTCACAAAGTTTTATTATTCCAGACTATATCACAGATAAGGCTGCTTTCACACTGGGGCGGTATTCAGGCGTTACAGCGCTAAAAATAGCGCCTGTGTAACGCCTGAAAAAAACCGGCCCCTTTAACTCCAGTGTGAAAGCCGGAGGGCTTTCACACTTGAGCGATGCGCTGGCAGGACGGTGAAAAAAGTCCTGCTAGCCGCATCTTTGCAGCGGTGAAGGAGCGGTGTATTCACCGCTCCTATACCGCTCCTACCCATTGAAATCAATGGGACACCGCGGCAATACCGCCGGCAAAGCGCCGCTTTGCGGCGCTTTGCGGGCGGGTTTAACCCCTTTTTGGCCGCTAGCGGGGGTTAAAACCACCCCGCTAGCGCCCGCACACCGCCGCTAAAACAACGGTAAAGCGCCGCTAAAAATAGCGGCGCTTTACCGCCGACGCTGCTCCCGCCCCAGTGTGAAAGCAGCCTAAGAGTCCATCCAGGCAGAGCTTTACTATGACATATTTCACCCAAGTAGTATTAAAGTTAGTGCTCACAACTACTGCAAGCCCCTCTGTTATAACACAATATACTGCATGATGTATGTTTTTTTTTTAATATTCTTCTGCTAAATACCCTTTTCCACATCACCTATGTGCGGCCACGTGACCACCCGGCTGACTTGAGAGTGGGATCTAAGCCCCTCCCTCTGTAGTCCTTAGATCGGGGAAGAAGAGCAGGGGCAGTCACGTGACCACACATAGGCAATGTGGAAAAAAGTATTTAGCAGGAGAACTAAAAAAAAAAACACATACACTGTGTGGTATATTGTGTTATAACAGAGGTGCTTGCAGTAGTTGTGAGCACTGACTTTACAACCACTTTAATGATGTATACATTTGTGTTTTTATATCTGTCAGATGTTTAGGTTTAAGTAAAAAAAAAAATCTATACCACATAAATTTCTGTTCCTTCGTGTTTTTATCTTTAAATGCTATTGTTGCCACTAACTTTATACTTAGGTTTGAGAGTAATACCTTGTTAGGGGGTTATTGTCACTGATGGGAATGATTATTTCAGCTGTGCATATTACTGTGTAACTGGGGTTTCAGGGCATATGCCATATAATTAGTTGCTGTTTTCTTAGCAAAATTGGATTTGTAATGCGTGTTCCTGCAGAGAGGCCAAGGGCTGCATTAGTGGTCCCAAGAATGAAGCAAGATGTGATCACTTCTGTTTTCGTAAAATGTTCAGCCTTTTTTTCCTATATTTACTATGCATGCTCTTTATACCATTTTTTAATCAATTACATTACATTCGTTGTTATTAATTCTGCATGATAATTTGCACCATTGAACTGATTTGTTCATTTGTATTTCAGTCAATACTAATTTCAGAGCAACCAATGATGCAACAGCAAAGAAAACTGCATTTACCATGATGGTTGGAATACTAATTAGCAGTTTGCAGTTCAATTAGTTAAACTGCTAGCAATAATTGAGTCTGTTGTGAAGACGTTTTCAGTGTGTTTTAACACAATGTCACCTTTCGTTCTGCCTGTTAGTTGTGGTGTGCTGTATTAGGTTAATCTGCTTGTGAAATGACTCACAATTTAACAGCCTAGCCAGCAAAGAGGAATAATAAACACCGGCAATATCAATACTCTGCAACCTTGCAGGCACATGAAATCGTGAAATGTTATAGCAATACTCCTTATTCATATAGGCAATCTATTATCATAAAAGTGTTGCACTTGGGGTTTCCAGAAAAGGTGTTTTTTAATCATGTGGAGTACCAGATTGATATATTTACAGTATATATATCTATATAGATATATATCTAAATATATCTATATATCCATATCTATATATATATATATATCTATATCTATATATATATATATATATATATATATATATATATATATATATATATATATATATATATATATATATATATATATATATATATATATCTGTATATAGATATGTATATATCTATATACAGTATCTCACAAAAAGTGAGTACACCCCTCACATTTTTGTAAATATTTTATTATAAATTTTCATGTGACAACACTGAAGAAATGACACTTTGCTACAATGTAAAGTAGCGAGTGTACAGCTTGTATAACAGTTTAAATTTGCTGTCCCCTCACAAAAACTCAAACACACAATGTCTAAACTGCTGGCAATAAAATGAGTACACCCCTAAGTGAAACTGTCCAAATTGGGCCCAATTAGCCATCTTCCCTCACTGGTGTCTTGTAACTTGTTAGTGTTACAAGGTCTCAGGTGTGAATGGGTAGCAGGTGTGTTAAATTTGGTGTCATTGCTCTCACTCTCTCATACTGGTCACTGGAAGTTCTGAGGATCTAAAAAAAAAAATTCTGAGGATCTGAAAAAAATAATTGTTGCTCTACATAAAGATGGCCAAGGCTATAAGAAAATTGCCAAGACCCTGAAACTGAGCTGCAGCATGGTGGTCAAGACCATATAGCAGTTTAACAGGACAGGTTCCACTCAGAACAGGCCTCACCATGGTCGACCAAAGAAGTTGAGTGCACATGCTCAGCATCATAGACAGAATTTGTCTTTGGGAAATAGACGTATGAGTGCTGCCAACATTGCTGCAGAGGTTGAAGGGGTGAGGGGTCAGTAGTGAGTGTACAGCTTGTATAGCAGTGTAAATTTGCTGTCCTATCACAATAACTCAACACACAGCCACTAATGTTTAAACCGTGGGCAACAAAAGTGAATACACCAGTAAGTGAAAATGTCCAAACTGGGCCCAATTAGCCATTTTCCCTCCCCAGTGTCATGTGACTCATTAGTGTTACAAGTCCCAGGTGTGAATGGGGAGCGGGTGTGTTAAATGGGGTTTTATTGCTTTCACTCTCTCATACTGGTCACTGGAAGTTCAACATGGTACCTCATGGCACAGAACTCTCTGAGGATCTGAAAAAAAGAATTGTTGCTCTACATAAAGATGGTATATGGCAGGAATATCCAATTAGTGCACCTCCAGTTGTTGCAAAACTACAAGTTCCAATATGCCTCTGCCTCTGGGTGTCATGCTTGTGGCTGTCAGAGTCTTGCTATGCCTTATGGGACTTGTAGTCCTGCAACAGCTGGAGGTCTACTAATTGCATATCCCTAGCCTAGGTTATAAGAAGATTGCCAAGACCCTAAAAATCTGAGTTGCAGCATGGTGGCCAAGACCATACAGCTGTTTAACAAGACAGGTTCCACTCAGAACAGGCCTTGCCATGGTTGACCAAAGAAGTTGAGTGCACATGCTCAGCGTCCTATCCAGAGGTTGTCTTTGGGAAATATACATATGAGTGCTGCCAGAATTGCTGCAGAGGTTGAAGGGGTGCAGGTCAGCCAGTCAGTGCTCAAACCATATGCCGCACACTGCATCAAATTAGTCTGCATGGCTGTTGTCCCAGAAGGAAGCCTCTTCGAAAGATGATGCATAAGAAAACTCACAGTTTGCTGAAGACAAGCAGACTAAAGATATGGATTACTGGAACCATGTCCTGTAGTCTGGTGAGACCAAGATAAACTTATTTGGTTCAGATGGTGTCAAGCATGTGTTGCGGCAACCAGGTGAGGAGTACAAAAACAAGTGTGTGTTGCCTACAATCAAGCATGGTGTTGGGGGTCTCATGGTCTGGGGATGTATGAGTGCTGCCGGCATTGGGGAGCTACAGTTCATTGAGGGAACCATGAATGCAAACATGTACTGTGACATACTGAAACAGAGCATGATGCCCTCCCTTTGGAGACTAGGCCACAGGACAGCAGGGCAGTATTCCAACATAATAAGGACCCCAAACACACCTCCAGGACGACCACTACCTTGCTAAAGAAGCTGAGGGTAAAGGTGGTGGACTGGCCAAGCATGTCTCCAGACCTAAACCCTATTATGCATCTGTGGGGCATCCTCAAATGGAAGGTGGAGGAGCACAAGGTCTCTAACATCCACCAGCTCTGTGATATCATCATGGGGGAATGGAAGAGGACTCCAGTGGCAACTTGTGAAGCTCAGGTAAAATCCATGCCCAAGAGGGTTAAGGCAGTGCTGGAAACTGGTGGCCACACAAATTATTGACACTTTTGGGCCCAATTTGGACATTTTCACTTAGGAGTGTACTCACTTTTGTTGCCAGAGGTTTAGACATTAATGACTGTGTATTGAGTTATTTTGAGGGGACAGCAAATTTACACTTACACATTTATTATACTTGACATTGTAGCAATATTATTACAATATTTACAAAAATGTGAGGGGTGTACTTACTTTTATGAAATACTTTATATCTATATCTATCTATATCTCATTCTCTATATATAGATACATATATATCTATATATAGATATATATATACTGTGGGTAAAATAAGTATTGGGCATGTCACAATTTTTCTAGTTAAATATATTTTTTAAGGTGTTATTGACATTTTCACCACATGTCGGTAACAACCCATACAATCCATACATGCAAAAAAAACAAACCAAATAAGTTCAGAAATTAAGTCATGTGTAATAAAATGGAATAACACAGGGGAAAAAGTATTGAAACATGAAGAAAGGGATGTGCAAAAAGGCATGGAAAGCCAAGACACCAGCTAAAATCTATCAGTAATTAATGATTACTGATTGGAGAAAAGCCAATGGGGTACCAATATTCAAAAAAGGGCATAGACGTATTGCTGGAAACTACAGGCCAGTCAGCCTAACATCAAAAGTGGATAAATTACTGGAAGGGATGATAAGGGACTATAGACAAGAATTTGCTGAAGAAAACATACTTAATGTGATTGTAGCCGTATTAGTGCAATTGTGACAGAGAAAATGAAGTACTGTCCGTGATACTTTTTTTATTTGTACTAACATACAATTTTTCAGGACAAGCTTTCGGGGTATGTCCGTACTGCTTGGACCTTGAAAAAGGGGACACACCCCGAAAGCTTGTCCTGAAAAATTGTATGTTAGTGCAAATAAAAAAAGTATCACAAAAAAAAAGAAAACAGTATTCGTAGTAACCAGCATGGGTTTGCAAAGGGTCGTTCTAGCCAGACCAATCTGTTAACATTCTATGAGGAAGTGAGCTGTCATCTAGATAGGGGGGGGACTGTGGATTTAGTGTATCTGGATTTTGTAAAAGCATTCAATAGGGTTCCCCATAAACGCATAATCTACAAGCTGAGGTCTGCATGCATGCACCAGAGGGTTTGTTCTTGGATAGAAAAATGGTTACAGGGGCGCGTCCAAAGGGTATTGATAAATAACATGTACTCAGACTAGTCTGGAGTGGTAAGTGGAGTACCACAAGGTTTGATCTTGGGACCAATTCTGTTTAATTTATTCATAAATGATATAGAGGATGGGATAAATAGCTCAATCTCAGTTTTTGCAGATAACACAAAAATAAGCAGGGCATCAACTTCACATCAGGATATAGAAATTTTACAGAAAGACCTGAACAAAATATTGGAATGGGCAACTACATGACAAGTGAGGTTTAATGTGGAGAAATGTAAAGTAATGCACTTGGGGCTAAACATGTAAATGCAAACTACTCACTAGGGGGAGAACGTCTGGGGGAATCAAGGATGGAGAAAGATCTGGGGGTCCTATTGGAGGAATGACTGAGCAATAGAATGCAATTTCAAGCTGCAACTACCAAAGCCGGCATTATATTAGCATGCATAAAAGAGGGGATATACTCCAGAGATAAAACTATGATTTTGCCTCTTTATAAAACGTAGGTCCGGCCATATCTGGAGTATTCTGTACAGTTCTAGTCACTAGTCCTCAGAAGGAATGTGCTG
This sequence comes from Lithobates pipiens, assembly GCF_037356315.1. Lineage (NCBI taxonomy): Eukaryota > Metazoa > Chordata > Amphibia > Anura > Ranidae > Lithobates > Lithobates pipiens. The sequence continues at coordinate 19,266,840 of NW_027507685.1, read as the reverse complement.
GAGCTGGAGAGAGTCCAAGGAAGGGCAACGAAATTCATAAGGGGATTGGAGGACCTCAATTACGAGGAGCGACTACAAGCACTGCTTGAGAGGGGACATGATGGCGATTTACAAATACCTCAATGGTGATCCCAGCATAGGAAAAAAGCTATTCCATCTCAGGGAGTGTAAGAGGACATGTGGACACCAATGGATTGGAGGAGAAGCAGTTTAACTTTAAGCTGTGCAGGGGGGTTTTCACTGTCATGGTGGTAAGGATGTGTCTTTTAAAAGACTCTTGGACATGCATCTTAAAGAACACAACATACAGGCATATGGGAAATAATTATTGACATTGACACACATACACCTACACAGCTTGTACTGGATCGACTATTGTCTTTATTCAACCTTATCTACTATGTAACTATGTTACTATATAACTATATGTAATTAGAAAGCAATCCTGCCCCTTGTCAGTTAAAATTTATATCAGCTGGTTCAGTCTCACCTGAAAGCCTATACAAATATTTCTCATTACCAAGGTGTCTCTTGATGGGTAAAATCAAAGAGCTCTCTCAAGACCTTCGCAACATACTGATGGCATTGGTTACAGAAGGATTTTTAAACTTCTGAATGTTCCAGTGAGCACTTTTGGGGTCATAATCCAAAAGAACACAATGTCACTATAAACCAGCCAGGACCAGGTGCTCCTCGCAGAGATTAAGAACAGCCCACAATTTCTTTTTTAATTCTTTTATTTAAAAAGCCTTAAAAGTAATACAAAAAACAAACTTCACACAAGAAAGACATCAAATTTTTCCACACAATAATCACAAACCCAAAACATATTCTCCCACCCAAAATAATAGAAGAAAGGAACTTTCATTCAAAACCTTTTCCTCCACCTTAACACGTAACTTTGCTTTCCTCCATCGCTGTCACTACCCCCATTACAAAAAAAGAAAACAAATTAATGACACACAGAAAACATTACTTAACTCACATAACAAAACTCACCCCTACCATCGGGAATAAAAACATACAACATTATTTGCCACCTCCCATGCCAACCATCATTACATAAAAGCCATACCCAAAATTCAAATACACAAATTCCCACCACCCCCCCTCACAACTATTTACATATTCCACTCCCATTGACACCCACCACCAACATTATACATATAACATTACCTGCTAAACTCCCTCCACCCTTTCAGTTTCCAAATCTTCTGTGCTTCTTCAAAGCCACAACTTTTACAGTCACAATATGCATACAAATATAGCCTTCCATGGAAATGCATTTCTTTACACTTAATACTTCATTTCTGAAAATGAAAATATTATGCACATCCCACAATCTTTCCTTCACTCAGATCACCAACATCACAAAAAACCTTTCTTGATCCTTCCCCAGCTTACACAATCCAAACATCATCATTTCAAGAATCACCCTTTCCATCCCAGTCAAACCTTTCACCATTTTCATTAAATTCTTCCATACCCTCTTTGCAAACCCACAATCCCAAAATAAATGTTCCACATTCTCCACTCTCTTACACCCCTCCCTCACACACTCCTCCCTATCAACCAGCTCTCTCCTCCTCTATAGCTCTCTTGTCAGCAAACATCTATGCACAGCTGTCTATGCAACATCCTTTTGTCTATTTACAAGATCCATATCACATAGATTCTTCCATACTCTCTTAATCTATACCTCACTCAATCCACCTATTGCCACATACACACGATTGAATTGTCCGGCGGACTTGGTCCGGCAAACAATCCGGCAAACAATCCACCGGACTTTATAATGAACGGACTTGGCCACACACGGACACTCCGAAAGTCCGGCGATTTTTAACGTGATGACGTACAGCACGTACAACAGGACTAGAAAAAGGAAGTTCAATAGCCAGTAGCCAATAGCTTCCTTTTCGTACTTGCTTCTGAGCATGCGTCATTCTTAGTCCGCCGGACTAGCACACTGACGAACGGATTGTCCGCTGAAAGCCAAGTACGGCGGACAAATTTTGCGTCAAAACTACTTTCTAAGTCCGCTGGAGTTTACGATGAAAAAGTCCGCTGGAGTCCACACACGATCAAATTGTCCAGCGTACTGTGGTCTGGCGGACTAAGTCCACTGGACAATTCGATCGTGTGTACGTGGCATAACACTTCCAAACTTTGTTTTCCCTCTTACGGCCTCATTTCCTACTCTCCTACTCATTTCCTACTCTCACACCAAACCTCTCTTGTAACCACATGCAACTCATATCTCCTCATACACCTTTAAATATTCACAAAACTTCCTCAAATCAATCTCGCACAACTTATATTTTCTTAACACACTGCCACTAGCATACTTTAGCATACATCCAGCCAAATTCTCCTTTTTACTAATCCGCACACATACTTCACCACCAAAAACTGCTCAGTATTTACCACACTTTTTCCTCCATTCGTTCTTTGTTTCATTACTTTCTCTCCTCAATTTCTCCATCCACGTCGCCCATAAAAATGTGAAGCACTCTTTTATTATCCTCTTTAATACTCTATCAGGAGTGGGAAATACATATATTAAGTACAGTAGAATTGGCACAATATATTTAATGATCAATGCCTTCCCCTCCAAAGTTAGAGACCTTAATGACCAAAAATGTATCTTTCTCTCTCCCATACAGTTCATTATTAAACCAGACACCCAAAATTTTAATTCCTAACTTGCACACCTTCCAGCCACATTCATCCACATCATTTCACTCACCAAAAAACTTGCATTCACTATTTTCCATATTTATCCCAAACCCACTCACAGAACAAAAAATATCAATCAACAACTTCACTCCTCTCCGTCCAGAAATAATTTTACATAACGCAATCACATCATCCACATAGCAAATCACACTCAAACTCCTCCCCCCACTCCCAGGCACTTCCACCTCCCTCACAAATTGATCGTTCACCAACATTCGCAACTAAGCTTCAATTATACAGTATATATAAACAGAACAGGGAACAGAGGACATCCCCATCTCACACCTGCACCTATAAGTACTTCTTCTGTTAACCACTCATTCACCTGTAGTTTACTAATCATCCCACTATACAAACATTTAATCCACCCCAACAATACAATTTTTCTCAGCACCTTGAACATAAACTTATGTGAAACCCGCTTTTCTCAAAATCTACCCCCAGCACTGCAATCGCTCTGATTCCTTTCTTTACAATGCCACAACACATCTCTCAGACATATAAGCCCTTGTACACACGGTCGGACATTCCGATGGAAAATGTCCGATCGGACCGTGTTGTCGGATAATCCGACCATGTGTGGGCTCCATTGGACTGTTTCCGCCGGGAATATCCGACCGACAAAGTTTTAGAGCTGGGCTATAAAATTTTCCGACAACATGATCCGATCGGACTTTGTCCAATCGTTTGTAGAGAATTCCGATCGGACAAAGTGCCACGCATGCTCAGGTCAAATTCCTAGACCAAAGCTATTGGCTACTAGCCTGAACGTAGTCCCGTTGTAACTAAATTACGGACTCATCACGTTACGAACGATCAGATTTTCCGACAACTTTGTCCGACCGTGTGTATGCAACACCAGTTTCGGACAAAATCCGTCGAATTTTGTCGTCGGAATGTCCGACCGTGTGTACAAGGGCTAAAACTTTCTGCAATAGATCTCCCAGGCACAGCACACATTTGCTCTCCCCCCACTAATTTCCTAATCATCTCCCGCAACCTATCAGCAATCATTTTTGCAATAATCTACATTCAATAATGAAATACGCCTCTTGTTTTTAAAATCCACCTTACATCCCTTCTTATATGGCAACGCATAGACTCAGGCAACCTATTTCCTTCCAAAACTTCTAAACATACTTGATGCATCCAATCACCCAACAAGACCCAAAATGTACAATAACATTCCACTGCCCATCACTGCCAAGCATCTTACCTGTCTTCATATTTTTCAAACATGCTTCTGTTTCTCTTTTCTCCACATCACCACACAACATATTCAATTCTCAACATGCTCAAAAACTTCATCCTTCATACTCCTGCCCGTCTTTCTCAGAAATCAACATATAATTGTGAAAAAACTCCCAGACTGCCTCTCTCACTGTTTCATTACCATATACCTCTTCTCCATCCTCATTTAGAACATTCTCCATTTTCCCAACATACACTTTTTAAAGACAAACTTTGCACACTTTGCAATATTATATTTTTACCTCTTTGTTCCATACATTTATTAAATTGTTCCTCCAATTCACACTTTATATCCTCTCCCTATCTACTTAACTCATTTAAAAATTTAAAATGCTTCTTCATCCACGCCATCCATCATAATCCTCTCTCTCTTGTCTCACATCCTTTCTTAACATAAAAACACTTTGTTCTAACCAACTCCCATCACTCAACGAAAATTTCAAAATCATTCATTCTTTTCATAAGTTTGTTAAACAAGCACACATATTCGCACCTTATTCCCATATCCTCCAACAAACTTACATTTAATTTCCATACCCCCTTCCATACACATCTTCCCCTTTCATGCTGCTTACAACACAGTTGATTCGACGAAAGGCTCCTTCCGTACCACAAAAGATTCCACATTGCAACACCTAGATAAAAAACAAAATTCTTTTTGTGTGTTTACATCCCCCTTTTCACTAAAAAATGTAAACTCACCTTCCTTCCCAGCATCTCCAGATTAAAAGTGTCAACAATATCCTCCGATTCTTTCCTATATCCATCCACAACATCCCACCATCAAACCTATCCCCAGTCCTAAAGACATATTTAAATCACTCAATGTTACCATAGGTTCCATCCCTACCAGAAGAAACTTTAATTTATCAAACAAAACCACTCTTTCGGGTCTATCAGTGCTAGCATACACCCCGCTGACAATGCCCTCCTCACCAACAGTTGCAACACCTGAGTCCATCCTTGGCATGCAATACACCTCTGGGCACTGTCTGGCCAAATGTCTCTCACTTCCACCGATTTGATATCTTTGAAGAGCCGGGCAATCCGTCATCATATGCCTAGTTTTGTAGCAATTTCAGCAAACCTATGCTGCAGCTGTCCTTTGTGTGGCCAAAAGCAAAGCAAATCCAACAGAACTGAAGCTTACCGGGGTACCACAAGTAACGGTGGTTACTCCCAAAATGCCTGCAAGGGGTGCCGGACTCACCCTACAAGATACACATCATCCCAAAACTGCTTATGGCCATTGAACCTACTGAAAATTCTTGTGTTGTGAGCTTTGTTCATACCAGCACAAAATCACTGTACTGAAGGGGGTACGCTTGATCCACCTCATTCTTTAGGAAGGGGTTATACATGGGATGGTCACTGGCACCGTTGCTTAGACTCACCATGCAAGAATGTTATACCCTTTAATAGTGAATCATCTGCCTTCTCTGCCTTCCTCGCCAAACATGTATGCAGGTCACCTTTTTTCCAAAAGGTAACATCATACCAGCCAGTACTAGGAAAACACTGCACGCAAAAAAATTCTCTCCCATGGCATGCCGAGTAACTCCTCAATCACCTTCCTCTATACCACAAAAAGCCCACTGGTCTCTCATCTAGGCTTGGGAACAACCAGCTTCACAGTGTTCAGATCTTCTGGTGCTTTTGCTGCCATTCCTCTGTATAACTCACCCACAACAAGCCACAAGGGCAGGTTGTAGAAAGTGATTGCTGCCGTACACTCTCAGTAGGATGTCCCTCCCAATAGCCTCAAGGGGTGCTCCCAAGGAAACACCCCAAGGCCAAGAGGGACTTGGGTCATTACCTCAGGCCCAGACCAGGTACAAGTACACTGATCTGAGCCAAAAGATCTTGATGAAATCACGTAATTCGTGACAATACGCGTGTGGAGGAGCCAGGTGACATCAGAGCCTCCTGAGCCTTGCTGTCTGCCCCTATTCACACACAAAGAGGTACTCAGCCCTGCCCTCTGCTCCTTTCTCACTGGCTGTGATTGACAGCAGCAGAATCCAATGGCTCCCACTGCTGTCTCTGAGTCAATGATTGTCAGGGCTGGCTTAGCCCTTCCTTCTCTGGGCTGGCTGCTCAACTGTCAGCTAATTGCCAGATCCCATCTCTCTCCACAGTTACCAGCTGTTGCTTATCCAGCTCGTCTGACCTGCCTACTTAAAGCTGTCCAGCTCACTTCATATCTGCCTTCGCCTTGGTCACATCACAAGAAACCCTCTCCTGCTGTTCTGTTCAAAGACTGGATTGCTGACATCCCTTCTGGCTCCTTATCCTGCTTGCTGTTGCTCTACTTGGATCCCTGACTTCTGGTCTGGCTGATTACCCGATCTGGTTATTGAACTCTGGACTGGCCGACTACTCGATCCAGTTACTGGACTCTGGCTATGCTTTGACTACGCTTTCTCTATTTACCTTTTTATTTTTATTTAATAAACAAGTGTGATTTAATTGTACTTCCGTCTTGGTCTGATTCATGGTTTCTGACAATGATGAGGAAGAGAGCAGAGAGAGTCTCTGCTTTCGTGCACATACCTGGATCAAGATGAGGGGGTTGGGTGGGAGCTGCAAGCGGAAGGTTTCTACCTTAAAGTATAGAATGCATTCAGGTAAAAAACATTCTGACTTTAGAACCACTCTAAGTTACTAGAAAGTCAGGAAATATGCCCAATACCCATTAATATACTTATGGCTCCAGCTACCTCATTTTGTAGTTCAAAAAGAGTTGATAAAGGAAGGATTATGGGAAAAACTGCAGATAAGGCCAGTGGAAGATCCTGAAGAAGTTATTTCGTTTTCGTATAAATCAATAATAAACAATGAAGGAACTGGTAATGGTTCTTGACACTTTCAGTGGCAGTTCTTATTGGCAAAGTGGTACAAATATTATTTCCATTTTTGCCCTGCAAACCAGTTCTTCTCTGTAGGAGTCATCTGCATTCTTGTCCAGTACGCCAGTTCTCTTCTATAGGGGTGATCTGCATTCTTGCCCTGCACACTAGCTATTTTCTGTAGTGGACATCTGCATCCTTGCCCTGCACATCAGCTTTCCCTAAGTCTGTAAGAGTCATCTGCATTCTGACCCTGTATACCAGCTCTCTTCTGTAGGAGAAATTTAAATTTTTGCACTGTACATCAGCTCTCCTATGTATGGCTAATTTGCATTCATGCCGTGCACTCCAGCTCCTCCCTAAAGGGTCATTGTACACCAGCTCTCCTCTATTGGGGTCGACTGCATCCTTGCTTTGTATATCAGCCAGTTTTTCTATGCATTACCTGGTCACAGGCGAAGTGTGTGATGAAGCAGGAACAACTGTGTTGAAGTTGAAAAAAAGCTACCTGGCCCATACTTATAGCCACTATGTTAAAATTTGCCATTGAACTGTCCTCCTGATATATTACTATGTCATCTATAAATTTATACATGATCACACAGTCATATTATGCTATCAATGGATTCATTTACTGGCTGATTTATAGACTTTATATCACCTGATTTTCTTTGAAAAGCCTCCCCTATGCCTATGTGTATGATATTTTAAAGTGCTGCTGTTATTCTTATTTACATATTTGTAGTTGCAGACCTTTCTCATTTATTTAGGATTGAAAAAGGCCAGTTGATCTTATCTTCAAAAGCACATATAAATATTCAAATAATCTACTTGTTTCAGAAACAAAAGTCCTCATTTTAGGGAATATAATATATGTTTTAAACTGCTTTAATGCCTTAATAAAGAGGCAATGTAATGTTGGCCATACAAAGTTATTTTTTTTGTCTTTGGGCTAAATAAAAAAAAAAATCGAATAGATTTTTTCATCCACTCTATACAGTGCTGATGGACAAATGTCCCACTCCGGCTACTGTATAATGACAGGAGGCACCAGCGGCTGTCAGAATACCCAGACAGTGGCTGAATCTATCAGATGCAGCCACTGTTCAGCGAACTGATTTCTGTCTGGCTCATTTCATTTATCAGTTGATGAATGTCAGGCAAGGGGGGCCAACCGAGCCACCAGGAACCTGAAGGAATACAAATAGTGTGTGGCCAGCCTAATACTGATCTTAAAAAAATATTCTGACTTTTTCATGACTCTTACAATGAAATGGTTAACTGAGAGCAGTTATAAAGGTCACTAAGCATTGGAGGCTCTGCATGCTGCTTCAGAAACCTTGGATCACTGAGCTATGAGTAAACAAAGGATTAATCTCTGATCATCTCAATCTACATATGTATTCTGAGTCAGTGACTCATAAAGTATTAAAGTCAGTGGGTCAAAACTACAGTCAGTCAACTAGCATTTTCAGATGAAGCCATGCAATGGTAGCTCATATATTTCTCTGATGACATATTTCACTGATAATTTACTTTGAAATTCTATAAAATATATTCCATCATAAATATACCTGAATACATTTAGGGGAGCATATATTTAGTATATGGATGTACATTATAAAGATGGAACTAGTACCTTTATACACATGGGTACAATTCATCCTCATGACCATGACACGTTTTCTATATGCTGGAGTTCAAGGGTTGTATCTAATCCTAATGGCTCAATACAGTCCTGTATGTGTATGTGCACAGAAAAACATTTGCTGAATCTATATAAAATAGAGCTTCCATTGTTTTCCAGGCACTGATTCCATGTCACCAGTTTTCTGAGACTCACCAATTAAAGTGGAGGGCCACTCAAAAAAAAAAAAATGCTTAAAAATGTTCCTTAAAAATTGGAGGGAAAATTATTATTATTTTTTTTAACTTACCAGAAATGCCTGTTGCTAGGCAGATCGTTCTAATCTGCCTCTTCCTATTTTGCGGTGATCTTCAGTCTTCTCTTCCTCAAGTCGTCTTCTAGTGAATGGGGTGCGGTGTGTTCTGGGAACTGTGTTTCATAGATTTCAAACAACTGATAATGTGTCCAAAAGTTGATTTTTGATGCTAAAAGAATTCTCCAAGAGCTGCAAAATGTAACTGAAGGATCTGCATGGTACAACAATGTAAAAGTGTACAATCAGAAAAAGGTTGTACCCATGTAATTTGCATGGGAATGGTGCCAGGAAATAGCATTTGCTTTCAAATAGAGATTTACAGCAGGACTATATTTTGCCATTGAACATATAGCTGAAGACTTCTGGGCCAATGTGTGTTGTTTGGCCATGGTAACAGTAGACATTTTTGGCACAAACTGAAGATGGTAATGCAGGAGAAATATCCGATACTAACTGTGAAGCATGATAGTGAAAATCTTATGGCTTTTGGTTGCTTTGCTGCTTCAAGGCCTGAACAGCTTGCGGTCATAAATTCCACTTTGAATTTTGCATCATATCTATGTTTGCTTAATGAGAATGTATGACCATCTGTCAGAAAGTTGAAGTTAAACAGAAAAAGGATCTGTAAATGAAAATTATCTGAATCACGCTAGAATTTCCAAAAAGGAATTGCTCAAAAAGAAGAAATATGGGAGTAATAGACTGGCCAAGTCAATGTATTGATTTGAATCCCTTTAAAATGTTATGGGGAGATTTGAAAGGGTTGTTCTTGCAAGAAAAACCCCCCAATGTTGTGCAACTGAAAAAAGTTGCACAGAGAAGTGGTTAAAATGTTCACAATTTCTAAATCAAAAACTAGTAGACAGATGTGCAAAAGCACTTACAATAAGACCCCTTTCACACCGAGGGCGTTTTGCAGGCACTATAGCGTTAGAAATGAATGGAGCGTTGTGCTGGCAGGACGTCAGGAAAAGTCCTGCCAGCAGCTTCTTTGGAGCGGTGAAGGTGTGTTTACCGCTCCTCCACCGCTGCTCCCCATTGAAATCAATGGGGCGGCGCTGCATTACCGTCGCTATTGCGGCGTATTGCAGCCGGTTTTAACCCTTTCTCGGCCGCTAGCTGGGGGGGGAAAGCACCCCGCTAGCGGGCGACGGCAAATCCAACGGTAGAACGCCGCTAAAAATGGCGGTGTTTTACCGCCGACGCTATGGTCGCGGCAGTGGGAAAGGGGTCTAAGTAATTCTGCTAATGAGGCAATATCAACTTCTAAAACCAAGGGTATAATTACTTTTTTCTATTGTACCCTATTAAATCAATAGTTTTTTGTTGAATAAATGATTGCAAAGGCTCATCTTTTATGTTTTATAGTACATCACCGTATTAATAGTTACTGTTTAAATTTATCATCTAATATTTGCTTATTTAAATGTAGAGAATGCCCAGCTTGCATGGAGCTTCTGTTTTCAACATCAAAGTGAAAATACACAAATGATAATCTTTCACACTAACTTATAGGACAGTTAATACAAACATTATTGGCATCACTGTCGTCTGTTCCCCAAGTTGAAAAAAAAAACACAGTCCAGATGACAGCTGCACTAAAAGGCAAACCTGTGGTGAAGTGTACAACCAGCCTGTCAAGTTTTTCCTGAATGATTAGTGCCGGGAATCAACTCTGTGTTAATGGGAGAATCGAGCCATTTTCTTTCCTTCCGCCTGTGATGGAAGGAAAGAAAATTGCATAATCTATGGCTGGCCTTAATGTAGGAGGGGGCTGTGTAGCTCTAACAAGAATTGCCATTGTTGGAACCCCTGAGCTAGACAAAGTAATCAGTATTTGATTTAAAGGAATTGTAAAGTTAGAAGGTTTTTTGATCTTAATACATTCTATGCATTAAGATAAAAAGCCTTCTGTGTACAGCAACCCCCCTAGGCCCCCTTAATACTTAGCTGATCTCCATCTCTGTCCAGCGATGTCCACGAGTGTCTCGGCCATCCAAGACTCTCCCTCCTGATTGTGTGAAGCATAGCTGCGGCGCTAATTGGCTCCCGCTGCTGTCAAAGTCGGCTAGCCAATCAGGAGAGAGAGGGAGCCAGGCAGCGGCTCCATGTCTGAATGGACACAGGAAACTGGGACTCGGTTTGGATGCCCCCATAGCAAGCTGCTTGCTGTGGGGGCGCTCAACAGGAGGGACGGGCCAAGAGCACCGAAGAGGCACCCGAGAAGAGGAGGATTGGGGCTGCTCTGTGCAAATCCACTGCTCAGAGCAGATAAATATAACATGTTTGTTATTTTTATAGAAAAAAAAATGAGACTTTACAATCACGTTAATTGCACAACCACCACTCATATCTGAAGTATCAGTTTAGGGAGTACCAACTCTTTAATGGAAAACATACTGTAAAATATAAAAAATAATGGCAGTAATTTATCTTGTTTCTGTTCATACCCTAACCAATATTAACGCTTCTCTTTATTGATTAATTTATATTATCAAACAGTGTATTTTTACATTTATGTAATGATCATTAATCATTAAGCTTGCTTAAGAGCAAAGACAGAGAACAAGAGTGCTGTAAAAAAAATTTTGATTGAAAGTCTCATGGTTATAAACATATCGTTTCCTAATCCTCCCGTAAATGTTTCACAGTAGCCACACTGTCATCATTAGTTAGGATTTAAGCAGCTTAGTTCAAATAACGAGACCTAGATTTTTTGTTTGTTTTTTCATTTTTTTCCAATCTCTGAAGATTTTATTTTGTCACACAATTAGCCAATGGGAGTTTGAGAAATATTGAATTATTATTTCATACCTGCAAAAGATCCGTATTTGCAACATTGAACAAAAAAACCTTGTTTTATGAATTATCTGCTGAATTTTTAGGTACACCAGTAATCTAGTAGCAAGCATATGACTGTGAAGAAGGATGATTTGGGAGATAGGATTTAGTTGTTAACAAATACTTGTAGTGCCCCCTGACCCCTGGTTTTAGGGAGGGCTGACATTTCACCTCAGGGTGCTGCTTCTTAGGCATGGAGGGTGTGGACGGTTGCAGAAAAGATGGGTGCCAGTCACTTTTAAAATGAACAAGGTGAGTTGATGGCTCACAACAACATAAAATTCAGGGAGAGAGGGTTAGGGCACAGGGCACCCTTAGGACAGCAAGAGATTTAGCAGACTACAAAAATCAGCCAGGTAGACAGCAATACAGTACAAGAGCCTTAGGCTTGCACCCAACGTTCCAACCACTGTCTCCAATAGCAACCAAAAACTCAAAGTACCATGCAGGGTTTTCTTGGATGAGTCCTTCTTCATGCTTTCCCAGCCTCTCCACAGTCTCCCGCTTGTGGAAGAGTAACCTTCGGTACTCCATCTCAGAACTCCATCTTTTTCCTCATGTCCCCGGGCAACAACCAGACTCCCTCTGGGCGAGCCTCCCTCGTGCCTCAAGGCAATGAACAGCCTCTCACCAACCAAGTCTCAAGGACATGGCCAAGATTTAGACTCCAGGACTCATCCAATGCAGCTGTTTCTCCCACATCCACTTCAAACCAAGGTCTGAGTGAGAGGACCCAGATCACCTGACTTCCTCAAAATAGTTACTCTCTTCCAGCATGCTCAGTGGCCGTGAAACTCCTAGTGATTGGCTGAGAGAAATATACATATTCGTAACTTAGCTTCACTGCAGCTTATCATACTAATAACACAGGCAACAGTGACACCTGTTGACAGAAGGGAGGAAGGAACCACAGCTAAACTATGCTCAGGAGAAAACCCAAATGATCACAAAGACTACAAATCAGACAGGTTAGTTACCACCTGGCACACCTAAATTTACTAGTAGCTAGACATGTGCAATTAGTTTTGTTCCAAATTAGTTTTTTAATAAATGTTGACAAATTAGTCAATTCAGAAATATCCGAATTCATGAGAACCCGTTTAACGAATTCTTCCGAAAATTCAGAAATTTGAAAATTCAGAAATGTAAAATCCGAAAATCTGAATAATTCATAACTTCAGATAAATTCATTATGTTCACTAACAACCAAATTTGAAATTAAATTCCAATATCTATAATGTAATAGTTATTATTTCAAATTTTTGGATTTTCTTTCTTATTTTTGAATTTCCACATTTTCGGATTTTCGAATTCCAAATTTTCGAATCTTCGAATTTCTCAATTTCTGGATTCCGAATTTTCTAATTTACGAATTTACGAAAAAAGCAAAAAACAAATGAAACAAAGACAAATTTTTTGGCAGTGCACAAGTCTACTAGTAGCCCCTGTTTAAGACAAGGAGGCTACACTTTGTTTTGGAAAAAGAGTGCATTGTTTAGTCTTTTTACACTTTATTGTATGATTTATTAGCTTACTCTCATTCAAGAAATGTGCATGATTGTGTTTGTAGTCTCTATTGATAATAAGAAAATGCAATGATAAGAACTAGTGCAATAAATAATGTAAAAGTAAAAATCGTTATAAACCAAGCGATAACATTTTGATAACAAGTTGTTTGTTTTTACATATTCTGTGTCCAGCAGCATTTTGTAATTGTGGACTCATGCATCAAAGTGTTATAGAAAGAAAATAATAAGGGTAAAGACTTTGGAAAGAACATGTTTAACGAATGTGAAATAAAAGAGCCGTATGACATCAACTAATGCTGTTGTGCTGCTTGAAAAATATTTTTTTTCTGAAACCATGACAAATGAATATATATATTCATAATACACATTTGTGATTTCTAAAAGCCCTTCCAATCAAATGAGAAAAATGTCCAGGTATATGAAACCATAACCCCAGTGTTGCACAGAAAATCATCCTGCTCCACCCAACACATTGAATCATGATGCAACGTGTTGGGTGAAGCTGGGCGACATCAATACGTAAATCAGAAGTTTATAATTTATGTATAGGTAAAGCGGTGTTCCAGCTGAATTTTTTTTTTAAAAGTCAGCAGCTACAAACCCTGTGGCTGCTGACTTTTAATAAGCACACTTACCTGCCCAGTGTTCCCCCGATGTCGGCTGCCAGAGGCCGATATTTCCATCGTATCGGGTCCCGGTCACCATTTGAACTAAGGGAAATAGGCAGTGGAGACTTGCGACTTCACTGCCCGTTTCCTACTGCGCATGCACTTTGTGAATGGCAGGCTGTGTTCTGGGACACACACAGGTCCCAGAAGACAGCGCACCCCATTCCCCAGAAGACAACGCGAGGAGGAGAAGAATGAAGACTACCGCGGAATAGGAAGATGCAGATTAGGACGATCTGCCTAGCAACAGCCATTTTTTTTTTTTTTTAATACTTTTTATTTCATATATCTGCATTTACAAACATTAACAATATCACATTTCATCATTATCAAATCCTTTTTTTCTTTCATATTAATAAATGCACACCAATAAAACAAGAATAAATCACTATACATTTAATTTCACCCTGAAAAATCCCACCAAAAACTAACAACATTTTTTTTTTAAAGACGATGGAGACTGGAGGGAATAAAAGGAAAGAAAATAAGCAAAAACTTTCTCCCCCCACTCCTCCCCTCAAGGAACAAGAGTTAAGATACCCAGTTACCCTGGCTGCAACATCCACTTCCTCCACTTTTCCTAGGTTACATAAATCAAGAAATCCTGTCTATGCCCCTCTTATACAGTGGGGATTGAAATTTTGGGCACCCCAGGTAAAAATGTGTATTAATGTGCATAACGAAGCCAAGGAAAGATGGAAAAATCTCCAAATGGCATCAAATTACAAATTAGACATTCTTATAATATGTCAAAAAAAGTTAGATTTTATTTCCATCATTTACACTTTCAAAATTACAGAAAACAAAAAAATGGCGTCTGCAAAAGTTTGGGCACCCTGCAGAATTTATAGCATGCACTGCCCCCTTTGCAAAGCTGAGACCTGTCAGTGTCATGGATTGTTCTCAATCATCGTCTGGGAAGACCAGGTGATGTCAATCTCAAAGGTTTTAAATGGCCAGACTCATCTGACCTTGCCCCAACAATCAGCACCATGGGTTCTTCTAAGCAGTTGTCTAGAAAACTGAAACTAAAAATAGTTGACGCTCACAAAGCTGGAGAAGGCTATAAGAAGGTAGCAAAGTGTTTTCAGATGTCAATATCCTCTGTCGGAATGTAATTAAGGAATGGCAGTCATCAGGAACAGTGGAAGTTAAAGCAAGATCTGGAAGACCAAGAAAAATATCAGACAGAACAGCTCGCAGGATTGTGAGAAAGCAATTCAAAATCCACGATCCCTCCAGAAATATCTGGCAGACACTGGAGTTGTGGTACACTATTCCACTATAAAGAGATACTTGTACAAATATGGTCTTCATGGAAGAGTCATCAGAAGAAAACCTCTTCTACGTCCTCACCACAAAAATCAGCGTTTGAACTTTGCAAATGAACATATAGACAAACCTGAGGCATTTTGGAAACAAGTTCTGTGGACCGATGAGGTTAAAATAGAACTTTTTGGCCGGAATGAGCAAAGGTACGTTTGCAGAAGAAAGGGCACAGAATTTAATGAAAAGAACCTCTGTCCAACTGTTAAGCATGGGGGTGGATCAATCATGCTTTGGGGTTGTATTTCAGCCAGTGGCACAGGGAACATTTCACGAGTAGAAGGAAAAATGGATTCAATAAAATTTCAGCAAATTTTGGATGGTAACTTGATGCCATCTGTGAAAAAGCTGAAGTTAAAGACAGGATGGCTTCTACAAATGGATAATGATCCTAAACACACCTCAAAATCCACATGGGATTACATCAAGAGGCGTAAACTGAAGGTTTTGCCATGGCCTTCACAATCTCCTGACCTTAACATTATTGAAAATCTATGGATAGACCTTAAAAGAGCAGTGCGTGACAGACAGCCCAGAAATCTCAAAGAACTGGAACACTTTTGTAAGGAAGAATGGGCAAAGATACCTCAAACAAGAATTGAAAGACTCTTGGCTGGCTACAAAAAGCGTTTACAAGCTGTGATACTTGCCAAAGGGGGCAGTACAATATATTAACTCTGCAGGATGCCCAAACTTTTGCAGACGCCATTTTTTTGTTTTCTTTTTTGTACTTTTTTGGCTTGTTAGTGTCTCAAGAAATGAGATAGGCCATCAGGTGTGATCAATTTTTAATGGTTGCCACCATAGCTTGTAGACCATATAACTTTCACAGAGACCAAATAATATATACTTACAGTAGGTGCCGCCGATATTGTGTTTCCAGCGTGAAGGGGTCGCTCTGGAAATCACCACTGCGAGCTGTGCTTCTCACGCTCGCTGCCCCCACGAGATGTCGCACATCCATAAGAATGTATCGGGGCAGCGAGCGGAGGAGCGACATAGCTCTGCGCTGGCTCCCGCGACGGGACTCGTGGGTGTCAATCTCGCCGCTAACAGTCGCTAAATGCCTGGTCATTAAGGGGGGTAAAACCTTCCGGGGCTGATGTGGTTGGATACCGATCATATGAAGCCATTTATTATCACATAGTTGTTAGGCTCCTTTTTAAATCATAATGATAACAAAAATCACCCAAATGGCCCTGATCAATAGATTACATACCCTAGAATGTTTGGCCTTGGTACAGACACACAAAGTGACACACACAAGTTAAAATGGCAATTAAAGTTTAATTTCCCACATCTGTGGCTTTTTAAATTGCAATTAGTGTCTGCGTATAAATTGTCAATGAGAGGAGGAAAGGAGCATGCGCAGCAGCACCTAAGATGGACGCTTAGTCCGGGAGCTCCGTCCTGCCCCAGCAGTTCAGGCCTCCATAACGGCGCTCGCACCAGCAACTTTCGCCCGGATTGACCCCCCTCAAGCATCGTAAACCCGAGGACTCCTCTGATGTACTCGGGGGCTGCGAGGAGGAACCTGAAGCCAGCATTCAAGACTGGGACAGCTAAAATGGCGGCCGTACCTCACAACACTGACGTGGCCTACCTAGCCAGCGCGCAGCCAGTGGCCTCTCCTTATCTGCCGCAGCAAGGACATACTGCAGGTATCCTCCCGCTTAACCCAGTTTTTCTGGCATCCACCGAATCCCTTCTTGAGCAATCCCTGTCGGACCTGGATTTCCCCCATGGAAGCCGGCCCATCCCAGCCCCAACATCTACTACAGCCTGGCGATTCGGGGCTAATGCAGCCTGTTAATGTGGCTGACCTTTTCGCCAAGTTTGCTGACCTTTTGGATAGAGGACTGCAAAATACAGCCAACAGGATTACCAGTGACATTAAAGCTGACCTCCAGAACATAGGGAGCCGCATAGAAATCATAGAAACCAATCTGGAAGCCACCATTACCAGAACAAACCAAAACACTGCTTGCATACAAGTATTGCAGGAGCAACTGGAGTCTGCCAATGCTAAAATCGACGACCTCGAGAACAGGAATAGGAGATATCATTTCAAAGTCAGGGGACTACCAGAGTCTTACAAAGACATCCCTAAAACCATAAGAGCTTTCATCAAAGACCTGCTCCCCGACACACCTCAGCATAGACTAGAGCTTGATCGGGCTCACAGAGCTCTCAGGCCCACTAGCAAAGACGGCCTCCCCCCGTGATATTGTGCTGAAACCACACTTCTGCTCTGTGAAGAAGGACGTGATGAAGAAATCGAGAGCCATGTCCAAAATAATGTTTCAGGGTCATCAACTGCATGTCCCCGTCCACTATACAAAAAAGGTGAGCATTGAAACCGTTTCTTCAAATTCTGATGGATAGAGAAATTAAATATTGGTGGTTCTTCCCGTTTCAACTGAAACTCCTCTTCAAAGGCAAAGCATAAACCTTTGGCTCTCTACAGGAAGGAGAAAAGCTTTTTCTACGGCCAGGCCTCATCACCCAAGACCCAAATGCCCCGCAACAGGGTTCTCAACCAAACTCAGCTTTCTAAAAGGTAAATGCTTTCTGAAAGGTAAATGTAGACATAAATGTACATGGCTACCATTAAACATACAGACAGTAATTATATGAAAATGGTACTGTACTAACCACGTCGCAGAGATTACATCACATATGTATGCCACTATACTTTAAAACCACAGAATAGAGTCTCTTATGAAGACAGCAAGGAGACACGGCCCAATCTATAGAAGATATGGGCGCCGTCAAAAAAATTTGTTTTGCTTCGTTCCATTTCATTCCGTATGAAAAAATATTCATAATTCGTGTACGAAATTCAATTCGGATTCGTACGAAATACGAATTTTCGTTAGATTGATACATTTTCGTTAAAATAACGAAAGTTCGTTATGATGAATTTATCATTATGAAGGGCTTCCACCATCCCTGTGCAGTGCCAACTTCCTGGGTTTTTAACTTTTAGGTTCGTTTTTGTAACAATTACGAATATTCATTATGAATTTGGATCTGAAATTCGGAAATGAAATTTCATATTTCATACGGAATTCGTATGCATAAAAATTTGTATTTCAGACCCACAATAGCGTGGATGACAGTGAACAGTTGTAGACAGAAATGGCTATGTTGTTAGTGTGTGATCAGAGAGCGGAAAAAGATTGCTGGAAAGGTTGCACAGATTGCATAGGTAGGAGAAAACAAGGTCCAAAGAGGAGGCTAGACTGAGATGGTTAGAATTTCCTTTAGATTTACCTTTAACTATGTAATGAAAGGGCCTGCCTGGTTGCATACACATTAAAAGTGTTAAGGTTTGACCTCATAATATATGGTTTTAGTAAATCTAATAGAAAATTGTATAATTTATGCCCAACCTTATTATTACCAGGGATGTTGACATCACCGAGAATGAGTGTGGGAAATTCAGAAGAGAGAAAGTAGAGTAGCCAGGCAGAGAAGTCATCAAGGAAGGTTCATACCAGGCTAATTTTTGTTTGTATTCTGTACACTGGGTTATGTTCAGACCCCTGCATTTTCCACATTATGCATTGTTGACCCTTGTACTCTCTGCATTATTCACTGTTGACTCTTGTACTCTCTCTCTGTTCTGCACTCTCCACATAATGCACTTCTAATCCCTCATGTCTTTGTGTGTGTATGTTAATAAACTGAATTTCAAGTAAATTCTTTTGCCAATCAGACATGTCTGTTGATCAATGTTTCTGCTCCCTTTGATCAGTAGGGGGTATAGAGAGATGCACTGTGTTTGGAAATACAGGTGGTATCTCAGTTTTAATGTGTTATGGTTGCTTGAGCAACTTCCGTGTCTCTCAAGAGTTTGGCGCATTGATCAACTATAAAGATATCACTTTTGACAAAAATTATCCCAAGCACGGTATTTGTCTATGGCTTAAGCAAGTATAATTATAATTATATAAGCAAGTATAATTTCCCAGAAAAGCACGTAGGCAAAACATCTAGCAGTTAAGAAACCTGCACCTTCTTTGTGTCTCCCAAGCTTCCCTATTGAATCAAACATTAGAGAAGACTTGAATACATTTTCAGCTGCCCATAATTCTATTGATTATTGTGACATACAGTTTACATGTGTGCTATCTTCCACTCATGCATTTTTTAAATTATATGCTTAGTTTATTTGTCTACGTATGTGCCATTTTGTTTCTCCCTGGTATTGTATATTGCACTATTTAACTCAGGACCCTGAATTCACTATATCTGGTCATCCACAGTATACAGAACATGGAAATGCAAATATTTCAATAAATATAAGCTGCTAAATAC
This sequence comes from Lithobates pipiens, assembly GCF_037356315.1. NCBI lineage: Eukaryota > Metazoa > Chordata > Amphibia > Anura > Ranidae > Lithobates > Lithobates pipiens. The sequence goes on along the minus strand of NW_027507685.1, from coordinate 19,247,371 downwards.
CTTTTCTCATCACAAGTATATAGCAGTCTTGTGACTTGTATCAGTGTCTGGCTAAGCACTAGATAATGTTTGTAGGAGGAGTTTTCATTCTCCTCTGCCTGTCCTATGAGGCTACATGACCCCTGACCCTTTGTCTGGACAGTGCTGATTGGCCCTGTATTGATCACATGCACCCTCCAAAAAAAAAAATTCTCTAGGAATATACACCAAACTGAGCATGTGCAGAGTGCCTCCTAGGGCTCTGTGCTCTCCGCAGATGGATTGGGGACAGTAAAAGAAGGGGATAATAAGAGAAGACAGGATCAAACAGATGTGGAGGATAAACCCCTGATTTTCTGTGGGTTTAGTAACATTTTAATATCATATACTAACTTTCAATTTTTCTATCCTCCTCAATCCTCAATAGGTTCTTTTAAGGTGGCATAGTGGCCTTAATAACACAAGATGAAGCAGATGTTTTTGTAATGCTTTACTGAACAGCTTTTGCCGATAACACAACTTACTTTAATCATAAAGTCACTGAGATCAGTTGTATCATCTTTATTCCCTCAGGGTGCTGCGCCCACACGGAAAGATACAGGTGGCATGGCATACTGCTATACAATCAGAGAGGCTGAAATCCAGCACTTGGCTCATCCTTAGCTTCCACTTATTTCATCTGAAAATTTAAAACTTTGGAATACAAGAGGAGTGTTTGACACTTATTTATGTTAGGTTGTCTATAGTTCCTGTCTGATTTTATAAACGTGCCTTCACGCATCTAAAAAATCCTCCTCAGTTGATGGACCTAAAAGCTATGTTTATTAATGATCAAATAGAAAATGTGCAACAGATGCATAGCGGGGACCTATTAAGAGATAAACGAAAAGGAAATGATGACAGTGAATATGCCATTGCCATCATTATGGACTATAAATTACAGCAAAAAGGTGTAGAAAACATAATTAAAAGACACTGGTCCATATTAAAAACATGTGAGGAGTGTGCTTCCTGATAAAACATCATTTATTTATAGAAGAACACCAACATTGAAAAACCATCTAGTGAAAAATTAAGTGAATCCCCTCATGAGGAAAACTTTATCATTCTTTGAAGGAAAGGTCTTTTAGCTGCAGTAGAGTAAGGAATCATATGAGAAGAAGGACATTGTTTAAATCCCATGCAACCTTTTTTCAAATAAATACAGCCAAGGGTCAGAATCTGCCTATCAACACATCCCATAAACCCATTGACAAATACCAGCTGTCGACCTATGAAGCCAAAAAGGAACCAAAGGACTTTATTGGTATGTTATTTCTTAAAAAAGGCAAACATGCGTCAGATAAAAACAGATTTTATTAATGTCAATCCAACCCAACATATGTTGATTAAAGCTAAAACCCAAAAGCAACAACGTTTTTTAAAAACGTCTACTTATTATTGCAAAGTTAACCAAAACCCCCATTGTTCATAGCCCCGCATATACAATGCATATACATTGCATTTAGCTCTGGAACAAGCCACAATATCAGTCCACTGGATGTATAGTAGTTGAATATAATGCATAAAATTTAATATAATCCAAACAAATGTTGGCTGTGGAGGGAAAACAATAACGCAATGCCCCTTACAGATGTGCTTCTTCAGAAGGGCATGCAGAGAAATGTATATTTCTTGCATAAAAATACTGTACATGGACTTTGGCCAGAAGGTGCGGGGAGAGGTGGCACACAGCAGGCATCAAATCCGCATCCACAAAGGACCAACAAACACAATCACAGACCCTCCTAAATAATTACCTGGATAGTCCTCCCCCGAGAGCAGCATTGTTGGTCCCTCTCACTCAACTTATGGGACACAGAGGCCAATGAAATTCTGTACAGAGAGCAGAGTGGGCCTGGGCCACTCTCTGTGTGTCACAATCCAGCTCAGGAGCAAGCCCACACATGCGTTCCCATAGCAGGTAGCTTGCTATGGTGGAGCACACAGAAGAGGAAGTGCCAGTGGGGGACCCCAGAAGAGGAGGTTTTGGCTGCTCTGTGCAATACTTATGCACAGAGCAGGTATAACATGTTCATTATTTTAAGAAAAAACAATAGGAGCTTTTAAAACTACTTTAATGATTTTTAACAGTAAGGATTATGGTAGTATGCAATATATAGTTAGAACACTAGATTCTGAGTATACTATGTATCAAAACAGGATATCAAAAACCTATGTACATTTTTTATTTGCAATTGTTTTAAATTTATTAACAGCAGTTACCAACAACGTCACACGATAAAACTGAACATAAAATGTACAGCCACAAATACATAAGTGTTCATTGGGTGAGCAAAATGGTCTCGCCAATAACAAGCGCCAATTAAACAACATGGGATCAGTCAATCGAATGATCATGAAATCATTGCGGACCTGAGGTGCATAAATTGAAGAGAGGAAACTGCTGATTTTATTTGTCATATGAGATTAAAGGAGCTTAGAAAAGAGTGCAGAAAAGCAGGAAAAGAGAAGGGGAAATATATATATTTAAAGTATATGCAGTGGATATAAAAATTCTTCACACCCCTGTTAAAATGTAAGGTTTCTGTGATGTAAAAAAATGAGACAAAGATAAATCATTTCAGATTTTTTTTCCACCTAATGTGACCTATAAACTGTACAACTCAGTTGAACAACAAACTGAAATATTTTAGGTGGAGGGAAGTAAAAATAAAGAAAACAAAATAATATGGTTGCATAAGTGTGCACACACTTATACTAATACTTTGTTGAAGCATCTTTCGATTTTATTACAGCACTCAGTCTTTTTGGGTATGAGTCTATCAGCATGGCACATCTTGACTTGGCAATATTTGCCCACTCTTCTTTGCAAAAACATTCCACATTTGTCAGATTGCGAGGGCATCTCCTGTGCACAGCCCTCTTCAGATCACCCCACAGATTTTCAATAGGATTCAGGTCTGGGCTCTGGCTGGGCCATTACAAAACTTTAATCATCTTCTGGTGACACTTTTTTGTTCAGTATATAATTCCACATGTGTTAATTCATAGTTTTGATGCCTTCAGTGTGAATCTACGATTTTCATAGTCATGAAAATAAAGAAAACTCTTTGAATGAGAAGGTGTGTCCAAACTTTTGGTCTGTACTGTATATATACATGCATAAATTGACATGTCCAGGGTGGAAGGATCGCATACACTTATGAACCAATGGGATTCAGTTCAAAAAGAGACTTTCCCTACTCTGAGTAAACAAACATAATCCATAAAGTCCGTGTTTTAGAATACACCTCTCAGGTGTCAGCACAAGAGCCTCCATTTGGTTCAGCTCCTCAACTTTGTGGAGCCAGAGGCCCATGGATGGAGGTTACAAATCCTTCCATCTACAAGAAATACACGATTTGGCAGCATTGAGAAGGTGGCATATAATAGATCTCTTGAAAATTTTTGTAGGCATGTTTGTAACATGGAGAAGGAAAAAAGCCAGGCCATCTTGTACAGGATAATCAGTAAACTTTTGGACTATTCGACGGACTCCTGCCCAATAATGTAGATTTTAAGGTGAACCGAACTATGTTGGCTCTTGGTTCCATCGTAAAAGCTCTTTTTAAATCGGATCCCCATTTCTCAAAGGAAGGCAGTGAAAAGTTATCTGGTGACAATATTAAGAGGGAATAGAGCTTAGACAGAGCATGGAGCATGCGGTAGGGCACCTCGGTCCATACAGTATTCTTCCAGGGTAGTCAGTTGACATTGAAATTTCCTTGGTGAGAGAAGATAGCAGAAAAAAATGTGGCTTTGTAAAGGCCATCCGAAAATCCAGATCAAAAAATCCCGTTGGGTCCATTAATGTCGGTATAGATGTCCAGGAACCAGCACTCAAGAAGTGGGATGCCTGGAAGAAGCTGATGTTAGGAAGAATCCCAAAAAGACCCTCTTGAAGACCTGGTTAGATGCATGAATTCCCAAAGATTAGGAACAGTGGAGACATTCCCAGAGCTAAAGAAGTGGTAGAAAAGAGTGTAGAACATACAGGTAACATCGGGCCTATTAGAGGGTGTGATTTCAAACAGGAGGACAGAACCATATGACATCATGAAGCCTGTTGAAGCGATATTTGGCTTTGAGCTTGTTCACATCGTGGCCACAATTTACTTTCTGTGTGGCGGCACCAGTCTATCAACCCACCCCAAATGGGTCACCCGGTAGTACTTGTGAAGGTCCGGTACAGCAAGTCCCCCGTATTATTTAGGTAAAGAAAGTAGGTGGTGGATCCTGGGCAATCTGCGTGCCCAAATGAAATCAGCAAAAAGAGCTTGGGCCTGTTTAAAATAAGTGGGAGGGATAGCAATAGGTATGGCCTAAGATAAGGCCTTGGTGGTTCATTAAAATGTGAAGTTTGATTATAAAGTGGCAATAAGCGATTGTGGCATCACAACCTCATCGCCCTTTCGATTTAAGAAAATGAATCTTAAGATTGGATAAGGCTCCATAAATTTTCAAACTCATGGATGAGTAATGATAAGTACTGGCCTTAGTCACTGAGCTCTGATGCCCTTAAGAAGTCCCGTGACCCTAATGCTTAGCGTGGGCTGGTGACACCATCTTGCTGTCCAGGAAGGAGGCAGGCTGACCGCTGAGTTTTTCTTGAGGGGGCATATACCTATGACATACCATTGTGCACCAGAATAGTGTACAAATGTGAGTGTATTTTTATGATTTGTAATAAAAGGGTTTTATTTTGAGGTTTGGTGGAGGCATAGAAAGATGAATGCTTGAGCCACTGCCCTTAAAAGGGAAAATGCTGTTTGGCTTAAACTAGCATGGGTGAAAGGAGGAAGTCATGAGTGTGGAAAGGAGGACATCAATGAATTTACAAGAGTGGAAATTGGGGTGGATCATAGCAAACTATTGGAACACAATTTTGTAACTGCCTTTATTAAAGTGAACTTGTATTTTCACTTGTGTTATAATACATTTTTTTTGAGATGACAACTAAGGATTGATAAGGATGTAATAGATTTGCTTAGGGGTTTAATCCCAGTTTAAAGACAAAAAGCCACTAATAATGTAATATGTCTAGGCTGTTGCATAGCAGTTAACCTATGTCAGTACTAGGAGAAATGTCAGAGAGTATAGTGAATGATGAGCTGTGTCAGAGAAAAAAGTGAATACAGATGCAACTGGTATCCAGCAGATGACCTGTGAAATCCTTGATGTGGGCAGACTGGCATTATGGTAACATGGCATGCATATATGTAAAGCAGGAATGATGAACAAGACTGCAGGATATTTTCACATGCGCCCTTTACAGTCTGTCTTAAACATGATATGGATTATATTTATAGAGCTGTAAAAAAGGTTGCTTTATGTTGAGGTAATTTGCTACATGGTTCATTTAAAATATTTTGTGGATGTGCTTACCATGCGTTAACACAGCGTACATATTGACTTGTGTAGAGGAAAAGAAGCAAGGCATGGCAATAATAAACATTGCTCCACATGTTCCAATTTAATATTAGACCATTGCTTTTCCAAATCAATCAAAAGTACTTCACATCTGAAAGCCATAAGCAAAACAGGAATGCATGTGTACCACACTAACTGTTATTCATTTTTTTTTTTTTTTTTTTAAACACACTTTAACAAAAAGCAATAGCTTCCCTCCTTTGCCAGAAATGCAAGTCTGTGACACGTGGGTTGGTATTTATTTTGAATGACAGCTCCCCCCTTCTTGATCTAAGCCTATATGGTGTTTATCATTAGGGGGTACTTTAACCACTTGCCTACTGGGCACTTAAACCCCCCTCCTGCCCAGACCAATTTTCAGCTTTCGGTGCTCACACACTTTGAATGACAACTACTCAGTCATGTAACACTGTACCCAAATAAATTGTTTGTCCTTTTTTCATACAAATAGAGCTTTCATTTGGTGGTATTTGATCACCTCTGGGTTTTTTATTTTTTGCGCTATAAATGAAAAAAGACTGAAAATTTTGAAATAAAACAAATTTTTCTTTGTTTCTGTGATAACATTTTGCAAATTATTAATTTTTCTTCATGAATTTTGGCCACAATTTATACTGCTACATATCTTTGGTAAAAATAATCCAAATTAGTGGATATTATTTGGTCTTTGTGAAAGTTAGAGAGTCTACAAGTTGTGGTGTAAATCATATAAAAAATTGATCACACCTGATGTACTAGTGGCCAGTACATCAGTTTTTTGCGACCCGAACAAGCCAGCAAAGTACAAATACCCCCCAAATGACCCCTTTTTGGAAAGTAGACATTCCAAGGTATTTAGTAAAAAGCATAGTGAGGTTTGTAATAGGTTATTTCTCTCACATGGCATATGTATACCACAAATGACACCCCAAAATACATTCTGCTACTTCTCCTGAGTATTAAAATACCACGTGTGTGGGACTGATGACAGATGGCACTTATACGTGGCACTGACAGATGGCACTAATATGTGGCACTGATGACACCTGACACTGATGACAGATGGCACTGATACGTGGCACTAATGACACGTGACACTGACAGGTGGCACTGATACGTGGCACTGATGACACGTGACACTGACAGGTGGCACTGGGAACAGGTGGCACTGGGGACAGATGGCACTGATAGATGGCACTGGGGACAGGTGGCACTTTTTTTGTGCATATACAGGCATACCCCACCTTTAAGTACATAATGGCTCACTTCTGCATAGAAACCAATGAGCTTCCATGTTTTATTACAAAAGCTTAATTGAACAAGCTGGGGTTAGAAGCTCATTGGATTCTATGCAGAAGTGAGCCTAATTTTTCACTTTTCAGCTTTAGTAAATAAACCCCATTTTGTACTTAAAATTGGGTATGCCTGTATGCTCTTTCTTCAATTTATATGAACTTATATTGTGTTTTAGTCAATTTATTTTACCAGAAGTGATACTAATTATAGATTGGTAAAATACATTTGTTTCCAGATATTGATGTGTCATTCCATTTAGTATGAATGCCAAAGACTGGTAATTAAAGCTTAGTGTAAATGTGATATGTGTTATGTACTAATTAAACATTTTCCTCTTTGCATAGCTGGGACCGACACATGTTTCAGCAATATGCCCAGTTTTTTTGTATATTATAACAGGATATGAAAAATAAGGTATTATTAGGGTATTCATGATGGCTAAGGATGAGCTGAATATACTCTAGGTTTGGTTTGAGGTGGGTTTGCAGAACAAGACTAAAGTTTGGGTGCTAAATCCAAACATGATTAAAGTCAAGAGTAGTAGACTGTTAAAAAACAGCAATACAACAGTGACACAATGGTTTTCCAGGGTGAATAATTTACAATGTCTCCAACAATTGACCTCAAGTGGTTCTATTGGGGCCTATTTTGCTTCTCTGATGAATACCTCCAACACACATGGAGAGAATACCTGCATAACTCCTTTATGTATGATGGGACATATCCCACCCTGGCAGCTCCCCTTTGGACCCTTTTTCCGAACACCCTCCCTGCTCTCCCATTACCCCCCCATAGATCCCTTATTTTTTTATTTACTCTTTTTTTTCTATTCCCTATCGCAGGGATATGCAATTAGGGGACCTCCAGCTGTTGCAAAACTACAAGTCCCATCATGCCTCTGCCTCTGGGTGTCATGCTTGTGGCTGTCAGAGTCTCGCTATGCCTCATGGGATTTGTAGTTCTACAACAGCTGGAGGTCCACTAATTGCATATCCCTGCCCTATCGATACCCCTATATGACTTACAAAATGTTTCCCCTGCAAGAAACAGATCCTAGTTCTATTTATGGTCTCCTAAGATGATGTTTTATCACCTTGAACCTCATATAATCTGTAATGGTACATACCACTATGGTTACTAGATACTTTGTTGTTGCATTTTACACTACCGTATAATGTCCGTCTGTAATCACAAACCACAATGTTTCTTGTCAATATGTGTATTTTGGATGCAAACCTTCAAATAAAGAATAAAAAAAACAGCAATGACCTTTTTGTGGGCTTTTAGGAAAGGGATTGTCAAACAAATGCATGGGGTATAGCCCAGATAGCAAGCAATTGAGCTGCAAGTTTGAAAAATATTTACTAAGCTATTGCTAGACTTGCCAGGCTTCACAGGTTTGTTGCAGAATTGCAGCCAGTTTGCATTGCATGACTCCAGATCAACTTTCATTGCAAACATTCTGCAACAATGTACAATAGTTATCCTACCTTGTCCTTTTTTCTGCTGCTGGCCCTGTTATTGAGCCAGAATATGCAGAAGAGTTGGTGGAGTGGATAACAAAGCCGTCCCCATCATCCTCATCCCCTGTTACCCAGGCTCAGAGTAGTGTGTCTTCCAACGCAGCTGCCAAAGCAGCCTATTCCACCAGCTCCTTGTCCACAGTCTCTCCTTCAGTAGCCTCACCATCATTATTCGACCAGTGTTGGGTACATGCTGCTGGAGGATGCACAGCGATTGGATGGCTCTGATGTTGGTTCCCAGGTAGAGGAAGGGAGTAACTTAAGCCTAGAGAGAGGGGGTGCCCAAGAAGGACAAGAAACTGGCAGTCATGTTCCCCCAGCTGCAGCATACTTCCATGTTTGCTCCAGTGATGAGGAGGGAGGGGATGATGAGGTTACTGACTGTACTTGGGTGCCTGAGAAAAGAGAGAAGGAGGAGGAGTCACAACTCCAATGAGGTAGGAAGTCCTATAGGGGGCAGCTACCCTATTGCATCACACCAAAGAGCTCCGCAGGTGCAGGGTGCTGATGCCTCCCCTGACTTTTAAAGGTTCCTTGGTGTGGGCCTTTTTTAACACATGTGCAGCAGATCACACTGTTGCTGTTTGCAACCTATGTCTGAAGTGGATCCAGCGTGGCCAGAACAGCACCACATGCTTGACCAGACATATGGCGACCTGCCATGCAGTTTGTTGGCAACAGCACTTGAAAGACCCACATTAAAGAAAAAGGCGGACTTCTCCTTGCTCCTCATCTGGGATCTCCAACCCTACTATACCTCCAGTCCTCTCAAAAACCTGCACTGAGAGGAATGAAGGTATAATAATATGTGTCCCAAGTTCTTGCAGCCAATCTGCTATCTGTACACCTCCATCTGATTTTAGCAGGCAAATTTCCCTACCCCAGTTGCTAAACCATAAAAAGAAATTTGGTCCCAGCCATCCACATGCTCAGCGTCTGAATGCTAGCTTGGCCAAATTGCTAGCACTGTAGCTGCTGCCTTTTCAACTGGTAGAATCTGCCCCCTATCGTGAATTTGTAGAATGTGCTGTACCTCAGTGACAGGTTCCAAAATGCCATTTCTTTTCATGGAAGGCCATTCCGTCTCTCTACCGGCATGTTGAAGGCAACGTTTTGACCTCGTTGGACAGGGCGGTGAGCAGTATGGTGCATATTACCGCTGACTCATGGTCCAGCAAGCATGGGCAGGGATGTTACCTTTCCTTCAGGGCACACTGGGTTACTCTGCTGGCAGTTGGGAAGGATGCAGGACAGTTTTCACTGTTGTTTTGTGAGGGCTTACCTAGGTTGGAGTCCATGGGGCAGAGATGTAGGCTCACCCTTGCAAATAGACACAGCCCACGGTAACAAAGAGATAAGCTACCTGGACTGTGAATCTGTGCATGGGGGCTTGACAGGAATAGCCAAAGGATAGTCAAGGTAAAGCCATAGTCAGGGATTTCAGAAGTCAGGATAATGATAGACAAAGCCAGGGTCTGAAGCCAGGGTCAGTCTTGGAACACTGGAACTCTGTAAAAGAAGACAGGCACACAAGAACACTTGGCAAACATGACAAAATGAACTGCCAAAGCCCTCAGAGTGAGACAGGGTTTTATACCCAGCTAATTAGGTAACCTGCCTTAGCTGATCCAGGAGTGACAGGTACAAACAGTACTTTATACTAAACTAGGCATGGCATGAAAGCAGGCTGAATAGAACTGAGGTGTGGCTCAGATGTAAAGAAACAGGAGCAACAACTGACAGTCCTGAGTTCAATACCACCCAGAGCCACTTGGGGTGTGACCACACCTGGCTGTCTAAAAGGCACGGTAGGGACCGTGACATGTTTGAGCTTGTTCCGCCAAAATGTTAGTGGCTCTCTCCTCCACCCCTCCTATTCTTCTTCCTCTATGGCCTCTTCTGCAGAAGAGGTGCTCTGTAAAATTTCAAGGGGCTACGCAAGCAGTCAGGCTAAAAGATGCCATAGCAGGTGCTTGAGTTGGTCTGCCGAAGGGACAGGAGCCACACTGGGGCAGAGATTCTGTCAGCTATGCAGGGGCAGGACCAGCTTCAGCCAGAAATGGGTTACTGGGTCTTGAAGATGGACCACTGGCCAGAACTAGCTCAATATGCAACTGAGCTACTCGCCTGTCCTGCATCTAGCGTGCTTTATGAACGCACATTGAGTGCTGCTGGAGAGTTTGTAACGGATCAAAAAGTGTTCCTGTCCACAGACTCTGTTTATAGGCTCACATTCATAAAAATGAATCAGTCTTGGATCAGCAAATATCAAGCACCTGATGCTGATGTAACTGATTGAATTTGCTATGGATGGGGGATCCCATGAAGGATGACTATCCAATTTTTCTCAATCTTGATGATGCTAGGTTCCAACAATATTTTTGGTTTAGGGCACCACCACCACCCAAGGGCCAATTTTTTCTGCCCCTGTTTAAAAGGGGCATGTAATTCCAATCTTTGATATAATATTTCAATGCAGGGCCTGTTCATGCACCCAACAAGAGTATCTGTGAGGTGTTACAATGTTGTGGCACCACCACCACCATCCAAGGCCCAATTTTTCTGCCCCTGTGGCATCACCACCACCCAAGGCCCAATTTTTCTGGCCCTGTTTAACAGGGGCATGTAATTAAAATTTTTGATATAATATTTCAACGCAGGGCCTGTTCCTGCGCCCAATAAGAGTATCTGTGAGGGATTACGGTGTTGTGGCACCACCACCACTAACCAAGGCCCAATTTTTCTGCCCCTGTGGCACCACTACCACCCAAGGCCCAATTTTTCTGCCCCTGTTTAACAGGGGCATGTAATTACAATTTTTGATCTAGCATTTCACAGCAGGGCCTGTTCCTGCACCCAAGAAGAGTATCTGTGAGGGGTTACAGTGTTGTGGCACCACCACCACCACCACCCAAAGCCCGATTTTTCTGCCCCTGTTTAATGGGGGCATGTAATTACAATTTTCAATCTAATATTTCACAGCAGGGCCCGTTCCTGCACCCAACAAGATCTGTGAGGGGTTACAGTGTTGTGGCACCACCACCAAGGCCCAATTTTTCTGCTGTTGTTTAATATGGGCATGCAATTACAATTTTTGATATGATATTTCAATGCAGGGCCCGTTCCTGCGTCCAACAAGAGTATATGTGAGGGGTTACAGTGTTGTGGCACCACCACCACCACCACCCAAAGCCCGATTTTTCTGCCCCTGTTTAACAGGGGCATGTAATTACAATTCTTGATATGCTTTTTCACAGCAGGCCCGTTCCTGCGCCCAACAAGAGTAACTGTGAGGGCTTACAGTGTTGTGGCACCACCACCACCAAAGGCCCAATTTTTCTGTCCTTGTTTTACAGGGGCATGTAATTACAATTCTTGATATAATATTTCACAGCAGGGCCTGTACCTGCGCCCACCAAGAGTAACTGTGAGGGCTTACAGTGTTCTGGTACCACCAACACCTAATGCCGCGTACACATGACCGGACTTTTCGATGGACTGACTTTCCGAATGAATGGACTCGGCCACACACAATCACACCAAAATCCGACTCATTTGAACGTGATGATGTAGGACCGGACTAGAATAAGAAAGTTCATAGCCAGTAGCCAATAGCTGCCCTAGCGTTGCTTTTTGGCCATCGGACTAGCATACACATGAGCAGATTTCTCGATAGGAACTGGGTCCAGCGGAGTTCCAGCGAAAAAAAATTTGAAACGTTCTATTTCTAAAGTCCGTCAGATTTTTGGACAGCAAAGGTCTGACGGAACCCACACACGATTGAATTGTCAGATGGATTTGTTCCGTCTGACCTTTGCTGTCAAAAAGTCCGGTTGTGTGTACGTGGCATTAGGCCCAATTTTCTGCAGAGTATATAGGGCAGGCCATATAGTATATATACTGCTGTTCACAGTATATTGTGCCTGGGGGCCTGGGGGAGGGATCCCCACACCATTTTTTTTAATTTGGGTGCAGGGTACCCCTTAATATCCATACCAGACCCAAGGGGTCTGGTAATGGACTGGGGGGGGGACCCATGCCATTTCTTTTAATGATTTTCAGCTATATTTATGGGACCCGACAATACATTACAGCCACAAGTAGTTTGGCTCATCCCTAGTAAGGGGAACACAGTACTCCTACTCTTTGACACACAACAAAATATGAATTTTAAATAAACACACACACACAGTTTTTGACAAGTCCTTTAATAAAAAGTCCATCAAAGTAAATCTACCATTAACCATGTTATCCAGTGACGCAGATCCATGTCAGTCACAATGAATAACACCAACTGAAAGAAAAAAAATTGCCAATATGTCTGAATCTGTTCCACCAAAATGTATCCCCCAGGTGAGGATCTTTTGGGTGATGTGACAATATTTGGTTAGTGCTGTCTAAATCAAAATCTATGAAAAAAAGATTCCAGCATAAAACAGATACAAAATATTATTTCAAGACAAATTATATTTATGGTTGACATTAGTTAGTAAGAGGAATGAGCTGAGTTGTTACAAATATAAGTTCAGACTGAGCATTTACTGAACGCATGTTTGGCAGAATCCTGAAATTTTTTATTCAAGCTTTTTTTTTATCTGTTTGATTTTTTTAAAGATTTTTATATAAATTGCGGCCTTGACAAAGAGGGCTTCAAAGTTGTGTAGCAAAGATGTATATCGTTTGCATCTTCAGTATGCAAAACAACTACACCAATATGTAAAATGCATGCCTGCTCTATCCCTCCAAAATTATTGCCAACTGTTAGTTGTGTTTCCAAGCTGTATGTTTTCTTTCTAAACTCAGCGTGCAAAACCCCACATATTTCCTAAAACTAAATGTTTGCTCAATGGCTCGTAGATTGTGACTTGTCTAAATAGGCTTTTTAGCTGTGGTGTAAACCTGTATGCTATTTCTGTAGTTAGTCAGTGTCCAAAAAGACACTCATTTTTACTAATGCCAAATCCTGCTCAATCTCCCAGAAATTTCAACATGTTTGAACAGGCTTTGTAGTGTCAACCTGTATGCTAATTCCATAATTAGTGTTAAAAAAAAAGACACTTTTTTTTTTAATGAATGCTAAATGCTAATTTTGCTCATAAATTATGACTTGACCATACAGGCTCAATAACTGTGCTGCAAAACTGTTACATTTTATTCATCTTTAGGCTTCAATAAAAGACACAAATTTTAGATTTGAAGGTACATTTTGATTTTGCTTTGTCCTTACAAAAACCGTGGCCTATATGGTAAAGATGTAAAAGATGTCCTTCAAAGCTTCCACTTTTTAGTCTTTGGACTTAGAAAGTACCTCTAAATGTTCTTTTTTTACATATAATTTGTCTGCACTTTCCCTTAGCAATAGTAGAACAGAAAAAAGGCTTCAAAACATCTGCATAAAATCTTTACACAAAGTGTAATTCTGCAGTCTGAGAAAAAAAGCCAATGTGATGTGCTTATCTCAGTTTAGGTGCCTTAGACATAGAATCTTAGCAAATAAGGAGTACACCTAATGAGTTCAGTTTCTTTGGCTTGTAGTTCTGAAGAAGCACACTCTAAAGCCTGGTACACACGAGAGGTTTTGTCCATTCAACCCATTGGGTGGAACGAAAAAAAGTTGTCAGCTTCAGTCTGAGCCATTGTACTCACTATGTGAAGTAAGTACAGTGATTTCCCCTGCTGAGCTATTGTGTTCTTACAGGGGGATGCCCCCCCCCCCCCGCAAGAACACTCTGATCAGGCTCTCCACCATTGGTTGAGAGTGCGGATCGGGAGCTGATCGGCTGCTTGTTTTCCAGCATGCTCGTCTGACAGAAGTCAGGCAAACAGGCGGCTTCTGTCGGACAGACCGACATACAAGTGGGCCGAATGTCGGGCAGTTTTTTTTTAACTGAAAAATGTCTTCTGTCATTCGGCCCATGTATACCTGGCTTAACTTGTATATTTATATTTTAGGAGGCTCAAACCTGCCTAGTGTCTGTGTCTTGCATTGTGGCCTAGTAGAAGCATACAACGTGATTTGTGTCTATACAATATTTCTGGCTCTTGACTGTGACATAGGAAACCATTTTTTTTTTATCTAAATAAAATATTTCTCATCTCTTCTGACATAGTGGACAAATACAAATGCTTGCTTAATGGGCAACAAGTCTCTACAATATTTAGTGCTGCTGTGCTTGGAATATCTGATTGTTTTTTTCTTGGAAAAAAATGACACTTCTCTGCTCTATTCATTACTGCCTTGGGCCCCAATCAAACTGCTTGCATGCTTGGCAGCTACTGTGTAAAGCTTCTTTTGCCTGTGTCTCTGAAACATGGCATTATGATTTTGTTTCTTCTTTGGAATGACAACTGCTTCGAGCCTACAATGTGATTTTGTGGTTTGGGACAGTTTAAATGCACTCTTGGCTGACATTGTGTACACAATACAGTGTGTTACTGAATAGACAATTACAACAAGCTATGCCCTATGACTTGTTTTGCATCTGTTTAGCAATTTATATGGTGTTCATATCTTTAGCTTTTTGTTTTTTTATATATGTATATATCATATGGCACTTTTTTGCTGTATTGCATCTGCTGCTCTCAACACTCAACTAACTACTTAAAGAGGAAGTAAACCCTGAAGGGTTTTACTTCCTTCCTCTGACCATGCAAAGTACAATCATAATGGGCTAGTATGCATCGCATAGTAGCTCATTATGTGAGACTTACCTGCAAACAAAGCCCACGCTGTCCCCGCTGGAGGCTGCATCCTCTTCCTTCCGAGGCAACAGACTCCAGCTCTGTGACTGATGTCGCGTGGGAGCAGCCAGTCATGGCATCCGCTTGAGAAGAAACTTCACAAAGGGCTGTTTCTTCAGAGCGCATGCGCCGTTGACATCATCAGCGCAAAACACAGTAAATATCTCCTAAACGGCGCATGTTTAGAAGATATTTACACTACCTATAGGTAAGCCTTATTCTAGGCTTACCTATAGGTACAACTTACCCATGGAGGTTTACAATCACTTAAGGACCAAGCCTATTTTTGACATCTGTTGTTTACAAGTTAACCACTTGACCACTAGGCACTTAAACCCTCTTCCTAACCAGACCAATTTTCAGCTTTCGGTGCTCTCACACTTTGAATGACAATTACTCAGTCATGCAACACTGTACCCATATGAAATGTCCTTTTTTTTTCACACAAATGGTAATATTTAATCACCGCTGGGTTTTTTATTTTTTTGCGCTATAAATCAAAAAAGGCTGAAAATTAGGTAAAAAAAATAAAAAATCGTTGTTTCTGTTAAAATTTATTGCAGAGTATTGGCGAGAATTGGCAGAATATTGGCGAGTATTGGCAGAGTATTGGCAGAGTATTGCAGAGTATTTCACAATATTGCAGAGTATTGCAGAGTATTGGCAGAGTATTGGCAGAGAATTGCACAGTATGGGCAGCAGAGTATTGCAGTATTGTCACTGAGCAGTGCTGTGGGCACTACACATCCGGCCCACTGCGCTGCTGCCATCTCTCCCCCTCTCCCCTCGCACTTTACCAATTGGTACAGAGAGGGGAGGGAGGAACCGGCATCATGACATGATGCCGGTTTGTTTACAAGCGATTGCTCTGTCATTTGATGGAGCAATTACATGATAAACGGCCGCTACCAGCAGGCGTTTACCGCGATCCATGATGCGCCAGGTATTCCCGACCCGGCGGTCACAGATGTTTACGGGAGCGCGCTCCAGGGGGGCACGTGAGAGCAAGATTATGGGAGGATGTCCATGGATGCCCTCCCAGAAAAACCCGGCCGCGCTGTAGCCATCTTTCGGCTATGGCCCGGTCAGCAAGTGGTTAATTAAGAGCACTAAGTGTCATTTCTGTCTGCTGCTTCCTTCCTTTGCTATCAGCATGAATCACTTCTAACAAGTTTTCATGATACCAAGAGAATAAAGGTGACAGGGGAGGGATCTCCAGCTGATTCACAGCCTCAGCTGTCAAGTGCTCTCCTTGCTGAGCTCTGGGGAGTATAAATTAAGCTCTTCGGCCACTTTTTCTAAATGTTCAAGCAAGCTTTATAAATTCTACATTTTGAATAGCTGTACATAAGAGATCGCTGCGGATAAACAGGTACAACTTATGTAGTAGGATAAGTGTCCTCTCTATGTATCATCTGAGATCGGTCACTTTAAGGGTTTATAACGGCTTTAACGCTTATCACTGCTGCACAAAAAAAGTCTGTTATTTTTGCAAAACTGTCTACTACAATTGCCTTTTGGGGAGGAAATCAATAATATTGTCTTGCTTCTGTTATATGTAAACCAAGCAATTATAGTAAAGGAATATGCATTCAATTTATGAGGTTCCAAAATATGGTGTCCCAGAGAGTCATAACCTTCTGCAATTACATGTACGACTTTAAGACATCCCCCAAGCATGATATTTAAAATGGCCTCTTCCAACAATTATTTTTAAGTTTTTTTTCTTTGGCACATGTCCCCCCGCCCGGCCATGTCTTTCCTCCCATGCCCTTTTTTGTCAATCCACTGACGTTTTTCTTTGTAAATGGGTATTACTGAAAAGGAACTTTTGGCTCCCAATGAATTAATTGGGGTTCAGATTATTGATCTGATCTTTGACACTGGACACATTTGACTCATCTCTAATTGGTAATAATATAACATTGCTTCTTAGACTTTCTGCACCAGGAAATCATATGACACCCATAGTTTGTTAAGCCAGCTAGGACATTTGTTTCTTTAACTGTTTTCCCTTTTATTTCTCACCCAGTACTACTTCATTGTCTATACTGTATCATACAGCAACCATTAAACAGGTCAATCTCTTATTCGGGGCAGATAAATCCATATCTTGAGCTTTCATAACTTTGGTTTTTGATGCACCCTACCTCATCAGTAGGTTCTGCTTTTAACCTTGGAGAGAGGTATCACAAGATTTGGGGTTGATTTTACTAAAGGCAAATAGACTGTTCACTTTGGAAGGGAAGTTGCACTTTGCAAATGAATTGTGCTTGGAGTTTAGTGAACGTGGGCTATTTCAATTTGTAAAGAATACCCAGTCGTATGCAAGGTAAAAAAAAAGCACATGATTGTCTGATGGAAGTTAGCAGAGCTTCACCTCATTCACTAAGCTCTGGGAATTATTAATTTGCAAAGTACAAATTCCCTAGTTAAGAAAACGCCAATTTGACTTTAGTAAATCAACCCTATATTGTCTAACTCTGGAAGGCATCTGCTGAAAACAGACATGAATTGAGTGTGATGATGTAGTGAATGAAATTAATGCTGACACTACTATATACATTTGCAATGTCACTTGAACTGATACCCTGCACACATGTACTAGTCATGCAATATTTCATTGGCATGCTCTGACCCATTTCATGAAATTCACCTACTTGTCATGGTTGTTTCATAAGGCTTCCTTAAAGTGTTACTAAAGTCATAAAAAATAATAATAATTAAAATAACAAACATGTTATACTCACCTGCTCTGTGCAGTGATTTTGCACAGAGTGGCCCCCATCCTCCTATTCTGAGGTCCCTGGCGGCGATCATGGCTACTCCACTTCTTTTTATGTCTACCATAGCCAGCCACTTGCTACGGGAAGAAACATAGTCTGCACACTCCTGACCTGTGTGTCTATGGAGCCACACTCCATAGACTTACACAGTGGGACTTAGGCCTGCCCCCCACTTTCTCTTCACTTCATTTGATTGACAGCAGCAAGAGCCAATGGCTCTTGCTGCTTCTCGAATGCTGTGTGAAGAGGAAGTAAGGGGAGAATAGATGCAGCCATGCGCAGTGCTGATCTATTCTGCCCTCTCTTCCCCTTCACACAGGGGTAGGGGGCACAGGGAAATTAAGAACATTTTTTTTACCTTAATGCAAACAATACAAAACAATGCAAACATGTTTTTAGGTTTAGTAACACTTTAATGTGGCATATGTTAAGGGGTGATATATTTGTAGACATATGTTGAGAGAGAAAAAATATTGACACATTTTCCTGTATTTGTATTCAGGTCCTTGCTGCCTTAGTCATATTTTCTACATTGTGTCTGGCTGGTGATTTAATTATGCTTATATACTTTTATTGTGTAAATGCAAATACAGTACTATTCTTAGAACATATTTTACTTGGATAGAGCTTTAAATATATCAAGGGCCATATCCAGGCTTTAGCAAAAAGAAAAGATAAGATTGCGCTATGGACAAATTTACCTGTTTGCTAGACAAGTTTAAATAAGTTTAAATGTTAAAATGACTACAATAAAGTGAACTGTGAAGGGTTAAAGCTGCCTGTGCTTGAAACCTATCCCTCAAGATGGGAATAGATTAGAAATCTGAAAAATAAATTAAGCTTTGGCGCTAAAACCTAAATGGTGTACTAAAAATGCTAATATTCTGCAAATTACATAAAATGAAGCCCAATGTGGGAATTTCACCAATACACTGTATATGTGATATTAAAAATATATGTGAATGGGAATGTGTATCCGTTATCTTACATAACAACTATGCACAAGTGTGGTAAAAAATAATAATAACTATGCACAAGTGTGGTAAATAATATGATGAAAAATACAACTAATCTATCACAACTAAAAATGTAAGTGCTTTGGTAAAAAGTGCTTTTGCTCACATAAATGAGCCAATACTTATACTCTAAAAAGTGATAATCAAAAAGGCATTGTGAAACTACCAAGTGAAAACATCAAAAAGATCATATAATGTCCAATCCAAAATATATTATAATGTCCAACTGAAAATATTTATTCAAAGTCGCATCATCTAGTTGCTGAAAAAACGCATAAGACTTTTATCAGATAGGAAGGTGAAGCAAGGTGACTGGTGAAAACAAGGGTTAAATTCCTCTCCGGTGCGCCACTCTGTGTTAGAGAAGAAATGTATATATGCGCTCACCAGACATTAAACCCCCAATGGGTTAGCCAAGCAGTCACAGTATGAGCCACTGTGCAGCTCTCTCAAGGCTCTGCCACCGCTGTGCTGTGGGGATATTTTACACTCTTCCTTCCGTGAATGGTCCGTTTAGCGTTTGTACATGAAGGGAAACAGAAGTACAGCCATGGTGCAATATTGTTGTGTAAACGTACAATGTTTATTAAAATCAGTTTTACTCACAAATTCCAAAAAAGATAGATCGCTGTGAAATATGTTCCGCCGGCGTTACTGCTTGAATAGCAGTGTAAGGTGCACGTTCTAGGCCACGCCCTACGCGTTTCGTCAGAGCGACGTCATCTGGAGCGGCCATATTGGTGCACCTTCACGTTTATGTAGGGTGCAGTGCTCTTCTGCGCTTGCGCGATGTATTAGCGCCATTTTAATTGTGGGAATGCCCTATCCGAGCCGCTGTGCGTCTATATTGTATGGTCTCTTGTGACAGTATAAACGTGGGAAGACTCTTTGCTTATTGTCAATCCAGGGTATGCCGTCTTCTATTGTGTAACGGTCACAATTAAACTTTTGCCTACATGTTTGTAATTGCGGACTCCGGGCATGGTGAGATATAATAATGTAGCACCGCAACCTACATAACTATTCCAGTATACTTATAAAGGGAATATCAGCAATTATGCATGAATACAATTGGTATCTTTCAATATACTCATAAAAAGAGGTTAACCACTGTACATAAAAACAATTAGTAAAATTAATATAAAATTAATACAGTGTATGTAAAAAATATATGTAAAACATACAGAAAAGAAAGGAGAAATTATTAAAATATATAAGGACCAAGTATATAAAATTTAATATAAAATTTAATATATTTAATATATTTAATAGTAATACCCTGACCAGCTGCATATTGCATGTGTTACCTGCTGGGCTTCCTGACTACAGGATTTTTATATGTGTTTATTTTCAGTCTGAATGGTTAAAAACAAGAATACAAAAAACTATATGTCCACTATATTAATAAATGGACATATTCCCCGGTAAAGAGGACAGGAGGAGAGGAAAAAAAACTAAAAGTGAAAAAATGTGTATGTGTGCTACTAAGCTCACACAAATTAGAAAAAACTTTTTTTTCTCTTTTACCAATAAGCTGAAATAAATATATTGTGGGGAGATATTGATATCTGCTCATTTTTAAAAGGCCTTATTTTAAAACATTTGTTAATAGGGCAAACTAGATAGAAGAAGTGCAATGAAAGGAAACTAATAGTGAAGTTGAATGGGGAACTCAGTGTTTAGATGTATACCTCGTTTCAAGGCCTTGTGCATGGCCTTACATGTTGCTAGACATATTCTCCAGTAGGGGGCAGACTTTTTTCTGTAATGTCAAACAATTATTGGTAGGGGGGGGGAGATGGGAAAGGAAAACCTTCTAGGTTATGGTTCGAATGTTATATTGTGATTTATTGGTTTATTTGGTCTATATTAGTCCTGCCCTGAGCCGATAATGTATAGTTATGAGTTTAGACTGGGGGAGTTTTAAAAGTTCGTTAAAAAACAATTCAAATCCAGCTCTACATTCATTCCCTGGGGTTGGAGGGTGTCTAAATTGTATATCCATTTGGTTTCATTTCTGGATATTTTGATGGTTTTGTCCTCACCTCTCCAGTGGGCCTTTACTTTGTCAATACCATAAAATGTCATCTGTCCTGGGTCACGATTATGGTAATCCCTAAAATGTCTGGAGACACTGTGATTGGGGTACCCTTTTTTGATATTCCTAATATGTTCACCAATTCTAGTTTGGAGTTCTCTCGTGGTGCGTCCTACATATTGTCTAGAGCAGGGGCACTCTATAATGTAGGTGACATAAGTGCTTTTGCATGTAATGAGCTCATTTATTCTATATTCTTTTTTATTTGAAGCTGACTGAAAAGTGGTTCTTTTCTTTTCAGTTTTTTTACTATTTCTACACGGGAGGCATTTACCGCACCTGAAAAAACCTTTCAGATTACCCCCTACTTTAATTTGTTTCGGGGGATCAATGGTGTTTTTAACAAGTTTGTTCCTCAATGTAGGTGCCCTTCTGTAAATGAATCGCGGTTTTTTTGGGAGGATATCTTTGAGTGTGTGATCTGCTTTCAAGATAGGCCAATGTTTCTTGATGATGGATTCCACCTCTTTATGTTGCCTATTGTATCCCGTGAGGAAAGCAACTGATGAGTTGTTAATTCTATCTTGTTTTTTATCTTCCAATAATTTGTTCCGTTCCATTTGTTTTATTTCGTTTTTGAGTTTGCGCAGGCCCCTTTCATCATATCCCTTATTTTTGAACCTTTCTATTATTATTTCCGCTTGTTGTTCGTAGTCAGTGCTTCTGCTGCAGTTTCTGTAAAGTCGCATCAGTTGGCCTTTCGGTATGTTCCCCAACCATTTAGCATGATGACAACTATTTGTGGGAATGTAACCGTTACGGTCGGTGGGTTTGAAGAAAGTGCGTGTGCCCAGTTTGTTTCCTTCCTTGTATATTTGTAGATCTAAGTAATTTACACTATTGCTGTTGTAATTACCAGTAAATTTTATGTTGTAAATATTATGGTTGATCTCGTTGAAAAATTCTTGTAGTTGTTCTGCTGTGCCACCCCATATTATCACGATATCATCTATATACCGTCGGTACATTTTGAGGTTCTCCCTATGTACACCATATATTTGCTCTTCCTCCCATCTATTGAGAAATAAATTCGCTACACTGGGGGCATATTTGGCCCCCATGGCTACGCCTTTGATCTGATTGTAGTATGTTCCCTTATACCAAAAATAATTGTGGTGCATTGCCATTTTAAGACCTTCCGTTAGATATTGTATTTGCTCTTGTTTTAGGTCAGACATCTGTTGCAATGCCCACTCGACGCTACTGAGCCCATCATCCTGTCTTATATTGGTGTATAACGATTCCACATCAATCGTAACCAATAGGTCTTTCTCTTGAATTGTCAGATTTTTCAGTTCTCCAATCAGTTGTTTGCTGTCACGTAAATAAGACTTTCCTTTGATTACCAACGGTTGCAGGAAGCCATCAATATAGGCCCCTAATCTGGAGAACAAGGAATCGATCCCACTCACAATTGGTCGCCCAGGTGGGTTGTTTTGATTCTTGTGTATTTTAGGGACGAGGTATATAATTGGAGTTTTAGGTGCCTTCTGTATTAGATATCTGGATTCCTTTTTGTTTAAAATGCCGAGGGTTTTTCCTTTTTCTACAAATTTTTTAAGTTTCCTTTCGTATTCGGCTTTGGGATTTTTCTTCAGTTTCTTATAGGTGTTAGGGATGTTAAGTAAATTCTCCATTTCCCTCTCGTAGTCCTGTTTGTTTAAAATTACCAGGCCCCCCCCTTTGTCCGCTGGTCTGATTACTATGCCTTTCTGTTTTTCTATCCGCTTAATGGTGTTCCATATGTTTTTTCCTTTAGTTCTTTTTACTTCCAAGTTCTTCAAATCGTTCTCCACCATCTTTCTGAAAACTTTTATATTCTCATCCTGCGTTACCTTAGGGTTGAATGTGGAGTTGTTCCTTAATTGGGAATGTTTGTATGGACCGTTGTCTTTGTCCCTAGTATTTGGCTTTGTTGGACCAAAGAACTTGGTGATATTAAGTTTCCTCACAAATTTTTGGAGATCTATGTAAGTTTCAAATTTATCCAGACCTTTATCAGGTGCAAATTTCAACCCCATGTTTAAAACTCTGAGTTCCTCTTCTGTGAACACGACTTGGCTGAGATTGTAAATGCCATCTCCTATTGTTCTCTTCTTCTTTTTCTGGAGGCCTCCTCTCTTCCCCCTTGTACGTTTTCTGTTTGCCAGTCTGATGGCCTGTGTGGTTCCGCCCTTCTCTGTTGCCAAGGGCGTTCGTGTTCTCCATGGTTTCTCCTTGGGTTGTCTTGTCTGGTCCATCTCGGGTTCCAACCTCCATTTCTGTAATGGCTTCTTTGCTGGTTTCTTCCCGGGTATCGAAAAGGTCCTCCTTCTCTCCATGGGTTGTGATAAGTGTCCGGTATTCTGGGTGGTCTGCGCTCCTGCCCCCTGTGAAAAAAATCTCTATTGTATCCCCTATTCCTATAAGGGGTGTATTGGGGGTATTCCCTCAGGGGTGAATACCTATTGGGATGTCTGGGGATATTTGGCGTATAGGGAGTGCGGTTGTCCCAATATCTGTTCTGAGTTTGTTCCCTAGGGGTTCTGCCTTCTGTTCTCCTATGTGCTGGGGTAGCAGGGGTGTTCTGTACAACCGTGTTACTTTGTGTCTGTATGTCCCTTACCCAATGTTGTTCTTCTTCTTGTATATCATTTTCTCCTGATTCTTCCATCAGTGAAGTTTCATTTTCCACATCACTGTAGTTATTGTCTGTCTGCCATTTGTAAACCTGCTGGTTTTTGTAGTCCAGTACGTCCCTTTTAAACTTTTTCTGTTTCTTCTGTTGCACTTCTTTGTCATACTTCTTTATGGTTTCTTGTAGTTCCCTTTCCTTGTTTAAGTATTCCTCTGTTTCTTTAAATGGTGTTAATTGCTCTCTAAGTTGTGTGATCTCCGTTTCTATGTTCCTTAATTTGTGTTGTCGTCTCACTACTATTTTTTGTAACAATTCGGTCTCACATTGATTAAAGAACCTGTACCAATCATCCATCAACTGTTTATCATTAACTGCATCATTAGGAGAAACATCCCAGCGTAATCTTCTGGGTGTTATTTTCTCAGTTATGTACATCTCTAGTATGGCCACATCCCACCATACTCTCAATTGTTTTTCTAAGCAGTGTTTTAGGTGTTTGAATAAACTTTCCAGGTCCTGTCGGATGACCACATGTTCATGTTTCAAAAATAAGGGATATGATGAAAGGGGCCTGCGCAAACTCAAAAACGAAATAAAACAAATGGAACGGAACAAATTATTGGAAGATAAAAAACAAGATAGAATTAACAACTCATCAGTTGCTTTCCTCACGGGATACAATAGGCAACATAAAGAGGTGGAATCCATCATCAAGAAACATTGGCCTATCTTGAAAGCAGATCACACACTCAAAGATATCCTCCCAAAAAAACCGCGATTCATTTACAGAAGGGCACCTACATTGAGGAACAAACTTGTTAAAAACACCATTGATCCCCCGAAACAAATTAAAGTAGGGGGTAATCTGAAAGGTTTTTTCAGGTGCGGTAAATGCCTCCCGTGTAGAAATAGTAAAAAAACTGAAAAGAAAAGAACCACTTTTCAGTCAGCTTCAAATAAAAAAGAATATAGAATAAATGAGCTCATTACATGCAAAAGCACTTATGTCACCTACATTATAGAGTGCCCCTGCTCTAGACAATATGTAGGACGCACCACGAGAGAACTCCAAACTAGAATTGGTGAACATATTAGGAATATCAAAAAAGGGTACCCCAATCACAGTGTCTCCAGACATTTTAGGGATTACCATAATCGTGACCCAGGACAGATGACATTTTATGGTATTGACAAAGTAAAGGCCCACTGGAGAGGTGAGGACAAAACCATCAAAATATCCAGAAATGAAACCAAATGGATATACAATTTAGACACCCTCCAACCCCAGGGAATGAATGTAGAGCTGGATTTGAATTGTTTTTTAACGAACTTTTAAAACTCCCCCAGTCTAAACTCATAACTATACATTATCGGCTCAGGGCAGGACTAATATAGACCAAATAAACCAATAAATCACAATATAACATTCGAACCATAACCTAGAAGGTTTTCCTTTCCCATCTCCCCCCCCCTACCAATAATTGTTTGACATTACAGAAAAAAGTCTGCCCCCTACTGGAGAATATGTCTAGCAACATGTAAGGCCATGCACAAGGCCTTGAAACGAGGTATACATCTAAACACTGAGTTCCCCATTCAACTTCACTATTAGTTTCCTTTCATTGCACTTCTTCTATCTAGTTTGCCCTATTAACAAATGTTTTAAAATAAGGCCTTTTAAAAATGAGCAGATATCAATATCTCCCCACAATATATTTATTTCAGCTTATTGGTAAAAGAGAAAAAAAGTTTTTTCTAATTTGTGTGAGCTTAGTAGCACACATACACATTTTTTCACTTTTAGTTTTTTTTCCTCTCCTCCTGTCCTCTTTACCGGGGAATATGTCCATTTATTAATATAGTGGACATATAGTTTTTTGTATTCTTGTTTTTAACCATTCAGACTGAAAATAAACACATATAAAAATCCTGTAGTCAGGAAGCCCAGCAGGTAACACATGCAATATGCAGCTGGTCAGGGTATTACTATTAAATATATTAAATATATTAAATTTTATATTAAATTTTATATACTTGGTCCTTATATATTTTAATAATTTCTCCTTTCTTTTCTGTATGTTTTACATATATTTTTTACATACACTGTATTAATTTTATATTAATTTTACTAATTGTTTTTATGTACAGTGGTTAACCTCTTTTTATGAGTATATTGAAAGATACCAATTGTATTCATGCATAATTGCTGATATTCCCTTTATAAGTATACTGGAATAGTTATGTAGGTTGCGGTGCTACATTATTATATCTCACCATGCCCGGAGTCCGCAATTACAAACATGTAGGCAAAAGTTTAATTGTGACCGTTACACAATAGAAGACGGCATACCCTGGATTGACAATAAGCAAAGAGTCTTCCCACGTTTATACTGTCACAAGAGACCATACAATATAGACGCACAGCGGCTCGGATAGGGCATTCCCACAATTAAAATGGCGCTAATACATCGCGCAAGCGCAGAAGAGCACTGCACCCTACATAAACGTGAAGGTGCACCAATATGGCCGCTCCAGATGACGTCGCTCTGACGAAACGCGTAGGGCGTGGCCTAGAACGTGCACCTTACACTGCTATTCAAGCAGTAACGCCGGCGGAACATATTTCACAGCGATCTATCTTTTTTGGAATTTGTGAGTAAAACTGATTTTAATAAACATTGTACGTTTACACAACAATATTGCACCATGGCTGTACTTCTGTTTCCCTTCATGTACAAACGCTAAACGGACCATTCACGGAAGGAAGAGTGTAAAATATCCCCACAGCACAGCGGTGGCAGAGCCTTGAGAGAGCTGCACAGTGGCTCATACTGTGACTGCTTGGCTAACCCATTGGGGGTTTAATGTCTGGTGAGCGCATATATACATTTCTTCTCTAACACAGAGTGGCGCACCGGAGAGGAATTTAACCCTTGTTTTCACCAGTCACCTTGCTTCACCTTCCTATCTGATAAAAGTCTTATGCGTTTTTTCAGCAACTAGATGATGCGACTTTGAATAAATATTTTCAGTTGGACATTATAATATATTTTGGATTGGACATTATATGATCTTTTTGATGTTTTCACTTGGTAGTTTCACAATGCCTTTTTGATTATCACTTTTTAGAGTATAAGTATTGGCTCATTTATGTGAGCAAAAGCACTTTTTACCAAAGCACTTACATTT
This sequence comes from Lithobates pipiens, assembly GCF_037356315.1. Classification (NCBI taxonomy): domain Eukaryota; kingdom Metazoa; phylum Chordata; class Amphibia; order Anura; family Ranidae; genus Lithobates; species Lithobates pipiens. The sequence continues at coordinate 19,220,675 of NW_027507685.1, read as the reverse complement.
TTAGTTGTGATAGATTAGTTGTATTTTTCATCATATTATTTACCACACTTGTGCATAGTTATTATTATTTTTTACCACACTTGTGCATAGTTGTTATGTAAGATAACGGATACACATTCCCATTCACATATATTTTTAATATCACATATACAGTGTATTGGTGAAATTCCCACATTGGGCTTCATTTTATGTAATTTGCAGAATATTAGCATTTTTAGTACACCATTTAGGTTTTAGCGCCAAAGCTTAATTTATTTTTCAGATTTCTAATCTATTCCCATCTTGAGGGATAGGTTTCAAGCACAGGCAGCTTTAACCCTTCACAGTTCACTTTATTGTAGTCATTTTAACATTTAAACTTATTTAAACTTGTCTAGCAAACAGGTAAATTTGTCCATAGCGCAATCTTATCTTTTCTTTTTGCTATTTTCTGTGAAACAGTTAGTTTCACTCTAAGTTGCAGCAATGGACATCTTTAAATATGTCAATAGCAGGAAAGTTAACTTAATGGAGGTGTTCAATCAAGAACATGTGGTCATCCGACAGGACCTGGAAAGTTTATTCAAACACCTAAAACACTGCTTAGAAAAACAATTGAGAGTATGGTGGGATGTGGCCATACTAGAGATGTACATAACTGAGAAAATAACACCCAGAAGATTACGCTGGGATGTTTCTCCTAATGATGCAGTTAATGATAAACAGTTGATGGATGATTGGTACAGGTTCTTTAATCAATGTGAGACCGAATTGTTACAAAAAATAGTAGTGAGACGACAACACAAATTAAGGAACATAGAAACGGAGATCACACAACTTAGAGAGCAATTAACACCATTTAAAGAAACAGAGGAATACTTAAACAAGGAAAGGGAACTACAAGAAACCATAAAGAAGTATGACAAAGAAGTGCAACAGAAGAAACAGAAAAAGTTTAAAAGGGACGTACTGGACTACAAAAACCAGCAGGTTTACAAATGGCAGACAGACAATAACTACAGTGATGTGGAAAATGAAACTTCACTGATGGAAGAATCAGGAGAAAATGATATACAAGAAGAAGAACAACATTGGGTAAGGGACATACAGACACAAAGTAACACGGTTGTACAGAACACCCCTGCTACCCCAGCACATAGGAGAACAGAAGGCAGAACCCCTAGGGAACAAACTCAGAACAGATATTGGGACAACCGCACTCCCTATACGCCAAATATCCCCAGACATCCCAATAGGTATTCACCCCTGAGGGAATACCCCCAATACACCCCTTATAGGAATAGGGGATACAATAGAGATTTTTTTCACAGGGGGCAGGAGCGCAGACCACCCAGAATACCGGACACTTATCACAACCCATGGAGAGAAGGAGGACCTTTTCGATACCCGGGAAGAAACCAGCAAAGAAGCCATTACAGAAATGGAGGTTGGAACCCGAGATGGACCAGACAAGACAACCCAAGGAGAAACCATGGAGAACACGAACGCCCTTGGCAACAGAGAAGGGCGGAACCACACAGGCCATCAGACTGGCAAACAGAAAACGTACAAGGGGGAAGAGAGGAGGCCTCCAGAAAAAGAAGAAGAGAACAATAGGAGATGGCATTTACAATCTCAGCCAAGTCGTGTTCACAGAAGAGGAACTCAGAGTTTTAAACATGGGGTTGAAATTTGCACCTGATAAAGGTCTGGATAAATTTGAAACTTACATAGATCTCCAAAAATTTGTGAGGAAACTTAATATCACCAAGTTCTTTGGTCCAACAAAGCCAAATACTAGGGACAAAGACAACGGTCCATACAAACATTCCCAATTAAGGAACAACTCCACATTCAACCCTAAGGTAACGCAGGATGAGAATATAAAAGTTTTCAGAAAGATGGTGGAGAACGATTTGAAGAACTTGGAAGTAAAAAGAACTAAAGGAAAAAACATATGGAACACCATTAAGCGGATAGAAAAACAGAAAGGCATAGTAATCAGACCAGCGGACAAAGGGGGGGGCCTGGTAATTTTAAACAAACAGGACTACGAGAGGGAAATGGAGAATTTACTTAACATCCCTAACACCTATAAGAAACTGAAGAAAAATCCCAAAGCCGAATACGAAAGGAAACTTAAAAAATTTGTAGAAAAAGGAAAAACCCTCGGCATTTTAAACAAAAAGGAATCCAGATATCTAATACAGAAGGCACCTAAAACTCCAATTATATACCTCGTCCCTAAAATACACAAGAATCAAAACAACCCACCTGGGCGACCAATTGTGAGTGGGATCGATTCCTTGTTCTCCAGATTAGGGGCCTATATTGATGGCTTCCTGCAACCGTTGGTAATCAAAGGAAAGTCTTATTTACGTGACAGCAAACAACTGATTGGAGAACTGAAAAATCTGACAATTCAAGAGAAAGACCTATTGGTTACGATTGATGTGGAATCGTTATACACCAATATAAGACAGGATGATGGGCTCAGTAGCGTCGAGTGGGCATTGCAACAGATGTCTGACCTAAAACAAGAGCAAATACAATATCTAACGGAAGGTCTTAAAATGGCAATGCACCACAATTATTTTTGGTATAAGGGAACATACTACAATCAGATCAAAGGCGTAGCCATGGGGGCCAAATATGCCCCCAGTGTAGCGAATTTATTTCTCAATAGATGGGAGGAAGAGCAAATATATGGTGTACATAGGGAGAACCTCAAAATGTACCGACGGTATATAGATGATATCGTGATAATATGGGGTGGCACAGCAGAACAACTACAAGAATTTTTCAACGAGATCAACCATAATATTTACAACATAAAATTTACTGGTAATTACAACAGCAATAGTGTAAATTACTTAGATCTACAAATATACAAGGAAGGAAACAAACTGGGCACACGCACTTTCTTCAAACCCACCGACCGTAACGGTTACATTCCCACAAATAGTTGTCATCATGCTAAATGGTTGGGGAACATACCGAAAGGCCAACTGATGCGACTTTACAGAAACTGCAGCAGAAGCACTGACTACGAACAACAAGCGGAAATAATAATAGAAAGGTTCAAAAATAAGGGATATGATGAAAGGGGCCTGCGCAAACTCAAAAACGAAATAAAACAAATGGAACGGAACAAATTATTGGAAGATAAAAAACAAGATAGAATTAACAACTCATCAGTTGCTTTCCTCACGGGATACAATAGGCAACATAAAGAGGTGGAATCCATCATCAAGAAACATTGGCCTATCTTGAAAGCAGATCACACACTCAAAGATATCCTCCCAAAAAAACCGCGATTCATTTACAGAAGGGCACCTACATTGAGGAACAAACTTGTTAAAAACACCATTGATCCCCCGAAACAAATTAAAGTAGGGGGTAATCTGAAAGGTTTTTTCAGGTGCGGTAAATGCCTCCCGTGTAGAAATAGTAAAAAAACTGAAAAGAAAAGAACCACTTTTCAGTCAGCTTCAAATAAAAAAGAATATAGAATAAATGAGCTCATTACATGCAAAAGCACTTATGTCACCTACATTATAGAGTGCCCCTGCTCTAGACAATATGTAGGACGCACCACGAGAGAACTCCAAACTAGAATTGGTGAACATATTAGGAATATCAAAAAAGGGTACCCCAATCACAGTGTCTCCAGACATTTTAGGGATTACCATAATCGTGACCCAGGACAGATGACATTTTATGGTATTGACAAAGTAAAGGCCCACTGGAGAGGTGAGGACAAAACCATCAAAATATCCAGAAATGAAACCAAATGGATATACAATTTAGACACCCTCCAACCCCAGGGAATGAATGTAGAGCTGGATTTGAATTGTTTTTTAACGAACTTTTAAAACTCCCCCAGTCTAAACTCATAACTATACATTATCGGCTCAGGGCAGGACTAATATAGACCAAATAAACCAATAAATCACAATATAACATTCGAACCATAACCTAGAAGGTTTTCCTTTCCCATCTCCCCCCCCCTACCAATAATTGTTTGACATTACAGAAAAAAGTCTGCCCCCTACTGGAGAATATGTCTAGCAACATGTAAGGCCATGCACAAGGCCTTGAAACGAGGTATACATCTAAACACTGAGTTCCCCATTCAACTTCACTATTAGTTTCCTTTCATTGCACTTCTTCTATCTAGTTTGCCCTATTAACAAATGTTTTAAAATAAGGCCTTTTAAAAATGAGCAGATATCAATATCTCCCCACAATATATTTATTTCAGCTTATTGGTAAAAGAGAAAAAAAGTTTTTTCTAATTTGTGTGAGCTTAGTAGCACACATACACATTTTTTCACTTTTAGTTTTTTTTCCTCTCCTCCTGTCCTCTTTACCGGGGAATATGTCCATTTATTAATATAGTGGACATATAGTTTTTTGTATTCTTGTTTTTAACCATTCAGACTGAAAATAAACACATATAAAAATCCTGTAGTCAGGAAGCCCAGCAGGTAACACATGCAATATGCAGCTGGTCAGGGTATTACTATTAAATATATTAAATATATTAAATTTTATATTAAATTTTATATACTTGGTCCTTATATATTTTAATAATTTCTCCTTTCTTTTCTGTATGTTTTACATATATTTTTTACATACACTGTATTAATTTTATATTAATTTTACTAATTGTTTTTATGTACAGTGGTTAACCTCTTTTTATGAGTATATTGAAAGATACCAATTGTATTCATGCATAATTGCTGATATTCCCTTTATAAGTATACTGGAATAGTTATGTAGGTTGCGGTGCTACATTATTATATCTCACCATGCCCGGAGTCCGCAATTACAAACATGTAGGCAAAAGTTTAATTGTGACCGTTACACAATAGAAGACGGCATACCCTGGATTGACAATAAGCAAAGAGTCTTCCCACGTTTATACTGTCACAAGAGACCATACAATATAGACGCACAGCGGCTCGGATAGGGCATTCCCACAATTAAAATGGCGCTAATACATCGCGCAAGCGCAGAAGAGCACTGCACCCTACATAAACGTGAAGGTGCACCAATATGGCCGCTCCAGATGACGTCGCTCTGACGAAACGCGTAGGGCGTGGCCTAGAACGTGCACCTTACACTGCTATTCAAGCAGTAACGCCGGCGGAACATATTTCACAGCGATCTATCTTTTTTGGAATTTGTGAGTAAAACTGATTTTAATAAACATTGTACGTTTACACAACAATATTGCACCATGGCTGTACTTCTGTTTCCCTTCATGTACAAACGCTAAACGGACCATTCACGGAAGGAAGAGTGTAAAATATCCCCACAGCACAGCGGTGGCAGAGCCTTGAGAGAGCTGCACAGTGGCTCATACTGTGACTGCTTGGCTAACCCATTGGGGGTTTAATGTCTGGTGAGCGCATATATACATTTCTTCTCTAACACAGAGTGGCGCACCGGAGAGGAATTTAACCCTTGTTTTCACCAGTCACCTTGCTTCACCTTCCTATCTGATAAAAGTCTTATGCGTTTTTTCAGCAACTAGATGATGCGACTTTGAATAAATATTTTCAGTTGGACATTATAATATATTTTGGATTGGACATTATATGATCTTTTTGATGTTTTCACTTGGTAGTTTCATATCCAGGCTTTCCTTATATTTCAACTACAATGACACTATTAGCAGACTTTTTTTTTTTTTTTTTTTTTTGAAAAAATCTCATTAAGAATATTTTGCAACAAGGAACACACAAATAGTTTTATACTCCCAGTTATTAGCTACTTTAAAAAAAAAAAAACATTTTAACAACTGACTGACCATCTACATGTTTTATGTATTATTGGCAAATAGTAAAGTTCCCATGAGTGGAATATTTCAGGCAAGTGAGGGGATGGTCACAAACTGTAGACTCAGGATGAACAGTACATATTTGTAATAGTGGATAAGACGTTTTTCTTTAGACTTTCAATTCATGCAGGATAAAGAAATCTTACTGTCTTGTTTATATACACCCCAAAGTTTGTCCATAATAAATACTTTATTGCAAAGCAAGGATACGTGTTATATAGTGGTACCAGATCATCTTCTACCAAAGGTCAGGGTCAGTGACTGAAATTGACCTGTCCTCCGTGAATCGAGAATTGTCAAGATGCAAAAAAACTGTGACTCTAAAGCCCCGTACAGACGATCGGACTTTCCGACAACAAAACCGGGGAATTTTGTCCGAAGAGTGTTGGCTCAAACGTGTCTTGCATACACACGGTCACACAAATGTTGGCCAACAATTACGAACGTAATGACATACTAGATTTACTACGTGGTTATTAGCTCTTTAGCGCCACCCTTTGGGCTGCTTCTGCTAATTTGGTGTTAGTAGAAGTTTGGTGAGCGCTGATTTGCACTTTTCTTTTCGCATTTTTCATTTAGCGCTTTTCAGTTTGCGCTTTTCATTTCATGCTTTTCAGTTTCTGAACAGCCGTTCATGAACCAGACATGTTGCGAAATCAGAGGAGATAACGTGTTATTTATTATTGGCCTTGGAGTTATTGCTTTGACATTATTCATTATTTTTTGGTTGAATAATGATTTGATTTGGTACATTTTCTATATTTTTGGAGGAATGCACTTTTTGGTTAACCACTTAATAACCGCCCTATAGCCGAATGACGGCTTTAGGGCGGTTTCTTAACTGTGGGAGGCCGTCATATGACGTCCTCCCAGAATTCCGCTCTCGCGCGCCCCCTGGGGCGCGCACTCGACATGTTATGACGCCGGTTCCTCCCTCCCCCTCTCTGTACCGATCGGAACAGCGGAGGGGGAGGAGATCGGTGTCAGCAGCGATGTGGGCTGCATCTGCAGTGCCCACATCGCTGCTCACCGAAAATTAACCCCTCAATTCCCTGCAAATACTCTGCCATTACTCTGCATTACTCTGCAATACCCTGCAATACCCTGCATTACTCTGCATTACTCTGCAATACCCTGCATTACTCTGCATTACTCTGCATTACCCTGCATTACTCTGCATTACCCTGCATTACTCTGCATTACTCTGCATTACTCTGCATTACCCTGCAATACTCTGCAATAGTCTGCATTACACTGCAATACCCTGCCATTACTCTGCATTACTCTGCATTACTCTGCATTACCCTGCATTACTCTGCAATACCCTGCAATACCCTGCAACACTCTGCAACGCTCTGCAATGCTCTGCAACACTCTGCAATGCTCTGCAACACCCACCAATACCGTGCAACACTCTGCAATGCTCTGCAACACCCGCCAATACCGTGCAACACTCTGCAATGCTCTGCAACACCCTCCAATATCCTGCAATGCTCTGCAACGCTCTGCAACACCCGTCAATACCCTGCAACACTCTGCAATGCTCTGCAACACTCTGCAATGCTCTGCAACACCCACCAATACCGTGCAACACTCTGCAATGCTCTGCAACACCCGCCAATACCGTGCAACACTCTGCAATGCTCTGCAACACCCTCCAATATCCTGCAATGCTCTGCAACGCAATACTCTGAGATACCCAGCCATACTCTGATATACCCAGCCATACCCAGCCATAGTCGGTGATACCCTGCAATACCCAGCCATAGACACACCCCCCCCCCCTCCCGCCGCCCTCCGGTGCTTCTACCGACTCGCCAATACTATCAAATCCAGAATCTTTTTTTTTTTTTTTTTCAGGCTTCCCAGCTTAGAGGTGAGATGTGGGGTCTTATTGACCCCACATCTCACTGTAAAGAGGACCTGTCATGCCATATTCCTATTACAAGGGATGTTTACATTCCTTGTAATAGGAATAAAAGTGATCAAAAAATTTATTTTTGGGGAAAAAAATGTCAAACTAAAATAAATAAAGTAAAATGAACAATAACATTTTTTTTTTTTTTAAAGCGCCCCTGTCCCCATGTGCTCGCATGCAGAAGCGAACGCATACGTAAGTCCCGCCCACATATGAAAACGGTGTTCAAACCACACATGTGAGGTATCGCTGCGTACGTTGGAGCGAGAGCAATAATTCTAGCCCTAGACCTCCTCTGTAACTCAAAACATATAACCAGTAAAAAAAAAAATTAAATTGTCGCCTATGGGGATTTTTAAGTAGCGACGTTTGGCGCCATTCCTCGAGCCTGTGCAATTTTGAAGAGTGACATGTTAGGTATCGATTTACTCGGTGTAACTTCAAAAATTGGGCTAACTTTACTGTGTTTTTTTTTTTTTAAGCACAAAACAGTTTTTTTTCCAAAAAAAAGCATTCGAAAAATTGCTGCGCAAATACCGTGCGAGATAAAAAGTTGCAACGACCACCATTGTATTCTCCAGGGTGTTTGCTAAAAAAACATATATAATGTGTTGGGATTCGATGTAATTTTCTAGCAAATAAATGATGATTTTTACATGTAGGAGAGAAATGTCAGAATTGTCCTGGGTGCTCCAGAACGCCTGATGGCGCTCCATGCATGTTGGGCCTCTGTATGTGGCCGCACTGTGTAAAAGTCTCACACATGTGGTATCGCCGTACACGGGAGTAATAGCAGAATGTGTTTTGGGGTGTAACTTGTGGTATGCATATGCTGTGTGAGAAATAAACTGATAATATGACAATTTTGTGAAAAAAAAAAAAAAGTAAAAAAAATCTTGATTTTGCAAAGAATTGTGGGAAAAAATGACAACTTCAAAAAACTCATCATGCCTCTTACTAAATACCTTGGAATGTCTTCTTTCCAAAAAGGGGTCATTTGGGGGGTATTTGTACTTTTCTGGCATGTTAGGGTCTCAAGAATTGAAATAGGCCGTCAGTACTTCAGGTGTGATCAATTTTCAGATATTGGCACCATAGCTTGTGGACTCTATAACTTTCGCAAAGACCAAATAATATCCACCAATTTGTACTTATTTTTACCAAAGATATGTAGTAGTATAAATTTTGGCCAAAATTTATGAAGAAAAAATTACTAATCTGCTAAATTTTATAACAGAAATGAAGAAAAATTCATTTTTTTACAGAATTTTCTGTATTTTTTCTTTTATAGCACAAAAAATAAAAAACCCAGCGGTGATTAAATACCACCAAAAGAAAGCTCCATTTGTGTGAAAAAAAGGACAAAAATTTCATATAGGTCCAGTGTTGCATGACTGAGTAATTGTCATTCAAAATGTGAGAGCACCGAAAGCTGAAAATTGGTCTGGTTATTAAGGGTGTTTAAGTGCCCAGTGGTCAAGTGGTTAAGTTCTATTGGCAGTTAGTATGTCTATTTTTTTTTTTTTTTATGCACAATAAAAAAATTGTGGAGAATAATACTTGGCTGTGTGTTTTACTTCAAATGACAGTTTGGGAGGAGGCAGTTACATTTTAAAAAATACAATGTAAATTGACAAGGGACACCAACATAGTTGTATCTTTGATCTTAAAAACTACGGGATAATGGTGTTGTGGTAAGTTGCACAAATACAAAATAAAAAAACATAATAATATTATTCTTGATATAACTAGAAAAAAAAAGCCTTTGAAAATTAGTTTGCAATAACTCCATCAGTATCACCAGCAAAGCAGCTTCATTATTATCCCATTAAAGAAGAAGAGAATTGTGAGCTGCATTTGGAGATTTCATAATTTGCCATGTCACGAATGTTAATTCTCCATTGCAAATGCTAGTTTATAAGACCGGCCTCTTCTGCTTCCGAGCACGTGTGTTTGTACTTTGGACTTTTGTCAGGCGGACTTGTGTTCACACAATCGAAAAATCGGACAACACACATTTGTTGCCGGAAAATTTGAAGACATGCTAGCCAACATTTGTTGGTGGAAAGTCGGTCGGATTTTCCGCCAACAGCCTGACATCCAACATTTCCCATTGGAAAATCCGATCGTGTGTACGGGGCTTTAGATTAAATAATTCTCTGAAGGTAGACAGATCTATGTGTAAATATTTAATATAATAAAAAGTGCATTTTTAAAAAACAGTTATTCCTCCTAATGTGAGGAAAGATAGCTGAGCTGTCAGTTGACCACTTGATACTAAGATGGGCTCAGAAACCCGGCAGAGGAGGTCAAATAAGACCAATCCAAAATAAATAGGAACATTCAAGGCAAGCCCCTGTTCAGGAGAAATTCAAGTCTCACAAGTTTGTATGCTGAGACTGGCACACATCGGGGTTGATTTAGTAACCCGGAGAATGCAAAATCCGATGAAGCTCTGCATAGAAACTAGTCAGTGTCCTTTTTTTTTTGTCAAAGCTTAATTGAACAAGCTGAAGTTAGAAGATGATGATGATGGCTATCATGCACAGCTGCACCAGATATTGCACTCTCTAGTTTTAGTTGTGGTTATAGCTAATTAGCTATAACCATTACATCCACGTGAGGGAACGCATATGTATGTGAGTGCCACCCCTTTTTTTGCACTCAGACATCGTTAATAGTGGCAGCACGGAGGTATTCATAATCATTGACGCTCCAGTTTTAGTAAATCAATCGCTATTGAGCCCAGTTGTCTAAGACATTAGTTATGAAAGCTGATGTAAAAGTAGTGAACAGATGATAAATAGTGATGGACATGGTGGTAAGCATAGGACCCACTGGAAGGCACCAAAGATGAAGAAAGTCCTTGAGTTTAAAAGGGTGACCTTCATGGCAATGCTTTCAAAAAGTGTTTTGCTTCAGTAGAATTGAATCAGCATGCATGGAGGCAGCAGCGAGATCCGATATGGGACAAAGACATGGATGTGGTAGAACATGAAAGAGAGCATGGGCCCAATAATATTTAGGCAAACTGTTTGGAACCTTAAAGGGAAAGTGGAACTTCACTCTCTCTTAGCCACAAAAGAGCCAAATAGTGCTGATCACTGTATTGGCACATGACTGAGATGCCTATCCTACAAAAGGCATACTTCACAACCTTTGATAGATTGTAAGCAATAACTGAGGCTGTTGCCATTATGTTGATGGAAGCCTCTGTAGCAACCATGCTGCTGGGAAATTGTTGAGAGCACTGGAAAGAATCAGGGTATTGTGGACAATGTGTATATTCAAAGCTACCTGGCAAAGTGGACCCGATAGTGTTATCTCAGATATTTGTAAATTATGTTGTCATCCATTTGTGAACCCCAACACATCTTTGATTGTTTTCTGTTGTTTGAAGTGGTCAGGATAAAAAAAACTTCTTGTACTCCTGTATTCTAGGCATTTCTTGTATTACAGTTTATCAGTTTACTAAAAGGAATTTACTTTAAAATCAAAGAATGAAGAACTTCAGAGAGGGCCCCCTTTAAAAGCAGCAAGAGGGCTGGAAGGCAATTCTTGACAGCTAGATCAAATACTTGCGGTATTAAGAGAACTTTTTGTTAAAGACACATGAAGCCAGTCATTGCTGACTTATTATTCTGCAGATGCCACTTGCCTATCTGGGAAGCTGGCCATTTTGCTTCCATGCTTTGAATGATAAATCATCTGCATACTTATTGTGGGTCAGTAAGAGTATTGACGGAAGAGTTTTGAGAGGGAAATCAGAAATGGAAGCTTCCATATTTTCACACGACACTCCAAATGGTCTATCTGTTGTGAATAGCTGTAATACCCATGAAAAATACATAAATTTGACTTAACCACTTTCAGACCGGACCATTTTGCAGGCCAATGACCGGACCACTTTTTTCGATTTGGCACTGCGTCGTTTTAACTGACAATTGTGCGGTCCTACGACGTGGCTCCCAAACAAAATTGACGTCCTTTTTTTCCCACAAATAGAGCTTTCTTTTGGTGGTATTTGATCACCCCTGCGGTTTTTATTTTTTGTGCTATAAACAAAAAAAGAGTGACAATTTTGAAAAAAACACATTATTTTTAACTTTTTGCTATAATAAATATACCCCAAAAATATATATAAATTATTTTTTCCCTCAGTTTAGGCCGATACATATTCTTCTACATATTTTTGGTAAAACAAATTGCAATAAGCGATTGATTGGTTTGCACAAAATTTATAGTGTTTACAAAATAGGGGATAGGTTTATGGCATTTTTATTAATAATTTTAATAAACTATTAGTAATAGTAAACAACTAGTAATGGTGGCGATCAGCGATTTTTATTGTGACTGCGACATTATGGCGGACACATCGGACATTTTTGACACATTTTTTGGGACCATTGTCATTTATACTGCAATCAGTGCTATACAAATGCACTGATTCCTGTGTAAATGACACTGGCAGTGAAGAGGTTAACCAGGGGTTGGCAGTGTAGGGTTTAAGTGTGTCCTAGGGGCATGTTACTAACTGCGGGGGCAAATTCAATTGGACGTACCTGTACGCCAGTGCCATTCTACCGACGTACATCGTTGTATGCCGGTCGGGAAATGGTTAAACTGCATACACCTAACTGATAGTTCTGAGTGGCTTGTCAAGGACATACCGTATCTGGTTGTATAGCTGAACTTCTTTTGCTGTAATGAGTAGCCATTAAATATTAGGTATTCTTTACCAGTGAATAAAATGAAATTATTTTTTCATCAATATTGGTTCATATCCCAAAATGGCTTTGTCCCTTGAATGCAGAAATAATACTAAAGAAAAAAAATCCCTCTTGCAGCAATTTACTTTTTTTTGTGTTATAATTTTATTTTAATGACAATTAATTTAGCTACAGTAAACTGTCAAAATACAAACGTGCATATCTGATTTTTTGTTGTTATTTTTAAGTGAATTTTCTTTGGTTTTATTTAAAATAACAGGAAGTATGCCATCTCCTATTGCAAGTAAATTTCAAGATACTCCTAAATGACATACACAGCCAGAAATGCTGCTAGCTAAGAATGTTCCATATTAGGGGAATTTCTTATGGATTCAGCAGACAAGTTGCCTTTGGAATTATTCATAAATAGCACACCTTGAATGCTTGACATATGGTGAAATTTGAAAGTGTCTCAAAGAGAAAAAAAAAATTCAATAATCCTCATTGTGCATAGTATAGCATTTATCAAGTCAGTGCTATAATTCAGGGATACTGCAATTCTCTTCAATGCATTTGGTAAACAATAGAAAAAAAAATCTATCTTTCAAATAAACATCCCTTTTTTACCGTAAGATGTACAGAACTGCCTTTTTGCTATTAAGTCAACTGATAGTTTAGTTTCTTTTAAATGAAACTCATAAATAAGTGGGAATAATTGCACTAACATACTTTAAACATTTTTAAATAAATTGTTTGATCAGTCAATGGTTTGCCGTCTTATGCTTGTTTAGTCTGATTAGTCTGAGGCTGCAAATGAGGCCCAATGTTCCACTAAATATTATAAACTGATGCCTCTAAATTCATAAACATTTTTTTTAAATATGCTATATTATCAAATGTTATTATAATACTAAAGTTATATTCTGTTTATCTTAAGGTTTAAGGAACTCAAACAGTCTTGTCTTCTGGATATTCTGCCTGCAGCTGTTTTAGCTTATTGCAGCCATTGGTTCAATTTACTGTCCTGCTTTTCTGCTCCACTGTTTTTACAATAATGTTGTGTTTATTGCAAAATGATCTCATTTTATCATTACTGGCAGAGCAGCTGATAGTTGGAGGAAGAAAATACACTAGCTTATATAAAAAAAGAAACAACTGGGTTTGCAGTTTTTACTTTATATAACTTTTTATGATAACTGTATTGCGTTGCTAAAATAAGTAGATGTTATGTTTTACTTTTGGTTTAGATAGATTAAATGTGGCATGTAAGTATTTAAAAACAAATTTTCCAATTGGCAAACTGAATATTAGCTTTGGATTTATTTTATTTTTTTCAGAAAGTGTTTTTTTTCCCCTTCTTTTGTAAATAAATAGCTACATTTAAAGTGACATTTTAACCATTTCTTCAGAGCTCCCAGCTACTACATCTGTGCTACAAAAAGTAGTGTGCTACTGCAATAGATCTAACTAAATGTTTTCCCTACTAAGACATCTTGTATGATGGCAAAAAAATAACTCAAAATAAATAATAAGATTGTTAAAGAAGAACTCTACTTTAGCCATTTTTTTGCGATTCGGCACTATGTCGCTTTAACTGACAATTGCATGGTCGTATGATGCTGTAGCCAAACAAAATTGATGTCCTTTTTTCCCACAAATAGAGCTTTATTATGGTAGTATTTGATCACCTCTGCAGCTTTTAGTTTTTGCTCTATAAACAAAAGAAGAGCGACAATTTTGTAAAAAACACAATATCTTTTACGTTTTGCTATAATAAATATCCCAATAAAAAACAAAACAAAAAAAATACATTTCCTCAGTTTAGGCCGATATGTATTCTACATATTTTTGTTAAAAAAAAATCACAATAAGCGTATATTGATTGGTTTGTATAAAAGTTATAGAACCTACAAAATAGGGGATAGATTTATGGCATTTTTATTATTATTATTTTTTTACTAGTAATGGCAGTAATCAGTGATTTTTATCGGGACTGCAATATTGCGGCGGACACATTGGACACTTCTGACAAATTTTTGGGACCAGTGACAAATAAACAGCGATCAGTGCTATAAAAATGCACTGATTACTGTAAAAATGTCACTGGCAGTGAAGGGGGTTAACCTTAGGGGGCGATCAAGGGGTTAACTGTGTTCCCTCACTATGTTCTAACTATGGGGCAGAGAGGACTGACTAGGAGAGATGACAGATCGGTGTTCAAAATCAGTATGAACACATGATCAGTCTCTTCTCCCCTGAGAGAACCGGGATCTGTGTGTTTTCACACACAGATCCTGGTTCTCACTCTGTCACGAGCAATTGCATTGGCTCCGACGGTACGCACGCCCCTTAGTAGCCAAAGGGCAAAGCAACGTAAGGTAGCGTCGTTTTGCGTTGTTTTGCCCAAGGGAGCCAACCTGCCACAGTAAAACGAACCACTTCAATACTAGACACTTTCACCCCCTCTCCTGCCAGGCCAATATTCAGCTTTCTGCAATTTCACACGTTGAATGACAATTATTCTCAATCAATCAATTTTTTATCATTTTTTGAGACAGATGGAGCTTTCTGTTGGTGGGATTTTATCACCACAGTTTTTTTTTTTTTTTATATATTTATGCAAAAAAAAGTTAACACATTCTTCTTTGTTTCTGTTATAAAATAGTAAAAGTAAATAATCCTTCCATAAATTTATGGCAAACTGTAGTCTGCTACAATTAATTGGTAAAATAACCCAAATTAGTGTATATTATTTAGTCTGTGAGAAAGTTATATAGTGTACAAACTATGATATGTAGCACCCTATAGTTGTGCTAGGTATTAGTGTAGACTGTTAGTGTAGGCAAATTTCTTTAGCTCAGGGCTAAGCCTGAGCTGTGAATCTGTTCAGGTTTCTGTGACTCAGGGCTGGATGACTCATCTTAGCAACTTCTCTGGTGCCTCCCCCATTTTCTGGGACATTGGAGAATGTTCTAGATATAGTGGGTGAAGGTTAGGAGGAGCTGCTTAGAATATTTATGCGGGTCTCAGCCAATCTCCAGTAAAGGGCTGGCAGGGGGCAGGCCACCTCATAAATAGATATGAATTCAGTGTGTCTGGCTGTGCAGGGTGGGGGATCCCAGTCATCTGCGGCTCATAAGGAGGTGCGCTACAGGTAATCTGTCCTGATGTTTTGACTGCCTTCAGCTTCTTATTTCATGGGCCCTAAAATGCTAGGACAGTACAAATATCCACCAAATGACCACTGTTTGGAAGATAGACAGTCAGGAGTATTTTGTAAGAGATGTGGTTGAATTTTTTTTAGTTTGTAAATTATTGTCACAGTTTGAAGTAAAATAAATAAAATGTGTTTTTTTTTCACAATGTTGTGAAAAAGTTGTCGTTTGAACATGATATTTCTCACACACAGAGTAGGCATACATATAAATATATCCCAAAACACATTCTGCTATGTCTCCTAAGTATGGGGATACCATGTGTAAAACTTTTTTATAGCCTAGATGTATAGAGGGGCCAAAATCCAAGGAGCACCTTTGGGCTTTCAAGGAGCATAAAATATGTGTCTAATTTTGTGACTACCTAAGACATTTTTGGAGACCTTGGAGCGCCAGAACAGTAGAAAAACCTACAAAATGACAACATGTTGGAAAGCAAATACCCCAAGGTATTTTTTAAGAGTAATGGCGAGTATTTTGAAGACTTTAATTTTTGCCACACATTTTTGGAAAATGCAGAAAGAAAATGAAAATGTATTTTTTTTTTACACAGAGTTGTCAATTTAATAAGATATTTCTCACACACAGCATAGGCATACTTAGAATTACACCCCAAAACACATTCTACTATTCCTTCTGAGTATGTTGATAGCACATGTGTAAAACCTTTTCACTGTCTGGGCTGATTATATACTGGGCATTGTATCTTATGTATCACACAGATCAAATTGCCAATGTCCTATAATGTTCACCTCTTTATGAGGGGTCAGGGAATATAGCTTAGTGTAGCGTCACCTATAGCAATCCCAGTTCCTATAAACCAAGCAAGCCTAGGCTACTGTTAGATGGCTACCCCGAGGAATGTCACTTTCACTGACCAGGAAGTACAGGAGGCTGAAGAAAGAAAGAACAAAAGAGTCCCTCTGGTTCCAGGAGTACAGTTGTCTGCAGGGGATGGTTGGAACTGGGTCAGTTCAGGCCACAGACAGAGACATGGTCATCAAACAGGCAAATAATTGGTCTAAGTAATAGGCAGTAATGTGGTCAATAAACAGGTCAGGGTCAGGACAGGTGGCAGGCAGAGTCAACACTGCACTGGTGTGGCGGTAACATTGTTGCTGGCTGAACTGGTCTGGTGACACTGGGAACTAGTGTGGCAGCAATCAGGAACACTGCTGTCAACTTATACTGGCCAGGTGACACTGGGACTGGCCAGAGATAATCAGAGACACTGTAACTGGTGGCACTGACATACAGTGATATCAGAGCAGCCAGGCATTGTACATTATCTTGGCCACAGCGGAATGATGTCACCATAGTGGGATGCTTGTTCTGCCCGGCCATTTATATGCAGTGGTAGGGTGGAAAATGGTTAACATAACTAAAAAAATTAGCCCAGCACTTATTTAAAAAAGAAACTTTAGCTACACTACGAACCATAACTTTGGTGAGGTCATCTGTAAAAGATACCCTAATCCAGTAGCTGGTGCTTATATTCCAGGCTCATAGACCTGGCCATGCACTAGTAGATCCTCGAAAAAACCCTTGTACGAACAGTCATACAAAAATTTGTATAAAAATTCTCATTGCATTCAAGTACTTCAAAATTGTGTTTGCTTTTAAGATTTGATTTTGAAACGAATGGCTGTTACCAAATGAATACCACAACACTGTTAGGCCGCGTACACACGCGGGGACTGTTCGCTCAACTTTGTCCGCTGAACAGTGTTTCAGCGGACAGTCCGCTTGTGTGTGGGCTTTCAGCGGACAGTTTCAGCGAACAGTCTGCTGAACAAGGTTTTTCGGAATTTCCGAAAAACTGTCCGCTGAAACCTTGTTTCAGCGAACAGTCCCCTCGTGTGTAGGCTTGTTCGTCAAACAAAGTTCCGCGCATGCTCAGAAAGAATTTATATGCCCAAGGTTGCATTGCAGTGTATAGGACGTCGTTTTCTAGTCCCGTCGTACGTGCCGTTCACGTCATCGCGCACGGTTTCAGCAAACTGTTCTTACGTCGTGTGTGGCCATGTCCGTCCATGCTAATTTTGAGCGGACTGTCCGCTGAAACTGTTTGACGAACAAAGTTGAGCGAACAGTCCCCGCGTGTGTACGCGGCCTTAGAAATTCATTCATTTGAGAAGCAATTTTCCATCCTGCTCATTCGAATTTTCTCATCACTGCTGTTGAAAACAAATGTTGATTTGACCTCATTAATGATTAAAAAAAATTGAACAAATGTTATTTAAAGAAAACATTTTGAATACAATTCTATTAGTACACAGCCAGCCTAATGCATTAACTCTTTCATATACAGAGATTGGAAAAAATTTGGAAACGGCAGGTAAAAGAACAAAATAGTTACCTAATATGGTGTTGGACCACCTTTGGCATTGAAGACAGCCTGAATATTCCTGGGAATTGACATATATGTCTTAGATGGTGGATAATGGAATCGGATACCAGTTGACCATGTCGACTGTGCTTATGCTTATCAGATGTCATTTTCCCTGAACCTGCATATGCCATCATAACCTTTGATACTGTACCTTCTGACATCGCAAATAAATTGACAACTTCAGTTATAGAGGCACCAGCTAAGCGGGCACCAACAATTTGCCCTTTTTGAATCTCTGACATTGCTCCGTATTACTAGCTGCACATGCAGTGAATGGCGAAAGTGAGGCTTCCCTCCTGTTAGCTAGGTGCCTCATCACACAGCAGAAGCCAAAGAATGTAGGGCAAGCAGGGATAGCTTGGTTTAAGGCCCCACTTTCCCTCATGGGATGGTGGAAGTAGGTAGGAGTGTAAAGCCCACCATTGATTTATTTCAGTGTGGGGTCTTGTGATAGGTCAAAAAAGTCAGCAGTTGGGGATGATTTGGAAGTTCTGGGGGCTCCTCTAGGCTAGGTTTATTAAGGTCACCTGACCCCCCAGAAAATTCCATAAATTTCCAGGACACCTATTTAAGCAGGAGGCTAAGGGGGGTCTTTGCCAGTTGTCAGAGAGATGTTTCAAGCGTGCCCCACTGATTTGGCTAATGTTGTTTCGTTTAAGGGCCAGTTCACACTGCTGCGATGTTGGACCCCTGCAAATCCACTGCGGGATTTACGCATCACATGTCTCCCGGCGGCAGTTCACACTGCCCTATGCAAACCGCTGGGAGTGTCAAGTAAAAGTTAATGACATCCCCAAATCAGTTTGCATATCGCAGTCTGATCTGCAAATTCGGACAGGTATTCGATTGCATGGGTGTGAACACACATGAAATCCGATTATGCTGCGGTCCAAAAAAAAGGGTCCTGTGAGAGGTCCAAATGCGATGGGAATTCAGCCATACTATCTGTATGGCTGAAATTGCATCACACAGAGATCGCATGTGATTTGCACTGCAGTGCGGTGCGAATCACATGCGATGTCAGGCATCGCACCAATGGGATTAAAAGAGTTATGGTGAATTGTTCATTTTTTATATTTGTGAAAACCAATAAACAAGGCAATGGCTGTTATTAATCCAGTTTGGTGTATCTAGTGTTCTTTGCATGTTTGAAGTTACTGCCTACCATCTCATGTTACATTACTTCTGCTTTCAATGTGGAACATGTCATCCATTTCAATTTGCAAATCATGTAGTGTTCCATATAAGGCCCTGGAAACTTCTAAGTGTTAAGACATACATAGAGTTTTTATTGCATGCTTAATATAGACATTCAAGCAACCCTGGGATCGAGTGCCAGTTTGTAAAAATATTGAAGTGATTGTGTTGTAATATGGGAACTTGGGATTGTCAGTCGTTTGTAAAAGAAAAACAATTGGGCTGATTTACTAAAACTGGAGCATGCACATCTGGTGCAGTTCTGCATAAAAACCAATCAGCTTCCAGGTTTATTTTATTAAAGCTTAATTGAACAAGCTGAAGAAGCTGATTGGCTACCATGCAGAACTGCACCAGATTTTGCATTCTCCAGTTTTAGTAAATCAACCCAATGTATTGTTTCCAAGAACAAACAAATAAAACAACTATCTTCAGACAGACAGGAAACAAAACAGCCCAAACTCTTGGTACAAAAATTTTACTTTTGGCTTGCCACCTGGAAAACTTGTCCTTTAGAGCAGTATTAAACCCAAAAGCAAACATTTATTATATTGCAGCTTGCCAGTTCTTAAATATGATTGCTGCATTTGTTTTCTTTTTTAGGTTCTTTTTCTTTTATTTTCAGATGGTGATATGGCCAGTAAGTCTGTGGTTTTTCTAAAGAACAAGCTCTCTTGTCATCAGGGATTGAATTCAAACCCAGCACCTTGGCTGTGTTAGGCAATGTCTGTTCTTCCTGGGCAGTTCTCACTGAACAATCCCTTGGATGACCCTGCTTTAAACCTTGTTTGTCTTGAATCTTGAACTCTTTGCTCCTCCTATGAACTTCCTGATTTAAGCCATGCCTCTGCACTTGTTTGTCAGATTATTGTGCCCTCTTCAGCCAGTATCTCGCTCTTGTCTTTCCTGCTGCCATCGATATTTTGCTACCACTCGTTATTGACCCTTGGCTTGTTCCTTGACTACGTTTCTGCCTGATTCCAACCTGCAAACACTTGATACAGACCTTTGGCTTGTTTACTGACTACGCTTCTATGCTTCTGTTTGATCCCCACCTGCTTATCAGCTACTGGACCCGCTCACCTCCTGGTGGGGCCATCCTGAGGACCACGACCTGGTACTAATATGCAGCAAAATCCATCTTCACCATCAGGAGCTCTGTTGAACACTGTTTAGTATTTAGACTCCGCACCTCAGGTGAGCCAGCATCTGGTCTTCAAGCCTGACCCTTAATCGTGACACTGGTAGTTATAGGGATGTGACAAACCATTTAACAATGACGGGGGTGCTTACATGGACCAGCATTTATTTACTCATAAGACCTTTATCCCAATAGGAAAAAATGGTTTGGCTTCCTTTATCAAGATTACCTCTATAGGGTTAAGGTGGGAAGGTGCCACTGACACCCAAAGACCAACTTTTACGCACCCGTTACTTCTATCCAAAGTGACACCAGAATGTATCCAAATAATCTCTAATCTTGTTCCCAGTGCACTACATTGTGGTCTCATCATACACACTGGCCCCTCAGCTGTTGCCTAGAAAAATAAAGGCAGCTTGCAGGGAAAATTTCATTTTTGTGGTCTTTATAAATGCAATTATTGCTGCAGCAGATTCTGGTACATGGTATAGATCTGCCCCTTCACAGGTAGACTAATGCCACGTACACATGATCGAATTGTACGCCGGACAATTCGATCGTGTGTGGGCTCCAGCGGACTTTTTCATCGTAAGGTCCGGCGGACTTAGAAAGTAGTTTTGACTCAAAGACTTGGCTTTCAGCGGACAATCTGTTCGTCAGTGTGCTAGTCCGGCGGACTAAGAATGACGCATTCTCTGAAGCAAGTACAAGAAGGAAGCTATTGGCTACTGGCTATTGAACTTCCTTTTTCTTGTCCCATCGTACGTGCTGTACGTCATCGCATTAGAAATCGCCGGACTTTCGGAGCGTCCATGTGTGGCCAAGTGCGTTTGTTATAAAGTCTGGCGGATTGTTTGCCGGATTGTTTGCCGGACAGTTCGATCGTGTGTACGCGGCATAAGGGGACCCCCCTGGCACTATATTGGAAGGAATTTTTAATTTTTATGCTTTCACTTTAAAAAGAAAAAAATCACTACTTATTTAAAAATGACATTTTCCCCAACCTTTTCTTTATTGATACATGTCCGTCAGGGCAGGACCCGGACCCCTATAACAATTGTATGCCCAATTCTTGCATATATGCCTTCAAAATGGGCACTTATGATTTTTGACGTTTGGGTCCCATTGACATTAATGGGGTTTGTTATCCGGGTCTAAATTTTTTCGGCTCATCCCTACAAATCACTGGTGTCCTGTACAGTGTGTGCATGTAATATGTAAAAGCCACTTAAGAAAAAATCATGTTTTATCAATATTTCAAAGAACTGTTGTACCAGTAAATAGGAGTGGAACTCTATAACATTATTCTCTGTGACAAATACAGTTACATTGCTCCACAGAGAAAAGATGAGAAAGCTTAAAGGCAAGAATTATGATAGAAGCCCAAGTTAAATCTTTTTTATGTGCGTGTGATCCATCCTGCCCTAAAATGTGTTTGAAAGATTTTTCTAGACCTTAAACCTGAAGCAGAAAATCAGAATGTAATCCTTTGTAGATAACTGTCACAAAGGGAAGGGACATCTAGTTCATTGTGCAGAAAAGTATTGTTCCTAGATCTACAAATTGACAGTGAGCAGAAAGATTTGTGTTCTGTTTTTCAGATAGTGAAAAACACGCACAAATAGAAGATGCTGATATGGTCAGATACTGATAGGGTCAGGGAAAAATGAGCTACAAAAAAATATGACCAGGGCCCGGTGCAGGAACCGCATGCGATTTGGACAGGAATTACACCACATTCCTATTTAAATCACATGCGATTTGGCAGCAGCGCGATTTGAGGCGTTCATTCTGTATGGCTCAAATAGCACCACATCTGTACCAAAATCATGCAGGACCCTTTTTTGCTGCACCAGAATTGAATTGCTTGGCTGTTCACACCCATGCTATCTGATTCTGCAAACTGATTTTGGGGTGTTGTTAACTTAACATACATGCCTGCAGCAGTTTGCATGAACGGGCTGCGATTTTGATGCAGTGTGGAAACTACACAGAATTTGCTGCAAATTCCACACCGCATCAGTGTAAACCAGGCCTTTATCATTCTAAAATCGATTGTTTACAAATGCAAAAATGTTTGCATCTTAACTGCTTTAAGTAGAAGTGGGCACCAAACAAGACAAACAATCCTCAAACACATGACAAAAACATTGGGGGGCAGCTAGAGAACAGATGACGACGCTTAAAATGATTGTAACCAATCACCTTGTAAAACAAACCATTCAGTTTAAAATAGAAATTAAAGGCAAAACATT
This sequence comes from Lithobates pipiens, assembly GCF_037356315.1. Taxonomy (NCBI): domain Eukaryota; kingdom Metazoa; phylum Chordata; class Amphibia; order Anura; family Ranidae; genus Lithobates; species Lithobates pipiens. The sequence continues at coordinate 19,198,021 of NW_027507685.1, read as the reverse complement.
TGTGTATAGATATAAAAAATACTATAAATACCCTTTGTTTATAAGTGATCACATTCTCTCTGTTCTCAGCTGCATAAGAGCTGGGGGGAGGAGAAGCAGCAGCACACTGAGCTTCCCAGTGAATGACTGTGCAGTGAGGGCATGTCAGGACAAGTTTAAACATTGGAGGAGAGCAGGCTGAGTTCCCAGCATAGCTAGAGAACTGACCATGGTGTGTTCTCCTATCTAGTATGGTTAATTTTTATTAGAAAGCAGAGGGACTGGCATGAACACCAGGGATATCACATAAAGGAAGCGATACTGAGAGGACAGGATATTTTCATACAAGTACATGGTACAGCAGACATATTTTAGGAATATGAAGTGTTTGGGTAACAAACGCTTTAAGCTTGATCATCAGTCTTCAGGAACACGAATGATGTTTATGTGTAGGAATGAGCTTAAAGCTTTTGCAAATTCCTACCCTTTGTTATTCTGAAGAAATCCATGTGTGTTTCTCTGTACCTCTGGGCTGAGTAGGTCTAATGGGAGGGGTTTCATAATTATCTATCAGCTGTGGCAGCTGAAGAGCACTAATGAGGAAAGCTGCTGGACCTGCATCCTTTTAGACGTGTTCCTATTGGCAATATCTCACCAAAAATTGCATTTTTGTTGCAGAGGATGCCTGAAATCTGACTTGTATCTTAGGCAGACTTCTGGGAAAACTGGTGAGCCAATCACACAACCAGGAAATGATTTTTCTGGGGAGTGGTCAGTACACACACTGTGTACAGAACAACTCCAGGTAGCCATATTACACTGCATTTACAGAAAATTACAGAGCTGCAGATTGAAAAGAAGAAGTCATTTTTAATAACATTCAATTACAGTATGACTTGTATCGCAATTGTGCACGCTATATATTTTTTTCCCCACGAAAGTGTAGTCACCCTTTAAGGTTCGGTCTGAACACAAGTTCACAGTGAACCTGGGCTGTCCAGGGGAGCCAAACATTGTGTAAAATAGCTGTATTATACATGACAATTTCCCACTATCAGTAGTTGTCAAGCATGCCAGTGGGTGGAGGCACAGGTCGGTCCAGTAGCTTCACCAGTTCCATTCATTATTTGTCCAAGAACCCCTGGCAATGTACTAAATATAGCCCAAACCATAAACCAAATAGGGCTATGTCAATTGTAGGCCAGTGATGTCGCCACATCTCAACCCTTTGTATATAAATCTCCTTCAGTACACTGCTATCTAAGTACAGAGCTTCCTACCCGGAATTTTAGTGCACTCAGGATAGACAGGTGTAGCATCCAGCTCCACTGCCTGCGGCCTTTCAAAGTCTATGGCAGGCTGCGACTGGATGGAGCTAAACACTGTATTGTGTAGTACATTCAGGAACTTATGCACCCAGGGATGTGTGCCTAGAATGTAGTAGACTGGTGTGACACACGGGGCCAAAAATGTGGGTACCACTTGGTACAGTGTTCAGCTCCATTGTATCATAGACTTTGACAGGATGCAAGCATTAGGATTGGATGCTGCACCTCTCCCTCCTGGGCATATTAAAACACCAGGAGTGATGCACTGTACCTAGATGACTCTATTTGCATAGGGCCTAAAATAAATTTGTACTAATTCGGTTTTGTATATCAGGTAATATTATTTAAAAATAAATACATATTTGCTTAACCACTTCCTAACTGGCGCACGCCGATGTACGTCGGCAGAATGGCACGGGCAGGCATATTGGCGTACATGTTCGTCCATTTTAAAATGCCGCCCTGCCATCACGTGCGTGCCGCCGGCCAATATTTGTGGGACCCCCGTGAGTCCGGTTGCGGGTCCCGCGGACTCGATCGCTGCGGGGATACCCGCGATTGTCTCACGGGGCGGCCGAACGGGGAGATGCCATTGTAAACAGCATCTCCCCGTTCTGCCTAGCAACAAGTGACGCTGATCTCTGCTCCCTGTGATTGGAGCAGAGCTCAGTGTTCACTAACACAAAGCCCAGCCCCCCACAGTTAGTAACACACCCCTAGGAACACTTAACCCCATACACTGCCACCCCCTGGTTAACCCCTTCACTGCCAGTGTCATTTACACAGGAATCAAAGCATTTGTATAGCATTGATTGCTGTATAAATGACAATGGTCCCAAAAATGTGTCAAAAATATCCGATGTGTCCACCATAATGTCGCAACCACAATAAAAATTGCAGATCGCCGACATTACTAGTAAAAAAAAAATGATTAATAAAAATGCCATAAAACTATCCCTTATTTTGTAAACGCTATAACTTTTGCGCAAACCAATCAATAATCGCTTATTGCGATTTTTTTACCAAAAATATGTAGAAGAATACGTATCGGCCTAAACTGAGGGAAAATTTTTTTAATATATTTTTGTGGAATATTTATTAAAACAAAAAGTAAAAAATAATGCGTTTATTTCAAAATTGTCGCTCTATTTTTGTTTATAGCGCAAAAAATAAAAACCGCAGGGTTGATCAAATACCACCAAAAGAAAGCTCTATTTGTGGTAAAAAAAGGACATCAATTTTGTTTGGGAGCCACGTCGCACGACCGCGCAATTGTCAGTTAAAGCGACGCAGTGCCGAATCGCAAAAAATGGTCTGGTCTTAAGCCAGCAAAATGGTCCGGTCTGAAAGTGGTTAATAAATGTGTGAATATATAAAATGTTTCTTCTTTTTGTCCTGCCTAATCAAGTATCTTATGCTCCTTTCATAGCACCAATCCACCACTGTCCTAACAAAACTACCCAATAGAATCAATGAGACATAAAATATTCAATGCATTAACCATCAAACGATCCAAAAAGAAAATAATATGATGCAAATCTAAAATTAGCAGTTTGATTTGGCTTCATTTCTGCTCACCATTCAGACTATTCATCCATTACATCAAATCAAAAACCTCTGGCCTTACACGCCATGCATCACTTGGTAACCTAGGAGTCTCTTTATCCCTTACATTTATTCAAACACTACCAGTACCTACATGCCATATATTCTTAACCCAAAAGCCCTTTTACTGCTCAAATCATTTTTGACACCAGCAGCCTTTACACCTCTGATATCACCATGAGTATATTCTCTTGTAGGCATAGGTCACAGCTTGTCAAATCTCTGAACTTTAATTTACATGATGCTATTTCTTAACTGAAATAAATATTATCTTGATCCTGGGTGTAATTATATTATTGTTTTCTGAACTAGGAAATATATTTCCCTCATTTCACCCCTAATGACTATAAATGTCAGATCTCATTGTAGCAGACTTTGTGCATTCATCCAAAAACTCCAGCTTGAATTGTCAGTGCAGCCTGAGAAAAACATCTACAGAATAAATCTGCTACAGAAGTCTCAAGGGTCCATTGTCACACGTGATTTTAAAAGCAGGTTTAGTTATTTATTTTGAATTTTGCAAATAGCAGTTTTACATTCCATCATATGTGCAGTAAGATCTTCTAGCCTGTCTTAGCAGAAAATGGGTTAAAAGCAGATTATCTTGATGTTCTGCTGTGCAGGGTAATTTACTGCAAGCAATACATGAAGCCTTCATTGCGACTGTTGATCTTTCTAGCTTCCCTGTATTGTCTAGGTTCCTAAGTTCACCCAAAGGATTTGCAGCTCCATATGTTTCCCTTCTATATTAGATAAGGTCACCTTGGATTTGAATGATAGCTTTCTGAAGTTCAGCTTCTTCTATAATAGTCGTAAACTCATATTTAAATGGAGGCCTACAAAATAATCATCTATTGGCTGTTATACAATGACTATTAATCGTATGCTACATACACACGATTAGATTTCCTGACAACAAAACTGTGGAATTTTGTTCGAAGGGTATTGGCTCAAACTTGTCTTGCATACACACGGTCACACAAATGTTGGCCAACAATTATGAACGCAGTGACGTACAAGACGTTCGTGATATCTCCATTACAAACGCTAGTTATATCTCTGGCTCGTACTTGATTCCGAGTATGCGTGGACTTTTGTCTGACGGACTTGTGTACGCATGATCGGAAAATCAGACAACAAACATTTGTTGGTGGAAAATTTGAGAACCTGCTAGCCAACATTTGTTGGCGGAAAGGCCAACAACAAATGTTCAATGGAGCATATACATGGTCAGACTTTCCGCCAACAAGCTCACATACAACATTTGTTGTCGGAAAATGTAATCGTGTGTATGGGGCATAACTCGTTTTGGTCAATGCGGCCTTAGTCATAACTCTACTGCTTCACCCTGAGGGACTGAACCAGAGCAACCAACTAGAAGTGCTGATAAAAGGTGTAATAACCCTTAATATTGAGTCAATATTAGAGACAGAGGGGTTGATTTATTAAAACTGGAGAGTGAAAAATCTGGTGCAGCTGTGCATGGTAGCCAATCAGCTTTTAGCCTCAGCTTATTTATTTAAGCTTTGGCAAAATACCTGGAAGTTGATTGGTTTCTATGCAGAGCTGCATCAGATTTTGCACGAGTAAATCAAGCCCAGAGGCCATAAGGTGTTCTTATTGCCATTTCTTTGACTGCCAAGAGTGTCCAAGAAAGGCTGATGTTTCTTCAGACCAGAAATACAGAGTAAGGTACAGAGGTAGTTGTCCATATATAAGGTAGAAGTGACTCTCAGCAATTTAACCATCACCTGGTCTTAGCAAACAATAGTATCACAGACCTTAAAATGGATGCAAACCCTCACATATACCCAGCGAAGTGAATAGCCTCATAAGAGACACAGATGAAACAAACCTCCCTACATAAGTATTACATGCATATCTGCTGTCTTCAACTTGCTATATTCTTTATAATTCTTGAATCGGGTTCATGCACTTCTGCATTCAGCAGTAGCAATGCAGTCTTGGCTTACACTGGGAGACAGCTGATTGGAAGATAGGCATACACCGCCACTTCAAAAGATCGAAGATACTTTCAGAGCTGTGCTGTGACAAGACAAGCTCTCTGCTAATCTATAAATAGCAACCTCCCACGACACACACATTCTCAGCTGCTTTTATCTCCTGTCTCAGACAATGTCTTGGACAATGTTTTGGACAGGTAACCCTCTCCACTTCATTGCGAGCTGAATGCATAAATAATGTGTGTTAACTTTGGCCAGCCCCTCCTTACTTACACTATTGGCAGTCCACTGAACAGGTAAGAAGTGTCATAATTAAAAAATCAAAATACACACTGAACAAATGGAAGCACATTTGTACATTCTGATATTATCTATCAAAATAATAATATGAGAAACAAACTTTAAACAGTACAATTTGAAAGTATTCAGGCAGGCCCTCGCACTAAATGCTTTGGTGAATTCATCCATAAATCTGACCACAAAAGAGGTAGGTATAGTGTGTATGGGTTGTCAAAGTCAGCAAATAGAGGATTGGCATCAGCTGACTTAGCGGTGGGGGGTTCCAAATGAGTTTGGGCCACCCAAAAAAAAAAGCCTCTGGCGCTCTGCATGAATTTAAGGACACACATAACATTTGTACACATTTTAGGGGATGTCTAGGGGAAAGCACTACCATGGAGCTGACAAAATACATTGCTGAGTGACTAGGCCATAGGTGTACATGGGCCCAGGAGAGCATGCTGGGGAGGTCAGTGAAGGCAAATATGCATGAAGGACAAAAAAGGAATGTTATAAGCTTCCAGCATGCATGAGGACAAAGGGGCACAGCATATTACAGCATATTACAATCATGGTAATTATGGAATGGTGAAATAAATACAATACATTAGCAAACATTAAATACATAGAATGTGATGTTAAAGGAGAAAACATACCTTAATATAGTCCTTCTGAAGGACCTGAATAATGGCAGAACAGGTCTCTGGGATAATTATTCCCAGAGCCTGGGGGGAGATGCCTGTCGAGAACTTGTGGTCCTGCAGGCTTCTCCCAGTCCCCAAGTACCGCAATGTGGCTACTAGCCTCTGCTCCGGAGTGATGGCTTGCCGCATGCCGGTATCCTGCCTGCTGATATAAGGGGACAGCAAAGCCAACAGACAGTGAAAAATGGGGTCCATCATCCTGAGATAATTCCTGAAATCATCAGGATTATTCTCCTGGATCTCATGAAGCAAAGCAATGTGCGAGAATTGGTCATTCTAGAACAACCAATTATTCGTCCATGAACTCCTCCCCACCCTGTTCATGGACTGGGCTTGTGTCAAAGCTAGAAGTCCAACACAACTTTGTGCGACCGTGTGTATGCAAACATCCGTTGGAAAAAATCTGATGGATTTTGTTTTCGGCATGTCCAATCGTGTGTACGGGGCATTAAGGTTTTGGTGTCAGGGCTGGCTTAGCCCTTCCTTCTCTGGGCTGGCCGCTCAGCTGTCGGCTAATTGCCAGCTCTCTTCTCTTTCCACAGTTACCAGCTGTTCCCGATGATGCTCGTCTGACTTGCCTATTTAAAGCCTTCCGGCTCACTCTTTCATTTGCCTTCGCATGGTCACATCTCTAGGAATCATCTCCTGCTGTTTGTTTCAAGACTGGCTTGCTGACATCCCTCCTGGCTTCTATCCTGCTTGCAGTTGCTCTCCTTGGATCCCTGACGTCTGGACTGGCTGATTATCCGATCTGGTTTATGAACTTTGGACTGGCTGACTTCCCGATCTGGCTACTGGACTCTGGCTATGCTTGACTACGTTTTTCCCTATTTACCTTTTTATTTTTATTAATAAACAAGTGTGATTTGATTGTACTTCTGTCTCTGTCTGTTTCATGGTTCCTGACAGTACGCGAAGGCCATGAATTCAGAAGATACAGTCAATCCACTTGTTGGTAATATTTTTTCCAGATTGGATGAGCAAGATCACCGCATGGATCAGTTTGCCTTGGTGTTACAAACGCTCCTGAATCGCACAGCTCACCTGGAATCCCCCACGGTGGCTGTTCTGGTACAATCTGAGTCGCAGGCCGTCCCTGCTGCTCTGCTTCCCCATCGATTTGGGGGAGATCCAGTTCAATGCAGAGGGTTTCTCAATCAGGTTGAGATATACTTTTGAAAATTCTGCCCCAGGCATTTCCCACGGACAGAAGCAAAGTAGATTTCGTAATCTTTGCTTTCTAAGAGAGCTTTGGCCTGGGCTAACCCTCTATGGGAGACGCAAAAACCTGTTGTCTTGAGTTACCCTCAGTTTGTGGCCTCCTTTAAAAGGGTTTTTGACGTTTCCGCACGCTCCGCTTCTGCTGCCAAATGCCTCATGTCCATCAAACAGAGTATGAGAACTGTTGCCGACTACGCCATTGAATTCCGTACTCTGGCAGCAGAGGTTGCTTGGAACAATGAGGCCCTCGTGGCTGCTTTTTCTCATGGTCTCTCGGATTCCATCAAGGATGAGATAGCAGCCCGAGATATACCCACTGAGTTGGAGAGCTTGATCTCGTTTGCCATCCTCATTGACTCCAGACTCAGAGAAAGACTTTCTCTTAAGGAGCGCTTGCGGAAGCCTCCTGTACGTTTGCCTCCGAGCTTTGTAGTCCCACCCATGCCTCCCTCACCTCCCATGCCTCCTGGTACCGAGTTGGTCAGTGAAGATGAACCCATGCACCTGGGCTTCACGTGTCTCTCTGCGGATGAGAGAGCCTTTAGGAGGAGGGAGAGATTGTGCCTTTATTGTGGCCAGGCAGGTCACTTTTTAAAGTCTTGTCCTACCCGTCCAGGGAACGCCCGAACCTTGAGGTCTTGTCATGGACAGACCGTAGGTGGCGTTGTTTCGTCCCCAGTTATCCGGAAGGATAAGCCCCTGGTTTTGGTCACCCTTTCTTGGGCTGAGTCATCCATCAAGATACAGGCGCTAATCGACTCTGGGGCTGCAGGACTATTCATTGATGCTGCTTTTGTTTCACAGCACTCGATTATGCTGCAGCTGCGTGACATTCCACTTGCCATTGAGGCTCTTGACGGGAGACCTTTACAGCCTGCCCATGTGACTCATGAGACGGTTCCGTTGTCCATGGCCTTGGGGCTCTTCACCATGAGATAATCCAATTCCAAGTTATTTCCTCACCCAGATTTCCGCTGGTTATTGGTTATCCTTGGTTACAGAGGCACAACCCCTCTTTTGATTGGCTCCGTGCTGAGGTTCTCTCCTGGTCACCACAATGCAGTGAGACATGCTTCCTGAAGGTATCCAAGGTCCTGTGCACCACTTCACTCCCCTCCCTGCCAGAGGAGTACCGTGATTTTGGCAATGTCTTTGATAAAGGTCAAGCCAGTAGTTTGCCTCCACATCGGCCTTATGATTGCACAATTGACCTTCAACCTGGTGCTATACCTCCTCGTGGCCCTGTTTACCCTTTGTCGGTCTTGGAGGATATGCATCCGTGTGGTTACTTTTCCAAGAAATTGTCACCTGCTGAATGCAATTATGAGATTGGTGACAGAGAGATGTTAGCGATCATTTTAGCCCTGAAAGAATGGAGACATCTCCTTGAAGGTACCACTGTGCCGTTCTTATTCTTACTGACCAAAAGAATCTTACATTCTTGTCTTAGGCTAAGCAACTTTCTCCCAGAAGGGCGCGATGGGCTCTTTTCTTGTTGAGCTTTAATTACATTCTCTCATTCTTACCCGGTACTAAGAATGTAAGGGCCGATGCCTTGTCACGACAATTTTCCACCACTTCCAAGTTGGAGTCTGTTCCGGTTCCTATGATTCCTCCTGATCGTATCTTGGCTACGGTTCGCACTAGTTCTCCATTGGGTGACAAAATTCTTGCTGCTCAGGTCCATGCTCCTCCTGATAAACCTTGTGACTGCTGCTTTGTCCCAGAGAGTCTCCGTACTGCAGTGCTCCAGACTTACCATTCTCCCAAGGCAGCTGGCCATCCTGGGAAGAATCAACTCATTTGGGCCATCTCCCAACAATTCTGGTGGCCTAGTCTACGTGCTGATGTAACCGCCTTCGTAGCTGCCTGTCCCGTGTGTGCTCAGAGTAAGACTCCACAACACCTTCCAGTGGGCCTCCTACAACCCATACCCAATGGAGAGAGGCCCTGGACTCACCTCTCTATGGATTTCATTGTGGAATTGCCCAACTCCCAAGGCAACACTGTTATCCTTATGGTGGTTGACTGGTTCTCAAAGATGTGTCATTGTATTCCACTTAAGAAGTTGCCCACCTCTAAGGAACTGGCTTCTATTTTTGCTAGGGAGATCTTTCGCTTACATGGGCTACCCAAGGTGATTGTCTCGGATAGGGGCAGTCAGTTTGTCTCCCGGTTCTGGCGAGCCTTTTGTGCACAGTTGGGAATCCAGCTTGCGTTCTCTTCTGCGTATCTCCCGCAGTCTAATGGGGCTGCAGAACGAGCCAATCAGTCCTTGGAGCAATTCCTACGTTGCTATATTTCTGACCATCATAACAACTGGTCTGACCTATTACCTTGGGCAGAGTTTGCTCACAACAGTGCCTTGAATTCTGCCTTCCGATTGTCTCCATTTATGGCGAATTCCATGTTGCCTGACTCGTTTGTTCCGCAGAGTACTTTGCAAGTGGGGCAATAGTGGGGCAATAGGTAGGTGAAAATGAACTTAAGTTAAAGTGACAGTGGGATAAAAAAAAAATGTCCTACTTACCTGCTCTGCACAACAGTTTTACACCAAGAAGGCCTGATCCTCCTTATCTCTGGACCCCCGCTGGCGCTCCTGGCTCCTCCCCCTTGACCAGTGCCTCCAATAGCAAGCCGCTTGCTATGGGGCACTGGTGCTTGCTCGCTCCCAAGCCCGACTCCCAAGCCCAAGACACATAAAACCATGAATTGGCCCCTCCACCTGCTCTCTCTTCATTGGCACACTGCCTGTGATTGACAGCAGTGGGAGCCAATGGCAACTGCTGCTGTCTCAGCCAATTAGGAGAGGGAGTCCCAGGAAAGCTGAGTCTCTTGTGCACATCGCTGGATCAAGAGGGAGCTCAGGTAAATATTGGGGAGGGGGGGGGGGGAGAGCAGCACACAAAAGGTTTTTTACCTTCATGCATTGAAGCATACAGCCCCAAGGTCACATTAGGATCAAATCAGAGTGGTACATAGTAGAGAGAGAGTAGAGAGTTTTGTGGAGGATAAATTGAATATATTGCAATGTCTGTTGTTGATTAATAGCTTTAGTTTTAACATTTAAAAATAAAAGGCCACACGCATGTGGTAAATGTACAGAGATACTCTGATCTAGGCAGCAGGCAGATCCTGACTATTTCCAGAGGGTGGATAATATACATAAAAGATAAATAAGTTTATTGAATTCTGTCAGATGTGAGTAGCAGTGAATCTTAATAAACCAGGCAAATAATTGACTACATAGCAAATAAGCAACAAATAACTTACAAGAGGCAAACAATCCCATTCATCCCTTTATAAATAAAGCTGTAAGACTTCAGTGTATGTCAACAATCTCCAAAAGACAGAGGTCTGCCATTAACTTGAGATCATTAATTAAATGCCTAGCAGAATATAGCTAGCAGATATATTTGTAATAATGTGTTTTCTTAAAATTAAAGCTATATTTATTTAAGGCATTAACTATAAATATGATGAAGACTATGTACACTATGGGATCTCCAGGAGCAGCTGTGTATTACAGGGCAGTAGAGCAGCTTCAGTTACAAGGATTATGTTGGCACTGGTTTTTGTGTATTAGTAATATGTTGCAGGGATTAGAGAGAGGATTTTTTTTCTCATTCTTCCATAAGCAATATAACTGTATCAGATGATTAGCTTGATTGGAAAGCACAATTGTACATAAATGTATTGATTGTAAAGAAAAAAAAAAACTATTTATTTTTCTGATTGAAATTTACACCTGTTTTAATACCCAAGGACAATGACGTGTGAACATCTCATATGTTCGTAGAATGAATTGAAAGATGTAATTTTAAATAAGGGACAAAGTTATTTAACCACTTGCACTCCGGAAGCTGTACCTTCCTTCATGATCCAGGCCATTTTTTGCTTTTTGGAACTGTGTTACTTTAACTGACAATTGCACAGTCATGCAATACTGTACATAAATAAAATGTATATTCTTTTTTTTCCCACAAATAGAGCTTTCTATTGGTGGTATTTAATCTGTTTTTTTTTTTACATGTGCGCTAGCAACAAAAAAAGGTTGATAATTTAAAAAAAAAAAAAGACAATATTTTTTACATTCTGCTATAAAACATGTCCATTAAAAATTTTTTAAAAATCAAATCTCTACATCAATTTAGGCCAATATGTATTCTGCTACATATTTTTGGTAAAAACATTCCAAAAAGCGTATATTGATTGGTTTGTTATATCATAGTTATAGCATCTACAAGCTATGGTATATACAGTATACTGGAATTTTGTTATACAGTACTAGTAATTGCAGTGATCAACAACTTTTAGAGGGACTGCGATATTGCAGTGGACAATTTGACACTTATATTAGTGCTAGAAATATGCACTGCCACTGTGCTAATGACATTGGCTGGGAAGCTGTTAAACATCTAGGGCATTCAAAGGGTTAAATGTGTGCCTAACCAGTGTTTTTGTGGTTATGTGCTGTTTTTACTGAAGGATGTGGTGGATTTTCTTTTCCTGAGGTGCCAGCTTCCTTCAATGTCTTATGGTGTCTGCAGCAAATCTCTGCTCAGCTGTCATTCTGTTACTATTTTTTTTACTAATAAAATCGGACCTACACTTTATCTTTAACCACTTGCCGACCGCCTAACGCCGATGTACGTCGGCAGAATGGCACGGGCAGGCATAAGCACGTACATGTACGTGATTTGCCTCCCGCGGGTCGGGGGCCCGATCGGGCCCCCGCCCGGTGCCTGCGGCGGTCGGTTTTCGTTCGGGAGCGATCCCGGACGAGGGGACGGCCATTCATTCATGGCCACCCCCTCGCGATCGCTCCCGACGAATAGAAATCCCCGGTGACATCACTTCCTCTCCTGTAATGTAAACACAGGAGAGGAAGTGATGTATTCTCTCCTCCGTGTCGGTATTTTTCGTTCCGACACGGAGGAGAGCGGATCAGTGAGTTGCACCAACACATCCCACACACAGTAGAACATGCCAGGCACACTCACACCCCCCCTTTACCCCCCGATCACCCCCCCAATTACCCCTGCCCCCCAGTCACAGTGACACCAATGTCATTTTTTTTTTTTTTTTTTTTTTTTTGCATTGGTGTCATTTGTGACTGTAATAACTGTTAGGGCAGTTAGAGTTAGCCCCCTTTAGTTCTAATGTACCCCCCTAACCCCCCCAATAAAGGTTTAACCCCGTGATCACCCCCCGTCGCCAGTGTCACTAAGGCTGGGTTCACATTGCAGCGGTTTATGAGAACGAATGTGATTCGCACCGCACTGCAGTGCAAATCACATCCGATCTCTGTGCGATTCGAGTTCAGCCATTCGCCGCACCCGCCGCACCCGCCACACCCGCCGCACCCGCCGCAAATTCGCACGGGACCCTTTTTTTGGCCCGCAGCAGAATCGGATCGCATGGGTGTTCACACCATGCGATCCGAGTTTGCAGATCGCACTGCGATATGCGAACTGATCTGGGGGTGTCAGTAACATTTCACTGACACTCCCAGCAGTTCGCATAGGGCAGTGTGAACTGCCGCCGGGAGGCATGCGATGCGGGAACCCGCCGCGGATTCGCGGCGTTTCCGCATCGCTCCAGTGTGAACCCAGCCTAATAAGCGATCATTTTTCTGATCGCCGTATTAGTGTCCCAGGTGACGCTAGTTAGGCAGGTAGGTATTTAGGTTCGCCGCAGCTTTTTATAGCGCCAGGGACCCCCATATACTACCGCATAAAGCCCCCTGATTGCCCCCTAGTTAACCCTTTCACCAGTGATCACCATATAACTGTTACAGGTGACGCTGGTTGGTTAGTTATTTTTTTATAGTTTCAGGGCACCCGCCATTTATTACCTAATAAAGGTTTAACCCCCTGATCACCCGGCGGGTGTCATTTGTGACTAATAACTGTTAGGGCAGTTAGGGTTAGCCCCCTTTAGTTCTAAGGTACCCCCCTAACCCCCCCAATAAAGGTTTAACCCCGTGATCACCCCCCGTCGCCAGTGTCACTAAGGCTGGGTTCAGATTGCAGCGGTTTGAGAACGGATGTGATTCGCACTGCAGTGCAAATCACATCCGATCTCTGTGCGATTCGAGTTCAGCCATTCGCCGCACCCGCCACACCCGCCGCACCCGCCGCAAATTCGCACGGGACCCTTTTTTTGGCCCGCAGCAGAATCGGATCGCATGGGTGTTCACACCATGCGATCCGAGTTTGCAGATCGCACTGCGATATGCGAACTGATCTGGGGGTGTCAGTAACATTTCACTGACACTCCCAGCAGTTCGCATAGGGCAGTGTGAACTGCCGCCGGGAGGCATGCGATGCGGGAACCCGCCGCGCATTCGTGGCGTTCCCGCATCGCTCCAGTGTGAACCCAGCCTAATAAGCGATCGTTTTTCTGATCGCTGTATTAGTGTCACAGGTGACGCTAGTTAGGCAAGTAGGTATTTAGGTTCGCCGCAGCTTTTTATAGCGCCAGGGACCCCCATATACTACCGCATAAAGCCCCCTGATTGCCCCCTAGTTAACCCTTTCACCAGTGATCACCATATAACTGTTACAGGTGACGCTGGTTGGTTAGTTATTTTTTTATAGTTTCAGGGCACCCGCCATTTATTACCTAGTCTCACTAGTGTACCCCTAAATTTAGGGGTGTCTACTTTCCAAAATGGGGTCATTTGGGGGGGGTTTGTGCCATCTTGGCATTTTATGGCCTTCAAAACTGTAACGCCCTTAGAAAGCCTGAAGGCGGTGCTTGGTTTTCGGGGCCCCGTACGCGGCTAGGCTCCCAAAAAGTCCCACATATGTGGTATCCCCGTACTCAGGAGAAGCAGCAGAATTTATTTTGGGGTGTCATTTCACATATGCCCATGGCATGCGTGAGCAATATATCATTTAGTGACAACTTTGTGAAAAAAAAAAAAAAAAAAAAAAAGTTTGTAATTTTCCCGCAACTTGTGGCAAAATATAAAATATTCCATGGACTCAACATGCCTCTCAGCAAATAGCTTGGGGTGTCTACTTTCTAAAATGGGGTCATTTGTGGGGGTTTTGTGCCATCTTGGCATTTTATGGCCTTCAAAACTGTAATAGGTAGTGAGGAGTGAAGTCAAATATTTACGCCCTTAGAAAGCCTGAAGGCGGTGCTTGGTTTTCGGGGCCCCGTACGCGGCTAGGCTCCCAAAAAGTCCCACATATGTGGTATCCCCGTACTCAGGAGAAGCAGCAGAATTTATTTTGGGGTGTCATTTCACATATGCCCATGGCATGTGTGAGCAATATATCATTTAGTGACAACTTTGTGAAAAAAAAAAAAAAAAAAAAAAAAGTTTGTAATTTTCCCGCAACTTGTGGCAAAATATAAAATATTCCATGAACTCAACATGCCTCTCAGCAAATAGCTTGGGGTGTCTACTTTCTAAAATGGGGTCATTTGTGGGGGTTTTGTGCCATCTTGGCATTTTATGGCCTTCAAAACTGTAATAGGTAGTGAGAAGTGAACTCAAAAATTTACGCCCTTAGAAAGCCTGAAGGCGGTGCTTGGTTTTCGGGGCCCCGTACGCGGCTAGGCTCCCAAAAAGTCCCACATATGTGGTATCCCCGTACTCAGGAGAAGCAGCAGAATTTATTTTGGGGTGTCATTTCACATACGCCCATAGCATGTGTGAGCAATATATCATTTAGTGACAACTTTGTGTAAAAAAAAAAAAAAAATTTTTTTTTTGTCATTATTCAATCGCTTGAGGCAAAAAAATAAAATATTCAATGGGCTCAACATGCCTCTTATCAATTTCCTTAGGGGGTCTACTTTCCAAAATGGGGTCATTTGGGGGGGTTTTGTACTGCCCTGCCATTTTAGCACCTCAAGAAATGAGATAGGCAGTCGTAAACTAAAAGCTGCGTAAATTCCAGAAAACGTACCTTAGTTTGTAGATGTGACAACTTTTGCGCAAACCAATAAATATACAATTATTGACTTTTTTTTTACCAAAGACATGTGGCTGAATACATTTTGGCCTAAATGTATGACTAAAATTGAGTTTATTGGATTTTTCTAATAACAAAAAGTAGAAAATATCATTTTTTTTCAAAATTTGCGGTCTTTTTACGTTTATATCGCAAAAAATAAAAATCGCAGAGGCAATCAAATACCATCAAAAGAAAGCTCTATTTGTGGGAAGAAAAGGACGCAAATTTTGTTTGGGTACAACATTGCATGACCGCGCAATTACCAGTTAAAGCAGCGCAGTGCCAAAGTGTAAAAAGACCTCTGGTCATTTACCAGCAAAATGGTCCGGTCTGAAAGTGGTTAAAAGGGCTGGTTTAAAGTTCCTCTGAGACCTCTTCTAATGAGACATAGCTTCCCTCCCACCTCTCACGCAAGGATGGGGATTGTTCAGTCTCTGGGCATTGACATTCCTGACGAGTGGGCAAGAACAATGTGTGAAACTATTTTAAGTATAAGATATAATGTCTTTAACATCTAAACCAAATACTACATAAATCAGTATGTATATTATATTCATTAAAAACCTAACGTTTTAATTAATATCCTAATCAAGAAATATTGTAGTATAAAGAGCTTATAATCTTAACTAAAACATGAACTTTTACATCTTAAGAAATGTGATGCATCTTAACCACTTCAGCCCCGGACCATTTTGCTGGTCAAACACCAGACCACTTTTTGCAATTCGGCACTGCATCGCTTTAACTGCCAATTGACGTGGCTCCCAAACAAAATTGACGTCCTGTTTTTTCCCACAAATAGAACTTTCTTTTGGTGGTATTTGATCACCCCTGCGGTTTTAATTTTTTGCGCTATAAACAAAAATATAGCGACAATTTTGAAAAAAACACATTCTTTTTTACTTTCTGTTATAATAAATATCCCCCAAAAATATATTAAAAAAATGTTTTTCCCTCAGTTTAGGCCGATACGTATTCTTCTACATATTTTTGGTAAAAAAAATTGCAATAAGCGATTATTGATTGGTTTGCGCAAAAGTTATAGCGTTTACAAAATAGGGGATAGTTTTATGGCATTTTTATTAATATTTTTTTTTTACTAGTAATGGCGGCGATCAGCGATTTTTATTGTGACTGTGACATTATGGCGGACACATCGGACATTTTTAACACATTTTTGGGACCATTGTCATTTATACAGCAATCACTGCTATATAAATGCAGTGATTCCTGTGTAAATGACACTGGCAGCGAAGGGGTTAACCAGTGGGTGGCAGTGTAGGGGTTAAGTGTTCCTAGGGGTGTGTTACTAACTGTGGGGGGCTGGGCTTTCATTTAGTGAACACTGATCTCTGCTCCAATCACATGGAGCAGAGATCAGCATCACTAGTTGCTAGGCAGAACCGGGAAATGCTGTTTACAACGGCATTTCTCCATTCAGCCGCCCTGTTACACGATCGTGGGTATGCCCGCGCCGGACTCATGGGGTCCCGCCGGCGGCGCGCTGGCGATGGCAGGGCGGCAAATTTAAAGGGATGTACAGGTACACCCATTTGCCTGCCCGTGCCATTCTGCCAACGTACATCGGTGTGCGCCGGTCGGGAACCGGTTAAGAAATGTGAAAGCTTTTATCTCATTTCCCATGGGAGGATGGTAAGAACCCAGCTCAATCTTAATTACTAAAACGTGTTGGCTCACCATAGAAATGTTTATGAAGCTATACGTATACTTTTACAAGTATAAGAGTCTATATAATTTCACTTTTTCCATAACTAAGAAGATATGATGTATATATATATATATATATATATATATATATATATATATATATATATATATATATCCATTCAACTAAATTATAAAGATCCTATATAAAGATACTATAAAGATCCAATCCTCCAATCCATTCATTAATTTGTTAATATTTGTTAATTGATGAATATTAGATATTAGGCTAAAGAAACTTTCTAACATTTCCCTCTCAAAATGCTTAAATAATCGTAATCATTTTCTTATTCATTTACAACCGCATTTCATTGGTGTCCATACACGCTTTTAGATCTTCAGATAATTGATTTGAATATATTTTCAATTTTGACTCTATATAGAAAAAATGTACTTATTAAACCTTTTGCTTCATATACCATAAAAATGCTTTCACCCTGTTATTTTCTTTTTCTTTTACCAAACAATCAATCCCCTTAATATTCATAAATTCATAAATGTAACATTGTTGTACAATACTTTGACGTATGGATGTGACTTCAAAAATATATGTTTCCATACTTTCCTTTCAAATTATGTTTAGCATAAATCTATAATCCATATTTCTTCTTCCTGCACTCTGTAAAGTTGGAAAAAATGTTATTGAACATAAAAAGACAACACTAATTATAACAAATGGATCTCTTGTATCAAATCTTCTCCCAGAACTGATATTCTTAAGCTTCAAGGGTTTTTTTCATCCGGAAGGTCTTTAAATATTACATTTGTCTTCTTTTGGTGACTTATAAGTCAGATTCTGAAACAGAATGCAGTATCTGTATTTTGAATTTACTAATGCAAAATATATCTTCATTTACTTATTCATTTTACATACCACAATCCTAATATTTTATTATGACATGAAAGACAACATAGTAATGGTAGGTTATCCTCGCGCTATAGTGGTAAAGTTAGAGCAGGTTGGTGTGGTTTCTTGGGTCTGATTTGCGATCCCTTGCGGAATATCTGGAGGAAAAGGTTTTGGGGGCGCCCATACTACATTTAGGATATACACCGCAAAGTGTTGAAGTTCCCCTATACCTACTGAGGATATACACCCCATTTGAGGACACAACTGCTGCACTGGAGTATTTTGCTGTCTTACTGACAGCAGTGAGGTAAGGTACCCACTGCACTCAGTGTGTGAGCACCCACGTTTAAGGAGCTGAAAAATCACTGGTGGAATCATCCCGGGGTTGTTCATAGGATTCATTTCCTCACATAGCACAGCGTGGATTTATTTCATCTTCTGCATGAACTTTATGATTTAGCCTTTGTACACTTATTTAGAGACATTTTTTTATCACGTTTGCTGGACTACTATCTTTTGCATTTTGTGATAATAATTTTTTCATACACCGTTTTTTATATTTTTATTGTATATTTTTATATATACTCTTTTTTGCACATATTGCTGGCACTTGTATGCACTTTCATGGACTGACACAGATTTGTTTGATGTCACGATTTTGTTGATAATTTTAAGACTTGCGATTTTTTTTCTTGTCACTTTATCACGAGTATATAGATTATTTTAGCTTCTTCATTTTATGAATATTAGTAGGAAATAGCTTCAAGCACTGTATTATTCACTTGGTATTTATTCTAGAATTAATGGAATTTTTAATCGCATGAGCACATTTTCAAGATTTTATGCGATTATTTAGTGATTTTAATTTTAATCACATGAGTGCGTTTTCAAGATTTTATGAGATTATTTATTAATTGTGTTATTAGACTTAATTTATTTTATGTGGAGCGCAACACTATCTATTTACTATTTAATGAAAGACAACATAACTTACATAATTTCCTCCATGCTGCAGCATTGTTCCGATGCTGCAGCTGTCCCCCGATGGATCTAAGCCTGAGAACTGAGCAATCCTTTAACCGCTGATCACTGAGTTCTTGGTCAGCTCGGAGCAGAGAGCACTGACTGTCAGTCAGTGCTCTCTAATCTGTTCTTCCAGCGCTCTCTGGAGAGCAACGCTGGAGAGGGTGCAGCTGGCTTTGACTAACAGCTATGTGCTGATAGCTGGAGCCAGCAGTGAGGTATCTGGGTGCATCCCAACTTTATGGCCTGGATTTATCCAGAGCCTGGAGTGGCTCTGTGATGTCAGCTGAAAGCGGGCATCAAGCTCTTACTAAATATTTGGAGGCAATATTTAAACAGACCATAATGCAACAGATCTCAGATATATTTATATGGTCCATTGTAGGCTTTCAGACTGAAGTGTTTTGCAGCAGAACAAATTAAACTGATAAAACAATACAGGATAATGTGCTTGTCATTTTTGACTCTATACAACCCATTCAGTTTAAAATAGAAATGAAAGGCAAGATATTTGTATATGTGTATATATATATATATATATATATATATATATATATATATATATATATATATATACATATAGAACATTGAATGCCCTTCTTATTTTTTTATGATTATATACCCTCTGTTCTAAGCTGCATAAGGAGATGAGAGAGCTGGGGAGGAGAAACAGTAGCACACTGGTCTTCCCAGTGTAGAGTGTGATCATTGGAGGGAAGCAGGCTGATTTCACAGCACAGCTTAAGAACTGACAATGCTGTGTTCTCCTGCCTAGTAGGGGAGATCTTCAGGTACCGCTGTGTAATATATTAAATGCAGGTACAGATCTACATCAATTATGATGAACATCTTGTGAAAGTAAAATCATCTTACTGAGGAACAGATCTGATGTATTTGCTACACTAACCATGAATGACAAGCTCTGGTAGCCATGCAAAATGTAAACAAAGGGGCAGGTAATACCCAGTGATGTCATTGACCAAATATGACTATGGCCATATTTGGTCAGTGATGTCAGCATTATTCCTGCTCCTTTGTTTACAAGACCGAGGATTCCAGGCTGTCAAATGAATGTGATCAGGTGATGTTACTGGTTGCTAAACACTGGGCTGGTGCCAGAACCCACTGCTTGCTTAACAACCACTGACAGAGAAGTCAGAAAAAATAAAGTCAGACAGTGACACTGAAACTCTCTTTTCTCAGCCTGCCCACTCATACCCGGAAGTGTCCGCTCGCAGCGAGGCTTAGAACGCAGCGTCATGTAACATCATCATGGCGGACCTGGCCTGCGTGCCGCTCTGGGGTGAGAGCCAGGAGGGTCACAGGAACTCAAATTACCTGGGACGAACAAAGAACGTGAAATTGGGTTACTTATGAGAATGTGGAGCGGCTACAGTGTATGGATCGTTCGTTCCTGAGGGATAAAGGATAAAGTGTCTGGTGGAGGCGAGGAGCTGTCGGTGGCTTGGTACTCTAAACGCTCCTTTTGCTTTTACCATCTGGTAAGCGCACTGTTTTGTCGGTGGTGGGACACTATAGTGATAAGGAAGTGAAATCACTGTGGTGCGATCGTCTTCCTTTTTTGGATAGCATAAAGTTTTCATGGACTTTTCTTTA
The DNA here is from genome assembly GCF_037356315.1 of Lithobates pipiens. Classification (NCBI taxonomy): domain Eukaryota; kingdom Metazoa; phylum Chordata; class Amphibia; order Anura; family Ranidae; genus Lithobates; species Lithobates pipiens. The sequence goes on along the minus strand of NW_027507685.1, from coordinate 19,177,750 downwards.
TAATTGTATGGTTTTTTGATTTATATTATTTGGCGCGGCTCTTTTGTTTATTATCTAGCTTCAATTATATCTTTGTTATAAGCTATAAATTACCACAGAATATAAGAGAGATTTGTATTTGCTTGAAGAACACTGCTTGAATGGCATCAGCCAAAAACAAATGTAATTGTAAATGTATGTGTATACTACCAATAGCACCTAAAAGAGAACCATAGCCTACAGTATGTGCACAATTGATAAACATTATAAGTTACTTTTGTTACAAACAATCAAGTACCTAAATGTTCTTATTCTGACTTGAGGCCCGGCTGGAATGAAAAACTCTAATGACCCTATTAACGAGGAACAGAGCCTAGATATTGATCAATCTGATTTGTCTGCAGGATGCATAATTATTAGTTACTTTAGCAAAAAGAATATTTAACCCCTGTGTGCTGGGCAATAACCTGCAGAAGTGTAGGATAATCAGTATCATGAACGGGGCCAGAAAATACATTTTGTAATTTGCATTATTAGTTACAGTGTCATGTGCAGATAATCAGTATTGGTTTTCTGTGATTCAATTAATATAATTGGCCATATGATTTAGGTTGTTACCAGCTAATGGAACTGTCCTTTACATGACCTTTAAACATCTGAATATTTCTTCAAACAAATGGGTACATTAACCGTCCTGATTAATACTTGCAATAAAGCAAGCTAGTGTTTATTTCACTCCAAAGCGACCCCATCTATGTAAAAATCACCCATTATAACATAATATAATCACCCACTATTAGAGTCCATTCACACAGGGGCAACTCCTGATCCGACTTCAGGTCGCCCCTAGTCGCCTCAGGTCGCCTCAGGTCGGACAACATTTAAAAAGCAATGTAAGTGAATGAGAGCCGTCTTAATGCACACTACTGAAGTCGCTCCGACTTCAGAAAAGGTTCCTGTACTACTTCTATCCGACTTGTAGGCGACCGGTACCCATTGATTTCAATGGAGATCGCCTCCAAGTCGGATCTCCGTCTATACGGAGGCGACTCTGACAGAACTATTAGCTCTGAAGGGGGAACTCCACGCCAAATTTCTGAAAAAAATTTGGCGTGGGTTCCCCCTCCGAGAGCATACCAGGCCCTTAGGTCTGGTATGGATTCCAAGGGGAACCCCCTATGCCGAAAAAACGGCGTGGGGGTCCCCCCCAGATCCACACCAGACCCTTATCCGAGCACGCTACCCGGCCGGCCAGGAAAGGGGGTGGGGACGAGCGGGCGCCGACAGAAGACCGGGCCACCGCCTCTAAAAGAGCTATAAGAAGGCGCGGTGGCCCGGCAGAAGAACCGAAGAGGGGGACAAGACCCCCGAAGTCGGAAGAAGAGGCCGGCGGCGAGGAAGAAAGCCGGACTCCTCCGCTAGCAAAAGAGCTACAAGAAGATAGCGGAGGAGTCCGGCGAGAAGACCCCCGAAGACGGAAGACCCCCGGAGCTGTGCAATAAAATATTTTTTCCCTGTGTTGTGTTTTTTTTTGTACTTTATTTCACAGGTGAATGGGTAGGGGTACATTGTACCCCATACTCATTCACATAGGGTGGGGGGCCGGTATCCGGGGGCCCCCTTATTAAAGGGGGCTCTCGGATTCCGATAAGCCCCCCGCCCGCAGACCCCGACAACCAACGGCCAGGGTTGTCGGGAAGAGGCCCTTGTCCTCATCGACATGGGGACAAGGTGCTTTGGGGTGGGGGGGCCGCACGCCCCCCTCCCCCAAGGCACCCCCCATGTTGAGGGCACGCGGCCTGGTACGGCTCAGGAGGGGGGGGGGCGCCCGCTCGTCCCCACCCCCTTTCCTGGCTGGCCGGGTAGCGTGCTCGGATAAGGGTCTGGTGTGGATCTGGGGGGGACCCCCACGCCGTTTTTTCGGCGTAGGGGGGTTCCCCTTGGAATCCATACCAGACCTAAGGGCCTGGTATGCTCTCGGAGGGGGAACCCACGCCAAATTTTTTTCAGAAATTTGGCGTGGAGTTCCCCCTTGAGCTCATTCTCTGCTTGGCCACGGCAAAAGTCGCCTGGCCTGGGGCGACTTGTAAGTCGTCCCAAGTCAGGTTGAAGTCAGCACAAGTCGTGTTGAAGTCGTCCCAAGTCGCGCTGTGATCTTAACTCAAGTCGTGTCCAAGTTGCCTCACTCAAGTCGCCTACAAGTCGTGTTGCCCCTGTGTGAATGGACTCTAACAGTAGGGTTTGGTAAACAGTCGGCCCACTGTATTTCTGCATCAAAAAAATGGCTATTTTAGAGACCATCATTTGGTAAGCAGTTATCTCCTGCCAGGAGTCTGGGTAAGGCTGGATAGGTTTTAGGGCTAGGGAAAACATCTAGCTCTTGTTGAGTATTAAAAGAAACCTGCCTCAATGTTTTGTCCTCATTTCAGTAAAAAAGCTGGCCATAATCCCAAAATGTTCTACAAATTACACATTTTATTTACAAAATTCAATTTTCAGTAATACCAAATATATTTACATTATTATTGATTAGATCATATATGTGTATGTAAATTACTACTAGACAGAGTATGACAATATACATAATGCATGTTCTTCTGCAGAAAGCAGTGTGTAGCAAAAACGTAATTCTTACCAGATACAAATTGACTCTGTAGTTGAAAACAGTTATACTTTATATATAATATATATATATATATTACTTTCTGCTTTGCCATAAATGTTTTACTTTATTTCTATTCATTGAAACAATTGAAGTGTATACACTAAATAAATTGTCCAGAACAGCAAATATTCTGTTAGCCCTTGTACACACGGTCGGACATTCCGACAACAAAATCCGACTGATTTTTTCAGACGGATTTTATCCAAAACTGGTGTTGCATACACACGGTCGGACAAAGTTGTCGGAAAATCCGATCGTTCTTAACGGGATGATTTTTATACATTACGACGGAACTACGATCAGGCTAGTAGCCAATAGCATGGGTCTCGTAATTTGATCTGAGCATGCATGGCACTTTGTCTGATCGGAATTCTCTACAAATGATCGGACAAAGTCCTATCCGATCACGTTGTCGGAAAATTTTATATCCAGCTCTCAAACTTTGTTGGTTGGACATTCCGATGGAAAAAGTCAGATGGAGCCCACACACGGTCGGATTATCCGACAACGCGGTCCGATCGGACATTTTCCGTCGGAATTTCCGACCGTGTGTACAAGGGCTTTGAATTATGGTGTTCTAACAGTATGTAGTGTGTGCTTACAATGTAGTAGTGGCTTTGAGAAAACTTTAAGTTGAAAAAATCATGCTTTAGTGTTTTGTTTATATAAGAGTAATCAGCAGTTACAACAACACATACAAAGTTGTGCAAGATGTGCTTCCATAAGCATTTTTCTGACAAGAATTCTGGTGGTGAGGCTAACTGAGAAGAGGACCCTGTCCTAATCCTGCTTCCACTTGTTATGGGATCTGGAACCTTTCCTTCCCTCTCATGTCCTCTAAGGGATCATATGTCCAGGGCCTGAGCTGTCCCTCCTCTAAGAGAAGGAGTTATCCAACCCCTAACAAGAGGGGGCCTTTCCCTGCTAATACTTCCCACGCTGTGGGCACACCTAAGGAAAAATAAGGGGTGATATTTAGCATCCCTACATTCAAGATGGCCACTATATCAAGAGAACTAGGTGTTCAATGAGATTCTTCCCAGATGGTACCCAGAGTCCATGGCAGAGAAAACATTGGTCCTAAGCAAGGCTCCACTAATGCCAGTGGTAAGCAGCAGTTACATGGCTACTTTCTTTACTAATAGGGATGACCCCCTGTTCAGTTCGCACCAAAACATTCAAACATCATGAATGTTCGGAACCGAACGACGAACCCATTGAAGTCTATGGGTCCCGAACTTGAAAAATCAAAAGTGTCAATTTTTAAGACAAACAGTATCTCACAAAAGTGAGTACACCCTTCACAATTTTTAAATATTTTATTCTATCTTTTCATGTGACAACACTGAAGAAATTACACTTTGCTACAATGTAAAGTAGTGAGTGTACAGTGTAAATTTGTTGTCCCCTCAAAATAACTCAACACACAGCCATTAATGTCTAAACCACTGGCAACAAAAGTGAGTACAAGTGAGTATAAGTGAAAATGTCCAAATTGGGCCCAAAGTGTCGATATTTTGTGTGGCCACCATTATTTTCCAGCACTGCCTTAACCTTCTTGGGCATGGAGTTCACCAGAGCATCACAGGTTGCCACTGGAGTCCTCTTCAACTCCTCCTAGACGGCATCTAGGATGCGGTCTAGGAGGAGTAGTGGATGTTAGAGACCTTATGCTCCTTCACCTTCTGTTTGAGGATGCCCCACAGATGCTTGATAGGGTTTAGGTCTGGAGAAATGCTTGGCCAGTCCATCACCTTTACCCTCAGCTTCTTTAGCAAGGCAGTGGTCGTCTTGAAGGTGTGTTTGGGATCATTATCGTGTTGGAATACTGCCCTGCGGCCTAGCCTCCGAAGGAACGGTATCATGCTCTGCTTCAGTATGTCACAGTACATGTTGGCATTCGTGGTTCCCTCAATGAACTGTAGCTCACCAGTGCCGGCGGCACTCATGCAGTACCAGACCATGACACTCCCACCACCATGCTTGACTGTAGGCAAGACACACTTGTCTTTGTATTCCTCACCTGGTTACCATCACACACGCTTGACACCATCTAAACCAAATAGGTTTATCTAGGTTTCACCAGACCATGACACTCCCACCACCACGCTTGACTGTAGGCAAGACACACTTGTCTTTGTATTCCTCACCTGGTTACCCGCATGCAGCACCAGACCATGACACTCCCACCACCATGCTTGACTGTAGGCAAGACACACTTGCCTTTGTATTCCTCACCCGGTTACCGTCACACATGCTTGACACCATCTGAACCAAATAGGTTTATCTAGGTTTCATCAGACCACAGGACATGGTTCCAGTAATCCATTTCCTTAGTCTGCTTGTCTTTAGTAAACTGTTTGTGGGCATTCTTGTGCGTCATATTTAGAAGAGGCTTCCTTTTGGGTTGACAGCCATGGAGACCAATTTGATGCACCGTGCGGCATATGGTCTGAGAACTGACAGGCTGCCCCCCCCACTCCTTCAACCTCTGTAGTAATGCTGGCAGCACTCATATGTCTATTTCTCAAAGACAACCTCTGGATATGACGCTGAACATGTGCACTCAACTTCTTTGGTCAACCATGGTGAGGCCTGTTCTGAGTGGAACATGTCCTGTTAACCCTCTGTATGGTCTTGGCAACCGTGCTGCAGCTCAGTTTCAGGGTCTTGGCACTCTTCTTATAGCCTAGGCCATCTTTATGTAGAGCAAAAATTCTTTTTTTTCAGATTCTCAGAGAGTTCTTTGCCATGAAGTGCCATGTTGAACTTCCAGTGACCAGTATGAGAGAGTGAGAGCGATAACACCAAATTTAACACACCTGCTCCCAATTCACACCTGAAACCTTGTAACACAAACGAGTCACATGAACCCGGGGAGGGAAAATGGCTAAGTTTTGTTGCCAGTGGTTTAGACATTAATGGCTGTGTGTTGAGTTATTTTGAGCGGACAGCACATGTTATACAAGCTGTACACTCACTACTTTACATTGTAGCAAATGGTAATTTCTTCAGTGTTATCACATGAAAAGTTATAATCAAATATTTACAGAAATGTGAGGGGTGTACTCATTTGTGAGATACTGTATATTATATGCAAGTAATTGGTCATACAATGGTTATGGGGGTCCCGGTACTGCCCTGGGGGACACGTATCAATAAAAAAAGTTTGTAAAAAGGTTTTAAATGAGCAGTGATTTATACTGTAGCTGGAAATTAAAGTATAAAAATGAGAAATAACAATTGAAATGGGAAATTCCTTTCAGTATATTGCCTGGGGGCCCCCCTTAGTCTACCTGTAAAGTGACACATATATACTATGTAGAGGAGCTGCTGTAGTAATAATTGCATTTATAAAGCCACAAAAAGGACATTTTCCCTGCAAGCTTTTTTATTTTGTAAACAAAGGCTTGGGGAGTCAGTCTTTATGATGAGATCACAATGTAGTGGACTGGGAACAAGATTAGAGATTTTTTTTGGATAGATTCTGGTGTCTCTTCCACAGACTTTGAATAGAAGTAACAGGTGTGGAAAAATTGGTCTTTGGGTGTCGGTGGTGCCTTCACATCATAACCCTATAGAGGTACTTTTGATGAAAGCATGAATTGGCCTTGCTGTCAAAAACTGAAATCATATGCACCTGTCAAACAGGTGTGGAAAAATTGGTCTTTTGGGGTCGGTGGAGCCTTCACACCGTAACCCTATAGAGGTACTCTTGATGAAAGCAAGAATTGGCCTTGCTGTCAAAAATTTAAATGATATGCACCTGTCAAATAGGTGCGGAAAAATTGGTCTTTGGGTGTTAATTGTGCCCATGAAACCTACACCAAAAAAATTCTTCCAGATGAAATCAACACCCACAATGCTAGGCAGCCTAGAAGTCCTGCAGAGATTTCACATCTCAAAAACAGTTAATCAGCGACATCAGCATAGGGAGCTTCATAGTTGCTGGTAATCCAGGACTGATTCATTTTGATAAATGTCAGATGGTCCACGAAGTATGTGGACAATCGCATTCTATTATCAATACCTCCAGCAGCACTGAATGCCTGTTTGGAAAGCATGCTGGATGCAGGGCAGCCCAGCAGCTCAATTGCAGTTCTGGTTTATTCTCGTGACCCAGTAAGCCAGTGGATCGTCAGCTGGAAAGCTCTTCATCTCTGTTTTTACCCATAGATAATCATTCACCATATAATGCAGACACTGCTAATGGGATATGGAAGCTGACAGCCCAGGGTGGCAAGGACCAAAAAAATAGTGAAATGCACCACTTAGGCAGCCGCCTTCTCCACCGCTCCTCTCTTGACCAACAGAAGCCTCAAAACTTTGTTACCACATCGCTATAACCAGATCAGAGTCAGGAAAAGCATCCTCAAGAATCCTCAAGAGATTTCATGTTCTGCACCCTCTGTGGGGACAGAATGAGTTTTGAGACTTTCCCCTTGTAACGGTGGTCAAGGAGGGTTGCCAACCAATAGTGATGCTTGTTTATGTCACGTATTCTTGGGTCCTTTTGCAGGCTTTGAAGCATGAGGGGGCCCATGCACCACAAGTTTGCGGAGGCATGAGAAGCAGACTCTTTGTGGTCACTGAGGATTACACTATCTGGAACTGCCTGCTCCTAGCCATGTACTACTCCCAAGGGTTCTGGGGATAGAAAACCAACTCGTAATGTTTTACGTATGTCTTCCTCTGTTTCAATGCCTCCAAAAGATTGCCATAATCCTCCCCCTCCTCCTCCTCTCTCTCCTCTTGCGTGTTCTGTGGAGTAGGAAGATTGGTTTCTGCATAAAGTTGGCCTTGAGAGGAAAGGAAGTCTTCCTCTTTCTTCTCCTGCTCGGCCTCGAGTGCCCTGTTCGTTATGCCATGCAGAGTTTTCTCCAGCAGAAACACAACAGGGATTGTGTCACTGATGCATGCATTGTCATGGCTCACCATCCTTGTAGTCTCTTCAAATGGTGACAGTACAGTGCATGCATCCTTTAAGAGCAGCCATTGGTGTAGGAAAAAAGCAAAGCCAGCCTGAGCCTGTCGTTGTGCCATACTCACACAACTACTCATTGATGGCCCTCTGCTGCAGCATTACCAAAGTCGAGTTCCAACTGGTGGGCATGTCACAAATCAGACGGTTTACAGGCAGGTGGGATTTACGCTGAATTTCAGCCAACCGAGCACTGGCTGTGTATGACCGCCAGGCTGTGTATGACTGCCAGCCATGGCACATGTGTCAAATTTGCCTGTCTAAGGCAGAGAGGAGGTTTGTGCCATTATGGCACACCACCATTCCTGGCTCCAGTTGGCATGGTGGGAACCACCTCTGGACCTGCCCCTGCAGACCTGCAAGAATCTCTGCTCCAGTGTGGTTCCTGTCCCATAGACACACCAGCTGAAGCACGGAATGGCACCTTTTAGCCTGACTCATTAAATAGCCCCTTGAAAGCTTAGGGGGTACTTGTGGTTTGTAGGTCAATTAAGCAGAGGAGAGCATGGAGGAGAAGGAGGAGAAGGAGGAGGAGGGGTAGAGCTAACAAATCTTGCATCATCACCACTAGCTGTATGGAGACATGGCGGCACAACAAGGTGCAGCACTAAACCCTGTCCTTCATCCTTCCAAGTTACAAGCAGAGTTACCCAGTGTGCTGTGAATGAAATATATCATCCCTGACCGTGCTTGTCAGCAGTAATGTGGACTTTGCAGATGACTGCCTTGCCCAACGATGCCACAACATTGCCTTTCCCTTCCATGTGATGATACAGGGCTGGAATGGCCTTGCCTGAAAATAAAAAGCGACTGGGAACCTCCCATTGTTGTACAGTACATTCTGCAAATTCACAGAAGGGCAGAATCCAAAAGATGGAAAGGCAGAAGTTGTAGAGCCAGCAGCTTTGAAAAGCTTGTGGGTGGCAGTGACTGTATTTTTTTTTTGCTGCAGCAGATGGGGCAGAGATATGTGCTGGCTATAGTCTACAGCTGACAGTGTGCTACTGGCAGATGTGCTACAAGGACCTCGGACACCCTGCGTTATACCATCATCCCTATCAGTGGAGGCTGCTGAGAGGTCATGAGGTATAGTAGGGGCAGAATGAGGTGAATAAGAAGGAGGAACAGAATTGCATCCTTTTTATGTGGCTTTCAGGTGCTCTTGGCAAAGGGCTGAGTGGTGGGAGGTTAAATGCCTTGTCAAGTATGTGGTACTCAAATGACTGGTGTTTTTGCCACACTTGATGTGCTTGAGACAAAGTTTGTAAACTGCAACAGTGAGATCGGCTGCACATCTGCTAAGGCCCAGACAGCTGAGCTGTGGGAAGTGGGCCGGGAGATAACAGCTCCACAATGTGATGGTATAGGGTGGCTGCTCTCTACACTTCCATGATGGCTGCCTCGTTGGGGTTGTGCCTCACCCTCACTTTAATTCATGCTTCGGCCGACCCGTTCACCCATACCTATTTACTAATATGCAAGAGCCAGAAAGTAACTTAGCAATGCTGTATTGCTACATCACTCCCTGGTCTATTAGCATCTAATGCTGCCATCTGGCCTACAAATACAGTACAGGTAAAAGTCTTGCTTTAATATGTCTTTTTGATTGCAACTATCATTCCCAAAGAGCAAATTCTCATGTGAATTATGACAAAATACTCTGTCCTGAATTTGTGAATATCAGTGATTACATGGGATTTTATTCAATCATCGAAGTGATAACAGACTGGGGTTGTAAAACTGATCTATGATATTTCTCAAACTGATCATGCACATCTGTTTCTTCAACTGGGCAAAAACATTCCGCCTCAACACAGATGTATATGTTTGGTCAGCTAAATTTATCAACTGCTATGTGTAGAGTGAGGGATGAGAATGATCAAGTTATTCTAGGTTCAGTTCACAAACTCTTGCTCAAAGTTTAAAAAGAGCACTTGCAAAGTTATCCAAACAAAAGTTTATGGTTTGTGAGCTTTTTCAGGGGGGGGGGGGGGGGGACTACGGTGTTGGTGAACCCGAACCTCAACCAAGTGAGGGGCAACCTGACTATATATGAACTAAATGCATAGGTAAGCTCTGGCACTATATAGAAACTAGGACATTTTTATGGAAAACCATCTACTAGGAAGGCTTTAAACAGCTACATTTCTTTGAAAAATGTACAAAGTTCAAAACATGTATCTAGATGTTGCTAAGCAAATATTACCCTTTATGCAAAGATGGAGTCATGCTTTAAGTATCCTTCATAAACCATTTTGACATGTAGAATTGGTATTGTGACATATCAAATATAAATATGTCCAGACACCCTTGCAATCATTTTAGCGAGGGTATCACTACTGATTTCTCTAGAACTGTTCTGGTTCCCAGTGATTATCACTTGCTATGTCAGATTGACGTATTAACTCCACAGTAAAGCAGCACTGCCGCTGGGAAGACAACCTAAAAATGCCCACTGCAATTTGTGGAAAAGTACTGCTGCTGCCTTGAATTCAATAAACAATCAAGAAACAGGATGGGAATGAAATATGTGGTTCTCAAGTTATTCTCTGAAATAAATATCTATATATAATTTCATACCCATAAAGCTGTGCTATAAAGATGGGGAAAATGGTAGCCAATCAACAATTTGATGCAATGGACTCCTTTAGTCACAGAATACTATGTAACAGGTTTTTCTACAGAAACAGTAAAAGTCATAAAAATGTATTTTTATATAACTGGGACAGATGACCATGGCAATCTGTAAATTTGAGGATTTTCTTTGCAACCAGCAGGACAAAGTGGTCAGCAGGAATCTGCATTTGAGCTAAGGACAATACCTTATTCTTTGCTTTGACAACGTTTTGCCCTTCCAATACATTCATATAAACGTTATATACTATGACCCAAAGTAATCAATGAGGGCCCATCCTTTATTGATCTGATCATACTTACCTGCTAAAATCTAAAATCTGACTAGGTGTCGTTCAGTACATCTTTGTAATACATGCACGTTTCCCCATGTTTTTATCTTTCTAAAAACACTGTAAGTACAATGAGCCTCAGATTTCCTATTTGATCTGGCAACATTGTGCCTCTTTTGCACTAAAAACTCCAAGCAGTGTTGTCAGATCTACCCAATCAGAACTGTTGGAATACAGTGTCCATGTATTTTGTGCAACAACTACAAATATATTTTTCAGGCAGGAGATGCCAGTGTTTATATGTTTTTTAGCTGCAGCCACTATTAAACTCGGTCTTTTCCCAGAATAAAGTTCCTGTTTCCTGTCTGCAGTTAAAGTGAAGTTCCACCATTTAAAAAAAAAAAAGTCAGCAGCTACAAATACTGCAGCTGCTGACTTTTAAAATATGGACACTTACTTGTCCAGGGCGCCAAAGCCGATCTGTCCTTCAGCTGTCGGGTGCTGTCGCTGCCATCCTCAGTAAGGTAATCAGGAAGTGAAGCCTTGAGGCTTCACTTTCTGGTTCCCTACTGCGCATGCAAGACTCGTGCTGCGCTATTCCACTTATCCCTGCTGTTTTCTGGGACCCATGTGTCACCCAGAATACAGCGGGGGGGCGGGAAGTAGCGTAGATACCCGCGGGTGGCTTGGGTATCTATGCCTGGAAGTGGGTGCAAAATACCTGTATTAGACAGGTATCTGCTCCCCTCTCCCCCCTGAAAGGTGGCAAATGTGACACCGGAGGGGGGAGGAACCGGAAAAGCGTAAGTTCCATTTTTGTGTGGAACTCCGCTTTAACCAGTAAAACCCATGTGGACTGTGCACTGTGTCTGTTCTGTAGGACTTTACAAAGAATTTCTAACAGGTTATGGGCCTAACACAGCTGCAATAAAGTTTTTATTTGCGAACCATACAACCCAAAACAAAATGGGGTTGCAGAAAGAAAGAACTATACTCTTTGTGAGAGTGGAAGAACCACGCTGTTTGCAGATATGTCAACCACATACTGAGGGGAGGCAATTATGACTGACCGCATGCTATTTCAAAAACTGACTACCAGGAAAATCAACTGAGAAAACTCCATATGAACTGTAAAATGGAAATTCCCTGAATGTGAACCATCTAAAATCATTTTGGAAGCAAAGCCTATATGCACATCCCAAAAGAAAAATGTACAAAATGAGATGTTTGCCCAAAGGAAAGTTTACTTGTGGGGTACAGTGAATCACAAAAGAGATTCTACACCAAGACACAAACAAAGTAACCACCAGCAAATGTGTAATTGTTGATTAAACTTCAGTGTGTTCAAAATTTCATGATCTAATACAAACACTTCAAATTGAGAGAAATTCCGCATCAGTTTCACATGAAGATAATCAACAAAGTGACACAGAATTAGAAATGAACACAGACAATCCAAATGCCATAAAAGAGGAAACTAGGCCACATGAGGCTTCAATCAGGAAATCCACCAGAAGCAATAAAGGCATTCCAGCCAAACGTCAGACATGGACACTTTCAGAGCTACCTCATTGTAAGCATGCAATCAACTGCAAAAGTTTTTTTAAGGCCAAATACGACACTGAAGGCAAGGTCTGTAGGTACAAAGCACAGTTAGTGGCAAAAGAGTAATCACAAAATTTTGGTAAGGATTAAGCTACTTTTGCTCCAGTTGCAAAACAATGTACTTCAGAACACTGTTAACAGTGGCGGCTTCTCGGAAAATACACAATTTCTAACAAGAACACCTTTTCATCTTCTCATCTCTACAAAAAATGAATAATGTTCTGTGGTTCAGCGGGGGGATACTGCCTCTTATGTGAATAAGGATTGGTGGGAGTGGGGCATGACTGATGTGGATCTACATTGCTGGACGACTTAATTGATGGTGAATTTACAGTACGTTGATACTTTTAAAGGTTTTGTCAAAAACTGTCTGTTTTTTTTGTTTTGTTTTTACCGTTTGCATTCTTTTGTGAATGACTACAAGTGCTATGTACCCCTAAGGGCCGGTTCACACAGGGGGCGATGCGAGGCGACACCGACTTGCCTCGCCACGACCTGCCGCGACCTCAGCGGCGACTTGCAAATGACTTCTGTATAGAAGTCAATGCAAGTCGCCCCGAGGTCGCCCAAAAGTAGTACAGGAACCTTTTTTCTGAGTCGGAGCGACTCGAGTCGCTCCTCTCAGAACGGTTCCATTGTACAGAACGGGGGCGACTTGTCAGGTCGCGGCGAGGCAAGTCGTGTCGCCTCGCATCGCCCCCAGTGTGAACCGGCCCTTACTCATTTACATAGTGAGAGGTAATAACTCAGGCCCCCTAATTGTTAAAAGGGTTTCAAAACTTCAATAAACCACCACCTGCAGACTACTACAACCACAAGGTGAAGGTTTTGTGAAAAAGACCCTTGTCTTTAGAAAACGTAATCATGAATAGAATGAAGATAGGACTTTTAAAGTGCTCACAACCTCAGGAACAGATACAATTCACTACAATGCTAAGAATTACATATATTCTATTAGACTTTATATGTTAAAACCAAGGTAGTTAGAAATAAAAAAAAAGGCCACGTAGAGTAATTATAATAGCAAACACCTTGCATATCACACCCACTACAAGTATGTGTAAATAATCACATGTTTATAAAATAAAGAAAGCTTGAATGGAAAATTTCATTTTTTTTGGCTTTATAAATGTCATAATTGCTGCAGCAGGCTCTATACGTGGTACTGTACAGATGTGCCACATTACTGGCAGACTAAGAGGACCCCCTCCAAACACTATATGTAAAGGAATTTTTAATTTTCATTGTTATTTCTCATTTTGATAGCTTCACTTTAAGCATCAGTAAATCCCTGCTCATTTAAAAATGATGTTTTTTACTAACTTTATTTCAATGATACATGTCCGTCAGGGCAGTACCCAGACCCCCATAACCATGTCTTATTACTTTCATAAAAGCATTCAAAATGGACACGTTTGACTTTTCCAGTTCAGGTCCCATAGACTTCAATGAGATGCATTATTTGGTTCCCGAACTTTTGCAATGTTTTAAAGTTCTGCCGTGAATCGAGCAGGGGGTCGTTTGTCCCATCTGTACTTGTTATATTCTTTGTAATAGCCCAGTAATTTTTTACATGGTTTTTGAGCAGAAATTTGGCTTTTTTCTGGTGTTTTATTGAATATATAGCTTTAAAACTTAAAGGGGTTGATACCAAAACTGTATCGTGCAAAATCTGGTGCAGCTCTGTTTAGAAATCAATTACCTTTTTTTTACCTTTTTTGCCAAAGCTTAATTAAACAAGCTGAAGTTAGAAGCTGATGCACAGCTGCACCAGATTTAGCTTTTTCCACTTTTAGTAAATCAACCCCAATGCTATCAAAGGAATAGATGAACTTGAGAAAATGCCACATACTGTACGTTTCCTGATAAATCGCAAGCTAATTTCCCAGATTGAAAAAGTAAGTCCACTTTTGTTGAGAAAAAAATCACCTCTGGATGATCTATATATTCCAAGAACGTTAACATACTTTGTTGCAGATTCCTACCTGTTTCTGCTCTGAAGGAAACACTGCTTGTTCCAATATTTATCTTAGATACTGATTCTGAATTGAAGTGACTAATTAATTTTAATCAGCTGATGTACTTTATGTGTTTGGATTAGAAACGTTGATGTGCCTACATTCCTTTAGTTGTGATTAACCCTTGGGGAGTATTTCAACAAAAATGTAATTTTGTTGCAGAGAATGCCTCAAACCTGACTTGTATCTAAGTGCAGAGTTCACCCAAGCGGAAAAATACATCTCTTGGGGTGTCTTGTACACCAACGGTGTAAATTAATTGTGGATTAAAACAATTTACTGTAAGAATTTGAGGCTATCATTTTTACTTACATGTTTTAGAGTTTGTAAAAGACCCCCCCCCCCCCCCCAACCATATATTTTCTGAAAGCACATGACCTATTGAATTAAAAAAAATTGCGACGCAATAGTTATGCAAATGTTCATCAAATCACAATTTTCTCAAAAAATTTACTAAAATCATTATTAGTGGATACATATGGTATCTCACAAAAGTGAGTACACCCCCCACATTTTTGTAAATATTTTATTATATATTTTCATGTGATAACACTGAAGAAATGACACTTTGCTACAACGTAAAGTAATGAGTATACAGCTTGTATAACAGTGTACATTTGTAGTCCCCTCAAAATGACTCAACACACAGTCATTAATGTCTAAACTGCTGGCAACAAAAAAAAATTGGGACCAAAGTGTCAATATTTTGTGTGGCCACCATTATTTTCCAGCACTACCTTAACCCTCTTGGAAATTAAGTTCACCAGAGCGTCACAGGTTGCCACTGGAGTCCTCTTTCATTCCTCCAAGATGACATTACGGAGCTGGTGGATGCTAGAGACCATGCGCTCCTCCACCTTTCCCCGCAGATGCTCAATAGGGCTTAGGTCTGGAGTCCATCACCTTTACCCTCAGCTTCTTTAGCAAGGCAGTGGTCGTCTTGGAGGTGTGTTTGGGGTTGTTATCATGTTGGAATACAGCCCTGCAGATCAGCCTCTGAAGGGAGGGGATCATGCTCTGCTTCAGGATATCACAGTACATGTTGGCATTTATGGTTCCCTCAATGAACTGTAGCTCTCCAGTGCTGCCAGCACCTATGCAGACCATGACACTCCCACCACCATGCTTGACTGTAGGCAAGACACACTTGTCTTTGTACTCCACACCTGGTTGCCGCCACACACTTGACACCATCCGAACCAAATATGTTTATCTTGATCTCATCAGACCACAGGACATGGTTCCAATAATCCATGTCCTTAGTCTGCTTGTCTTCAGCAAACTGTTTGCAGGCTTTCTTGTGCATCATATTTAGACAAGGCTTCCTTCTGGGACAACAGTCATGCAGACCAATTTTATGCAGTGTGCTTCGTATGGTCTGAGCGCTGACAGGCTGACCCCTTCAACCTCTGCAGCAATGTTGGCAGCACTCATACGTCTATTTCTCAAAGACAAACTCTGGATATGACACTGAGCATGTGCACTCAACTTCTTTGGTCGACCATGGTGAGACCTGTTTTGAGTGGAACCCGTCCAGTTAAACTGCTGTATGGTCTTGGCCACCATGCTGCAACTCAGTTTCAGGGTCTTGGCAATCTTCTTATAGCCTAGGCCATCTTTATGTAAAGCAACATTTATTTTTTTCAGATCTTCAGAGAGTTCTTTGCCATGAGGTGCCATGTTGAACTTCCACTGACCAATATGAGTGAGAGCGATAACACCAAATTCACACATTCACACCCCATTCACACATGAGACCTTTTAACACTAACCTTGTAACACTAACGAGTCACGTGACACCGGGAAAGGGAAAATGGCTAATTGGGCCCAAATTGGAGTGTACTCACTTTTGTTGACAGCGGTTTTGATATTATTGGCTTTGTGTTGAATTATTTTGAGGGGACAGCAGATTTACACTGTTATGCAAGCTGTACACTGACTACTTTACATTGTAGCAAAGTGTCATTTCTTCAGTTTTGTCACATGAAAAGATATAATAAAATATTTACAAAAATATAAGGGGTGTACTCATTTTTGTGAGATACCGTACATGGCAAAATTGACAAAATTCCTGTCTATTTGTGAAATGGAGAAAACTGATGGTGCGCATAACTTAAAACAATATACTAAAATTTGACGGTTACCATTTTTCACTTACAGCTTTCAGAAATTGTAAAATACCCCCAAATCATAAATTTTCTGAAAGCAAAGAACCTGAAGAAATATGTGCTACTGATTATTTAGGCCAGTGAAATAGTTTGCAAATGTTCATCATATTGCTATTTTAACAAAAATCCACAATACACTAAAATCATTATTAGTACACACAAACACAACTTACAAAATTCCTGCTAAATTTCTACTAAGGCCTCATTCACATGGGGCATACTAAAGTGAATGCCCATGGAGGTCCGTGTTTCTCCACATGAGGGTGCACAGGTGCTCCGTGCATCCCTGTGCAGGTAGTCCTATTGTCAACTGTCCATTGTCTATAGGGATGCAATGGCTGCATGGGCATCTGTGTGCATGACCCCAAATACGGACAGTGTGAGCTCAGGCACAAGGACCCGGACCCACATGGATGTCAAATTAGTAGCATTAACTACATCCCAAATGGCATTAATGGGACTGTCTACGCATGGATGCATGGAACACCTGTGCATCCCTGTGTAAGTAAACACAGCCTTGCAGGGGCAGGGCTGTATGCTGTAGTATGCCCTGTGTGAATAGGGCCTATGTTTTTTTTGTTTCATTTTTAATTATTTATTTTATTTTTTCACAATTACTTTTTTTTTATTTATTTTTTAGGGGGGGGGGGGGGCTTTGGTGAGATATAAGATGTGAATCTTTTTCAGACCAAAGACAGTCCCTTGCTCTGCAGCCTCAGCTGCACTGTTTATGAATGAAGAGGAGTCTGTATGGTCACTGTATTTGTTCACAAACTGAAGCATAAACACTGCTTACTATGCTTCAGGGATGAATGGACACTGTGTCCATTCAAGGAAAGGAAGGGGACTGGTAATCAAATATTTTCCAGCCCCAAACCCCCCTCCCCCCCACCGCTCTCCATCCTGACAGTTTCCCTGTGTGTCTGGAGTAACCACAACTAGGGATGAGCCGAACACCCCCCGGTTCGGTTCGCACCAGAACTTGCGAACGACCCCCGCGTTCGGTACGAACGTTAGAACCCCATTGAAGTCTATGGGACTCGAACGTTCGAATTGGAAAGTGCTAATTTTAACGGCTAATATGCAAGATAGTGTCCTAAAAAGGGTTTGGGGACCTGCCTCCTGCCTCAGGGGACATGGGTCACTGCAAAAAAAAGTTGTAAAAACTGCCGTTTTGGCGGGAGCACTGATTTTAATGACGATTAAAGTGAAAAAAAAAAAGTGAAATATTCCTTTAAATATGGTGCCTGGGGGGTGTCTGTAGTATGCCTGTGAAGTGCCACGTGTTTCCCGTGTTTAGAACAGTCCCTGCACAAAATGATATTAAACGGAAATACCACCATTTAAAACTGCTTGCGGTTTTAATGTTATATCTGGTTCCTGCAATATGGTTGAAAATCATTGAGAAACATGGCATGGGTAGCCCTCCCTGCCCATTACCAGCCTATTTGGGTCTTGTACGCATATTAAGGGGAACCCCGTAATCATATTAAAAAAAGGAAATGCGTGTGGCCCCCAGGCCCTATATACTCAGAACAGCAGTATACAGGCGGTGCAAACAAGACAGGGACTGTGTAGGTTTGTTGTGTTAAGTTGAATCTGTTTGTCATTTTCAACCGGTACATTTTTAAAGTGTAGCTCCAGTCAAAAAAACTATCTTTAAGCTTTTTGGAAAACATAGGGAAGGGTTATCACCCCTGTATAATTTGTTTTGTCGTCCATCTTTTTTCATCTCACTTGCTGCTGTCTCCTTGCGTTTGCAAGTAGGAGATGTTTGTAAGTTGGATGTTTGAAAGTAGGGGCCTGCCCTATATTATAGCGGTATGTACTGGGTACAGAGCACGCAGACAGCACGCACTATCTCCTAACACTACTGACTGCAAGCTCTATTATTAACCACTTGTTAGCCCAATGTTTGCATAAAGTGAAAGATGAAGTTATGCTGAGTAAATAGATATCAAACATGTCACTCTTCAAAATTGCACATGCCCGTGGAATGGCGCCAAACGTCGCTACTTAAAAAATCCCCATAGGCGACGCTTTAATTTTTTTTTTACTGGTTACATGTTTTGAGTTGCAGAGGAGGTCTAGGACTAGAATTATTGCTCTCGCTCTAACATTCTCGGCGATACCTCACATGTGTGGCACATGCGAGCACATGGGGACATGGGCGCTTTAATTTTTATTTTATTTTTTTATTGTTCATTTTACTTTATTTATTTTAGTTTGACATTTTTTTGCCCAAAAATATATTTTTGATCACTTTTATTCCTATTACAAGAAATGTAAACATCCCTTGTAATAGGAATATGGGGTGACAGGTCCTCTTTACAGTGAAATCTGGGGGGTCAATATGACCCCACATCTCACCTCTAGGCTGGGAAGCCTGAAATAAAAAATAAAAAAAAGATTCTGGCTTTGATCGTACTGGCGAGTTGGTAGAAGCACCGTAGGGCGGTGAGGGGTGGGGGGCGTCTATGGCTGGGTATTTCAGGGTATCACCGAGTATGGCTGGGTATCTCTGAGTATGGCTGGGTATGGCAATTTATGGCAGGGTATTACAGAGTATTGGCGGGGTATTGGCGGGGTACTACAGAGTAATAGCAGGGTACTGCAGAGTATTGGGGGGTACTATAGAGTAATGGCAGGGTACTGCAGAGTATTGGGGGTACTGCAGAGTAATGGCGGGTACTGCAGAGTAATGGCGGGTACTGCAGAGTATTGGGGGGTACTGCAGAGTAATGGGAGTTACTGCAGAGTAATGGGGGGTACTGCAGAGTAATGGCAGGGTACTGCACTGCAGAGTAATGGCAGGGTACTGCAGAGTATTGGGGGTACTGCAGAGTAATGGCGGGTACTGCAGAGTAATGGCGGGTACTGCAGAGTATTGGGGGGTACTGCAGAGTAATGGGGGTTACTGCAGAGTAATGGGGGGTACTGCAGAGTAATGGCAGGGTACTGCACTGCAGAGTAATGGCGGGGTACTGCAGAGTAATGGCAGGGTACTGCAGAGTATGCACTGGTATTGCAGAGTATTGGCAGGGAATTGAGGGGTTAAATTCGGTGAGCAGCGATGTGGGCACTGCAGATGCAACCCACATCGCTGCTGACACCGATCTCTTTCCCCTCCGCTGTACCGATCGGTACAGAGAGGGGAGGGAGGAACAGGCGTCATAACATGACGCCGGTTTGTTTCCAAGTGATCACTCCGTCATTTGACGGAGCAATGACGTGGTAAACGGCCGCTATGAGCGGCCGTTTACCGTGATCCATGATGCGACCCGGCGGTCACGGATGCTCTCGAGTGCGCACACCTCGGGGCACGCGAGATCAGAATTCTGGGAGGCCGTTAATTAACGGCCTCTCAGAGTTAAACAACCCCCCTGAAGCCGTTAATCGGCAATGGGCAGTTGTTAAGTGGTTAAAGCTAGATCACTAGCTATATAGGTGAGGTGAATATAGTGGTGTATACTGCAGTCAGGGCACAGACAACAACCACTACACAGCAGCAAGATAGGAAATCAGCCAAAAACGATTGGTGTGTACTGTGTTGAAGGTACACAGAACACCCACTGCTTCAGATGCTAAGTAACACACTACACGAGGCCGCCTCAAAGGCGGCCTTATATAGTGTGGGGCGTGCACTACACAGCCTGAGCTATGATTGGCCACAGGCAGGATGCCTGTGGCCAATCATGGCTCTCCTCGCTGCCGGCGCTGCGATTGGCCAAGCATGCGGGGTCACAGTGCATGCTTGGCCAATCATGGGGCAGCAATGCACTGCGCCACCGCAGTGCATTGTGGTCCGCGCGCGCGTCACTCGAATTTTGACGCGAACGGCCCAAACGTTCGGAATTCGCCGAACGGCCGAACAGCCAATGTTCGAGTCGAACGTACGTTCGACTCGAACACGAAGCTCATCCCTAACCACAACACAAACCCTTAGCCCTTGTACACACGGTTGGAGATTCCGACAACCAAATCCGTCG
This sequence comes from Lithobates pipiens, assembly GCF_037356315.1. Lineage (NCBI taxonomy): Eukaryota > Metazoa > Chordata > Amphibia > Anura > Ranidae > Lithobates > Lithobates pipiens. Next base: position 19,157,439 of record NW_027507685.1, on the reverse strand, counting down.
GATTTTGTCCGAAACTGTTGCATACACACGGTTGGACAAAGTTGTCAGAAAATCCGACGTGATGACATTATTTCGTTACGACGGGACTACGTTCACGCTAGTAGCCAATAGCTTTGGTGTAGGAATTTGATCTGAGCATGCATGGCACTTTGTCCGATCGAAATTCTCTACACATGATCGGAGTATGTCCGATCGGAGCATTTTGACGGAAAATTTTACCAACAAGTTGGAAAACTTGGTCCGTCGGATACTCCGACAGAAACAGTCCGATGGAGACCACACACAGTCGGAATATCCGACCAAACGGTCCGATCGGACACATTCCGTCGGAATCTCCGACCGTGTGTACAAGGGCTTAGCGTTCCTGTTCACTCTAAGAATACATCAAACTAAAAGAAAGTTGTACTATAGTATAGGCTAAACCCTTTTAAAACACTTTCTGAAACCATAGCTACTACTGCTTCGAATAAATATTACTTTAAGCTTGGTTCTAGAGTGTCATTTTTTTTTCAAATAGGTTAACAAAGAGCGTATATTTTAGTTTTAGTATGGGCAACTGGAAAATCATGTGGCTTTTTATCATGCTGTAGAAAATACAACCTTCTTCTTTATGCCCATGTAAGATAAGGCTTCCGACTGGCCTGGAGTTTGCTTTCCCTATTTCCAATGAAAGTAAAATTTTAAGTGAGCACTTTAATGTAAAATGTGAGCTAAATTGAAGAAACACAAACAAAACAAAAAAAATAATACTTTTTTCTCTTAATTCGTTTGATCAAATGTAAATTACCATATTTTACTATAAATCACCAATCTTGCATGTAGTTCTCCATCACTCCAAATGCCTGCCAAGCACTTCCACAATTTTGAGCATGAAAGGGCAAATTGATTCAAATGGCTCGGTACACACAGGTGGTACACAAAACACAAATAGGCTTATTTTGATATATCTGTGTGCATAAATCTTACACAGACAAACAATATTTTAAAAACAGTTGCAATATTGATATTCAAACAATAATCAAGTGTGTATGAATACTTTTTTGCTGACCAAAAATAATGCAATAGCATGCAGAAACCCTATTGGTTTCTTATAGACAGTAATTTTTGCTTGCTATAGGTTTTGCCTGTTAATACTTACCCTTACACAGAGAATCAAATTAAAATTATTTTTTAATATACATAGTAAAATTTGTATATTAAAGCTTCTAGGCTAAGTATCTCTCTCTCTCATTAACAAAGCAAAAGGCTACCAACAAGTCTTTACATTCTGAAGACAAAAAACTGTTGAAGCAAGACGTAATTTCCTTTTAATGGGTAATAAAACATAAGTAAAATATTTTTTTTCCAAGTGAAAAGAGAAAACGAAAACGAAAATAATATATTTCCACTTTTTTCTACGTAAAGTAAAAAATTGCACAAGCTTTATTGATTTTTGGTTTTATTCATGGATGTACCCATCGATAGGTCACCTCCACTGTGCTGCTCTTTACAAGTGGGTCTCACATTCCTATTGGAACTGCTGGGTTTTTCCTTACTGATACATTACACTGTGAACTATTGCACAAACAACTGGCGTATGTTTTTTGAACATCAAGAATATTTTAGAGTATAAGTAACATTATCAATACAGATTTACAAACCCTTGCTTTCTAAAAAAAGAAATGGTAATTTGTTTAAAAAAATAAAAAAATTCTATGTCAAAGGATTCAAGGATTCAAACAATTTATTGTAATTTTACAATCATAGATCATACAATGGAATTCAACTATAGCTCTACAAAGTTCTAGAAAAAAGTACCCCCTTAAAAATAAATCACATTACCTTATCCTAACTTACTGAATTTGAAAGCTGCACCACCCGAGGAAAAAACTATTTTTGCAATCTATTTGTACAAGCCCCAATGCTCATATAACACTTTCCCAACAGTAGCATCTTAAAACACTCAATAATATCCCTTAAAATGTTACATGCCCTAAGATGGTATCTCTGCTCCCTAATGTCCTTAATAACTGGCAACTCAATACCTTCGTACGCTTCCCATATTGCTTTTTAAATCTATGGTATGACAATTTTTTATTTTATTCTTCATTTTATTATTATTTGTATATTTGGCATTTTTTGCAAATAAAAAGCCAATTTGCACTCTCAGACCTACACCATTGGGAGCCTGTTTTTTTATGTTCTTACTTGCTATTTGCCCCTTGTGTCCTTCGGGTGGCCTGAGAAATATACATCTCGATTTCCTTGGTGCCTGAGCTTTGGATTGCCGAACCTTCCAGATGATTGTGGACGGTGAGAGATCCTATACAGCCAGCTTCTTCCAAGTGATTACCGTTTTATGCCTTTAAGATCTGGTGTCGCTGACATACAGGCCCACCAACTCTGGTAAGAGTATTTCGTCATTTTCGATTGTTTTGGACATCATTACTCCATCAAGCACAGTTGACCACTGACTCCCATTGCACAGGATTGATTTCTGAGCCCTGGTGGCCCATCATCATTTAGGAGGGACTTCTAGTGGACTCTTGCTTTTGCTTTTTCACTATTTGATTTCACTTCTTAGCGCTACATTTCTCCTTCTATAATATTTTGTGCAAACATTATTACCCTCTGCATTACACTAATATCCCTGGCAGTGAACATGTCCTGCCACAGAGTGGCATTATAAGTCACAATACTCTCTATTGCACCCCTATAAAAATCATACAGTATTTCTTTTCACATCCCAGCTTTCTTTGGACTCCTCAGAAAGAACAATCGCTGCTGCACCTTTACCACCAAACCTAATATATGTGCAGACCATGAACTTTCATCTGTAATTATTGTACCCAAAAACATAAAACTACTCACCATCTCAACCTCTTCTTCATCTACAACCTCTGGGATATGCATAACTAGAAGTGAAAAATATTAGTAATGGAACAAGGGCAGCCACTACACTCTTGACACTCTGTAGCCCTAGGCTGCAATCTATGTGGCCTTTTCACACATATTGGTTTGCCTTTATATTTTGTTCCTTTTTACTTATATGCACATTATTATTATTATTATAGTTCAGGTTTTATATAGTGCCAACAGTTTTTGCAGTGCTTTAAATCTGTCATACAACCCTCTCAAAAATCCCTCAGAATGTCTACTGCTCCTGTTCAGCATTGCTTTATGGTGAAACAGAATTTAAATATGTCATTCACCACAGGGTTGTTTCATTGCGGGCCTTATCAGCATTATGGTTGCCCTCAAAGGGCTAGTTGTATCTGTAAGACTATATAAATGTATCTACTCTCTATCATATTAAATAATTGCATTTGCTGGTTTTAGTAATAACTTAAAAGAGAAGTGCAGGCTCTAAGGCTGCTTTCACACTGGGGCGGTATTCAGGCGTTACAGCGCTAAAAATAGCGCCTGTGTAGCGCCTGAAAAAAACCGGCCCCTTTCACTCCAGTGTGAAAGCCGGAGGGCTTTCACACTGGAGCGGCGCGCTGGCAGGACAGTGAAAAAAGTCCTGCTAGCCGCATCTTTGGAGCGGTGAAGGAGCGGTGTATTCACCGCTCCTAAACCGCTCCTACCCATTGAAATCAATGGGACAGCGCGGCAATACCGCCGGCATAGCGCCGCTGCAGCGGCGCTATGCGGGCGGTTTTAACCCTTTTTCGCCCGCTAGCGGGGGTTAAAACCACCCCGCTAGCGCCCGCAGACCGCCGCTAAAATGACGGTAAAGCGCCGCTAAAAATAGCGGCGCTTTACCGCCGACGCCCGCACCGCCCCAGTGTGAAAGGGGCCTAAAAAAAACAAACATACATACTCACCTAGGTGGATGCAGCATCATTCAGATGCTGCATCTGTCTCTGCCACCTCTAAGCCCCCGTACACACGGTCAGACATTCAGACGGAAAATGTCCGATCGGCTCGCATTGGCGGATAATCCAACCGTTTGTGGGCTCCATCTGACTTTTTCCGTTGGAATGTCTGTCCAACAAAGTTTGAGAGCTGGATATAAAATTTTTCCACAACATGATCTGATCAGACTTTTTCCGATCGTTTGTAGAGAATTCCAATCGGACAAAGTGCCACGCATGCTCAGATCAAATTACGAGACCAAAGCTATTGGCTACTAGCCTGAACGTAGTCCTGTCATAACGAACAAATGTCATCACATTACAAACGATCGGATTTTCCGACAACATTTTCGTACCATGTGTATGCAACACAAGTTTCGGACAAAATCCAACGGATTTTGTGGTCGGAATGCCCGACCGTGTGTACTGGGGCTAAGACTAAGAACTGAGTGATCAAATACCTCTGATCGCTCAGTTATCATTCTTTAGTGAGCAGAGAGCCAGTGACTGCCAGTTACAGGCTCTTTGCTTTGCCCCTCCAGTGCTCACTCGAGCACTGGGCTGTGCAGAGGGCAGGAGTGGCTAACTTAGGCTTTTATCGATACACTGAGAAGCTGAGCCAGCTGCCGCCAGCCATCTTGGCGGATTTCAACATTAAAGTCAGGATCTCTCCAGAGCCTGGAGTGACATCAGCTGGCAGCAGATTTTAGGGTCACAAGAGTTCAGAACAAAATGTGCACCTGTGACCCACAGCAGAAGTAGGGACAAAATAACGTGGCGTCATCACGCACCTGACGTCTCTCAGGATCACAGCTCGTGGGCATGTGCAGAGGGCGAGGTGATTACTGCATGTAGCCTGACCAAGGGACATAGATGCAGATGGCTTATGGACTTAAATGGATTGGATCGATACAGTGAATCTAACGGAACGGGTAATGGCCATACTACTGAGGTGGTGAGATCTCTCTATGCACCCTGATCAAAACCTTATATCTATTACTGCCTTGACCAGGATCTACCCCTATCACTGCATCTTGAGGCTAATATGGTTGATTGCGAGCTTTGATACACCTCACCTATAGGAGCACCAGCCCCTGTCTTCCTAGATGGAGAAACTACTTGCCATTGGACTGTAATACTAGTCTCCAGAACACAATTGCATTCAAGTAGGGCTCCCTAGATAACTCCACATACCTGCCTGTTTTCATCTGATACATTGTCTCACGGTATACTCAGCCCTTGATTGGATACAGAACTAGTACCTTTGAAGTCTGCTTCTAGTGGCCTATTTAAGTTCTACATCCTACTGCCTCAGTTGAGGACTTGTGTAACTTCTAATCCTGGATTTCGAGCATCTGAGAGTGATTAGCTGTGTGTATGGGTGTGTGTGCAGCTGCGATTGCCGATTTTAGACAACGTTGTCTTTTTATTTTCTAATAAGAGGTTGGTAAAGGCTCAATTTAATGTCCTTTTTGTATAGTGCAATTTTCTAAATACAGCTGTGTTTTGCATTCAACCGCAGTGTTCCACTTATGTGACTTCTTGGAAGTGTCCTTTTTTCTATAGGGCCAAAAGAGCCTTTGGCCCAGCTTCTCCTTTAAGGAATAACTAGCTCTGAATGTAGAAGTCTGAGAAAAATAATGGCAAGCAGATATTCAAGTGTACAATTTAATTAAAAAAGTAACTTCGGCAGCAAAAAGTTATTTTTTTTAATCATTAGACATTTATTACATTACTTTATTGAAATGTTTGGTTCCAGTTGAGACAGGTAAACCAAATAATTGCGCTCTGTTCTAATGTGCAATCTGCAGAAAAGGCCGGGTTTGGAAAAGGGCCAAAAGAGGGCTGGAGTCAGCTGCAGGAGTCCGCTGAATGCTGAGACCAGGGGAGATGGATACAAGGGGGTGCTGCAATTTCACAGAGAGGGACGAGATCTATAGGAGGAGTTCTGTCCTCCTTCCTGCTGCCAACTGCTGAGACAAGGTGGGGACCGAGACAATGGGGGTGCCACAGCTGCAGGAGAGCTGCAATGGCCACATGAAATGTCCTGGTGGGCCAGATTTGGCCTGCGGTTCTCGTGTTTGACACGTGTTTTAGGATGAACAATAGCATATATTTCAGGACAGAGTGGAAGATAGGGCATATTGGTGATATAATTAGAGGTACATTATTTTCTAGTTCTGCCACTGCTCTTAAAATTGTCTGCCACTGCTCTTTCCAAGTCTTGTTGATATATGCAGTACAAGCTGTCCAGCTGTAATGAAATATTAATCTATCCACATATTGCAGACTATGACTGTGGATATCACTTCTCATCTGCAATGATAGATAAAAGAACCCAAATCCATCACGATGATGTCATTATTATGAAGCATTCCAGTCTGCACGTGTATAACACTTTTCTTAATAGAAACATATAAAAGAATCCCAAAAAAAGAGAGGTGATCAGTGTAAAAAAGATATAACTGTTAAAATTAAATGACAGGGTTATTGGGAAGGGATCATTGACAGTATTATCTAGTTTGTCAAACAGTTGTTGAGGCATGTACAGGTTAATCGGGTGTAACTGGAAGTGTTGGGTTCAATTTTATTTCTAAAACTGTAAACACAGTATTATTTCTATTGCATTTAATAATTCTTTATACTGACAGGTTCCATCAAATGTGGGAACCTTGGCGTTCTTTCACCTCATCAAACACTTACACCACTCTAGTTAAATAAACACACGAGATTTACAGATCTGTAAATTTACTCAGATTAATCGACCCTTGTTCTTCCAAACCTAGACCCCATTCATATATTGGCCCTCTGATTCAGGTATCTGGTGGCCTATGATTCTAGTCTTAAGTGGTCCTCATTTTATTTCTTATTTCACTACATCATAATAGTATCAATATATCTATTTCAAGATTACTATGATTGTAATAGAACCTTGCTCTCATTTATATTGTTGCACATTGTAATATTGCCTAATGTCAAAACTCATATTTAATTCGCTTTATGTCCTTATTATTTCCCTGTCACCTTTGTTATTACTTATTTTCATCAATAAAAACTATTGTGAAAAAAAAATAATAAAAATTCTTTAAACATATGAAAACTTGATTTCACTGCAATCAGACATGAAAGGCTTACATGCGACCAGACTTTTTGACGGACTTGGTCCGCGGACTGGAATCCGTCGGACAATTTGATTGTGTATGGGCTCCAGCGGACTCTTTCTTCCCAAAAGTCCGGCGGACCTAGAAATAAAACTTGCTTCAAATCTTTCCGACAGACTCGAGTCCACTCGATAAATTCGGTTGTCTGTGTGCTAGTCCGACGGACTAAAACCGATGCTAGGGCAGCTATTGGCTACTGGCTATGAACTTCCTTGTTCTACGTCATCACGTTTGAATCCGTCTGACTTTTGGAGTGTTTGTGTTCGGCCAAGTCCGTTCGTTTGAAAGTCCGGCAGACCTCAGCTGCAAAGTCCATCGGATTGTCCGCCGGACCAAGTCCATCGAAAAGTCCGGTCGTGTGTACGCGGCATTAGTCCCCTCACAAAAAAAACAATCAGAAAAGCAACTAATGTAAATCTGAAATGCATCTGTCCAAAGAGTCACACCGTTGAAACAAAAGGAGCTGGCAAGAAAATAATCCAAGTGGTAAAATGAGAAATAGGCAAATACTAATGATTCAGGCCAAGGCTAACTGTGGACGGTATTTTCCAGAATGATGAAATGTGTTTTATGTATACAGCCATTTCATAAACAGTTGAAATCTTATTTACAATCTATAAATGTAAGACAGATGCTAACAAATGTATACTACCAGGCACATGACATGCACATGCTTTCTTTGTACAATTGTTTAGTTATCTTAACATGTAAGCAACTTCATGCAAACATATTTTTTGTCCACCAGAAAATACAAAAAATTGAGTTCTACACTACATATTTCTGGTGATGCTTATCTGCAAATCCATTATTTTTAAACAGAGATCATTCAACTTGACTACATGATCACCTGTCAAACTATTTGGAACTGGGTACACAGGATGTCTATGAGATGCACAGACTGTTGGTTTATTGGTCTTATTAGAAAAAGCATAAGAAGATTTAGGATTTTTGATTACTGAGTTGTTCACTCATATAAGTGAAAAGTCTACAGTGCTCATAAACATGCAGGCTTTTTCACAAGCAAACACAGGCATACAGTGTAAAGTGTGCAGATCCAATTGCTGGTCTATGAAGTCTTTCAGCAGTCTCACCACCATCTCACATCTATGAAAATGTTAATATCTTTGTGTAGAGCTAAAACAAATTAAAATATTGAATTATCTTTGTAAATATATATTTGATGCTCAGTGAATACTTAAAAAATCACAAGATATTATGTAATTTTACTGTAAACCATCTGTCACATGGAATGAATACCATAATGAAAAACAGAGCAAGTACTTGGTTCTGAATTTCTTGTACTGAATCCTATTTAACACTTGACACCGTTAATGGAATCATCTACCGTACCAGTGATTCTAAAATAGGTAGAGAGGGATTTAAGCAGTATTTAAATAGAGCAAGAATATTCGATTCTGGTGTTTGGCCAGAGGCGGCACTGAGAGAAACAAAGCGATAAGGCAATGATGCGTATCAAGAGCTATAAGCATTTCCTAGCTATGCTTATGATCCTTAAATATATTCAACATCATGTCTTTGAACACATCAACTTCCTTCAAAAAAAATCAAAAATTGGGCTAAAGCACAAACAAGAGACTGCTTTTATTGGTGTGTCAATAATTTTAACTATTTATTACTTTTCTGAGAGTGTAGTAAACCCATTCTGCAGCCCAGAAAAAGAGACTTTGAAAATAGTTTTCCCTATTCCCTATATACTACAATGTACTTATTGACTGGATTTGACAGCAGAGTTGGCCATTCTGCCATTGATGGTTCCCACATTCTCTTACTGAGTTAATTGGTGGGCTGGAGACCACTCGCATCACTTCCTGTCAATATTTCTTTTGATGGATAGTAATGGTTAAAAACAGTTGTCTGACTGCACAGCTATCAGAATTTTCACCTCCAGACATGAAACCCCCATATAGCACACCTAAGCTGAAATAAGATTAACTAAACTGACACTAGAAATTAATTAATTAATTTAAGGCACATAGGGTGCCTACATATACCTCAACTCCTTGTCAGGGCCCTCAGGGAGTGCTCTGTTAATCACATTCTAATTTCATCTGTTGAACTTGGAACTTGACCCTAACACCTTTTACATCCTAGAGTTTGTAGTCAACTAATAGGTCTGTCAATATCACTAAATAGACAATAGTGAGACTTTGAAGGGGAGGGGGGTAAGACCAAGTGCCAAAATCAAGTACCATGGGTTACACAGTTCTGAGAAAACTCTAAAGATAAGTCAAGGTATATGTTAGCCTGCATTTAATTGGTCATTGTTCCTTGGGAATAGGCACACTTTGAATATCATTTATCAGCTTTATAACATAACAAATACAACATTTCCCTATTTATGTTGCTTGTACATAATCTTTGATGATCTTTATTTTGTTTCTTCACAAACTCACAGAAACCTTCCTTGTCTTTTAATATGTTATGAAAAGGTGTGAAGATCAATTTACTTGGTAAATTCAAGGAAAGATTAATGTCTATTCATACTGTGTCTTCATCTCTCCTGATACAGCAAATCATTCTCTATTACTGTACTGCAATTCTCACTTCAGAATGGCACTACAGTATGACAACTACTTGGCAGACAATGACAGTCAGAGTGGCACCAATTATTTGGTGTCAAGTCTAGAGGATCAGTGTTGATATTTATGTTGTTTTACAATGAAAAACTAAAATGTCCATGTGTGAGGAGAGAGAGAGAAAAAAAGAAAAAGAGACAAATAGAAAAAGAGAGAAAGAGAGAAAGAAAGAGAGAGAGAGAGAGAGAGAGAGAGAGAGAGAGAGAGAGATCAAACTAAGCAAAACAGGGGAAAACCCTCTTTCCAAGATACATGTTCAAGCTATGAGGGAAGACATAGAACTATCACTACTGTATATTATTGACTTTAACCACCCTCCCCCGATCTTCACCTAATGTAGAATTACCTGATGCCTATAATATACAGACTGTCAAAGTCTTAAATGAGAAATCCAACCGAAGCTCATTTGGCTGGGCTTCTCCTATGGATCACAAGTGCAATGCGTTTTACACTCATGTGACCCATTTTTAGCATTTTCAACAAAGAACAGACTGCATCATCTCAACAATGGAAGTCTGGATGCACCAGGTGCCTGGACTGACACCCATATCAGCCTCTAAGCGAGCCTCCGAGAGCCTAAGTCAGCTGCTCCATGCCCCTCCCCAGCCCAGTGCTCCATGGAGTGCAGGGGAACAGAGCGGAGAGATGCTGAATGAAAGTGAGCATCTCTCTGCTCGGGGAGCTGTGAGAACCGAGCCATCGGTGATGATTATGAGTATCAAGCTAACACGAATTCATGCTGTTGCAACTGATACTTTTCAAACTGTTATTTGGAAGTTTTGATATTGGCCTTGGTTAGTTTGTAGGGTTGCCCGTGTAATTCCAACATAAAATAAAATACCTTCTTTTTGGGCTATGTGGCAGGAAGTAAAGGAAAATCTCCACGATGAGACGCAAATGGGAAAAAAAAAGAAAAAATTGACAGGGTCATCATAACCCATCCTTACTCCAAGCCTTAATCCAAAATATAAAAAATCACAAAAGGGCTAACAAGTACTTTTTATGGATATATCAGGGAATTATTAGACTCCCAATGTCTTTCCTGCACTCCAATGCAACTAGTCAGGCACAGACACACTTTCACTACAGTAAACGTGACTGGGTGGGTGTAGAGCTGCCCAGATCACTTTTAAGGAACCGCTTATCACCAGCTGTAAAAAAATTACACAAAGCTTGTTGCTGCAGCTGCAGTCATGAGCTTGTTATAACCACTTGCAGCCAGGATATTTATGTACTTTGGGTTGTCAGCAAGTAGTTAAGAAACCACTCTGCTTTCCTCTCCCTTTTGTCTATTTACTAATAAAATACACTTACATATAGTCTTAAAAGAACACCTAAAATACAAACATTTTACTTTAGATTTTACTGGGTAGAGAACAGTAAGTAAACACACATATGAATAAGATATAGCGTTATGTCCCAGTAGACCAACTAATTAAAATAAATATTTGATAAAAAAAAAAGAGATTTCAAATAAGTATAAGTAGCACATAAATATATCAGTTCAGTATTGCTAACTAAAATAAGGCTACGGTCTTTATAAGGATCGCTCTGTAACAAATTGCAATGATATAGTGTGATTAAGAGAGACAGAAAATCAAAGTCTGTCGACTACCAATTAAAGGTTTGAAACCATAAATAAAACAGTAATAAGTACTAAAGGTTTTAACTCAAAGGAACTGGTGGATTTTTACCAGTGTTAAAGTTAAATGCCATGAGAGCTGCATAGTTTTCACCCCATGAGCTTCTCTGCCCCCTCTGCTAGGGATTTTAAATGCATACAATAAACTCTTGAGGACCTCTTTTTACTTCTAATTTTATCATTAAATATATTATTATAATGCAGCATATGTATTCATTTTTTAATCCTGACCACATTACTATATGATTTCCAATGTTCTTTAGATCTATGAACTATATACTGTAAGGGTATACCTGATTGGATAGCAATTTAAAGGATAGCTTAGTTAGTCTTTCATACCACATGACTGTTGTTGCATCCAAATAATATTATGCACAGATGTCACTACAAAGGGCCCCCTTTAGGCATAAAGACTTGCATAGGGTATCATACAACTGTGCTGTCTTTAGGAATAAGTTGAGTGATTTGGCTAAATTAATCTTGCAAACCAATTTTCTTTTGCATAAATTATGTCTAAATTAGCCTCAAATTTTGCCCTAAAGATTGCTAAGGCAACATTGTCTTTATGTCATATTAAAGGCTATTTTTTTTTAAACTAAAAAAGATGTTATACTTACCTGCTCTGTGAAACCATATTGCACAGTGTGTTTTCCTACCTCATCTTTGGTGGTCCCCCGCTGGTGTTGTCTATGGTTCTCATTGCCAACAGTATCTCCTGTGAGACCAGGAAGAGAAAAGAGTGGTTTTACTGCAGCCAGGGTGGTGCTGGAGTGGTAGGGGGAGCCAGGTAATTGTTTAGAGATGGGTAGGGTAGGATAAGTAATGAACATTTTTTACCTTGATGTGGGTAATGCGTTAGGGTTAAAAAAACAGTTTAAGTTCAGAACCACTTTAATAAAATTGCATGCTAACCATAGCCCTAATGCTAACCCTTTGCTTATGAAAGGATTGACATGGCGATCTCACGGTTTTGTGATAAAACAAAATCATGCAATATTTTTATTTTCTCTCTTTGGAAACCGCAGCTTGGCATTCCATGCTATTATTGATCTACCAAAACCCCCAGATCCTTCTCCACTATGGATCCCCCCAGTTGTACTCCCCCTAGTATGTATAATGCATGCATATTCTTACCCCCCAAGTGCATAACTTTACATTTCTCAATATTAAACCTCATCTGCCACATAGTCGTCCAATTAGACAGAGCATTGATGTCGGCTTGTAAATTGGAGACATCCTGAAAGGATGTTATTCCACTGCATAGCTTGGTGTCCTCTGCATAGACGGAAATGTTACTTTTGATCCCAGACCCAATATCATTTATAAAGATATTAAAAAGTAAGGGCCCCAGCACTGAACATTGGGGTACACCACTGATAACCTTAAAATTCAGAATAAGAATCATTAAACTTGTTAAACTCCCTTCTGCAAAAAAGTTTTATCCCTATTGTGGGGTCACCAGTATGGTATTTGTATATTGAAATCATATTCCCTCTCAAGTTATACTAACTATAACTAATAACTAAAGCATTTTTTAGGCTTTCTTTCTTCTATTTTCAGCTAGTGATCTGGCCAGTAAGTCCCACGGACATTGAGTCCGCGGGGCCTGCAATCCTACTCACGGAGCTTGCGGCGAGCGCGCACACGATGGCACGGCAGCAAATTCAAAGGGACGTACAGGTACGCCCATTTGCACAGCCGTGCCATTCTGTCGACGTAAATCTACATGCGGTGGTTGGCAAGCGGTTAAACAATGATATTCAATATCTAAATCATTTAGATTTGTTTATAATCTAAATGGCCATATCTAAAAATTTGGCAATTATTACATAACATGAAAAAGCACACCTGCAACAGAATAGTATCATATGATATATGGATAGTTACAAATCCACAGTATAACTTAATACATGAATATAATGTCAAACATACACATACATTACAATACAATACACAATTAATCAAGCAATTGCTGTGACATAAACACTATAGGGTTGATCTACTTAAAAGTGTAAAATCTGGTGCAGCTTTGCATAGAAACCAATCAGCTTCTAGCTTAAAATTCTAATCCTAAATACCTTCATGCACATAGCTGATATGCCCACCGTTCTCCTTCCCCAGCTTAAGGACTACAGTAGGAGTGGCAGAGAGCTCCCTCTGAAGTCAGCTGAATGGTCACGTGACCACATATCGGTGATGTGGATTAAGGTATTTAGGATTAGAATTTAGCAAAAACACATACACTGAGTTGTATATATTGTTTTAACAGAGGGGCTGTCAGTAATTGAGGACAATAACTTTACTACCACACGGAATAGCTATGTGGCGGGGGGGTTTCTTACACACAGGAGCTGACAGTCACGGAGAAGGGGAAGAGAGGGGAGGGCAGCAGACAGATTATCATGGTCAGGACACAGAAGGGGACATGGGTACTGGTAGGATCAACCAGGTTTTTTATAGCATGCAAACAAACAAATGACACAGCAAAAACACTATGCGGTTTAACATATTTTAAGGGAAGAGGATCTTTTTTTTTTTAGGATTACAACCACTTTAACTACTTCCGGATTGCCCACAGCACATATACTGTGGCTGGGCAGCCAGGCTGTGCAAAACAATGTACATGTACGTTGTTCGTGGTGACCCGCTTCCGCGTGGTGACACAGTGGGAACCAATCGGCGGGTCTGGCGGCCGCGATGGCTGCCAGCTGCCTGCGATTGTTTGGGGGAATGACGGAACGGTGGTCTGCCTATGTAAACAAAGCAGACCGTCATTCTGTCACAGAGGAAGAGAGAGATCTGTGATTCCTGCTAATCAGGAACAACAATCTCTCTCTTCGTCTAGTGTCAGCATCCCCCACACCATTAGAAAGCATACATAGGGAACACATTTAACCCTTTGATTGCCCCTGGTGTTAACCCATTCCCTTTGAGTGTCATTTATACAGTGCCAGTGCATTTTTTTAGCACTGATCACTGTATTGGTGTCACTGGTCCCCAAAAAGTGTTACTTAGGGGGTTATTTACAAAAGGCAAATCCACTTTGCACTACAAGTGCACTGCAAGTGCACTTGGAAGTGCAGTCGCTGTAAATATGAGGGGTAGATCTGAAATGAAGGGAAACTATGCTGATTTTATCATCCAATCATGTGCAAAATGCTGTTTTTTATTTTCTTTGCATGTCCCCCTCGAATTTACAGCAACTACACTTCCAAGTGCACTTGCAGTGCACTTGTAGTGCAAAGTGGATTTGCCTTTTCGTAAATAACCCCCTTAGTGTTCAATTTGTCCGCTGCAGTCCCTCTAAAAATTGCTGATTGCCACGATTACTAGTTGCGATACCGGTGGAGGACATCTTCCGATCACTCTTTGCATTAATATTGCACTTGTGGTGCATTTACCAATCTCTGGATTTTGCAATGGGACTGTGAAAGGTTCTATATATTGTGTAAAAGCATTGCATATGTACCTTTTTATCTGTAGTATTTGTCACCAGCAAATATTTGCTAGCCGGTTTTCCTAAACATTGATTATTTTATTACTCTGAGCACAGGAAAATTGCTTTATTATATTTCTAATGATATGCATTGTGCAGTAACCTCTAGCAAACAATGAGTAAGTGGTAATGATGTGCAGTAACCTCTAGCAGCCAATCAGTGAGCAGTAATGATGTGCAGTAACCTATAGCAACCAATAAGCGAGTGGTAATGATTTGCAGTAACCTCTAGCAACCAATCAGTGAGTGGAAATGATGTGCAGTAACCTCTAGCAACCAATCTGTTAGTAGTAAGGATGTGCAGTAATCTCTAGCAACCAATCAGTGAGCAGCAATGAGGTATGAAAGCGGTAGTAAATGACGAAAAAAAAATATTCTCCCTGCACGGCAATGTCATAATGTGCTAGTATGCATCTCATACTAACACTTTATGAAAGACTTACCTGAAAACTAAGCCCTCCAGCGATGCTCTGTCACCACTGACAGGGCTTACGTCTTTACCCAGTATTTCCTCCGGGGTTCCTAAGCTGCGACCATCGGATTGGCAGAGTCGCAATGTCATCACTCCCGCACATGTGCGCAGGAGTTACAGCCACAGCACGGTTCTCTCAATGGACAGCACACCATCCATTGAGAGCAATGACATCGATGTTGCTGCTTAAGTAAACATCTCCTAAACTGTACACGTTTAGAAGATATTTACTGTCCCTACAGGTAAGCCTTATCAAACTGATTTTACTAACACTTTAAAAACAGGTTTACATTTATTTAAGTACATCAGAATACTCACAAGCAAGAAGGCAAACAAAAAAAAATGCATATCAATCCAGAAGAAATGTCAGTTTCTGACCAACAAATTGGCAGTGGGTGGCGAGGTGCCCCTGGTGATGTATTGATGTAGTGATTGTAATGAAATGCATTGGATAGAACCTGGTCACATGATGTTGCCACGCATGGAAGTCAGCCATTTAGTTGGTTGGAAACTTTGATATTTCTTCTTGATTGATATGCACTTTATGCCTTGTTGCTTCTGAGTTAAAGAAATGCAAACCTGTTTTTAATACTGCGCAATGAGGTTTTGTTTTACCCCTCTATGCTGCATGGTTTAATATCCTTTCTGGTGGAATGTCCCGGTCCTATGTATTTTAACATAGCAGGAGGCTACTCTGGATGCACTGATTGGGGCTAATGCTTAATTTAGCACTGCAATCACTTTATTTAGGTGGTCCACAACAGAGGTTAAGAGGCTTGTAGTGTTCTAATATATCGGTGGAGGACATCTGCAGATCACTCTTTGCGTTGATATTGCACTTGTGGCGCGTTTACCAATCTCTGGATTTTGCAATGGGACTGTGAAAGACTCTTTATTTATTGTGTAAAAGCACTGCATATGTATCTTTTTTTCTGGAGTGTTTGTCAGCAGCACATTTTTGCTAGCCGGTTTTGCTAAACATTGATTGTTTTATTACTCAGAGCACGGGACAATTGCTTTATTATATTTAAAATGATATGCAGTAATCTCTAGCGACCAATCAGTAAGCAGTAAGAATGTGCAGTAACTTCAAGTAACCAGTGAGTGGTAATGATGTGCAGTAACCTCTAGCAGCCAATCAGTGAGCAGTAATGATGTGCAGTAACCTCTAGCAACCAATCAGCAAACAGACATGATGTGCTGTAACCTCTAGCAACTAATCAGTGAGCCATAATTTGTGCTGTAACCTTTAGCAACCAGTCAGTGAGCAGTAATGATATGCTGTAACCTCTGCCAACCATTCCCAATTGCTCCCTGATCTGCTGCAGTAAACAGATTTTGAGTCTAGCTGCTATTTATTGTATGTCTCAGAGCAGGTGGAGAGCTAAACTGCATGGGGGCCAGGCTGGGCCAAGAAAATGTTTGGCCAGTGTCCAATCAATATTAAAGATGGCCCTGCCCCTAATTGTATATAACTAAACATATATTGTTCATGTCACATCAGTTGCTTGATTAACTTGTATGTTGCATTGCATGTGTATGAATTTAGAACTGTTTCCTGTGATAATCTTAGTACACGAATAGTTCACTTTTATAAGTTAAATGCTTCCTATAAAACGTGAAAAATATGAAGTAAGAAATGAGAAAAAAAATATTAAGCTGCTGCTGTAGTGTTAGATCAATTGGCCTTAAATGCAATATCAAAAGTGAACCAAGTGCTTCTTCTATACCAATGCTATAATTCTGAAGATGCCCATTGAGAGGGGCGAAACGTGTCAAGACGGAACGAGTAGTGACGTCATTTCGGTAATTGGAACCCACGCCGAGGCAGTGCGCCAACTACAGTTACATGCTTGAATGTTTAATACTTTTGGAAGTGTAATAGTTTTAAAAAAAATTAATAAATCAAATGGAATTATGCATTGAAGTTCTCTCTTTGTGTTGAACCATATGCCATGTATACATTATATAGCTGAGGATCTGGTAATCGGGGGAATGAAGGGCCATATCCATTCAAGTCACACTTGGACATCTACATGCCTACTTTATCTTTACTGTTGGGGAGTGAAGAGTATAGGGGGGGGGGGGGGAGCACGGCATTGTGGATATTAACTTGAAGGACTCATCAGCACTTGTACTTTGTTTGCACTTATGAACTATATTAATTAAGATTTTGCACTGGCACTTTATATCATAAGATTTGTTTTTTATTAATTTATACCATTTTTGAGATAATCACATTTCGAGCGTTTTAAACTTGAGGTTTGGTATAGAAGCAGCGCTTGGTTCACTTTTTATATTGAATCTTAGCACAAGAGTTATACTTTATTCTGTTGTGGGTGTATTGTATTATATTATATTATATTATATTATATGTTGTGGATTAATATGGGAAACAATTTAGGGAAATCCCTAATGATTTTATTTTTACCTAGTATTTTGAGAAGAAGGTGTGAGCTAACCGTATAAAAAAAAAGACCTGGTCATCAAACAATCAAACCAGGCAGATTGTCTTGCTTGTGTAAGGTTATCTTTTTGCTCACAGTAAAGGCACAATCCATTCTTATATTACGCACTGATGAATTCTATTAACTGAGTTAACTGTAGTCCAAGAGAACAAAATGCTATATTTGTTTTCTTATCAGACAAGGAAAACAAAGGCCTCTCTTTTTTCCAGAGCTTTCCTCAAACGACTTGTGGTTTGAACACATTGGCTTTAGTATGGGGGATCCTGCCAAATGTGGCCAGCAAAGTGCTGTCATATGTAAGGATCCCATGCATTCATTTTTTGCCAGCAGCTCAATTTGCACTGGAACACAGAGCTCTGCTGAATGCTGAATCTCAAGTAACTTCAGACCTAGGGAATAGCTAAAAGTGATTTAATAAATAAATCAGTGTTTAAACAAAAGAGCATGAAAAAATAATGCAGCATAGGATAGCAAGAGAAAATACTCAACTCAGCTTCAGTCTAGCTCTACTAAATTGTGTCTAAAAACAAAACAAAAAAAAACATGTAGGTCCAATGTTATAAAATCCCACTTTCACACAGCATTGTTCATACTGGGTAACTTTGTTTTACATAAGGAAAGGACAATACATTTTATTAACATCTTTATTAAACTACTGTAAACTTTAACCACTAGCCGGCCAGCTCATGCAGATATACTGTGGCAGGTTGGCTCTCCTGCTCAAAGGATAGCGGGCACACCTTGAGGAGAGGCAGAACAGGGTATGTAAACAAGGCAATTCCCCGTTCTGCCAGATCACATGACAGAGATCTACTATTCCCAGTGATTGGGAGCAGTGATCTCTGACATGTTCTAGGAAGCCCCTCCCCCTACAGTTAGAACATACCCAGGGAACACCCTTAACCCCTTGATCACCCTCTACTTTTAACCCCTTCTCTGCCAGTGTATTTTTTACATTGATCAGTACATTTTTATAGTGCACATCAATGTATTAATGTCACTGGTCCCCAAAAAGTGTCATTTGGGGTCAGATTTGTCCACCACAATATCGCAGTCCTACTAAAAATAGCAGATTTCCACCAGTACCAGTAAAAACAATAAAAAAATAAATAAAAGTCCCTAAATCTATCCCGAAGTTTGTAGACAACTTTTGTGCAAACCAATCAATATACGCCTATTGCGTTTTTTTAAATCAAAAATATGTAGAAGAATAAGTAGAAGAATATATATGAATATATATCGGCCTAAACTGATGAATACATTTTTTTTTGGATATGTATTATAGCAAAAAAAAGTAAGAACATTTTTTTTTTATTGTTTTTTAGCGCAAAAAATAAAAACTTACAGAGGTGATCAAATCCCACCAAAAAAAGTTCTATTTGTGGGTAAAAAAGGACGTCAATTTTGTTTGGGTACAATGTTGCACGACCGCGCAATTGTCAGTTAAAGCGATGCAATGCTGTATCGCAAAAAATGGCCTGGTCATTAAGGGGGCGAATCCTTCCGGGGCTGAAGTGGTTAAACTAACAAAGATAGGCTCATAGAAAACTGGAGTTTAAAGTAGTAGTAAACCGCAAGACAATAGCATAATGTTCTAGTATGCATCGAATATTAGCACATTATGAAATACTAACCTTAGAAGGAGACTCCCGCAGCTGGCTTGGTCACCGCCGAGGGGGCTGACATGTTCCCTCTGTGTTTCTTCTGGGTTTGCAGGCTCCAGCGCTGGAGTCCTTCGTTCCAGCAAGTTCCAGCACGAGCCACCAGATGTTCAGCATGCATGCAGCTGCATGAAGGGTGAATATCTCCTAAACCGTGCAGGTTTAGGAGATATTCATTTTACCTACAGGTAAGCCTTATTATAGGCTTACCTGTAGGTAAAAATTACCAAGCGGGCAATACAACCGCTTTAAGTGGAGCAGTTGCACCAAAACAACCTTTAATGCCGCGTACACACGACCGGACTTTTCGAGGGACTAGGTCTTAAAGACTTTCGAAGGAGTTCTGACAGAGTTCTGACAGAGTTCTGACGGACTTTCCGAATGAACGGACTTGGCCACACACAATCACACCAAAGTCCAACGGATTCGAACGTGATGACGTACGACCAGA
Organism: Lithobates pipiens; assembly: GCF_037356315.1. NCBI lineage: Eukaryota > Metazoa > Chordata > Amphibia > Anura > Ranidae > Lithobates > Lithobates pipiens. Next base: position 19,137,655 of record NW_027507685.1, on the reverse strand, counting down.
CTAGAATAAGGAAGTTCATAGCCAGTAGCCAATAGCTGCCCTTGCGTCGGTTTTTGTCTGTCGGACTAGCATACACACGAGCGGATTTCTCGGCAGGAACTGGGTCCGGCGGAGTTCCGGTGGAAAAATTTTAAACTTGTTCCATTTCTAAAGTCTGTCGGATTTTTGCAAATCAAAAGCCCGCTGCAGCCCACACACGATCGAATGGTCTGCCGGAATTGTTCCGTCGGACCTTTGATGTTGAAAAGTCCGGTCGTGTGTACGCGGCATTAGATTTCCTTTTTCATTTAAAAGATAAAAAAGCTGTCAACTAGCACAACTTTTTCTAACAATTTGAATTATTATCCTGGATTGTATTATCTAATTTGATGACTCTGAACCAAAAGTGCAGTGGTTCTCAACCTATCTAGTGCCATGACCCCTTGATAACATTTCCCAAGTTGTGGGGACCCCAACAGTTAAAATTATTTTCGTCAGCACCTAGGGCAAGACAAGTAATTTGCGTCCCTAACCCACGGACATATAGTGCTCCCTGAGTCCCTTTGAACATAAGACCTAAAACATACTGTGAGACAGGTGCACTAATAAAACTCGGTTGGTTTATAACAATAAAACATAAGTGCTAATAATCATAAACTATATGTGCTCAAATCATAATACATTAACTTGCAGCAATATTATGTGAAAAAACATATGTCCTTACCAGAGATCTTACCAGAAGCATATCATCTCAGACTACAGGTTGTCAAGGCTGTATGTCAGCCTTGCATTCTTAGATCTCTTTTAATTTAGAGATCCTACGGTTCTGGTAAGAGTGTTTGCTGCACTTGGGGACACTTGTCATGGAGACTCAGTATTTTGAAATGTTACCTGTGGCTGTACACCTGTCTCTTCATATTCAGTGCTATATAGCACTGTATTTATTGGGGACATTGTCACTAGTACAGTATTTGCACATAAATTGTGTTATTCATGTTTTTCACTTATAATCTTGCCGTGCATTTATTATGATTTGAGCACATACAGTTTATGATTGTTAGCATTTATTTTCTATTGTCATTTGGGATTGTTATAAACCAACCTGGTTTTATTAACGCACCTGTTTTACAGTACTTATCCATAATGATGGAGTGGATCTTGTGTACTGCTGCTATGATGTAACAGGTATCTGCTGTGAGTGACCTCATTAGCCATAAGCAAACCAAGGTGGCCAGACACAAAATTTACATACCACTATACTGCTACATTCAGAAATCTGTGAATCTCCATATGATATTTGTCCAGGCATGTCAGTGAAGATTTAAGCACTTTGGCATGACTTAGGTACATTTTCGTTTTTAAACCATAGTTTATAGGCATTTAAAATACAACTTTTCTTTATCAATCATTCTTTAGCACATACATTTTTCTACTTTTTTTTCTATACACCATAATGCTGCGTACACACGATCGGACATTCTGACAACAAAATCCATGGATTTTTTTCAGACGGATGTTGGCTCAATCTTGTCTTGCGTACACACGGTCACACAATGTTGTCGGTAATTCCAAACGTCAAGAACGAAGTGACGTGCGGCGACCCGAGAAAATTGAAGTTCAATAGCCAGAACGCGTAGAACTTGTGTAGAACTTTGTGCTTCAGAATTGTGTACACATGATCGGAATTTCCGACAACGAATTTTGTTGTCGGAAAACTTGAGCTCCAGATCTCAAATTTTGTGTGTCGGAAATTCCGATGGAAAATGTCCGATGGAGTCTACACACGATCAGAATTTCCAACAAAAAGCTCCCATCTAACATTTTCCATCAGGAAATCCGACCGCGTGTACGCGGCATTCGGGTGACATGCACATAAGCAGGAAATGCTGCTGCTAGAATAATTGTTCTGGTTTTTTTATGCCTAGTATTAGTTAACGAGTCTATGCACATTGTGATGTTTATATTCATATTTTAGAGCAGTGTTTGGGGCATATGCAACCAAACCTGTGTTCAGGAAAAAGTGTACTGGTGTAATTTATGCTTATGCATGCCAAAAAGCACATAAACCTACAGGTATGCACGTAATTTCTGCATTTTTTTTTTGCTAGTACAAATTTATGTTCTAACACAGTATTTTTCAACCTTTTTTTTAGTCAAGGCACCCTTTAAAATTATGGGTAATCTCAAGGCACCCTCCAAAATGATGAACAGTCTTGAAGTACCCTTTAAAATTATGGACAGTCATGAGGCATCCCATTCTAAAATGTAAAAATGATTCTAATAGTTAATAACTAATACAGCAACATCCACACATGTAGGACACTCAATGTTAGAGGTGATTTATTCTTCCAAAGCAGATACACATTTGCAAACTGGTACTGATGGAGAGAGGCAAGGGAATGTCAAACAATGATGCTATACAGGTGACTAACATCCTCCTTGTCTACTGTAATGTGTGTGGTCATTAGGAGGTTGGCAGATAGAAGGTCATAATAGTGCACAATGAACACCCGTGTCTTTCATAATGGTGCACAATGAAAACCTGTGGCTTTGTGTAACTATAAGGAAGACTTCATCCACCTGTCAGCATGTATACAATTTTTGGGCAATTTTTATGCATTTTGCCAAGGCAACTATGAAAAAACCTCAAGGTACCCCAGGGTGAAAAAGGCTGTTCTAACCTATAGAATGAAATTGTGTGCATATGCCTTACACACATAAATGCACACGTGTAAATATGTGCCAGATTGAGCTTTTTATGCTGGATTTTTCTCTTGGCAGAAAAAAAAATGGGCATATTTTAAAACTCATGTGTGTATGAGGTCTAACAGTTACACTACCTTTAAAAATTGCTTTGCCTGCCCACCCAAAAATTAAAACCTATAAATATTAAACTGGACCGTTAACTAAATGTCAAAACATTTATTAAATTAGATCCTACATCTTTTACACAGTTATTGCTGTCTTTAAAGAAAATGTATAGTTCAGAATTATAGAGTTAGTTTAAATTATAGGAAGAAATGGTTTTCAGCTTTCTCAAGTGAAGTAATCTTAGAAGTGACCCACATCTCTGCATACATTTGTTTTAATATTATTTTTCGCTTTATTGTACTGTGACATTCTGAATAATACATTGTGCAGTGTATAGATTTACTGTATATATTAGGAACGTTCCAACAATTTTTGCAGCAGTGCTATAAAATAAAATCTACAGTACAGATAATGTTGTTTGATAACATTGCGGCTCTGTAAAATAATTAAACTAAGGTTTTCTCTGGCCATTCTTTGGCGGCTAGATGAAACCAAATGTAGTTGTTCTGCAAAGAAAGCAAACAGTCAGTAGTCAGTTCTAAGCTTTAGCAGCTCTCAACATCTCCTTCGCATAGAGTTAATGAGGTTGTTGATTGTGGCCTGTGAAATGTTGATCCATTCCTCTTCAATGGCTGTGCAAAGTTGCTGGATATTTGCAGTAACTGTAACACGCTGCCATATACGCTGATCCAGAACAAAAAGTGTTGCATTTATAATTTTGCTTATGTATATATATATATATATATATATATATATATATATATATATATATATATATATATATATATATATACAGAGATTTTGGTCTACAACACATTGTTGTATATTTTTTTTCCAATTTGGTAAAAAAAATATTATTATAATTCACCCACAAGTTACATGCTATTTTAGGGGTATGTTGAAGGATTTGTATGTTCTATGACAGCACTTTGTTTTAAGTACAATAGACTAGACAGATAATTTCCCTTTAAAAGTAATTATAAAATTAACAAACTGATTAGGAAATCTCTCTAATTGAAAAATCACTGAAAAAATGTGCCATTTTTGATCCATCTGTCAGCCGTGGGTGTAGGTTTGTGTGTTTCAAATCCCCCTGATGGAAATATTTGTATTCAAAGATAATTTCTATCGTTACTGACTCCCCTGGTTTCCAAAAGGTTAACCTACTTTCTGAGTGAAATCGCAGCCTGTGCTGCTCAGTGTGGGCACCAAAGGATGTGACATCTATCAGAGAGTACAAGAGAGCCAATGTTTTGGCAGACGAGGCTGCAGGCATTACAACAATTCTGAGATCCCAACATTAAAGTGTACTTATTTTGTAAGTCCCCTTGCCCATCTTCCAGTCTTATACTCATCATCATCTATCCCCAATTTAGCAAGATACTCCAGATAAACTCTCCATAAACACCCCATAATACTGAATCAAAGTGTTCCTCTTTAATGGAAACCACCAGGGATGCTCCCCCAGTATCTTTGTTCTCACACTGGAACTTCTTCTATATACCATCAGCATGAACTGGGGCATCCTGAGACTGCCCTTTCAAATACACATCATAAAGCAGGGATATCCAATTAACGGACCTCCAGCTGTTGCAAAACTACAAGTCCCATAATGCCTCTGCCTCTGGGTGTCATGCTTGTGGCTGTCAGAGTCTTGCTATGCCTCATGGGACTTGTAGTTCTGCAACAGCTGGAGGTCCGCTAATTGCATATCCCTGTCATAAAGTATCAGTCAGCCTAATAATCCTCACTTCTTTATTTAAAACCCAGAAAATGTGCTCTTTATTTTACTCTTTCTCTCTCTCTTCCATCAATAAGAAGAGCTCTCTACTTTTACAATAAGTATAACGTATAAGAGGATCTCCATATTTGTGTCCCTCCTAGCAGACTTTCAGCATTGCAAAGAGATTTCCTATTCCACTGGGCCCTGAAACACCATAAAAATCCGGGAACATGGCTCACATCAAACCTGGGGCAGCTTTTTGAGACAAATTGTTACTGTCTAAGATTTGCAAAGATCGTCAGCACTGGTAGAACCTGGCTTTTTCTACAATGCCCATATAGACAAGTAAACCAACAAAGCATCTCTTTTTTTCGCCCTATAATTTATGCCTGCTCTACCCTTTCTTCATACATTAGTGTCTTCTCTCTTCAAATTCTCATTACTGCCCATCTTTTCCTATCCCTCTGATTCCAAGGACCAGCCCTTTGGAACACCTGCTCTCTCTGTAACAAGCTCACCTCTCTTCATTACCTTTTTTCACTCCAAACTCCCTTAATCGACTTACGGTTACTAAAGCCTTTAAGAAACAAAACAGAGGCGGAGTTGGATTTCACATACAGTATGACCACTGAACACTTTTCAAGTTCTTTCTAACTCTAAGCCCTTGTACACATGGTCGGAGATTCCGACAACCAAATCCGTCAGATCTTGTCCGAAACTGTTGCATACACACGGTCGGACAAAGTTGTCGGAAAATCCGATCTTTCAGAACGTGATGACGTAATTTCATTACGATGGGACTACGTTCAGGGTAGTAGCCAATAGCTTTGATGTAGGAATTTGATCTGAGCATGCGTGGCACTTTGTCCGATCGGAGTTCTCTACACATGATCGGAGTATGTCCGATGGGAGCATTTTGTCGGAAAATATTTCCGGCAAGTTGGAAAATTTGGTCCGACGGATATCCCGACGGAAACAGTCTGATGCAGACCACACACAGTCGGAATATCCGACAAAACGCTCAGATCGGACACATTCCGTCGGAATCTCCGATCGTGTGTACAAGGGCTTAGGCTCCTTGACTGGTGTTTTACTTTCTTCACAATTTCTCTGCCTGTCTACTGTAGTAGCTCTTCACTGAAGTATTCATTATAATCTTAATGACTTTAACATTCCTTTCAAAGTTAAGAGCCTGGCTACATCTCAACTTTTCAACCTAACACAGTGTTTCTCAACTCCAGTCCTCAAGGCGCCCCAACAGGTCATGTTTTCAGGATTTCCCTCAAATGAAACAGCTGTAGTAAATACTAAGGCAGTGAAACTGATCAAATCACCTGTGCAAAATAATGGAAAACCTGAAAACATGACCTGTTGGGGCGCCTTGAGGACTGGAGTTGCAAAACCCTGACCAAACCTCATCATAATGGACACACACTCACGCCCATCCTGATCATAACCCTGGACCTTGTATCCTTACATCTCTGCACTCATTCCAGCCTCTCAAACACCCCCTTTGCTCTTTCTCTGATAACAACCTGATCAGTTTTACAATGTCCCTGTCAAAGTACTAAACAATTGCTCATAGAAACCTTCACCACTAACCCTTCCCTTGTCTATTCTGTTACTGACCACTCATGTGGCAAACTCTCACCCCTTACTTGCCCTGACCAGACCACTTCTGTCCCTTACAGCTCACTCTAATCCTTACTGGACATTCTTGCTCCCCTCACTACACACAAATTTAAGCCTAACAACCTTGGTAAACTGACTACACTAGAAATCTCATGAGAGATAGTCATACCCGTGAGCTACTACAGCGTAATAATAAATCCCTGCAAAACCTTACCTGATATAAAATGCCCACCTAAATAAAATTCCTGCCTTCATGCTGCCAAACAAACCTATTTCAGCCCTCTCATTAACATTCTTTCATCCGGTCCTTGTTGGCTTTTCTTCACCATTGCCCCTCCATACCACCTCCATCCACCCACTAACTCACTCACTGCCCAGGAGATTGTCAATTACTTAAAAAACAAGATTAATACAATTGGTAGGCACATCCCTACTGTACACATATCTCCCCCACTTAACATACTCTGTCTATTACCACATTCAATAATTTCCCAGGTTGACCCTGTTACTATAGAGGGGGTTACCAAATTAAGGTTGAACCTCTTGTTAGCATCCCCCCCTCCACTGCCACATTTGGCACTTTTTGGGGGGAGCAGGTACCTGGCTTTGACAGGTACCTGCTCCCACTTTCGGTCAAATCACCATGGCAATCTGTGCGGAAGTTAATCCCTCCATCCTTCCTTCGGCAGCCTTCTGGGACACATCACAGGTTCTAGAAGACTGCAGGACCATTCACAAAGTGCAGCCTGGCTTGGGCGTGCACAGTAGGAAACCAGCTGTAAATCCGGAAGGCTTCACTGCTTGTTTCCCTTAGCTAAGATGCTGGCACCTGCACCTGAAGCTGACTGAATAATCGGCTCTGGTGAGGATATCGTTGCATCCCTGGACAGGTAAGCAGGGGTCAAGTCCTGGGGAAAAAAGTGGGGAAACTCCCACCCAAGATCCACTCGCCTACCAAAAAAAAAAAAAAAAATGATACGCTCATATGCACGAACGCTTCAAAAGTGGTATTTTTCATGCAATTTTCGTATTGTGTATATGAAGCTTAACTGTTAGTACATAAAAATAAAAAATCCTCAATAAACATAAATACGGTAATTCTCTGAATAATCAGCATTCATTCAATTGTGATTCCATGCAAATGTGAACAACATGTTCTGATCTTTATTGGGGAATGTTATTTTGTATATAGAGTGTTTATGTGGTGAGTTTACACTTTTCATTGAACAGAGTTTGGATAACACAGGGTTAAACGGAAAGGTCATAAATGAACTGCTCATTATCTGGACAGATGCTTAGGGAGATAGTGATGTGTTCCAGCTTAGGAGATGTATGTTAGCTTGGGGGGCTGCAAACTCTGCAGGGCTCCAACACACACTCGCTGCTATTCCAACCCTTCACATATTTCCACATAAACTTCGCTCCTGGCATTAAACTTTTCCAGGTATTGTGCTCAGCTTACCACCCCAAACTGATGTTCCTCCCTCAGCTCACCTCTCTCCCTGCATGTCATGTGAGCAGAATAGCTGTGCTCCTCCTCTGGGCTCTCTCATCATTTGGCACTGAAGAAAGAGGAGGGGGGGATTCAGCGGGACACACAGAGCAAGTATGCGGGAGACTGGGGGGGGGGGGAGATGAGGAGACAGAAAATCAGGAGGGGCCGGCGGGAGGAGCGAGAGGTCTGACTAAATACAATCTCTTAGCAGCAGGGACCTGATCTACCCGTCAGCTAGCTGTGATTGACAGGTAGATTCAAGCGGAAGCTGTCATGGGGCCCCCTACTGGCAATGCCTGAATGGTCAGGTGTGCGGCACTTACTATTGCGAGCTGTGTCGGCGGCTGCTGGTGTAGCACCTGCCACACAGCTCATATACTTCAAAGTCTTGCAGGACACGGCTGCTAATGGGAACTGAGTTCCTGGTGTGGAAAAAGTACAGGAACTCCGTTCCCATGCGTTCCTGCAGGACTTGAGCCCTGCAGGTAAGTGTCCTTATATTAAAAGCCAGTAGTTACATTATTTGTAGCTGCAGACTTAAAATTTTTTGGGGGTGAACTGGAGCTCCTCTTTACGATTTATCTCTGTGCTTCCATTTAACTTTAAACATCTAGAACACCTAGTTTACAACCAACTGAGCTGCAGCCTCACCGACAACCTTTATGACCACTTACAGTCTGGAGTTTGCTTGCAACACTTCACAGAAACTGCCTTCTAAAATGACTGCTGTAACTGCTAAATTCACTGACATTACTTCATACTTATACTATTAGACCACAAGAGCCCCAAATAACACAACTACATGCCCAGAAGCACCCGGAACATCCCACATCACAGTCTCTATATAAATATACGTATAAATCATAAATACTGAGAGATATAGACATTTGTCTATAAGAGATACAGAGATATAAACATTTGTAAAACATTTTAAAAATAGCAAAATATTAATAACTCAAAATGTCTGGTGAAAAGACATGATTTCCTTTTAAATAGTTTCTCCTGTTTGAGGCATTGTAAGAAGTTTATGAACGTCTGGTAAAAGAAAGGATTAAAGGATAAGGTAGGAATCAGATGTGATTTATTTCAGGAGGACACATAATAACCAATACATGACTTCTTTCTGCCGTGTTACACATTCCACTGGGAGCATAATACAGCAGAATTAGTTCAAATAGACAATGCCCTCAAAGCTGCTGCTGTTTCCACTCATGATTAAAATAATTCAGGGTTTCTGGTGTTTTTTTAGGTTTTTAACCACATCCAGTAATTTTATTTTATCTCTTCAAGCCGGCCATCTCTTTTGCTTTTTTTCATTATCCTGATTCCTTTCACCTACCCATAATTTTATAGTTCTATTTTTTTTTCTATTTAGTTAGAAGCAGATAAGGTACATTTTTTTTCCCTAGTTAGACAATTCATCTCTGCTGCTCAGTACACACAGCCCATATTAGACTTTTAACTTATCCTGTTGTAGGAATTGCTTGGCTTATTATCACAAAACAAAAAACTATGAATGGGTAGAGTATATCTTTCTGTGTATGTGGTTGGCCTGCTGACCTCCTATAGGGATCATTGACAGTTCCTTCCTTCTACTACATAAAAAAAAAATAGTCACTGATACACAATCTACTCTTTCACAAATTTACAAAGTGCTGATAAAAAAAGGGTTAACAATAATATCCCATGTGACAAACGTGGGTCTGGCCACTGCCTTTTTCACCAATTTGTGACAAATAACTGATTCAGTTTTGCAAGTGTTTTCTCACAAAACGAGCAGGATTCAAGCCTCTAGAGTGTGCAGTACCACATTAGGCCAGAGGTGAGGGGGCACCGGTGACACTCGGAGCCACTCGGATGCACTGAAATCCACTCCCTTCTCAAGTGTTTCCGAGCAGCTCCGACCAGTTTCTGAGTCTTTGCGAGTGTCTCCGGCGCTCCTCCTCTGGTCACATGTGATACTGCATACAATAGAAGTCACTGTGGAACGAATTATCTGAATTTCCATTGACTTCTATTGGGAAACTCGCTTTGATATAGTGCTTTGGATTACAAGCATTCTTCTGGAACAAATTATGCTTGTAATCCAATGTACCACTGTATATTGATTGGTTTGGGCAAAACTTATAGCATCTACAAAAAAGGGGATAGATTGTGATTAGATTACATTGTGGCAGACAAATCTGACCCCAAATGACACTTTTTGGGGACATTATTACAGTGATCGATGCTAAAAAATGGACTGATCAATTTAAAAATGACACTGACAGGGGAGGGGTTAACACTAGGGGTGATCAAGGGGTTAACTGTGTCCCCTGGGTGTGTTCTAGGTGTGTGTTGGCTGAGCTCACTGGGACAACACAGAGATCACTGTTCCTGATCACTAGGAGTAGCAGATCTCAGTGTTGTCCCCGTTGTGCCTCTCTGTGCAGCGATCGTGGGTAGCCAGTGAACATCGAGTCCACCAGACCCGCTTGCACGCTCCCACAGTATCTATTGCATTAAACAACGTACAGGTAAGTCATTTTGCACAATAGAGCAGCCCTGCCACAGTATATGTGCGGTGGGCAGTCTTAAAGTGGTTAAGGAGGGGCGGGCTCCCTCCAGGCTCACCTAACCTCTGTCTATCCATTAGAATGCATGTGCTTCCACTGTGGAGGCTCTCAAAATTTAGTGCTAGGACTACAGATACTGGGGTGCCTTGACAGAGCTCTGTAGCTCACGCATGTATTTGCAAATGTGTGCAAACTAAACCCCTGTTTTTAAAGTATACAGGCCAATTTGGTTGGTTAGCAGGCTGGTAAATTGAGCTGGGAATTTCATTGGTTTTGTTTTGCATATTCAGAGATTTATACTACAGTAGTGCTCTTCAAGAGACAGGGGTCTTTTGAACTACGCATTAGGGCATTAAAGACAATTTAACACGTTTCAAAATATTGACTAATAATGAAAACGTAAAAAATGGTGCAAATAAAATGTTTACAGAAAAAGGTAGTACAAAGAATATGTTCACCTAGGAGAGAAATTGAGTTGGTTCTCCTCCTAGGGGAGTGACGTTTTGGCTCAAAAAACTACTAATTAACTAATGGAGGTAAGTATGTCCTTATCCTGGCTGTACTGTTATTATTTCAGAAATTATGAAATACATTGAAGTTTTTGAGTCTTTTTTAATAACCAGTCAATCAGGAATGCGTATTGTCCATTCCACCAGCTGAGCTATTTACGACTGTTAAACAACTGATACTACTGAGACTGGGATGTGTATTTGTTAGGATTTTAGTTACTCAGGCTTGCAAGTCTGACAGTTTTTGAGGGCATTGTGGCTGGATTCTGCTAATCCTATCAAAGTACCGATAAGAGCTTGTTAATTGTATAAATTGAAGGTAGAGGGAGGGTGTAGGTTACTGCAGCTATGTCTCATCTTATGACAAAATGGCATGGGGGAATTGTGACCTGAACAACATGGTCACCGCATACACTTTTTCATGTGCCCAAATATCATTAGACCCTTATAACCCTAAAGCAGATCACACCAGTATCCTCTGGTTCAAAGTTATCTGGTAAATAATAGTTAAAAACCAATGTAACTTAAGGCAGATTGAAACATTGTCTTCTGCGTGTAAACCATACACTTTCATTGCATTTAAAACCATACAAATGCAGCTACTTTCCAGCTTGGTGTATCTTTTCCCAGGTGTCAATTTCTCTCTCTTTTCCTGAGCCAGGCCTTGCTCTGAGTTTATTTTCTGGCCTTTTCCAGGAGCAGGTATCTCCCAAATATGGAGGGGTAGAACATACCTTTCTGTGTATATGGTTGGCCTGCTGACCTCAGTGACCTATAGACAGTTGCTCCCCGAGTCCCCCTGTATGCCCTGTCCCTAGTCCTTCCTTGAATTAGTACATTATTACAAATTTATTCTACTACATACTGTACAAATAAAGAGTCACTGATACACAGTCTAGTCTAGGATTCATACATACAGTAGGTGATGCAATGGGATTGATTTACTAAGGGCATATTAAATAGCAAATTCACTTTGCAAGGAAATTGTCCCTTAGCTTAGTGAATGTGGTGAAAATTCACAATGATTACTCAATCATGTGCAAGGAAATAAAAAATAAACGGTACTCTTCCTTGCACTTAATTGGATGGTGGATATCAGCAGAACTTTATTTCATTCATTAATGTAAGGGAAAATTCACTTGCCAAGTGAACAGCCTACAGGCATACCCCAGGTTTAAGTACACAATGGGATTTATTTACTAAAGCTGGAAAGTGCAAAATCAGGCTCACTTCTGCATAGAAACCAATGAGCTTCTAACCCTAGATTGTTCAATTAAGCTTTGGTAATAAAACCTGGAAGCTCATTGGCTTCTATGCAGAAGTGAGCCTGATTTTGCAATTTCCAGCTTTAGTAAATAAACCCCATTGTGTACTTAAAAGTGGGGTATGCCTGTATTTGCCTTTAGTAAATCAACTCCAACATATCTCTGTCCTGCAAAGACAATTGTACCAATGTAACCAAAACAAAGACATTTTTTAGTGGAGTTAAAAGTTGAGAGTGCATGTAGCAACAGGATTAGTGAAACGAGAATTGCTACAGGGTCTATAGTGTATGAAGGCAAAGTTATGAACATTTCTTTTAACAGTTAAGTTTATTGAAGTTTTTTGCTAAATAAAACATGCATAGGTACAACAAAGTGCAGATAGCAACACCTTTTCCACAGCATCTGAAAAGACATTGGTACAAAGGTAAATTGCATTTAAAATGTATTAATCTGGTAGTTAGGACATATACCATGGTATATTTTATAAATATACCATAAAGAATAAGGAGGACATTACCTTATCCGTTGAGTAGCTTGCATATGAGAATGGGAGAGAGGAAGAGGAAAAAATAAAAAAAGGGCAGGGGAGTAAGAGTCACTTAAACCCAGGAATGAGAAAGTTCATTCAGCGATTGACACCCAGGCTATGGATATATCCCTAACACATTTGTGGAAGCAGCCCATACAGAAGATATATATATATGTATATAGTATATTTATATACCTGTATGTTTAAATTGTTAGCCCCCTTTCCATTACTGCAGTTAGCCCATATTTTGCCCAATTTTTTAAGACAATTTTTGCTATGAACATTTGTATAATGTTAGACCCCCATTAATTGCTGCCCGTCCTGTGTAACGTGGGTAAAGTAGGCTGTTTCAATTTTAGCAAATCCTTTCATATGGGATAGAGAACATTATAGGATATAAAACGTTAGGTGGTGGCCAGCCTTTTCTGTTACAACCAGTAGCATGACCCGTGTGGCACTTATAACATATTGGGCCAATAGATGGGTAAATTGTTCAGGGTTTTTTGTGGTGTATAGTAAGCTTGATGCAGAAGTTAAGCTGTATAAACCTGTCTCTGTTAGGGATCATACACAAAAGACTTTGTTGCAGACACTTATCCCAGTATTCCTACGTCAGGGGAGGTACATCTTCCTGCCACTTCTGGTCTGAAAATGTAAATCATTTTCTTGCTCACAAGGGTGTCATTAAGGTTCGCCTCACATTGCACATAGAACCCCAGAAAACATAATTGTAAAATATCCTTCCCCAATTGCACTGTTGAAACCACTTGTCAATAATAAGGCCAGTTCTGATAACCATCTATCCAATCTAAAAAGAAAAGACACTGACAAACAAACAATGTATGGCACTGAAAAGTCAAATGAGTATGGTTCCACTATTCCTTTTAGCTGTTCCCAAGGTTATGTAGCTACATTCTTAGTTAACAGGTTAAAAATAACACACGCACCTTATAATGAAATATATGACCAGCAGAGAATACAGCCCCAAAGGGATCACTAACAGGATTTCCTTTTATAGTAAAAGTTGCCCTAAATGACCAGTCTGACGTGTGTTGTTTCATCCAAGGTCTCCTAGAACTATATTTGAGTATATTCTGTTAATGTATCACTATCTTATCCATCATCCATTATAGTAGATCTGTGAAGTAAATTGCTCCTGTGCCAAACAATGTATTTATTAAGAACACTAACAGTGTCACTGGAAACATTGATTATCATCTTGCTGTCTAGATACTGCCAAGCATCTGAGAAAAGAAGAATGAAATGGGCTGCTATCCAATGCAGTGTTTGGCTTTTCAAAATTACCATGTAAGCTCATCACTGAGTCTACTTGTTGATCATAGAAAACTAAATTCCAAGTGGGCTAATGGCCAGTGCTGCACACTTAGGTAACAGTGTGGTCTGCCAGCATACCTTGTATCTTTAATTAGCTTTGGAAGCACATCAAGGCCAACACTAGAGTCTCATAAATATGAAAAGGAAGGAACAGCTGGCAACATCCAAATGGGATTGAGTGTTTATAATTGAATGTCAGAATGCAGCAATTTGGGTGAAGACAACCTTCAGCTTACCTTCTGCTAAAAACCAATCACCCTACGCCACACTGCACTGTAAACCTAGACATTAAACCAAATATTGAACATATCTATTTATCTTACCCATTTTAATAATTGGATGCCATTTCAGGGGTTTTTAAAAACATTCAGTATTTTCCCTCTTGCTAGTGTGCCATATTTTATATTCTATTACTTAACTTAGATTTTGAGCATCCTTGCTAAATGGCTCTATTCTTAACCACTTAAGGACCGAGCCTCTTTTTTAGATGTGTTGTTTACAAGTTAAAAACATTTTTTTCTGCTAGAAAATTACTTAGAACCCGAAAACATTATACATTTTTTTTCTAACACCCTAGAGAATAAAATGGCGCTCATTGCAATACTTTCTGTCACACCGTATTAGAGCAGCGGTCTTACAAACGCACTTTTTTTAAAAAAAATACACTTTTTTGAATTAAAAAATAAGACAAAAGTAAAGTTAGCCCAATTGTTTTTTATATTGTGAAAGATAATGTTACGCCGAGTAACTTGATACCCAACATTGGGAAAATATATAATCTAGATATATAAACTCGCTGATGGTGTGATAAAAATTGGGTGATAAAAAAATGAATGAAGCTGCTATACACAAAGTGCTAGACACCTGGACATAGTAATAAAATATGAATACAGCGCTCACAAACAAAAATCCATAATAAGTGATGAAAAAAACAAAGTCCATATAAAACTGCGAATGTGCTTCACAAATAAAAAATGCAGGAAATGCTTCACATCTGGTGTGCAGAAGGTGCAGAGAAAATGTTGCAGAAAAATGTTCAGGTGTACCCAGACACCCCCACATGTGTCCCCACTTACCAAATCACAATGACACCCAGCTTTGCAGTCTGGGAGTCAAAATAGCCTTATAGCAATATCCAGAGGATGTTGCAGGATGGCAGGTTCACTGATGAGACGATAAACTATCCTTTAACGTTAATACTCAGCCATACAAAAACGGGTAACCAAAAAAGGAAGAAAAAAGGGGGGACCAATAGTGAAGTATGTTCAGACTGGAAATTTATTGCGCATAAAAGGTTATACTTACAAAAGTAAATTAAAATTAGGCATTGAAATGATCAGAGGATGCAGAAAACACCATTCATTAGCGTTCCCACGAGACAGGAAATTACATCAGTACCGGAAGTGTGTCACGTCAATGCATTTCGCCCTCCCACAGGGCGTCATCTAAAGATTTGTTGTTTACAATTTAAAAACAGGTTTTTTTGCTAGAAAATTACTTAGAACCCCCAAACATTATAAAAAAAATGTCTAACACCCTAGAGAATAAAATGAATGGCAATACTTTCTGTCACATTGAATTTGCGGTCTTACAAGCACACTTATATTTTTTTAAATACACAAAAAAAATTAGATAACAGTAAAGTTAGGCCAATTTCTTTTTATCTTGTGAAATATAATGTTACACCGAGTAAATTCATACCTAACATGTCACGCTTCAAAATTGCGCCCGCTCGTGGAATGGTGACAAACTTTTACCCTTAAAAATCTCCATAGGCAACATTTCAAAAATTCTACAGGTTGCATGTTTTGCATTAGAGAGGAGGTCTAGGACTAGAATTACTGCTCTCACTCTATAGATCGCGGCGATACCTCACAAGTGTGGTCTGAGCACTGTTTTCGTATGCGGGCGCTACTCACATATGCTTTTGCTTCTGCACGTGAGCTGGGCGGGATGGGGCATGTTTAAAACATTTTTTTTCTTATTTATTTTACCTTTTTTTTTTTTTTTTTTTTTTACTTTTACACTGTTTTAAAAAAACAATTGTGTCACTTTTATTCCTATTACAAGGAATGTAAACATCCCTTGTAATAGAAAAAGCATGACAGGACCTGTTAAATATGAGATCTGGGGTCAAAAATACCTCATATCTCATATTTACACTAAAATGCAATAAAAAAAATATTGTCATTTAAAAAATTAAAAAAAATGTCCATTTAAGAGCTATGGGTGGAAGTGATGTTTTGACATCGTACCTGTGCACAGATACATGACCATGCACAACTCTGTGAGGAAACTATGCACATACACATATGATTGCAGAGGTGCTTATGCTGGAATTTACCTATGTGGGCTGGCTTGAATTTACTGACACCAGGTTTTCTGGTTTTAAGCACTCCTGCACAAATGTTGAAGCTTAGAATTATGTGAAAAAAAGGCTACAGTCCCACTCAGGTTCCCTGTAAAATTATTCTGCATGTAATGGTCTATGTTAAGCATAGATTAAAGTGGGCATTCTGATAATGGAAATTTTCAGTGATTTCTGGTGCAAAAAGTTAGTTCTATAACAGGTAAAAAAAAAAAGTTGGTGCAAGTCTTACTTTTTATTTTTGAAGTACAGAGATTCATAAAGTGTCTGTACTTCTTAAATAAAAACAAAATATGTTCATGTCTTTTGAACATTTACTATTTTTAATTGTGTCTTACTGATTTAAGTCAAGGTTCATGATTTACTGGTTAAAATTTGTAGTTCACTGACTCTAGTCTGTCAAAGCCAGGAACACTGGAGAAGAAATCTTTTGCATAGTGGTTTTCTTTATTTTACAAAGTGTTGGAAGCAAAAATGTGTAAAAGCATAGCATGTGGTATCATCATTATTATTTATTATAAATGTAAAATGAATCACTGCGCTAATACTAATAATGCAGCTGACATAAATTGTAGGGGAACAATAAATAACAAAAGGATGAATATATGCAGCGCTAAAAGCATTAAATATAAAGTAAGAGTCCATTGTTCAGGGGAAAAAAACTGGAAACACCCATGGTGTAAACAGGGAACATCAACACACCGGGCCTCTTACCAAAGAAAATGGACCACTGAATTACAGGTGGTCAGATGGGCATAATACATCCATAACAACACGGCACCATTTTGCTTGGATAGTAGATGGCTGGATCTTGTAGTCTCAACACATGGCAAATCCATAGGTACAAGCATAGAATACAAGAAGGCAACTTCTCATGGTGTAGCATGTAAAACAGGGTGAATTTTCATATAAAACAGCCAGAATACTCAAAATTCATTAAATAAACGCAGGCATGTCAGAAGCTACCGTCTGTCATAGGTTTTCAACCACAAAGATGGCCGCGGTCGGCACGTACAGTGTTGTGACGTCAGAGCTTCACCCAGCTCCATGACGCTGTATGTGCCGACTGCGGCCATCTATATAATTTCATGCTTTTAGCGCTGCATATATTCATCCTTTTATTATTATTTATTGTTTGATCCCTTCCCCCAAAAGAATCTCTCGCAATTATAGAGTTTACATGCATGGAGTTTACAGAGTTCCTTCCATCTAGCAATTTGCCAAAAATTGATCAGAGATAAATGACAATTCTACCTATCTATTCGCTGCTTTTAGAAGTGTAATTCCTACATGAAAGCAAGGTTCTAAGATCCTCCGTAAAATACACTCCTAAAGTACTCACATCTATACGCATCTGGGTGGGAGAGGAGGTTCATGTCGGGTCGCCTATTCTGATGGAACACTGTCTTCTCCTGTCAGCCAATCCAGTCTTAGGACCTGCCTCCTGTCCTGATTGGCCGGGTGAAGAAGCCAGAAGACAATAGCGAATATTGATTCACTAATGTTACAAGTGGGTAAGCTCGAGGCGCAGTGCACCCTGAGCCCAACCTTTTTGAAGCCAATTAGAGCATCAGGCTCTAATCATGTGCTTAAAAAAAAAGAAACGCATAGAAATCTATGCTTTCAGCACCCGGCATGAAGATTAGAGGGGCGGCACCCCTGCGCCCCTAATGGACCAGCTGCTGCTGTGTGAAAGTAGCTGTATGTACTGTATAGGCTCATTGATTACTATAGTGTTGCATTTAGATGTGTACAAAACTATCTGCTGTATGCATCTAAACGCAGCATTTTATTTATTTATTTTGCCCATGTGAATAAGCTTTATTAGGTTGTAATAGTTTCTTAGAAGGATCTTCTTATATGGCCATAATGGCATCAATTATGTCATAATTTACAAGTGATCTTGAACTTGTGTCATCCTCCAATCTGGAAGCCACTTTATCAGGGCATAGTTGATTATCCAAAGCCTATCAGAAACATGGAGATAACATAACTGTACATTCTAAGTAGCAAAACACACATTTAATAGTTCTTCTAGCTCATTGCAACTCAGCCCTAGTTCATAGATTAAGTTAATTAGACAGTACTCAGAGAGACATTCAGTGGTACCAGAAATTGATATCACCAGAAGCACCTATTTTAACAATGAAAGGTAAAAGCAAAGTGTTGCATACATTTATGTTTGACATTAACCTACACCAACAATCTATATTAGATGCTAGTAATATTAATAATGAGATGCACTTAATAATGTGGTGCATAGGCAGCTCAACATTGTCCTTACCTCCTGCAGTTCCCAGGCCCCTGCCAATTTTAGTCATAAAACAGAATATCAAACTGTGGCTGAAATGCTTCCAAAAGTATAGGGTATGCTGGTTCCAACCCCCAAATTAGGTAACCCTAAATTTGAGTGCTAAACATCAGCAAGGGCTCATCTATGCCCCACAGACTGCACAAATCCAAAGGTGGTTGCATACCAAATGAATTTCAAATGCTGGTTACCTATGACCTTGTACGCTTATGCATTTCACCCACAAGTCTGGACCTAATCATAGAGGCTGCAGATGAAACACATTAGCAGACGAGGTCCCAGGCTGGGACTGTCTGTTCACACATGCAGGATCTTAGGCACACAAAACAGAATGCACTATAGCATTCTGCTTAAAAACAAACCCCTGCCAAAAAGTCTTTGCCCCTCCTGAAGTGGTTATGCTCATGTTCTGTCTCAGTGATCACAAAGAATGTGAGCGATAATACTCCCAATATCCAAAAAAATACCAATATAAACACAAGTGAAGTTCTAACTCATTATCAGTTTGCTCAAAGCTAAAAAAAAGTACATTTTGGTTTACTTGAAGTGTGAAAATTTTCATTACATAACACAGACAGGAAACGATAAACCTACTTCTTTACTATTAAAACACTTGGGAAGCTGTACAGGCCCAAAGAAAACCTTAGAGACGTGTTTTGCTTCCTTCACACTTTAGCTAAAATTTAAACCTCGCTTCAACTAAAAATAATCACAATTACCTATGTACAATATTTTACTTATTAAAAAGAATTTTATAATGCAGTATTGAGGAGAAGATTACAGACCAGTGTGTCATGATGGCACAATTCCCTAGATATAGGCAGTACTGGCATTCATGTTCATTGCAGATGGCAAGGCTGATTTACTGAGCTAGCATACAGCCAGGAGCATCCCAAGAGGATTTGTCTATCATTTCCCCTGTAAGCAAAATGCGCAGCCCTAGACTAAATTGTGACCATAGGTCATTGTAGACAAGAGACTATCTGGCTGTCTGCATAAAAATTAGATAATATTTCTACAACAGAAAGCAGTAAAGTATCGCTCTATGGCCATCTATGGCCATATTAAGTCAAACTGAGGCACGTCCACTAGATTTATTTAAAAAGACATGCATATTTTTATATGTAATATTTGTATATCTTTGCTAAGGTAGAAAACAGTTTCTATTAAATAATAACAACAATAAAATGTGCATGGGCTGCTGCTATAAAAAAAAAGGTGTGTGGTCCCTTTAAATGATATTTATGCAGATCCCCAGTGCTGTCCCTTTAAATTATACAATTCATACATATACACCATAAATAAAAAATAAAAAAGATTAGTTCATAAAATTCCGTTGTGCAAAATATCATCAAAGTCCTCCCAACAAAGTGCAAGAGTGCTTTCTTCAAAGTGCATTCAGTGCTCCAAATGTTGTTACGGTGCCATGCCCCCCTTTTGTGCCCTCACTCACCAAATTATGAGTGTAAATGTGCCTGTTACAGATGAATGCTCAGATGCCATTTCTCCAGCTCCTCCATTTCTCTCAATAAGATGGCAGGTTAATGGCCACATAAAGAGGTAGAGAAATCTCCATAGTGTAACTGTGTTTTATGGTTAAAAAGATTTAAAAACACAAATTTCCCACTCACCAAGTTTCCTGTGCAAACAAGCATGTCACACTGGTACAAAACCAGCAGAGCAGCGTGCGTGCCAAATGCCGATCATGACGTCACCAGAAGTTCCCACCTAATGCATTTTGCCCTCCCACCCTTAACACCTGAATGGGCACTTTTTGCATGATGGATGTTCCCAGGACTTAAGGTTCTAAAGGCTGTAAGAAACTCCTTATGGCTAAAAACACAAATTTACATAAGTGGATTTATCCTGATCATCCCTCATTATTTCTTGAAAAATGATTGTATGTATTCCACATGGAATCTAAACACGGAAGCGAAGGTTAAAAAACTATTTAATGTCTGGAAATCATTGTTATTATTATTATTATTATACAGGATTTATATAGCTCTAACAGTTTGTGCCACGCTTTACAACATGAGACAACATGAGGGCAGACAGTATAGTTACAATACAGTTCAATATAAGAGGAATCAGAGGGCCCTGCTCATAGGAGCTTATAAACAAAAAGGGACGGTCAAGTGATACAAGAGGTAATAACTGTGGGAGATGAGCTTATGGAGAAAATATGATTACGGTTGTTAGGTGGAGGCAGGATAAGCTTCTCCAAAGAGAAGGGTTTTCAGGGGTCACCTACATGTGGACACTCAGACAGACTTTGGTGGGACGTTCCAAAGGATGGGAGAGGCTCAAGAAAGGTCCTGGAGGCAAGCATGGCAAGCATGACAAGGGAACTAGAAAGCAAGAGGTCTTGGAAGGAATGAAGGGAATGATTTGGTTGATATTTTGAGACAAGGTTAGTGATGTAGCTGGGTGGCAGAGTCATGGATTGCTTAGTATTTAAAATTTTATTTTTTGGGAGTGCGGGAGCCAAAGGAGGGATTGGCAGAGAGGTTTAGCAGACACTGAGTGGTTGGTAAGGAGGGTGAATCTGTCAGCAGCTTTTGTGATGGGCTTAAGGAGGGATGGCTAATCCCATGAGGAGGGAGTTGCAATAGTGGAGGTGAGAGATAACCAGGGAGTAAATTAGAAGCTTTGTGGTGACATTAAAAAGGGAGTACTTTGAATGTATTGTGAAGGTTGAGCCGCAAAGATTTGGTCAGTAGTTGGATGTGGAGCTGAAAGGAAAGTTCAGAGTCCAGGATTATGCCTAGCACCAAGCGGGGATGGGCTGATAGTTGTGCCATCCATCTTGACAGAGAAGTCTGGGGAAGGAGCAAATTGTGGAGAAAATATTTTGAGCTTGGTTTTGGACAGATTGACTTGGAGAAAGTGGTGTGTCATTCTGCTATGTCTGTCAGTAAATTAGTGATGCATAAGAAAGTCTGAAAGATAGATTTTGGTGTCATCAGCATAGAAATGATGACCCAGGGAGGAGGTGTAGTTTAAAAATAAGAGAGGTGAGAGGTCCAAGAAAAGAACCCTGGGGACCCTGACAGAA
Source organism: Lithobates pipiens (assembly GCF_037356315.1). Taxonomy (NCBI): domain Eukaryota; kingdom Metazoa; phylum Chordata; class Amphibia; order Anura; family Ranidae; genus Lithobates; species Lithobates pipiens. Next base: position 19,116,085 of record NW_027507685.1, on the reverse strand, counting down.
AAAGGAAGAGGAGGAGGTAGAATTGTAAGTGACAGTGAAGGTGTGATGGGATCCTGGGTCCTGCGTGCCTGCGGACTGCCAAGTCTAATTGTCCCTTTAAGTGGGTAGATCACAAACTCAAATATTTGGGAATTTGGCTCACGCCCAACTCAGACAGTCTTTACGCACAAAACTTCCAACCCTTTCTGAGTGACCTGCGTGAGGACCTACGGGCATGGCACACTCACCCGTTGTCCTGGTTCGGGAGGGCGGCTGCTATTAAGATGACAATATTGCCGAGGGTACTATATCTTTTTCACACACTTCCCATTAAGTTGCCTAGACGGTTCTTCATTCACCTGCAAGCATTAGTGAGAAGTTTTATATGGGCCAACAAGAAACCCCGAATTAATTTCTCTACCTTGACTTTGCCGAAGGTAAAAGGGGGTATCAATCTTCCAAACTTCAGATTCTACTACTATGCGACACACTTGGTTCGCATACTGGACTGGAACTGCCATGCCACGACTAAAGACTGGGTGAGATTGGAAGCTGGCCTGTCAGATACGCCACTGAGGTTCCTGCCGTGGGTAGTGAAGGAGGCTAGACCGGCCATGCTTGTAACACACCCTCTGATAGGACCAACTCTGGAAGTCTTTGGGGAAGCATCACGTCGGTGTGGACTGGCATCTACGCCGGGTCCATTGACACCCTTAGCTCACAATTCTTCATTTGCGTCTGGGCACTCTACGGTGTCTTTCCCACATAAGGCTGATGGGACACCCACGACTGTGACACACTGCTTGGAGAGGAACAAACTTAAGACCTTTCAAGCCCTGGCACAGGACTTGCAGGCAAAACACTTCACTTACTGGCAGTACAGACAGCTACATGACTATATTCACTGCGCGACCAACAGATCGCATGTTCTGAGAGAACAAACGTGGTTCGAACAATTGTGCATCACGGGTGAACCAGTGAGAAGGGCGACATCCCTGATCTACAATTGGCTACAGACCTCCAGGACTGACTGCTCGACCAGACATAAACTGGACTGGGAGAGGTTTTTCTCCAAGACCTTTACGGACGAGCAATGGAGTAATGCATGCATATTGGCACACAAATGCTCTATAAGCACTAGCACACAAGAAACGGCGTATAAAGTCCTGACGAACTGGTACTTTACACCAGTTAGACTTAATAAATGGTTCCGAGGCACGTCAGAATCCTGCTGGAGATGTGGAGGTGATGGCGGTGATATGATACACATTTGGTGGAGCTGCCCGAGCCTTAAAGGGTTCTGGGACGGGATCTTCTCGCAGATTCGCGCCATCACAGAGACGGGCATTGACCTTACCCCTGAATGCTGCTTACTCCACATCTCCAGCTACTCGTTAAGCAAATACAAAAAATCAATGGTGCGCCACTTGCTGAACGCTGCTAAGGCGATTATTCCCAGACATTGGAAGTCCACGTGCCCTCCCTCTTTGAGGGAGTGGCTGTCAGAGGTGGACTCCCTGTATAAAATGGAAGAAACGGTGGCGATGGCTACCGAACGGACTGACAAATTTCACAGACTGTGGAGACCTTGGTTTACCTTCAAATACTCTGATGCTTTTGCGAAACTTCAAAGCGGTTGAATCCCTAATTAGCTATGTACATGTCTGTTTAGTAGTAAGATGGTCTCATGTGAATTAAGCTAAGCCCTACATTTCAGTTCTCAACTAATTCACATCTTGAATTGGGGTTATGTGACGGTTATAATGTAACATCTCTGTTGCCGTTCTGAAGCCAACTAGTGTACTCAAGACAAGTTATTGACAGGTTCTCGCTTTTTCTGTTCCGCACCTCCCCCAATGCGGGGTGCTCACCACCTTTCCTTTTACTCCCAACCCTTCTTTCTTTTCTTCCCTTTCCTTATAGACACTTAAAATTCACCCCCACCATTTGCAAGTATCTTATTATATGGACCATCGGGGGTTTTTAGTCGATTACCTCATCAGATTCCGCATTTACAGAGGTCCTGATTTATGTTGGGAGGGGGTCCCCCCCTTCCTCGGGCCTCCCCTCCATGATGCTTAATGTTACCGAAATATAAGGCACTCTGTAACGGTATCTAGGACTGAACGATATGATTTGCTGTGCATTGTGGGTTTGATCCCACGACTGTCTCTTAGTTTTTATTGCACTGTATTGTGATGTCAAATGCTTCAATAAACTTTTATTGGTTAAAAAAAAAGGTGTGATGGGATAGGTAGGATGAGAACCAATGAAGAGTACAGTCGTGGAGACCAAAGGAGTGGAATAATTTATACAATGCTTTCAATACTGTACTGTATATCCAGTGGTGTTTAACCAAACTATTTTATCATGGCTACCAATTTACCATTTCCTGCATTAAGGTAAAAAAAATTCCAGTACCTGTATTGCCCCCTAACCCCCCTTATAGATACCTGAGTCCTCACTTGATCCAGCACTGCGCCCATCTGTAGCAGCTCTCCCTGCTCTCATATGCCATTGGCTCATGCTGCTGTCAGTCAAATCCTATGATGAGGGTTGAGGCTGAGCCATGCTATCTATGATCTGCTGATAACTGGTGCAATGCTTTCCAGGCTCCTTAACCACCTCAATACAGTGCACTTACACCCCCTTCTGGCCCAAGCCAATTTTCAGCTTTTTGTAGCACTGTCGCTGTTTAAATGACAATTGTGCGGTCATGCTACGCTGCACCCAAAAATAACTTTTATCATTTTGTTCCCACAAATAGAGCTTTCTTTTGTTGGTATTTGATCACCTCTGGGGTTTTTATTTTTTGCTAAACAAATAAAAAAAGACCTAAAATTTTGAAAAAAAAAGTTTTTCTTTTGTTTCTGTTTTCTTTGTTTAACTGACGGACACTGATAAGGCAGCACTGGCGGGCACTGATAAGGTGGCATAGAGGAGGTGGCATCAATGAGGTGGCACTGATGGGCACTGACAATGGGCACTGATAGGCAGTACTAATGGGCACTGGTAGGCGGCACTGATAAGTGCCACTGATATGCAGCACTGATGGGCATTAATAAGGTGGCACTGATGGGCACTGATAGGCGACACTGATGGGTACTGAAAGGCTGCACTGATGGGTACTTATCGGTGGCACTGATAGGCGGCACTGCTAGGCACTGATGGGCACTGCTGGGCACTGATAGGTGGCACTGATGGGCACTGATATGCAGCACTGATAGATGGCATTGATAGGCATCACTGATTGCACTTACAGGCATTTGGGGTGGGCACTGATAGGCAGCTGTCTGGGCACTGATTGGCATTTCCCTGGTGGTCTAGGGTGGCATACCTGGTGGTCCAGGGTGGTGAAAATCCCTGATGGTCCTGGCAGCATCCTGGTGGTCCTGGGCGGGCATCCGAGGGGGGGCTGTGCTGATAAATAATCAGGACAGACCCCCCCCCCGTTAGGAGAGCAGCCAATCGGCTCTCCTCTACTCACGTTTGTCAGTAAATATAACAAGTTTGTAAGGAACAAGTCATTTTTATGTGGTCCTATAAATGTGTAATTATGAGTTTCATGTCTGTAATTTATTCTTTTAAATTTGCTTCTCTTAATGATTCGATTCTTCTACACTTTGTCCTACAGGTTGTAATGTCATTATGAACAATGGCCCAGCTGTACTACAAAAAGGTGAATTACTCACCCTACAGAGATCGGATTCCTCTGCAGATTGTGCGGGCAGAAGCAGAGTTATCACTGGAAGAAAAGGCCTACCTCATTGCCGTGGAGAAGGGAGATTATGCCAGCGTCAAGCATGCTCTGGCAGAAGCCGAAATCTACTACAATATCAACATCAACTGCATGGATCCACTTGGCCGCAGTGCTCTTCTCATAGCCATAGAGAACGAGAACTTGGAAATCATGGAGCTTTTACTCAGTCACAGTGTATATGTGGGCGATGCTCTGTTGTATGCAATAAGGAAGGAAGTGGTGGGAGCTGTGGAACTACTTCTAAGTTACAGACGACCGAGTGGAGAAAAACAGGTGGGTAACAATACAGAGTTGTTAACGAAGCTCAATGGATAAATGTATAGAAAAGAGATCATTTGACTTACAGAGCCTTCTAAAAACACTTGCATTTGACAACAGTCTGACGTGCTTCTTAGATCATTTGCAGTTCATTGACTGTGAATTTGACCTGCAGTTGACCTCTTTCTGACCTGTGTTTGACCACCTTATATGCTGCATCAACTATTGAATTGTATGGAGAGAGAAGCAGTTCTGATGCAAAAAAAGCAACACAAGCCCTAATAGTTATAATAACCAGCAGCCCTGGGTGTGCAGTTGGCCCGGGGGCATATCATTTTTTTGAAAAATATTTTCCATAGTTCCAGTCACTAGTCTTAAATGAGTAATAAACCCCTCATGTTTTGGTTTATGATAGAAGTGATGACATGGTATAAAGTCCCAACTGTGAAACCAAGTGGTTTTCGGAGATCTTAGATCTTTTATGCTCCTGTCTCACCACAACCTGTCTAAAAATCTGCACTATATGCAAATCTTTTTTTTTGCTTTCTATTTGTGATGTATTACTGCACATTGCCATTTCTTCTTAACATTTGAATTAACTGGAGATGGGTTTTGCTTTCAACAGCTTTTCTCTGTTGCTTGTAAATCATGTTCACAAGCAAACATTTCCATATACTCAGCCTAGTTTGGCATCAATAAGGACCTACAGTATCTAATTTTATTATAATGTGCAATATATATAGAGGTCTTAGATGCACATGATCATGAGAAAAGACACGACTGCATTGTGCAGTTATAATTTGACTTACAAGACTATAAACAGCAAGACACTTCCTAAAGCATAAAATAAAAGCAAATGTTAAATAATAGATGGGGTGTGGGAAGGGAGATTTAGAGCATTCAAAAAAAGTAAAGAATGGTTAAAAGAAAAAGCATTTTCACCATTGAGATTCTGCCGGCCAGGAAATGGCAAAAATTTAGTCATTACATTGATGAGAAATAGAATGAAGTAATACTTTGTAAACGTGCCAAAAGAAATCTGAGCTGGGTGTGTACAGTTTTATTGAAGAAAAAGAAGAGTGGTCACACACCATGGAAGGAAGAACTTCTGTAGAATAGTTACTTTATTGTCAAAGTGCCAAAGGACGTAGACAGGACGTTACAGGAACATTGGTAGACCAGTTTCACACGGATAACTTGTGCTTGTTCACAACAAAAATGTAGCCCCAAACCTGAGCTATTTAAATGCTCCACCCAAAAGTGATGCAACAAAATGAGCCAGTTTGATTGGCTGACCAACATGTATAGCAATTAAACACACCAAATAAAAGAATTAAATCACAAAGTGTTTAAAAATTAGACTTGGGGTAAAAAACACTTTAATATCCGTGGTGTGCTAATTTTGACCATCTACAGTACTAGTTCATTTTGGTCAGCTGTATATTCCCATAGTTTTCATTCAGTATGGTTAGCCTTTTCCTCCATTTATTCTACCTGAATATGCAAATTGGAGAAACTTTGTGCAGATCTTAGCCCTTGTACACACGGTCGGACATTCTGACAACCAAATCTGTTGGATTTTGTCCAACGGATTTTGCCCGAAACTGTTGCATACACACGGTCGGACAAAGTTGTCGGAAAATCCGATTGTACATAACGTGATGACATTATTTCGTTACAACGGGACTACGTTCAGGCTAGTAGCCAAGAGCTTTGGTCTAGGAATTTGATCTGAGCATGCGTGGCACTTTGTCCGTCGGAGTAGGCTACACATGATCAGAGTATGTCAGATCGGAGCATTTTGTCAGAAAATTTTACGGACAAGTTGGAAAACTTGGTCCGTCGGATACTCTGACGGAAACAGTCTGATGGAGACCACACACAGTTGGATTATCCTACAAAACGGTCTGATAGGACACATTCCGTCTGAATCTCCAACCGTGTGTACAAGGGCTTACTGATATTTTTGAGAAAGAGCAACATCTCCTTATGTATTTAGAAGCAGGCTCATCTGTGGTAGTGAATGCAGCTAGAGTGACTTTTAGTGTGTGCTGAGTGCTATCTTCTGCAGGGGATGCATGCCCCTTGATTTGATAAAGGTAAGGATGAAGGCGAAGCGGCCAAGGTGTTTGTTCCTCCTGTAAAGTGTCCAGGAGAAAAAAATCCATGAAGTAGGCACTGATGTCAGCTCTAAAATGTGACAGCGGGTGCAGGGTGTGGGCTCTGGCACCATTTTGCGTTTTCTCCTTGCTAGCACCAGGAAAGAAGTTTTAGAGCTGTTTTGGTTTTGTGGGCTCATTTTGGTGGTGGGCGGTTGATCCCCTGGTCATAGCTGGGTAGTAGAGGGTCCTTACAGGTGTGTTAAAAGGCTGCAGTTGCTGTTGGTTGTGAGGGAAGAGATGGTCCAGAACAGAGCTTTGAGCTAAAGCAGCCATACTATTCTGGTGTCAAGTCACACCCTGACAAAGTCTGCTTTTAACAACTATAGCTACTTAAAATATTTACTGTTGAAATGTTAGTGAAGGAAATAACAGATGTATAGACCAAAGTCGTAAGCATGCATTTTTCCCATGCCATATAATTCCTTTAGTCTGTCTACTGGTGCTCAAAAGGATTAAGGCTCTCATTTACCGGAAATATATATTATGCTACATAACTATATGTTACCACTTGCCAAGCATTAATGGATAGTTTATTAGTAAAACTACAAGATGTAAATTCTGTTGTTCCCATTGACTGTTCAGTATCAGCCTCTCAAATTACTCTTATTTACCATGTGGCAAGATTTCTTTAACCGCTATTCATGATTTTCACAGTTATTTTCCAATAGTTCATAGCTGAAGTTCAGTAAAGCCTCGTACACACGATCAGAATGGCGTACAAAAAGTATCGCAATCTTACCATAATCTGAAGGGACAAACACAAAAAATGTACTTGTACGATACCAGATCATACAATTTCCGTTTAATCTGTACAGTTTTCATCCTAAAATACAATACAAATACACTACAACACATTACATCACTTCCGAATTTTTATTCTATTGTACGAGAATTTTTGTGCTTTAGTCACCTAATCTTTTTCGATATGGTGATTAGCATCCAAAATACACTACAACACATTACATCACTTCTGAATTTTTATTCTATTGTACGAGAATTTTCGTACTTTAGTCACCTAATCTTTTTCGATATGTTGATTAGCATCCAAAAAAAAAAAAAAGAGATCATTCATCCGATAATCTCATTGTGTGTACTAGGCTTAAGTAAAGTGTAAAGCTTTGGACTCCAAGCAAATAAAATGCACATTCTACATACTTTAGCACAAAGTTCATGCTTACATTGTGAAAGATGAAAAAGGCAAATTGTGCATGTCCTTTTATTTTAAAATTGCCAAGATGCAGTTTAAAATCTATAAATATATCAGGGCAGTCCCTAGCGAGGTCCTTTCTATTAGGTTTATTTACATATTTTCCATGCCATAGTGTAAAGCAATGCTAATTAATATCCGTAGATTGCATTAAAATGACTTTAATGAATGTTCTTGGATTGCATTGCAGGAGAATCCTCAGAGGCTCCCTCCACTGGGATAATTTTGGAGCTAAGTCATTAAATTATACCTACCCTGAATGAGATAAATAAATTAGTTATTAAGGAAGAAACTGATTGGTCATGATATGTTATTTTTCTATGGTTCATAATAAGATTTAGGGCTGGTAATTATGTTTCTTTCATGTTGCCTACAAAACACATGAAGAAAATCATTCCTCTCTCTATATAATAATGGTCAGAAAAACCTAACATGAAAAGTGTGCTAAACTTAGGTTTCCTGTTGCCACTTATAACCAATCAGAATCCTTGATTCATTTTCAAACACATTCTTTAGGGATGACAGTGGGAAGCTGGTTGGCTGCAGTGGGCAACAAGACATTTGTCTTGCCATTAATCAGCCACGCTGGGGATTATTTACATAAAGAACAATTTACTGACTGCAATATTCCATATGAACCGATCATCTTTAATTGTTTTTGACCGATGCAGTTTAGGGCATTTTATTTTGTTCAACCGCCAGGAAAAAAAAAGAAGAAAAAAATTATCAGATTCCCCCATGTACACATTCAAGGTGGATGGAGGAATCCTTCCCCCTGTGGTATTGTAATCTGATAGTGGGAGACCTTCCCTGCTGTTAGAATACAATCACCAGTGTTGCCAACTATAGTCACTTGTGTGCAACCAGCTTGCCCATACATGGATCAAAATGAGCTGAACCAGCCAAATTTTGATCTATGTATGGCCATCTTAAAGTGATTGATAACTAAAACAAAAAAGTTAGGTTTACAAGCATGATATACTTACTTGCTCTATGCAATGGTATTGCACACAGAGGCCCTGATACTCCTCTTCTCAGTATACCAACTAAGAAGCCGCCTCCTATTGTAGCACACCTTCAGGCTCAATCCTGAGCCTCCCTGTCTGCATCTATTGATAGAGTCAGTGTGGCTTGCCTCCCCCCCCCCCCCCCCCGTTCTCTCATCACGATATTTGATTGACAGCAGCAGGAGCCAATGGTTCCCGCTGCTATTAATTTGGCCTATGAGGAGGGAGAGAGTGGAGAGAACCGTTCGACACAGCACTGAATCAAGACCAGGCTCAGGTAGGTAAAAAGGGGGGGGAGGGGGCTGCACACGGAAGTTTTTTTTTTTACCTTAATGCATAAAAAAAAACTTCTACCTTTACAACCGCTTTAAAGGAATTTCCAAGTTAAAATCTGTCACAAATGACAACAAACAGGACTATAATATGAAGAAAGATAAAAAGGTGTGAGACTTCTATGAATTGGCTCAAGTAGCCTCCTAAAATATGCGATAGGAGTTTCCCTAGAAAAAGGGGGCCCTAGAAAAAAAACGAAATAAACCAAGATAAACCCACCTAGTTTCAGGGAGAAGGGGAGGAGACATTGACTCAAACTTAATTTGCAGAGTGAAGTTCTACTTTAAATACTTTTTTGAGCTACTAGACTAGAACTAGACTAGAACAAGTAATAAGTCAGTGAAGTCTGTGGCAAGACAAAACTCATTCATCTGCAATAACATAAAAACTAAAGAAACAGCTAGGTCAATATGACAGAAAGACAATTACACCCCTTGAAATTTTTCACATTTTCTCATGTTACAACCAAAAAAACATAAATGTATTTTATTGGGATTTTATGTGATAGACCAACACAAAGTGGAACATAATTGTGAAGTGGAAAGAAAATGATAAATGGTTTTCAATTTTTTTTACAATTAAATATGTGGAAAGTGTGGCGTGCATTTGTATTCAGCCCCCTGAATCAATACTTTGTAGAACTACCTTTCGCTGCAATTACAGCTGCAAGTCTTTTTGGATATGTCGCTACCAGCTTTGCACATCTGGAGAGTGACATTTTTGCTCATTCTTCTTTGCAAAATAGCTCAAGCTCTGTAAGACTGGATGGAGAGAGTCTGTGAATTTAAATGTTCAAGTCTTGCCACAGATTCTCAATTGGATTTAGGTCTGGACTCTACTGGGCTAACACATGAATATGCTTTTATCTAAACCATTCCATTGTAGCTCTGACTGTATGTTTGGGGTTGTTGTCCTGCTGGAAGGTAAACTTTCACCCCAGTCTCAGGTCTTTTGCAGACTCTAACAGGTTTCCTTCTAAGATTGCCCTGTATTTGGCTCCATCGATCTTCCCATCAAAGCCGACCAGCTTCCCTGTCCTTACTGAAGAAAAGCATCTCCACAACATGATGCTGCCACCATCATGTTTCATGGTGAGGATGCTGAGTTCAGGGTGATATACAGTGTTAGTTTTCCATCACACATAGTGTTTTGCTTTCATCAGACCAGATCACCTTCTTTCACATGTTTGCTGTGTTCCCCACATGGGTTCTTGCAAACTGCAAACGGGATTTCTGATGGCTTTTTTTCAACAATGGTTTTCTTCTCCCACTCTTCCATAAAGGACAGATTTGTAGAGTGCATGACTAATAGTTGTCCTGTGGACTGATTCCCCCACCTGAGCTGTTGATCTCTGCAGCTCCTCCTGAGTTGCCATGGGTCTCTTGGCTGCTTCTCTGATTAAAGCTCTCACTGCCTGTCAGTTTAGGTGGATGGCCATGTCTAGGTAGGTTTGCAGTTGTGCCATACTCTTTCCATTTTTGGATGATGGATTGAACAGTGCTCCATGAGATGTTCAAAGCTCGAGATTTTTTTATACTGAGATTGAATTTCACACAGGGGGACTCTATTTACAGATTAGGTGACTTCTGAAGGCAATTGGTTCCACTAGATATTAGTTAGGGGTATCAGAGTAAAGGGAGCTGAATACAAATGCACACCACATTTTTCAGATATTTATTTGTAAAAAAATATTGAAAACCATTTCTCTTCCACTTCATAATTATGTGCCACTTTGTGTTGGTCTATCACATAAAATCCCAATAAAATACATTCACGTTTTTGGTTGTAACGTGACAAAATGTGGAAAATGTCAAGGTGTATAAATACTTTTTCACTTGTATAGATATATATATATATATATATATATATATATATATATATATATATATATATATTTAAAACCATGTTCGTGTTATATTATGGTGTCCAGGTGAATCCTGACCTAAAATAGAAATAATAGATGAATAACATATGACAACAAACAATCTTTTTTAGTTTTAAAGGCTAAATATAAAACCTATGTGGCTCACGGCCAAAGTTAAAATGGCTATAAATAATAAAAAGAGAGCTTTTAAAAATATAAAAATTAAGGAACACTATCATTGTTTAAATGTTACAAAGAAAATAACAGAATATGTAAAAAGGACATCATGGACGCAACAATTCTAAATGAACGACAGATTTCAAAAGATAGTAGGACAAACCCCCAAAAATTCTTCAAATATATTAATAGTAAAAAGGTCAGGTTTGAGCATTTAGGCCCTTTACAAAATAATCTAGAGTGGGTGACTGGGGACAAATAGAAGACCAATTTATTAAATACTTTCTTCAGCTCTGTGTATACAAAGTAGCATGGGGGAGCTCATGTCCATAATGGGGATGGTAGTGACACAGCTCCAAATGATATGGTCCAAAAATATTTTGACAGAATAAAGGTGGATAAAGCACCTGGATCAGATGGCATCCACCCTAAAAGCATTGAGCTCTGTCATTTCAAGGCCAATGTTTCTAATATTTAGGGACTCGTTAATGACTAGAATGGTACCACTGGATTGGCGCAGGGCTAATGTGGTGCCCATATTTAAAAAGTTATCAAAGTCTTTACCAAGTAACTATAGACCTTTTAGTTTTAGTTAAAGTGTTAAAAGACCACATAGACGAGTTCTTGCTGGAAAAAAATATTTTAAGCAACAGACAGCATGGATTCATGTGTAGCGGCCATAACCCTTTGCAGGGCGGCCTTGACTTATTGGGCTTACCGGTTACCTCAGCTTGGCTTGTTTTTCCATGTCTAGGGGTTCCCAGGGTTGATACCCAACAACGTGGACGCTGACACCAATAAAGTCCTTTTGAAAGGTTTTATTTTGCAGGGGTAACATCCAACAACACAGTCTTGTATGGGAACAGAGGGCAAGGGTGAATTACTCAGGCACCTTGAACTACAGACATAACAAAGTCTCTAATACCACCCAGAGAGTAGCCATTGGCAGCTGGGCACTTCAAGGCCGAAAAAATCTCTAGCCAGAGATTAGGGCAGTCAGCACTTTGATTCAGAACTTGTAAAATCTCTGACCTTGAACAAGTTGTAACTGAAAGTGAACAGGAACCTTTTTCCTCAGTACCTGGAACATTCTCTGTCTCCTTGTAGTACTGGAAAAAGTGTGGATTCGTCAATGTCCTTCCCAACTCAGTAACCAGGCACTTTTCAAGATGCCAGCTTGTTGGCCCTCCTCCGAAGAGTCCTTCCCCGGTCACTTTCACAAGCTGTGGTGCCCCTCCAAGCCAAGTGCACACCCGGACACCTTGAATCCTCCCTTAGTTACTGCGCCTCGGACCAGCCAGTTCCGAGACAGATGGATCCCTACCCCAGACCAGGCGGGTCTATTGGGGGTAACCAACAGAAGCATGACCGGGACGCCTTGTGGGGCTACCCTGGTCCAGGTAACAAGAACAGACCGCTCAGGCCTCACGAACTCCTACTGAACACGTGACTTCAACATCTTAAGTACCCCTCCCCAGACTCCTCAGCGGGGCCCAGCTCACCCACTGATTGGTTCCGAGGAAGCTGATACCCAAACCGTCCAACCAGGCCTGATTCTGTCTTGTCATGTGCACCTCACTGTACACATGACCAAGCAGAACTTCTAACACAGCCCAGCCAAACTGATGTCAAAGTTAACCTACATAATTAACCTTCAGAACCCCACTACTGTTCTGAGGCAAAAACTAAATTTACACATGAATGACACTTTGTCCAAAATGTCATCCGTTACACATGAAAGACAGAAGTTGCCAAACAAACCTGATTTCTTTTTATGAGGAGGTAAGTAAAACCTTGGACAGAGGGGTGGCTGTGGACGTGGTATACTTGGATTTTGCAAACGTTTTTGACACAGTTTCCTACACATGGCTCATATGTAAGGTAAAATCTAGAGGCTTGGAAAGATCGATTTGTAAATGGATAGCAAACTGGCTAAAATTCAGAGAGTTCAGAGAGTAGTGGTTAATGACTCTTACTCTGAATGGCCAAAATTACCAGTGGTGTACCCCAAAGTTCAGTGCTGGGACCCTTACGTTTAACATCTTTATAAATGATATAGGGTCTGGGATTAAAAGTAACATTTCTGTCTTTGCAGATGACACTAAGCTATACAGTAGAATAACGTCTAATTGGGCAACGAAGTGGCAAATGAGGTTTAATGTTGATAAATGTAAAGTTATGCACTTGGGGGCTAAGAATATGCATGCATCATACATACAAGGGAGTTACAACTGGGGAATCAATGGTGGAGAAGGACCTGGGGGCTTTGGTAGATCATAATCTCAATAATAGCATGCAATGCGAAGCTGCGTTTTCCAAAGTGAGTAAAGTCCTTTCTTGTATTAAGAGAGGTATGGACTCCAGAGAGAGAGATATCATTTTGTCCCTGTACAAATCATTAGCAAGACCTCATCTGGAATATGCAGGTTAGTTTTGGGCACCAGTTCTCAAAAAGAATACCGGGGAACTGAAGGAGGTGCAGAGAAGTGCAACCAAACTGATAAGAGGCATGGAGGAGCTCAGCTATGAGGAAAGATTAGAGCAACTGAATCTATTAAGGATGGATATGATCAACATTTACAAATACATAAGGGGTCCATATAGTGAACTTGGTGTTGAGTTATTCACTTTAAGGTCATCACAGAGGACAAGGGGGCACTCTTTATGTCTAGAAGAAAAAAAATGTAATCTCCAACTATGGAAATGTTTCTTCACATTAAGAGCTGTGAACATGTGGAATAGACTCCCTCCAGAGGTGGTACTGGCAAGCTCAGTAGATTGCTTTAAAAAAAAGGCCTGAATTCTTTCCTAAATGTACATCATATAACTGGGTACTAACAATTATAGGTAAAGCTGATCCAGGGAAAATCCGATTGCCTCAGGAATGAATTTCTTTCCCTGCTGTAGCAAATTGGATCACGTTTTGCTGGCTTTTTTCGCCTTCCTCTTGATCAACTGTGGCTGAAGGATTTTGTATTGCATTTTTTTTTTTTTTTTTTGGTTGAACTAGATGGACTTGTGTCTTTTTTCAACCTGACTAACTATGTAAAGTTTGCCTACCCCTGTTAGAGTATCTGGTTAATACTAATTCTATCTGCAAGTTATATCTTATTTGCTGGTAAAATGGTGCAGTAGTCCTACTGAGAGCACAGTTCAGTGCAGACTGTAAGAGCCCTTTCACACTGAGCCACCCCAGGTGTGGGCAGTAAAACGCCACTATTTTAGTGGCGCTTTACCATCATTTTTGCGGCTCTGTTCGGCCCCTAGCGGGGGCACTTTTAACCCCAACTAGCAGCCAAAAAAGGGTTAAAACCGCCGGCAAAGAGCAGCTGTTTATTTCAATGGGCAGGTGAGTTTTAGGAGCGATGAGTTCACTGCTCCTAATGAGCTCCAAAGAAGCTGCTGGCAGGACTTTTTCTGACTCCCTTCCAGCGCACCGCTGCAGTGTGAAGGCCCTCGGGCTGGAGTGAATGGAGCCGCTGTTTCAGGGCGCTTTGCAAGCGCTATTTTTAATAACATAGCGCCTGCAAAGCGCCTCAGTGTGAAAGGGGTCTAAGGGGTTCATTGACGCGTCTAAACACTGTCAATGAACGCGTCATTTGCACTCTATATGTACATACTAAAATACAGTATATGTGTGAATAACAGCAGGATACATCTTTAGAATTGACAGACACGGATGCGTTAATTATCTGAGATAGTACTATATACATAGTTTCTCAAAAGCATTTAACTTTAATGTGCATACAAATAATATTTATCTCTTTTAGCCATCATTACTATTGTGAGCATCTGGTATGCAAAAATATGCAACTTGTAGTGAATGTGCTATCACATGTACAAGTAGCACTTCCAGCCTTATGTGGTGTTCATTATGGTCTGAAATCCATGCTAAACTGCTCAAATTTTTTTTCCCATTTGTACTCGATAGAGTGGAAGTAGAAGTTTTATATTTTGTGTGTTTTTTGTTGCTGCCAGTATTAAAAATGTAACTCTTAATTAAATCAGTATAAAACCCAAAAGCAAACATTTTTTATTTTGCAGATTACCAATTCTTAGATGTAATGACTGTATTCATTTCATTTTCAGGCTTTCTTTCTTATATTTTCATCTGCTAATCCAGCCAGCAAGTCTGTTGTGTTTTGCAATACAAACACACCAGCAGAATGTATCAATTTACATGGATGAGACAAGCCACTTAACATTGGCAGGGGTGATTAAAATGTTAATTAAAGCGGAATTCCAACATTTTTTAAATGCATTTCTTAGGATCATTACATTGACTTATGTACAAGGAGCATATTGATAGTAGGAGAGAGTAGAGTGAGAGAAAGATGAGCTCATCAGTCTACTGCTTTCCTTTTAAGTGCCCACGATAGGTAAAGGGCAAGACTTGGGCTAGAGCACATCTGATTGGCTTATCTGCAGCATAAAGAAAACGCTGTGGGAAAATTTTGCTTAGGGAAGTCGATGTTTGCACTGGACAGGGGATATTTTTGCTTATGAAGTAGAAATGTGGATTAGTTACTCCTGACCTCTGCACTGTGTGTTATGTACCTTTATAGTCTGAACTCTGCATTACTGACACAGATCTCTGAACTCCGTGTTACTACTGACCCCTGCACTGTGTGTTATATACCTGTAATGTCTGAACTCTGCATTACTGACACAGATCTCTGAACTCTGTGTTACTTACTAATGACCCCTGCACTGTGTGTTACATACTACTGGCCTCTGCACTTTACATTGCTTACTCCTGATCTCTGCATTCTACATTACATTCAACTGAACTCTGCATTATTTACTCCTGACCCCTTCAGTCTACATTGCATACAACTAACGTCTAAACTCTGCATTATTGAAACGAAACATTATAGGATAATGCTATATGTTTGTATTATTATATTTTTCTTGGTTTTCTTCAAACCTTCCCAACTTTTTAATGGGGCCTTGCTAAAAAAGGCTGTGCTGCACCCTGCTGATCTTCCATATTATTTAGGTAGATCTTTACCTTTGCAGGATTTCCTATCCCTGACTTAAATTGAATTCAGTCAACACAAACTACACTCTGAAAGGTTTCATTCCACCATGGTGTTCAGCTGCTGCACGAGGCTATTTCTTTATCTGATCTTCTATAGTCACTAATCGGTATTGCATAATCATCCTCTGAATCACTCAGCACACAAACATACACACACACACACTTACACCTCCCAACTTTTTGAGATGGGAACGAGGGACACCTATTAGCAAAAGTATGTAGGCAAAAGACACACCCCGCCACACCGCCTTAAAGGAGAATTATAAAAAATAAAAAAAATCATTAGTTAAACCCACAAGTGCTTTTTTTTTTTAACTACTACTAATCCATTATACTGCCTTCTGACATTTACAAATGCAGCAATTTAGAAGGTTTAGCACTGGGAAACTTTTTGAAAGATAAAAAGTGCATTTTATATACAACTTTATAGATCAGACCAAAACAGGGACAAACGAGGAGGAAAGAGGGACAGAATATATATATTTTGGGCAGCACAGTGGTGTAGTGGTTAGCACTCTCACCTAGCAGTAAAAGGGGTCACTGTTTCGAATCACAACCATGGCACTACCTGCCTGGAGTTTGCATGTTCTCCCTGTGCTTGCGTGGGTTTCCTCCGAGTACTCCAGTTTCCTCCCACACTCCAAAGACATGCTGGTAGGTTAATTAGCTTCTGTCCTAAAATTGGCCCTAGTATATGTATGGGGACCATGGATTGTGGGATCCTTGAGGGTAGGGATTGAAGTGAGTGTGCAATGTACAGGGATAGGGACAATTGTAGACACTCACTCAGGTTGAACTGGATGGACTGGTGTCTTTATTCGACCTTACTAACTATGTAACTATATATATATATATATATATATACACACACACATGCAGTACATACATACACTGTGATGTTTGATGGAGTCCGAATCATCACTCAGCCATGTTGGTAATAGCAGGCAGGTCAGGTCATGACTTAGAACAAAGCCTCCCCCATCCACAGCTCTGCACATTATTGTTGCTCGGATCAAGCTCCTACTCTGCCAACATACAGTTTGGCACCACTCTGCCTCCACTTTCTAACCCAGCCTTTCTTAACCAGGGTGCCACAGCATCTTGGTTGAGAAAAGCTGGTGCAGAGTTTGTATAACATTAATCTAGTTTCATAGTTAGTAAGGTTGAATAAAGACACCAGTCCATCCAGTTCAACCTGAGTGAGTGTCTATCCCTATCCCTATCCCTATCCCTATCCCTATCCCTATCCCTATCCCTGTACATTACACACTCACATTGGTCCCTACCCTCAAGGAGCCCACAATCTAAGGTCCCCATTCATATACTAGGGCCAATTTTTGACAGAAGCCAATTAACCTACCTGCATGTCTTTGGAGTGTGGGAGGAAACCGGAGTACCCAGAGGAAACCCACGCAGGCACAGGGAGAACATGCAAACTCCAGGCAGGTAGTGTCGTGGTTGGGATTCGAACCAACGACCCTTTTTACTGCTAGGTGAGAGTGCTAACCACTACACCACTGTGCCACCCACCAACGACCCTTAATCTGGCAAACTGGAGTATGTCACATCTAGCGTAGTGTACACAAAAGCAACTCCACAATTTAAAGTGGAAGTAAAACCTCAAACACAATTTCACCAGCAGGCAGGGTCTTTTGGTGGGGCAGATTTTAGAGGAGAAAACTATTTTACTTATCTGCTAGCAAAAGGTTTTTAATCTGCATACTGGCTGCATCACATCTTACAGATGCAGAGAATGGAGTTCTGTGCTAAGATAATGTAACTCCAGTGTACATAGTTGGGAATTACATCAAAGCCTGCAAGGAGAAAGCAGGCCAAGAAGAAGCATTGTGTTTTAGCAAGGCCACTTGCACACATGCGGACATTCGTCCCATCAATTCAGTCACGTTTTTCAAAGAAAAAATGGATGAAGTTTACATCAGCTTGTCATCCATTTTTACATCTGCTTTTTACATTCACCAGCTAAAGTCCTTAACCACTTGAGTCCCGGAGCCATTTTTTCATGCAAATATGGATCTCTTGTCCATTTACATCAGTTTTTTGTCCGATCCATTTTTTTAATGGTAGAAATAAAGGGTTTTGATCCGTTCCAAAAAATGGATGTAGACAGAAACAGATATAAACGAATGTAAATGGATCATCATTCGTGGACATCGATATTTCCACAGTGATGCATTAATGTCTGTTTTTCATCTGCAGCAGATGGATGAAAAACAGAGAAATGGTCCACATATGTGAAAGGGGCCTTAGGGATATGTGACAGAGTAAGTGCCTGAACAAAGATGGGAACACTTGGTATTATTTTAATTAAAACTGCAGATTAAAAAAAAAAAACTTTAATTGACATTAACGTCTTAAACCTTATTTGAGATTTTAGTGATTGGGTTTACATCTACATTTTACTTTAATATAAGTATGGGATGTGAAATTCCATTTTCCTTGCAAAGGTCCAAGTCTATGGATGGATGGAATAGGCTGACAATGTTAATTTCTATAGGCTTCAGACGTGAACAGGGGCGGACTGACCATTGGGCCACTCGGGCACAGCCCGAGGGCCCTGAGCCACTAGGAGGCCCCATCAGGGTTGCCAGCCTCAGTAAAACCAGGGACAGTATGTAAAAATCTGTGGGTTTTTTTTTACATCTGTCTCTGAAATGTCCCTTACCGACATCCTTTTGGTCTAAAAATCCCAAGATTATAGCTGCCCCATCTCTCCAGTACCTTTTGAGCCAATAGAAACATGTCTGTGTATACTGTGTGTAGATGTATGTGTATACTGTATGATTTTATACTGTGTGTGTGTATACTGTGTAGCCCCATAATCTCGGATTGCCTGGGTGCTCCATAATCTCCTATTGCCTGGGGGCCCCATGAGTTGTCAGTCCACCCCTGGACGTGAACGTTTGCCTTTAGTTTATCCTTTGCTTATTTTTTTCCTTTTGTTTTTTATCATAACCCATTTAATACTGTATATGACAAATGATAAAAGAGAACTCATTTGGGTCAAACTGAGTCTGTCGTAGATGTTCATCAATACTCACAAAGCTAAATACTAGGACCTTTTCAATATATATAGCACTGCACACTTGCCAGAAATTATTTTTAGCAGCAAAGTCCCAGTGGCTATAACCCATGCAAGAGATCGTGGCCATTTTAAAATGAGAAGATTGAAAGGAGCCAAAATCTAGCCTATGTTTAATGATGCTAATAATGGGAAAGTTAATTATCAGAACAACGTGGGATTATATTATTGCTTGCATTCCCGAAAATAGCTGAAGGGCATTGTGGATCAGGCTCGGAAATTATATCAAGTAGAATTTTTGCTCCATGGAATGTCAGACAAAATCATTGGCAACAATTTCTTTATGGAAAAAGGGCTAATAAAACTGTCACAAAATAAAAAAATACAGCAAGATAATGTAGATACAATAGGTATACCTTAAAAAAAAAGAAAAAAGCATTATAGAACTACATACTTCTAATGTTACCAACAAACAGCTTTTAATTTTTTCATTAACTTTTCCACAACTACAATGATATGGTTAAAAATGTGGTGCTCAAAACTGGGCCCTGTATTTTACATGTGGCCTCAAAGGTGACATTGAGCTGGTAGGGCCTCCTCTTAATTTTATTCCAGGCGCTTGGCATAATGGCATTACAATGTTGCTTGCCTAGGCATTCTGTAAAGGGATAAGATATCTAATATGGAATTTTGGAAGTGCCAAATTACTAGCGTAGCAAAATATTTAAATAACATGGCAGTGTCACCTATTGATGGGTAAATCGGCCCATGTTTGATTCGTTGAGGGTCTGGAAAATCTTGTACAAAATTAGGTGAACCCTAACTTGGAAACAAATGCCATTAAAAGCTATAGGGAATAACCTTGTAGTTAAATTTTCAATCATTTTTTATTCTAATAGGCAAACTACTGTCAAGCACGGGTAGCTGGGCAATGTGTTGGTAATGTGCAAATACAAAAAATGTAAAAAGAAAATCAGGGAAAGGATCTTTTCATGCAGCTTTGAGAACAGAATTATAAATACACAAATCGCTTGGCGAATTCCTTAATGCTGTACATGGTGCTACAGAACAGTACCATTTTTACATACACTCTTACATGCATTGGTAGTGCATATTCAAATATTGAATTTTTAAATTGATTTTTAAATTTTTCAATAAGCTTGGCTTACATACAGCAGCTGCATTTCAATCTGCATTATCTCAGTTTCAAAAAAGCTTAATTTCAGGTAATTTTAGCAACACATACTTTTTCATAAAACAGTTATAGGCCCACTTTGATCAGCAGATATAAATTGCCCAGTAGTTTTCCAATAATTGGTCAGCAAAAGGGACAATTTTAAATAGCAAGGCTAGGTTTAAATTTACTGGAGACAAAGAGAACAGCCTGGGGCTTTACTACAATAATGAAAATACTGCAGAGGGTACAGCAGTGTAAAATGACTACAGCAGTGACTCTGCCCTGGGGAACCCTGGGTTGGCATTCCACAAGGGCTCACTACCATACAAACTCGGCAATAGGTTTATAAATAGGTCCTATATGGCCACTTATCCTGGAGTGTCCTTTGAAGGCTCCCTCTGTGGAATTTCGGGGGTGGCTTGCAGGCTGTGGCTTGTAGAAGTGACTGTCATCTCCCACTTTAACTGCCTACTTCCTGTATCACCCTGGTGACATGGGTTGTCAGGAGGTCATTTTACTCTGCAGTGCTAGAACTCAGGTTAGTCCCTTCCTCTTTAAGAAGAAAGAGCAGAAGAGTAGAAACAAAATAGGGTTATTGTGAGTTAAATTAATACAATAATGTGAGGTAACCTCAGTTAATTTTGAGCGTAAAAGGGAATTTATTTTAACCAACAATTTTATTGGATTTAAATAAAATACTGACAAAAAAAACATGAATTCTGCATTAAAATGCTTACTTTATCATGTGCTAAGGTACACTTTCAGATTGGCAATGAATAGCATTGCATTACACTAACAAACATACAGGGGGTTATTTACTAACAGCAAATCCACTTTGCACTACGAGTGCAAAGTGCACTTGAAATTGCACTGAAAGGGCACTTGGAAGTGCAGTCGGTGTAAATCTGAGAGGTAGATCTGAAATGAGGGGAAGCTCTGCTGATTTTATTATGCAATCATGTGCAAGCAAAAATGCTGTTTTTTATTTTCCTTGCATGTCCCCCTTGGATCTACAGCGACTGCACTTCTAAGTGCATTTTCAGTGCAATTTCAAGTGCACTTTGCACTTGTAGTGCAAAGTGGATTTGCCTTTGGTAAATAAACCCCACAGTGTGTTACCCTGCATTTTTACATGTGTTACCGCAACATGCTTGCTCAAATAAGCAATAATCTAAGGGTCGGTTCACACAGGGGCGACCCTTCAGGCGACTTAGCCGCCTGACAAGTGGCGTCCCGCTCTATGCAATGGAACCGTTTCTAATCAGAGCGACTCAAGGCGCTCCAACTTAGAAAAAGGTTCTTGTACGACTTTTGGGGCGACTTGCATTGACTTCTATACAGAAGTCATTTCACAAGCCGCCGCTAAAGTCGGATGCCGGTCGCCTGAGGAAGTCGCGCTGCAAGTCGTGCTGCCTCAGTGTGAACTTTAATTTAAAAAAATAAATAGTTATATCAACCAATTCAGTTACAGGTGGTGTTTTAAATGGTGCCTGAATAACAGCTATTAGTATACCACACAACAAAAATTTAAACATTTGAGCCATATCAGAGTCTAACTACATTTATTTTGCAGCCCTTTTGACATGTTGATTGTTACCACGATGACCACCACTGGAATAATTTCTATTTTTAAATTGATTGGAGCAGTTTTATAATTTTTGTGATTTGGGTTTACGTGCCTTGAGTTTTAGCTTAAAAAATAACTGCAAGCATTGGTATGTTATTTATAGTTACCTTGATCCAGCTTGCACCAATGAAGCTGTGTATATATACACACCATACCTGGCAGATGCCCCTGGAAGCTGGAAATCACTGAAGTAGAAATGGCTACTTCAGTGATCTCCACTTGCTTCCAGGTCCCATGCCGAGCGACTGCTCTCCTGCAATGTGAACATAGGGGGTCAGCTACTTGGCAGTGGTGCCCTTCAGAGAATGCTTTGCAATGTTTACCTCCCCACCACATCCAATTAGAGAACACTTTTCATGCATTCAGAAAATGCAAACCAATCTCTTAACGACACTGGTTCTAACTTACAGTGTTCAATAAGCAGAGGGGCACGGGACTCGGAAGTAAGTAGAGATCACTGAAGTAGTGGTGTCTGCTTTAATGATGTCCAGCTTCCAGGGGAATTCTTAAAGGTAACTGAGCAATGTGAAGTTAAGGGAGGAGGAACAGTCAGCTCTGGATGGGAGTGGTGGTGGCCAGAAGACACAAAAGGGCTGATTTACTAAAGGAAAATCCACTTTGCACTACAAGTGCACTTCAAGTGCACTTGTAAGTGCACTTGTAAGTGCAGTCGCTGTAGATCGCTGTAGATCTGAGGTGAAGCTATAAAATGAGGGGAAGCTCTGCTGATTTTATAATCCAATCATGTGCAAGCTAAAATGCTGTTTTTTATTTCCCTTGCATGTCCCACTCGGATCTACAGCAACTTTACTTCCAAGTGCACTTTCAAGTGCACTTGAAGTGCACTTGTAGTGCAAAGTGGATTTGCCTTTAGTAAATAACCCCCAAAGTCATCATAGTAATTAGAAAGAGGAATAGGTAGGTGTATAATAATCTGGTCTGTCTAATCCAATATAATATAGAAAAGAAAAAAAAGAGGACCTGGTGCCAATTGCACAGTCTAGCCCCTCAGGACTATAATAGACAGACCAAGATAGTAAAATAAGTACATTCTATTCCACAAATATCATAAAAAACGTTATACAATATAAAATGCATTAAATACATCAGATAGTGATACCTAAATACATGCGTCTGTATGTAAAATAAGCTGCCCCTAGAAAGTGAATGGGCTGGCAAAGTTGCATACTGGTGGTAGCACCTGACATGTTTCGGACCTCCTAGTCCTTCTTCAGTGGTTTTTATGCCATTTGGGTCATAGGAATTCTATAATATAGATACACAATTTACATTAGTTGCGTATATTTAAATTTTTGGAGAAAACATACATATAGTGCTAGATATGGTTAATGCCAATGTTTGGCCCATACTTACAAAAGATGCACAAGCAGATAGAGCAGTAAGCCAGAGATGTGATGATCAATAGCCTGCAAGTCACACAGGCACACAGCCAAAGGAACCAATGATGGCAAAAGGTAGAGTAGAGACACCGGGGAGGAGACAGTGAATGCCTCAACTACAAGGACACCTGGGCATTGGAACATAGGTTCCTGCCTAAACTGGCCAGCAAGCTAATAAGTGATGTGTGTAGGAGGCACAGTACTTCAGTGTTGATCTGTATATATAAGAACAGAAGGTCTAAATTAGAATTTATCCATAGTAGTCAAGTATCTTGCAATAAGTCAATATGTCTATATCTATCAGTGTCACCCCAATACAGATAATGATGTATGGGTAACACTGGGGAAAATAGATGTAAAGTGTGCAGGTTGCTTACCTTTGATCTTGTTGACAACTGTGTACGATGTGTCCACCGGGTAATCCCATGGCTTCACGAATGAGGCCTGGGATGTTGATGGAAATCTATATATATAGCTCCTTATCTTGCCTCAATTGCGTGTCAACGTGATTGGAGTCAGCTGGTCAGCAGGTGAGGACAACTGCGCTAGATGATGTTGCCAGGTGTTCATCATGGGATCCCTCGGCACAGTGAACGCAAACCGGAAGAGAGCCAGAGGAAGACCGTGGCTCCTAAGGCTGAATTGGTCCAGAGCGGCCCCCAAAAAAGGGGGGGGTCAAAAGGGGACCCACGTGTGTCGGGTAGTGGAGCAAATAATGACACCCCCCAGGATGTAACCCCAAAAGAAGGTTGTTGGCTGAAGATGTGGGACCACAGGTCAGAAACCATCACATAGGAGTGGCCACTAGAAAAATACATACAAGTAAATAAAGATTGGCAATAAAAGTTAGGTAAACAGAAAACAATGCATTGGACAATTGGAAATAAAATGAAAATAAATATGAATGAATGTGAAAAATAATAGATATGTTTGTAGAATTGAATATAGTACAAGACATTGCACCAAAAAACAAACAAAACACAATATAAAGACAGAAAGCATAAACAAAAAACAATTGTATTATGGATATATGGAAACCATGGGTCAAGGAAGTAATATAGGGGGTTATTTACGAAAGGCAAAGTGCACTTGAAATTGCACTGAAAGTGCACTTGGAAGTGCAGTTGCTGTAGATCCGAGGGGGACATGCTAGGAAAATAAAAAACAGCATTTTAGCTTGCGCAGGATTGAATGATATAATCAGCAGAGCTTCCCTTCATTTCAGATCTATCCCTCAGATTTACAGTGACTGCACTTCCAAGTGCACTTTCAGTGCAATTGCACTTTGTAGTGCAAAGTGGATTTGCCTTTTGTAAATAACCCCCATAGTCTAGTCCTGTGGATGTGACAAGGAATAAAAAAATTAAAAAAGTGAAAAATAGAATAGAATACAAATGAAGATTTTTAATAAAAAATTAAGTAAACCTTAGTCCATGATGATAAATCTATGTGTACATAGTAGGGCAGTATGGTCTCTGGGAATATTATAGATCCAGTTCACAAACGACTGACTGGAATCCCGATAGGTCTGAAATTGAAAGCCTCATTGAGGCCTGGTGCTTGAGTCGCTTTGAGATAGAAAATCCAATGCAGCTAAGTCACCACCTTGTGGGTCGGCATATATGTGGTCCAGTGCAAGGAACCTGACTTGAGGTATGGTGTGCCTATGCACTAGATTACTATGCCAACCAAGAGGTAGGTCAAGATCTTTTATGGTAATACTTAATATGTGCCTGTAGATTCTACGCCAAAATTCCAGTTTGGTTTTCTCCAGATAGTAACAGCCGCACTCACATGACTAAGTATGTGTAGTAAGGTCTCCGGCCTCCTTCAGTCTAATGAGAACTTCCAGGGCCAGAGATAGCTGACATCCTTCTGTATGTGGTGGGTTATGAGGCATAATGGGTGCAAGGTGTAAGTTATTGGGTGCCAGACACTTCTTGAATGCAAAAGAAATGCTTATTTCTCTTACAAACTTTTATGGGGGAAAGAGGCTTAGGGCCAGGAAACACTTGAGAAGTTGCACGTTCAATTATCAGACTCCGAGGCTTCAATAAAGGACAGCCGTGCAGGGAAAAGCCTCCAGCAAGAAGCCACATCTGCACATGCAGGAATGCTGTCTCTTATGGCCACAGTCTTTAACAGTTCCTAACACCAAATGTAACAGATCCTTGACTTTCACTACAACTTCTCCTTGTAGTTCCTCAGCACACTGAGCTCCCGGTCTCTTACTAGACCCACTGATTCACTGTCACTGAATCCCTTGAGCTCCTCCAATGTTTAGGCATCTTCCTCAAAGCATCACCCCGTCTCTCTGATGGGCCCCTAGCTTGGCACTCCCAATAGTTCTCAGGCTTCACCCGTGCTGGCCGGCTCGGTTCCTGACTTGACATACAAGGCTGCCCTGCAAGCGTCACCTCTGCTGGCTGGGTTTCCGGACTTGATCACCGTCTGAAGTTTCCCGATTATCCACCGTGCCCGTTCAGTGAGAATATGACTCCGGTACTTGCTTCAGTTATTCACTGTGGTCCCTGGTAATAAGGCGGATGGTCCCTTTATGGTAACAGCTTCCCCTCCTCCTCCGACCACTGACAGGTTCTCCAGCTGGCAAAACCATCACTTTTGGCTGGACTGCAAGCGGCAATACCAACCCTGTGCTGCTCTCTCTTGCTTCTGGATAGATCCTCAGACAGTATAGCAGTCAGATGCCCCCAGGATATGCCCAGTCTCTTGCCTAGCAGCCTGGGACAACATGACACATGTCCACTCAGACAGCCATCTGGGTGGCACAGAACATAGATCACCTGACTCCATCAAATATATAGGTTCTCGCAGCAGGCCAAGGAATCCAAGAAAACCCCTGCCAATTGGCTGAGATACCCCATATACCCATAACCTGACCTTGCCCTTCTCATATCTAGTACCGCCAAGTACCCGGTTACCTAGTGGTAGAAGATAAAAGTGCAATAAAGCCAAACTTAGGGAGAAATCAATGGATCTCTAACAATCGACCAGGTGAACTACTCCTGGCAAGTAACTTTGTGAGGCGCATCCCTGCCTAAACTCCAGGGTACTACATATACTATACCGGGAGTGCGGTGGTTGACAAAGTGTCTTGGTTTAAATTTATCTCCATTGGGCAACATGATGTGTTTACGTATATACATGTACTGGCAATAGCCACAGTGGCCACATCAAAATTTTCCCATGATTTTGTGTTTAATGCATGTAGCACCTTTAAATTCACTGACATATAATCACACACATAGGTTGGACTTGATGGACTTGTGTCTTTTTTCCATCTCACCTACTATGTAACTACGAACCAGTTTGTCCCGTAAGGATGGCATCCTTTTATATGTGATTTGAGATTTCTCGGACAGTAGAGGGCCAATAGTGGCATCCATACTCAGAAAGTGCCAATACTTTTGTGGAATGGAACTAACTTGTTTGTGTTGGCAACAATATCTGGGATGACTCCAGTGGTGTCATCCTTTTTTGTTGCTTTATGAGATTATGAGATTTTTTTTGCTTTTTTGTAAGCCTTTTTTAGAATGTTGTTGGGATAACCCCTTTCACATAGCCTGGTTCTAAGTACTTGAGCCTCTTTTTCAAACAAGGCCTCAGTTGAGCAGTTCCATCTGGCCCTGATATATTACCCATATGGTATGGAGGCTAATAATGGTTTGGGATGAAAGCTGGAAGCTTTAATTATTGTGTGGACAAACCTATTGAGCTATTCAGTTAGGCAGCCTCTACCGGAAACTATTGGCCTTCCTGGGGGTTTCTTGGAGTTTTTGTGCTACTTAGGGAGGGCGTAAAATGTGGCCTCTCGTGAAAAAACTAACTTTGATAAAAAAGTCCCATGTGTTTTTGTCAATGATGTTACAATAGTAGGCTCCGTCAACAAGAATGTAGTTTATTGATGTAGAGGTCTATAAGAGACTTTGGTATAGATCTAGATCTATTGTCTAGAATATTTCTACACATGGGATTGTAGTCTGCATTGTTTTGTATGATGATATTGCCCCCTTTGTCGGCTGGCTTGATCGTTATCGCTTGGTTCTGCATGAGAGATTGTAGTGCCTTAAATTCGGCAGGAGTAAGATTTCCTTTGAATTTACTAGAATATCTTTGGATACTAATTTTAGAAATGCTGCAGCATTAGAGTTGGAACTTGGGAGCATTAGAGTTGGAACTTGGGGCTGGATATAGACTGGATTTCTTTTTGAGACCATTTGTATTGGATTTGGATTATGGAAGTATTGCAATAATGTCATCAACCTTGGTCAGCATGGTCTTGAGATTGATGGAGTCAATGAAGTCATTGGCTCATTTTCCTCAAGCAAGGATGTCAAATTGTCAATCACTTCTAACTCTGTGTATGAGGAGCTTGGATCATTTTGTTTCTTGGCATATAGACTTTTCATTAGTAGGTTACATATGAATAGATGTATGTCTTCGATAGCCTTGAATTTGTCAACTTGTACAACAGGACAAAAGGTGAGACCCTTTTCAAGGACACTGATTTTGTCCTGTGTCAAAGAAGAAATGCCTTTTTCTCCACAAGTTGAGTAAGGTTTGAAAATGCAAATATGAGTTCTGACTCTACTAGTTTATACGTGTAAAACTTCTTGAGAGTTTTAGACATGAGAGTGTCCCAATCCTCTTCAAGGTAGTTTGCCATACTGAGACTGAAAAAAGAAAAAAAAAAAAGAAAGAGTAAGGGGAAAGAAAAAGACTGGGGCCAATACTGATTGTAAAGAGGTTCTGACGAACAGCTCCAACAGCAAGTGGAAATGCAGCATAGAGAGAAAGTTGGAAAACCAAAATAGCTATACATAAATCAATCCTAGACGTAGGGTAAACAATGTGTATACACACAACCAATCCTCAATTTGAGGGAATATAGGGGCAATAAGCCCTAATTAGAACCATTAGGAAGAGGAATAGGTAGGTGTATAATAGTGGGGTGATCAGGATGGCTGAACAAATATTACATATTTCTCAGCCCCGACAGCGGCAGATCATAGAGACCTGGCCTGGAACCATGGTATTGCAAGTAATGGTATTGAATGATCTTCAAGTCAGTGCCATTGCACTGGAGTCAATGATAGGATATGTAAAGTGGATGTTTCCTTCTGTTTGTGGGGGCCATTAGTCTAGATGACCTTTGGTAAGAAAGGGGGGCTAACCTACATGCTAACCCATGTGTCAGCAAAAGGAGCCCCAGTCCGTGGGTCCCCAATGATAACTGGTAGCAAACACTCCTCATGTTTGACTGTATCATCTGGTAATACAGTATGTTATAGAGTCCTGTTATTTCTCATTACAGCCTGTCCCAATCATCCTATGTAAAGATAAACAGTAGTAATGTAGAGGAGGAATAAAGAGGTGGTTTCGAATACAGGGTTGCAAGCTACCAAAAATGATAGTATCACAGTCCATGATGATTTGATGAGCCATGTCATCTGCTGGTGTTGGTCCACTGTGTTTTATCAAGTCCAAAGTCAGTATAGGGAAAATGAAGATCAAATGTGACCCACTGCAACCTTAATAAAACATTGGCATGCTTCCATCCCTAAATACATTGTAGAAAAATAGGAAGTGGGCGTGGGACTTTAGATGAAGCATGTCATTGTGGATAATAGATATAAGAGTTTATATTACATTAAAATTGATATTATTTTTGTTGCAAAAATGTTTATTGAAATACATAGGAGCAAGAACAATAATATAATAATATAGTAGCACAAATGTACAATGAGTAACAATAAAATAGAAATGTTATAAATAAGGGTAAGTAGAAATTATTAATATTTGAATTCAGTATTTGATAATAAAACTTTATAAAATTATTGTGATAATAATTTCATAAAATCAGGTGAGTTCAAAAGCGATTCCAACAATCCCAAATTCTCCTAAAGTCGTTAGTAGTGCCATTCTCCTGGTGGATCAATTCTTCCATGGTTTTTACTTTTTCTATATGGTTAAACCAATCAAGAATAGATGGGGGAGTAGTAGCTTTCCAGAGAGCTGGAATACACATTTTCGCTGCGTTAAGTAAGTGTAAGGCAAGAGATTTATGGTAAATTTTTCTCAGGATGTGAGAGTGGTGTAAAAGCATTTGTGCTGGTGAGAAATCTAATGGAAGTGAGGAAATATGTGTAGTAAGACGGTGGACTTCCTTCTAAAAAGGCTGAATATGTGGGCAAGTCCAAAAAATATGAGGTAAAGAACCGTCTATATTCATACATCTCCAACAGTTAGGAGGTAATGAAGGAGAAATTTTATGTAAGCAAAGTGGGGTTTTATCCCACCTAGAAAACATTTTGAATCCATTTTCTTGAGTGGAAACATTAATGGAACCTTTATGTATATAAGAATAAATTCTGCTCCATTCTTCATTGTAAGATTGATAGAAAGATCCTTTTCCCAGCGTTGGCTTTAGAGGAAAAAAAGGAATACATTTCAGAAATAATCTGTCTTTGAGGTTCTTTTTTAGAGCACAAAAGTTCAAAAGAGGTTAATAATCTTGCATAAGCTTTCCGTGTAAGAGGATTATTTAAAAAATGTCTAATTTCAAAATGTAACCAAAAAGGGAAGAGACAATCCGAAGCCTGTGAATTTAAGTCTGTCAAGTCCAGAAAGGAACCATCCCTAAAAATTTGTGTGGCTCTAACGATATCATGTGGCCAAATATTTGTGAAAAATAAGTTTGAAAGTCCCGGAGGGAAATCAGGATTGTTGTAAATAGGTGTGAAAGGGCCAGGAGAAGAGGATACATTTATTTTTTTACAAGATAGTTTGAATACTTGTAAAGTATTATTAATGAGAGGATGATGTTTGCAAGTGTGTGGTATATGAACGGGAACAATCCAGGGTAGTTGTAGAAGAGGAATGGCAGAGAATGAATGTTCAATGGTTACCCAAACTTTAGTAGAAGAATGAATATTCCAGTCAACTATTCTGGTCAATTGACAAGCCCAATAATATTTAGACATATTTGGAAGACTAATACCCCCCTTCAATTTAGGTATTGTAAGTATGTCAAAACTAATTCTCAGTTTGATTTTACCCCACACAAATAGAGAACAAGCACTGCGAATCGAGGTAAAAAACGCTTGCGGTAATTTTATGGGTATTGTTTGAAAAAGATAAAGAACTCTTGGAAGGATGCTCATTTTTATTATGGAAGCTTTGCCAAACCATGAAAAAACACCCGTGGACCAAGAATGTAAGTCTTTTTGTATATTTTGAAGGATGGGGATGTAATTTTTGGAATAAAGGTTAGTCAAATTAGAGGGTAATTGGATACCAAGATAATTGATTGATTCTGTATTCCATTTGAAAGGGAAATTCGATTGGCAATGAGATATATCATCTGTACTCAGAGATATATTGAGGGCTTCAGATTTGTTGAAATTTATTTGGAGATTAGCTATAAGTTTAACGTGGCAAAGTCTTTGAGTAAGGATGGAATGGTAATATGGGGATCAATGAGAAACAATAGAATGTCATCGGCAAAAGCCGCCAGTTTATATGTGTTTTGAGCGATGGTTATTCCTTTAATGTCAGGGTTAGATCTACAACATTGAAGTAAAGGTTCAAGAGTGAGTACAAAAATTAAAGGGGATAAAGGACAGCCCTGATGGGTGCCATTCGAAATTGGGAAGGCGTTCGATAGGTGGCCATTAACCCTAACTCTCGCAGTCGCGGAAGAATACAATGCTAATATAAATTGCAGCATGCGTTTGGGAAAACCAAACATTTGAGAGTTTCAAGCATATAGTCCCAGGCCACTCTATCGAACGCCTTTTCTGCATCTAGTGATAAGAAAAAAAACACGCTGTTGTGAGGAAGTCAACCATCAATGAAAATTAATAGCTTTCGTGGTGTTGTCTTTTGCTTCCCTACAAGCAATGAAGCCTACCTGATCCAATGAAACTAGTTTGGGTAACAATGGTAAAAGACGATTGGCTAAAATCTTCGCATACATTTTGAGGTCCATATTTAGTAAAGAAATTGGTCGATAATTAGTAACAAGAGACGGATTTTTATTAAGTTTGGGAATAACCGTTATATGAGCAGTAAGCAGATCATGCGGTGGAGATTGTTCTGGTGATAAAGAATTAAAAGCATCTAGAAAACGTGGACAAAGAATTTCAATAAAACATTTATAAAAATCCGATGTCAGGCCATCAGGACCAGGACTTTTTCCAGGTTTCAATTGTTTAAGAGCTGCATCAATTTCTTTCAGAAGATATAGGCTGTGTCATATTCATTGCTTCTTGTTCAGAAAGTTTTTTAGGAGTATGTTTAGACAAAAAGTCTTTAATCAATTGCATTCTGTTCAGATTGAGAAATGGAGGGTAATAGATTGTATAGATGGGTATAGTAATTAACAAAATTGATTAGCAGTATCAGTATCAGTAACCAATTTACGTCCCATGGAATTAGTGAGGGAATGTATAGTAGAACGTTTTTTTTAAAGTCGTAGAGCATTAGCCAATAGTTTTCCAGCTTTATTTCCGTATTCATAAAAATGTTTTTGACTTAAAACGTAATTTTGTTTATATTGTTTATTTAGTTCAGCTAATAGATCATTTCTGGCCTGAATAAGATCATGTAAAAAGGAAATCGCTTGTGAAGACTTATGTGCTTTTTCTAACTGTTGGATATGAGTCGTCAGTTTATCGATATATGATTGTCTTTCTTTTTTGCGTTTTATGGAGATTGTGATTAAGTAACCTCTTGTGACACATTTGTGTGCTTCCCAACATATCATAGGTGAGACGTCAAATGAGGAATTTTCTGTAAAATATTGAGTCAATCACTTATTAATGTTGGGAACAATATTTTTATCTGTAAGAAGGGAGTGATCTAAACGCCAAATTGAGGATTGCAGCAGAAGGTCAGGAAATGTCATGGACATAGAGATAGGGTGGTGATCAGATAAAAACATAGGATCAATCTTAGCTGAAGTGAGAAACATTAGGTCTCTGAGAAAGAAAAAGATAATCAAGTCTAGAATAACGTCCTTTGCGGGGCAGAATAAAAGTGTGTAGGTTAGTGGTATGGAAGGAAGTTGGATATCTGGCATTAGAAAGGTTGGGAGTGGAATTTGTCTTAAAATGTGTTTCTTGTAAAAAAAAAAAAAATTTTATGCATATAAGAAAGTAATTGTTTGTGTTTCTCCGGAACATCCGGAGACCTCAGATATTTAAGGAGATGATCTTAATGGTTGGTAAAGAAGATTTGGGATGCGAAGATGCCATTATATGTTAAGAGAATGTGGAAAGTGGAATAAAATGGTACACTGCAAGTTAATAAAATAAATATATAAATAAATAAAGAAATAAAGAAATAAATAAACAAATAAATAAATGCGAAAGAGGAAAGGGCAAAACCGGAGATGAACAAGAACTAGCTTGTTAATCCGCTAAAAGTGGACAATCAATCTATCAATATACCGGAAATTATTCAGTGGTACAGGTTACAGAAAAAAAAATTACAGAATGAATGTATACCACTGTGGTAGAACAAGGTTAAACAAAAAATAGATGGGTTCTCACAATCAATGGTGAACTGCCCTCTGAACAGAGGTACACTACAGGAATTTTAAAATGGAGGAGGTGAGGAGCATAAAAATATGAACATGTCATCGAAGAATGCTATAATATATCTATGTAAGTCTTTTTTACCCTTTTTTTTCTTTTTTCCCCCTTTTTTTCTTTACTCTTTCCTCCTCCTTTAATTAGTGAAAAAGAAAGAAAAAAAATAAGCAATTGCTTTAGAAAAAGAGGACGAAATACACCTGAGAAACCAGTAAGATAAGAAATATCTTATATCAAAGTAATCGATGAATGAATAGTCCTTATTAAGGATGAGCCAAACACCCGGCGGTTCGGTTCGTACCAGAACCTGCGAACAGACCTAAACTTCGTGTGAACTTTAGAACCCTATTAAAGTCTATGGGACTCGAACGTTCAAAACCTAAAGTGCTAATTGTAAAGGCTAATATGCAAGTTATTGTCCTAAAAGTGTTTGGGGACCTGGGTCCTGCCCCAGGGAACATGTAAAGGAGGGAGAGATCACCCGTCGCTGGATCAGATCAGCCATCGCTGGACCCCGGAGAGATGATCATCCGTCGCTGGATAGCAAGCGTGGATTACCACCCCTGGAATCTTTTTTTAATTTTTTTATTTTTAATAAAGGACTTTTTCAATGGTATGTGTGTCTTTTTTAACATTCTTTTACACTTTCTTTGTGTAATGGTAGCGGTACTTTTGTACCCCCTTACCATTTCAAATGGGGGGGTGAAATCTGGGGGTCCCCTTGTTAAAGGGGGCTTTCAGATTCTGATCAGCCCCCCGCCCGCAGACCCCCACAAGCACCGGCCAGGGTTGTGAGGATGAGGCCCTTGTCCTCATCAACATGGGGACAAGGTGCTTTGAGCGGTCACAGACCCCCAAAGCATCCTCCCAGTGTTGAGGGCATGTGGCCTGGTACGGTTCAGGAGGGGGAGGCACTCTCTCGTAATTTTTTTTTCATTTGACGCAGGGTTCCCCTTAATATCCATACCAGACCTGAAGGGCCTGGTAATTGAATTTGGGGAAACCCCACGCTTTTTTCTTTTTTTTATCAATGACTTTCCATGACTGTTCTCTGTATTACGGGGAGCCGTCAATTCATTATAGCCGCGAGTGATTTTAAATTACTTTTTTTCCTGCAGAAATTACACTTTATGTAGGGACAGTTCTAAGCCCGGGAAACATGCACCCCTTTACAGGCATACTATAGATACCCCCAGGTACGAAATTTAAAGGAATATTACACTTTTATTGTTTCACTTTAAGCATTATTAAAATCACTGCTCCCGAAACAACTGCAGCTTTTAAAACTTTTTTTGCATTGATACATGTCCCCTGGGGCAGGACCCAGGCCCCTAAACACTTTTTAGGGCAATAACTTGCATATTAGCCTTTAAAATTAGCACTTTAGATTTCTCCCATAGACTTGTACAGGGTGTTCCGTGGCTTTTCGAATTCGCCGCGAACACCCCAAATTGTTCACTGTTTGCCGAACAGGCGAACAGGCAATGTTCGAGTCGAACATGAGTTCGACTCAAACTCGAAGCTCATCCCTAGTCCTTATCAAAATCATATAAGATCTATTAAAATGAATAAATGTTACCATATAGTAATGATAATGAAAATGAAAATGAAATTTGAAGATATATAGAGTTATGATGAGTACAGTTATTAGTTAATAAAGTAGATGAATAAAAAAAAAATATTAAATAATCTATAACTTAGCATAAAAAATAAGTATATGAGAATTAATTTGAAATAGTATATTCAGTATATAAAACGAGTAAATGAAACATGAACAAAAACTAACTCATAGTATAATTAATATCGATCAAAGACCAATAAATTTGGTAAAAATTGAAAAGCCTTGGTGTTGACTATAAGAATTATGGAATTAAATAAATAAATATATAAAAGAATAAATTAAAAAAAGTAATCAATTGGAGTGTGTATAAGATAAAATATAAATAGTACCCATTGAATGTCGTAAGGCAAATGGATCAAAATACATTGAAAGAATAAATATAAGAGAAAAGTTGTAGCATTAACTATGCCATCATCAAAAAAAAAAAAATATACAATTCATGTTGATTACATGAAAGTTAAATACAATGTAACATTCAGAACAATAATATAGAATAAAAAGAAATACTAAGTAGATAAGGGTAAATGGAAACATTAGGCAAAATAGTAGTTATTCAATGACCCCGGCGAGCTCGGCGGGTTTGAGGAGCTCTCATGGAACGCGATCTTCCGTCAGTATCAGAGACTGATTCCAAGGAACGTGGTTCAGATGGCGATCGTTGTCTCCGGTAACTAATTGCTTGGGTTTCCATGGGTTCACAAATGAGATGAGCGGATTCCGTGATCTGTGGATGGAATTCAGCATACCAATCCGGAACTTCTGTGAAAGGAATATCCAATGTAGCGCAAAAGTGACACAGGTCTTCAGGCACTCTGAGGAGGGCTGTGCAGCCTAGTGATGATGCAGACAGACAAAAGGGAAATTTCCAGTGGTATGAAATCCCATTTTTGCGTAGAACATCAAGAAGGGGTTTAAGTTCTCTACGTCTCTGGAGGGTAATACTAGAAAGATCTTGGAATAGATGTAATTCCATACCAATTAAATAGAATTTTAGAATTATTGCGTGCCTGTTTGAGAATGTCTTCCTTAAGCTGAAAGTCAATTATGTGACAAATTACATCTCTAGGTGGATCCGAATCTTTACCTCGAGGTCTGAGGGCTCGATGTATTCTATCTATCCCTACTGGGGTTGCAGGGGGTTTATCCAAAAGATTATTAAATATATCCACAACAGAAGGTTTAAGGCGATCAACATCGACCGATTAAGGAAGGCCTCTGAGTTGTAAATTGTGTCTGTCACGATTGTCGAGATCTTCAACGTGCCTATTAAGATCACGTAGTTGAAGGGAATGCGTATCAATAAATTGATGGGCTTTGCGGATCGTAGTGAAATGTGAGGCCTGTATTTTTTCCACCTCATTTACACGTCCAGCAATAGATTGGATATCAATGTGGAGTTCGGTGATAGCTGCTGTGAGCCTATCTTTAATGTCTGCCGCAACTCAATGTAGATCCGAAATACTGGGGTGTTGATGATGCATCAATACAATGTCATTAACAGGCGCTTGTGAGAGGGAAATACCGGCCTGCGTCTGACTGGAATTTGACTGGGCAGTCTGAGATGGCACTGTAGTAGCCGTATGTGACCGGAACATTTCCGGGATTGTGAGGGATAAATTATTGTTTAAATCACGGGGAGATTGTGATCTCAAGGTGGAAGAACTCCTAGAAGATGTACCCATGTTGATTTGGGTGTAAAAAAGTGAAAAATACCTCCGTAGCTTTAAGTTAAATAGCCCTGTCAGCGGGAGTGGAGGAGTTAAGCGGCCATCTTCTTCCGCGCTCAAGCCGCGCCCCAAAAATTTATATTATTAACCCCTAGGGGTGGTCCATGATGTTTGAGAGCATAATGAATAAATAATATAATACGAATATAATCATAAAAGATTAACATAATCATTATAATAATAAATGTAATACCGACAATCAATGGACATGATTAATACAATTATTACAGATAAATATAAAATCAATACAATTACATATCAAAAATGAATAAATCACATAATCAAAGCAGAAAATGGATGGTAATGTTGTTGAAATTCATGATTGAAACAAGCTAAGCTAGGCACCCTTGGTTGACAACCCAACACGTTTCATGGCTTCTGCCAATCATCAGGGGTAAGATGCATATGTAAGAGAACAGTCCGTAAGTTATACCCAACTCCAGCAACAGGATTGAAAGGTGGTCTGGAATGAACTGTCTCACCTGGGGTTGAGGCATGGTAACACCCAGCTCCCCCAAGAGGAGTTGTAAAAAGGACTAGGGGAACCAGCAGCCATGGACTGACCCAGATCCTCTCGCCATCTATTTGATGAGTGTTATGTGTACACATTCTTAGACCAAAATCTGCCAATACTGTAATATGAGTACAGCCTGGAGTGATCCCTTCTTTGTCAAGAAAAGTGGAGGCCCCTCCACTTTTCTTGACAAGGAAGACATCACTCTGGGCTGATCACCTCCATACCACACCGCATTTCTGCAGTAATTAATGCGAAAAGGAGCCCCGACCAAGTATTGCATACTATACCGCACATAGACATACTTTTCAGTAAGCCAACATTTCTGTAATAAAAATCTTTTTTTTTTTGTTAATTCATCCTATGTAATCAAATTTTCGGAGATACTGAATTTGGTGTTTTCACTAACTGTAAGCCATATTCAGCAAAATGAAAAGAAAGAAATGCTTTAATTATACCACTCCGTGTGTAAGGCATCTATATAAAATATATGAGTTTCACTTTTTCAATTAAATTACTGAAATAAATTAACTTTTTGATGATATTCTGACTTTTTGAGATGCATCTGTAAAAGACACAAATTATTGCAGCAGTGACTATTAATACATCCTTAAGTTTATACTTTAAATAGTTGCAGTGTAAGTACCAGGATTTGAGTTGGTATCAGCCTCTTGCAGTTCCTGCACAGCATATCTGTGGGCGGGAGAAGATGCATAAGGAACAGTTTTCCTGCTGCACACGGTGCATACTAAAAAGTGTGCATGGGGGGGGGGGGGGGGGGCTCATCAGTCGGCTGCTTTTACTTTTATTGTTCAGTTAATTGCTGGAAAGGAACAAGACCTGCAAGTGTTGATGAACTGCGCTGTATGACTGGATTGACAAAAATACGAACGCTTTGAAAGTTAAAACAGCTCCCATATATGACAAACACTTTCCCTGCTAAATATAGCTGTTACTAATTTAAATAGCATGCTATTTAAATTTAGAACTGTGACTGATATTTATGGAATTCACTAAAATGAAACAAATACCATTGACCTGAAACTCTGTACTGATATCATCAATTAGGAATGTTGCGCTGCTGTATAATTCTTTGGAAGGCTGATCATGCTCGCAGTTTGCTTTTCTGTGTCAAGTGTAGAATTGTAGCTGTGTAATAAACAGCTGCACAATATACAGTACTAGTAGGATGCTAATCCTATTTGTATGGTACAGTTTACTAAAAATAGAATTTGTGTTGTATGATCTGAAATGATTCTAGGGTATTTTTACATCCAAAGTGCAACAAATATGGAGCACAGCCCCACATGCATTACTGAATAACAGACATTTCAAAGAGGACTTCCACAGTTCTGCTTACATATAATAAAGGTACTTTCCATTTAATGGTTGTAACAGAATTTCAACACCTAGCCATGAAAAAAGGGAATTAATAGGATAAGAACACTCTAAGCTCTTCAGAGAGGCTTAAGTAATATCGGTTTTCTTGAATGTTGTCTATTTTGGTTTTGTAATTCATCCTACGAAAATCTGCTTCTATTAATCTTTAAAGAGAAATTATGCAATCTATGTTCGAAGTGAACTTATGCAAAATGCAAAATAATCTTTCATATCACTTAATTTAATGCTACGGACTAAGTTTAAAGCAGAATTTCAATACGTCATTACTGTCAGCTGTGAAATTCTTTCCCTGTTCCTTCTAAATGACATGCAATTAACTATTTAATTAAAGTGAACCTGAACCAAAATTGATTATAGGCAGCATTTTCTTATCTTCCCTGCTGTCTCTACAACCCAGTGTGGCCAGTGCCTGTAGATTTATGGGCAGTCCATAAATTGAACCCCTTTTTCTGCGCAGGAGCTATAGCTGGTGGGTGCTTCTTCTGCCTTTAGCGGCCCCCGTTCAATTTGGGAAAGCAGGTCTATTGGTTGTCCCCATGTCTTAATACACATAGTTGCCAACATTCTTAATAAATGAATGGGGACACTTTTTTGTATGTAGGCAGGGGCTTATTTTAATTAGGGTTGGGGCATTCATTTGTAGGTGTGGCTCATCAATGATTTAAAAAATTAGGTGAAAATGGGTGTGGCTTAAACTAAATATTGGGCGTGGGTTAACATGGGGTATGGTTAGAGTCTGAGATGAAAGAGGGATGGAGGGAGAAGGAAGAAGAAGAGAGAAAGAAAGAAAGAGAGAAAGGGTCAGAGAGTGTGCAGAGATGATACAAGAGACAGTCAAGAGAGTGTGCAGAGATGATACAGGAGACAGTCAGAAAGTGTGTGGGGGTGATACAAGTGACGGTCAGAGAGGGTGCAGAGAGGGTAGAGGAGACTGTCAGAGAGTGTGCGGAGATGATACAGAAGAGGGTGAGAGAGTGCAGACATGGTGGGTGAGTGTCAGAAGCCATGAATAAGACTGAAACAGAAGTACAGTTAAGTCACAATTGTTTATTATTAATAATAATAATAATAATAATAATAAAAAGGTAAACAGAGTAAAATCTCCATGCAGCTAGTAGGTCTCTTCCATGTGTACAGTGGAGAGGGGAGGGGTGTCCGACATGGGCAGCTGATCGGCTGCAGTGTACAAGTGAATTGCTCTGCTTGTACACTGAGAGAAGCCGATTAGCTGCTTGGGTCAGAGGCCTGCAGTAAAACACTGGAGAGCGGCTGCTCACTGTCATAGGGGGAACGCATGCCACTTTCCAGTGTTTTACTGTGGGACTTCCATTGACACGCTACGCTTCTCAGCCTCAGTGCCGGGCGATGGTACTATCAATGTAAGCAGCCACGTGGAAATTCTTGTTTTTACTCTTTTTTTTTTTTTTTTAAATAAGTGGGATTACACTATTTTGGTTCCTTCTACGTTTTGTTTGATATCCCATCCATGAGTCCCATGTATTGTGGGGCAAGGTTAACCAATCTACAGATTTCTCCGTTGCAGCAAGCAATATCTTGCTAAAGCCTATTTGACCTTTTTCTCAATAATTAGGTCAACTTCATCTGGTAAGCTGACACCCATTCTTTGAGCACTTTTGGGTGACATCTACAAGCGGTGAAGATGTTCCACTGTCTGTCTG
The DNA here is from genome assembly GCF_037356315.1 of Lithobates pipiens. Classification (NCBI taxonomy): domain Eukaryota; kingdom Metazoa; phylum Chordata; class Amphibia; order Anura; family Ranidae; genus Lithobates; species Lithobates pipiens. Next base: position 19,076,494 of record NW_027507685.1, on the reverse strand, counting down.
AAAGATCTGGGCACAAAATTCACTTTTATATGGACTTTCATCATTTCATCAAATTTGTTTCATTTTGGATATATGTTTTGTATGTGAATCATATGATGGTGATGGGTTGTCGGGACAATGCCAATTTTGCGTGATTTTTCCCAGGACACAGACAGAATAGGACAAGTGTCTAAATCCCATGAATGTCCCTGGAAAATTGGGACTGTTTTCAGCTATGAATACACAGTGCTCTAGTTCCTGGCCAGGCAACACTAAACTGAGCAAAGATAACAGAAAAGTGAACAGTTCAAGGCCAAGGAAGGCAGCAATCTGCTTTCCAGGCAGGGGTCAGCAACAAAGACTCCAAAGACATGCTAAACAGGCACCGACAAGCAAGGCATGACAAATAGGGAGCTAGGTAGCAGGCACTATCACAAGCCTAGAGCCCTGGGCTTGTGATGCTGAAATAGAGCACTGCAGCACTGCAGCCAAGCTAGTAGGGCAGAAACTGGCAGCACCACACCATTGCCCAGAAACCTGGGCTGCAGTGGAGGCGGTATGATGCCACTAGGCAATGAGAGTGAAAGCGAGGCCTTTCATTGAGCAGGGCCCATCAACCAACAGGGATGTCAACTGGGCAGAAGACAGCAGTCCTGAGTGGCAGAGAAAAGAGTTGGGATGTGAGCCTGACTTATGCTTCTAACGCCACTCTAGTCTACAGAGAAATACCAGCAAGTCCTGGAATGAGGTAATTGTGACAATCCTATGCCTCCACAATTCATCGCTGTTGACTTGCTCAGGAACTTGAAACTTGCACAAGAACTTCAGGAAGTATGGCAGCATATTAGGAAAAGAGGGAAGGTAATTAAAGTGGATTTAAACCTGATTCATGAAATTTGACCTAGACACATATATCAGTAGTGTTTAATTATCTCTCTCCAAAGCCCTAAGTCCAGTTACTTTCTGCTGTTTCGTTTGTCTGTTGTTGGCATGATAACTTCGGACAAGTTCTCCAAAACAGGAGATAAAATGAGCTAGAAATTTGTGTTGGAGTGGGTGCTATAAATAGATTAGCAGAGAGCTGGTCTTCCTCTGCCTGTGGAGTGGGGGTGTGTGCACCTTTCCTCCAATCAGCTGTCACAGTGTATGCCAAGACTACACACCTACTGCTGAATGAGGAAGTAAAACAATGTTAGAATTCGAAAGAATATTGCAAGCTGAACACTGCAAATATACATGTAAAACTTATGTAGGGATATCATCTGAGGCTCTTCACTTGACTGGGTATAGGAGGAGTTTTAAAACCACTTTAATTATATGATCAATTATCTGATACATACTGTACACTGACAACAATAACCATTACTTTTGCAATTTTTCCATATAAAATATTTATTTGATGAAAGCCTTTAATCAGAAGGCTGTCTTCATTAAATGGAAGCCATTCCCACATAAACATGGGCTTTTAATAATATAAATACCATAACTTGAATCATGTGAATGAGTTCTCTGCACATTTGCACATTATTCCAATTAACACATTATCTGCAATCTTTTTCCTTAAGTGTACTTTTGTCCTAAAGTGGTTGCAAACCTCAGACACAAAAAATAAAGAAAGCATGTCCCACTATAATGTGTACTAACTTGAATGCAAAGCACCAAGTCTGATTCATCTCTGATATCGCCTCTACCACCACTTTAATTGAAAGGACCTAGAAACATGTTCTTGGTTTCTAATTGATAGCCCCATAAATACTTCACAGAAATGTAACATATTAACATATATATGTTCAAAAGAAAAAAAGGAACCAATCAATGAGGATATAAATACATTTCATTCAAGTTTTTTTGCTGATTTATAAAAAAATAAAAACATAAAATAGTGCACTATACATATACTGTATATTCGCATAACACGGAATACAAGGATACTGCCTCTATATTAAGCCCAGCTACAACTAGTGTAAAGGTTATACAAATCCAATCAGTATAGTTACAATATGTGAAGCTCTATTGGGCCAATAAATTCCTCAACACATTTTGTGAATAATCTAATTCCACAGTGAAATGTTGAAAAGTAATCCAATCCTAAAAATGCATCCATCTCAAAGGTGGGAAGGTCCCCAATGTATACTGTAAACATTTCACTATGTAGATTAATTTGTTCCCAAAATGTAGGCAAATTAAGTTTGCTGCTGAAATTAATTATTTCGCTAAGTATGTTAAACGTGCTAATGCTGTTTCTGCTTCTCCCCTCTCGTTGGTATTTCTATTTTCTAATTCCTGGTGTTTTGCTTTTTGCAGAACGTGAACAAAAGAGTTTTGTTTGTTTAAATGTCCTCTCCATTTCACCTATTCCCAATTTCTGCTGTCTTTTCAATATAGCATGTTTAATGCTTTTTGGGGGAAAACTTTCATAGTTCACAATCAAGTTCTTATAAGTTGTTTTAACATATACTGCACATCTGTGTAAACATTATTTTCTTTCAGAAAAGTTAATGGGTAAAGAAAATTGTGGGTCTATGTTCCCATATTCATCAGTCTGAGGACATCTTACAATAAGATGCCTAACAAATCCCATTAGGGTTGAATGTGGTAGCAAAAAAATGTTAATATAATGCAACCTGCAAAAAGAAAAGTTGAACACAGGTTGTGTGGATACTCAAAAGTATACTCTTTAGCAAGGCAGTGGTTATCTTGGAGGTGTGTTCGGGCTCCTTATCATTTTGGAATACTGCCCTGCGGCCCAGTCTCCAAAGGGAGGGGATTATGCTCTGCTTCAATATGTCACAGTACATGTTGGCATTCATGGTTTCCTCAATGAACTGTAGCTCCCCAGTGCCGGCAGCACTCATGTAGCCCCAGACCACTCCCACTACCATCCTTGACTGTAGGCAAGACACACTTGACTTTGTACTCCTCACCTGGTTGCTGCCATACATGCTTTAAACCATCTGAACCAAAAAAGTTTATCTTGGTCTCATCAGACCACAGCCCATGGTTCCAGTGATCCATGTCCTTAGTCTGCTTGTCTTCAGCAAACTGTTTGCTGGCTTTCTTGTGCATCAATTTTAAAAGGGCCTTCCTTCTGGGACGACAGCCATGCAGACCAATTTGATGCAGTGTTCGGAGTATGGTCTGAGCACTGACAGGCTGACCCCCCCACCCCTTCAACCTTTGCAGCAATGCTGGCAGCACTCATATGTCTATTTCCCAAAGACAACCTCTGCATATGATGTCGAGCACGTGCACTTGGGCACAACAAACTTGGTTGACCATGGCAAGGCCTATTCCGAATGGAACCTGTCCTGTTAAACTGCTGTATGGTCTTGGCCACCATGCTGCATCTCAATTTCAGGGTCTTGGCAATCTTCTTATAGCCTAGGCCATTTTTATGTACAGCAACAATTTTTCAAATCCTCAGAGAGTTCTTTGCCCTTGAGGTGCCATGTTGAATTTCCAGTGACCAGTATAAGTGAGTAAGAGCAATAGCACCAAATTTAACACACTTTTTCCCCATTCACACCTAAGACCTTGTAACGCTAACAAGTCACATGACATCAGGGAGTGAAAATGGCTAATTGAGCACAATTTGGACATTTTCACTTAGGGATGTACTCACCTTTGTTGCCACCGGGTTAGACATTAATGGCTGTGTGTTGAATTATTTTGAGGGGACAGCAAATTTACACTGTTATATAAGCTGTACACTCCCTACTTTACATTGTAGCCAAGTGTAATTTCTTCAGTGTTGTCACATGAAAAGTTACAATAAAATATTTTCAAAAATGTGAGAGGTAAGATACTGTATGTGTGCATACGTACTCACTCTCATTAGATGGTGATGGGATGGATGTGGCTGTGAGGAATATGGAGTGTCAGAAAACTGGATGATACTGATCGTGGCCAGGTTAATGTCAGATGTCACAAAGAGAGGGTTGTGGGTTGTTCTAGCATGTATGTATCATGCAATCTTTTCCTCTGGCTGTGGAACGCAAGCTGGCCCGATTCCCTGAAGAATCACTGCTCTGAGCATGCCAGAAACCAGCCTATGACCCGCAAGCATCACTTCTGGTGATGTGAGACTAGTTCACATCCACTAATCAGTAAAAGAAGGTCAGAAATGCCACTTCCGGTGACACAAATCCAGAAGCAGCCAGAAGCTGAACCACTGGTGCTAATACAAACCACATCCAGGTGTGACACAGCATGCGCACACCTGAGAAACCCAATGAGAGCCACCGCCATCCATGCACAAAATCCAGCTCAACGTACTAAAGGGCGACTGGGGATGTCACATCTAGGCCCAAGGAGAGAGAATTTGCAGGGGCCATGAAGGGAGACGTGTAGCGCTGGCCAGTAAGCGCGCACATCCCCATAGTGCCCCTGCAAACTAGCGACTGATGTAAAATTTAAACAATATAGGTGGCTTTCATTAGATGTAATATCTTTATATTAATATCTTTATATACCTCCATCAAGCATGAGTTACAGTACTTCTTATTACTCATTTGTGAGTATGCAGTTTTATAATTTATACATAAGTGTTGCGCAGGTAATGTGCAAGGCCGATTGTCAGATCCACACACACCTGAACATTCAGCTTTCTGGCTAGCCCTAAATCCTGGTCCCAGGATTGGAGATTTCATCCCACACAGATCACTATGAAATCTCCAGGCTCCAGGTCCCCAACTGGATTTTACCAACCATAGAGAAAACCGATAAAACTAAATTATGCAATCCTCCTGGAGCCTCTCAACCTGCTATTTTTGAGAATCCTGGGTGACAAACACTAGGACAGGAAACTATACTGTCACAAAATATATATATATAGATATATATATACACATTGTACAAACATAGACACATACTGTATATACATGATATACACATGATATCCTCTACAAATTGCTACCATCTGATTATATTGCTGGCCATCTGCTTTATTTTGGCAGATCGTTGTTGCCTATAGATACATATTATTCTGATATAAAAACATGTTTGGTGTACTTAGGTGCTGCACATAATTTGTACTCAAATTATTTATTTAATAACAGCGCAAATGTTTTTGATTACTTATAGACATGCATAAATCTCTTTGTGATTCCTATTGAATCAAACACTCGATGGCATATAAAGTGCAGGAGAATTATGGTTTGCCTATTCAGGTCATCCACAGCGGATGGCACATTTTATCTAATCCAGCACAGGGATACACGTGGGTCAGAGACAGAGGTAAAAGAAAGCTTTAACTGACATTTAGAAGGTAATACTTTGTTAGACTGTGAAAGGGTTACATGCATGTGTCATAAAAAAAATAAAAATTATACAAAAGAGAAAATATCCCATTGAAAATATTCCCAGCTGTGCCTCCAATTTACGTTTGAAAATCCACAGCTAGATAATGGAGTATAAACATCACTTATCCAAAGAAATAAATCCCTAAGAACTCGTGGGGTTGTGTTCATACGGATGTTTTTGTGCCTGTTAGTACACATTTGCCAGGCTCAGTCCTTCTGTAATTACATTAGTAATTTACTTGTAAAGCGATGTGCGTAAAGGGGGCTGAGCTGGCTTAGGCGATTCTCAGCAGCCTAGCACACAACTCCTTTAACTGAGCCATTGAATAAATGAGTCACGTCACAGCATCACTGAGAAAATATTATGCCTTTGTTAAGGAAACAAAGTCGTCATTATCACCATGAAAGTATATACTCAAAAGATTTAAAATCACATACTGTAGTGGGTTCTGACAGAAAATAGTGTGGATAGAATATGTTTTCAGATCTTTTTTGTAATTCATTTGCCAGAGACAAAATTAAATCACGTGTAAAAAAAAAAAAAAAAAAACTGAAATGATTTCAGACTAAAACTGTTTTCTTGTATAAAGGTTGTTGTGTTACTGGGAGTTGTGTTAATGGGATTTTCGAGGGTCCCAGGACAGTGACATCATCACTGCTATCTCACTGTGGCTAACACAAAATACAGTACCTCTGAAAAAAAACATTGTCAGTCCATAGCAACAAATTTTCCATGGACCCAAGGTATTCCTAAAGCCACAGGCGCTTTCTTCAATATTATGCATTATCTGATCACCCACAGGAATGGCATTACCTTACTCATTAATATATGATGTAATAACTTGCTTATGCTTTATGGACAAAAACAAAACATAGAAAATGGGCATATCAAAAATGAATCAACTCTAATGGAATAATCACTCATGGATCCAGACGAAGTTACGTTACTTCCCCTAGCGAAACGCGTTGAGGTCACAAGCGTCACGTGACGCCTTCCATGCCAGCCCTGCTGCCTCGGGTTAACCTGCTGAGAGAGGAAGACGGGAGACGCTGCATGGCATATTGGAGATGGTGGCCTAGGTTACCCCCATTCAGTGGACATTTGGTGACACTGCTAAGGGTTGTCTTTGGACTGGGAAACAGAGAGACTTCTGTCAGTAATTACCTACAGCATGGGAATGATAATGCCCCCCCATATGCATCATAATACATGCTTTACGACTGGAGGCTCCCCGTCCTGATCTGCTCAGATACAGCATGATGTACCCCCATCTCTGAAGCCGCAGATGGTGTCACCTCCCAACATTACCTTATTGGTGTCATAGTCCATTGTGACTAACACACCCCAACATTGCCTCAGGTGCACTTCTCTCTAGAGGACCTATATCTTCAGCTGCTAAGTACAGCTAATAGCATACTACATCTGAGTACACGGATTTAGACTACTAATTACCAGCCATGTGCACCCTTGTGCTGTTTCATCTAATGCACCAATGTTCCCAGGACAGTAGGATCATTTGATTCCTCTGCTCAACACTTCAGCTTGAATCTGCCTATCCTTCATCATCTCCATTCTGAGCCCTCTATGCTCCTGCACACCCAGCCATCATCAGCTGGCTCCCTTCCTCTTGTTCTTCCCTGTATTCCCCTTCCCTGTCCTCCTTCCCTATTCCCTTCCCTGGGGCCACACTCAGACAGCATGTCATTTCTTACTGAGGACTCCTCACCCTAATTGTTATTTACCAGGCGTTTTTTCATCCTGTCTGTGTGTTGTTACATGGCGTTCGAACATTTCTTTTTATGTTGAATGTTGTTTCATGTTTGTGTTTTGTTTGGTGTTCCTATTTCATGTGTAATGTCACACAGTTGTGATAGCTTGTGCCATTGTGAAGCTGTGCCACTATTCTACATTTGCCATAATTTGTCATATCAATAAATATATACTTTTTACATACATTGTAACCCCCTTTTCCTGGTGATCTGTAACGGGACATGTTGTATTCGTTATGCTTTATGGACACCTGCTATAGCTATGGACATTCATATAATTACATGTGCAAAAAAACAAAAAACCATGCTAGTAATTCTAAAACAAGGATTTCCTAACATAAAAAGGTACAGGAAAAAATTTATATGCGCCTTCACAGCTAGAACAACCTGAATCGAAGTAAGACTCACTGCTATATTAAAGATTTAGGGAAAAGCCTGATGTCCAAAAGCAAAAAAAAAAGTAAAAAAAAATAAATAATTCAAACTATGTGACATTATTATTATTATTCAGGATTTATATAGCGCTAGCAATTTACGCAGCGCTTTACAATATAAAAGGGAGACAATACAGTTACAATACAATTAAATACAAGAGGATTAAGAGGGCCCTGCTCAGAAGAGCTTACAATCTAAAAGGGTGGGGCAGGTGGTACAGAAGGTTATAACTGTCGGTAATGAGTTGATGGAAGTGGTAGGAGATTCGTTGGAGACGTGATAGACTTCCCTGAATAGATGAGTTTTCAGGGATCGCCTGAAGGTAGCAAGAGTAGGGGATAGCCGGACCGGTGGAGGTAGCGAGTTCCAGAGGATTGGAGAGGCTCTGGAGAAATCCTGGAGACGAGTGTGGGAGGAGGAGACGAGAGAGCTTGAGAGTAGGAGGTCTTGAGAAGAACGGAGGGGACGGTTTGGGTGATATTTGAAGACAAGATTGGTGATGTAGCTCGGGGCAGAGTTGTGAATGGCTTTGTATGTGGTGGTTAGTATTTTGAATTTAATTCGCTGGGTGATTGGGAGCCAGTGTAGGGATTGGAGGAGAGGGTTGGCAGACACTGAGCGGTTGGTAAGGTGGATAAGTCTGGCAGCAGCATTCATGATAGACTGAAGAGGAGCCTATGGAGAGGCAGGCCAATGAGAAGGGAGTTGCAATAGTCAAGGCAAGATATAACAAGGGAGTGAATGAGGATCTTGGTAGTTTAATTTGTTAAAAAGGGGCGAATTTTAGAGATGTTACGGAGGTGAAATCTACAAACATTTGACAACGATTGGACTTGGGGCTGAAATGACAAGTCAGAGTCTAGGGTTACACCGAGTACCCTGGCGTGAGGGGAGGGCCTGATGGTTGCATTGTTGATTTTGATGGAAAAGTCATGGAGGGGGGCATGTGTAGGGGGGATTATTAATAGCTCAGTTTTAGAGAGGTTTAGTTTAAGGAAATGGTGTGACATCCATGCTGATATGTCAGTTAGCAGGTTAGTAATGCGAGAGGACACTGAAGGAGTGAGGTGATGAGTAGACAGATAGAACATCTACCTACGAGCGTATCATTTTTATGATCAGTAAGTTGGCTAAACAGCTGATTGCTGATCCAACAGATGACACCTAAAATAAAATATGATCATATGTGATCAACTTTAGAAATGCCCCTTGCCAATCACCAAGCAATATTTCCACGTGCTACTGTGGGCATTTGGGAAACAGTCCAGGGCATTGTTTTACCTTAATCTACTAAAGTGTTCATGCAGAGCATATCCACACACATATTGTTATTGCTAGCTAGGTAATCCCTACATGGTCTGGTTCCTAGAACAAATATGATTATTTAGGCTTTTACCAGCAAGAGGCAGCACAAGATAAGAGGCACTTCTTAAGACAAACGTTGACTTGGTAGGAAAGGCCTTTAGCCTATGGGCACTACTTTGAAAAAAAAAATATATATAAGGCTGCGCCAATCCCTCTAGCATAAGATAAAATACTAAATAAAATTAAATGTATAAACAATAATACAATTGAGCAATAAGACCTCAAATGCTGTGTAAAGTGACAAAAAGTTAAAAAGTCCAATCTAAGGAAAGTTCATAGGTGAATCCAAATAACGGACGTAGATGTCCTCAGATGACAACACCCTAGTGGTTCAACACTTTCCAAAGCGCGTGAAGTGCCCGTCACCAAATGTTGAATGCGCTTACCAGAAAATATATGAAATGAAGCATATATAGATGGTCAGTGGACAACATCCAGGTCAGCCTTCCTCAGCTGGGTCAGCACTCCATCCCTTAGCGATCTTACAGGATGATGATCTGTTCAGTGGTCTCGATATAAGGCACTCAAAGACCCACAGAAAAGAGAGGGACTGACATAGCGTAATAACGTAGGAACAGTTTAATAAAATAAAAAGTAATGCACTTACAGGTATGTAGGTAAATTACAGCATATAAGAACAAAGTAAAAAGCCGGCCGGCAAACAGGAGCCCGTCCTCCTCTCCTACAACGTGGTGGCGTCACTGCGTGCCTTCCCAGACGCGTTTCGTCATACCTGACGTTGTCAATGGGGAACGGGCAGCGCAGTGACGCTCCGCCTAATAAAGCTAACGAAGGGATCCAAGCCTCGTATTGAGATACGAGACGTGGTAACGCTCCGCCTACTAGAACAAACGAAGGGAACCAAGCCTCGTTCTGAGATGCAAGACTTAGTCACCACACGCCATATTGGATAATGGCAAATAGCCCTAATACGAGCGCTGTCTATCCAGAATCAAAATAATAAAACGACTCTGAACAAAAATACTAGTCACTTGTTGAATAGAACCTGATAATTGAAAATCACATCCACCAGGTATGTTATGTGTTTAAAAGGAAAAATAATGCGTGTACGTGCTTGTGTAACGCAAATAAAAAACTGGCAATGAGTAAATCGCATAGCACTACACAGACACATGTCACGTCGTAAGATCACGAAACGAAGGAGTTACATCCAGTCCTTCCGACGGAACTGGCGCATAAAAAAACGTGTGCGTATATAGTACCATATGTCTGCCATATACTAACAATGAAAAAAAAAAAAAAAAAAAGTCGCATATCGCTTCGCGGTGCACGAAAAAATATACAGATAAAATATAAAATAACGGAGTTGTATTCAATCCATCTGAAGGGATTGGCACAAAAAGCATGTGCAAATACGGTGCTAGATATATAGCAAATATGTAGTAATGATCAAAAAAAAGGGATAAATGGATAAAGAAGGATTGTTGAAGAAAATTATTACACACAAATCCATAGGTATGATATTTCTCTAGATGAAAAGAGAAAGGGACATAAAAATATGTGAAAAATGCAGGAGTGGTCAACGTGCATAGATCCCAACCTAAATAGTATAAGCTGGATCACCGCGCGTGGGCCACACCCCATAATAGCACAAAAATAAAAATAAGTTGACCTGATCTATACAATCTATAAAAAAGTCTATAATGAAAAAGAATGTATATATGTAACAGAAATAATAATGTGCCTGAAGCACATATCTGGAAATGGCGCACATATCCAGAATGTGTAGACCAGTCTAGCATCTCACAACCAGCGAGGCCAAAAGAATATTACATGTATAAACCACTATAATATTCAGAATACAAAAAATTACATAAATTAAATGCATAAAAAATGTAAAAAGAGTCAAGAACAAAGAAAAATATTTAGCTAAGAGTTATCGATGAAGGCGTTGACATCTGTGTCAATATTGAGCCCAAAGGGGGTGTAAGTTTTGAGACGGTGGACCCAAGACATTTCAAGTTTGGAAATTTCTCTTACTAAAGAGCTACCCCGCCAATGAGGCTTATATTTATCGATCCCCAAAAAGAGGGTCTTAGAGGGATCTTTATTATGAAATTTCAAATAATGTTTAGACACAGAGTGGTTGGGGAAACCAATGATGATATTGCTAATGTGTTCATTGAGTCTCACCTGTAAGGGGCGCTTCGTACGTCCCACATATTGCAGCCCACAAGGGCACTGCAACATGTACACCACTCCAGAGGTGGCACATGTAATACATGGTTTAATGCTATGATTTAGACCAGTGGCCGTACTGCGAAAAATGGTGGTCCGTCTCTGAAGGCAAGAGTTCAAGGAACAGACCCTACACTTACCACATTTGTAGAATCCCGTGAGCTGGTCAAAAAAACCCCTACCCCTAGCTGGAGGGTCTATAACATTTGGTGCCAAACGATGACGGACTGATGATGCCCCCCTAAACACTATTTGAGGCCTCTCACTCACCACATTTTTCAAAGTAGCATCGCTACTAACAATGTGCCAGTGTTTGTTTATCAATTTTTTTATACTCTTTTGTTGGAACGAGTAAGTAGTTATAAAGGGGACTTTTCCTTGAGTGTCATTAACACTCTTGCCTCTTTCGACCAACAAATCAGCACGGTGGATATTAGTCACTTCATTAAGGGTCTTAATTAAGAAATCTGGTTGATAACCTTTTTCTAAAAATCTGGAGGTGAGAACTTCGGCTTGAGCCAAAAATTCCTCAACTTCCGAACAATTACGCCTCAATCTGATGTATTGACTTTTAGGAACTGATCGAAGCCAGGGGACATGATGGCAACTATCAGTCGGAATGAAAGAGTTCCGGTCAGTGTCTTTAAAGAACGTTGAGGTGACAAAGCGATCCTTTGCTATAACAATATTAAGATCTAAAAAGTTTATTCTCACCTGGCTTATCTCATAACTGAGGTGTATGCCCCTTTCATTAACATTCAAAGAATCCATAAACTGTCTCAAATCATGCTCGTGGCCATCCCAGAGGAGGAGGATGTCATCTATGTACCTAGCCCACAAAACAATCTGAGGAATATCGTGGGCATAGATGACATCCTCCTCCCATCTGGCCATAAAGAGATTGGCCAGACTAGGGGCATACTTTGCACCCATAGCGACCCCCATTGTCTGTCTGTAGTATTGGCCCCCAGACCAAAAATAGTTATGGGAAGCCGCAAACCGCAGAAGAGACATCAGGAAAGACACCTGTTGGGTGGACAGCCTAGGGTCTCTATCAAGATATGAATGTACCGCCTCAAAACCCAGACTGTGAGGAATACTAGTATACAAGGAGGTCACATCTGCCGTGACCATCCATGTATCAGGCCCTGCAGACAAATTTTCCAAGAGGTTAATGACATGTCTAGAGTCTTTAACATAGGAAGGGGTCTTCCGAACCAAAGGTTGTAAAAATGAATCCAAATATCTGCCCACCCGGGAAGTGATGGAATCGATACCACTAATGATGGGTCTTCCCGGGGGGCAGACAGGATTCTTATGTATTTTTGGCAAATAGTACAAGATCGGTGTACGTGGAGCTCTAGGAATCAAAAACAAGCCTTCTTTTTGGTTCAAAAGACCCGCCCCCTGTCCTGTCTTTACCAACTTTTCCAATTCCCTAGTATAAGTAAGTTTTGGATCAGAGGATAATTGGGTGTAAGTATTGGTGTCACTCAAGATTCTACTGATCTCAGTTTCATAATCAGCCCGGTCCAATACCACAATTGCACCACCCTTATCGGCTGGTCTAATAACCAGCTCTTTATTCGTACAGAGGGAATCTAAACCTTCTTGTAAGTCCTTTTTCATTCTGCATTTTTTTACTTCCATTGTGTCTAAATCCCTTAAGACAACATCCCTAAATACACGTAATGCAGCGGGAAGGGTGCCAGGAGGATTAAAGAGTGAGGCGTTAGCCAAGCCTGAATGAACAACCTGCGGAACTTGATTGGTGACTATATTAGAATTATATGTATTGGATGAACCCATCATATATCTTCTGATATTGATTTTTCTCACAAATTTATGTACATCCATATATGTTTGGAATTTATTTAATTTAGCTGGAGGTACAAATTTCAAACCCTTGTCAAGAATTAGTAATTCTGACTCTGACAAGGCCTTTGAACTTAAATTAAAAACACCCTTGCCAGTTACATTCTGGGTCTTTTTAATTGTTCGGACTCTCCTCCCCCCTCTGGTTCCTCTCCTCTTTCTCCTAATCTTTTGACTCCTTGTGTGGGTTTGGGAAAACCCAAGCCAGCACTGGTGGGTGCATTTAAGCCCAAAGGACCCTCAATAGGCTGTTCAGCAGTGGGAGCCCGATAAGGTCTAGTTCTCAGAGGTTCTTGAACTGGGGCAAAGGAAGTTTGTGGGTAGCCAAAGGAGGCCTGTGAGTGGCCATCCCCCATGGGAGCATTAAGATCCCTTAATGGAAAAAAAGAGTTGCCCGTAGGTATCCCATAATCCCACTCAGAGTATCCTCCCATGTTGTCGTATTGGAAAGAATTATAATCCCAATTTCTGCTACCATGTGGATTCCACCCATCATAATGATTAATTGGGGGGCCTCTTCCTCTCATGTTAGAATGTTGTGCCCAACCCCTACCACGGGGTGGATAGTTATTATTGTGAGGGAGTGTATAATTAACATTCCCATTACCATGACCGTTAAATGGTCTCGTGGTGCCAACAGATTTGAATTGGCCCCTCGAGGAAGTGATACCCCTATTGCTACCACGTCCTCTCCGAGGGGAAGGGTATGTGTGGTTTGTTGTATTGGTCTGAACCTTATTCATAGGTAGGAGACGCTTCTGGTTAGAAGGTTGTACAGGAGGCCCTGGTTGTAAAGTTGACTCAACCGTAGGACCTGCTGTTTGTGTAGAACTTACTTCCATACCTTCTTGTGTACTTTGAAAAAGCCATGTGGAATACTAACATTGAATTAAACAACACTGAATAGATGTCTTCAAAGCACATTTTACTCTGCAATGTTTTACATGGCAGGATGGCTACAACTGTTAATACGTTATTTGTTTTGCCCCCTTATCACATTATAGAAGGTTATTTGACAATGTGGTAGCTACTGGGTGCTACTGCCTGCCAATCATAACTCATTCAAGTAAATGGGACCACTCTGCAAGCACCCCACAACTGCATGCTTCTGCGGGGTCCAAGGGGGTAAAGCAGCTGCTTAGAGAGCAACACAACACTGCCTGCTTTAACCCCTTGTTTGTTGTACTGCACAAGGTTGCAGGGCCTTTGCAGAGTGGCCTCATTCACTTGAATGAGTCATGCTTGGCAGCTGCTATACCAGCCAACCATGACAGGACGTATAACTCCCGCTGCAGATGTGACATGTGTACACTCCTGGCCACTGCAGGAAAAGGGGGTGCGGTTGGAGTTGGGTGGTAAAAACACATCTTAACTATGGAGTTACCCTTGCTGTTCTGTTCCCGCTATAAGCCTGCTTTCACACTGATGTGCTGCAGTTTACTTGCACCGCTGGTGCAGCTCAGTGCATTTGCGACTCTTCTGGGTTAGCTGCTTTTTGCCATAGGCTTCTATTATATTCTGTATGTGTAGTGCTCTTTCTGAAAGCACACCCAAACTCCTGCATTCAGGCAGGATATAATAGAAGTCTATGGCTAAGCGCAGCAAACCCACAGGAAAGCTGCAGGTACACTGCACTGCACCCAGGGTGTGGGTAAGCCACAGCGTAACAGTGTGAAAGAAGCTGATTGTATGTTTTATTACCATACATAAAAGCGAGGAGATTCATTCCAAGTTTATGCTCAAACCTACATGCCAATACATCTCCTGTATATATTATAATAGACTAACTACATAGTTAGTAAGGTTGAATAAAGACACCAGTCCATCTAGTTCAACCTGAGTGAGGTGTGGATGCTTTTCCACAATTATCCCTATTTTATTTAATAGCACCGATAATTTTACTCAGCACTCCACACATACATTGCCCCCTCACATCGGTCCCTACCCTCAAGGAGCCCACAATCCGATAGAACACCCTGATATTCACAAATTTCAAGTGGTACTAAAGTCTAAAATGTTTTTACCTTAATACATTTTCCACGTTACAATAAAAAAAAATGCCCCACTACCTGTCCTACCTCCATCTGTCAGTAAAAACTTTCATGGCTCTGTATCAAAACTCCAGAGCTCTCACCAGCTCCAGCACCGCTCGCTTCACTGCTTTTTACAGGGCAGCAGAGACATAGGCTCCTGCTGCTGTCAGTCAAATTCCTATATGAGGGGGAGCAGGGAGCATGGCTTAACGGCACTGTATGTGTCCATAGGCTGACTTGGGGATACACAAGCATGGGTGCCTCCTCAACACTCATGTTGCTACAGGAGGCGCCCAAAGAAGAGAAGAGTGGACAGCACAGCCAGGGACTGCCAAAAGAGGAATAAAGCAACCTTTGCACAGAGCAGGTAAATATAACCTCTTTTTTAATAAAATAGCCTTTGGTATTGCATTAATTTACAGATTTACCTTAGGTTGTATTACTTCTGTTACATTTGCATGCCTCCCAACTTTTTGAGATGGGAACGAGGGACACCTATTAGCAAAAGTATGTTGGCATAGGGCACAACCCCTGCCACACCCCCTTAAAGAAGAGTCATATAAATAAAGAAAATTTCTTAAACCCACCAGTACTTTATTTTACCACTTATGCCACGTACACACGATCGAATTGTCTGGCATACTTAGTCCAATGAAATCCATTTCACCGGACAATCCGATCATTTGAGGGATTCAGCGGACTTTTCCAGCGTGAAGTCCGGCGGACTAAGAAAGTATTTTTGCACTCCAATCTTCCCGTCGGACTTGGGTTTCAGCGGACAATACATTCGTCAGTATGCTAGTCTGGCGGACTAAGAATGACGCATGCTCAGAAGCAAGTACGAAAAAGGAAACTATTGGCTACTGGCTATTGAACTTCCTTTTTCTAGTCCCATCGTACGTGCTGTACGTCATCGCGCTAGCAAACGCCGGACTTTCTGTGTGTCCGTGTGTGGCCAAGTCTGTTCGGTAGAAAGTCCGCCGGGCTATCCGCCGGATTGTTTGCCTGACTAAGTACGCCGGACAATTCGCTCGTGTGTACGCGGCATAAGATTTGTTTATACTGGCTTTTGAATTTTATAAATACAGCAGTTTAGAAATTGGATGAAAGGTTTAGCACTGGGAAACACTATATGAAAGATAAAATTGCATTTCATAGACAACTCTATAGATCGGACCAAAATAAAGGACAAATGAGGAGGAAAGAGGGACAGGGGGACTTTGTTCCAAATCAGGGGCAGTCCCTTGAAATCACTGATAGTTGGGAGCTATGCAGTTGTGTGACTGCTTATGCAATACTACTTCAGACATTGGTGTAAAATATGATAAATGATTTAATAATACCTAATCATGGCCTTTATAGATGCTGATTAGAGAACAAAATTTTAGCAGGCTGTATAAATGGCTCAGACAGCGTTAGCTAAAAATTAAGTACTATTAAGACGTTTATCACCGTGATCTATTGATTAATGTTTTGGCTGTGGACTTATTTTGCTGCAAGCTCTGAAAAGCACTGCGCCATGAGCTGGTGTTAAAGTATATCTAACTCCTCACCTTGCAAATTAACCCATTCAGTTTATAATAGAAATTAAAGGTAAAACATTTGTGTATAAATATTTAAAACATTACGTACAAATGCTGCTGCACCTGAGAAAACGCTGCTTGAAACTCACAAGGAATTTATCTGTTTGATCTGTTGATTGTGACATTGTCATAGCTTGGACTTTTATGTAAGTGTTCTGTTAAATAAACCGGATGTTGAGACTGCTTTCACACTGAGGCGCTTTACAGGCGCTAAATCGCTAAAAATAACGCCTGCACAGCACATGTAAAGAGCCTCTCCTGTCTCTCCAGTGTGAAAGCCCGAGTTTACACTGGAGCGGTGCGCTTGCAGGATAGTAAAAAAAAAGTCCTGCAGCCGCATCTTTGCAGCGCTGTAGAAGCGGTGTATACACCGCTCCTAAAGCACCCCTGCCCATTGAAATCAATGGGACAGCGCCGCTGAAGCTAAAATGACGGTAAAGCATCGCTAAAAATAGAAAGCTCATCTGAAGATCCAAGGCATCAAGTACAGCAGCTGACTGGTACTGTAGGTGGCAACACAAAATACAGGACACTGTGAGTAACTGTAATGTGGATTCCAGAGACTTTTCTTATCTCTATCTAGGAGAGCTTACTGCCGTACATTCAGGATTTTACTCCTGTTGAGGAGTTCCTGTTTGGAATCCTGCTACCCTTCACATTCAAGGGGATGGTTCTCAGCCTGAAGGATCAGATCAGAGTCGTCCCTTACAGTTTGTTACAACTTTTTGGAGTATTTCAAGGCCCATCCTCACCCTATCCCAGTTCCTTCAATAAAATAAGTTGCAAAAAAAATGTACAGACGGTTTTCTGACTGCAAACTACTGTGTGCCTGGCTGCTGTGTGCCTATCAGGGGATGGAAAATGGAACCAAAAGCCAGACCAGTGCCTGGTCTGTGCTACAACAGCATATTTTAAGACCATGTTTAATGTAAAATGGCAATTGGGCAAAGTATGTACGGTAATGGAACTTTCCATTGAGCAAAATTTTAATTTTATTAGCTTTTAACCTCATTTTTTTTTAAATATAGTATATGCAAGTTCTACAAAACAATTAATCAAAATCTAAAGCTGTGCCAATTTCTAACAATGCCTGCTTTAATCAACATTTCCTTATTTTTGTTATGTATTTCTGAAGCGCCTGGGGTTTTCTATTTTACTACAATTGCTTGTTGTCATGGCAATCTCAATTTGCTTAATTTCTGTGACCAGGAGAGGTCATTTTGAATTCTACTGACAAAATATTTTTGTGAAAGGCTGAACAGACTGCAGTCAAAAAATATTGTTATGGGAAGAAAATGAATTGGCACAAATAGACTACATTTGTCTGACCCAATTTAATTATTTTCAATTTGAAGTGTACTCGCTAATTACCCAATACACTGTGTCCTGAACTTCATAAATGTCCCAGTTCTAAGATGGAATTCGCTATTTTCAGAATGCAAAAAGTGGGCACAGCCATTTGGGCTTTCTTAGGACTGGGGCCACCCAGCCCCCTTTTAGTATACTTTAATAGGTTACTGTTAAGGTGTAGGGTGTTAAGGGCACTGTCCCTTTAAATATTTCTGATGAGGGAAAGGAGTACCCAATGAGAAATCTTGGAAGCTTCTGGATTTCCCTGAAAAGGCTATATAAGGTCTGCAGAGGGGTTATGGCTTCCTCTGCAGCGGCTAGGAAGAAGAGAAGAAGAGCAGTGAGCAGCACTGTCACTTACTTGTGAGATGGAAGAACTGGTCCGCGGTTTCCTGGAGAGAGTGGAGAGTTGAGGGAGTGAGGCCTGGTTGCGCAGCTGCTTGCAGTTGCCTGCGGTGGAGGAGGACCAGTGTGGTGTGTCAGCGGCGGTGGCGAAGCATCAGCAGCAGCTTGGCGGGCAACGGGCAGCACAGCCTTCCCCTAGGAGGATCACGTGGCAGAAGGTGGTGGTGTCGGCGGCGTAAGATAGGAGGAGAGTGCCCAGAGCCTGCAGGAGACGCCCTGGGCAGAAGAGGAGACTCTGCTCACAGTCTCTGCAAGAAGGAGGGGTGGGAACATGAGACCATGGGTGGAGAGACGTGGAAGAATGGTGCCGCCCGTCTCTGGTGCCCCGGGCAACAGGCGGCGGCTTCCCCTCAGCTGTTGGCTCCTCAGAGTGACTTGGTCCCAGGTGCACTATTTAGCATGCTGCAGCCGGGCTCTAGTGCTCCAGCACCGGCTCCTGCACCAGCTCCTGCACCAGCTGCACAGGGTGAGTCTTTGCTGCATAATGTTATTCCTGATATCCTGGTTTACCTATCTGTAATTTCTATTGCGCTCTCTTCTGCTGGTATTCCTATCTCTATGGATTTCTTTGCTTCTAAAGCTGCAGCCTCCCCTGGGTTTGCCTCTGTTTCTTTTCCTGCTCCTAATGTCACTGCTCCTGTGTCACCCAGCCATTTAGGTAGCACACTACACAGTGCAGATTTAAACTTGCCCACGGAGACAGCTAGATTGTCAGTGCCTGAAGCTAGTATGAAGGAAGTGATGCTGTGTGAGATGTCACCTTTAGGTTACCACTTACTAGTGTCAGTGAAGGAGAAAATTTGGGCAGGGGAGTTTGTGGATGTGCTATTCCTTCTTCCGGCATCTAAGGATTTTATTTTTAAAACTGACAAGAAGGGGGTGGATAGACAGGAGGAGGATAGGCGCAGGCCTATTGCTCGCTCCTTTAATAATTGGTTGCAGGCATTTTGTGTTTTTGACAGCATGCTGGATGAGAGGCACCCTAATCTGAGCGGAGGCCTTTTTCAGCACATGGATCATGTGTTGGAGGCATATAAAAGTTTTGGCAGTTTGGGCTGATACTTCTATGACAAGTCCTTTCGTCAGAAGCTTGCTGTGCCCTGAATTGGGGGGGCGAAGTATGTGGGCCTATAGCTTAACTTGATCCTTCTTTAGAGAGCAACAGTTAGTAAGAAGAACACGTTTAACCCAGTTAGCCCAGTGTACCAAAGGGGTTGTTGCTTCGCTTTCAATGAGAATCAATGTCGTTTTAATATGGCGTGCAAGTATGGGTCAGAAAGCTCAGTCTGTGCAGAGCCCCATCCAATAAAATAAAATTAAATTTAAATTAGAAATAAAAATAGAATTTAAATTAGAAATAAAAATAAAAATAAAAATGAAAATAAAAATAAAATTAATATAAATAAAAATAAAAATAAAAATGAAAATAAAGATAAAAAACAAAATATAAAGATAAAAATAAGAATAAAAATAAAAATAAAAACAAAAACAAAATAGAAAATAATTATATATATATATATATATATATATATATATATATATATATATATACACATGGAAAAATTCTCGTAAATGAATAAATGAACTATAAGAATTTTTTAAAAACATAAAAGATTGACAAAAAAAAATTTAAATATATATATATATATATTAGAAGTCTATTACGGGGGACTGGCTTTTTTAATCTTTTACTGAGTTAAATAAACGTTAATGCACTAGGGCTGGTGTGCGCTCTTTTTTGTGTTTGTGCTTTTTAGGTTTGTCTGCCACCCAGTGGACTTTAATAAGAGCAGCACCACCCAGAGTGGATGTAACAAGCAATATATATTGTGTAGAGGTATTCTGGAGGAACTGGATAGGATGTGACAGCGCCGTGCTTGATATATTTGTTTCCTGTTGTACCATTTCATTTGCCTAATCTCATACTGTAAAGCTTCATTTTCGGCCTTAATAGTTGAGGAAGGGATGTATGATCTCATATTTTCATATTTATTACCCCTAGGCCCTTCTCCCCAGCGTGGTAAGTACACTTTCACATCACACCTCTTTGTTGTATATTGATTCTGTTTCTATACCTTTTCACCAGAAGACAAACAAAATTGGAAAATGTGCCCAAATAAGCCACAGGTGTAACATTTTATCTTTTGTAAAGTATTAAAGTGTCTCTTAACTACCGGTGTGGTTTTAGGCTGAGAATATTCAATGGCTAAAACCTGATTAACAGCTTTTCCTGTCTGAATATGAGAGAAAGAGGCACTTTCAAAAGAGCTCACACCTTTCAATGAGTTGTTGAAACTAGCACATACTCCAGATGGAGATCATTTGTTTTTAAGGTTGAACTGGATGGACTTGTGTCTTTTTTCAACCTGACTGTTTCATCTAGATATACTCAAACCAGTTCCATTGCAATCAATGGTATGTGGCGATGGGCTGGGCTGGGAAATGTAGACAATTGTTTACATTTGCTCTCTGCCTCATTCAGCCCTCGTGCCAGCTGATCAACCTCTCCCTGATCTCTTTGGTTGTATATTATTGGTTGCTGGTGGCTATCATTCAAATTTGTCAAAGAAACTTTTAGAGTACTGATATCACTTTTGGCTATTTCTAGATCCTACTTGAGAGATATGTTTTGCAACAATAACTGTTTGTAATTGTTAGTTAGCCAACCAGAAAGCAGCAAAAATGAGTGCAGTCTTACCCTGTTTGCTGTATTTTTTCTCTGTAAGTTTTACATTTACATACTCATGGGCCTGGTGCCATGGGCTTTTAAATTCCTCCATTGCTCTTATTATTTCAGAATTATTTTTAACTTTAGCAATCCTGGCCATCAATTTCTCCATGATGTACAACAAGTTCAGTGACGATACAACAATACACCACAGAACAGACTTCTGACACAGTAGTTTACCAATTAGAATATGCACAAGAGTGGAGACACAAACATTAAAATAACACAAGTATCTTCACAGAAGAGAGTCTACACCTAAGAAACAAAAGGTAGAGAAGACGTGCTGAACAATAGAGATGGAGATACAGTATGTACAGTATACACATAATAATAGTGCAGAGATAAGTACATATGAAACAAAAGTGCTGAGATACCTTGTGTACAGTAAGCACACAAGGAACAATAGGATAACCCTCTAGGTAGACAATAGAAAGGTAAACACAGCCGTGTTTAGACCCATAATGTTACGCCCAATTCAGTTTAACAGAAAAGAAAATCTACTACAAACTCAGTTTATCAAATTATTGGTAGGTTTTATCCTTAAAAAAATGTTTTCAAGGTATTTTACTGTATGCTAAATGCACCTTATTTTACACTCTATAATCATTATCAAATATTAGATTAAGTAACCAGACTTCCACAGTTTGGTACTTTAACTGACAACAATGAGAATATTACTGCTTGTAAATTCCCACAGCCAAAAAAGAAAAAAAAAACAACCCCCAAAAAACCCAATTACAACCAATTAAAATAACCAATTCTCTTGTAGCTCAGTTTCAATGTCCTAAATAAATACTATTCCTTTAGTGGACACACAATTTAAATAACAACCAAAAACCTGTTGAACCTGTTTCAACCCAAACACAAAAGAAAACAAGTACATGACGTATTTGTGTCTTAAAAATAAAAATAAAACATAAAAACTAAACCAGGAAAAGTGAAAAAAAAAACGAACAAAAAAAATTGCAAAATGTTTCCACAAAACAACAAGGACTACACGCTTTCAGTGTCTTTCCAATAAAACATATATGTACACACCATAAAACAAACTCAAACAATGATTACAGAGACGCCATGCTTGGTAAGCACAAACAAATTAAAACAAATTTTCCCGCTCAATAAATCCTCTCCATTAAATTGACCGGTTTTCAATGGTTCCTCCAACATATTTTTTACTATCATTACGGGATATTAACCACTTCCCGACCGGCGCACAACGACGTACGTCGGCAGAATGGCACGGACAGGTATATGGGCGTACAGGTACGTCCTTTTAAGAATGTGCCATCACGTGCGTGCCGATTGGGACCCCCATGAGTCTGGTCGCGGGTCCCGCAGACTTGATCGCTGCGGGGATACCCGCGATCATATCACGGGGAGGCTGAACGGGGAGATGCGCAAGTAAACAGCATCTCCCCATTCTGCCTAGCAACAAGTGACACTGATCTCTGCTCCCTGTAATTGGAGCAGAGATCAGTGTTCACTAACACACAGCCACGCCCCCATAGTTAGTAACACACCCTTAGGACACACTTAACCCCTACACTGCCAGTGTCATTTACACAGGAATCAGTGCGTTTGCATATCACTGATTGCAGTATAAATGACAATGGTCCCAAAAATGTGTCAAAAATGTCCGATTGTGTCTGCCATAATGTCACAGTCACAATAAAAATCGCTGATCGCCGCCATTACTAGTAAAAAAAAAATTATTAATAAAAATGCCATAAAACTATCCCCTATTTTGTAAACGCTATAAATTTTGCTCAAACCAATAAATAATCGCTTATCGCGAGCTTTTTTTACCAAAAATATCTAGAAGAATACGTATCGGCCTAAACTGAGGAAAACATTTTTTTTTATATATTTTTGGGGGATATTTATTATAGCAAAAAGTTAAAAATAATGCATTTTTTTCAAAATTGACACTACAGGGGTTATCAAATACCACCAAAAGAAAGCTCTATTTGTGGGAAAAAAAGGACATCAATTTTGTTTGGGAGCCACGTCGCACGACCGCGCAATTGTCAGTTAAAGCAGCGCAGTGCCAAATTGCAAAAAGTGTTCTGGTCTTAAGCCAGCAAAATGGTCCGGTCTGAAAGTGGTTAAACAAAACAAAATTTGTGGGGTATTCTCCCTCTTTCTTAGAGTTATTCTAATACCCAATAATAAAATAAAAAACATTTACCTATATTTTTCCCTAGAAAAACTTGCTGTGACCTCCAAACTACGGGAAAAACTGTCTCGGTTTAAATTCACCCCAATAACCTTAATCTGCATTACACAAATGCTGGTATTATATTAAATACTTTCAGTCTGGTTCCTTCATGGTCACCAATTTTGTTACCCGTTTACTATATTTGAGATTTAATATCTCTCAGATATGATTTGGGTTAAATGAGAGTTCTTTGACCACAAGTGAAAACTTTAACACAATATCAAAAATGTATTGGTATATAGTAAAGAGGCCTAAACTCATACACTCAATCTACCTATTTTTACAGTGAAAGGGTAAAAATTATGGATTACATGAAGGAATACAGAGTATATTCCTTAAAACATGAATCTATAAACAGTAGGACATAAAAGACATACGACAAACATATTTAGTTACAAGTAGAAGACCAGCTGAACTGTTATTCACCAAGAGATCAGCACATCTGCCAGATCTACTGAACTGTCAGTCAATCCACCACCACATTGGTAGCAGCTCAAGAGGGGGCCCCTTCCACCACGAGATCTTGCAGCTTTAACAAGGAGTTGGTGAGCAGGTCGCCGGTCCATCCATATCACTCATAACAGACACACCACTGGCAGGATTCCATTAGTATTCCCCTCATATGCAGATACCGCCAGTTGATATTCCAGCCACTTCAGTGTTCATGTTATTTCAATCTCAGGTTCAAGTTATACTATAGCTTTGCTGCGCACCCCTGAGCTCATGAATGTTCCACCTTTCTTTGTTTAAGCTGCACCTCTGACTAACTCCAGAATATAAAGACTACCTTTAGTGCACCAATCATCTTGTAAGGGCCCTACCGTTAGCTGGCAGAAGATCCACCTTAGATGGTGTATTGGTCCCCACATTTTTTTATTTTTTATTTTTGTTTCAAACAGCATTGTTTATGCAGTCTAGGCCTAATATAGTAATCATTAGGACAGGTGGGATTTCTAACGCTATAGCGCCTGCAAAACATCCTCGCGTGAAAGGGGTCTAAGAGTAGAGGTCCACCTTAAGGTCAGGTATTCCCTTATGGCAGCCTCAGCCTTGTCTCAAGGCATTGATGAAGATGGTACAAAGCAAAGGTACACCATGTGTAGTAAGGTGACCCTGTATAGGGTGTTTAACCTTGCCTAGAAGAACCCAACCTAGGGTAGGGCCCCATGCTCGCTGCCCAATGAGGAGGAGATTATGTAGGACGAGACAGACAACCACCACCCTACACTTACATGTTGATCCCAAGTCCTGTTATGTTGATTCATTACAAGAATTCCAGTAAAAGGGTTTAGTGCATCCACACATGTGAGTGTGTTCAGTGTGAGGTATGAAGCACATAACAGTGGTCACACAAAAAAAGGTTGACGCATCTTTCCTCCTCTAGGTCATGCAGATGGATTTTGTCTTCTGAAGAGGTTGAAGCTTCAGCACCCCACTCAAAGATCCTGAATATGGCATATGAACTTGAGCACACTGAAATATGTGGCTCGGAAGGCATCCAGTGATGTTAAGTGTCTAGGCTCTAAATTTGCATCAATGTCCCCTTAAGTACTTTGTTAACCTTAAGTGAAAGTATAGTCAAAGAGGTCTAACTTTATCAGTTCACATACATTGAATGGAGCCAAAAAAAGCACTGTCCGTAGTAACTAGAAAAGTACCTTCATTATATAACCCAAACTAGGAAAAAATATCAGGAATCTACTGTATATATTTTTATATGGATTTCAGAGTAGCTTTCTTATAAGATGAATTATTTTCTACTGTCTCTATCTCTCCTCATTTTCAGCCTTTTTCTTTCACAAAGAGGAAGCATTGAGCAGAATGTTGATTTGTTTTGTGCCAGGAGATGCAGTTAATAGAAAATGGATTAAATCTTGGGTCATTTCATACTTGCTAATGCATTGCTTACAGATGTCCAACAGTGTTGCTACATATTTAGTGCAAAACCAAAGGGCTTAATATCTCTTGTCACAGTTTATGTCAGCAAGTACTGATACTCCAAATTGTAGAGAATATGAAATATTATGAAGATTGCAATTCACCGCATAAACAGTATAAAAAAAGACAGCTTCCAGAAGTCAATTAGGGACCTCTAGAACATCATTCCAATGAAGACTATGGATGAGGTTTGGATTTGTCATCACCATAGGTTTCAATCTGAATCCTGCACGTTCGAGATTCACAGTTTTGTCAAATGTATGTGCAAATTCATCAGCGAGAATTTGCACATAATATAAAGATATATAGATAATATAGAGATAGAGCTTTCTTTTGGTGGTATTTAATCATTTCTGTGTTTATTTTTTATTTTTTTTGCGGTATAGATGCAAAAAACTGAAAATTTTGAAAAAAAAATTTTTTTTTTACTTTCTATTATAAAATTTTGCAAATAAGTAATTTGTCTTCATAAATTTAGGCCAACATTTATACTGATATATTTCTTTGGGAAAAGTAACCCAAATCAGTGAATATTATTTAGTTTGTGTGAAAGTTATATAGTCTACAAGCTCTGGTACGCAACAATGAACAGTGATCAATCCTGATGTACTGACTCTTGAGGCCCTAACATGCCAGGAAAGTACAAATACTCCCCAAATTACCCTTTTTTGGAAGTAGACAGCACAAGGTATTTAGTAAGAGCAATGGTGAGTTTATTGAAGTTGTATTTTTTCCCCACAATTCTTTGGAAAATGAAGATGAATTTACTTTTTTTTCACAAAATTATCATATTAACAAGTAATTTCTAACACACGGCACAGGCATACTTGCAATTACATCCCAAAACACATTCTGCTACTTCTCCTGAGTATGGGAGCTTAGCCACATAGAGAGGCCAAACATCTAAGGAGCACCTTCAGGCATTCTAGAGGCATAAATTACTCATATAATTTCCTGACTACCTATCACAATTTTGAAGGCCCTGGAGCACCAGGACAACGGAATTACCCACAAAATGACCCCATTTACGAAAGCCTCACCTCAGCGTATTTTCTATGAGGCATAATACAATGAGTATAGAAAAGAATCAGCGCCCTTTAAAATATTCGCCTTTTCTTGCTTTTCAGCCTGAAATGAAGATAGGCACAGTTTTTATTTTATCCAGCTGTATTTACTGTATATAAAATCCAAGTGAAAGATATAACACCTCCATGTCAGAAAAAATGAAAAAAATAATCAAAAACAGAATCACTGAGGTGGGAAAAGGATTACCCCCTTGCGTCAGTATTTTGTTGAACCACCTTACAGTCTTAAGTCTGTTGTGATATGTCTCTACTAACTTTGCACGTCTAGACTTTGCAATATTTGCCCACTCTTCTTTGCAGAACTGCTCAAGTTCAGATAAATTTGATGGTGATCGTTTGTGCACTGCATTCTTCAAGTCATTCCACTGATTTTAAATGAGGTTTGAGTGAGGCCATGCAAGGAAACTCACCTTTTACTCCTTCAACCACTGTGTGGCCATTTTTGCTGTGTGCTTTGGGTCATTGTCATGTTGGAAGTTAAACCTCCTTCCCAATGACAGCAGCAGATTGTCTTCAAGAATTTGATGGTTTTTGCTCCATTCATTTTTCCTTCTATCCTTACAAGTGCTTCAGTCCCTGCTGTAAGGAAACACCTTCATAATACATACCTCACAACTTTTTGAGATGGGAGCAAGGGACATCAATTAGCAAAATAATGTATGCATAGGAGATCCTCCCTGCCACACCCCCTTAACTGATTGCTGGCCACCCACTGTCAAATGACAGCGGGGTGGTGCAGCTCTCCTCCTGGGACACTCTTGCATGCCCGCAGGGGCACGCAGCATGGCAATCACTGCCGTACCATAAGGCTAGGACACGGTGCAACCCCGATCTCTGTAAATAGCCACATCTGCAGCTCTTTAACCATGCGATTGGCTGTGTCCAATCACAACCAGTCATATGTAAACAAGGAGATGCCAGTAATCGGCTCTTCTTGCCTCACACTGACAGAGTGTGAGGAGAGGCGAGCCGATCAGTGGCATCTCCTCACAGGGGGACATCTAGGAATGTAATAAGGGCACTGATCATCAGTGCCCTGATTACAATAAATACAGTGTCACAAAACAGTGCCCACCATTGCCCACCAATGCTAGCATACAGTGCCCACCAGTGGCAGCAATCATTGCCCACCACTGCTCACAAGTGCCACCAATCAGTGCACATAGCGATGCCAGACAGTGCTGGCAATCAGTGTCACCTATCAGTGCTGCCCATCAACGCCCAGAACTTCTGTCCATCGATGCCCATCAGTGTTGCCCATCAGTTTCGCCCATCAGTGCCACACATCAATGCGCATCAGTGCCCATCTGTACTGCCTATTCGTGCCCAACAGTGCTTCCTGCCAGTGCCCACCAGTGATGCCTATCAGTGCCCACCAGTGCTGCCTATTAGGGCCCATCATTGCCACCAAACATCAGTGCTCATCAGTGCCACCTGTCAGCACCCATAAGTGCAGCATATTAGTGCCACCTCATCAGTGCCACCTCATCAGTGCCCACAAGTGCCACCTCATCAGTGCCCATAAGTGCCACCTCATCAATGCCCACCAGTTCAGCCTATCAGTGCCCATCAGTGCCGCCTCATCAGTGCACATCAGTGAAGGCGAAAAATTACTTAGTTACAAAATTTATTGACAGAAGAAAAGTAAAAAACATTTTTTTTCAACATTTTTGGTCTTTTTTTGTAAAAAATAAAAAACCCAACAGTGATTAAATATCACCAATAGAAAGTTCTATTTGTGTGAAGAAAATGATAAAAAAAAAATGATTGGGTACAGTGTTGCATGACCACGCAATTGTCATTCAAAGAGTGACAGCACTGAAAGCTGAAAAATGGCTTGGGCAGGAAGGGGGTGTAAGTGCCTGGCAGACAAGTGGTTAAAGGAGAGTTATAAAAAAAAAGATTAGTTAAACCCACAAGTGCTTTTGTTTACCACTACTAATCTTTTATACTAACACTTGAAATTTACAAATGCAGCAATCTATAAATTGGATGAACGGTTTAGCACTGGGAAACACTTTTTGAAAGATAAATAGTGCATTTTATATACAACTATATAGATCAGACCAAAATGAGGGACAAATGAGGAGGACAGAGGGACTTTGCTCCAAATCAGGAACAGTCCCTTGAAATTAGGGACAGTTGGGAGCTATGATAATAGGATATTACCACCTCCATGCTTTACTGCAGGAAAGGTGTGTTATTTGGATGGTGAGCTGTATTGGATTTCCGCCAGACATGTCGTTTGGTGTTGAGACCAAATAATTAAATTTTAGTCTCATCTAACCATAACATATTTTCCATGTGGCCTCAGAATCTTCAAGGTGGATTTTGGCAAACCTCAGTTGTGACTGCATGTGGCCTTTCTTGAGGAGTGGCTTTTTTCTCCCATACAATGTATGTTAAACATTAGAGAGGAGGATTACTATTCCCAGCAGTAAGGGAGATCTGTAATTTAAAATGTATTTGACTTCTAACATTTATTTGTTTATGTCAACAACACTAGGTGAGTGTGAGATCAAATGAGGGAGCATATCTGTTCAATCAAAGTTTGAAGAGTGGAAGAACTATTTTTGATCTCATTAGGTGTTTAAGTGAATGTAAACCAAATTAATAGGAGGACATTGTCTGCAAACAGACACAATTTATGATGATGGCCACTGACTTCCAGCCCTTTGATACTGGGGTTATTGCAGATAAACTGAGCTAAGGGTTTGATGGCTAGGGCGAAAAATAGCTGCGAAAGCGGACAACCCTGCTGTGTACCTCTCTTGATCTTAAAGGATGGCTTGTGGCCCATATAATGAACGAAGGCTGTGGGGTCAGCATACAATTCAGAAATCCATGAAAGGAAGTAAAAGACAAATCCCCATCATCTTAGTAGGAAGGGTAAGTAAGGCATGGAGACCATGTTGAATGGCTTTCTAATGTCCAAAGACATGAGCCAAAAGGGAATTTTGTGTTTGTGGGCTAAATAAGTCAAGAGAATAGTGTGGCGAATGTTGTCCCCTGCCTGCCGAATCGGTATGGCCCTACTTGGTCTTTATGTATTATGGAGCCAATGGTATTAAGAGTCTAGTGGGTAGGATTTTGGCTAACAGTTTGATGTCTAGGTTGAGGAGGGATATTGGTTGATAGTTTGACCAAGACTGACCAAGACTGTCTGGGGTTTTGGAAGCAAAGAGATGGCAGCTCTCAGTGTTTCAGAACAGAATGGGCGGCCAGAAAGGATGACGTTGAATGCCCTAACTAGTACCAAGGCTAGGAGGTCAGCAAACTGTTTAAAATATGATATGTGGCTGAGAACTCATCAGGGCCTGGGCGCTTATGGTTTTTTAGAGATTTTATAGCTAGCAAAATATCCTTAGTTTTCTCGAGATTTTCGTGTTGTAGAGATGAAAGGAATGGTAAAGTAGTAGTTGAGAGAAGGGATTCAGCACGAGTGCAATCAAAAGTATTATTGCTTGAGTAAAGGGTGGCAAACACTTGGAGGATCTTTAATTCTGGGGAAGGAGGGACTGGAGGTCACAGACCTCGCAACTTTTTAGGTGTTTATTTTGTGTTTACACACTATAAAGAAAAATCACCATAATTGATGGTTTAAAAATTACATACACAATTTTTATTACAAAATTCATAAAAAAAAAAAACATATTATAAAAAACAATGATTTGAAATTTGCATAATCCAATGTTGCACTTTCAAAGCTTTACACATAGATTGTCAATACCACTCTTTTCTCAACATGTTTTGCTCCGATATTGCTTAGTGGCTATTGGAACTATAAGCAACAAAAGATATTGTAAATATTTATGCATGAATCAATACTCTTTTTAACATGTATGTATTGTGTAGCCAAAAAAGGGTAGAAGAAAATTATTCCATATATACAAATTATACATTACATACAGAAGGAAAACATTTTTTGAAAATATGGATCATATTTAAACTTATTTGAATAGGTATAACTCTAGAAAATACACAACTGGAAAGAGAAAAAAAAGGGTCCTTGCTGGTAGATTAGGGACGTGATGCTTTCTTCTATAAATTTGAGGAAGGTGTGGGTCTTTCTGTGGATTTGTCGTAGGTGACATATGTATTATAAATGGCCAAATGAATAAGGTAAATTGCAACTTTTTTTGTACAAAAAATGGGTCTGTCTTGTTGTTAAATAGGGCTGTAGCATCTGATCTTTGAAATGAGCACCCCCCCACCCTCTATGTAGAGATTATAATCTTGGAAGCATGTAGGTTTTGGATGGGACCATGTCTTCCAGGAATTTCCACCAAGGTCTAATTGTGGATGATGGAAAGGATGTACACATCTGTCTTATCCTTTCACTTCAGATTTCTCGTTTCTCAGACTTACTGATTCCCCCCCCCCCCCCCCCCTTTGTAGCCTTGTGGACACTAAACTTTGTGGGAAGCCAATCCTGTTTGTTCTGGTGGTACCGCAGGCCAAGGTTTTCTTGAGGTACATGTTGCAGAAAATAAGAATACTTGTATAGAAGTTATCAAGATAGATGTGGTAATCCTTTTTGAAAAGTGGAAAAGTCCAAGACAATTTGTCCCACTTGTGCCGATGTAGGTTGGGCACTCAGGGGGCTGGTGCTGGGAATTTTTGCCTCTGTACACGCGGAACTCATACAAATATCTCATGGCCCTTTCACAAAGCTTGTAGAGCTTTACTCCATATCTGGCCTTTTAAAGATTTAATTTGTAAAATTGAGGACACGTTTAGTGGCAGTACTGCTGGCTGAATGTGACATGCTTTATACAGGCTCAACTGCCTATTTTTACCACCATGGCTGTCCACATGAATGAGGCCCTACTGCACTTTTAAAACACATTAGTGCACTCAATATATCCAGGGTTACCATGCACCATTGGAAGACATAATACATTTAACTTTTCTTTCCTTTTCTTTGTCTTTATTTTTATTTTCACTTCTCACAAGGACTGAGAAAAAGTACAGCATCCATGCCACACATCTCTGATTTAATTCCTTCAGTTTTAGCAGTCAAACATAATGATTTCTGTGCTGCTATGCCATAATTTATAGGGAGACAGTAAAACCATTTGTGTAGAAGGCTAAGAAGCTCTGTTAAAGCGGAGTTCCACACACATTTTTCACTCCTCACCATGCAGCACTAATGTGCATCCTTAAAATGACTTGGCAATTTATTTTTATTTTTTCTGTTCACTTACCTGATTTAATCCTATATCTAATTTCACTTCTTCCTTTAGCAGCCGCGGCCGTGGATGTGGATGTCATTTCCAGTTTTGCAATGGCTCCTGTGAGATCTTGGTCAACTTGGCATGGCGCGGCTCCAGTAACATTTAACATTGGCGTCTATTGAAAATCTTGGTCAGCTTGGCATGGCATGCTGACTAAGATTGAAGACAAAGGGGAGTTGGGACTTTAAATGAAGCAATTGAATAGTGGAAGTGAGTTACAATATAAAGTTTTTATTTAATACCATTGATCTAAAAGCATTATATATATATATATATATAGATACACACATGGAGTGTGCACAAGGGCTGAGCAGGATGAGTAAGAGTACATGCATAAGAACACATAATCAAAGTAGTAGATGTATAAATAAAAATGGCATGCATGTGCCAATAGCAACATGCTCAATGCTGGCACATGCGCTCACATGGTATATGTGCATCTACCAAATGATATATGAACAACATCATAGAGTATAATGGTAGTAAGTAGGTAAATATCAGTCAGTATGGGGTGTAGCTGCAGCATCAATTAAAGCTCTATGCGTTTTGTAGGTATTCCCACTCATCAGGAGCGAATGCGACAGACATTCCTATGGAATATATATAAAAAGATGTAAAGGACCATGCTTTAGAGAAAAAAATTCTCAAAAGTATTTTTTGCAATTGCAGTGCGGGGTAGACAGCACAGGGTTGGCCAAGAACATAAGCCCACCACGGGAGCTGAAGCGGCATAATGCAGGGATGAAACATCGGACGGTGTAAGAGTGTGCAAGATATAAATTAAATATCCATATGGCAAACAAATGGTGTGTACTTCGCGAAGCAGGGGTATCTGGGAACAAAATATTAAATATGTGTAATTATAGCGATAATATGTTATGAGTAATAGTAGTAATTCTTATAAGTGAACCCAGTGTAGCTCCACAAAAGAGTGATGACAAGGGTGGTGCAGAGAGTATTGGAGTACCTGTGTCTAAAAGTGATAGATAAGTACATAAGTCTTTAAAAGTGTAAAAACCTAAAAAAGTACCAAGTGGGAAAAACAAATACATTATTTGACTCAAAAACTGAACCACCAAAGAAAGGGAAAAATAAAAAAGGATCTAAACCAAAAAGGAAGGCTGACTAAGATTGCACCGCACTGCTCATGCGCGAGATCAGCAGGTGCATGCTGGGTAGCCAACATGCACAGAATCCAGGAAGGAGAACGCTGTGGCTTCAGATGCCCACACTGGAGATGGCTGCGCTGTTCAGGAACTTCACAAAGTAAGAAAACAATGCCACATAAATAAAAAACTAGGCATAGTTTACAGCATACTTTTGTTACATTGCACGAGATATGAGTATTCTGGGGGTATTTTTATCTTAAAAGTCATATTTTGGCCGCAACTCTGCTTTCCCCCTTTTTTTTTATCTTAAAAGTCATATTTTGGCTGGAACTCCGTTTTCCCCTTACATCCTGTGTGAGGGATGGTGGTCACTGGTGGAAGAAAAGAGGAGCAATCTCTCCAATGAGAAATTTATACTGTAATAACATTAAGGCAAATCAAAAGTAAGGGGTTCTAATCTTCCCACACTCTATCAAAACTACAAAAAAAAATGTAGATTTGGAGTTACACCTGTACATTTCTGCCCCTTACGTACGAGAAATCTGGTCCTCCACAGTGATGGCCAAGAACTATTTCTCATATATTGGCAGTAATGTATGGGGGTCTTTCTACCAATGACACAAGAGGACCAGGTAGCTGGGAATTATTGAATCACATCTCTGCCATACTTCTCATGTTCATGAGGAAGGTAATATGTGAACACAATCACTGAATGTTTGTATGTCCTTTTTAAGTCACCTGCCAATGGTGTAGATTCAGGGTATGAAAATGCTCCAGCTCTGTTAGGATACAACGGTAGCAAAAAGGAGGGGGGTTATTATATTCCCTTCCTTTGTTCACTGCAACCCATCTTTAAAGCAAGGTAGCATTTGTTTCTAAAAATCTGGTGGGGGCTCTTAATCAATGCGAGACCAAGCTTAACAGAACCGGAGTTTGTATTGCCTGGAACACATTCCTGTCCTAAGATGACAACGCCCTCCATAACAAAAGGAGGATGGAGTTGTGCAGTTCACAGAAGAAAACTTAGACAGCTAATAAAATTGTTTGAGGTCTCAGTTCAGTGTGCAGGAAGTTGAAGAAAAACTGGATTTCTTTTGGGATCAGCCGGTATTTTTCGGTTTTTGTAGAAAATGTACTTAGTTTGAAAAATGAAAATGAATGCAGCCTCCACATCTATGGACAGGTAACTTGCAATATATATTCTGTTCTTGTTCTTTAATAAATAAATAGAAAATTTCATTCAGACTGTATGTCTAGATAAAGATCTTGTCCGATTTGTCTCAGTACCATGTACTCTTGCTGTTAACGCGAAACATTTGTCAGTTACAGGAATGTCCAAAGACAAATGTAAAAGACTGCAGCCAAGAATTTCGCTCTACATTTCAATATAACTCAAGTATAATGACTGAAAAATTAAAAAGGCATTAATATATAAGGAATTAGTTA
This sequence comes from Lithobates pipiens, assembly GCF_037356315.1. NCBI lineage: Eukaryota > Metazoa > Chordata > Amphibia > Anura > Ranidae > Lithobates > Lithobates pipiens. The sequence continues at coordinate 19,042,439 of NW_027507685.1, read as the reverse complement.
TGGTTCCCACTTCATCACTATAATTCTAATGGTTCTCTCCTACATTCTATCTGACAGAATACATTTTGTATCTCCTGCTTAAATAACCTAAAGGGTACTAATCCATCCTATAAAAGCAGCATGTTGAACTGTACTGTCCCATTCAGCAATACATAATTCACAATGAGGCAAAGATTCTAAAATAAGAAACAGCAAAAACTGAATCCAAATCTATTTTCAGGGCTTGCTCACACCGCTCTTATCACCCTGGATTGTGCAATGCAGGCAAAATGCAGGGGGATGCAGAAAGCAATGCATTTAACTGGAATATATTCTTATATACTGTATGTACTGCATTGCAGCACAATACAGCACAAGAAAATCTGCATCTGACTTTGGAAGATTTGCCCTGCAGGTTTCATTCAAGTCAATTCAATCAGATCCTTTCAAAATGCACAGGTATTTGAACTAACCTTTCCTGGATGATTAAACGTGTACATGTTAATGGAGTGACCGTAGGTTGTTTACATTAAATGTATACTCACCTATCTACAGTCACCCATCTTACAACTTACTTATCTATAACCTGGTGATCCTGGAGCATTCCTACTGGTTATGTAAAAACATTTATTGTTGCCTTTCACAGAAAGGCAGAGGTAAACACAATGTCAGTACCTAGTTGTCACTCACAACCACCAATGGCAATTAAACCTATATTGGATGTTCGATTGTGATTAGTGATCTAGGAAGCAAGAAAAATAATGTTACAATGGACATGCTTTAAGGGTACAACCCTACTGCCTCTGTGAGGTTGTCTGTGTTTGCTTCGACTTTGGAGTAAAGATATACTATGTTGTCAAAAATATTGGGACATCCAAGTCTTAGCCCTTGTACACACGGTCGGACATTCCGACAACCAAATCCGTCGGATTTTGTCCGACGGAATTTGTCTGAAACTGTTGCATACACACAGTCGAACAAAGTTGTCGGAAAATCCGATCGTTCAGAATGTGATGACGTTATATGACGTTATTTCGTTACGACAGAACTACGTTCAGGCTAGTAGCCAATAGCTTTGGTGTAGAAATTTGATCTGAGCATGCGTGCCACTTTGTCCGATCGGAATTCTCTACAAACGATCGGACAAAGTCCGATCGGATCATGTTGTCGGGAAATTTTATAGCCAAGCCAGTCCGATGCAGCCCACACATGGTCGGATTATCCGACAACGCGGTCCGATCGGACATTTTCCGTCGGAAATGTCCGACCATGTGTACAATGGCTTAGTCTGTAGGGTTTAATATTGAGTTGGCCCACCCTTTACAGCTATAACAGCTTCAACTCTTATGAGAAGGCTGTCCACAAGGTTTAGGAGTGTGGCTATGGAAATGTTTGACCATTATTCTAGAAGCGCATTTGTGAGGTCAGGAACCCCAACGGTTCCCCTTACCATTGGGGTCCCCCAAGGTTCTGTCCTTGGACCTCTACTATTCTAGATCTACACGTCCTCCCTGGGTCAACTGATAGCCTCTCATGGTTTCCACTACCATTGATATGCCAATGACACCCAAATCTATCTCTCTGACCCTCAGCTCACCCCATCAGTCTTCTCATGCTCACGCATCACTGATTTACTAACAGACACGTCAGCCTGGATGTCACACCCCTTCCTCAAACTGAATCTTTTTCCTCCCCCACATGGCCCTTCTCCTGAATTCTCTGTCAAGATCAATGGCACATCTATCAGTCCGCCCCCACATGCCAGGGTGCTAGGGGTAACTTTAGACTCTGAACTGTCCTTTCAGGCCCACATTCAATCCCTGCCTAAATCATACTGCCTTAGCCTCTGCAACATTTCTACAATATGCCCTTTTGCCTTTTTAACTAATGACGCCACCAAGCTTCTAATTCACACCCTGGTTATCTCTCGCCTCGATTACTGCAACTTCCCCCTCATTGGATTACCTTTACATAGACTACCCCCCTTCAGTTACTAATGAATGCCGCTGCAAGACTCATCCACCTTACCAACCATTCAAGGTCCTCCACCCCTCTCTGCCAATCCCTCCACTGGCTTCCACTAACACAACAAATACAATTCAAAGTACTAGTAATAATTTACAAAGCCCTTCCATAAGCTCCCAGCTACATCACTAACCTAGTCTCAAAATACCAACCAAGACACTCTCTTTGGTCCTATCAAGACCCCCTACTCTCTAGCTCCCTTGTCCCCTCCTCCCATGCTCACCTCCAGGATTTCTCCAGAGATTCTTCCATCCTTTGGAACTCCCTACCCCAGTCTGTCTGACTCCCCTAATCTATACATCTTCAGACAATCCCTGAAAAGCCTATCCTGCTTCTAACTAATACACTGTTTTACTTCCTCCATCAGCTCACCCCCCACAGCTATTACCTTTTGCATCAACTGACCCTCCCTTTTAGATTGTAAGCTCTAATGAGCAGGGCCCTCTGATTCCTCTTGTACCAAATTGTAATATAACTATAATATCTGCCTTCATTTTGTTAAGCACAGCACAAACTATTGGAGCTATATAAATCCTGTTTAACCCTTTCATGACTAAGCCTATTTTTGACATTTGGTGTTTACAAGTTAAAATCCATATTTTTTGCTAGAAAATTACTTCGAACCCCCAAACATTATATATATATATATTTTAGCAGAGAATCTAGAGAATAAAATGGCGATTGTTGCAATATTTTATGTCACACGGTAGTGGTGCAGTGGTGTTTTAAACATAACTTTTTGGGAAAAGGGACACCTTCATGAATGTTAAAAAAACGAAACAGTAAAGTTAGCCCAATTTTTTTGTATAATGTGAAGTTGTGTGTAATGTAAAGATGATGTTATGCCAAGTAAATAGATACCAAACATGTCACGCTTTATAATTGCACGCACTCGTGGAATGACGACAAACTATGGTACCTAAAAATCTCCATAGGCGATGCTTTAATTTTTTTTACGGGTCCCAGAGACAGCGCAGACCATTCCCATTGCGCTGCGCGACTCATGCATGCGCAGTAGGGAACCGGGAAGTGAAGCCGCAATGCTTCACGTCCTGATTTCCTCACCAAGAATGGCAGCGGCATCAGCTGAGAGCCGAGCGATCCATCAACCTCAGCTGCCGACATCGCTGGACCCTGGAACAGGTGAGTGTCCATTCATTAAAAGTCAGCAGCTGTAGTATTTATAGCTGCTGGCTTTTAATAATTTTTTTTTCCAGTGGACTCCCTCTTTAACAATCAGCTATATCTTCACACAGAATTTGAATCAGTTGGTCATTTTTCAACCAATACGAAATCTAATTGTTCTGAAAAGTTGGAATCCGTTAGAAAACAAATAAACAAAACAAATTTTACTATTCAAGGAAGTTCATTACTATTTCATACGGAGATTTGGATATATCCAAATCTCCAAAATAGCCAAAACATAGTCTGAATTTGTATTTCGACCAAATGAATTGCACATGTCTAGAACTCATAGTTTCTAATTACATGCAAATGACATGTATGCTCATTGAATACTCGGGCTGCACCTCCTGCTTAGTAGTGCAGCTCAATAATTCTGCTTCCTTGTTCCACCCTTTGTGTAATTATATTGGTTTGTTAACTGGCTGAAATCCAGACAGCACCGTAATAAATCTTTTTTGGTAATTGACTTTATTACTGGAGTTCTTTAGGCCATCCAATATCTCTAGGATGACTCCAGTGGATGTGCTTTACTCACTGGCATGTATCATTGCAGACTAAAAATGGGTACCTCCAGACACCGGATACTGTACTAGTTTAAAGAATAGGGTGGTCTGGAGTACACAAGGAAATACTGAAACTAAAGGGAACCGCGCAAGTAGGTTGTGTTTTCTTCATGGACCAAAATGCTATAGTTCAAATGTGACTAGAGTCTACCTATGATCTAATGTGTTCTTGAATTTTAAACTGTTCCCCTTTGATAAAAGTGGTCAGCCTTCGCGCCGCTAAGTGGTAATAAGTGACTAAAGTGGAACAAAATCCAAAATCAGATATAATGAAACACAGATGCTGTGAAAAAGAGCCTGAGTGATATAAAGTGCAAATGCTAACTAAAAAATGCAGCAGGACAAAATAGTGAGCACAAACTATCAAATAATGAATATAAAGGGGTGGGTCCTGCGCAAATCGTGCCACTCAAATAAAATACACAAATTCAAAATAATATAAATATGTGCATACATACAATGCCGTGAAAAAAAATATAGTCCAAAAAACAGCACGCATAAAAATATATAAAAAATATATAAAAAAATGGAAAAAAGGTTAAATGATAGAACAATAATAAAATGTCCGCTACTCAAGGCTCCCAGAACTCTCACCTTTAAACGAAGTGAATAAGCAAATCAAACAAACTCCAGGATTCTCTTATTTCATTCATAAATAATAAATAATAGCCATCAGGAAATCCAAAGGAGGGATGCAATGATACAATTCCGCCACTAGAGGGCCAGTCCCAGCTTCCAGAACAGGTGAAATGGATCTTCACTTCTATTTCACAGTGTATGGCTCAAAATAAGAGAGAGGAGGGGGAGAGAGAGAAACAGGAGACTTCCATAGTGTAGTAGTTTAAAAAACGGCAGGTAGATTTATTAAAAAGCAGTAAAGACTCTCACATTTTAATTGCAAAAACAAGCACAATCAGGAAGAGGGTATAATGACAACTTCCTCCCGCCTTACTCTACTTCCGGTTCGTCCTCTGGCCAATCCCTACGCGTTACGTCATGTGACTTCTTCATGGGGATGAAATGATCAATCCCCATGAAGAAGTCACATGACGTAACGCGTAGGGATTGGCCAGAGGACGAACCGGAAGTAGAGTAAGGCGGGAGGAAGTTGTCATTATACCCTCTTCCTGATTGTGCTTGTTTTTGCAATTAAAATGTGAGAGTCTTTACTGCTTTTTAATAAATCTACCTGCCGTTTTTTAAACTACTACACTATGGAAGTCTCCTGTTTCTCTCTCTCCCCCTCCTCTCTCTTATTTTGAGCCATACACTGTGAAATAGAAGTGAAGATCCATTTCACCTGTTCTGGAAGCTGGGACTGGCCCTCTAGTGGCGGAATTGTATCATTGCATCCCTCCTTTGGATTTCCTGATGGCTATTATTTATTATTTATGAATGAAATAAGAGAATCCTGGAGTTTGTTTGATTTGCTTATTCACTTCGTTTAAAGGTGAGAGTTCTGGGAGCCTTGAGTAGCGGACATTTTATTATTGTTCTATCATTTAACCTTTTTTCCATTTTTTTATATATTGTTTATATATTTTTATGCGTGCTGTTTTTTGGACTATATTTTTTTTCACGGCATTGTATGTATGCACATATTTATATTATTTTGAATTTGTGTATTTTATTTGAGTGGCACGATTTGCGCAGGACCCACCCCTTTATGTTCCCCTTTGATATCCTTGACTGAGCAAGGTAAGATTAGTCTATCCATTTTTTGCCTTTTGGAGCTGCTGACTCTTTGACCAGTTAGCAGTTTAGCCATCACATATCTTAAAGTAGAACTCTTAACAGCAAAAAACATAAGTGAAGGTCATCAACATGAATAGTTTTACCTAATATAGTAGCTGTAATTCTCTTCAATCACTGGTACTCCACCCTGCACTCTGAAGGTCATGCTGCATAGCCAGAAAGATGATACCACAAAAGATTCCCATTGCTTGCCTGCTTGTCTGATTACTGAACTAGGGATTAGCAGACTAAGATCCTCACTATCTCCTCTATTCCTATATGCTACCTAAATAGTGCCCAGTGCCTAAAAGCACATAGAATGATTGCACTGAGAAACACAGTAGACATCATCTGTTTTACACACTAGTGCTCCTAAAGCAAAGATCTCAGCATTAAAATACTTTAAATATATATTTTTAATAAATATATCACTTGAATAACCTGTTTTGTCTTATATTTGTTTTGAAGTCCTTGAAGTATCTGTACATAGTCATAGAAACCACTGTTTCATAATAAAATATATTGAGAAATGACTGTTTTTCTTGTTTCTTTAGGTACCCACTTTAATGATGGACACCCAGTTTTCAGAGTTCACACCAGACATAACACCCATTATGTTGGCAGCTCACACTAATAACTATGAAATAATAAAACTATTAGTCCAAAGAAGGGTGACTATACCTCGCCCACACCAGATACGTTGCAATTGTGTGGAATGTGTCTCCAGCTCGGAAGTTGATAGCCTCAGACACTCTAGGTCGAGACTCAACATCTACAAGGCTCTGGCTAGCCCATCTTTGATTGCCTTATCCAGTGAAGACCCCATTCTGACAGCTTTTCGCCTCGGATGGGAACTGAAAGAACTTAGCAAAGTGGAGAATGAATTCAAGGCGGAGTATGAGGAACTGTCTCAGCAATGTAAGAGATTTGCCAAGGACCTGCTTGACCAAGCACGTAGCTCTCGAGAACTGGAAACTATACTCAACCACAGGGATGACCAGAGCGAGGAGCTGGATCCTCAAAAGTGTCATGACCTGGCAAAGCTTAAGGTAGCAATAAAGTATCATCAGAAAGAGGTAAGATATATTATTTCCAATACTACAACTCCAAAAACTAAGTCCACTTTTCTTGTATTTTTCACCATAACCACTGTGCATTTTCAGTTTTCTCAGTTATATTTAATCCAATTTCCTTTTCCCATGTCTTGATTCAGACTTTAATGTACTGTTCAAATACAAGCAATGTTTAAATGTTCTCTTTTCTGGTAAGATAAAAAGAATAGTGTAAGGCCCCTTTCTTTGACACATGCGGGACCATTTGTTTCATAATTTCAGTCACATTTTTTTAAGAAAAAAGGGATGAAGTTTACATCAGGTTTTTCATCCGTTGGTCATCCATTTTCGTCTGTTTTTACATCCTCCAGTTAGAGTCCTTAAAGTAGAAGTTCAGCCTAAAACTAAAATCTCTAAATCTACTTGCAGCCACAATCTAAGACTAACCTATGTAGCCCTGTAAATCAAAAATCCCTATAAAGTACATACCTTTTCTGAACTCGCTCCGGCCTGGTCCTATGCTGAGCGGTCAACGGTGACATCTGTGTAGGCATGTGCAGAAGAGGCAGCCGACAACGGAAACCCCATAGTAACTATAAGGGTGACATCCCTTTCCAGGCATTTTCCAGCCATTGTCGGCTGTCTTCTGCACAGAGCTTCTGTTGCTGGAGACCAGAGCAGCTTTAGATTAGATTTTAGTTTTAGGCTGAACTTACACTTTAACCATTTGAGTCGCAGAGCCATTTTTTCACACAAAAATGGACTGTTTGTCCATTTACATCCATTTTTTAACACAGACAAAAAATAAGTGAGTACAGCCCTCACATTTTTGTAAATATTTTATTATATCTTTTCATGTGACAACACTGAAAAAATTACACTTTCCTACAATGTAAAGTACTGAGTGTACAGCTTGTATAACAGTGTAAATTTGCTGTTCCCTCAAAATAACTCAACACACAGCCATTGATGTCTAATTCGGTGGCAACAAAAGTGAGTACACCCCTAAGTGAAAATGTCCAAATCGGGCCCAATTAGCCATTTTCCTCCCTGGTGTCATGTGACTTGTTAGTGTTACAAGGGCTCAGGTGTGGTGTTATAGCTCTCACTCTCTCATACTGGTCACTGGAAGTTCAACATGGCACCTCATGGCAAAGAACTCTCTGAGGATCTGAAAAAAAAGAATTGTTGCTCTACATAAAGATGGTGTAGGCTATAAGAAGATTGCCAAGACCCTGAAACTGAGCTGCGGCATGGTGGCCAAGACCATACAGCGGTTTAACAGGACAGGTCCCACTCAGAAAAGGCCTCGCCATGATCAACCAAAGAAGTTGAGTGAACATGCTTAGCGTCAAATCCAGAGGTTGTATTTGGGAAACAGACCTATGAGTGCTGCCAGCATTCCTGCAGAGGTTGAAGGGGGGGGGAGGTCAGCCTGTCAGAGCTCAGACCATACGCCGCACACTGCATCAAATTGGTCTGCATGACTGTCGTCCCAGAAGGAAGCCTCTTCTAAAGATGATGCACAAGAAAGCCTGCAAACAGTTTGCTGAAGACAAGCCGACTAAGGACATGGATTACTAGAGATAAACTTATTTGGTTCAAATGGTGTCAAGTGCGTGTGGCGGCAATCAGGTGAGGAGTACACAGATAAGTGTGTCTTGTCTACAGTCAAGTATGGTGGTGGGAGTGTCATGGTCTGGGGCTGCATGAGTGCTGTCGGCACTGGGGAGCTACAGGAACCATGAATGCCAACATGTACTGTGACATACTGAAGCAAAGGCATGTTCCCCTCCCTTCGGAGACTGGGCCGTAGGGCAGTATTCCAACATGATAATGACCCCAAATACACCTCCAAAACAACCAAAACAACCACTGCCTTGCTAAAGAAGCTGAGGGTAAAGGTGATGGACTGGCCAAGCATGTCTCCAGACCTAAACTCTATTGAGCATCTGTGGGGCATCCTCAAATGGAAGGAGGAGGAGCACAAGGCCTCTAATATCCACCAGCTCTGTAATGTCATCATGGAGGAGGGGAAGAGGACTCCAGTGGTGACCTGTGAAGCTCTGGTGAACTCCATGCCCAAGAAAGTTAAGGCAGTGCTGAAAAATAATGGTGGGCACACAAAATATTGACTCTTGGACCCAATTTGGACATTTTCACTTGGGGTGTACTCACTTTTGTTTCCAGCAGTTTAGACATTAATGGCTGTTGAGTTATTTTTAGGGGACAGCAAATTTACACTGTTATACAAGCTGTACACTCACTACTTTACATTGTAGCAAAGTGTCATTTCTTCCATTTTTCTATAGAGATGCATTGATGTCTGTTTTTCATCTGTCAACAGATTGAAAAACAGATGAAGGGTCCGCATGTGTGAAAGGGGCCTTAGGAGTATGTACACAAAGCAATACAGTTCTCAAGTCATGACTGAAAAATATGACATTTGAGGTTGTCATAGATCTGGAACTAGTATGGAAATCAAAAGTTCCGACTTCGCCCTGACTTTGCTTGTTGCATGTTTTTTGTTGGACAATGATTCAGAAAATACTGAAGCCAGGTAACTGGCAACTAGGTCAGCAATGCATACATGTTTCAGTCAGAAGACAAGAACACTTAACCAACATCTTAATGCTTAGGATTTTATTATACATATTTTCACACAAGATTTGCATAACCTTCTCCCAGCATTCACACATTTTTACAATTAAATCCAATATGAAAAATGTGTGAATCCAGGGTAAAACTTGTATGAATAATATGTTAAAATATTTAAAATAGATGTTTAAAGGCAAAACTTTTTGCATTTTTTTTGTAAAGTAGGGGATAGTCCAGTTTTTCTTTCTTTTTCTTTTTTTTTGCTGTCTGCATTACAGCAGTTAGAATGGTCACCATGACAAACAGTAGGATGGCACCACCAGCAGTGGCACAGACAGTATTTAAAACCCAAAAGGGGTTCTTAAGCAGGTCACAAATGGAACAAAATTCAGTCAGTTCAGCAGGGACTGGCGGAATTTTGATCCATGTCTGTCCATGCCTGTTTGACAGAATTCAATCGTGAGATTGAGGTTTTGGCTTTACATAAACTTTACATTTAAAAGAAACATCTAAAAAGAGAAAGGCTGCCAGCGGTCTGACTGTCATGCTGACTGTTTGGCTTTAGCACCTCAAATCATAACAGCCAGTCATTAAGACACCATATTTCTTTTTATGACAAGTTTAAATAATAAAAAAAAAAATCTTAAACACTCACCCCTTAACCTAACTTTAAATTTATCCCCTCGCCCCAAATGTAAATCTTTGAATTAACACTGAATTCAGTCCTAATACCTCACCTTACCCCTTCCCCTAACCTTACCCTTTAAAATTAACCCCCCTTATCCCTGATTCTGCTGAAGCCACATAGACACGTACTGAGATCTAACAGTGTCAATATCAGCATTTGCATGTGATATGATTGATTGCATGTGAAGCGATCACACTTGGTGCCATTTCCTGTAATGGTGTAATCTCTAGGTGCTAGTTCCCTACCGTATCACATAGCTGGTAGAAGCCAGAGTTATGGGAAGGCTTCCCTCACACTTCTTTTCTGAATAACCATGATAAACAGGGGTTGAGAATCCCCAGATGCTTAAAGTCCAGTTCACGGATAGTCACTTTTAGTAGAAGCTTTGACTGTGAGGTACTCTGAGGTATTCAGACCAGTGAGGAGTCACAGGAGGAGCAAGATCACAAAAGGAGTCAACACAGAGAAGCAGACTGGAACGGAACTCACAAGGAACTTGCAACTGGATAGAAGCATAGTCTGAGACAAGTGGAGGTTTGCAACTGTGACATTAGACAGCGAACAGGGTAGTAGACAGGGTTTAATCAGGTGACTAGTCGAGGTCACACTGGGGAATTACCATACACCAGCTGTGGTCAGGAACTAGATACTTCAACAACAAGCAGGCTAACAAAGACAGTGTCGAAAAAAAGCGAGGTCAGAAATGAATAAGCAAGTATAAACAGGTCTAAAGGCTAGTTTTTCAATAAAAGCATTAGCTTAGTGGATAGAAACTCTGCCTTGCAGCAGTTTACATGGTTTCCCTGTGCTTGGTATTTGGTCAACGCCATATTATTATTCAGAATTTATATAATGCCAACAGTTTGCACAGCTCTTTACATTCTACAGAGAGATGGTATAGGTACAATAGAATACAATCCAAGTGGGTTAAGAGGGTCCTTGCACATAGGAGTTTACAATCTAATAATCGAATAGGTTTTATTATTGATTTAAAAGCAAAAGTCATGGAGGGGGGATGAATGGGAAGGAATATTATCAGCTCGGAAGTGGTGCAACATCCATGCTGATATGACATTAAGAAAAGAAATTTTGAGAGAGAGGGAATCTTGGCGGATTACGGATACCACGTCCCCATAAATACGACAAAGAAAGAAGGGGCCAAAAAGAGGGCTGGGGAATCACCACCCCCCGGGACTTTAAAGGTATCAAATCAAGAAATATTAACAAAACCTTAATGTATAAAATATTACAATTTTATTCATGCTATACGCAATTGGAAAAACATTCATAAAAACGATGATTTAACACCAGTTTGCAAACGAGAGCATGTAGATCATCTTTCACCAAACAGAAGAAGTGAAGGAAAGGCAAGCTGCAATCATTCTCAACATGTTTCACCCGGCATGGGCTTCCTCAGGAAAAACTGATTGAGCAGCCAGAAAGCTAGGATAATAAAAAATGAATGAATGAATGTTACTATAAATTGGTGTATAGAGCAACAACAGTTGATAGAATAAATGACAATAAAGGACAATAAATTGATAAGGATAATCGTATTACGTAGATCAAATTGATAAAACAGATACTTAATGTATTTTGAATGATTAAGTTATGGACTTATTACAATGAATGAGTATCTCACCGATATTGCCAATGCTCCAACAGAAATTCAAAAGTTTCAGACGAAAGTCCGTTTTGAGACTTTTAAAAAAATTCTATGCTCAATTTTAGCGATAAAATCGCAGGTCAAGGAGAAATTAATCGCCTATAGGGAATCTGCAGAGAGAAATAAAACAATTCAAAGGGATATAAAGAAAAAAGAAAAAAAGAAAAAAGATCCATTGGACCCTTTAAGAGAGATATGTCAGTTAGTAATGCGAGAGGAGACTGAAGGAGTGAGATGAGAAGTAGAGATAGCTTTGTGTGTCATCAGCGTAGAGATGATATTGGAAGCTGTGGGAGGTTATCAAGTGATCAAATGAAGAGGTGTAAATAGAAAAGAGAAAGGGTCCAAGAACAGAACCTTGTGGGACCACTACAGAAAGAAGGAGTGGAGAAGAGGAGCCAGTGATATAGGTAACACTGAAGGTACGCTGTGATAGATAGGATGAGGCTCAGGAGCCAAATCTTGAGTCCAAGGGAGTAGATTTATTGAAAAGAAGCAGGTTGTCAACAGTATCAAATGCCGCAAAAAGGTCTAGTAGTAAATATATGAAGTATTGGTCATTGGTTTTAGCAATAAGGCCGCGTACACACGGACGGACTGTTGGCTCAACTTTGTCCGCTGAACAGTGTTTCAGCGGACAGTCCGCTCGTGTGTGGGGCTTCAGCGGACAGTTTCAGCGGACAGTTTGACGAACAAAGTTTTTCGGAAATTCCGAAAAACTGTCCGCTGAAACTTGGTTTGAGCGAACAGTCCGCCCGTGTGTAGGTTACTTTCGAAATGAGCAAACTGTTCCCGCTCGGAGGGAAGTCTGCTCATTTCGAGCGCGTGTGCAGGTAGGCGGGGCCCGCGACGGAGACGTCGCGGGCTCCGCCGCCTGGAATGGACTTAAAGGGGAACCCCAACGCCGAAAAAAATCGGCGTGGGGGTCCCCCCAAAGTCCACAACAGACCCTTGTCCGAGCACGCTACCCGGCCGGCCAGGAAAGGGGGGCGAGCGAGCGCGCCCCCCCTCCTGAGCCGTACCAGGCCGCGTGCCCTCAACATGGGGGGTGCCTTGGGGAAGGGGGGGCCGCGCGGCCCCCCCACCCCAAAGCACCTTGTCCCCATGTTGATGAGGACAAGGGCCTCTTCCCGACAACCCTGGCCGTTGGTTGTCGGGGTCTGCGGGCGGGGGGCTTATCGGAATCCGGGAGCCCCCTTTAATAAGGGGGCCCCCGGATACCGGCCCCCCCACCCTATGTGAATGAGTATGGGGTACAATGTACCCCTACCCATTCACCTGTAAAATAAAAGTACCCAAAAAAAAACACAACACACGAGATAAAATATTTTATTGCACAGCTCCGGGGGTCTTCCGTCTTCGGGGGTCTTCTCGCCGGACTCCTCCGCTATCTTCTTGTAGCTCTTTTGCTAGCGGAGGAGTCCGGCTTTCTTCCTCCCCGCCGCCGGCCTCTTCTCCCGACTTCGGGGGTCTTGTCCCCCTCTTCGGTTCTTCTGCCGGGCCACCGCGCCTTCTTATAGCTCTTTTGCAGGCGGTGGCCCGGTCTTCTGTCGCCGCCGCCGCCGCCGCCTTCCGTTCTTGTTCTTGTTCTTCTTCTTGTTCTTCTTGTTCGTCTCCAGGAGATGTTGACACGTCGCTCTCTCCGGCCGGAATGCCAGAGCCGCGCTGAGCGGCCACTTATATAGTGACAATGGGGCGGTGTCACATGGTATATGTCACATGAGTTGGTCACATGGGTTGATGTCACATGGGGACTATGACATCGTAAGGGGGCGGGGTCACCATGTGACCAACCCATGTGACATATACCATGTGACACCGCCCCATTGTCACTATATAAGTGGCCGCTCAGCGCGGCTCTGGCATTCCGGCCGGAGAGAGCGACGTGTCAACATCTCCTGGAGAAGAACAAGAAGAACAAGAACAAGAACAAGAACGGAAGGCGGCGGCGGCGGCGGCGGCGACAGAAGACCGGGCCACCGCCTGCAAAAGAGCTATAAGAAGGCACGGTGGCACGGCAGAAGAACCGAAGAGGGGGACAAGACCCCCGAAGTCGGGAGAAGAGGCCGGTGGCGGGGAGGAAGAAAGCCGGACTCCTCCGCTAGCAAAAGAGCTACAAGAAGATAGCGGAGGAGTCCGGCGAGAAGACCCCCGAAGACGGAAGACCCCCGGAGCTGTGCAATAAAATATTTTATCTCGTGTGTTGTGTTTTTTTTTGGGTACTTTTATTTTACAGGTGAATGGGTAGGGGTACATTGTACCCCATACTCATTCACATAGGGTGGGGGGGCCGGTATCCGGGGGCCCCCTTATTAAAGGGGGCTCCCGGATTCCGATAAGCCCCCCGCCCGCAGACCCCGACAACCAACGGCCAGGGTTGTCGGGAAGAGGCCCTTGTCCTCATCAACATGGGGACAAGGTGCTTTGGGGTGGGGGGGCCGCGCGGCCCCCCCTTCCCCAAGGCACCCCCCATGTTGAGGGCACGCGGCCTGGTACGGCTCAGGAGGGGGGGCACGCTCGCTCGTCCCCCTTTCCTGGCCGGCCGGGTAGCGTGCTCGGACAAGGGTCTGTTGTGGACTTTGGGGGGACCCCCACGCCGATTTTTTTCGGCGTTGGGGTTCCCCTTTAAGTCCATTCCAGGCGGCGGAGCCCGCGACGTCTCCGTCGCGGGCCCCGCCTACCTTGACACGCGCTCGAAATGAGCGGACTGTTGCCTCGTGTGTGGGCGAGTCCGCTCATTTCAAAAGTTGCGCGGACTTAGTACGACGAACAAAGTTTGCCGTATTTGTCCGCTCAAAAAGTGCCGTGTGTGGGCGTGTTAGTTCATTCAAAAGTTTGAGCGGACTGTTTGACGAACTTAGTTTCGGCAGACAGTCCCCGCGTGTGTACGCCGCCTAAGGAAATTGCTAGTGAGTTTTTTTGTTAGAGCAGTTTCTGTGGAGTGCTGCAAGCAAAAGCCAGACTGTTAGGGCTCAAGGTTTTTTTCAGTGAGGAAGGAGCTCAGACAGTTATAGACTTAGCCCTTGTACACACGGTCGGAGATTCCGACAACCAAATCCGTTGGATTTTGTCCGAAACTGTTGTATACACACGGTCGGACGAAGTTGTCGGAAAATCCGATCGTTCAGAACGTGATGACGTTATTTCGTTACGATGGGACTACGTTCAGGCTAGTAGCTATTAGCTTTGGTGTAGGAATTTGATCTGAGCATGCGTGGCACTTTGTCCGATCGGAATTCTCTACACATGATCGGAGTATGTCCGATCGGAGCATTTTGTCGGAAAATATTTCCGGCAAGTGGGAAAATTTGGTCCGACGGATATTCCGACGGAAACAGTCCGATGCAGACAACACACAGTCGGAATATCCGACAAAACGCTCCGATCTGACACATTCTGTTGGAATCTCCGATCGTGTGTACAAGGGCTAAGTGTTCTAAAAGGTTAGAGGTGAATGGTAGCAAGAAGATAGGTCTTAAGTTGTTGTTCTGGTTGGTGGGGTCAAGAGAGGACTTTTTAAGTAAGGGGGTGAACTGTTCATGCTTTAGAGGGAAGGAGAAGGTGCCAGTAGATAGGGAGAGATTGAAGATGTGAGTTCAAGAGCATAGGATAGTAGAGGAGCGTGACTGTATTAGTTGCAAGATTACAGAATCCAGGGGGACAATTGCTTAGGTGGCCATCTGAGAAAAGTTTGGCAACCTCTTCAGTAGGGATGGGCTGAAAACACCCCCCGGTGTTCAGTCGGTTCACACCAGAACATGCGAACAGGCAAGAAATTTATGCCAAAATGTGAACCCAATCTATGGGACACGAAAATGAAAAATCAAGGGTGCTAAATTTTAGGCTTATATGCAAGTTATTGCCCTAAAAAGTGTATGGGGGTTGCCCCAGGGGACATGTATCAATGTAAAAAAAAAAAGTTTTTAAAACAAACGTTTTTTCAGGAGCAGTGATTTTAAGAGTGCTTAAGGTGAAACCATAAAAATGAAATGTTCCTTTAAATATCATGCCAGGGAGGTCCCCTTAGTCTGCCTGTAAAGTTGTACATCTGTCTGATGTGTTTTACAGTCCTGCAGCAAAATTACATTACTAAAGGAAAAAATGTCATTCAAAGTTGATCGCAGCTGTAATGTATTTCTGGACCCCAGCAATATAGCTAAAAATCTATTTTAAAAAATGGCGTGGGTCTGGTATGGATGTTAAGGGGAACTCCACACCAGTCTGCATATGATGGCAGGCACAGTTGGCTGCATATGATGGGCAGAGTGGCTGCATTTGCTGGGCACAGTTGTCTACATATGATGGGCACAGTGACTGCAACTGATTTTTTTGTTTCAGTATTTTTCTGAATTTTTCAGTTTGTTTGCGCCTCCACAAAAATTTTGAGCACCAGCCGCCACTGCACAGACGTGAGCGTGTTACAGACAGAGCAGACATTCCAGAGGGAAAATTAGATGGGGGGGCTATTTTTGGAAGCAGATGGATAGAAATTAAACTGAGTGGATTGCGTCTGTTGCCGGTAAGGAAGGTTACTGTATATGGGGGTTAGAAAATGAAGGACCAGGATTGGGGAAAATGTCCCCAGAGATTAGGAGAAGAAGGAGGGTGAGGAAAGTAAGATGGGAGCAGAATTTATAAGTGGGTTCAGTAATTACAGGAGGTGATGGGTGCAGTAATAGGGAGAGGGTAGGAGTGAGGGAGTTATTTATAAGCTGTGGGGTGGAGAGGAGGGGTAAAACAAGGACAGTTTGAGGACAGAGAACACGAATGTGAGAAGGGAGAGTAGAGGGAGCGTATTAGAGTGAAGAGGGAGTGGCAATCAGACTTCATAGGAAATGATTTATCAAATGTTGGCTTGATTGCAGTCTTTTCAGGGTGGAGTGATTCTTGATGTATCTTCATACTGCTTTAGTTAAAATGCTGTGTTGAAACTGCTACTACACTCATTCAAAAAAGCACTCAGGCAGAAACATGCTGTCTGCGACCGGCCACTGTCTGTGACATTCTCAAAGGCTGAAATAAATTTATGGTGAGAATAGGCAGAAAAGCATTTGTCAATTGATCAACTTGGAACTGATAGCAGACACTTGAAAAGAAAGGAAAATTACCCAGATCAGCCACAGACACAGACCAAAGTCATAAAAGGTAACAAATTTGTTTGATCACTAAGACTATGTTTCCCCTATTGTGTCCCCGAAGTCGTGTGACTTTTTGCCGCGACTTGAAGCAATGCCTGTGTATTCTTGAGGTCTATGGACCTTAAGTCGCATCAGAGTGGGACCAAAGTAGTGCAGGGATTACTTTGAAGTCGCTGCATCTTGAAATCGCACAGATATGAATGGTACTCAGTGGAAATCATGGGGTACGACTTGTCATGTGACTTTTCAGTCCCAAATCGCATGAAAAAAGTCACACTAATGAAAACCTAGCCTTAAGGCAAAAAGGAGGTAAGCATCAATCACCAAAAATCTAGACAAGTTAACCACTTGCTATCTGGGCACCTGCCCCCCTCCACTGATATGCAATGTGTGGGCACTAGCAGGTGGCACTGGCAGGCAGCACTGGTGGGCACAGATGAGGCGGCTGGGCCCTTTTCCTCTTCGGGATCGATGTTCCTTACACAGAAGCTGGTGATCGGCTTTTTTTTCCCCTCACGCTATCTACTGTTTACATCACGTGATCAGCTGTCATTGGCTGACAGCTGAACACGTGATAAGGGGCCAGAATTGGCCCCTTACTCAGATCTGTGATCACCCGAGTCTCATTGACTCGGTGATCACAGCGAGCACCACGCATGCCCTGCAGGGGGCGTGCAGAGAGCAGAGAGCGTGCAAAGGGGAGGATGTCTATTGATGGCCTCCCGGCAATGTAGGTCCACGCTGTAGCCGTTATTCGGCTATAGCGTGGACAGAAACAGGTTAAAGGGATATTGCAAGCAGTCATTTACCATAAAGCATAACAGTGTCAATCATCAGTCATACATGGCAAGAGGGCTGTAAACATGGATATTACAAGCGGTCATGTCCCATAAAGTATAGCCATGTCAATTATCAGTCATACATGGCAAGGGGGTTGTACACATGGATATTGCAAGCAGTCATTTGCCCCTGTAGGTCAATGACATCACATAAAATACCGCATCCTATTGTTTCTATTCAGCTGCTGGGTCCTGGAATTATCATATGCCGAGAGGCATCTGTTGTTTCCTTGGTCAACGTGTTCAGTGAGATCATGGTTCATCATGATTGATGTGGGTCTATATCTCTGGACGACATGAGTGACAATAGATTTACACTCTGGACTCAGGGATTTACATTTTTTTCTTAAAGGACTTTTCAAATGTGTGGTCCTAAGTACCCCTTACTCATTAATGTGGGGAGGGTGAGTGGGGTGTATAGTATCTGGGGCCCCCTTATTTTAAATAAGGTTTTCAGATTCTGATTAATATCCTAAAGGCAACATTTTATTTTTCATCTATGCCACAGCAATTATCCTTTCTTTAGGACACACTGAAAATATATTATGCATAACCTCAACTTTTCTATAGGGGATAAAGTCACTACTATAGAGTGGCTGCTGTAAGACGGCTTTCACACCAAGCCACCCATAGCGCTGGCGGTCGGATTTGCAGCGGATTTAGTCTGCTAGCGGGACGCTTTTACCCCCGCTAGTGGCCGAGAAAGGGTTAAAACCACCCACAATACGCCGCAATAGCAGGGTTTTGCCAGCGGTATTACAGCGCTGCCCCATTGATTTCAATGGGGAGCAGTAGTAGAGGAGCGGTACACACACCGCTCCTTCACCGCTTCAAAGAAGCTGCTGGCAGGACTTTTCCTGAAATCCTGCCAGCGCACCGCTCCAGTGTGAAAGCCCTCAGGCTTTCACACTGGAGACAACGGAGAAGCAGTTTAAGGGCGGATTGCAGGCGCTATTTCTAACGCTATAGCGTCTGCAAAACGCCCTCGGTGTGAAAAGGGTCTAAGTGGTGGGAAGACACAATTAAGATTTCAAATGTATTCAAAGAAAAGTCTACTAAGCACCAAAAACATGCACATACAGTATGCACATGCAAACAATATGGCACAGATGCTGTTGGCATGGAAAATTAAAGGATAATTATTTCAGAATAATTCAAATGTGGGCAAATCAAATCACTCATCATCAATAGTCATCATTTGCCATAGCACAGGTGATACTTAAACAGTTTTTTCTTATGTTTACATTTTTTCTGCACAATTCTGTATGGGTTGTACCTCTAGCTTCCATCCTCCACCTACTTTAATCTTTGCTATTTTAAGCCTCTTGTGTTATTAACAAATGTTCTTCCTCCTCATTTCAGATAACATGCTCCCTTCTCTGCTAGAGTAACTTGTGCTTTTTTCTTAGCCTTCTTTGTTCTCACCTAGTTGTTTTTTTTTTGCCACCCTCTGCCCCCACTACCCACAGTTCTTTATTGTTCTGAACAACCAGTTAACATTCGAGCTGTATTTGAGTTTCACTGCTACTTTCATGATTTAAATTAGTGACATTTTAAAGAGGAAGTAAACCCTAATGAGTTTACTTCCTCTTTGATTCCCTGCAAAGGTAAAGCATAATGGACTACTATGCATCGCATAGTAGTCCATTATGTGTCACTTACCTGACACAGGAGCCAGCGAAGTCACCGTTGTCCCCTGTAGTTCCGAGCGTCCATCTTCTTGGTGGGTCTCCGTGGGTCTCAGTGCTCCGGCGCTGTGATTCGCCGGAGCAGCTATGACGTCACTCCCGCGCATGCGCACGGGAGCCGACACTCGCGGCATATCGCTGTGATCTGTGGCTTGCCCAGGGCGCCTGTGCCGTAGACAGTGGTGGCTGTCTTTAGGTAAATATCACCTAAACCGTATAGGTTTAGGAGATATTTCTTGGACCTACAGGTAAGCCTTAATCTAGACTTACCTGTAGGTTAATGTGGTTTGTAAGGGCTTACAACCACTTTAAAGGTCTGAAGGTGGGGACAGAGAAATTAAATCAGTATTGGTATTTTTAAGGGTGCAGTGGGTTTTAAATTGTTTACGAGAGTTATGGGAGCTGCTTTAACCACTTGGGTACCGCGCTATTGCCGAATGACGGCATTAGCGCGGACCTAGATTGCCGGGACGACGTCTATTGACGTCGTCCCGGTTACGAGCGGCCTGCGCGCCCCCTGAGGGGCGCGCGCGGCGCGCTCTGTGATCGGCGAGTCCGTGAGACTCGCCTGATCCCGACCCCTTATCACGTGATCAGCTGTCAGCCAATGACAGCTGATCATGTGATAAAACGGAGCCGGTAATCGGCTAGTATTCCTCCTCGCGCTGACAAAAAAAAAAGCCGATCGCCGGCGGCCGTGTTCGGGACATCAGTCCCGATCACGGCCAACAATTCAAGCGGACACCTGCCCCCTGCCAGTGCCCACCTGCCACCCGCAGTGCCATCCTGAAATAAAGTAAGTGCCCCCCTGTCAGTGCCACCCAGCAGTGCCCATAGTGCCCACAGTGCCACCCAGCAGTGCCCACAGTGCCACCCAGCAGTGCCCACAGTGCCACCCACAGTGCCACCCACAGTGCCACCCACAGTGCCACCCAAAATCTGCCTCAAAGGTGCTGCACCCCAGTGCCGCCCATCAGTGCCCAGCAGTGCCGCCCATCAGTGCCCAGCAGTGCCGCCCATCAGTGCCCAGCAGTGCCACCTATCAGAGCCACCTATCAGTGCCACCTATCAGTGCCCATCAGTCCCATCTATCTGTGGTACCTATCAGTGCCCATCCGTGCCACCCATCCGTGCCATCTTATCTGTGCCCATCTTTGCCCATCAGTGCCGCCTTATCTGTGCCCATCGGTGCCGCCTTATCTGTGCCTATTAGTGCCGCCTTAACTATGCCTATCAGTGCCCACCAGTGCAGCCTATCAGTGCCCACCAATGCAGCCCATCAGTGCCCACCAATGCAGCCCATCAGTGCCCACCAATGCAGCCATCAGTGCCGCCTAATCAGCGCACTTCAATGAAGGAGAAAAATGACCCGTTTGCAAAATTTTATAACAAACTATTAAAACATGATTTTTTTTTTTTTTTTTTTGCATCTTTTTTTGTTTGTTTAGCAAAAAATAAAACTCCGAGCTGTAACTAAATACCACCAAAAGAAAGCTCTATTTGTGGGAAAAAAATGATAAAAATTTCATTTGGGTACAGTGTTGTATGCCCGCGCAATTGTCATTCAAAGTGCATCAGCGCTGAAAGCTGAAAATTGGTCTGGGACTGAGGGGGGTTTAAGTGCCCAGTAAGCAAGTGGTTAAACTAAATTGCCCATTAGTCTCAGTATTTTCAAATTTTTAGTACAGAAAGAAAGATAAAAAAAATAAAAAGTGCACGCAAAACAAAAACAGGAAAAAAAAATACAAATACAAAGAACACTAATTAAATTGTCATCTAATATACCTCAGGGATTCCAAGATTTCCAAATATTAGTACATGTCTAGATCAGTTGTTTCATTAATCTGCTCTTTATAAGTTTTATTATATTAACTTTAATTTAATTTTATTGTATTTGACAAAATAATATACAGGCCTTAGGAAGTTCTTGGAAGAGAACAATTTCTAGTTATTAACCACTTCAATACCGGGCACTTAAACACCTTCCTGCCCAGACCAATTTTGAGCTTTCAGCGATGTCGCAATTTGAATGACAATTGCGCGGTCATGCTACACTGTACCCAAATGAAATTTTTATCATTTTTTTCCCACAAATAGAGCTTTCTTTTGGTGGTATTTGATCACCTCTACGGTTTTTATTTTTTGCGCTACAAATAAAAAAATACCGAAAGTTTTGAAAAAAAATGTTTTTTTTTTGTTTCAGTTTCAAAACTTTATAAATAAGTACGTTTTATCCTTCACTGATGGGCACTGATGAGGCTACACTGATGGGCACTGATAAGGCAGCACTGATGGGCACCAATGATGTGGCACCAATGAAGTGGCACTGATGAGGTGGCATTGATGGACACTGATATGTGGCACTGATAGGCGGGACTGATAGGCGGCACTGATGGGCGACACTGATGGGAGACACGGATGGACACTGATAGGGGGCACAAATTGGCACTAATAGCTGGCATGGATTGGCATGGATGGGCGGCACAGATGGGCATGGATAGGCGGCACAGATGGGCATGGATAGGCGGCACAGATAGGCATGGGTGGGCACAGATGGCGGCACAGGTGGGCACTGATAGGCGGCACAGGTGGGCACTGATAGGTGGCACAGGTGGGCACTCATAGGCGGCACAGGGGGGCACTCATAGGCGGCATTGGTGTTATACTGTACTAATGGATGCCAATCAGTGCCAAACAATAATGCATGCCAATCAGTGATGCCCATTGTGGGCACTGATTGGCATCCATTATGGGCACTGATTGGCATCCATTGTGCTGACTGGCATCCCGGGAGGTCTAGGGAGGATTACCTTTTCCCTGGTGGTCTGGTGGCGTCCCTGGTGGTCCAGTGTGGGCATCCTCGGGGGGGCTGTGCTGATAATCGATCAGCACAGACCCCCCCGTCAGAGGAGCAGCCGATCGGCTCTCCTCTACTCGCGTCTGACAGACGCGAGTGAGGAAAATCCGATCACCGTCTCTTCCCATTTACACTGTGATCAGCCGTGATTGGACACGGCTGATCACGTGGTAAAGAGTCTCCGTCGGAGACTCTTTACCGAGATCGTAGTTGCCGGGTGTCAGACTGACACCCCGCAACAACGATCGCCGCGATGCGCGCCCCCGGGGGTGCACAGCGGCTCATAATCCTGATCACGTCATATGACGTCCGATCAGGATTATGCAACCACTTTGCCACCATCAATTGCCTATAGGGCGGGCGGCAAGTGGTTAAAAAAAAATATTCTTATTTGTGATCGGGCCCATTTTATAATACTTTTTGGATCCCTTCACACCTAATGTGTGCTAGTACACACATGTACAGTATAGTTCCTCTTTAAAACACAATAAACTGTAGCACATAGATGTTAACAGCCATTCAAGAAAGAATGAGAGTTTTACTTAAGTACTTAACTACTTACTTAAGTAGTTTTATAAACAGACGTATGTGAATTGACCTTTAAATTTACATAACTACACTATGGGTGTTATTTACGAGGGGCAAATCCACTTTGCACTGCAAGTGCACTTGGAAGTGCAGTCGCTGTAAATCTAAGGGGTAGATCTGAAATGAATGGAAGCTCTGCTGATTTTATCATCCAATCATGTGCAAGCTAAAATGCTGTTTTTTTTTTATCTTCCTTGCATGTCCCCAGGGCCGTCTTTAATATTGATTGGACCCTGGGCAAAAATTTTCTTGGGCCCCCCGCCCCATGCAATTTCACTCTCCACCTACTCTGAGACATACAATAAATAGCAGGTAGACCTAAAATCAGTTTACTGTATCAGATCAGGCAGCAATTGCGATTGGTTGCCAGGGGTTACAGCATATCATTACTGCTTAATGACTGGTTGCTTGAGGTTACAGCACACATTACGGCTCACTGATTAGTTGCTAGAGGTTACAGGACATGATTTCTGCTTGTTGATTGGTTGCTAGAGATTATTGTACAGTATTACTGCTCACTGATTGGTTGCTAGAGGTTACAGCACATCATCTCCTCACTGCAGGGGAGCATGATATACATATGAATGCCGCCTTTATTTACATATCAATGCTGCCAGCCGCAGCTATTTTCTTAGTAACGCTGCCTCTATTTACATATGAATGCCGGTTATTTACATGTAAACACAGGGTCTGCAGGTGAGTCATCTGTACACAACAATAGGGCAGAGCTGGGCAGCATTAGTAGCAGCACTTCACACTGAGATATTAGGACACAGCACAGGACTAAAACTTCAAGGGACAAGGGAATTTAAACTGGGATAGTTGGCAAGTATGAGGCAATTGCTTTGGGCCCCACAACAATGACATGGCCCAGGGCAGCTGCCCCTTTTGCCCTGCCTTAAAGACGGCCCTGCATGTCCCCCTCGGATCTACAGCGACAGTGCAAAGTGGATTTTCCTTTAGTAAATAACCCCCTATGTTTCTTCTTTACAATAAAGCATCATATTTGTGATAATATAACCAGAGTAGTCAACTGGACCGCCCTGGTAATTTCATTGAATAGATTGCACACCACATATATAGCCAAGCCGTAAATTTGAAAAAACACATTATTGACAAACAGAGCAAAGCATTCTCAGATTCATGTTTTTGCCTATTCTGATGCAGTTATATAGCAGGTTCATTGTCAAATCTATGAAGTCCAAAGTCCTTACCCAAAGGGGCAACAACATAATGAAGGATCATTCTGTACAGCATGTTGATAGAGCACTATTCTTTTACATCCACTGACATTTACGTTTTCTAAAAGCATGAGGGTGAAAGAGGTTTTCTTTTTGACGGATATGGGTTACTGCACTTTTAAGATCATTTTTCTGTACACCGATTTGTAGAACAAGCCCAGTAGTGTTTACAGCTGTTATGGAATGCTGGGAGACTTAGCTTTGTTATAGGCAATATTGTTATGGTAAGGCTTCTAGTACATCTACTGTTGGTACACTGGAAGTGACATTGAAATTGAAATTGCATTTCATTGCTAAAAAGACTTTCAGGCTCCATGCCCACTGGAGCTCATAAACTGCAGTTTATTGGAGATTGGGCGTTTTCTTTAACCACTTCCCGACCAGCGCACGACGATGTACATCGACAGAATGGCACGGGCAGGCATATTGGCGTACAGGTATGTCCAATATTCGATGCCGCCCTGCCATCGGGACCCCCGTGAGTCCGGTCGCGGGACCCGCGGACTCGATCGCTGCGGGCATCCCCGCGATCGTCTCACGGAGCGGCCGAATAGAGCAAATGCTGTGTAAACAACATTTGTCTATTCTGCCTAGCAACTAGTGACGCTGATCTCTGCTCCATGTGATTGGAGCAGAGATCAGTGTACACTAAATGAAAGCCCAACCCCCCCACAGTTAGTAACACTCCCCTAGGAACACTTAACCCCTACACTGCCACCCACTGGTTAACCCTTTCACTGCCAGTGTCATTTACCCAGGAATCACTGCATTTATATAGCAGTGATTACTGTATAAATGACAATGGTCCCAAAAATGTGTCAAAAATGTCCGATGGGTCCCCCACAATGTCGCAGTCACAATAAAAATCGCTGATCGCCGCCATTACTAGTAAAAAAAAAAATAATAAAAAATTATTAATAAAAATGCTATAAAACTATCCCTATTTTGTAAACGCTATAACTTTTGCGCAAACCAATTAATAATCGCTTATTGCGATTTTTTTTACCAAAAATATATAGAAGAATACGTATCGGCCTAAACTGAGGGAAAAAAAATTGTTTTATATATTTTTGGGGGATATTTATTATAACAAAAAGTAAAAAATAATGCGTTTTTTTCAAAATTGTCGCTCTATTTTTGTTTATAGCGCAAAAAATAAAAACCGCAGGGGTGATCAAATACCACCAAAAGAAAGCTCTATTTGTGGGAAAAAAAGGACGTCAATCTTGTTTGGGAGCCACGTCGCACGACCGCGCAATTGTCAGTTAAAGCGACGCAGTGCCGAATCGCAAAAAGTGGTCTGGTCTTTGACCAGCAAATTGGTCCGGTCTGAAAGTGGTTAAAAAACCCATAAACTACACTCTATGTTAGCCTATGTGTCCATGCACACATGGACGTTTTTTAGCTTTAATGAGCAGTGGAGTTTATGGGCTTTTTTCTGAACGCCAGAAATTCGCGTTCAAAGTGCCGTTTTTCACCAGCAAAAAAACAACAAAGGCCGATAAACGCTCATAAACACGCGTTAATTAGTGTTCAGCATTCTATTTTTTCAATGCATTGTGGGAGTTTGGAATGCACTGTGGGATTTTTGGAGTGTCCTCTGTGTATTTTTATTGAAAACGCCCATAAACGCTAACGCTAATAAACGCTAGTACAAAACGCTGTTAAAAGCATGTTTTTCAACCAGCGTTTTCTGCCAGCAGTCTGATTTGAGCTTCAGTGTGCATGGAGCCTCACATTTGTTGTTAGACGATGGCCCAGTGTTCATGCATTATGTGATATTACTTTCTTTTCCTGGATTTTATAAGATAATTAATCAGCAGATTGGCAGCTTGGCTTCTATTAAAAAAAAATGGCATATTGACGCTTGGAGAAGTACTGTAAAATCAAACAACTCTGATCTTATCTATAATAGAAAAAGACAACTGAACAGATAGGTTACTATGGACAACATCTCCCTTTTTTTTCGGTTCTATTGTTTAAAGTGGTTGTAAAGTCATTTTTTGACTTTCACCTACAGGAAAGCCTATAATAAGGCTTACCTGTAGGTAAAAAAAAAATATCTCCTAAACCTGTACGGTTTAGGAGATATTTCCCTCGCAATGCCCTGCTGACTGCAGCGGCGCATGCGCACAGGGAATTCTCGGCTGGAAGCCCTGCAGACGCCGGACCCTGCCGGGAAGAAATCGATATCGCGGCTCCAGCCACTCACAGCTCCGGAGCCGCGATACCCGGAAGAAACGCAGAGGGAACATGTCAGCTCCCTCGGCGTGGATTGGGCCAGATGTCTGGGCCTCGTTCTAAGGTAAGTATTTCATAATGAGCTAGTATACTGTGTATACTAGCTCATTATGTTTTTTCTTTTGCAGGTGAGAAAAAAAAATAAAAAATTCAGCGGGTTTACAAACGCTTTAACTAGCTTTGGGTGTAAGGGTTTTTCAGGTTCTGCTTGGTTATACTTTTCATAATTGCGCTATATTTTCAGCTGGTTTTATTATACATACAGTATCTTTTTTTTTTGTGTTATTCTCTTGTGTAGTGAGATCAGGTATCTCTTGAACCTCAGCAGAAATTAGGAGTAGTTATGTGTCAAATAAATGCATGCGATGAATTTCACAACACTAACAGCGGCTAATTATTTATTTAGCAGACAGAAGGGACATAATTGTTATACATTTATGCATGGCACACATGAAAGATTAATTCAGACGACAAAAAAAAAGTTCTAATTTCATAAAATGCATACTCGTTTTCTCACAGTTCACATAATTAACCCATTCATTGTCTTAGAATAAGAGAGGAAGTTCTCTTTGACAATATAAGGCTCCTTGTATGACATGGTGATAGTTAAGCCCTGGCACCAGCCTGTGCTATACGTAACTGCATAATAACACTAATAGCTCATGACTTAGACATGATAGCAGTGCAGAGTTGAAGGTCACATAAGAATTCATATGGGACAGTAGAAATCCCATGTACCACAGAGCACTAGTGATTTATTGCTCTAAGCCTACATAAAAATGATCAAAAGGTCAAGAGTATCTGAACTGAATTTAAATATTGTTGGATGCATGGCAAAAACACTCATTAGAATAGAACTGACTTCTTTCATTAGAGTAAAAGTAAAAAAATATATATATATATGTGTTGATTTCATATAGTATACGGACAAGCATACAGAGAAATCATGGAACCAGTGCAATTGACAATATTTGTTTGGGTAACTGATCTCTTTCTCAAGGTATTCATATATATATATATATATATATATATATATATATATATATATATATATATTATTATTTATTTTTTTTTTTATTCAAAATGTGTTAATATACTGTATATATGATAAGGCCCATATTTTTTTTTTTAACAAAAAAAAAATACAATGTTGTGACTAGTGTATTTAACCACTTGCCGACCATCCCCGTTGCAGCTGTACTGTGGCAAGGTGGCACAGCTGTGCAAAACGACATACCTGTACGTCGTTCCATGCAATAGCCACTGGATGGCATGGGCATGCACCCATTGGCCACAGGGGGAGCCAATCAGCTGGTCCGGCTGACACGATGTCTGTCAGAACCCACCGATCGTTCCCCAGAGAGATACAACAACGGTCTGCCGATGTAAACAAGGCAGACTGCCATTCTATCAGGCATGGACACTGTCATCTTGTGTTCCTGCTAATCAGGAACACGGATCGCTGTGTCCATGCAGTGAGCCAATTCCCCCCACAGTAAGAAAGCACAAACAGGGAACACACTTAACCCTTTAATCGCCCCTGATGTTAACCCCTTCCCTGCCAGCGTCATTTATACAGTGTCAGTGCATATTTTTTAGCACTGATCACTGTAATAATGTCCCTCATTAACAAAAAAAGTGTCAGTTAGGTGTCCGATCTGTCCGCCCGCAATGTCGCAGTCCCACTAAAAATCACTGATAGCCACCATTATTATTAAAAAATATATAAAAAAATAAAAATGCCATAAATCTATCCCCTATTTTGTAGACGATATAACTTTTGCGCACAAAACGAAACAATATACACTTATTGTTTTTTTTTTTTTTCACCAAAAATATGTAGCAGAGTACATATTGACCTAAACTGAATTTAAATTACCGGTAGATTTTTTTTTTTTTAAATGTATTGCATATGTTTTATAGCACAAAGTAAATAAATATTGTTTTCGTTTATCAAAATTATTGCTATTTTTTTGTTTTTAGTGCAAAAAATTAAAAATGCAGAGGTGATCAAATACCACCAAAAGAAATTTCTATTTGTGTGTGTGTGTGTGGGGGGAGGGGGGGGGGGGCAAATGTATTTGGGTACAGTTTCGCACAAACGTGCAATTGTCAGTTAAAATAACGTAGTGCTGTATCACAAAAAATGGCCTGGTCATTAAGAGGGTAAATAAGTAAGAAAGGGTAAATAAGTCCTTAAGTAGTTAATATACCAGTCTCCATCTAGCACTGATTTTGACCACATCCCAGCGCAGTAGACCCCTGCCTTCCTGATGCATAGTAAATCAGTGTCATCCTTTCAGATACATTAGGCATGTGGTTTTGATTGATACATGAAATGTTTATACCTCTGTTCAGGGAGAAGCGCAATAATCAGAGGTTTTTAGATTGCTGTCAACTTCTCTGTGGTTATTGAGTTGAGTCACATGTAATTAAAAAGAGGAGAATGACCCATCATAATGGCTTCAGCATAGAAATAGCACATTCGAATTTTTTAAAGCAGTGGTCATCAACCCTGTCCACTAACTAAGGGCCCACTAACAGGCCAGGTTTTATGTATTACCTTGGGGAGATGCAGACTAGAATCCTGCAATCACTGAGCAGCATATGATATCACCTGGGATGTATTTCAGTTATCTTGCAAACCTGGCCTGTTAGTGGGCCCTGAGGACAGGGTTGATGACCACTGCTTTAAAGAACATATTTATTATTGAAGTCATTATATTAGTCCCAGTCATGTTATCTTCTGCATCAAGTATTTCTGTAATAATCTTGGGATTGCTGTGTGTACTATAAGCCCTAGGGAGAAACAACACATACATAAACATGTTGGTAGCTGTGTTTGCCCTACATACACATTTGCAGGCTGATAAACTAAAATATTGAGGCTAAATACGATGGATAATGATGTAACCTTGCTGGCAATTGTGCAAAGCATTTAGTGTTTTTTTTTTTGCTTGTGCCTAGACTACAATAATTATTACAAGAGTAAAAGCTGTACATGTGTTGTGTTTACCTGACTTGCACGCCCACTCACTACTGCCTCTGGGTATGTTTCCTGTCTGCTTTTTGTATTATTCACTTCATACAGACTCATTACAAATCTCTAATAAATACATCTCAGCCTTCGGAGGCTGACTTGCATTTGTAATGTGTTATGAGAAGTCAGCAGACTCTCTCCATGCGATTTACATCCTCAAGCAACAACCATTAAAAGGCCAAATAAAGTCCAATTTCTTATGTATGTTTACGTATCCTCATCTTTTTCTAATAGCACACTTAAACTAAAAATGACAGGATAACAGCCATTTCACATAAAGGGTCTTTATCAAGGATGCAAGCCTGCGGGGGGGCTGGCTAACCGGGGGGAGAAGGCCTTGGCTGATTTTTGCCAAATAAGACTGGCTGTGATACACTTTCCTGGTAGCCTGCATTACCTCTGGCCACCACTAGATGGAGACTCCACTTCAATCCAGCTGGCTGACCACCATAGGTGCGTGCAGCCTATTGCATTAGGGTGTGCACTCCAAAGCTTAAACACACGTCCCTTCTGCAGCCGCTGTTGCACAGGCCAGAGAATGAATGGGAAGTGTTCTGTTCTGAGCGGCTTCCTGTTTATTCATGAACTGAAGCATAGTAAACAGTTTACTTTGCTTCATTTGTGAATGAACACAGTGAGTGTGTTCATCTAGTAAAGGAAGGGGCTGGTAAATTACATTTACTAGCTCTTTCCCCTGCTCTCCATCCTGAAACATCCCCTGCAGCAGCCGGGAGAGAGGAGAGGAGAGGAGAGGGGGTAAGCCAGCAGCACTGCTGGGCAGAGGGGACAACACAGGATGAAAACCCAGGCAGTAGGGGGAATCGGCCCTGTACATAGTGATTAGGGTGTGCCCAGGCACACCTCGCACACCCCCTGCGCACGCCTATGTTGACCACACACAGGCAGATACAAATCTTATACTGTATGCAATCTGGTGCACTCTAAGGGTTGGAGAGCAGTCTAGCAATTAGCACACACTTCTAGGATTTCTCAAGCTATCCTACAAGCTAGAATCCTTGTATTATTCACTCTTCCCACTGTACACGGTTCATAGTAGCTTCCCACCACCTAGCAGGTATTCCATTAACTGGTCTGCTAGGTTAGCAGATCCCCATAAAGGTAATCTTGATGAAAGCAAGAATTGGCCATGCTGTAAAAAATTGCAATGATATGCACCTGTCAAACAGGTGGCGAAAAATTACTCTTTGGGTGTCAGGACGCCTTCCCACTGTAACCCTATAGAGGTACTCTTGATGAAAGTAAGAATTGGCCTTGCTGTAAAAAATTTTAATGCTATGCACCTGTCAAACTGGTGCTGAAACATTGGTCTTTGGGTGTTAATTGTGTCCATGAAACCTATACCAAAAACATTCTTCCAGATGAAATGATTGAACACCCTCAAAGCTAGGCAGCCTTGCAGTCCTGCAGAGATTCCACATCCCAAAAAGACTTAATCAGTGACATTGGCATCAGGGGCTTCTTAGCTGGTAATCCAGGACTGATTGTAGTTTTATAAAAGTCAAACGATCCACGGAGCCTATGGACAGACGCGTTCTATGATCAGTAACGAAACCCCCTGCAGCACTGAATGCCCATTCTGAAAACACGCTGGATGCAGGGCAGCCCAACAACTCCATAGCCTACTGGGCAAGTTCTGGCCAGTGGTCTATTCTCATGACCCAGTAAGTCAGTGGATCGTCAGCTGGAAAGCTCTCCATCTCTGTTTTGTCCCCCGAGGTAATCGTCCACCATGTGATGCAGATGCTGCCGATGGGATGTGAAACCTGACAGCCCTGGGCAACGAGGACTAAAAAAATTCTGAAATGCCTTACTTAGGTGGACACCTTCTCCAGCGCTCCTCTCTTGACCAACAGAAGACTCAAAATGACATTTTCCATGACACTGTAACCTACTGGAGTCAGGAAACATGTTCAATAAAATCCTCTTTAACGTGTCCTCAAGAGATTTTATCTTCCGCACTCTCTGCAGGGACAGGTATGAGTTCTGAGACCTTCACCTTATAACAGTGATCAAGGAGGGTTGCCAACCAGTAATCATCCTTCTCCTTTATGCACTAGTAATGGCGGCGATCAGTGCTATAAAAATACACTGATTACTGTATAAATGTCACTGGCAGGAAAGGTGTTTACAATAGGGGGTGGTCAAGGGATTAAATGTGATCCCACATGTGTATTTCTAAATGTGGGGGAGCTGACTGGAGGATGGGACTGAATCTCCTCCCGTCAGAACAGGGATCTGTGTGTTTACATACACACGTCGCCACTCTGGCTCTCATGCCTGAGATCACAGGTGACCGGCAGGCATCGCGGCCACAGGCCACACGCATTGGTTCCCCAGCCATGCAGGGGGCACGTGCATGCGCCTGCTATTGCCTGTAAACATACAGCGATTTGCAGAATCGTGCTGACCTGCCGCCGTATAATGGCGGCTGCTGGTCGACAAGTTGTTTAAGATTAGCAAGAAATGTTTTCTAAAGAGCAGTTAACCTTAACCAGATCAGCACTGGACCAAAAGCATACCCATTCCATCATCAGAACCTTCAACTTATACAGTGATACCTTGGTTCATGATCACGAACTTCGTGAAATGACTGGTCGCGAACCGAATTGGTCATGAACCGAGGCAAATTTTCACATAAGGTTCAATGTAAATCAGGTTAATCCGTTCTTAACTTTTTTTTTTTTCCACAAAAATATGAAACAAAGTACAGCATAGTATGAAGAGAGAGAACACTAACCTTGCTTGAGGCGACTTTTACTGCTCATTACCGCTCTGCACTTTTTCAACATGCTTGCTCTGAACAATCTTGTCACTTTCATTACTGCTCCACACTTTATTCTTACCACCATGCTTGCTCTTTGGAGCCATACTGGATGCCCAGTACAATACAGTACAGTATGTGATAAAAAGCACACAAAAAAGCTTTACAGCAAGTGCGCACAAGGATGTACAGTAGTGTACAGTATGTGATAAAAAGCACACCAAAAAGCCTCTCAATATAGTGTCAGAACAGGGAAAATGGCCATTTCTCATGGTAGTGAACTGAAGTGGAGTTTGCGTACCTAAGCAAATTTTTGTGAACTCTTCTGTATGCGACCCGAGTTATATGTGAACAGAAGTGTTTGTGAACCAAGGTATCACTGTACTCACATTTCAGCCATAATTTTATGACCACACAGTTAATATTGAATAGCTCCCCCTTTTGATTCCAAAACAGCCCCTTTTGCCACCAAACAGTCCTGACCCGTTGAGACATGGATGCCACAAGACCTTTAAAGGTATCAATAGCAGATGCTTTATGACCTGTAAGTTGTGAGGTGGAACCTCTAAGGATCGGACTTGTTCTTCCAGCACATCCTACAGATGCTTGATTGGATTGAGATCTGGAGAATTTGGTGGCCAAGGCAACACCTGGAATGCTGTATTTTGTTCCTCAAACCATTCTAAAACCATTTTTGCAATCTGACAGGTTGCATTATCCTGCTGAAAGAGGCCACTGCTACAGTGAGGGAAAAAATTATTTGATCCCCTGCTGATTTTGTACATTTGCCCACTGACAAAGAAATAATCAGTCTATAATTTTAATGGAAGGTTTATTTCAACAGTGAGAGACAGAACAACAACAAAAATAAAGGATAAAGTTGTGGAGAAGTTTAAAGCAGGGTTAGGTTATAATAAAATATCCCAAGCTTGGAACATGAGAGACGACATTACTGAGAGAGCAAGGGATGAGGTGGAATCCCTATGGGTAGAGCTACAAAAGGAGCAAACTAAGGGGAAAGTAATTCTGAGAGTATGCTATAGGCCCCCTAACCAGAGGGAAGAAGGGGAGGCGAATCTCCTATCACAAACTGGATTAGCGGCAAGGATGGAATGTGTCATTATAATGGGGGATTTTAATTATCCAGACATAGACTGGGCGGAAGGAACCATGCATACATCTAAAGCTTGCCGTTTCCTAAATGTCTTGCAGGACAATTTCATGGGTCAGATGTTAAATGCACCAACTAGAAACAAAGCGTTACTAGACCTATTACCAACATTACAGACCTGATCACAGATGTGGAAATACGGGGCAATTTAGGAAGCAAGCGATCACATGTCAATTAGTTTCAGTATAAATCACACAAATAGGAAGCATAAGGGATATAAGCATAAGCATAATACAAAGACACTGAATTTCAAAAGGGCCAACTTCCCTAAACTACGATCCTTGCTAGAAGGTACTAAATGGGATAAAATCTTAGGAACAAAGAACCCAGAGGAAAAATGCTTCAAGAGCATATTAAATAAGGGTATTAGTCCTGGGTGACTTACCTCCAATGTAAAAATGCATATAAAAGCAAAAGAGAAGGCCTTCAAAAAAATACAAGCCTAAGGGATTATCATCAGCATTCCAACTTTACAAAGAATGAAACAAGAAATGTAAGGGTTATATAAAACTAAAATTTCTCACTTAGGTATAAATATAGCTGCAGCCTCCCCAAACAAAGACTCACATGACATCTAGGGACGAAGCTCGTAAGGCGGGACCTGTTACATATCAATATAATTTCCAACAACTTCTGGTCTGTGGAACGCATGCTGTCCAGACCCAGGAATTGGTTGCCTCAAGCCATTCTTGTTATTGGGGTAGTCTGTTAGCCCCATTTTGCACCTAAAGCTACCCCAATTGCTGGTATTCTTCTGATCCTATACCACAGGCAGGCAGCTGCAGTAATTAAAGTTGGTGTACTGTGTACTCTGCACAGTGTGCACTTAAAGCTACCCCAATTGCTGGTGTTCTTCTGATCCTATACTACAGGCAGGCAGCTGCAGTAATTACAGTTGGTGTACTATGTACTCTGCATGGTGTGTACTTAAAGCTACCCAAATTGCTGGTGTTCTTCTGATCCTATACCACAGGCAGCTGCAGTAATTACAGTTGGTGTACTGTGTACTCTGCACAATGTGCACTTAAAGCTACCCCAATTGCTGGTGTTCTTCTGATCCTATACCGCAGGCAGCTGCAGTAATTCCAGTTGGTGTACTGTGTATTCGACACAGTGTGTACTTAAAGCTACCACAATTGCTGGTGTTCTTCTGATCCTATACAACAGGCAGGCAGCTGCAGTAATTACAGTTGGTGTACTGTGTACTCGACACAGTGTGTACTTAAAGCTACCCCAATTGCTGGTGTTCTTCTGATCCTATACAACAGGCAGGCAGCTGCAGTAATTACAGTTGGTGTACTGTGTACTCTGCACAGTGTGCACATAAAGCTACCCCAATTGCTGGTGTTCTCATACTAATAATACTACAGGCAGGCAGTTGATTCTGCTAGCTGCAGTATAATCAGTATATACGCCCCAGCTTTGTGCAGCTACATCTCCCTGCAGGCCATTAGTATGTCTGAAAGGCTAACAAGGAGAGGCAGACAGTCACAAGCCAATAAAAGAGGGCAAGCAGGCTCTGTGTCTAGAGGCAGCAGTGCTGGTCGTGGACAGGGTGCATCCTCATCAGCACGTGGCCATGGGACACGCTTGTCCTTTTCTTTTGGCAGCTGGCCGTGTTGAGCCGCAACATGCCGGAGACTTGGTAGAGTGGATGACCAAGCCGTCCTCATCCTCCTCATCCTCTCTCACCCAGGCTCAGGGTACTTTGTCTGGCAAAGCAGCTGCCAACGTGGCCTCTTACCTCGGCTCAATGGCATCAGTCACTCCTTCCCTAACCCCACCATGTCCTCCTGAGAAGTCCCCCAAACTGTTTGAGCACAGTGTTGGTTACATGCTCCAGGAGGATGCCCAGCATTTTGAAGGCTCTCATGATGATATACAGCTAGAGGAAGGCAGTAACGTGAGCCTAGGGAGAGGGGGTGCTCAAGAAGGACAGCAATCTGGCAGTCATGTTTCCCCCAGCTTCAGCATACTGTCAGGTTTGCTCTAGTGATGAGGGAGGGAATGATGAGGTCACTAACTCCACGTGGCTGCCTGATAGGAGAGAGGAGGAGGAGGAAGCACATCTCCAATGAGGCAGGATGCCCTCCAGGGGCCAGCTTAAGGGCAGCACACCGACTGCATCACACCGCAGAGCTCCGCATGTGCAGGGTGCTGCCTCTTTGCGTTATTCAAAAAGTTCTTTGGTGTGGGCTTTTTTGAGATGAGTGCATCAGATCGCACCACTGCTATTTGCAACATATGTCTCAAGCATATCTCGCGTGGCCAAAACATCAGCCACTTGGGCACCACA
The DNA here is from genome assembly GCF_037356315.1 of Lithobates pipiens. Lineage (NCBI taxonomy): Eukaryota > Metazoa > Chordata > Amphibia > Anura > Ranidae > Lithobates > Lithobates pipiens. The sequence continues at coordinate 19,007,068 of NW_027507685.1, read as the reverse complement.
TACTTGACCAGACATATGTTGACCTGCCATGCAGCTCGTTAGCAAGCGTACCTCAAAGACCCACACCAAAGAACAAAGCAGACCTCTCCTTGCTCCTCATCAGCTGGGATCTCGAACCCCACTATACCTTCAGTCCTCTCTGAAACCTGCACTGAGAGGAATGAAGGTGTAGAATTAGGTGTGTCACAGTCAAGTACTTGCAGGCAATCTGCTATCGGTACACCAACATCCAATTGTACCAGGCAAATTTCCCTGCCCCAGCTGCTGCACCGCCGAAAGAAGTTCACTCCCAGCCATCCACATGCGGTTGAATGCTAGCTTGGCTAAATTGCTAGCACTTCAACTGCTGCCTTTTCAGTTGGTAGACTCTGCCCCCTTCCAGTTGGCTCTCTACCAGCATGTGGAAGCCAATGTCTTAGCCTCGCTGAACAGGGCGGTCAGCGGTAAGGTGCATATTACCACTGACTCATGGTCCAACAGGCATGGACAGGGATGTTACGTATCTTTCACGGTGCATTGGGTGACTCTGCTGGTAGCTGGGAAGGATGCAGGACAAGGTGCAGTAGTGTTGGAGGTTGTTCTGCCACCATGCCTCCTAAATGCTACTGCTGGTGATTCTGACACACCCCTCCCCTCTTCTTCTTCCTCAATGGCCTCTTCCTGTGCTTTGTCTTCGGAACCACCATTCAAGGGACTACGCAAGCAAAAAGATGCCATGCGGTGCTTGAGCTGGTGTGCTTGGGGGACAGGAGCCACACTGGGGCAGAGATTCTGTCAGCTCTGCAGGGGCAGGCTGAGAGGCGGTTGATGCCACGCCAGCTTAAGCCAAGAATGGTGGTTTGCGACAATGGCGCCAACCTCTTCTCTACCCTCCAACAGGGACAACTGACCCATGTTCCCTGTTTGGCTCATGTCCTTAACTTGGTGGTGCAGCGGTTCTTGGGCAGGTAACCGGGCTTACCGGATGGCCAGGAAAGTCTGTGTGCATTTCCGCTGGTCATATAATGCCAGTGCTCGGCTGGCTGACCTCCAAAAGGAATTTAACCTGTCCAAGAACCGCCTAATCTGTGAATATGCCCACCAGGGGAAACTCAACGTTGGCCATGCTGCAGCGGCTGCACACACAGCAGAGGGCCATCAATGAGTACCTGTGCGACTATGGTACCAGGACAGGGTCAAGGGAGCTTGGTTTTTTTTCCCCACGCCAGTGGGCCATGATCAGGGATGCATGTACTGTCCTGTCACCATTTGAGGAGGCCACAAGGATGGTGAGCAGTGACAGTGCATGCATCAGTGACACTGTTCCTCTTGTCCACCTGTTGGAGCACACACCGTGTGGAATAATGGACAGGGCACTTGAGGCAGAACAAAGGCAGGAAGAGGAGGACTTCCTTAGCTCTCAAGGCCCCCTTTATCCAGACAATGTTCCTGCTGGCCCGCAGATCACACAGGAAGAGGACAAGGAGGAGGAGAAGAATTGTGTCAGCATGCAGGTGGAGCCTGGCACTCAGCAGCAGTCTTTTAGGGATCATTTACAGTCCCAAGAAACCCGTGGACTTGTACGTAGCTGGAAGGAAGTGGCTGCAGATCATGTCATCCTTAGTGACCCAGAGGACTCTGGACCGAATGCCTCAGCTAACCTACACTGCATGGCCTCCCTGATCCTGCAAAGCCTGTAGAAGGATCCTCGTATTCGTTGGATCAAGGAGAGGGATCATTACTGGCTGGCAACCGTCCTTGATCCACGTTACAAGGGTAAGGTTGCGGACCTTATCTTGCCATTGCAGAGGGAGCAGAGGATGAAACATCTTCGGGAGGCCTTGCAGAAAGATCTGTGCAACACGTTCCCAGAGACTGGGAGGTTACAAATTCCTGGTCCTGGACAACATGTTGCTGAGGCTTCGGTCAGTCACAGAAGGAACGGTGGAGAAGGCGGCCGTCTGACCGATGCGTTCAGACAATTTTTAGTCCGCTGCCCCAAGGTATGATCGGTTCCGCCAACTATCACCAGCGTCTGATTTACATGGTGCAGGAATACCTAGGGGCAAGATCAGACTTGGACACCTTTCCCACCGCAAATCCTCTGGGTTACTGGGTCTTGAGGATGGATTACTGGCCAGAGCTTGCACAGTATGCAATTGAGCTACTGCTCTGTCCTGCATCCAGCATTCTCTTGGAACGCACATTCAGTGCTGCTGGAGGCTTTGTAACCGATCACAGGGTGCGCCTGTCCAACGACTCGTTTGATCAACTGACCTTTATAAAAATGAATCAGTCTTGGATCACCACCAGCTACCAAGCACCTGATGCTGATGTAACCAAATAATTTTCACGCTCAACTACAATATCAGTGAGTGGTCGCAGTGTTGTGGCACCAGCACCAGTGCCTAAGGCCAAATTTTTAAGCACCTGTTTAACAGGGGCGTGTAAGTACAATTTTTGATGCAATACTTTGCAGCAGGGCTCATTACTGCACTCCAACTAGAGTTTCTGTGATGTGTTGCAGTGTTGTGGCACAGTGCCTAAGGACCAATTTTTATACCACTGTTCAACAATGGCATGTAATTACAATTCTTGATATAATAGTTCACAGCAGGGCGTTCCAGTGCCCACCAAGCATAACTGTGAGGGCTTACAGTGTTGTGGCAACACCAACACCTTAGGCCCTAATTTCTTCAGAGCATATAGGACAGGCCCCTACTTTCAAACATCCAACTTACAAACGTCTCCTACTTGCAAATGGAAGGAGACAACAGGAAGTGAGATGAAATCTAGGAAGGGAAATTCTCTCCTGTAAGAGTTGATATGGGAAAAACGTGTCCCCTCTTCACTGATGCTTTATCACCAATCCTTGTTTCACTAAAACCCCCAAATGTTCTAAAAACATTTGTCATTGGGACAGAAAGTGAGGTGAAATCTTCTAAAGAGGTGCACAGACAGCAAAAAAAAGTTACATGGGTGATAACCCTTCCCTATGTTTTCCAAAAAGCTTAAAAATTGATTTTTTGACTGGAGCTACACTTTAAAAATGTACCAGTTCAAAATTACAAACAGATTCTACTTAACAGCAAACGTACAGTCCCTGTCTTGTTTGCACCACCTGTATACTGCTGTTCAGAGTATATAGGGCCTGGGGGCCCCACGCCTTTCCTTTTTTTAACTTGGGTGCAGGGTTCCCCTTAATAACCATACAAGACCCAAAGGGCCTGGTAATGGACTGGGGGGGGGGCTTACCCCTGCCGTTTGTCTCACTGATTTTCATCCATATTGCCAGGACCAGACATTACATTAAAGCTGCAAGCAGTTTTAAATGACTTTTATTCCGATAAAAATGTCATTTTGTGCAGGGACTGTTCTAAGCATGGGAAACACGCGCCACTTTACAGGCATACTGTAGACACCCCCCAGGTACGATATTTAACCACTTGCTTACTGGGCACTTAAATCCCTCTCCTATCCAGACCAATTTTCAGCTTTCAGCGCTGATGCACTTCAAATGACAATTGCGTGGTCATACAACACTGTACCCAAATGAATTTTTATAATTTTTCCCCCAAATAGAGCTTTCTTTTGGTGGTATTTGATCACCTGTGTGATTTTTATTTTTGGTTAAATTTTTTTTAAAAGACCGTTTAAAAAAAAAAATCATTGATGTACACTGATGAGGCAGCAGTGATGGGCACTGATAGGTGTCTATGATGGGCACTGATGGGTGGCAGTCATGGGCACTGAACGGTTACACTGAATTGCAGCACTTCTATGTGGCACTGATTGGTACCACTGGTGGGCATTGATAGGTGGCACTTGTGGGCATAGATAGGTGGCACTTGTGGGCATTGATAGGTGGCACTTGTGGGCACTTTAAGGTTCCAATCATAATTGCCTCTTCGTTTCCGGACCAATGTCTCTTCAAGCTTTCAGTGTGAGGAGAAAAAAAAACGATCACCGAGCTTTTGTTTTGATCATGTGACCAGCTGTCATTGGCTGACAGCTGATCACATGGTAAGGGGCCCCTTACTCAGATCGGTGATCACCCGAGTCTCAGTGACTCGGTGATCACAGCGCGGATCATAGGACGCGTGCACAGGGGAGGCCGTCATATGACGGCCTCCCGGGAATTCACATCCACGCTGTGGCCATCATTCGGCCATAGCACGGATGTCAGATGGTTAAAGGAATATTTCATTTTTTTTTCACTTTAAGCATCATTGAAATCACTGCTTCCGAAAAAACTGCCATTTTTAAAACTTTTTTTGCATTGATACATGTCCCCTGGAGCAGGACCCGGTTCCCCAAACCATTTTTAGGACAATATTAGCCTTTAATATTGGCACTTTTGATTTCGAACATTTGAGTCCCATAGACTTTAATGGGGTTCTAACGTTCGCACAAACTTTTGGTCCGTTCGTGGGTTCTGGTGCAAACCGAACTGGGAGGTGTTCGGCTCATCCCTACTCAGGAGTAGGAGAGCTTATCATTCCCTGAGAATATTCAGATTGGAGATACAGTTTATTACATGCTCTTTACCTCTGCAGGGGTGGGGGCTTCTGGTGAGTGCATATATCTGAGGGGGAGCACATGAAGTCACCTTATTTTATGCACGCGGTCACTTTATTTGATGCACAAGAAGTCACTTTACTTGATGCACAGAAGATGATATAAAGTCGCAACATCTGGAAATTAGCACAACCCACTTTTATGGAAATATGAATATGGGACACCATACAAATTTTTATTATATATTGGTTTAATGGACCTTTTTCATTGTCATACAATCGATATATATATTTTTTAGTCTGATTCACTAGCCAATTTTTTATTCATTTTTTTTATCACAGGTTTTCATTTTTATATTTTTTATCAATTATCTTCAATTATCACTTTATTCACCTTGCAACTAGGTATCCACTAATTATCATTATTTGTCTACTCCATGATGATGCATCATATTTGATGTGGTAAGAAATTGCTTTCACTTACCAATAGGATCTATTAACACCGTTTAGGGATTTACCGTATATACTCGAGTATAAGTCGAGATTTTCAGCCTCTTTTTTGAGGCTGAAAGTGCCCCCTCGGCTTATACTCGAGTCACCGCTGTCTGACTGCTCGATCAGCGTATCGAGCAGACAGACGGCGGACATTAAAATTTAAAAGCCGCGCCTCCTTCTCCGCCTCCGCCTGTGATAGGCGGAACACTGAATTTCCCAGCAGTCAGTGTTCCACCTATCACGGACATCCGCTCATTCTCATACTACGGACGAGTATGAGAGGATGTCCGTGATAGGCGGAACACAGGCTGCTGGGAAATTGAGTGTTCCGCCTATCACAGGCGGAGGCGGAATTTTGAATTGTAGAATGGCCGCCGAGAAGAGCGGCGATCCATCGGCACGGCACGGGACGGAGGAGGCACGGGACGGAGGAGGCACGGCACGGGACGGAGGAGGCACGGGAAGGAGGAGGCACGGCACGGGACGGAGGAGGCACGGGACGGAGGAGGCACGGCACGGGTCGGAGGAGGCTCGGGACGACGGCGGCTCGGGACGGAGGCTTGGGACACAGGTAGGCTGGACACACACACAAGGCTGCACGGACACACACACACACACACACACACACACACACAAGGCTGCACGGACACACACACACACACACACACACACACACACACACACAGGGATGGATGGATGGATGGATACACACACACACACACAGGGAGGGATGGATGGATGGATACACACACACACACACACACACACACACACAGGGATGGATGGATGGATGAATACACACACACACACACACACACACAGGGATGGATGGATGGATGGATGGATACACACACAGGGATGGATGGACACACAGGGATGGACGGACACACACACAGGGATGGACAGCCATGTCTCACCCTCGGCTTATACACGAGTCAATAAGTTTTCCAGTTTTTTGGGGGTAAATTGGGGGCCTCGGCTTATATTCGGGTCGGCCTATACTCGAGTATATACGGTACAGAGTTTTATAGATTCTTAGTGGTTCATAATTTATTCATTTATACTGTCGCATAATCTCACCCTAATCTCACCATGTTTGGGTGAGATATAATTATACTCATTATTAGCAGCGAGAACATCCCTGTTTTTTCATTAAGAAATGTAAGGGTGCAATCAGGGTGACTGAGATAGAACTTGAAAGGCACATAGCACAGGAGAGTAAAAAAAATCCCAAGAAATTCTTTAAGTATATAAATAATAAGAAAGGGAGGTAAGATCATATTGGTTCCAAAGGGAATATGGTTACTAAGGGTGGACAGATGGCGAATGTATTGAATTTATTCTTCTCCTCAGTCTTTACGAGAGAAACGGGGGGCTTCAGTAACCAAAACTGCAATGTTTATCCTCATGACACGTTAGCCCTCATGGCTAACAGGGTATAGAATTAGAAATAGACTTGAAAAAGTTAACATAAATAACCCTTAAGAAACTCAGTAATTTCCAGACCGTTTGTTCCTAATTTTTACGAACAGTCTGGATGGAATGCTACCTGCTGATTAGAGAAAAAGCCAAGGTAGCACCAATATTTAAAAAAAGGGCCAAGATACAGCCCAGGGAACTACAGACCAGTTAGTTATCCCTATTGTGGGGTCACCAGTATGGTATTTGTACATTGAAATCATATCCTCTCTCAAGCGTCTCTTCACCAGAGAGAATAAGTCCAATGCTCTGAACCTTTCCTCATAACCAAAGTCCTCCAGTCCCTTTATTAGCTTTGTTGCATTTCTCTGGACTCTTTCCAGCTCCAGCACATCCCTCCTGGGGACTGGGGCCCAGAACTGGATGGCATACTCCAGGTGCCAGCAGACCAGACTCTTGTAGAGTGGGAGAATTATCATTTTATCTCTGCAGTTAATACCCTTTTTAATGCATGCCAATATTCTGTTTGCTTTGCTTGCAGTAGCTTGGCATTGCACGCTGAGCCTATCATCTACTAGAACCCACAGGTCCTTCATCCTAAATTCCCCCAGAGATTCCCCCCTAGTGAGTAGATTACATTCATGTTTTTGCCACCCAAATGCATTATTTAAATTATTTCTACATTAAGCCTCATTTGCCATGTAGTTGCCACCACATTAATTTGTTCAGATCTTCTTGTAAGGTTTGCACATCCTGCGGAGAAATTATTGCCCTGCTTAGCTTTGTATGGTATGCAAATACTGATATTGAGCTGTTTATCTCCCGTTTATGAATAAATTAAATAGGATTGGTCCCAGGACAGAACCCTGGGGCACCCCGCTCTCCACACTGGACCATTCAGAGTTTTCCCCATTTATCACCACCCTCTGAACTTGCCCTTGTAGCCAGTTTTCAATCCATGTACTTACCCTATGGTCCATGCCAACGGACCTTACTTTGTACAGTAAAGGTTTATAGGGAACTGTATCAAATGCCTTTGCAAAATCCAGATACCACTTCTACGGGCCTTCCTTTATCTAGATGGCAGCTCACCTCCTCATAGAAGGTTAATAGATTGGTTTGGCAAGAACAATTCTTCATGAATCCATGCTGATTACCGCTGATACAGTTTTCATTACTAAAATTTTGTATATAGTCCCTTATCATCCCCTCCAAGAGCTTACAAATTATTGATGTTAGGCTAACTGGTCTGCAATTCCCAGGGATCTATTTTGGCCCTTTTTTAAATATTGGAGCTACATTGGCTTTTCTCCAATCAGCTGGTACCATTCCAGTCAGTAGACTGTCAGTAAAAATTAGGAACAATGGTCTGGCAATTACTTGACTGAGTTCCCTAAGGACCTTTGGGATCAAGCCATCTAGTCCCGGTGACTTATTAATGTTACGTTTTTCAAGTCTATTTCTAATTCTGTCCTCTGTTAGCCATGAGGGTGCTTCCTGTGTTGTGTCATGAGGATAAACACTGCCGTTTGGTTACTGAAGCCCCCAGATTCCCTCGTGAAGACTGAGGAGAAGAATAAATTTGATGCCTTCACCATCTCCCCATCCTTTGTAACCAGATTTCCTACCTCATTCTTTATGGGGCCAATACGATCTGTCCTCCCTTTTTTTCTGTTTATATACTTAAATAATTTCTTGGGATTTTTTTGCTCTGTATGCATCCTATGCATCTTTCGTGTTCTATCTTAGCTGCCCTACTTGCACCTTTACATTTCTTCTTGCATTCTTTGTAAAGTCTGAATGCTGATGATAATCCCTCAGCCTTATATTTTTTGAAGGCCTTCTCCTTTGCTTTTACATGCATTTTTACATTTCTTCAGCTTTGTTGGCTAAACACCTGGCTTCTATCTGGAGGGTTTCAATTGAGTTAAAGACATTCAGTGCCTAATTAAGTGTGTGCACTACCTGCCTGGCAGTTTTCATGTTTCTGGAAACGACTGTTTCCCTGTTAGAGTCATTGGCTTCCATCTTTGTTTTGTACAAGTTGGTCCTGATGGTGGAAATGGACCAGAAAACCTACTGGTTCCCAAAACTCTTAATTGCAACTGAAACCAGGTCATGGCTCCAACCACACCCTCAATCACACAAACTCTTTTTCTCTGGCTCATAGAATTGCCCCATGGGGGGAAGCAGGTACAGGAGAGCTAGGATGCCACAGAGCAGTTGGTATTAATTTGGGGTCTTGTCAGATGGTGGCAGAGAGTAGACAGACAGTCTGAGTCAGCTACATGTAGGCAGTAAACTAGTTTGGAGACGAGAGAGTTGTCAGGTTCTGGCAGTCAGGCAGTCAGTGCCAGCAACAAAGGTCAGCAGCAACAGGTAACAGGCTTTAGTGGTATAGCTCTTACTCACAGATAGCAGGTTTGAAGACACAGCAACAGTCTCTTTAAAGGCTAGTGGATTTATATACCATATAGTCAACTCCCAGCATCATTAGAATGTGTGGATGTATGCTGCAAAACCAGCACTGTAGGCACAAAGAAAACCTGGACTGTAGCAGGACAGAGAGAGAACTGGAACAAGGTTGGAAACAAGCAAAGCCTTAATGAAGTTGTACCAAGTAAGTGGAACAAGGCTGGAAATAAGCAAAACCTCAAACCAACTGCACATAGCTGTAATACTTTGTTTGCTGCATAACCTGGCCTTTGGCTTGCCCCCAACTAAATAATGGAGCTCTGCCTTAAATGATAGTTGAATATTGTTGCAGTTCCAGATTAGCAGTTACACTGACACTGAGTCTTAGAATATAGAGCTTGCTTTCATTGTAAAATCAAGCATGCCCCTCTTGGAGATAGAGTTGACTGAGCAATGGCATTTTAGGAAATAGTTAGGCAATATGTCTGTCTCAATGAGGATATCAAGGCATGAAACCACCACTGGAAATCAGATCAATGGGGGCACCAAAGGTGCATTTCAACAGAGAAGCTTGAAAGAGAGAACTGAGGCCTTATAAAATATAAATGGCATCTCCCACCTCTGTTCTCACATCATTGCTGGTATATTAGGCAACATCCACATTCTCCCCTATAGCAGACAGATATTATTAGCAATAAGCTTGTGCTGCTTTTAATCTATCTTTTACTGTAATGATGTAACAAATGAAAGCAAACGGTGAGAGCTCCTTCTCACTTAAATTATATAGGAAAAATGAATGTGTTCCATAACAGAAGAAAGACTTAGGGAAAGACAAACTGCTGTTTTGAATACTTAATATCTTTTTAATTATCATTATAAATTACTGTATGCAAAAAAAAAAAATGGCTGAAATATTGATCACATCAAACAACACTCATGGGAAGTATTTCCATAATGTAATACTCAATACACTCTCTCATAAACTAAATGCATTTTGCAAGTTTGTTTAAACAACCATATCTGAAAATGATGTCAAACCACAGGCATCACTGATGAGGGTTAATGCAGACTGGCTCGGCAATCTGTACATTTCCACCACAGGACAAGCCTACTGATAATTTGGGTTTATGAAACAACTCTGTAACCTGTTTCCATTTGCAAGACTTTCTATAAAAGTAGAGGCTAGATACAGTGTCAATTATGTTATTTTTTTTAAATGTTCTGTAAAATTACACTTCTTTTTCTTCTATCAGAGCCATCTGACACCCAAAGTGAAGTGTGTCCAACACCCCCCCCCCCAAACACACACACACACACACACACACACACACACTACCACCACCACCTCCTTAAGCTTAAGCCCATCAGAATGCTTAACGACTGATATGTTTGGAAAACTATGTTCAATCTCTATTTTCTGGTTTATATGCTGGAGATATTGGTGTGTGTAATACGTTGGTTTAAAAATGAATAGCTACTGTACCCGAGTCATTTACAATAAAGCACCACACATTGAAGACGATTAGGCCTATAAGATAATTCCTGTATGTCCATGCATACAGTAGCCAGGCCGGCACAGGGTTTCAAAATAATGGCTACTGTCCAACGGCCCTAGGGTTGCCAACTTTTGGCCCATAGAAAACCAGTAAGGGTAAAACAGATCTGGAATTCGAAGAATATAAAAAAAGCATATGAAATAAACAGGGGAACCCTGCAAGTAAAAAACAAAAAATAGTGCAAAATAGTAATACTGCACTGTACGGAAGGGTGCAATATTTGACTGCATATAATAAGAATATACACATCTTATCAAATAAATGTTATATAAAGTAATAAGAAAAGAGCCTCAGAAAAGAAATCAATATCAGCCAACAAAATTTAAGAATATCTAAAATATATATATAGAAACTGATTTAAGGAAGAACGATACATATATCCCAATGGTTATGTTTCTTGACAACATCCAATTGTTTATTAGCCTCTTGAACAGGAATAGAATTCAATAAGAGTTTGCCGCAGTCTGAAACAGAATGAAAATAGATACATTTAATATTGAAAGATTCTATTACATTAGATTAGTCCCCAGATATAGAGGGACATCTTTAGTCAAATGTGTAAGAATTTATGTCTTACCTATTATTAAAATGTAATAGATTTAAGTTGATCTATTGTCATTGTTTAGCCTGTAGTTTCCTGCCTGTGAAATTCTTAGCTCCATGCTGCAGTGGTTCTGCTAAGATCTGTGATTCCATTCACATTTTCTGCTGGCTTTTGACTTCACCTATGGCCATCACCTGCTCCACTGTGGATTTATATTATTTTCCCTTCTATCACTTCTTGACCTGCCTCCCAGTTTGCTTTCCTATATAAGACATGCTCAGTGCAGCTCACATTGCCTGAGGAACCTTTCAGTTTCTTTGAGCTCCTGGTTTGCTTTGCATTACTTGTATTATACATCTGACTTTCCATGTACCAACCCCAGCTTTGTCTACCATTTTCCTGCCTTCCACCCATCCTGACACCGGCTCGTTTCCAAGATCCTCTTCTGTCTCCTGCCATCTGTATCCTGCATACCGTGGTGGTCTCCGTATTGTCTGCTTTGTGTACCTGTGGGCCGCGACCTGGTTTCAGCTTGCTGCAAGTCCATCCCCACCATCAGGGGACCATGTTGATGAAGCTGGGGTTTAAGCTCCACCCCCTGGGGAATCCCCAAGTTAGTATTCTACAAAGGCTCACTGGCATCTCTTTATACATAAGGTAGAATCCCAGTGAAGTTTTTAAGCAGCAAGAAAAAAAAAAGCTTCTAAGGTCTTTAGAAATATTCATCCTAAACTTTAGACGAATGCACTTGGCAATCTTGTACCAAGAAAAAAGTTTTCTTTCTACAACTATAAACCATGTGCTAAATTTGTGTTGGGAAAGCTACCATTTGGATATTTATTAAAAAAAGCTAAAATAGCATAATTACTTTTGTGAATGTCTGACAAACTGGCACATTGAAATCTCTAGACCATTTTAAGAGTATTTCTCAAAGTTAATCACATGACTGAGTAAAATCAACTTTTTTCAGTTACAGTAGTAATTTGTCTAAATATTTCTTCCATTATATGTATAAGTACCTCCAGGGATCTGCATGTCAGGTCATCATTCCTTTTTAGCTTCCTGAAAGTGTCAGACATCAATCAGTCAATAGTATGGCCCAGCTTAAACTCACCTCCTAAGCTGCACTAAAGATGTTTACCACAGTTATGGGCTAACATAGTATGGTTTATAGGTAGAGATGAGTAAATCCAGCTTGTAGACTAGATACCATCTTGTAATATGTTTATAACAGCATTATAGAAATATTAACCAAGTGGTCACACCCCGATTATGAATACCAACATCCCTATACCTTTATGTATGCAATTCCATATTTGGGTGGGACTTTTCATGTATTCGACATATATACTTATATAAACCTATGAAATGTATTTCATTTCATATAAAAAATACACAGTAAGAATCAAGGCAATACATAAGACCACGATAGTGATCAAGACATATTGGACATAATTCCCTTCATGCGTTTCAAACAAACTTAGTGTCTTCCTCATCGAAAATCTGCTAAAGTTAAGTTAAATAATAATTAATAATCATCCAATAATATATACAATAATAATATACATCATACAATGCATCCACATAAAAATAATCAACAAAATATACATTTACAGATATCTCAATGTATATGAGGCCAAGATCATTACTGTGCTAAAAAGCTGACCAGTAGACTTGTGCACAACGGAAAATTTCGTTTAGTTTTGGTTCGTTGTCATTCGTAAAATACATCATTTCGTTCTGTTATATTCGTTATGTTACATTAATACGTTTTCGGATAATTCGTTATTATTCGTAGTGTCGAATTCATTCGTTCGTATTCATTGAAATTCGCTATTTATGTATGTATAGACATTCGTGATAATGATTCGTAGTTTGGAAAGTCGTTTGTTTATTGAATCTTTTAACACAACAATGACAACGTCTCTTCTCCTCGGCTCAAATACAATACAACACCCTTCTAACTCAGTTCTCAGGAATGCACTTTGCCAGTAGTGATGGCCGAACGGTTCGCCCGGCGGTCGTTTCGCGGCGAATTTCCGACATTCGCGGTCCGCACGTTCGAACGCCTTTTTCCGTCGTTCGCCGCGGCGGACTTACGTGTTTAATGTATACAAGAGCTTTAACCTTTGGTGACACGTTTATCATGTGATACAGGACAGCCAATTGAGACATGACAGCACATGGACACTTGTACATTCCCCCTAACCTATAAATACACCCGATCCGGTGGCCATTTTACATTCTTTCTTCTGTTAAGATAGGGACAGGTTCCTGTGTGGAGTAGGGAGAGATAAACCACTAGCTATTTGGTACACAAAAGTTCTTTTCAGGACTGGTATAGGTGTTAGGTGTTGATAGGTTTGCTGTGCTGCTGATTCTTGCAGCAGCCTGAGTGTCTTTTGTTAGTTTAGAGAAAGGGAAAGGACGGTGTATGCTACAGGGACAGCCAGATTAGTCTTTCATCATCATCATCATCATCATCATCATTAGCTGTTACTATCAAGGTCCACAAAAGAGCTGTTCCAGTAACCACTAATCGTTCTCTTTTTTTGCCAATTTGTATAGGGACAGGAAGGAAGCAGTGTTGTCAGGCAGTGAGGGTAATTTTAAAGACTTGCTGTTATTATTAGTTCCACAAAGGTTCTTTTCAGGACTGGTATCAGTGGTACAGTAATAGGCTTGTACATGTATAATATTCTTTCTTCCAAATATAGAAAGGATATTATACTTGACTGCTGCCCTTCTGCTGCAGTCTGCTAAACATTCACAACTCACTTGTTCCACAAAAGTTCTTATAAGGACTGGTAACTTGGTATAGGGTGCTACGGTACATAGGCTTGAGTGCGGTACAGTCTGCTGTTCTGTAAGGACCGCTATCGGTCCACAATAGATAGGGTTGACGTGCACCACTGCTGACCGCTGCCCTATACTGCAGCAGTCCTTCAGCGGTATAGGGACTGACGTACAGTCTGCTAATCACTAACACACAACCTGCTTGTTCCACAAAAGTTCTTATAAGGACTGGTAACTTGGTATAGGGTGCTACGGTACATAGGCTTGAGTGCGGTACAGTCTGCTGTTCTGTAAGGACCGCTATCGGTCCACAATAGATAGGGTTGACGTGCACCACTGCTGACCGCTGCCCTATACTGCAGCAGTCCTTCAGCGGTATAGGGACTGACGTACAGTCTGCTAAACACTAATACACAACCTGCTTGGTCCACAAAAGTTCTTATAAGGACTGGTAACTTGGTATAGGGTGCTACGGTACATAGGCTTGAGTGCGGTACAGTCTGCTGTTCTGTAAGGACCGCTATCGGTCCACAATAGATAGGGTTGACGTGCACCACTGCTGACCGCTGCCCTATACTGCAGCAGTCCTTCAGCGGTATAGGGACTGACGTACAGTCTGCTAAACACTAATACACAACCTGCTTGGTCCACAAAAGTTCTTATAAGGACTAGTAACTTGGTATAGGGTGCTACGGTACATAGGCTTGAGTGCGGTACAGTCTGCTGTTCTGTAAGGACCGCTATCGGTCCACAATAGATAGGGTTGACGTGCACCACTGCTGACCGCTCACCTATACTGCAGCAGTCCTTCAGCGGTATAGGGACTGACGTACAGTCTGCTAATCACTAACACACAACCTGCTTGTTCCACAAAAGTTCTTATAAGGACTGGTAACTTGGTATAGGGTGCTACGGTACATAGGCTTGAGTGCGGTACAGTCTGCTGTTCTGTAAGGACCGCTATCGGTCCACAATAGATAGGGTTGACGTGCACCACTGCTGACCGCTGCCCTATACTGCAGCAGTCCTTCAGCGGTATAGGGACTGACGTACAGTCTGCTAAACACTAATACACAACCTGCTTGGTCCACAAAAGTTCTTATAAGGACTGGTAACTTGGTATAGGGTGCTACGGTACATAGGCTTGAGTGCGGTACAGTCTGCTGTTCTGTAAGGACCGCTATCGGTCCACAATAGATAGGGTTGACGTGCACCACTGCTGACCGCTGCCCTATACTGCAGCAGTCCTTCAGCGGTATAGGGACTGACGTACAGTCTGCTAAACACTAATACACAACCTGCTTGGTCCACAAAAGTTCTTATAAGGACTAGTAACTTGGTATAGGGTGCTACGGTACATAGGCTTGAGTGCGGTACAGTCTGCTGTTCTGTAAGGACCGCTATCGGTCCACAATAGATAGGGTTGACGTGCACCACTGCTGACCGCTCACCTATACTGCAGCAGTCCTTCAGCGGTATAGGGACTGACGTACAGTCTGCTAATCACTAACACACAACCTGCTTGTTCCACAAAAGTTCTTATAAGGACTGGTAACTTGGTATAGGGTGCTACGGTACATAGGCTTGAGTGCGGTACAGTCTGCTGTTCTGTAAGGACCGCTATCGGTCCACAATAGATAGGGTTGACGTGCACCACTGCTGACCGCTGCCCTATACTGCAGCAGTCCTTCAGCGGTATAGGGACTGACGTACAGTCTGCTAAACACTAATACACAACCTGCTTGGTCCACAAAAGTTCTTATAAGGACTGGTAACTTGGTATAGGGTGCTACGGTACATAGGCTTGAGTGCGATACAGTCTGCTGTTCTGTAAGGACCGCTATCGGTCCACAATAGATAGGGTTGACGTGCACCACTGCTGACCGCTCACCTATACTGCAGCAGTCCTTCAGCGGTATAGGGACTGACGTACAGTCTGCTAAACACTAATACACAACCTGCTTGGTCCACAAAAGTTCTTATAAGGACTGGTAACTTGGTATAGGGTGCTACGGTACATAGGCTTGAGTGCGGTACAGTCTGCTGTTCTGTAAGGACCGCTATAGGTCCACAATAGATAGGGTTGACGTGCACCACTGCTGACCGCTCACCTATACTGCAGCAGTCCTTCAGCGGTATAGGGACTAAGAGTTTTGTCACAGGGTCATTTAAAAAATGACATGCAGAGGAAGAGGCAGGCCCTTCCGCAGGGGTGGTAGGGGTAGGGCAGGAGCAACAGGCTTGAGCCAAAGTGGGAAGTTGCAGAAGGTGCGTTCAATTACTTTAAAGGATGCACCAGACTTGGTTGAGTGGCTCGCTCAGCCTTACTCTTCTGCACCCTCCTCATCCTCTCGATCTGCACCCTCTTCTTCACTCTCTGCTATGTGCACCCCCAAAGACACTACCACCAACAACACGACCACCACCACCACCACCACATACCTTCCGCTTGAGTCACTGGAATTATATTCCGATCCATATCAAGAGGACATTTCTGATGCGCAGCCACTCTTGGTATTGGATCAGGAAGAGGAGGTAGCAACAAGCGCTACTCAGCAGTCTGACGCCAGTACCCAGATCAGCCCAAGGAGGAGGTTGGTCCCCGGTGTTGCTGCCTACTCCGAGATCTCTACTTATAGCGGTGGGGAAGGTGACGTTGATGATGACGTGTCTAGTGATGTCACGTGGGTGCCCACAAGAGAGGAAGAGGAGGGGAGTTCAGAGGGAGATATGGACCAGCAGATAGGGAGGAGAAGCAGCAATGACTTACATTGCACAGCAGGGACAAAGCAGACTGCAAATGTATCAGGAGCGAGTCATCGACCATGTACGGTCACATCTGGCGCTCCCAGGACACCGGCACATGGCTCCGCAGTGTGGGCTTTTTTTAACGTGTCCGCTGCTGACAATAGCGTTGCCATCTGCAATCTTTGCAGTCAACGCGTTAGTCGCGGTAAGCCCAATACTCACCTAGGGACGACCGCCTTAAGAAGGCACATGAGCAGCCATCACCGAGCCCAGTGGGAGCAACGGAACACACAAAGCCACACTGCAGGCTCTCACCGTCCAGCCTCGTCTTCTACTTCTCCTTCTCCTCTCTCCTCACAATTGTCCTCCACTCCACCTTCCATCACGCCAAGCTCACATTTTTCTGCAAAAAGGCAGGCTTCCGTGGGCCTAATGTTTGAGCGTAAAAAAATGATGATGCCGGATAACCCTCTTGCCCAACGGTTGGCGGCTGGCTTGTCAGAACTCATAGCCCGCCAACTACTGCCATATAAACTGGTGGACTCGGAGGCCTTTCGCAAATTTGTGGCCATTGGAACACCACAATGGAAGGTCCCAGGAAGGAAGTATTTCTCAGAGAAGGGCATCCCAGAGCTATATGGCCATGTTCAGCGGCAAGTGAATGTATCTCTGGCACACAGTGTCGGTGCCAAGATACATCTGACCACAGACACGTGGTCTAGCAAACACGGGCAGGGAAGGTATATCAGTTTTACTGCCCACTGGGTGAACCTTCTGACGGCCGTCAAGCATGTAACCCGTGGCACCCGTGTAGATTTGGTTTTACCGCCACGGATTGCATGCAGGCCTGACTCTTCTTCTCCTCCTCCTACTCCATCCTCCTCCCTCTCCTCCTCAGCTGCCTCCTCCTTTTCCGCTGCTAGCGTCTCTTCCACTGCACCGCCCAAGCTCCCCAGAACCTATTCCACATGCCAGGTGAGACGTTGCCATGCCGTGCTGCGTCTGTTGTGCCTGGAAGCAAAGAGCCACACTGGCCCGGCACTCCTTTCAGCTTTGCGTTCACAGGCAGATGAGTGGCTAACACCGCTCAATTTGACAGTTGGTAAAGTGGTGTGTGACAACGGTGCCAATCTGCTTAGCGCATTGAAACAGGGCAAAATCACGCACGTGCCGTGCATGGCACACGTCTTAAACTTGGTCGTGCAGCGATTCCTTGTCAAATACCCTGGGGTCCAGGACATCTTGCGGCAGGCAAGGAAAATCTCGGCCCATTTCAGAAGATCTTACACGGCCATGGCTCGCCTTGCTGACATTCAGCGGCGACACCATCTGCCGGTCAGACGTCTTATTTGCGATTGCCCGACGCGATGGAACTCAACCTTCTATATGCTTGATAGGCTGCTCCAGCAGAAACGTGCAGTTAACGTCTACCTGTATGAACTCTGCGAAAGAAACGGTTCTGGGGAGCTGGGTTTTTTTTCACCGCGCCAGTGGCTGCTCATGCGCGACACATGCAGACTTCTGCGGCCATTTGAGGAGATCACCAAACTGGTCAGTCGCAGCCATGGCGCCATCAGTGACATGGTACCTTATGCCTTCTTTCTGGAGCGTGCATTGCGTCGTGTCATTGATCAGGCTGTGGAGGAGCAGGAGCGGGAAGATGAGGAAGTCGCAATGCTGGATGAATTCCCAGGGGGGGCTACTCTATCTGAGACAAGTCAACAACAGGAGTCTGATGAGGAGTCAGAGGAGGATGGTGCCGGGGCGGATGAGCAGGAGCAAGAAGAGCATGCTTTAAACCTTTCTGGGATCCCTGTTGTGCGAGGATGGGGAGAGGAGAATGAAGAGGACGACATTATCCTGGATGATGAGCAGGAGCCAGGCCACCACACCGCTTCCACTTTAGTGCAAATGGGGGCCTTCATGCTCCAGTGTTTTAATAGGGACCCCCGTATAAAAAGCATGAGGGTCAAGGACCAGTACTGGGTGGCAACGTACTTAGACCCCCGGTACAAACACAAAATGGCGGAAATGTTACCGCCGTCGCAGAGGGCTGTCAGAATGCAGCACTTCCAGGCCTTGCTTCGAGAAATGCTGCATTCTGCTTTTGCGTGCGCTGGCAGAGGAGCAATTCCCACTCCCAGAGAAGGATTTGCGGGTACCAATCCAACAGCGCCTGCAAGAAGAGGCCGGTTTGAAGATGTGTTGGTGACTTCGGATATGAGGTCATTCTTTCAGCCGACCCATCGACAGGTGTCATCCGGATCCAGCATCAGGGAACGCCTAGACCGTCAGGTGTCCGACTACATTGGGTTAACGGCCGATGTGGACGCTCTGAGGAGTGATGAACCCCTAGACTACTGGGTGGGCAGGCTTGACCTCTGGCCAGAGCTTGCCCAATTTGCAATCGAACTGTTGGCTTGCCCCTCATCCAGTGTCCTGTCCGAAAGGACGTTCAGCGCAGCAGGGGGGATTGTGACCGATAAGCGTACTCGCCTAGCTCACCACAGTGTTAACTACCTCACATTTCTAAAAATGAATGAGGCATGGATCTCGGAGGAATTCAACACATGTGACCAGTAGACCATGTATATGTCTATAAACTATTTTTTTAATCAAGCACACAGACCTTCTTAATTCATTTGGCTCACTTCCTTGACCCAAAAAAGCACACCGTACTATATGCCCCTACCCTCCTCTTTGAAGAGGTTGAGCGGTGTCATATTTCTACTGGGGCTGCTTATGATATCCCTGTGCTGTGCTGACTTCCTCCTGGGGGTTCTTATTATGAAGGGATCACACTATCCCTGTGCTGTGCTGACTTCCTCCTGGGGGTTCTTATTATGAGGGGATCACACCATCCCTGTGCTGTGCTGACTTCCTCCTGGGGCTGCTTACGGTGCTGCTGTCAGTGCTGTATGTCACGGTGCTGCTGTCAGCGCTGTATGTCACGGTGCTGCTGTCAGCGCTGTATGTCACGGTGCTGCTGTCAGCGCTGTATGTCACGGTGCTGCTGTCAGCGCTGTATGTCACGGTGCTGCTGTCAGCGCTGTATGTCACGGTGCTGCTGTCAGCGCTGTATGTCACGGTGCTGCTGTCAGCGCTGTATGTCACGGTGCTGCTGTCAGCGCTGTATGTCACGGTGCTGCTGTCAGCGCTGTATGTCACGGTGCTGCTGTCAGCGCTGTATGTCACGGTGCTGCTGTCAGTGCTCTGTATTACGGTGCTGCTGTCAGATGCCTCTATCACGGTGCATGTGTCATTCCGGTATGTCACGCTGCTGGTGATCATCTCCTGCACCCTCTTCTTTGCCTACCCTGGTCCCTGACCTTCCCTCTCCTCCATTGCCTTCATTAACTCCATAGTCCTGAATTGTTAGAACAATTTCCCAAATAAAATAAAAATGCTTGTAGTTATCGATCCCAAATTCACCTCATACATGTATTATGTCATTGTCCAGATGGTGGGACTACGTTTTACCCCCTAATAATTACCACGTGGCCGCAAATTCGACATGAAGGTTTGCAAAGTTCGCCTCCCATTGAAGTCAATGGGGCCCGCGGCGAACGGTCGGTTTCGCGAACGTTTGGGTCCGTTCGCATTTCGCGTTCGCGAAACGTCCCGTCGGAAGTTCGTCCATCACTATTTGCCAGTAATTCATCCTCCGGCACAAAATTAATTAGCTGATTGGACTATAAGATTTACTTTGAGCTGACCTTTTGTTTCATTAGATCTTTAAAGAATTACCGAATCATGTCAAATTCATTCGTTATATTTCTTTCGTATTCGTTGTAATTCGTTATTTTTTTATTTGGACATTCGGATGCATCCCAATGTCCGAAAGATGCAAAATTCGGCCGAATTTAGATTCGTTACAAAATGAATTGCACAAGCCTACCGACCAGCAAACAACCCCCAGATAAGCCCAAAGAGGGTGCCTCCCTCAGCAGGACCCAAGGTGCCAATTCTATTTGAAATAACCAATTATAGAAAAAAATTAGCATTTTAAAAATATCAGAATTAATATACCCCCACCTTCCTTATAAATGGTCAGTATTAAAAAAGCCAACCTTCTATCTATATAAACATTGCTTGGAATAATGCATAATATTCTCAAAATGGTGATCATCCCCCAACTCCAAACCATAGCCAGGTCACCAGAGGCCTGGTGGCTGCTAAAAGGCAAATTTATAAATATACATAGGTATCCCCAAGCTAGCATGTCACCATATATATATATATATATATATATATATATATATATATATATATATATATATATATATATCTTCTAATTCCTTAAGATTGCTTACATTGCTGCAGTCATCAGGGGGGTAATTACCCAGAGCACCTTCCAGGAAAAGAAGAGACATGCAAGAAGTGCAGCAGGGGCCACCCCTGTGGACTTTTAAGGCAAAATTGGGAGTATTGGAGTAAGTAAAAGGCCACAAAATGCCACTTTTATTGAGTACACAATTTTGCCAGAGTCAAGGCAGTGCCTGGATTATTAGCTTTGGGTTTGATATATGCATTTATGTGTTAACTGGTTCATTGGTATACCTTGTATATTTTAGCGTTACTGTTCATTAGACATGTGCACACTGAAATATTTCGTTTTGGAATTTAGTTTTCGTCCGAAAAATAAATTTATTTAGTTACTCCTGAAATTCGTTTTTATTTATTTAGTTTTTCGTAAAAAATTGCATTAGTCCGAAAATCCAAATTAATTAAGGTTGAATCTGTCATTGAAGGCTTATGGTGTCTGTCGAATGTTCAAAGAAGATTCGACGGAGCAGCTAAACTGTATGACTCCATATAATCTTCTTAGAACTTTCGACAGACACCATAAGCCAAAGAATCAACGTTTGTATGTTTTTCTCCGCTTTGTCGAATCTTTGTCGTTCATGCTGAATGTGTATAGTTCAAACAGAAAATGGACTGGTGATAGTCATCACTGATCAGACAGGTAACCAGATAGGGTATATATAATCTCAATCTATAATATAGAATCTATAATAATAAATCCCCCCCCCCCACAACACGGGCAGCCTCTGAGGCTATCACAACACTAGCAACACGAGTATCACTATCAAGTTCACAACACTAACACAATAGCAGCAGATTATTATGAAAAAGTTAAGTTAAACTGTAGCTTGCTTCACTATTGTTCTGCTGCTGTGCTTATGTGTGTGTCTCTCTCTGCTAGCAATCGTAAGTGAAAGTAAGTTAGCTGTACATGTATACTTAGTGCTAGTTATTTTACTGCTCCTCCTCTTTGGGTACAATCAGCCAGTAACATTCATCATCATCATTATTTTTATTTTACTTCCCCCACCCAATTCCAGCAGCAATCTTTTCTCTCTATGTCAAATCTTTTCTCTCTATGTAGAATAATCCTGGACTAATAGAGTTAAGGTTAGGCACATTCGACCACAGATTGTTATTGTCGGCATCATGTTGAATCTTCTATCTATATCGTACTGTTGTTACTATGAAAACAAAAATAAAGCATTTGTTTATGTCGGATCTTTCATTTTTTCGGATTCTGCACTTTCGTTATTGTTTGTTAAAACAATAACGAAAATACCTGAAATTCGGACGAAAATGCATTCGGACGAAAACTAATGCACATGTCTACTGTTCATGTCTATAAACAGAGCTGCATCAGAACCATAAACCAGGAGCCAGTGCAACACCGATGATGGATAAAAGATGCCCAAAGAGGCAATAGCAGAAAGAGGAGAAACCCACTGTATTACCTAGCAGGGCCCCACCCAAATATCCAAGCCCTAAAGGCATCCTGGATATACCAGGTGATAGAAAACACCCCCAGAGCCTCCTTAAGCACCAGCCACAGCCAACCACTGCAATATGCAAGGCCTTGTGTATCACCTTGATTCTTATTGTGTATTTTTATATGTGTAATAAAATACATTTTATAGACTTATATACGTGCATATGCAGAATGCATGAAATGTCCAACCCAAATATGAAATTGCATGCTTATGCCAGTGTGTCCCAGATTCTGGGCATCTTGGAAGCTGAAATGCAGGTTTACTTTAAATGCATATCCTCTGGCACTTGAACATTTATCACTTGCCAACTGACATGTTGAGTTACTTTTTTAATTGACACTACATTGTTAACATCCCATTGTCTTGTAATTCCAATTGTCATGTGACTGTAAAATTTGTACATTTTTTAGACTACTGCTGATACAATTATGTCTTTGGCTTGGATAACTTTATTGTCAAAACAGACATTTACAACATTTTTGGAAAATAGATTAGTCACCTAAAAGTGTGGCTCCTTTTAGATTCAGTTTAAAGATACACTGCTTCCACCAATAGTAGTGCCTACATAGCAATAGGCGTCCTTGCAATCCATTCCATTCTGGCTATGCAGAACTGCCTCAAATGGTTAATTAATGCTGTGAATATTTAACATATTCTTGCTATATACTATCCCATTAATGGACAACTACACTTTCTCTATACAGTCTTTCCCCCTGCTTTAAAAATATATCTTCTATTTTCCTTTTGGGTCACTAGGACAGGAAGTGAGTAGAAAATTAAATCTCACCTATGTGGACATGTACAAACAAAAAAACCTGACAAATGATTCTAACCCTTCCCCACTCTAACCATCAAAAAAATGACTGGACCTCTAGTTCACGTAGACAGAGATAGAAGATGGAGGCCTGGCATGTAAGTGCAGGTTCTTTGAAGTCTGATGGCAATGCTTTATATGATATTACTCCTTTCTCAATTCTAGTCTAATGTATGTGCATAGCTAATAAAAGTGTACAATTCTAATAATTCCTTCATTCTAAACAGGACAATCAGATGTCCTTGTGCATGAGCCCTTCAGCCTTCTTACCAAATGATCACGTTGCTAGTTGAAAAATCTTGTTAAGCCAAAACAAAAGCCAATTGCAGAACTTAAATCTCAAGAAGGAAATTAAAAAAAGTGGAAATCTGCACAATTAAAATGATGGATGTATTTTATCTCACCCTTATTAGAGGATTAAATCTTGTTGCAAAACCTGCTTTTAGTATTGACACAATCTCAGCTTCAAACTGACGATGCAGCATATTGAAACTGATAGCAATACAGCTTTAAAGTAATGTCTATTGAATAACAATAACGAAGCACATTAATAAAGCTCACGTCACTTAACATTCTTACGATGCTGCTGATTTAAAATTTCTCCCAAGGTCCAAAGAGAAATGCAAAAGCTGCATATAAAGTAGCTGAAGGAAGGAGAAGTTATTTATACATGCTGGCCACTGTAATTTTCTGTTCCATGGCAGACAAACCAGCTCTTTACAGCTTGGTTGCACACACTGGTCTTTGAAGGTCATTCATAGCCCTTGTACACACGGTCGGAGATTCCGACAACCAAATCCATCGGATTTTGTCCGAAACTGTTGCATACACACGGTCGGACAAAGTTGTCGAAAAATCAGATCTTTCAGAACGTGATGACGTAATTTCGTTATGATAGGACTACATTCAGGCTAGTAGCCAATAGCTTTGATGTAGGAATTTGATCTGAGCATGCGTGGCACTTTGTCCGATCGGAATTCTCTACACATGATCGGAGTATGTCCTATCGGACCAGTTTGTCGGAAAATATTTCCAGCAAGTCGGAAAATTTGGTCCGACGGATATTCCGACGGAAACAGTCCGATGCATACCACACACAGTCGGATTATCCGACAACACGGTCCGATAGGACACATTCCGACGGATTCTCCGACCGTGTGTACAAGGGCTTAGACCATCACATGGCTATTTATGCTTACGCCAAAAATATTTTATTTGTTTATTTCAAATTAATTTCTTCTTTTGTTGCCTAACCCCTTTTATGACCAGTTGTTATTGAAGTGTAGATGCTCTAATCCAATTAACAGTGTCCGTATGCATTGGTTACATGACTATAACTGCAAACTGCACCCAGATGTTCGGTGAATAACCACTGTCTTATGTCATTGACTTAAAACAAAGTTTTCAGACACTGGATTCAGCTGAGTGTGACTGCGAGCCGAGCCAAGTAGACAGGAGATCCAGTGTTCTGGCATATTGAGTCCGGCCATCATATAGTGTCCGCCCCGTACTGCGCAGCGCTTGTGCAGTACAGAGCAGAAGAAGCTTTGGAAAATCTCAGAAGATGAACGGGGCCTGCGGCGTGAGTCGAGGTTGTAGCCCCACCCTCCAAGCGGACATAGGGCTGGGAAAATTAGAGGGCTCACCACGCTTCAGGCTCGGCTCTTCTATATTCCAACTCTATGTCCACTTGGATGGTGGGGCTAGAACCTGGACTGACGGCGCAGGCGCTGTTCATCTTTGGCTATTTTCCGGAATCTGTGTGTGCTGTGTACTGTGCATGCGCAATACACAGCGGACACTATCCGATGGGGGACTGTATGTGATAGGACACTATATCGGCAGCACTCGCCCCCTCCTTCCCCTCGGTGGCAGCCGATATTGGCGTATAACACGCACACACCAATTCCCCCCTATTTTAAGGGGGGAAAAGTGCATGTTATATGCCGATAAATATGGTATATAGTCATTGTCAGAATATATTAGGCAAAAAAAACAGCCAATTTTTAAATCAAGTATACAGATTGTATGTCATATAGCAGCAAGGTGGATAATATTTATTATTAATTTCAATTCTACACTTTTGACTTTTGGAAAAATAGGTTGCTCTTGAGTAAATTGCCTGTGTCACCAGGAAGTGTGAAAAGCTTAACTAAACCGGAGAGGTATGGAAAGGTCTTGTGAATGTCTCACGCTCAATGTGTGACTTCAAGCTATTTTCCTGAAAAGCGTCAGTCCCTACAAACTGGTTATATTTTACCATTGGAGTAGGCTAAATGTTGTAAGAAACACAAACATCCAAGTGTTGTTTGTGGAGAGATCATCAGTTGTGGGCCTGGCACAGGTTTACAAAGTATAAAATATCTAAAAACTAAAAAAGGTTAAAGATGATTAATCATAGCAATATCATAAGACCTAGGGCCAAGGGCCAAACTCTGCTTGCTGATGATTGCAGCTTTGTTCTCTTTTTCACCATTTTGTGAACATCAACCTGTTTGGTATTTAAACTGAAAAAAGAAGGTTTCTTCTGTATTGTTGTACAGGGGGAACTGAGTTTTCATTCTCTTTACTTATTTACTCTATTTAATAATTGTGAAATGAGAAGTGATAGAAGTATAATCCATGAACTTAAAGTGGGAGTCCCGCAAAATTATTATTTTTTTTTAAAGTCAGCAGCTACAAATACTGCAGCTGCTGACTTTTAAAATAAGGACACTTACCTGTCCCGGGGTCCAGCGATGTTGGCACCCAAGGCCGAACCGTCCCTCGGTGCTCAGATGCTGCCAGCGCCATCTTCGGTATGGGAAATCAGGAAATGAAGCGTTGTGGCTTCACTTCCTGTTTCCCTGTTGCACATGCGCGAGTCATGCAGCGCAATCTGAATGGTCCCTTCTGTCTCTGGGACCCGGGTGTGTCCCAGCAGACAGCACGGCTGGACAGGAAGAGGCATAGATAGCCCTTGTACACACGGTCGGACATTCCGACAACAAAATCCGTCAGATTTTGTTTGACGGATTTTGTCCGAAACTTGTGTTGCATACACACGGTCGGACAAAGTTGTCGGAAAATCCGATCGTTCAGAACGTGATGACGTTATTTCGTTAGGACAGGATTACGTTCAGGCTGGTAGCCAATAGCTTTAGTCTAGGAATTTGATCTGAGCTCGCGTGGCACTTTGTCCGATCGGATCATGTTGTCGGAAAGTTTTATAGCCCAGCTCTAAAACGTTGTCGGTCGGATATTCCGACGGAAACAGTCCGATGGAGCCCACACACGGTTGGATTATCCGTCAACACGGTCCGATCGGACATTTTCCATCGGAATGTCCAACCGTGTGTACAAGGGCCTAGACTTCCGTGGGAGTCTATGCCCAGAAGTGGGCGCACATACCTGTCTTAGGAGGGTTCCGAAAAGCGGAGGTTCAATTTTTGTGTGAACCTTTGCTTTAACTAAAGTACTTTTGTGGTAACAATTGGTTGGATATAGATAGTAAGCTAAATGCTCAAACAGAATGGTATCTCATAGTGTGTACCGGTTTTTATTAACATTCAGAAAAAAGTTTAAAATTTCACTCTTGTTTATCAGAGCCCACCCCAGACACCCGGGAATAATCTGCCAGTTTTATTGTAAACTAAGAGATGGCGTGTATGCATCCGCTGATTGCAGACCCAAGAAGACATTCTTGCCTCTATACGTACAAGTTTCATCTCAGTATTGACATCATCAGGGGACGTTTACAATAAAACCGATAGATGATTCCTGTATGTCGGGATGGGCACCAATAAATGTGAATTCATTCCTAAACTTTTTTATGGATTGTAATAAAAAATGGTACACACTATGAGATCCCTCTCTGTTCCCCCTGCATGAAATTTATACTGAGGTTCTGTATAAGCCAAAGGGGGTCATCTCCATTTGGTGAGTTTAAACCAATTGGGGTTGGGGCACATGAAATCGCACGGAATGGAGTATTGACGGAGACAAGCACTTCATGTTTCTTAATAAAATCATCACCTCAGCATGCGTTTTTGAGCACTGGCACTTTTTAACAAACAGAATGTCTTTTTGTTATCACTATGGACTTTATTGATTGATCTCATTTGAATGGGGATGTTTGACCATTCTTCCAGAAGCGCATTTGTGAGGTCAGGCACTGATGTGGATGAGAAGGCCTGGCTCACAGTCTCTGCTCTAATTCATTCCAAAGGTGTCCTATCAGGTTGAGGTCAGGACTCTGTGCAGGTCAGTCAAGTTCATCCACCCTAAACTCGCTCATCCATGTCTTTATGGACCTTGCTTTGTGCACTGGTGTGCAGTCATTTTGTTACAGGAAGGGGCCATCCCCAAACTGTTCTCATAAAGTTGGGAGCATTGATTTATGTATTGTTAATTATGCACTAGCACTTAATGTTTAAATCATAAATTAGATAATTGAGTGAATATGTAATGTTTGCATTATGCACAAATGTCAACCATGCTAAATCAGATATAGACTTTATTAAAGCAGACTTTCATTAATTTTTTCAAAATAAATTTTAAATCTTCTGCCCTTGTTGTTTTAACTTTGGATAGTAAAACATTTTTTTTTCTGCCAGTAAATACCTTCTACAGTAAGGTGACCAGAATTTTTAAATGAAATCCAGGGACATTTTTTTTTTACTAGTAATGGTGGCAATTAGCAACTCTCTGCCCGTCGCAGCTGCCGCCCGCCTCACAGCCTGTCAAGTCTTACTCTCCGGGCCCCGGGTACTACTGGGTAGGGAGCGGAGGAAGATCACTCCGCCAGGGAAGGCAAGGAGATGGGCAGGTGGCTGGTTGGGATTTGAGCCAAGGCAGAAGAAATGTGAGCAGGAGCGAAACGGGAATGCACCCAAAACTGAAGAAATATTCTCTCTGCTCCAACCAGCACATGATCATCAGAAAGGGGCACAGATAATGAAAAAAAAAATACACTCCCACCCACTAAGCTAGTAGGAGCGACAGAGCAGGGGGGTGTAATTCAGTTTTTTGGTTTTTTTTATTCTGCACTGTCTGTCTTTGAAATTGCTCCAGCCCCTGTTCAAATCCAATCCAGGGAAAACACCGGGGACAGACTTGGTTCGGGGACAGTGTCCTCAATCCGGGGACTGTCCCTGGAAACCGGTATGTCTGGTCACCCTATTATACAGCCCACTTCCTGTTTCTTGTCTGGTCATTAGCCTAGGCTTATGACATCATGCACAGCTCACTCTCTCACTCTTGTGATAGTTTTCCAGGAAGGTAGGGGGGTTGAGTCATAAGAGGGCCAATGAAAGCTGCAGAGCTGGAGGTGTGCTTCTGTGTAAATCCAGGAAGTAAACAGGCAACAGCTTCAGATGCCCACAGTTAAAATGATTGCAGCCAGACTTAGTGGAGGGAGATTTCTGCACCATATTTGGCAAGTACAAAATCACAGTATATATAAAATAATATGCAAAGTGGTTGGAGAGAAGCTTCAGAATGGCAAAGATGTTTTTATTACAAATTATGTGAGCAGACTGTTGTTCCTCTTTAAGGAAATTAAAATTGAATAAAAAAAATGCTTGGTTTCACCTTACAGCGTCTACTGTATCCTGACATTTTCTATCTTTCTAAAGTGCTGTCTAATTATCAAAGTCTTCACTGGTTAGAATAACACTGCATTTTTTTTTATTCCACCTAAGCAGATTTCTAGCATTTGTTTGGTCGAATTCAGAAACCTTCAAAGGAACTCTCTCGCTAGAATAAAACCTTTTTAAAAATGTGACTACCATAAAGAAAGTGTTTTACACCCATCTGTGTTGCCATTGCCTCTATTGTGAAGAAGCCAGTGCCGGAAGAACAATATGAACTGGCATTTATAATGCCGCGTACACACGATCGGAATTCTCTTCGGAAAAAGCTCTGATGGTTTTCCCGACGGAATTCGGCTCAAGCTGTCTTGCCTACACATGGTCACATCAAATTCCGATCATTTATAACGCGGTGACGTACAAAACGTACGACATGACTAGAAAAAGGAAGTTCAATAGCCAGTAGCTTCTGTCTCGTAGTTGAATCTGAGCATGCGTGATTTTTGGCGTGTAGGAATTGCATACACACGATTGGAATTACCGATAGAAAGTTTTCCGTCGGGAAAATTGAGAACATGCTATCAATTTTTGGCTGGCTGAAATTCGGACAGCTAAATTCCGATGGAGCATACACATGGTCGCATTTTCCGATGAAAAGCTCTCATCTGTCTTTTTCTGGCCGGAATTCCGATCGTGTGTACGCGGCATAAGAGTATTGAATTCCCAGTCCCCTGCACACACTGTGGTTCCTTCCTCCAGCCATGTTACTATTATGCCTGTTAGTGACACAGGTGCTGGTGGAAGGAACTACAGTGGCATGACGCAGTCAGCGGAAGAGGCGCGTAACAAACACCTTACAGGGACCACGTTTCTTAAACTTTTTATTTTATGACAGAGTCTCTTTAGGAATTTATGATGTTCTGTGTAAAAAGTTCATATTACTATGTTGCATTCTGGAGAGATGTTCTTGACCCTTCAATAATACATCCTGTAAAAAGAATGTTAACATGTATAGCACATGCATTAACACATGCTTGTTAAAGCAATATCTAAATAAAGTAATAATATGTATCTTTTCAATAATATGTTGTGAATGGAGTCCTATACAGTGATACGTCTTAACTTAATTATGATTACTGAATTAAATGTTTATTTTTCTTTTAGTAAAACAAAAAAAATGAATTAAATTAATGTTTTAATCTAGTCCTGATAATATATATTTTTTCATTTCTAGTTTGTGGCCCAGCCAAACTGTCAGCAGTTGCTGGCTACACTGTGGTACGATGGATTCCCAGGTTGGCGCCGGAAGCACTGGGCAGTGAAGCTGTTGACTTGCATCACAATTGGACTGCTTTTTCCTGTGCTGTCTTTGGCATACCTGATAGCACCCAAGAGCAGGCTGGGACTGTTCATTAAAAAGCCATTCATCAAATTTATCTGCCACACAGCCTCATATCTCACGTTCCTCTTCTTTTTGCTTTTGGCATCTCAACACATAGTACGGACTGACTTACACATGCAAGGGCCTCCACCCACGGTAGTGGAGTGGATGATATTACCATGGGTTCTAGGTAAGTGACAATTTTAAGTGTTTCATAAAACGTATGATAAAGTAATGACTGTGGTAGAATGTGGCATGCCTTACAAAAAAAAAAAGTGTAATATCTTACTAGGACTGTGTGTTTGATGGTCTGGAGGACCAAGGCAGGAGGCCTGAGCAGTAAAGCTTCAAAGAGCAACGAGACTGAATTCTATGTTTTGCTGCATTGATGGTGAGAATCCCTCCATGGGGAACTATTTAAGTGTGAGCTTTTTGGTTTGTTTTAAATAAAAGTGGGCAAAAAAAGCCCTAAAAACATACTTCTGACATGGAATAAACTCACTGTTTGATACTACCAGTGGGCTACAAATTCAAACTTGTCACCGTGCATAAAAACTCAACAAAACACGCAGAAAGAATGATGTAAACTCATGTCTCTGAAAGTGAAATCTGTGCAGTTTTCCCATCAGGTTTCATACAGGTATGGTGTGAACGAGCCAAATCTTTCCTATTGGAAACACAGACACCAATAAAAAAACTGTCGATGGTTCTAACCCCTCCTATTCAAATCTAAAAAATCATTTTTGCCTTTAGTTATACTTTAACTGGATGACTGGGAGAATGAGTATGGCAAAAGTGCTGGCGTGAGTGAGTTAGTTGAATCCAGCAACATTGTAACACTTCTGTCAGTGACTAAAAATGGACTGTGCATTGTAAAGACGCTGAGTACATAATTTGCAAGAGCGGAATCACAGATCCAAGTGTTGTGTTTCGGCCTCAGTAGATTTTTAAATTTGTTGTCAAATGTGACATAACTGGGCAGCACAGTGGTGTAGTGGTTAGCACTCTCACCTAGCAGTAAGGTCACTGGTTCAAATCCCAACCATGACACTACCTGCCTGGAGTTTGCATGTTCTCCCTGTGCCTGCGTGGGTTTCCTCTGGGTACTCCGGTTTCCTCCCACACTCCAAAGACATGCAGGTAGGTTAATTGGCTTCTGTCCAAAATTGGCCCTAGTATATGAATGGGGACCTTGGATTGTGGGCTCCTTGAGGGTAGGGACCAAGGAGAGTGTGCAATGTACAGAGACAGGGACAATTGTAGACACTCACTCGGGCTGAACTGGATGGACTGGTGTCTTTATTCAACCTAACTATGAAACTATGAAACTATGAAACTATAATGTATAATTCGGTTGCATACTGCATGGTAAATTGTGTTTATTCTAAAAATGCTGTTTCATTATGTTAAAGCGGAAGTAAACCCATCCATAAAACAGTTTAATTTCCGAGGCATGCCAGAAATGTAACACTCCCATTGGTTGTGCTCTCAATCAAACTGTTAAACCATCCAATGGCTGGTGTCATGACTGATCACATGTGCAGCATCATGGTAGTTTTATATTAAACAGAGGCAAAGATGGCAGCTTCCTTGGCTGAAAATGATAGGGGGGTTTACTTTCACTTTAAGGTATATCTGGGGCATATAAAACTGCTTACCTTGCATTTAAAAAAATAAACAAATGAGGAAAGGTTTTATTATTATTGTCAACGTAGGTCTGCAATCTGTTGGGCAGTTGTGCTGATAGAGAAATGGCATTGATATGATAAGTTACTATTGCGAAAACCAATATCAGTGATCCAAGAACAATAGAAAACTGGTACAACACAGGAGATACTAACAGCTATCTTAAGATGTTTTGGAAGTCGATGTCCCAGTATAACTTTCCAATTTCTATATGAAAGGGCTTAGGAGACACAAGGCTTATGATGAATACTGCAGCATTAACTGTATATAGCTACTGCCAACCAATCACAGTTCATTTTTAAAATGTACTAAGGAATCCAAAGTTATACCAGATTTAATTTATATGAGCAAAATATTATAACCAAAGATGAAACTACAGGCATTTCAAACGGTGGGGGCAGTCCGTGTCTTGTAAAATTACTGGCTTAGAGGTAGAAGTGTAGACTTTTCTGAGCATAGATTGCACATTTCTCCAACTGCCAAAAATAGCTTAGTTCCAGCTGTGAAGGAGAAGCTTCTCTCCTATGGTACAATGCGTAGATTAAACACAGCAGAAACCCATGAGGAGGAAGACAAGTCTTCCAGTAGCACTGCAAGCAGATGTAGCCCGATTTGATTTTTACAGTAAGTGTTAAAATTTAGTAACTAGCAGTGTTAAGTTGTTGTAAAAACAGATGCATTATAGGCTGCACACCTTTTACCACCAGTATTAAGGGGTTTAAATAGGTTTAAATAGAGTACTTACTATTGATGGGGGCCCCATAAAAATGTCTATTGGGCCCTGTGATCTCAAGCTATGCCCATACTTACACAGGTCACAGGCCACGGCAAATGTAAAATCAAACATCCGTGAAAAGGAAAGTGTGTTTGGAGAGACTGAAGAACATGTGAAAACTATGTAGAAATGTTCTGATTAGGGGGGAACAGACTCATTACTTTTATTTTCAGTATAAGTAGTTTGCAGTTGTGTTGCAAATTAATTCTCTGCACTCAATTGCACTTGAACGCAGTTACTATTCTAAAGGTGAGAACTTGTAATGTGAGAAATACATCCCATCACAGAGTCCCATCACTTTACATGTTATTTAATATATTGTCTTCAGAGTCAATACTTTGAGACTCTAACCTGGAAAAATCATACAGCTCAGGAATGATAAGTCAGACCTTCTAAACTGCATACGGGTTTTAAGCCAGTGACTTTAACAATACTGAAACCACTGGATAGGTATGACAGCAAGGGTGCTGGTATTTTCAAAAGGAGAGGGCATTGGTGCATGTTCTATATACTACTGGAAAACAATAACATTGTCTAGTTTCCCTTTGGGACAGAGGTTGTGGTACCACTTAATCAAGAACTCATACAGTATTCCCTATAGATGTCCACTCTAGACTTCAGTCTGATTGTAGAACCCTTGCCCTCAGGAGTGGCTCCATTTTGTCACCAGGACCCTCACAGTGGCCTGGCAAGGTATGGTACTAGTTAGAAACAATGACACCAAGACTCCTCCACTTAACCTGCTCCCTGGGACAATAATGGCGGAATTGACCATAATCATAAATGTGATTGCTCTCATGGTGGGGGCACATAGACCTCTGAGAGTTTCATGGTTGTTGCTACCTGGCAAAAGTGAATATGATTTGGTTGACAGAAACAAACCAATATTGGGCATTAAAGCAAACACTGATACTCAAACATCTGACAACAGAGAAACTGACACCCACTCAGCTCGTAATAATAAAACAACAATTGGGTAAGTGGTCAGAGATGTTCTCACAGGGGGGACCATGAACGTGGCTGTAGTAATATGATTGAGCATGAGATACCCCTCATCTAAGTGAGATATGAAAGCATATCTGCACACCTTTACCTAGAAGTCAAGCAGATTCTAGAACATTTGATGCAACAAGGGGGGATTGAAGAGAGTAAGAGCTCATAGGTGGCTTCAATTGTGTTTGAGCAGAAGGGGTATTGCACCCACCAATTTTGCATAGACTATAGGCTTCTGAACGAGGAACACTTTGAGGTCCTAGGACAGGCTATTTTTGTTTCCACACATGATCTTGCTAACAGGCATGGGCAGATCCCTATTGCCAAGGTGAACCACTTTCATTACTCCCATCTCACTGTGTCAGTTGAAAAGGATCCTCAGAGCTGAACAACCTACCCTTCAAATTCCAGAGGACAATGGAGCACTGCCTTGTGAACATTAAACTGGATAGTATATTGATCGCTCTAGTAAATTAAGTAATGTTTTCTACCACATTCTTGCACCATTCTGCTGGTCTTGCTGGTCTCTGTGAGGAATTCTATGATTGTTAGCCTGACTTTCTGTTGTTATAGGGTCTAACAGAAAACTATATTATGCAGTCACATGTTATACTGATTGAGTCATAGAGACAATGCTCTAAAGAGTCCTGTGAAGATTTCTTCTTTTGCATTATTGCTTCTAATTTTGCACCTTTTTAGTAAGCTGAAAATTACATTTACTCCCTCTCTGATCATTCAACAGATTACCTATTCTGTTTAAAAGTTCCATACCTAATAATTTATATTGCTCCTTTTTGAAAAGGTGTTAATAAAATACCTACAGCACAATAGCCCCTAGCCCTTCCTACAGCAGGCCTAAACCAATTCCTATGCTCTTATGCCGTGTACACACGACCAGACTTTCTGGCAGACTAGGTCCGACGTTCTTCCCGACTGACTTTTCAGCAGAGTTCCGACTGACTTTCTGAACGAACGGACTTGGCCACATACAATCACACCAAAGTTTGACGGATTCGACCATGATGACATACGACTGGACTAGAATAGTTCATAGAAAGTTCAAAGCCAGTAGCCAATAGCTGCCCTAGCGTTGGTTTTCGTCCGTCGGACTAGCATACAGACGAACAGATTTTTCGACCGGACTCGAGTCAATCGGAAAGATTTGAAACATGTTCTAAATCTAAAGTCCATCTGATTTTTCTACAGCAAAGGTCCGATGAAGACCACACACGACCGAATTGTCCAGCGGATTCGTCCCGTTGGACCTTTGCTGTCGAAAAGCCCGCCATTAGGCTTTCTAATGAACAAACAACTTAATCCCATGTATTTCAGAGTTTACAGCAGTTTCAATTCCCATACAGTTTATACAGTTTAATTTCCATGTATGACCATTAATGTTAGCCAGAAATAGAACTTCATATCTGCTCTTTGCAGGGTTGCTCTTCTGCCATTGCATATTTGTCTCTCATGATTGATGTGCATATGTTTATTTTATCAGTATATGCTCCTCCAAGCTAGCATTTATGTTTATTTGATTTGCAATGTCAAATAGATATATTAAAGCAATGACCTGTTTTTTTTTTAGTTTCTGTGCTGTCGTTTCCACTGTCAGCAGTAATGTGATGAGAAAAGGTATATGCAGTATTACTGTAATAAAATAATATAATTAATTTTATTATCATATAATACTGTTAAATATTGTTGTTACAGCAAACCTGAAAAGTCAAGAAATGCTGGTGAAGGCAACATATATCCCTTATTCTGCCTTCACCAGCATCACATACTCAGGTTTTCTTCCCTCTCCGGCCTTTTTGTAAGTGCTAAATTGCTCTAGTCGGAGCTTACACAAAGATAAAAACTCTGAGGGTGAGCAGTAAAGGGAACCTGGTGCTTTTCCTTGAAATTTGCTTTATAGCTAGAACTCCAGGTAATCCAATAAACATTTACAATATGTCAACTGTTATATCTGGCAAAGAATTTATAATTATGTCTATTTACTTTTGTGGTTTATACACCTCTGCTAAACAGCAGAACAGCGGGAGGGTGTCTTTAACACTGATAGAAGTTACATCGGTTAATTCTCTCTGTCTGCAGAATGTTGATTGGACAATGAAATGAGCAGCACACACCGATAAGGCATGAACTCTGCTCACTCTTCTGCAAGCTTGTTATCAGCACAATATACTGCTGTAGATCCTGACTGGCTGTTAGTACTGCCCCAGCCTCTTTGTGCCTTCTGTGTAAAGGAATGACAGGAGATTGATATCAAAAGACAGATTCAAAACCTTACACTAGCTGTATTAAAATGCATTCAACTGCATAAAATCGTTTCTTTTTACATCAGCCCTTTGATCTGCCTGTGGCTCGACAATTAAAGTTCACACAGGGAAGTGCATGTTGTGATTACAAAATGTACTATAAAGCCCCATACACATCGGCCGAATGTTAGATGGTATTGGCCGGTTCAATAGCAACCGGACGACATTTGGCCTGTGTGTACTGCAACTGGTCCAGCAGATGCCGGCCATTGGACTGCCTTCTGTAGAAGGGGCATGACTGGACACGTCTACTGACTGGCTCCCGAGCAGAGATCTCAGCCAATGGGCTAAGAGCACTGACTGAAGTGTTCTGGCAGGGGTGAGGGGGGGGGGGGGGGGACACGCTAGAATAGCAGGGGAGATCACTGTATTAACATCAGATTGTAAGTACAGCGGCTCTGATCTGAGCTGTCAGGGTTTTTTGTTCCCCCGCTGGGTTGAGCGAAATAAAACTCGCAGTGTGTACTAGGCTTAAGTCAGTGGAAAGTAAACAAATAGTACGCTGAATAGATACTGTATCCTTAACATAAAAAAAAAATACTGCCGCAGTTGTGGAAAAGAAGCACCTAAATGTGCCACCTGAATCCATGTTCAACATAAGAAAGTTATTTTTAGTCACTTTTTTTATTGTTGCACTTGCCCATGGCAGATGAAACGGGTTTGAAATTTTTGACCAATGCAGCTACTGCACCATAAACTTTGGTTATTTTTACATTTTGTTAGGTGCCTCATGTATTGAAAACTCACATCCATAAGTGCTATCTGACATTCCTTATAGCTGACACCTACTACTGAAAAGTCAACCTAATAAAACTCATGTTTCCAACCATACGTTTTCCATTTAAAAACTACTAATATTAAACCGATTTTTCAGGCGTTCAAATCATTTTGTCTACTACTGCACAGCCGTGGCCAAAAGTTTTTAGAATGACACAAATAATCATTTTCACAAAGTCTGCTGCTTCAGTGTTTATAGATCTTTTTGTCAGATGTTACTCTTGTAATTATACTGAAGTATAATTACAAGAATTTCATAAGTGTCAAAGGCTTTTATTGACAATTACATTAAGTTTATGCAAAGAGTCAATATTTGCAGTGTTGATCCTACTTTTTCAAGACCTCTGCTAATCACCCTGGCATACTGTCAATCAACTTCCAAGACACATCCTGACTGATGGCAGCCAATTCCTGCATAATAAATGCTTGGAGTTTGTCAATTTCTGAGATTTTTTTTTTGTTCACCCACCTCTTGAGGACTGACCACGAGTTCTCAATGGGATTATGATCTGAGGAGTCTCCTGGCCATGGAGATGTTGATGTTTTGTTTCCCAAGGTAGTTAGTTATCACTTTTGCCTTATGGCAAGGTGCTCCGTCATGCTGGAAAAGGCATTATTGGTCACCAAACTGTTCTTGGATGGTTGAAAGTTGCTCTCGGGGAATGTTTTTGTACCATTCTTTACCATGCTCTCTGAACCCACTCCCATGAAGCAACCCCACACATGAATGGTCTCAGAATGCTTTATTGACAAAGGCCTAATGGTAGCAATCACCTTTTCTTCTCCGGACAAGGGAATTCATCAGAGAAAATTATTATACCCCAGTCCTCAGCAATCCAATCCCTGTAGCTTTTGCAGAATATCAGTCTATCCCTGATGTTTTTCCTGGAGAGAAGTGGCTTCTTTGCTGCCCTTCTTGACACCAGGCCATCCTCCAAAAGTCTTTGCCCTACTGTGCATGCAGATGGACTCACAGCTGCCTGCTGCAATTCCTGAGCAAACTCTGCACTGGTGGTGCCCAGATCCCGCAGCTGAAGGTAGGTGACGGTCCCAGCACTTGCTGGTCTTTCTTGGGTGCCCTGAAGCCTTCTTCACAAATGCAGTGGAAATGTTTTTTATGTGATTAATTAATTTTCATGACAAAGAGGGACTTTGCAATTAATTCTAATTCGCCTGATTATTCTTCATAAAATTCTCAAAACTTTTGCCCATGGCTGTTCATAAAATAACACTTATCCATGTAGCTCCTGATCTCTGTATAGCAATGATCTACAGATAAAATAAATTGGCAATAAAAAAGTATTTAAAATATTTCAATTTTTTAGGAGTTGACCTGCAATATTCTACCCTTTTGGCCTTTATTCATTAAACTATTTGTATCAAATATGTAAAATGGTGTGTGTTGTTTGTTGATTGGAGTAGTGTGCAGGAGTAAAGCAAGGTATACATGGACCAAAAATCAGGACCACATTTTTGGTCTATGTGTACCGCTTACTGTTCGGACCCAAACAGTCATGCTGAAAAACTGGCATTTGATCAGCCCTGTTAGCTAATGGCTGAAAATGTATTCGGACTGGAGGGAGTCCCCTCTGTCACAATATAATAGCTCAGCAGGAGAGATCCCTGCATCACACATCGTTGTATACCCTGCCTAAGGCTGGGTTCACACCTATTTGAATTGGAATGCGGCTTTCACCGCATCCAATTTGCATAGCAGGAGAATGTGACTGGCTCCCTATGGAGCCAATTCACATATCTCTGTTGCGGCTGCGGAGCGCACTGTGCATCTTTGGCTATGTTTCAGGGCCGAATTCAGGCATAGATTCGTCCCTGATTCGTCCCTGAAATGGGGAACAGGGATGCCCAGCGCTCTTGTGCGATCCGCAACCGGTTCTAGTGTGAACAGAGCCTAAGTGTTGGACCACTGAAAACCTTATAGGTTGCTTGTGTGTAAGAGCAATGGTCCAACTCTCAAATGTGCTGCTAACTCGGTGTATTTTAATCCTTGGTACAACAATAAGTACTGTATGTAAAAATACATAAAAATAAGAGAGCGTTTTTTATGGTATTAGCAGCCACTGCATTACAATACCAGTTACAAAAGCTTTTTAGATAGGCTTTAAAGGTCTATACACTATATAAATGTTTCCACCCATATTTTTCAAAAATTGTAACTTGCTCTTTGCTATTATTCCTTTTCAGGGTTTTATTTTGTGCTCATATTTCTCAGGTTACAAGTTCAAAATTGCAAATTACATCTTTCAGTTGCATTCAGCAAGGATCTTGTGATGTTCAAATATAGTTGATGCTATTGTGCTTTTTTTTTAGCAATCACAGGGTGATCCGTAACTCCCATTCGTTTTCATAAGTCATCGTCTAACTGTCTATAATAAAGGATCAAAAGACTTAGAGCAGTCATAGTAGACTAGTGTGCCAACAAAATCCTTAGATAAAGCCAGCTAGACAATGTGCTGTATTATTAGAGGGAAGTAATCAATTTTTCTTTCTTTTTCACTTAAAGCGGGTCTAAAGGCTGAAGGTTTTTTTTTTACCCCTAATGCATTCTTAGCAATAAGGTAAAAAACCTTCTGAGTGCAGCCGACCCCCCCCCCCCCCTTATATTTACTCGATCCAGCGATATGCATGAGAGCAATGTCTCTCTTGGCTATCTTCCTCTCATAGTCTCAGAGCCAATCACAGCCAGTGAAGAGGGAGTGGGGGGTGGGCCGAGACAAGCTCTGCATTTCTATGAACATACAGATTCGTCTCGGGAGCAAGCCATAGGAGGCAGCTTGCTATGGTGGACACTCAGCAGGGAGGGTGGGGGGAAGTCGGGAGTGTCTGCAGTGGATCCAAGAAGAGGAGGATTGGGACTGCTTTGTGCAAAACCACTGCAGAGAGCAGGTAAATATATCGTGTTTGCTATTTTTATTTTTTAATAAGGGTTTACAATAACTTTAACTTTTATTATTAAGTCATTTTAAGTATATTTAAAAATTATATATTTTATTGTGTAAAAATATGTGTAAATGTATGGCATTATCCATGTTAGGCCATTGATAAGTATAACAGCAAGACAGTTAAAAGTATGTAAATGTTAAAAGCCAATAATGGTTTTTGAATGAACACCGTCAGGTTTAAAGGTAGACAAACTACATACAATAATAATAGGAATGGAATCCTATACACATTGGTGAATTATACCTTGTACAGCTTTGTGACCTAGCAAAATAAATGAGAAAAAGAAAAGAGAGAAGATATTTAGAGGTTGATGTGAAGGTGAAACTAGATTAAACCACTGTTAAATGATAAAACTGCTCAATACACCTAGAATAGATGTGCATGGAGCATAACTAGGTCAATAACAGCAGTCTGGTTTCAAGCTATGATGTGATGTGGGAGAATATTTTGCTATAGGACATCAGGAACACTATTCAGATCCACGCTGCTAACATGGAAATTCTGACTGTACAAATATTTCAATCATCAGCCAACATGATGCAAGTTTGGATATTTTCTCATACATTTTATTTTCATAGCTATTTTTTGCAATACAAGTAGGTGGGTGCCTCACTGGTCCTAAGCGTCAATGATGTTTCCTTTGTATCAGTCTACATCCAGATTTCCTTAAACTGATATTAAAGGTTCATTTTTTCCCCCTAAAATAACAAACATGTCATACTTACCTGTTCTGTGCAATAGTTTTTCACAAAACAGCCCCAATCCTCCGCTTTTTGGCTCCCCTACCAGCACCTCTGGCTCCTCCCCCCATTTGAGTACCCCCTAGCAAGATGCTTGCTGGGGGAGGGGGTTACTCATGCAAGCTTGATCCCGAGCCGCACCATGTGCATCTACTGACGCACATAGTGTGGCTCGGCCCCACTCCCTCTTCACTGGATTTGATTGGAAGCAGTGGGATCCAATGGCTCCCACTGTTCTCACAGAGTCTAGATACTAGGGAGAGATAAAGCAGCACTGCTTCTCTTATACACAGGGCTGTACCAAGATCGTTTCAGGTAAGTATTTAGGGGGGAAGTGGGGGCTGCACCTAAAAGGTTTTTCAACTTAACCACTTGCTTACTGGGCACTTAAACCCCCCTCAGTCCCAGACCAATTTTCAGCTTTCAGCGCTGATGCACTTTGAGTGACAATTACGCGGTCATACAACACTGTACCCAAATGAAATTTTTATCATTTTTTTCCCACAAATAGAGCTTTCTTTTGGTGGTATTTAGTTACAGCTCGGAGTTTTATTTTTTGCTAAACAAACAAAAAAAGATGCAAAAAAAAAAAAATCATGTTTTAATAGTTTGTTATAAAATTTTGCAAACGGGTCATTTTTCTCCTTCATTGAATTGCGCTGATTAGGCGGCACTGATAGGCTGCATTGGTGGGCACTGATGGGCTGCATTGGTGGGCACTGATGGGCTGCATTGGTGGGCACTGATAGGCTGCACTGGTGGGCACTGATAGGCATAGTTAAGGCGGCACTAATAGGCACAGATAAGGCGGCACCGATGGGCACAGATAAGGCGGCACTGATGGGCAAAGATGGGCACAGATAAAATGGCACGGATGGGTGGCACGGATAAGTGGCACGGATGGGTGGCACGGATGGGCACTGATAGGTACCACAGATAGATGGGACTGATGGGCACTGATAGGTGGCACTGATAGGTGGCTCTGATAGGTGGCACTGCTGGGCACTGATGGGCGGCACTGCTGGGCACTGATGGGCGGCACTGCTGGGCACTGATGGGCGGCACTGGGGTGCAGCACCTTTGAGGCAGATTTTGGGTGGCACTGTGGGTGGCACTGTGGGCACTGCTGGGTGGCACTGTGGGCACTGCTGGGTGGCACTGTGGGCACTGCTGGGTGGCACTGTGGGCACTATGGGCACTGCTGGGTGGCACTGACAGGGGGGCACTTACTTTATTTCAGGATGGCACTGCGGGTGGCAGGTGGGCACTGGCAGGGGGCAGGTGTCCGTTTGAATTGCTGGCCGTGATCGGGACTGATGTCCCGAACACGGCCGCCGGCGATCGGCTTTTTTTTTTTCTCCTCGCGCTGTCAGCGCGAGGAGGAATACTAGCCGATTACCGGCTCCGTTTTATCACATGATCAGCTGTCATTGGCTGACAGCTGATCACGTGATAAGGGGTCGGGATCGACCCCTTACACGGATCGGTGATCAGGCGAGTCTCACGGACTCGCCGATCACAGAGCGCGCCGCGCGCGCCCCTCAGGGGGCGCGCAGGCCGCTCGTAACCGGGACCACGTCAATAGACGTAGTCCCGGAAATGTGGGTCCGCGCTGTTGCCGTCATTTTGCAATAGCGCGGATCCCAAGTGGTTAAAGTGGTTGTCATAAAACAACCCATTTTGACATAGAAATAAATGTGAAAGCAGAGGGACTGACAGAGGGACAGAGGGACTGACAGGAACACCAGGGATTTCACACAAAGGAAGTAATACAAAGAGAACGGGATACTTTTTCATACAAGTACATGGTACAACAGGCACATATCATGAATATGAAATGTTGGGGTAACAAACACTTCAATACAGAGAATG
Organism: Lithobates pipiens; assembly: GCF_037356315.1. NCBI lineage: Eukaryota > Metazoa > Chordata > Amphibia > Anura > Ranidae > Lithobates > Lithobates pipiens. The sequence continues at coordinate 18,964,917 of NW_027507685.1, read as the reverse complement.
CACTGGTAAAGTCTTTGGTAAAGCCTTTGGAAGCACTTTATGTTCTCCTAGCAAAACTGCCTTCGCTCTCTACAAGATATACAGCCTTTCTTCACTCCTCATCACATTAGTTATTTTAGTGACTGAAGGAGATGAACACGTCATGTTAGAGTGATGTCCTAAATGGGACACTGTACAAAACAGACACCTCAGAAATGGTGGTTGACCAGTTGTTTCTTCCTAAAAACTTAGCTAGAAAAATAGACATTTGCCAACACAAATTGTGTTGGAAAGTTTCATAACTTGCAGTAAACTGTGTGGTAAAGCAAATTTGAACTTTGCCTTTCCCAGGAAAATTAGGATATTCACTGGCTAGCAGGCTCATCGATGAGTCAGTTCTTACAATTCTTATGTTCTCACACTGCCCCAGTCTACTGCTACTGCAGTCTGCGAAGACACCCATGCATGTTTTTCTTCAGAGAATATAAAATTGATCACAACTATAAATGTTTTGCCTTATCCCTGTGTAACAGCCCTCAGTCCTGGTGAATACGTAAACTTTGGGAGGAAAGCGAGAATGTCTCATAGTCCCTCTACCCTGGTTGAGAAAGCAACATCAGCAATGTCACCCAAAGAAAGTTTGTTGGGAACAGGCAATCGGATCTACAGCCACTACAAAGGAAGAAAAAAACATTTTGAATGTTCACCAAAGATTGAGCATGTTGGGGGTATGCCTGCTAAAGAATTGATTAGACAGGTGTCCAATGGTTGTCCTTGGGAGTCATCCATCTGGAGTGTGGTCATCTGTCTCTGGTTGCTTACTTTATCAGTACCTGGCAGTATACCTCTATCTAGATACTCTGTGGCTTCCTCTTTTGTCGCTGTGCCTACCTCTGCTGCCCCTGAATCCCCGGGGTTGTTCTGCAAACCTGCACTTGCTTTTGTGTCCCAGCTTGCACACACATGGGCCTAGTGTCTGGTTGCCTGTTGTAGTGTTTGCATGGCTCGTGGGTAGAACTCTTCTGCCCAGACAACTCCTGTTCAAACAACAAGAAATTATATTTTATAGTTAAAAGGCCCCTTTACACCTGAGCGATTTTCTGCTTGAAGCTTCTAGCGAAAATGCTCAGTAAGCCAAATCCTATTCATTTCAGTGACCCCTGTTCACATCTAAGTGTTCTGTCACCTGAAGAAAAATGCATGAAGCACAAAAAAGTACATGAACTTCTTTTTGGCAGATTACAAGTGTTTTTGTCCCCATAGACTTCAATAGAAAGGCCTGATGACCATTTTACAAGCGTTTTCTGCACCAATAGCAGCCCTTCCCTTCTAATTTCCTCTCCCTCCCCTCCCCTAGTGCTTTCTATTGGCTGTACAAAAAGTCTGAAGCTGTAAAATGCTTGCAATACACTTCTAAAATGCTTTAAAAAGCTTGCAAAAAGCTGCAAAAAAAGTAGATACGCTCAGGTGTAAATGGAGCCTGAAGGTTTGCCATTTGTTTAGATGAGATTGTCATTGCTGCTGTGTTCACACTTAGTATACTGTATATCTTTCAGGGAAGTTTCATGTGATTGCACCATGCTTTAGCGCCATCTGGCTTCTTACATGCCAGATTGAAAATGTAATTAATTAAAGTGCTTGTAAAGCTCAATCCTGTACTTGCACCTATAGGTAAGTCTAAAATAAGGCTTACCTATAGGTACTGTATATATCACCTAAATGCGCACCATTTCAGCAATTTGTTTTTAAATCATTTAACTTTTATTTTATTTCCAATGTACAACAAAACTCTAAAAACACAAAACATTCCCACCAACCAACCCCACCAAACAACAAAAACTGTTGTAGTTATATTGGTGTGATTGTAGTTGTATAAACACTTTTTTGTAAATTTTCCCTTTTTTTTCTCTCTCTCCTCTCCCCCTCTATGGATACGGTGAAATTTAGTTCATATAATGCAAGAGGCCTTTACTCTCCCTCTAAAAGAGCATACATTTTTAAATTAATTTCACAAACAGAAAATTGGTATTATTTTTTTTCAAGAAACACATTTTCGTTCAGATCATATTCCCAAAATATATAATAGAAATTATCCAACATGGATCCATGATTCATTCCCATACTCTAAGTCACGAGGAGTTTCTATTGCAATCCATAAGGACTTACCTTATCAAATATTGAAAATATGGAAGGATAAACATGGTAGGTCCTTAATAGTAAGGATCTCGCTATATGAAAAGATTATTACAATTATACATTTTTACTTACCAATTTACAGTCAAATTAAAAATAGAATAAAGTCTTTTGTGGATGCAATGGGTAAAGTAGTGGTAATAGGAGGAGATTTAAATTTTATAATGGATCCAAAAATAGATACAACAGCGACTCACTCATATAGGAATAATAAACAACTAAAAGAATCAAATGCTATTGGAAAAGTATCAAATGATGGATATTTAGAGAGCGTAACATCAATTGGAAAAAATTATTCATATTATTCCAATATGCACAATACATATCAAAGAATAGATTATTTTGTTATTGATCAAACAGGGTTAATGATGAATCCAACTACCCATATAGGAAATTCTCTCTGGTCAGACCATGCCCCAATATATATGGAACTAAAGTTAATGGAATATAAGAAACCATTAGGGACATGGAGGCTAAATGATCATTTGATTAATAAAAAATTTGAAGAGGATATTCGGCAGGCAATAGATGAATTTTTGCAGATTCATGAGACAGATGAAACAGCAATCCCTATACAAACATTAAACATTAAAATGTGTGATAAGGGAACTGTTCATCAAATACGAAGCTAGATTAAAAAAAGAAAAAGCGTTCAAAATAGTACAATTATTGGGAGAAATCTCAGGATTGGAAAAAATACATAAACAAAAGTGTAAACCAATGTATAAAATAATGCTAAATGATAAACTGATTAAATTACAAAAGCTGTTTGATGAATAATCCTTAAGATTAAGGGATAAAAATAGAGCTAGGTCCTATCAATACGGGAATACGATCGGAAAAGTGTTAACTAGAACAATAAAGCAACAATCTACAACCTCCATAGTAAAAATCTTAAAAACCTCTGGAGAAATAACATATGATCCTAGAGAAATCTGCAATACATTCCACATATATTATTCTAAATGATATAATATAAAGGCACAAGTAAATAAGGAAGGGGGAAAAATTATATAGAAGAAATACGTCAATATATTAAAGCTACAGCATTACCTACCCTATCTAAAGAAACAATGGAAGAGTTAGAAAAATAGATAACAGAAGAAATGCAACAAGCTATATCAGCACTGGTCCTGAGCAAAAGCCCAGGCCTGGACGGATACACTCCAAGGTTTTATAAAACATTTCAAGAGATAATCTCACCTATTTTAAAGAAAACATATAATTCCATATCAGCATCGCAAACTTTTACATCACAAGGGATAGAAGCTTATATCTCACTTATCTCTGAACAAGAAAAAGTTCACACACTGTGTAACAATTATCGGCCAATTTCTCTTACAAATATAGACATACGTCTATATTCTAAGATAACTGACAATAGGTTGGTAAATATATTACCTAAACATATAAATTTAGATCAAACTGGCTACACAACGGGGAGAGAAACGAGGGATAATATAATTAAAACATGCACATTAGAAGACTATGCTCAGAAGGCTGCCATCCCAGAGTGTCTTCTGTCGATAGATACTGAAAAAGCATTTGATAGGGTGGGCTGGTGGTTTTTAGAAGAAAGCTTAATTCAACTTGGGATTGGACCAAAGATGTTTAGTAAAATTATGGAATTATATTCCAATCCCAGGGTAAAAATACGAACAATGGAATTCTTTCTGAATATATAGAAATAACGAATGGCACTCGTTAAGGATGTCCCTTGTCCCCATTGTTATACGTGTTAGTAATGGAGCATCTTACCACAGCAATATGGAAGAATGGGGATATTCAAGGGATAAAGGTTCAAGGAAAGGAATATAAAATGGCAGTGTATGCAAATGACTTGTTAATATATGTCACCAATCCAATTGTTACATATACCAAATCTTATACAGGAATTTAAAACATTTGGGAAAGTAAGTAATTTCAAAGCTAAATACGATAAATCAGACATGTTAAATGTATCTCTAACAGATAAGGTACAAGAGAATCTTCAAAAGGACTTTCCCTTTAAATTGCAAAAAAAGGCAATAAAGTATTTAGGGATATTTATTCCAAGGGATTTGACTCCTTTACATGAATTAAATCATTCTGTAATAATTGGTAAAACTATAAAAGCACTTCAAAGATTCGATAACATAATCCACTCTTGGATAGGAAGAATTAATGTAGTAAAAATGTATATAGTGCCTAAATTATTATACATATTTCAAGCTATACCTATAACCATTCCAAGAAAATTAATAATACGGTTACCCAAAGCTATATGAAGTTTTATATGGCCTCAAAAAAACACCACAGATAAAAAGCAATCCTAATAAAAATTTTAAAAAAGATAGAGGTTTTGCATTACCCGATTTTGCAATATACTTACAGGTTGCATCACTGATAAGGATAATAGATTGGTATCATAATGTATCAAATAAACAATTGATAACTTTAGAAGAAGATATAATAGGTCCGAAATTAAAATTCCATGGATTAAACCCCAATTTAGACCAGGGAAAAAAGATTTAACTTTTTATGATAATGGGTTAATATATTGAAATACATATATCAAATCTCTAAAACTAAATTCGAACAATTGCTAATAGAAGAACAAAAAAACAACTCATAAATTAAATCTAAATCTAAAATCTATAAACGTCTTCTTCCTGTGGGACCCTTTAATGAAATCGCTAGTATTAAAAAATTAGAAAGTGAATTAGAGAGTCCAATTTTACTTTTGGAATGGGATAAAGCAATTTTATTAACACAAACTATTGATAGCAGTTAAGCATCAAGAATGCAACTATAACATGTTGATGAGACGGTACTGGAGTCCAGTAGATCTGAATAAAATAAATAAAGATAATACAGAGAAATGTTGGAGATGCCTAAGGGATAAAGGAACAATGACACATATTTGGTATGAATGTCATGTGGTGAAGGAATTCTGGTATAAAATATTTGAAATATATAAATTGCTGTCTGCAAACGAGATGCAACCAATCGTTAAGGTTTCGATACTGTCTATAATACCTGGATCATTGAAATTTATAAAGGCGGATATTCTTCACCATACGATGAATGCAGCTAGGAAGATAATAGCTTGAAAATGGAGAAAAATAAATGGTCCTACATTAATGGAATGGATATGTGAAATGAACGAAATACAATATATGGAAGAGCAGATAAGGAGAGAAGGGACGGAAAAAAACTAAAAGCCCATAAAATGTGTATGTATGTTTGGAAAATAAGATAGAGATAAATGATGGGGATGAATGGATATGCACAAATATATGTACAGAGTGTATGTATGGAAAAGTAAGACAGGGATGAATGATGTGGATGAATGGAGAATGGACATTGTAAAGAAATATATGTCAGATGGTTTAGTATAGCATAGGTTATTAGAAATTACAATGATATCTTAAGGAGAGGATGTTATACAATAATATGATGTTCAATTTGGTGATGAAAGATATTTATATGTATTTGTATAATTGCTTTAAAAAATTAATAAAAGAAGATTGAAAACAACAAAAAAACAACAGCCTTCCAGATTATACATTGACTATTACTAAAAACCTTTTATCACATCAAACTCATTACATTATCCCTACATAACGTTAATGACGATATAAATCTAACCATTATATTCAATCTGATCACTATACCTTAACAACATATATATACACATATATAATTGTCCCCTCCAAAGATCTCATTGTTAACTTTCCTCAGCATCTATAATATGTTCACCTGACTACCCAACTAAGTTGGAAACTAACCATCAGGACCAAATTTTCAAAAACTTTTTAGGGCTTCTCCTATGTTTATATGCCAATTCCTCCCATTTTAGATTAAGATTAATTGCTTCGGACCATTGCGCTATTGTTGGTGGAGAGTTTGATAACCATTTTTTGTTTACAGGTGAATGGGTAGGGGTACATTGTACCCCATACTCATTCACATAGGGTGGGGGGCCGGGATCCGGGGCCCCCTTATTAAAGGGGCGCACGGATTCCGATAAGCCCCCCACCCGCAGACCCAGACAACCAACGGCCAGGGTTGTCGGGAAGAGGCCCTTGTCCTCATCAACATGGGGACAAGGTGCTTTGGGTTGGGGGGGCACGCAGCCCCCCCCTTCCCCAAGGCACCCCCATGTTGAGAGCACGCGGCCTGGCATGGCTCAGGAGGGGGGGCGCTCGCTCGTCCCCACCCCCTTTCCTGGCCGGCTGGGTAGCGTGCTCAGATAAGGGTGTGATATGGACCTAGGGGGGACCCCACGCCGATTTTTCGGTGTAGGGGTTCCCCTTTAAGTCCATACCAGGTGACAGGGCCAGCGATGCCTCCTTTGCTGGCCCTGGCTACCTGCAGATGCACTCAAAATGAGCGGACTTTTCTCCACACGGGAAAAGTCCGCTCATTTCAAAAGTACGACGGACTAGCACACACACGGCCGTACTGTCCGCCGAAGTGCGAGTCCGGCGGACATATTCGAGTGCAAAAATACTTTCTTAGTCCGCCGGAGTTTTGGGTAAAAAAAGTCCGCCGGAGCCTACACACGGGCGGATTGTCCGGCGGACTTGAGTTTGCCGGACTTTTCCACCGGATTGTTTGATCGTGTGTACGAGGCATAAGGGCGTAAATTTTTGATTTCACTCCTCACTACCCATCACAGTTTCGGAGGCCATGAAATGCCCAGATAGCACCCCCCCCCCCCCAAATTACCTAATTTTACCTCATTTTGGAAAGTAGGCACCCCGAGCTATTTGCTAAGAGGCATGATGAGTATTTTGCAGATCTCGCTTTTTGTCCCAAAGTTTTGAAAATTGAAAAAAGAAAAAAATATATATTTTCCTTTTCTTTCTTCATTTTCCAAAACAAATGAAAGCTGCAAAATACTCACCATGCCTCTTAGCAAATACCTCGGGGTGCCTACTTTCCAAAATGGGGTCATTTGGTGGGGGATTGTGCTATCTGGACATTTCAGGGCCTCCGTAACTGTGAAAGGTAGTGAGGAGTGAAATCACCATTTTACGCCCTTAGAAATCCCGAATGCGGTGATTGGTTTTTGGGGTCCTGTACGCGGCTAGGCCCCCAAAAAGTTTCACACATGTAGTATCCCCGTACTCAGGAGAACCAGCAGAATGTATTTCGGGGTGTAATTCCACTTATAGCCATGGCATGTTCGAGCAATATATAATTTCATGACAACTTTGTGCAAAAAAAAAGAAAAAAAAAAGGTTTGTCATTTTCCTAAAACCTGTGGCAAAATATAAAATATTCCATGGACTCAACATGCCCCTCAGCAAATAGCTTGGGTGTCTACTTTACAAAATGGGGTGATTTGGGGGGGTTTTGTGCTATCTTGGCATTTCATGGCTGTGATAGATAGTGAGGAAGTGAAATCACCATTTTACGCCCTTATAAAGCCTGCATGCGGTGATTGGTTTTCGAGGTTCTGTATGTGGCTAGGCTAATTTTTTGGTAAAATATAAAAGATGATTTTATGCCGAGTACATAGATACCAAACATGACATGTTTTAAAATTGCAGCGGTGACAAACTACATGCATTTTTAAAAGCTTTTACAGATTACCACTTTAGATTTACAGAGGTTGTCTACTGCTAGAGTTACTGCCCTCAATCTTACGTTCATGGTGATACCTCACATGCATGGTGCAATTGCTGTTTACTATTTTCACACTGTTCATTTCCTTTATTTATTTTTTTGTAATTTTTTATTGTTTACATTACACAGGCAGAGGAGGCATTTCATTGGTCAGAACTGATCAGCAGGTCCAGACCAGAAATCATTGGCCTGGTTCTGAAGACTGATCGGTTCTGCAACGAATCAGATTGAGTGGCGGGGGCGTAGGCGACATACGGGTACGTGGTTTTGCGCACCCGTGCCATTCTGCCAACGTATATCGGTGTGAGCTGGTAAGGAACTGGTTAAAGTATCAAATACACATTCTCAATAGCGATGCAATTTAGGACATCGCCACAGCAGCGTAAAGCGCTGCTTAAACTCCGCTACCCCAGTGTGAAAGGGGTCTAACACTATACAAAATTTTACTTTAGTTCAGAGCCAGTGTATTCAACATGAATGTAAATATGTTCCCAGGCAGGCAACAACAATGTTTTGTGCAACAGTTTTCTGTACTTTTTGACGGACTAGGTGCCGGGCGCATAGATTAGGGCAGGGATCCTCAAACTACGGCCCTCCAGCTGTTGCGGAACTACACATCCTATGAGGCATTGTAAAACTCTGACATTCAAAGACATGACTAGGCATGATGGGAATTGTAGTTTCTGAACAACTGGAGGGCCGTAGTTTGAAGACCCCTGGATTGGGGACTGGCCGCCACAGAAACACACTACTCTGAACACTTCTGTTATCACCTAAGGTAATCAGCCAATAACTTCGCACACTGCCTTCTGTGTCCTGTGGTAGTACATGATTCATTAAGCTGTCAGTTTGTAACCAGAAACAGTTACACTGGTTCTCTTTGCATTTATCTCTCACAGGCAAGCACAGTTCTACTTATATAGTTCATTTTGTTTCTCTTCAAAGGCTATTGGGGAGTGCCTTGAATAATTTGTGAACTCTGCAGCTGCCACCCACTGCCTATAATTCTAATTTGTGTGCCTCTAAGCTCCAAATTTGGTATTTTATCTACTAGCACTATAAATCAACTTGAGCTTTTTAGCACCCAGAAAATGTATTTAGTCACTCCTGGTTAGGGCAGGGTGGCTACAACACCACACAATCCTACATATTTGTGACCATCATGGTTAAACAATCCAACCAAACATTACATAAAAGCTAACTGTTGTGGCACCATCAAGGACCCACTGTAACAAAATTACAACATACCCCAGCAATATTAATCTCTTTTTCCATACCTCTATTCTCTATTTCCTATGATCCTTTAATATTTCTTATCAACCACATTGTTACCAAGAGGGAGGGCAAGTATTCTAAACTGCTTCCATGCTGTCGGTTGTTCTTCAAGGTCTTCCTAACCTCTATCCGCTTCTTCCTTGTTCTCTGTGTGAAATCTGTGAACTAATCCACCCATACCTAAGACTTTTCCTGCCTTCCAGGCCACCCTGTCGTGTAATTTCTCCCATGTACTTGAGGAAGCCTGCATGTTGCAGTAAACTCTCTTTCTCATAAGATAAACCTGTGGCTTCAAATTAGTTTCTGAAGTGCCCTGGTTTTCAATAGAAATTTGTAAGGGAGGAGTTGGTTCAGACATTGATCCCAGTAACCATGGTTAGCGGTTATGAAAGCTTACCTTAGAAGTTTAGGTGAAACTATATCGTTACTTACAAATAATGATTCTTCACCTTTGGATCTAATTTTTTGTTTTCTCTTTTGCACAGGTTTTATCTGGGGTGAAATAAAAGAAATGTGGGATGGGGGATTTACTGAATATGTACATGACTGGTGGAACCTAATGGATTTTGCGATGAATTCCCTCTATCTTGCAACCATCTCTCTTAAAATAGTAGCATATGTGAAGGTAAGAATATTTCCTTGTCCACAAAAAATATCTTATGTTGTTCATTTATGTGCAAACCTGATAAAACTTATCTCCTATTTGTGCTCCTTAGTTGACTATATACAAACCTGGGCCTGATTTACCCTTTTAAAACCTCCATTTCTGGCTCATTACATGCAGACTACAAAGCAAAAGAATTTGGATCAGTTCAGCCTGAAATAAAAGAGGGAAAGCAGTAGGGCCTTAATATAGCCAAAAGCTATAGTTAATATACTGTTGTTTAGCTGGCAAGTATTCAGAACATTTTTAAAACATGTTATGACTTATGTGCATTCCACCAAATGCAACAATATAATAATAATCTATGCATTATACAGGAAAAAAAAATAATATTTCTAAAATCGTAAAGTGATTGCAAAGGCTCGTTTTTTTTTTTTTTTTAAATAACAATCATGTTATACTTACTTCCTCTGTGCAGTTGGTTTTGCCTCTTCTCAGGTCCCTCTTCGCCACTCCTAGCCCCTCCCTCTTTTGAGTGCCCCACAGTAAGCAGCTTGCTACAGGGGTCACCCAAGCCGAGTCAGAGCTCCGTGCATCCTTTCAGAAACAGGGCCCAGACCTGGCCTCGCCCCTCTCTCCCCTGATTAACTGACTGACTTTGATCGACAGCCGTGGGAGCCATTGGCACCGGTGCTCTGTCTCAGCCAATCAGGAGGAGTGTCCTGGATGGCTGAGGGGACCGTGGACATCGCTGGAGAGAGAAGGGGCTCAGGTAGGTAATTAGGGGGTGCTGGGGGGGGGGGGGCTGCTACACACAGAAGGTTTTTTTTATCTAGAATGCATTAAGATAAAAAACCTTTTGCCTTTACAACTCCTTTAAGGTCTGCTGGACACATATGAATATTTTTTATATAAAAAATGTAGTTATTATTTAGTCAGGAGCCAAAGCCCCCATCCACACCTGCGTGTTTGGTAGCTCAAAGCTTCAAAACGCTCAACAAGCCAAATCCCATACTTTTCAATTGTCCCTGTTCTCTGAGAGTTCAGGTGGCTGTAGCTCAGTGGCTGAAGGTCAAAAAGGTACATGAGCTATTTTTAAAGCAGAATTAGGCTTTCTTGGACCCATTGACTTCAATAGGAGCATGCAAACATTATATGCAATGTTCCTGCTAAGCAGGTTTAGCAGTGTTTCGGAGCAATTAGATGTGTTTAGTTGTGTTTACATGCATTTAGCCACATTTGGAGAGTCTAAACAGTTCATAGGCACACAGAATTCTATTTTCCTAAGTGTAGGCAAACTGACTATTCCTATACCTAAAAGCCAGTAAACACTCGGTGTGAATGACATCATTAAAGAGATCTTTTACTGTATGCATTTAGAAATGTCCTGTAAACACAGGCTTGACAATGCCATTGTGAATAAGGTCTTATTCCAGCTTTGTAGAATGGAGTTTGTCCTTTGCATTTTAAGGGGTGCAGAGAACACAGAACTTTTAGAGTAGTGGCAGGCTGGCGGGTTCTCCTTTTAGGGGGGTGGCAAACATGCACCTACTCCCCTGACCCCGGACCACCCACAGCACTGACCACCTTTGGCACTGACCACCAGCCGCACCACCTGCGGGTGGTCTGGTTGGACATACCCATTTTGCGGCAGGGCTCTCCTCCTCTCCTGCATTGACGGAGCTGTCCTCCTCCTCTCTTCCAGTGGTGAGGCTGTCCTCCTCCTCTCCTCCAGTGTGGGCAGTGGGGGCTCCAGTGTCCGCTCCACAGGCTTCCTCCCCTGTGTATCTCCTCTTCTGCCAAAGTGTTAGGCGTCCAATAGGGTCGGGGGAGGAGCTGTAGTGTGACCATAGCGAAAATTTATTTGATATCGTCACACAACAGGGTGGGATCAGGACGCAGTGCTCTGTGCCCCGAGCCCACCCTATTTTGAAGCCTATTATGGCCTCTGGCTTTAATCACGTGCTTCAAAATACACACCCTCTGCCTATCCCCGCCATAGTAATTCATGTGTCCAGCCTCCTGAAAGGGGCCGGGCACATGGATAGGGAGGGCGGTGGAGGTGTTAGGGGGGCGGCGCACCATGCGCCCACAATGCATTGGCCGCCACTGGTTCAGAGTCAGCTAATGCAGGAAATCAAATAAAAACAATTGGTAAATTATACTTCTTGGTAAATTATACTTCTGATTTCTTCCTTGTGGGAAAATTATTATTTATAATACAAGAAAAATAATACCATTCTATGGTAGGATCTAAGTGGTGGTCAGTGATGAAAAATCTGAGAAATAGGCATATAAAGGACATTATGTACAGTACAATGGCCACTACGAATAACATAATATCATTCAACAGTATTAAGGAATATATAGTCTTATTAATGGTTTTTAGATATGTGTTAAATAGATCAGCTTTTTGTAAATAAAGTTACCAATGTGTGTTAAACCCTGATGGGTTTACTTCCTCTTTGATTCCCTGCAAAGGTAAAGCATAATGGACTACTATGCATCGCATAGTAGTCCATTATGTGTCACTTACCTGACACAGGAGCCAGCAAAGTCACTGCTGTCCCCTTGTGTACGGAGCCTCCATCTTCTTGGTGGGTCTCGCTGCTTTGGCGCTGTCATTCGACGGAGCCGCGATGACGTCACTCCCTCGCATGCGCGCGGGAGCCGCCACTTGCATGCTCCGTAGACAGCGGTGCCTGTCTTTTGGCAAATATTTTAGGAGATTTTTCTTGGACCTACAGGTAAGCCTTAATCTAGGCTTACCTGTAGGTCAAAGTGGTTTGTAAGGGTTTACAACCACTTTAATGATGTAAAATGCTTTCTATGTGTACATGTAGAGAGAAGCCACCATATTTTTTTAATTTCCCCATATTATTTCTATGCTACATGCTGTGCGGTCTACTTAGTGGTTGTGCATTACTGCTCCTTATGATACAAGTCTATGAGATGGCTAACTATTTGACAATAATTCACTTCCTATATGGGCTAGATCATATCTCATTAGGTATTCAAACAATTCTATCATAAAGAGAAGTATGGAGGCTGCCATTGCAGGTCTCCTTGTTAATATGTGAGGTGCTTTGCTGTGTCTGACTTCTGTATATTTCAGCCAAAGGTGAAGAATAAACATGCTGTAAAATGAGTGTTAGAACTACTAATCTTTATAACTATTTCCGGTCAGCAACAATAACAGCATTGAAGTCAATGCTGGATGAACAGGTTGACAGCTGGAGAAATAGCATTTTCAAAAGGAGCGTTCAGTAAAGGCAGCTCCAATTATTCTCCCATGATTAAATCCCTTTAAGCAGGAGACCTAAAACGTAAGTTCACATTTAGCAATACACCTTGAATAGATCATACCAGCACTTCTGCTCTGTCAAATGTTGCACCTACTCCCATTGCAAAAAAACAAAACAAAATAAATCTGCGGGACTAGAAAAAGGAAGTTCAATAGCCAGTAGCCAATAGCTTCCTTCTCGTACTTGCTTCAGAGCATACCTCAGTCTTAGTCCACCGGACTAGCACACTGACGAATGGATTGTCCGCTGAAAGCCAAGTCCGGCGGACACATTTTGAGTCAAAACTACTTTCTAAGTCTGCCGGACTTTACGATGAAAAAGTCCGCTGGAGCCCACACACGATCTAATTGTCCGGCGTACTGTGGTCCGGCAGACCTAGTCCACCGGACAATTCGAACGTGTGTACGCGGCATAAGGGCCTCCAGCCTGCCCCGCATAGGACAGTATGTAGGGGAAATAAGGGACCAATATTTTTTGTAGTGAGCCCCCTCTCCCACCGTTGCATGTGTAAAGGGAGCAATTGAAAAAGGAGGAGCGCTGGTATGTTCTATGCAGTGTATATGGAACTGCATAGGGGGCTTTTTGGAAAATGTTGCTGAAGGTAAGCATGCACTCTAATGACATGAAGACTCTACTATAGTTTATATACAAGTCTCCTAAATACAAAACATTGTGGAAGAGCAAGCATTTAAAATGCAATACATTAACAATAACATTAAGAAAAACATTGTAATAATAACAAAAAATATATGCTCGCTAGAAGTAGAGTATGCTTTTCTTATAACTGAAATATGCTAGGGCCAAAGGAAAAGTGGACAGTGATCAAAATGGGCTGAAAGGCAACCTTTTAAATCTAAACTCAAGGACAAAAAACGTATATATTCCAACTTACCAGTTCTTAAATGTGGTTGCTGCATTCATTTTCCAGGCTTTCTTTCCTTTATTTTCCCTTGATGGTCACTCAGTAGCACACCTTTTCTCCTACGAGGGTGGGAGTGAAGAGGGGCTGCCATGCATAGTCATGGGGCCTTAGCCAATCTCCAGCTTTGGGCCAGCAGGGGGTAGAGCTTACCAGCAGGGGCAGTCAGGTGGGAGAAGGGGATGGGATGCTGAGGAGACTGTTGGTTGCCATTGAGGGTAATACCTAGTCTGGAGGGGGTGACCATGGGCCTGGGGCTCAGGTGCTGGAAGATTCTCCCTAAAAGACATGGAGGAAACCCTTCCTGGAGGCACGGGGCATAGAGAGGACAGCAGAAGCAGGTCAGCACGTCTGGGAGACCTTCTTAGAGTCAGCCGGGTGGGCTGGTGATTGTCAATCTGGAGGACTGTGGGGAGACGTTAGCCTGGAGTTCTAGTGAAAGGAGCAGCTGCAGACAGCTGGGTTGACAGTCCATGAAAAGGTGGTGCTGCGATTAGTAGCCACGGGAGGGAAACAAGCTGGTTACTGAACCTTTGCAACACAACCAAGGGGTCTCCGGTTTCTGAATGTAATGGGCTATTGCTTCATCTGACTGAGTGACTGTTGGATAATTCACAGCATTCCACCTGGGTTTTGTAAGCAAGTGAGTGCTGGAAGAAGAGGAGCTGTATATAGAGACTGTATACAAGAAGAGTTGTCCCTGAAGTTTGTTCTGATGTCAAGTGGGCATCCCATAATCTCCCATCCTTATCCAAGTTATTATCCCTCAATAAATAAAAAACAGCAAAGTCACGGCCTGTTTTCTGCCTCGAGTGTGCCTGTGAAGATTTGGTGTGCATGGCTGTGCAGGGTGGGGGATCCCCATCTACATTGCGGCTCCTTAGGGGGTGCACTACACTAGCCTTCCAGCACCCATTGCACATCTTTCTGCCTAGTGCTAAACCCAGTCAACCTACAGCCCCAGAGGTTCCTGTCACTATTAACATTAAAGATGCAAATCTCTACACTTTTCTCTGCACATAGGATTAGGGAGTAGTCCTGGTACTTGGGTACTTTGCAAGAATCTTGTCACATGCAAAACCTAAAGATATTGTGTGAAACAAAATCCTTTGGAACAGCTCTCACAGGTCCCAGAAACTGTGTTTTTACAAGACAGCTCCGGGAATCAGACATATGGGTGAGAGTAGTTCACTGCTATTGTGCCCCCTGCTTGATACTTCAGCTTGGATTTGCCTTTGGATAGCATTTCAGACATATAAAGTTAGGCACACAGACGCACCTTTTCTCTAGTTAATTGTCATATCCTAAGAACTTCTCAAGAAGGCATCCTCTGAGAGCAAGTAAAAAGAATGTGCTCTACATCAAGAGTGAGTTCCTATGTAAGTATTTTCCTATTGGCTGTCAGCAGCATATTTAATAAACACATTTATTCTTAAGTAGTCTTGGCAAAGCATTCTAGGGCCAGAGAATGAAGCATATTGTGTGCATAAAAGTACTCACTGAAGTCAGAGAAAGTAAATTACGCATTAAAAAAATTCAGTAGCAGAAAATGTGATGGTGATTCTTTTTCGATCAAATTTATTGTCTGTTCTAAACCTATATGTTGGGCTGACGTATGAAGAAGCTGAGTTTGTATTTCCATTAGTATACCATAGTCATATTTTTAATGAGTTTTGTTTTAGGGTTATGTGACTGCACAGCTGTTTTTCTTTTTTTTAAACAAGTTTGGAAGTGTTAGCCCTTGTACACACGGTCGGAGATTCCGACGGAATGTGTCCGATCGGACCGTTTTGTCGGATATTCCGACTGTGTGTGGTCTACATCGGACTGTTTCCGTCGGAGTATCCGACGGACCAAGTTTTCCAACTTGTTGGTAAAATATTCAGACAAAATGCTCCGATCGGACATACTCCGATCATGTGTAGAGAATTCCGATTGGACAAAGTGCCACGCATGCTCAGATCAAATTCCTACACGAAAGCTATTGGCTACTAGCGTGAACGTAGTCCCGTTGTAACGAAATAACGTCATCACGTCGGATTTTCCGACAACTTTGTCCGACCGTGGGTATACAACAGTTTCGGACAAAATCCGTCGGACAAAATCCGACGGATTTGGTTGTCAGAATCTCCGACCGTGTGTACAAGGGCTTAGAGGTCCTGAAGAGGTACAGATAAAAACACAATTTATTGGACCGTAGAAGGATTGGAACTTCTGTTTTTAGGTTGTTACTGTTCGTATGTTCCTGTCCCCTTTGACAAATGTATACTCCTATATTTTAAACTATTTACATTTTTTACCAGACCTGTGTATAACAAAGCTCTTATAAAACACATCCTTTTTGTTAGACCACAACACAACTACTCCTTGAGTAAGGGAAAGAAATCCATAAATGTAGGTCCCACTCCTTCTCGAATTATCCAGATAGTCCTCTATTTATATTCCACTGCTCAAGTGTTATTTATTGGTGCTGTTATATTTACTTATAATAAATATTAATTAAAAGTAATAGTTTTTTTTTTTTTTGTAACAAAACTTACTGTATTCTTTCAACTGTTTACTGATTTGAACTGAATGTGAACAGCTGTCATGAAAGATAATTCCAATGTCAGACAAGATGTTACCTGCCTTAGTGCAGTTCTTGTATTAAAAATCCAATATCTGCTACTAAGCTGAGTTGCGATTTAATCTACTTGTTGTTTTGACCTTGCAAAGTGGGCACACTGAGATAAGTCAAATCAAGTCCTTCATTACAAGTAAAAGATGACATTTCCCGAGGAAAAAGGCCAATGCTACCATTGATTAAATTCACCATTTGGCACAAGCTCTAGGACAGTTTCTGTGTGACTCAGCCTTGATAATTTACAGCTTGTTCTTGTATTTATTCCCTTAGTACAATGGCTCCCGGCCAAGAGAGGAATGGGATATGTGGCACCCCACACTTATTGCCGAAGCACTCTTTGCAATATCCAATATCCTGAGCTCCCTTCGTCTCATCTCCCTGTTCACTGCAAATTCACATCTTGGTCCTCTGCAAATATCACTAGGGCGGATGCTGCTGGACATTCTCAAATTCCTCTTCATCTACTGCCTGGTGCTTCTGGCCTTTGCCAATGGACTAAACCAACTGTACTTTTATTATGAGACTAGTGCCTCTGAAGAACCTAACAACTGCAAAGGAATTCGCTGTGAGAAACAGAACAACGCCTTCTCCACGTAAGACAAGTCCTGTTTTCTTCAATTCTCTTGTTTACAATTATTGCACTATTATGTCAGACAGAGATTGTGTTCATACTGTTTTATATTACAACCCAGGTCAAGTTGTCTACTTTCTCCATTTTGGTGCTCTATTTGCCCTTTAATTATGGTCAGCAGGGACTAGTACCCCATGTCTTTAAAAACTGAGGTTGAGTGAGTCATCAGCCTAGGTTCACACTGAGGGCGGGAATGAAATGGTGTTTAGCTGAACTCACACTATTTCATTCCCGCATGTCAGTCCTGATTTCGGCAGAAATTTCAGAGACATCTGCGCAGGTTTCTGCACAGAGGTCAATGGAAATCACAAAATAGTACAAAAATGAATTTTTGAAATCAGTGCAGCGTAGCAAATGCAGCGGTGCACCGATTAGGACGGTGCCATTGTCATTTTGCATGTCAAATCACACCAATATGAACCAGGGCTCAATGCTGCTTGCCCTTTTTGATGTACTTTTAACAGAGCCATATCATACTGTGTCAAAAAAGAACAAGTACATTTTGAATGCATACATGAAAGTGTATCTTTAAAGTACGACTAAAAGCAAAAATTTTTTTAGTTTTGGATAGAGTAGAGAGGGATTAGAACACACGTCATTTTTTATTGCTGTCTGTGCCCCCTTTTAGGAAATGCACCATCTCTATTTGTCCGGTTTACCATTATAATCTAAAGTGAACATAAAGAAAATCCCAAATTTTGGATTGTCTCCAAAAAAATAACAGAAGGGAAATCTTCCACTAGTTCTGGTGACCTGGGGGTCCCCAAGGGATTCCCTTAATTTGCAGAGAATTCCACTCACTTCCTATTTGGCTATGGGATAGGAAATGAAGGGAAATCTCCAAAATGGGACACAGATGGTTAAAATAAAATCTGACAGGGGTTATAACCCTCCCTTGCTTGAACCAAAATTAAAAACAAAAAGGTTTTGCCTATATAGGGGGTCTGCCTGTAAAGCCATATGCCTGTAAACTCCTGAAAAAGCTATAGTGTGCATGGACACATTGACTAACATTGAGGGGAGTTTCCAGGCAGAACACAATAGAGCTCAAAAAGGCTCAAAAGCCCAAAGGAGCAGCTTCCTTGAGCATCTTAGAGATGCAGTATGCATGAGCCCTAATAATGATTGCTAGCTTTTTGGGCAGTCAATCCCTTTGCATTTTTTTTTTTTTTGGGGTGGGGGTGGATTATTTTTGTCTTTAATATATATTTTGTTGTTGATCTTAGTTAGCATCTAATGTTTTCTTTTTTTTTTTATTTCAGGGGGTACTATTTTGAAGGTTTAAAGGGTTTGTTAACCCACCTATATAAAACAATGCCAGCCCCTCTATAAGAAAATAAAAAAACGAGCAGTGTAAATACCTAATTTGAGCTGTCTTCAGGCCAGTCACACGCGGCCGCTTTACAGCTCAGATGGATTGCTTCTGCGGGAGGGGCCGTGATCTCCCTCTGATGTCAGCTGGGGAGATCACATGGCCGCTCATCTCCTCCACGGAAGCCATGTATTGGAGCTGGAAAGCAGCTGCGAGTCACGTGACCGGCCTGAAGACAGCTCAAATTAGGTATTTATACTGCTAGTTTTTTAAAACTACTGACATAGTGTACTGCTTCAGCCTCTAACTAAATTTTTGGATTTAATATTACAACAATTGCGCCCGGGGGGGGGGGGGGGGGGTGAGGCCGGAGACAGACACAGAGGGGGGTGGCAGGCAGGAAAGAGGGGGTGAGGGGGGGAGAGAGGAGAGAGGAGAGCAGAGAGCAGGGCAGCCTATCACAGAGGGAGTACTTTGACCACGATGATCAGGGTGGAGCAGCCCTGATTTTTGTGGTCTATTTAGAGAGGGCATATGGGAAGCAGCGCGTTCAGGGGGTTTTTGTTTACAGTTTAGAGGGGGGCAGATTACACAGCACAAGCACTGTGCTGTGTAATCTGCTTTAAGGGACCAGGATCTCTATATTGTTTTTTTGGGTTAACAAACACTTTCATTTATGTGGGGTTTTTCACTGGATACAGTTATTAGAAATGAATGGGCTGCTTTAGAGCAATGCACAGTAACAGATGCATGTTAGTACATGTACGCTACTGCACCGCAGATGAATGAACCCAGCCTAAATGTTTTACGTACTAAGTAAAGGAGATCAGATCTGCTAGACTTCTAATAACTTTGTAGAAATTAACATAATAAGTGTATGAAATCTGTTCAATGTAGCATGTGTAAAATCTAACCCATGATTATTAAACTTCATTAAGCACATCCTCTTTACCACTAGGTCTTTACCTCTGCATTGTTTCTGCAAATTACAATTCAATTTCTAAAGAAATTGTTGGAGCAGGATTTGGTATAATGGATTCTCTAGGTAGTTTGGAGGGAAACATTCAGCAGAGACTCAATCCAGAAACTATAGCTTTAAGATTATATATATATATATATATATATATATATATATATATATATATATATATATATATATATATATATATATATATATATATATATAAAACAATATTTTTTTTTCAATCTATGGCATTGTAGATGAGCACTTCCCTGGCAAAGTCATTATACTGTATGTTAATGTATATGTTTTAGTTACAAAAGATAAGCAAATATTAAAAAAAAAAAATTACTACACAGTAATGGTTGACATATACCATATAGCAAAGGCAAAAGTGGAAAATCCACTACATTCACCTGCTTTTTCTGGCTTTAATAATATATGCTGTAATGATTGATTACAGCATTAATGGAATTGACACCAGCATTTATAGAGCTCGTTGCCTTCCTGTCTGCTACCAATAGTGGTTTTCAATAATCAATAACACTATTAACAATTAAGAAAGAGACTGTGCACATATATAGGTGTTAATAAATTGTCTCTGCTCTGTTTATTGTTAAACAGCAGGACAATGGAGGGATGGAAACTCTCATTATTGATGAGGTTATATCATGACCATATTAAAAGAAAAGGCCCCACATAGTAAAATAATTTATTTGTTTTATTCATAAAATGATACTCACAAATATAAAGGTTTTGGGATGCCCAGCGTGCATGTGTCATGATGACTTTAGATCGTTTTTTTCCATCCGAAAACAATTGATGTCATTAGGGGACAGGAACGCATTTCTCATAATTGTTCTTAGCTACTATTGTTTTTTTCTCACAGTTTTTTTTTTCTTTTTAATGTCCAACAGTGAAATGTGCATCAGCGCAGATCCTTTGGAAAACAATGTCACAAGGGGATTTACACGCAAGAGATTGTGGGAGACAGAGACAGAACTTTGTTAACCTATAAAAGTGTCAAAACAAAGAGCTTTACATCAGTATCATAAACCATTGTTTTCAGGGAAGCTAGCATTTAAAATATATAAAAGAGAAGGATTTCTGAGTCATATTATTATTTTAATTACTACTTTTAATGAACTACAGTATGTTTGAGTTCTTTGAATTACAATATTGGGGTACAGATCTGTATTCCCAAAAAATCCTTTTAAGAACAAATATCTTTCCACAGCAACCGATAAATAGTTAAAGTAATGGTAAAGTTATTTTTTTTTAAATAACAAACATGCCCTACTTACTTGCTCTGTGCAATGGTTTTGCACAGAGCAAAACCATTGTATATCGAGTACCCCCTTTACTAAAGGGGGTACTCGTGCGACTTGAGTCTATTGACACACAGAGTGGCTTGGCCCCGCCTCCTGCTACCTCATCACTGGATATGATTGACAGCAGCAGGAACCAATGGCTCCCTCTGCTCTCACAGAGTCCAGTGAGAAGGGAGAGAGAAAGAAGCGATGTTGCTCTCAGGCACAGCGCTGGGTCAAGATGGGGCTCAGGTAAGTATTTAGGGGGGCTGGAGGGAGCTTCCGCTTTTACGTCCACTTTAGATGTCAACAGTTTAGCTACTTTTTTCTATTAATTTAATTTAAAAATATATATATAATCTGTAGCTTGGGTGAATGCATCAGACAGTTGTTGCTGAACCATTCAAGAGCTGCCTTAATTTTCACAGCACCTCACCTCATCGTTTAAAAAAGAAAAGAAAAGTAAAAACACTCAAGAGATCGCACACCCTCACCCAAGGTGCACTACAAACCCATGCCATGTCTACATAAAACCCAGCAAGCGTTTGGTCTTTTCTTGGTTAAATGTATATTAAAAAAATATTGATTATATCAGTAACATCTGTAGTGGGAGTTTTAGTAGTTCTGTGATCCAGGTCTGATTTGCTTTATGTGTCCTAAGACACATAAGAAAATTAGAAAATAACATGCAGTAATTCAGAGGTTGAATGAACCCTGCTGAATAACACTTTTGGTAGTTATTGTGGTCTATGTAACAGGCTAAAAAGAAACAACTAAGGAGCAAATAGGGACAGAGGGATTTGGTTTCAAAAGAGGGACAGTTGGGAACTATGGTCTGTTTGTTAAATATGCTAGCAGTGTAGCCAACAAAGGCAGTTGCCATGCATTGGTCTCATTGTTTTGGTAGAATTTTCTTTTAGTAGAAACCAGGGGGTTGAGTGCCATGTTTTTCTCTGTGTTTCAAGGTGTCTACACAACATGATTACTAACAGGCTGTAGTGGAAGATGAGACTCACAAAATAGATTCTGTACACCAGCCATATATATTGACTAAGGTGTCATTTCTATTAACAATGTAGCAGTTTATCAGCCAAATGAGGAGACTATGAGAAGGTTTGGTATAATAAATCACCAATTGCCTATAAAGCGCTGATAAACTGCTCACCTTCAATGCTATTTGCAGACTTAAGACTTAAGAGATATATGGTGGTGCCATGATGTTGAAGAGTTAAGCAATGTACTGACCTTCAATGCAAATTTGTGATTTTTCAATTACATTTTTTAAAACAAAGCAATATTAGCCTGTGTTCATTCATGCCAGCAATAATCTTTTTTTATTACTTCCTATCCCATACTAGAAGATTGAAAAGGATCACCAAAATAATTGATTTCCTGGCTAACCATCCATACAAAATCTGTTGAACTTCTAGGCAGCTTTGGAGTTTAACTTATAAATCAGTGAGCATAATGTGTTAGCCCCAGAAATCAAAACTGGGCAGCCCGAGGCATCTGCACATGCCCTCACATATTTTCTCATGGACCTTTTGTGCAAAGTTCCACATTTCCCGGTGTTGAGATTTGGTCACCCATATCATCTCCTGCACTTTCCTATTGGCCAGTAAGGTTGTCTATAGTGATGTGCCAATGAGACATGTGTCCGGTACAAAGGAATGAGCCAGCTTTCATCTCTGATAAGAAGTGTACATTTTTGGGGTACCATCAGCCCAGTCCTCCTCTGATCCCAGAGCAGACATAAAATTATTTGTCACAGCTCCTGAGGGTGTCTGCTTTTGACTTATTTGACCAGTTAACTAGTCGTACACCTTTATAGATGTAGTTTCATCTCAGTGGCTTGCAACAGCAGGACAGCCATAGTCACAGCTACTGTATGTTCCAGGTTTTGATGCCTCATCAGAGTCAACATGCTGCATCTATTGCACCTATGTTAGGGAGCTTGGAGATATGAATATTATTATATTTGTAGAGTTTTCAGCCTGAACAACAGTTATTTTTACACATATAAAACATGAAACATGTCCACGATCTCAAATCACTGTGATGCGTGATCAAATCACTGCAGTGTATGATGACATATTTCTTACCTGGTCTGCTGGAGCACAAGTATGGCACTGTTGTTATACATAAAATCTAATTAAAGTTTCCTGATATATGTCTTATTACAGTGACAACAAAACAAGTCTGTGAACAGTAATAGCTTCATGTTTTGTTCAGTTATGCCTATGCTGGCTTTTGAAAAATCCACTGTGTTATATTGGAAGTCTTCAAATTTTGTTAGTTGCTGTTAGGGACCTGTAAGCACATGTTGATACAAAGCAGTTGTTATAAAGACACTACTACGACAAAGAACACAATTTGGGCATCTCTGCTAGGGCATAGTGGGTGCTGCTAAAGTTTGTACAGCCCTCGTGGAGCAATGTGAATAATGTATAGTAATTGAGAAGCTTCCCAACAGCCAATGATGACAACAGAATGCCCACCTGGAAGGATCCCAGATGCCTTCACTGAAGCTTGTTTTAAAGAGGGGTACTTTGCATCCTTCATTTTTTTCTGTTCCCTCTTACTGTACATATTCATATGCTCAGCAATTCTCATATTGTTTGTTGCAAACCCCCCAGTCTGCTGCCATGTGGCAGGTCCTGTGCTTTGAGCCAGCTGTCTCTTTTGGGTTCTTGCAGCTGTGATGAACCACCATCACTTATGTGCAATGTGTGATAGGTGGCCCAAGGCCAGATGGAATGTGTGATATGCGAGAGTATCACAGGAGGCTGCAGGCATCATGGCAACAACATTTTCACCTAAATGAGAAACCAGGAAGTGAAGGGTCAGCTAAATAAAAAAAAGGTACTTACAATTGTAAATGCATTTGCAATTCTGAAAAAGGATGGAAGGTGGTGAGATAGTATTATAGAAAGTGAAAGAAGGGGGTGAAAGTTTACTTTAAAACTTTAAAACTTTAGGAAGGAGTTGCATGACAGTAAAATAACATGGGGTGGGGACCCTCCCTACCAATCACAGCATTCCTTCAGTGTTTCCTACAATTCTGTCTTCTCTTCTTCACTTCCACATTCTGTAGGGGTCCTCCAACCCTCTGTGCTTGGACCACTTCTCTTCTACATCTACAATAACTCACTTGATAAACTTCCATGTCTTACAATACCATCTTCTCTATGCTGAGGACTCCCAGCTCCCATGCTCTCTACTCCTCTCCTCACCCCTTTAGTCTCCTCTTATATTACTAGCTTATTAACTGGCATATCAGTATAGATGTCACAACACTTCCTCAAACTAAATCTTTACAAAGCTAGTTTCAGAATATCCCCCCTGCCCATGCCCCCTCCTCTGACTTTTCCATCAAGATCAATAACACAACTGTCAGTCCTTCCCCTAATTCCAGGGTGCTAGGTGTAGTCCCAAATTCAATCACTGTCCAAATCCTTTAGATTTCACCAATGAAACCATCAAGCAACTCACTCACTCCCTTGACTATTGCAACTCCCTCCTCATGAAAGCTGCTTCCAGACTCATTCACCTTCCAACCACTGAGTGTCCACTACCCCTCCCTACCAATCCCTCCACTACCATACAATTACCCAACAAATAAAATTCTAAATACTAACAACAACATACAAAGCCATTTACCACACTGCCCCAAGCTATGTCACAAATCATGTCTCAATGTATCACCCAAACCATCTTCTCTGCTCCTTCCAAAAACCTCTTGCTTTCGAGCTCCCTTTTCTCTTCTTCCCATGATCATCTCCTGCACTTCTCCAGAACCTCTCCCATCCTATAGAATTTTCTACCACAATCTGTCTGGCTGTCTCCCACTCTGTCCACTTTTAGGCAATCCCCGAAGACTCTTCTTTTTAGGAAATCCTATCCCACCTTCACCTAACAACTAATTATTTTAATTCTCCCATCAGTTCATCACTAAGGCTGCATTCACACCGAGCATTTTCAGTTTGTTAAACGCCCAAAAATTACCCAACAAGCAAAATTCCATTAATTTAAATGGCCCCTGTTCCCATCTGAGCATTTTGTAGCCTGAGGCAAAATGCCTGAAGCTCAAAAAAGTACATGAGCTTCCTTTTGGGCAGATTACAGGCGTATTTTACTTTGGTGACCTTTTGACCCGTACAAAATCGTGGCAAAATTTCAGTAAAAAATGCAGGTAAAATCACGGCAAAAACACACGACTTTCTGCCTGAAAACAAAATGCTCAGGTGTGAATGCAGCCTCATAGTTATTTCCTTTTGTTCTACTTGCCCCACCCTATTAGAATGTAAGCACCCAGAAGCAGGGCCATCATTACCATTTTGTATTGAATTTGTACTGTAACTGTAGTGTCTCGCTGTATAATGTAAAGTGCTATGCATACTTGTCACTAAGTTAGCACTATATAACTCCTGAATAATATTATAATAATAATAATAATAACAACAGGATTTTTAAAGCATTATGCGTTCTCTACAGAGAAAGCAGAACATAAGCCTTTGGCTACTTTCACACTGGGGTGTTGCGGGCACTGGCGGTAAATCGTCGCTATATTTAGTGCCGCTTTACCATCGTTTAAGCAGCCGAAAAAGGGTTTTCAGGGTTGCCCCATTGTTTTCAATGGGAAGGGGTGCTTTAGGAGCGGTAAATACATCGCTCCTACAGCGCTCCAAAGATGCAGCTTGCAGGACTTTTTTAACCTCCCTGCAAGTGCACCGCTCCAGTGTGAAAGTCCTCCAGGCTTTCACACTGGAGACACAGCAGTGGCTGTTTCAGGGCGCTTTGCAGGCGCTATTTTTAGCACTTTAGCGCCTGCAAAGCGCCTCAGTGTGAAAGCAGCCTTTGAAATAAGCCATGAGATGAAACTTTGAACTAAGCCATCATTGTTTATGAATCTGTGCAATAAATCATTTGTGTGTCTAAACTTCAGCTTGAGCTATTGAGCTTTGTAATGTACATGACTTACATTAAAGAAGTAAGGGAGCCCAGAAAACAATAAGAGGAGATTAAAGCACCATTTGATGGCTTAAATAGAGAATTAAAAGCATAATTGTGTGGTATTACATAGGGAACTTACTAGAAAAGGATAATACTTTTTAAATAAAAAATAAAAAAAAGGATCATGTTACATATATAAACTTTGGGAACAGTTTCCCCATTAGCAGACATGAGATTCTCTCTGAAGTCTAAAGTAAGATTACAGTCTAAAAATAAGATTACAGATAAGAGGGGAAAAGATCATAATATGACTCTTATTATATTATGTACTATATAAACATACAAGTATACTGCATATACAATATGTGGTGTAACCCTGATTACAGTAGACATCGACCTTTTACTCATTTTTACTAGTATAAAAGAAATTTCTTTTATACATTTATTGTCCTCAGTTCATGAGCAAAGAGCCCTCAATGCTTTGGCTCTGCTACCTCATTTGTTCACATTCTTTTACACCAGAAATTATTGCTAGCATAAGAAAGCCTTTCACACTAAATAGGAGGGGTTAAGCAGTGCTCATTCAGCTTGTATAGACATAGGCCGATTTCTGCCAAACATTGTCCTTTCCTTTTTAGCAGCTATGAAATAACATGACTTTGGATGTCTCCGCAGACCTTTGTCACTTTAGCTTGCAGTTTCCAATGAGAAGGCATCTGTGCTGACAAGCAAATTCTGTTTCCAAATCTGCACTGTCACAAACTGTTCATAGCAAAGTGAGCAGACGCATGACACAAAATATCAACCTCTTGCAATGCTGCTAAGACAAAATGGCAGGACACTCAACAGTGACAAGCAGAAGGATGCTGAGCTCACACTTTTACTAAGTTCCTCACTGCTCAGCAGTAAATGTGTCCAAGACAGCTTGTTTATGACTCAGGCTATAATGTAATGTGATATAAATCACAGTGGTTCACTGTATTATCTGAATTTACACCTAACATGATTTATATTTACATTTAAAAAAATTAGCTACTTCTTATACAAAGACTTGAACCATAAGTGCATTTTAAAAAGTGATGTTGAACAAAACTATATTGCTTCCTCCCAAACCCCCCCCCCCCTTTTTCTTACCTGAGCCCGATCCCATCCAATCCAGCGATGTGCACGAGCACAGCAGCTCCAGCCACTGTCTCTCTTTTCATTTGACAGAGTGATAGCAGCAGAAGCCACTGGCTCCCACTGCCGTCAATCAAATACTGTGACATGGGAGTGTTTACGGCAAGGCCGAGTCCTGCTGTCTGTGTCAGTGGACACAGCAGCGGGGCTCGGAAGCGAGCATGGACAGTGTTTTTGCTTTCGTCTATTAGGGTTGCTTTGTGTTATAAGTAAGGCAGCTCAGACCTTGCAGTGTATGACAATTATAGAAATACAATAAAAGACTGACAGATATACCTATAACAATCAACATGACTAGCAAATAAGCAGCCTATGGTCTGTAGAGAGTAGACATACACTGAAAAGTTACTTAACTCAGGTTAGAGTGGGTTCATGTTCTCCGTAGGCAACGATGATCCCAAGCTAAATAGCAGTTGCTGGAGATCAGGCAAAAGCATCTTCAGGTATAGATTCTTCTGGCTGGCACAGACCTTCCTTGGTGTTACGTCATAATAGATTCCTCTTGTCAGCTTATGCCTGATGACCTTTTATTTGGATAGATTACCATCCCCACATTGGTGTGGTCCCTTTCTCAAAACTTCCTTTCAATGGGAAAAACTTTCTCCTATTCAATTTTAGATGGCACTATGGTATCATACATGCAGGGGTGTACCTAGAGCATCTGACACCAGCAACTCACTGATCTGCCTGTACGCACTCAGCCCCCTCATACTTGTATGCACTCAGCCCTGTTCATACCTGGAAGTAATCAGCCCCCTTCATACCTGTACGCACTCAGCCCTGTTCATACCTGGAAGCAATCAGCCCCCTTCATACCTGTACGCACTCAGCTCTATTCATATCTGTACGCACGCAGCCCCCTTCATACCTTCTACACACTCAGCACCCTTTATACCTGTACGCACTCAGCCCCCTTCATACCTGTACGCACTCAGCTCTATTCATATCTGTAGGCACGCAGCCCCCTTCATACCTGTACGCACTCAGCCCCCTTCCTACCTGTATGCACTCAGCCCCCTTCATACCTGTAGACACTCAGCTGCCCCCCTCACACCTGTAGACACTCAGCTGCCCCCCTCACACCTGTAGACGCTCAGCTGCCCCCTCACACCTGTAGATGCTCAGCTGCCCCCTCACACTTGTAGACACTGAGTTGCCCCCCTCACACCTGTACACACTCAGCTACCCCCTTCAGGCTCCCCCCACACACACACATCTGTAAACACACACACAGCTCTTCCCCCCCCCCCCCCGTGCACAAACAGCCTCCTCCCTTGTATGCACAGCCCCCATTTGTAAGGTGGTCTTCCTTGTCCCAGGTCTTGATTCCACATGTTCCTGTGAAAATACATTACTGGCAGCATACACAAGGGGCACACATACATGAAGCAGCCAGAGGTGGCAGTATAGAGCCCGATGGGAGCTCAATTTCACTGAACAACAGCAGCTGCTGACAAAAAAAAGCTTTAGAACCTCTTTAACCGCTTGCTGTCAATATCATCAGTACAATGGCACGGCTGGGCAAATGGGCGTACTTGTAGGTCCCCATTAAATCACGGGCTAGTGGGTGTGCGGCACGTGAGTGTGCATGCGGGTCCCATGGACTCAATGTCCACTGGTGGCCCATGATCGTGACAGGCAGAGATCAAGAGAGGCAGAACGGGGAGATGCTTATGTAAACAAGACATTTCCCTGTTCTGCCTAGCAACATGACAGGGATCTACTGCTCCCTGTCATCAGGAGCAGTGATCTTTGTCATGTTCTAGTGAGCCCATCCCCCCTACAGATAGAACATACTGAGAGAACATATTTAACCCCTTGATCGTCCCCTAGTGTTAACCCGTTCCCTGCCAGTGTAATTTATACAGTAATCAGTGCATTTTTATAGACATGATCGCTGTATAAATGTCGCTGGTCCCAAAATAGTGTCAAAAGTGTCTGATCTGTCCACCACAATGTCGCAGTCATGATAAAAATCGCAGATCGCCACCATTACTAATAAAAAAAATGCCATAAATCTATCCCCTATTTTGTAGACGCTATAACTTTTGCGCAAACCAACCAATCAATTTTGACCAAAAATATGTAGAAGAATACATATCGGCCTAAACTGAGGAAAAAGATTTTTTTTCTCATATTTTTGGGGATATTTATTAAAGCAAAAAGTAAAAAATATTGGGTTTTTTTTTCAACATTGTCACACATTTTTTGTTTATAGCGCAAAAATAAAAACTGCAGAGGTGATCAAATGCCACCAAAAGAAAGCTCTAGTTGTGGGGAAAAAAAGGACATCAATTTTGTTTGGGTGCAAGGTCGCATGACCGCGCAATTGTCATTGTCAGTATTTTAGAAAGACTGCTACTATATATGATGTTTGGCACCCATCAAACAGGCTAAGCCCTTGTACACACGGTTGGAGATTCCGACGGAATGTGTCCTATCGGACCGTTTTGTCGGATATTCTGACTGTGTGTGGTCTGCATCGGACTGTTTCCGTCGGACCAAATTTTCCAACTTGCTGGAAATATTTTCCGACAAACTGCTCCGATCGGACATACTCCGATCATGTGTAGAGAATTCCGATCGGACAAAGTGTCACCCATGCTCAGATCAAATTCCTACATCAAAGCTATTGGCTACTAGCCTGAACGTAGTCCCGTCGTAACGAAATAACGTCATCACGTCGGATTTTCCGACAACTTTGTCCTACCGTGTGTATACAACAGTTTCGGACAAAATCTGTCGGACAAAATCCAACGGATTTGGTTGTCAGAATGTCCGACCATGTGTACAAGGGCTAAGAGTCTACAGGCTAAGACTAATGACAGAATAGCCAAAGTTTGATCTGAACTTCTGTTCAGAATGAACCTTGACCTCATCCCTAATCAAAGGTCCAATTTATATGGAAAAAATTAGTCATACCTGAAATGTTGATAGAGAAATGCGCTAATTCTCTCAATTTTCATGTTTTATAGGAATATCCATGAATCTATTTGTTATATTTTTAACAATCATGTTAATAATTTCCTGACAGAGTGTGACCACAAAAATTAAATATCCAATTAAACTTTGGGTTACCTGGGTAATTTGCAGTTGTGTGTTTTATGTAGCTCCATATGTGCAAATGCCAATGGTGCAGTTGCTTTTGTTGATTGCTGAAGAGTCAAGGCTTCTGTTTCCTTTGCCAATGATTAGTGTATACATATTATGTTGTAAAGACATCTGTTAGTTTATGGATGATAGAGATACTGTACTTATTGATGCACATTTTTTTTCTGTATTACAGCCTTTTTGAGACCCTTCAGTCCCTGTTCTGGTCAGTGTTTGGTCTCCTAAACTTGTATGTTACCAATGTGAAAGCACGCCATGAGTTCACAGAATTTGTTGGAGCCACCATGTTTGGAACATACAATGTCATCTCCCTGGTTGTTTTACTCAACATGTTGATAGCCATGATGAACAATTCATACCAGTTGATTGCTGTAAGTATCCATTTGTTTTTATGCTACTCTTTATTAAAGCAATTCTTTCCTTTGCCATTGTTTACAGAAACTGCTGACTAAAATGAACTATTCAGTTTATGAATAAATCACCAGGGAATATTCAGTAAACAACGATTCTCCCATCTGTCCTCTAATACCCAGTTATTCCCCCATTGGTTTAGAGTAGGCTAAGACAACAACAAGACTTTCACTCTTTCTGTATACAACAAAAACCAGTGGGAGTGGTTAGAGATAGAGAGGAGTGCTATTAGTCTTAATGAAAAAGTCAAATATTAGTCTTGTTTAGTCTGCTTAGGCTGTACATTTTGAGGAAGGAAGTGAATCGTGAACT
Source organism: Lithobates pipiens (assembly GCF_037356315.1). NCBI lineage: Eukaryota > Metazoa > Chordata > Amphibia > Anura > Ranidae > Lithobates > Lithobates pipiens. The sequence goes on along the minus strand of NW_027507685.1, from coordinate 18,934,223 downwards.
GTACTTACACCATGATTACATGCAAAGAGTTACCGCTCTAAGGTAATGACTTCTCCCAAAACAGCTGTCTCCACAATCCCACAGGGAGCTGGCTCTGTTTGCAACAGGAAATGAAGTAGAAAAGATGTAGCTGGATAGCCGCACTCCGAATTATTCAACTTTATTTCAAAAATGTAATTAAAATCATAGCATCTAGGACGGTAAACAGACTAACTGCACAGCCGTTGACATGTTTCACACCGAACACGGTGCTTAGTCATAGCTCATGACTAAGCACCGTGTTTGGTGTGAAACATGTCAGCGGCTGTGCAGTTAGTCTGTTTACCGGCCTAGATGCTATGATTTTAATTACATTTTTTTAAATAAAGTTGAATAATTCGGAGTGCGGCTATCCAGCTACATCTTTTCTACCATGATTACATGGTTGGGAAATCGAAAGGTTCACTTTAAACACAAATAGGCCTAAGAATTTTTTGGATTGATGAACTAATGTATATAACCTTTTATAAATGTACAAAACAACATACAGTGCACAGCAGCAATGCAGGGGGAGAGGAAGTCATGAGGAATTGAGTTCCACTATGGTTTTTTGAGTCACTGGGGCAGTAATCTCATTGGATGCTGTCTGCCCATGTAACTCTGGTAGCCATCTTAAGTGTGGCAGAGTCTATTTAAGGCTCTGGCCTCTGGCTTTGTCATGTTTTATGCGAGGGGGTAGAGTAGGGAAAGGAACCCCATATGTTAGGGACAGTGCTAGCGATAGGGAAAGGTTCCTGACAAGGAAGGAAAGCGTAGGGTCACATCTCTCTGGATATCTTCCTGACTGGGCACGAAATGACCAGGCCATATTCTGTCCCCTCTCAACAGATGCTGTAAGTTCGGCTTGAACCTATTTCTTCACATAATTGGAAATTGTGAGTGTGCCTAGCTGGGTAGCTGTCCCACCAAGTTACTGTGAACTGGTGATGTCTTACTTCAATATAAGTTATCTATTTCAACCAACTGTGTGAGTTATTGCCACGGCACAACACTGCACCCAACCTACATGTCTGTCTTAATGTTTATTTAAATAAAAAAGCAAAATAAGAAATTATTGCAGCGAGCTATTGGCTTGCCAGGAGCAGATCCCCTAGACCCCTGCAATCCTGAATGAGATGTTGAATTGACTGTGGGATTAATATGCAGAATCTAAGGAAACAATAACCGTTACCATAGCAGCCAAACAGGTTTTATCAATTAAATGCAATGGGGAACTGATTGGTTTCTGAAGGTGACTGGTCCAGTTGCTCGTGTTTTCATTCCTTTAAGTACTTTTTGTTATTTGTATCTAAACTCTTCAAAAAAACTGAAAATAGACCATGAAATATTTATCATACATTTCCCAGTAAGAAACCTGGAACCTTTCAGAAGTTACAGTAAAGTTGTTGTGCTAAGCAAATATTTTACTGCAACAGGGAGTCGGACAGGGGAGCACAGGAGCAACCAACAACAGTCTGTTTTTTGTTCTGGTTTAGCTCACTTTGCCATTAACTTTCAGATATTTATTGTCATCCATATGGCCTTTTCATGTTCAGTCATTTTTTTTAAATTGTTCACAGCAGGTTAAGAGGAAACCTGCATGCAGGTTTCATTAAAGTGATTGTAGTTGTAGTTTTGTATACTTACCTGCTCTGTGCAAGAGTTTTGCACAGAGCAGCCCTGATCATCCTTTTCTGGGGTGTCCTGGGGGAGCTCCAGAATCCTCCATTTCATCCGATGCCCCCATGGATAGACGCTTTCCATGGGGGCACTCGTGCGGGCATGCTTGTGAGTCCTGCTGCTGCGTCCATTGACACAGACAGCTTCACTTGGCCTCGCCTCCATGTCACTGAATTTGATTGACAGCAGCAGGAGGACCTGAGACAGTGGCTGGAGCTACTGGGCTTTTGCTCATCACTGGAACGATCAGGTTCAGGTAAGAAAGGGGGGGGGGGGCTCTGGGGGGGCAGCTGCAGCGCAGAAGGTTTTTCACCTTAATACATAGAATGCATTAAGGTGAAAAACCTTGAGGGTTTACAACACCTTTAAATTCTGTAGGGAAGTCCAGGTTGGGAACCCAAGCACTTAAGTGTGCCATTAGCTAAATCGTTTAGGACATGTTAATGAATGAATAAGGTGATACTTCCATAACAGCTGGAAAAATTATTTAAACAAGAAAACATATTTTTTCCAAGTTTTTAAAATATTTCAGTCTCTTGGTTGCATATAGATACACTTGGACAGAACATTTCCACAGTTCCACAGTGGGACATTATTAATAAATAGAATGCCTGGAGCAGCTTGACTTAATGGTTTCATTCCCATCTTCATTTATCTCAAGTGAGTACTGACATTTCCAGATAAGACAGCCAATAATGATGCTGCCTCACAAGTTATTCTGTTCGTTTTAAAATTGACATTTCCAAACTTTAAGTTAATAGAATATTTTTTGTTGAGATGGAGTTATGCTTATGTTGCCTGAATTGAATGTTTATGATTAAATGACTAGTGATAACTAATGTATGTTTGCCACTGTGGGGATTCCAGCCTATTGCCGTCACCAGTTCACAGAGGTCAAGTGGCCTTGTTTTGCTGTATTTGGGTTCTATACAAGCAATTTTCTGATGAATTCTAAAGCATTGTAAAGCAGGTTCATAACTAAAATGATGGTATTCAGGTAATATCAAGGTTAATAACAATGTTGTTTACAGCAACCGCTTAAAAAATTCATCATAAATGATGTGATTCATATTAAGCTTATGATGACAAAATTCTCTAGTAAAGATCACTGTCAGTAGCAAAATGCATATGAAAATGATTAGAAGATCCAATGGTTAAATAAAGTGAGAAGAATTGGGATCATGGAGAACCTGATCCCTATGTCTCTGGAGGAAAGGGAATCTATATATTGCAAATTTGGGCTCCTTGGGAATTATTTTTACAGTCAGATGAAGGGAAAAGATAGATCAGAGAGGAATTTGAGGAATAGACTAGGTTGTTGTGTGATGTGAGTCTTAAGCCGTGTACACACAATCAAACAATCCGGTGGAAAAGTCCGGCAGACTCAAGTCCGCCGGACAATCCGCCCGTTTGTGGGCTCCAGCGGACTTTTTTTTTACCCAAAAGTCCGGCGGACTAAGAAATTCGTTTTGCACAACAATCCGGCCTTGTGTGTGCTAGTCCGGCGGACAATGCGGCCGTGTGTGTGCTAGTCCGCTGTACTTTTGAAATGAACAGACTTTTTCCGCTCGGAGAAAAGTACACTCATTTTGAGCGTGGCTCCAGGTAGCCGGGACCAGCGAAGGAGGCGTCACTGGCCCCGTCACCTGGTATGGAGTTAAAGGGGAATCCCTAGGCTGAAAAAACGGTGTGGGGGTCCCCCCCTAGGTCCATATTAGACCCTCATCCGAGCACGCTACCCGGCCGGCCAGGAAAGGGGGTGGGGACGAGCGAGCAACGTACTTCCCTCTTCCCCCCCCCTTCCCTACCTTTTTCCTTTTTTTTTTCTTAGAACAAAAAAAGGGGCCCTGGAGTGGAGGGTTGCTATGGGGAATTGATAATGTTATTTGTTTGTCTATAAAATTGGCAGGAATACATTATGTTTTTTGTTTTCAAATAGAATAAGCTGTGGTCACAAAGTGTTTTTTATAAGTAATTCTACGTAAGCATTACTAATAACCTATGTTATGTATTCCTGCAAAGAAATAAAGAATTAAAAAAAGAAAAAAGAAGAAGATCCACAGTCGTAGGCAGCTGAAGTTAAATGCACACATTAGCTTACAAAGTGAGTGTTGTATGTAGGTAGTAAGGGTGCATTATCTGTGTTCAGTCAGTCAAGTGGATTGAACTTTTGGTTAATGGCTGCCATGTCTTTCACCTTTTAGGTAGGTAACTAGTAGTGCCACCAATGATCTATTCAGCTGACTTTTCCTACTAACTATTGATGTAAGGGAACAGTTTTCCTACTGACCTTTAGTGTAAGGGAGTATTGTTTTCTCCCAATACTTAACACTGAAAGGGAGCTTTTCTTTTAATGATCGCTAATATAAGGGGTCCCCTCTCCCTTTGACCCCTGATTTCAAGGGGCAATCTTCTCACTGACCACAAATCTTGGGGACTTTTAATCACTGACTGTCAATGTAAGAGATATTATTTTCACTGGACACAAATGTAGGGAGTATTCCAATCACTAACCACCAATGTAAGGGCATTCTTCCCACTGAACCCCAATGCCAGGGACATTTTTCTCACTACCAATGTATGGAGGTCCTTCTTTTAGTAGATGGAAATATAGATATGCTTATGTTCCACTGCACAATGCTAAAGATTCTGAGAGCTACAGACTCAGGTCTGGTCAAGGACTTGTACTACTCAATGGAAATGGTGATATGTCTATGAGCAGAGATTCTTGGTAAGCGTGTATAAGAATGCATGTTCAAACTGTGTCAACATGATCAATCTGTGGCTAGTTCCTACTCTTCTGTGCAAAATGTCTAAAACATACTTGCTTATACTGTAGCATAATTTGATGGACATATAGAGAGAGATTTACTAAAACTGGTGCACACATGATCTGATGCAGACATGTATAGTAGCCAATCAGTTTCTAACTTCAGCTTGTTTAATTAAGTTTTGAATATAAAGCCTAGAAGCTAATTAGTTACTATATACAGCTGCATCAGATTCTGGGTGCACCAGTTTCAGTAAATCATCCCCAAAATATGGGGCAGACAGACACAGTTGGGGGAGAGATATAGACTTAAATCACTCACCTGAACTATGCAATATAAATGGTAATATGTCTGCTCTCACGTTCACAATGCTTACATATAACATACAAGGATGTGACCACATGTTGACACTATATATTATGAATATATATATATATATATATATATATATATATATATATATATATATATATATATATAATCACCATGCACTCATATATTTCAATATAAATTTTGTATAAAAACAGAGATTTTTGGTTCACATATGTTGCAATACATGTTTAGGCTGGCCAGCTTAATGAATAAGGATGGGTGAATCTGCCCATGTTCAATTTGTGGTGGGTTTGTTGAAATCAGTGAATCCTATTGAAGTCTAGCAGTGAACCATATTAAAATCTATGGGGTGAATCCTGATACTAAATTCTGCCCGTTTTCAAGTCTAATAGGCAATGTTTTTTTCAAAAAGGGCATTGGGAGCTGTGTACTGTCATTGAGAGCATTTACCAAAGCTTTTTTTCTTTTATATATATATATATATATATTGTACAGCAGAGATAGGATCATTTTAATGAGACTTTGAGGGCAATATATAAACCCATATAAAGAAAAAACACACTAATCTTCTAAATGATTGTGAGATGTCTTTAAAATTTAGATTGTGGAACAGTGCGATGTTCACATCAACACTTTATTCTAGCATTACATATTTTGGATGTCTTTATAACTTATAGCTTGGTTTAAATACAGTAGCACCCCAATCTGTTTTATTTCAACTTGAAAAAAGGCACTTTAGGTAGTTTTGGCTGCAACACCTGACTTTTTTTTTCCTATCAAGTGATAATTGACCTGAATTGATGGGTTGAAGAAGAAGCAACAAAAAAAAATCTAAAAACTATTGGAAAAATATTCTTTAAAAAAATAGCTAAAGCCCTCAACTTCTCACGAAGTGATTATTGACACAAAGGTTTTTTTTTAAATGCATTGTCTTAAAAGTTTTAGTAAAATGTAAAAGAAAAAAACAATTCAGAATCACAATCCCACATTCTCCAAGCACCCTTTCATCCCAGTTTATTACCAAAATATGAAAAAAAACTAGGCTTCAGGTAAGTGTTTGGTAGAAAAAAAACTAGCATTGGGACAGTACACAAGCATTTTGTTATGGCGCATATAGAAAGACACAAGGCAAGTTTTATCATGCAATGAAGTGTATTATGGGATAGACAGAAACGATTAATATTTTTCAGTGGCTGGGAATTATGTAAGCAGTTTGGTTAGGCGGTAACATAAGAGGGAGACACAAAGCATGTTTTATTTTGAAATAAACTATAGCGTGTATTATCTGAGGGACAAATGAAGAGGAAAGAGGGACAGAGGGACTTTGTTCCGAATTAGGGACAGTCCCTCAAAATCAGGTAAAGTTGGGAGATATAGGAAGAGTAATACAGATGGAAACCTTCTTCCCTGCTGTTCCTTTTAAGCTGATCAATCAGTGTGCATGATGCAGCAGAGGAACACATATATTCAAGTTTGTGAGGGTATCAGACACTGGAAAGCATGGAATGTATATTCAACGTATATAATAAAACATTTTTTGGTTATATTAAGTAATTGTAACAGCTCCTGGATTAAAATGCCCTGCATTTTTTTTTTTTTGTTCGGGTTTATTGTGAACACATTCTCTAAAATGAAGTTGTGCTTTAAGAAAAAGAGTAATGAGCAAAATGAATATATCTTCAGCACCATCTGTCTTTTATGACCAGGGTGCTCTTGCCTAGCAGGTATCTTGTTTCTTACACAAACACGGCCTGTCCACAGCATGTAAAGAGAGAAGGTGTGATTCAGTGATCAGCTTAGTATTGACATTTCACACTGAGAGGAAGTCAAGGTAATTATTGTGAAAGTTCTCTTCTGGAAACAGAAAGCTAGCCAATTCATCTCCCTTTACTGTATGTATCGTGTTATCCATGTCTGTTCAGCTTGTCTATACACACAACATCAAACAAATCTTTATTTCTGCATGGTTTGTTTTAATTGCCTGACCTCGTTTGCATGAACAACCAAATAATACCTATTTTCCCCTATTCTCCAGCAGCCATCTCTTATAACATATGGATGGATTCTTATTGGCATGGTTCACATGCTCATTATTTGTGCGGAATCAGGGTAATGGCTAAAAATACAATTTATCAGAACAAATTGTATCTTTATGAAGAAAGAATATAGGCGAAGGACAAAGCTGAATCTTTATAAACACAATTCAACGTGAATGTGATATCAATTGTGCAGCTTTTGAAAATAAATATTAGTTCTAGAAATATACACGGTGGGGTTGATTTACTAAGTACTAAGAACTCTTCACTTAAGAAAAGTTAATTTTCACTTTGTAAGGTTAACATTTTTTTTTATAAATGAAAAGCCTTAATACTTTTTCAGTAAATCAACTCCTATAATTTCAATATGCAACAAACAGCTTGAAGTGACCCTGTCACACCTAAAATAAATAAGGCAGCCCTTGTAATAGAACACAATTCTTTGCTTTTTTTGTGGAGGCCTGCCTGAATAATCTTTATTATTTGACAGTATGTGCTGGAAACCTGGCCCCCCTTTACTGAGAACTGTAGTTTCTCCCACACCATAAGATGCCATTTTGCTGCTGAGGCTGTTGGAAGGGACCATAGAGCTCAGCAGAGTGACAGGTATCCAACACAGAAGTATATTAGATGCAGAAGACTCAATGGCAGTGGTAGAACCTAAAGAATGAACAGACAGGAGGACAGATAAAAACAAATTACGCTCTTGAGTTGTTAAAATATTTTGGGAAACATCAGAGTTGCTCTGAAGCCAGACTTCCTGTGCTCAGAGAAATGCATAGGTTGTCACTATATAGGTGTGAGCTCTCCTTCTGAAAATACGAACTGCCTTGTTGTCTGTCAAATTCAGTAGCTTAAGTGCTCTCTGTTGCTGATCCAAATCATGCTTACGGATCAGATGTTTTGATTTCACTTTGCCCTGACTTCATACTTGTATCAAGGCAGGTTTCCTTATAGGCAGCTTTTGTTTAACCACTTGCCGACCAGCGCACGCCGATGTACATCGGCAGAATGGCACGGGCAGGCAAATGGGCGTACCTGTACGTCCATTTAAATTTGCCGCCCTGCCATCGGGAGCGCGTCGCCGGCGGCGCGCTCCCGCGCTGGTCAGGACCCCCGTGAGTCCGGTCGCGGGACCCGCGGACTCGATCGCCGCAGGCATACCCGCGATCGTCTCACGGAGCGGCCGAATGAAGAAATGCTGTTGTAAACAGCATTTCTCCATTCTGCCTATTAACTAGTGACGCTGATCTCTGCTCCATGTGATTGGAGCAGAGATCAGTGTTCACTAAATTAAAGCCCAACCCCCCCACAGTTAGTAACACACCCCTAGGAACACTTAACCCCTACACTGCCACCCACTGGTTAACCCCTTCACTGCCAGTGTCATTTACACAGGAATCACTGCATTTATATAGCAGTGATTACTGTATAAATGACAATGGTCCCAAAAATGTTTCAAAAATGTCCAATGTGTCCGCCACAATGTCGCAGTCACAATAAAAATCGCTGATCGCCGCCATTACTAGTAAAAAAAATAATAATAAAAAATTATTAATAAAAATGCCATAAAACTATCCCTATTTTGTAAACGCTATAACTTTTGCGCAAAGCAATTAATAATCGCTTATTGCGATTTATTTTACCAAAAATATGTAGAAGAATACGTATCGGCCTAAACTGAGGGAAAAAAATGTTTTTTTATATATTTTTGGGGGATATTTATTATAACAAAAAGTAAAAAATAATGCGTTTTTTTCAAAATTGTCGCTCTATTTTTGTTTATAGCGCAAAAAATAAAAACCGCAGAGGTGATCAAATACCACCAAAAGAAAGCTCTATTTGTGGGAAAAAAAGGACGTCAATTTTGTTTGGGAGCCACGTCGCACGACCGCGCAATTGTCAGTTAAAACGGCGCAGTGCCGAATCGCAAAAAGTGGTCTGGTCTTTGACCAGCAAAATGGTCCGGTCTGTAAGTGGTTAACAAAAAAATCTTGGTATTCATTGTTGTAGGATACTTCTATAGATTGTTGGGTTGTGAAAGTATTTGGGATGGCTGTACATGGAAAAAGACATTACTGGACACAACATTTAAACCGATATATTTTGAGGGTTTTTGCATCCTCTTTATCTAGACTTTTTACTAATAACACATACAGATTACATTCCTGGTTGTTTAATCTTAAAATGAACAAAGCACGTTCTATTTGCAATAACAAAACACATACAATATAAAAATAATAATATATAAACTCCAAGAAAAAGCAAATGCTTTTTGATAACCATCTCTCTGGTTTCATGCTTGCCCCAGGTCAAATAGTGAGCATGGAGTTACCTTCGGATATTCCGATTTCTCCCATTATCTAAAAATATTGGCACATTAATGACAACTAACTTCTGGATCAAACCCAAGCTCAAATGCACAGTCATCACCAATGTTTGAAAATCAGAATTCCTAAAGGTTGGGGGCAGAGCATGGGATTGAGCTAATGAATAATGAAACAAAAAATGCAAAACGTTTGTAGGGCATAAAGAATAGGATCTGGAGTCTACTGTAAATACCAAACAATATATAAAAAACACATATCATATAGGATATAGGCTAGCCCTGTTCTGTCTTACCCTAGTAGAACCATGACTTACTCTGCTTTTTCCAGATTGACCACAAATTCTTCCTTCATCTCCTGCCACCTTCCTCTTACACCATTACCACCCTTACCCTAAAGCCCCTAGTAAACCTCCTTTTGCCTGTGCACCTATCTCCAGTTAAGGAGGCACTGGCCCCTCAGGTAGTGACGGCACAGGTGCAGTTTAGGGCATTCCTCCTCTTCCCCCTCTGGACAGTTTGTATATATGCTATGGCAGCTACTGTGAGTGAAATAGCTGTGGTCCTGCAGTTCACAGAAACTTGGATGTAGAGGTGCTCTCAGTATAGAGGTTCATCACACTTGAATTAACAATATTAAAAAGTTTATTGAAATTGGAAGTTCACGGGTAATGAGTAAAGCCAACACATTTGGGATGTACCTGTCTCTTCATCAGGGCTAGTATACAGGGAAACATTAAAAACAACCAATAATTATCTCAACATTTCCCTTTGGGATTAATAACGTATTCTGATTCTGATTAAGGTATCCAGTGATAAATTGTTAGTAACTTATGCATTGATATAGATCATTTAAATGACAAATAATTGAGGTAAGATAAATACAGTAAAAAAAAAAATCATCACTGTACAAAAGGAAACAGAAGCATAAGATCTTGGCCACAAGAAATGTGGTAAGACGTCAGATAGTATTATATTAGACTTATAAAGTTCCTGGATAGTTGTGTATTGACTATAGTAAAATATATGTATCAAATAGATAATTAAATAAAAAAAATGTAAATAAAAAGAAATAAAAATACATAAAAAATAAAAAACACAAGTAAAAATACAAATAGAATTGCAGAGTCATATATTTAAATCTAGACCAATGGGCAAGAAGGCGGGACTGACCTGTGAGGTTGGATGTTGTCGTGACTTATTGGGAACAAAGAATCAACTGAGTAGGACCCTTTAGTTGCTATGAGTGATGGATAACAATTAGGAACCACACATGCATAAATACAATGGAGAAGGTAAAATTAATGGTAGAAAGAATGGAAAACAAAGAAAGGGGGTGAGGGGAAAGGGGAGGGAAGGTGTGGAGCATGGGGGGGAGAAGGGGAGCAGGATGAGTGGGGGGGGGGGGGGGGGTGGGGAGGGGATGGCACAGGGATTAAAATTAAATGGATGGGGACTTGATTGTGCCGATTTGAATCCTTAGGCTGGGGGTGCAAATAGCTGGGGCAAAGAGAGTGTAAAAACAGTGTTAGTAGGATGGAGAAAACTAGATGGAGACAGAGTAGTGTTGGCATACAGCGTTGGGCTGTGGATGCAAGCAGCTCAGAGTCGGGCTCTGGATACAAGCAACTGGAAGGGAGCTACTGCATGCCTTACTATAGATTTAAGGGGGGGGGGGGGTTGGGGTGTGGACCGAATGGTGTATCTAGAGAGCTGGGGATGGTTAAAAGGAGCTACTAGAAGGGAAGGAGGGGTCGGGTGTAGCTGTGCCGGAGTGACTGCTGGTGGGGAATGGGAGAAGGGATCTAGTGCCTTAATGCATTCCTTGCATTAGGTCAAGAAACATTTTACTACCGGTTATGCACCCCGCACCTCCCTAAACACTTCACTGTCCTGTCTAGATCCAGTGCTGTGCCTGGCTTCAGCTTTTCTCTCTCCTGTCTTCCTCTTCTCACAGAAGCCTCAGGCAGCAGTGAGAGCAATTGGCAGTCAATTCCTGTGAGGATGGAGAGGGGGGCAGGGTCAAACCCATGCTGTGTGTTTCTATGGATGTGCAATGTATGTGTGCCCCCATAGCACATGGCCTCCCATTGGGGAACACGCAGGAGAGGAGAAGCAAGCAGAGAGCACTGGTGGGGACTACAGAAGAGCAGGTAAGTGACTGCTCTGTGCAACAACATTGCACAGAGCAGGTAAGTATAACCTGTTTAGTATTTACATTTAAAAAATAGCCTTTACAACTACTTTAAGTTAGAAAAAAGTAAATAGTGTGATGCACTGAAACAATCCATCACGCCCCAGTATGCATAAGAGCGTGTTATTGACATTTGATTATAAGATCCTTTCAGTGGTTGATGTGAATGTATTTTTGTACATTATACAACATGTTAGAACTGCCAATACACTAAAATAAACAGATATGCCAACACACATCATGAAAAGACTGGCAGTCTGACGTGCCTGCTAAATATTAACACCAATCTCTTTCCCTACTCTGCCCTTACAAAGGCACGAACATCCATCATCTTAACACATGCAATCATGCGCCAAATTTGGCAGCGGATGCAGACTGTCTATGGACCTCCATTCATCTCTGTGATGGATGGAGGTTTCTGCTGGACACAGGATGTGTCAGCGCAGGTCCACACATTAGCAGACGCAAATGTAAGGGCACCCTAATGTCTATGGCCATTGTTAGTATACTTTGTCATTTTTGTTAGACTAGTGAGTCAAAGTTTCTAATGCTGTTTATTTTAATATTAAATATTATTCCTGCAACTTATATCTAAAGTGAGACTCCAATTTTCCTCAGAGATCTCTCAGTAGATTGCAGTTGTAAAGATTTAAAGTGCAACTTTTTAATGTGAAAAAAAAATAAATCCTTTCTTGGTCAGCTATATGAATTGCAAGCAAATTAGCAAACTGTACAGAGTCTTACCTGGTTTAGCTCTGTAGATATTGAAACAGACCCTGCTAGGGCTTTAGCAGGAAGTGAATACTAAGTGGGGCAGTCATTCATCTATAATCATATAGTCAGTCCAGTGTTTTTTTTTTTGTTTTTCTTTTTTATAAGACCTTCTTTATTTATAAGATCAGTTTTACATAGAATGAGGCAGGTAAAAGAAATATACAGAAAAAAACAATGAGTACATTGTGGTCAGGCAAATACAGAGAAAGCACCATGCATAAACTGGGAATCGTAAAGAATGGGTTTCCATACAATAAGCAGGAGTGGTATGAAATCATCACTGTACATTTATGAAACCTACAATGGAAGAAACCCAATGGGGAATGTCGTTAAATGTTAAATGTCCCTAAAAATCTGAAAAAAAAAGAAGAAATGGCTGTTGCTAGGCAGATCGTCCTAATCTGCCACTTCCTACACCCGCGGTGATCTTCAGTCTTCTCCTCCTCGCGTTTTCTTCTGGGGAAGGTGGCGCAGTGTGTTCTGGGAACTGTGTGTGTCCCAGAACACAGCCGGCCATTCACAAAGCACTGTGCAACTCGCACATGTGAAGTGGGAAGCATCCACCAGACTTTGCAGCGGTGGTCCTCCGGACTTACCGAATGAGCGGACTTGCACACACACGATCGGACTTTCCGGCATACTAGGTCCGATTAACTTCCCGTTGGACTTTTGGCGGAGGTCCGACGGACTTTAAAAATGAACGGACTTGCCCACACATGGACTAAAGTCCATTCATTTTGATTGTGACTCCAGGTACGATGTGACTAGAGAAGGGAGTCAATCTCGCCACTTTCATCGGTGAGATTGACACCTTGCGAGACCTGTTGCCTCGTATGGATCTTAAAGGTAACCCCCACGCCGAAAAAACGGCGTGGGGGTCCCCCCAAAATCCATACCAGACCCTTATCCAAGCAGGCAGCCTGGCCGGTCAGGAAAGGGGGTGGGGACACCGTGCGCCCCCCACCCCAAAGCGCCTTGTCCCCATGTTGATAAGGACAAGGGCCTCTTCCCGACAACCCTGGCCTTTGGTTGTCGGGGTCTGCGGGCAGGGGGCTTATTGGGATCCGGGATCCCCCTTTAATAAGGGGGCCCCCAGATCCCAGCCCCCTACCCTATTTGAATGAGTGTGGGGTACATCATACCCCTACCCTTTCACCTGGAGGAAACTGCGGTATATACATAAGTAATCTTCCCATTCTAGGCCTCTTATCCTGCCATATAAATCTATTAACCTCTGTATTGCCTCAATGACGACCCAGAGACATAAAGTGGCAAGGTTATGAAGTAAAACAGCTATTTAGGGAGGACTGACATCTTCACCGCCTAGATCCTATGAAGGAATGTGATATTATATGAAGACCAAAGCCCTAGTCATTGTTTAATGCATGAGAATACAGCAGGATAATTGGTCTGGTAGATCTGTTGCAGCAAAGGGGCCAAGCAAATCCCCAAATATGGCAGCGAGTCTTTACAGCACGCAAAATTAAACCACAAAGCACCCTCCCCATGTTGAGGGCAAGTGGCTTGGTATGGTTCAGGAAGGGGGCACTCGTTCATCCCCACTGGCCTGGCCTGCCAGGCTGCTTGCTCGGATAAGGGTCTGGTATGGATTTTGGGGGGGTCCCCCACTCCAATATTCTTAAAAAATTTTGGGTGGAGTTCCCTTTAAAATCTATGCCAGAACCAAAGGGCCTGGAATGGATTTTGAGGGGGACCCCAAGCTGTTTTTAAAAAAAATGTTGGCATTGAGTTCCTCTTAAAATCTATACCAGACCCAAAGGGGCTACTATATACCGTACACTGACTGCACTATATATATATTTATATATTTACACACACAATACACCAGTGATGGCAAACCTTGGCACCCCAGGTGTTTTGGAATTACATTTCCAATGATGCTCAACTACCCAACTACACTGCAGAGTACATGAGCATCATGGGAATGTAGTTCCAAAACATCTGGCGTGCCAAGGTTCGCCATCACTGCACTACACTGTATATATATATATATCTATATATATATATATATATATATATATATATATATATATCTTATATACACTAGACTGCCTGCACTGTATATATAATCTACACTGAATGCAGAGTGTGTGTGTGCATATATATATATATATATATATACACTACCGTTCAAAAGTTTGGGGTCACATTGAAATGTCCTTATTTTTGAAGGAAAAGCACTGTACTTTTCAATGAAGCTAACTTTAAACTAGTCCTAACTTTAAACAAATATACTCTATACATTGCTAATGTGGTAAATGACTATTCTAACTGCAAATGTCTAGTTTTTGGTGCAATATCTACATAGGTGTATAGAGGCCCATTTCCAGCAACTATCACTCCAGTGTTCTAATGGTAAAATGTGTTTGCTCATTGGCTCAGAAGGCTAATTGATGATTAGCAAACCCTTGTGCAATCATGTTCACACATCTAAAAACAGTCTAGCTCCTTCCAGAAGCTACAAAACTGACCTTCCTGTGAGCAGATTGAGTTTCTGGAGCATCACATTTGTGGGGTCAATTAAACGCTCAAAATGGCCAGAAAAAGAGAACTTTCATCTGAAACTCGACAGTCTATTCTTGTTCTTAGAAATGAAGGATATTCCATGCGAGAAATTGCAAAGAAATTGAAGATTTCCTACAACGGTGTGTACTACTCCCTTCAGAGGACAGCACAAACAGGCTCTAACCAGAGTAGAAAAAGAAGTGGGAGGCCGCGTTGCACAACTAAGCAAGAAGATAAGCACATTAGAGTCTCTAGTTTGAGAAACAGACGCCTCACAGGTCCCCAACTGGCATCTTCATTATATAGTACCCGCAAAACACCAGTGTCAACATCTACAGTGAAGAGGCGGCTGCGGGATTTTGGGCTTCAGGGCAGAGTGGCAAAGAAAAAGCCATATCTGAGACTGGCCAATAAAAGAAAAAGATTAAGATGGGCAAAAGAACACAGACATTGGACAGAGGAAGACTGGAAAAAAGTGTTGTGGACGGATGAATCCAAGTTTGAGGTGTTTGGATCACAAAGAAGAACGTTTGTGAGACACAGAACAAATGAAAAGATGCTGGAAGAATGCCTGACGCCATCTGTTAAGCATGGTGGAGGTAATGTGATGGTCTGGGGTTGCTTTGGTGCTGGTAAGGTGGGAGCTTTGTACAGGGTAAAAGGGATTCTGAATAAGGAAGGCTATCACTCCATTTTGCAACACCATGCCATACCCAGTGGACAGCGCTTGATTGGAGCCAATTTCATCCTACAACAGGACAATGACCCGAAACACACCTCCAAATTGTGCAAGAACTATTTACAGCAGAAGCAGGCAGCTGGTATTCTATCGGTAATGGAGTGGCTAGCACAGTCACCAGATCTGAACCCCATTGAGCTGTTGTGGGAGCAGCTTGACCGCATGGTACGCCAGAAGTGCCCATCCAACCAATCCAACTTGTGGGAGCTGCTTCTAGAAGCGTGGGGTGCAATTTCTCCAGCTTACCTCAATAAATTAACAGCTAGAATGCCAAAGGTGTGCAATGCTGTAATTGCTGCAAAAGGAGGATTCTTTGACGAAAGCAAAGTTTGATGTAAAAACAATGTTATTTCAAATACAAATCATTATTTCTAACCTTGTCAATGTCTTGACTCTATTTTCTATTCATTTCACAACGTATGGTGGTGAAGAAGTGTGACTTTTCATGGAAAACACAAAATTGTTTGGGTGACCCCAAACTTTTGAACGGTAGTGTATATACACACTGCCTGCATTGTATATATAGTCTACACAATACAGTATGTGTGTATATATATATATATATTATATATATATATATATATATACTAAAATGCCTGCACACCACTAACTAATCTGCCTAGCTAACATTCTCTCATTTATAACACTATATACGGCCGCCGTGTAAGCAGCCTTATATAGTGTGGTCCATGGACTTAGCCCCCTGAGCCATGATTGGCTAAAGGCACCCTGCATTTGGCCAATCATGGCTCTCACAGCAGAGCACGCTGTGATTGGCCAAAGCATGCAGGTCAGGTGCATGCTTTGCCCAATCATCAGACATCAATGCACTGCGATCTCACACAGTTTGATCTGGAGAGATCAAAGTTGTGATAACTTTAGCTAGGCAGTCTGCTAGTACACAGCCAAACAGCTTCAGATCGTTATTAATAACTGAGATTGGGTGATAGTTCTGGGGCAATGTATGATCCTTATTTAGTTTGGGTAAAAAGGATATATTAGCCATAATCAATATCTTCCAAAATATAAGTAAACAGTTTGGATAGGCGGGGGGGGGGGGGGGGGGGGCAGAGAATTTCTTATAGTAAAGATCAGAAAACCCACCTGGGCCAGGGGTTCTGGAGGTTTTCATCAAAGCTATTGTGTGAGCTCTCTCTTCCGGTGCACATGGAGCATTCAGGGAGCAAATTTGTGCATCTGAAAGATGTGGGACCGAAAGATTCTCTAACCAAGCTAGGGGAGGCAGAACCCAGCAGGGCTAAAGGAGGGGAAAGTAGGATTTTATAGAAATCGGAGAAAATCTAGAGGACATCTTGAGGGTGAGTTATCGCTCGTCCAGCCAGGTCTCTAAGTTTATATACATGAGTCAGTTGGAAGGATTGGTGTAATTTCTTTGTAAACATAGAGGATGCCATATTACTGTAAAGCAAAAAGCAAGCTTTTGACCACCTAAGTGATTTTTCTGTTTCCTCAGAGACTATAGTATCTAGTGCAGTGGTGGAGCTACCAGGGTTGCAGCAGTCGCCCCTGCGACTGGGCTCTGCTGTTCCGCCACTGTGGAGGGGCCCCAGGATGGCCAACTAGTGCTCGGTTTTGGACAGACTCGGGGGGCAGGACGGCCGTGTGATGTTTCTAGGAGGAGGATAGGTCACCACACACCAATCCTGCAGAACATCTGCAGAGTCACACTTTGTCTGGCCTGGACAGGAGATCTCCCCCTCAGCTGGAGCCCGTCCCCCTGCCAAGCTAATGTCTCCACTGCCGGTGCCATTTTGTTGAAGTTTGCCCATATACACAAAGTGGAGTTGGCCTTCAACAAAATGGCACCCAAAACCATTTGTGAATGAGATAAACTACACTGAATGGGCGGGTGATATGAAGAGGGGGAGTGGGAGAGTCGGGAGGAGAAGAGACGAGGATCAAAGATCAAAGCCAAGCTCTGCCTGAGCCTGTCCTGCACCCGAGCAATGGAGTAGGTGAAGTCAGCTTGACAGCTCTAGCCAGGCCACACAGAGACTATAGGGGGGTCACTGTGGTCACCAGAGTCCCCCTACACATCATACCATTTACATCAGTCTGAAGGATTCCCCCCAGTGCAACGGAGAACTCTGCGAACCCTGATGTAAAGGGGAGTGCTGATGTAAAGTGGAATGCTGCGGACTCTGATGTAATGGTAGGGGCCACCTTACATCAGAGTTTCCCTTTACACTTGAGTTTGCAGCATTCCCCTTTACACAGAGTTCCCCTTTTTATCAGGGTCTGCAGAGTTCTCCCTTACACTGTAAGGGGGAACCCTGCCGAGTCTGGTGTAAAGGGGAACTCTGATGTAAAGGGAATACTGTGGACCATGATGTAAGGGGGACCATGATCACCAGAGCCCCTCTTACATCAGTCTACAGCATTTCCCTTTACATCAGAGTTCCTCTTTTCATCAGGATCCACAGAGCTCTCCTCTTCATCAGGGTACACTGTAAGGGGGAACCCTGCGGACTGATGGAAGGGGGAACTTTGTGGACTGTGATGTAAGGGGGAATTATGGAATCTGATGTAAAGGGGAACTCTGCAGATTCTGATGTAAAGGGGAATTATGCAGACCCTGATGTAAAGGAGAACTCTGATGTAAAGAGGAATGCTACAGACCCTGATGTAAAGGGGAACTCTGATATAAAGGGGAATGCTACAGACCCTGATGTAAAGGAGAGCTGTGATGTAAAGGAGAATGCTACGGAGTGTGATGTAAGGGTGGGGGTGTTGGGGGGCCCTTCATGGTTTCTTGCACCAGGGCCCTGAAGGTTCTAGTTAAGCCTCTGGTGCAGTGCATTTAGAGTTTATTTGATTGAGAATGTCTGAGGAGTACGATGTACTATGTAGATATTATAGTCTATCTAGGTTGTGCGTGAGGGAGTGTATATCCTGAAGTTTGTGTTTCTCTCTCTATGATGCTATTTCAATGAAATGAGCTCGCATGGCGAGCCCATAATGATGTTTGGGGAATATCTTTTACATTGTTAGTATAAAAATACTCCCTAAGGGGCTCTTATAGTTGGTCAAGGATCTCTGTGTCAGTGAGAAGAGAATCATTAGGCTCGGTTCACACAGGGGCGACTTGTCCAGGCGACTTCGCCGCCTGACAAGTCGCGCTCCGTTCTGTACTATGGAACCGTTCTAATAGGAGCGACTCAAGTCGCTCCGACTTAGAAAAAAGGTTCCTGTACTACTTTTGGGGCGACTTCAGGTGACTTGCATTGACTTCCATACAGAAGTAGTTTTGCAAGTCGCCGCTGAAGTCGTTTGCAGGTCGCGTCTGTGAGTCGTGCCGCCCCTGTGTGAACCGAGCCTTAGAGCACCAAGTAGCAACTCCCGGGGTGAGACCTACGTAGGACGTATGGAACAATAGTATTTGATGGTCTGACCAGGTACAAATGTGGATATGAGCTTTGGAGGAGTTTGCTAATAATATCAGAGAACAATAAATGTAACCTAGAATAACCGTCATGGACTGGGGAGTAGTATGTGTACTCGCACGCTCCTATATCATGGGCCCTCCAGGAAACAATAAGTTGGGAGGTATCCAATAATCCCTGGCGTGTCTTAGGGAAAGCATTCACATGGCTAACTATATGGCTCCTGTCTAGTTTAGAGTGGGCCACCAGGTTAAAATCCCCTCCAACCACCAGATGTGGAGAGTTATACCCATCCAAAATAGCAAAAAAGGCTTTAAAAAAAAAAATGAGGCTTGGGATTAATTAGGGGCATAAACCACTGCAAGCGCGAGAGATTTACCCTGCTAGCTGCCCTTCATTTAATTTCAGTGAACTACTGCATGAAGAACTCTGACTAGAGTGTCCACAGGAATCGCTCTGCATGAGTTTCAGTTTTTTCCCATAGCACTGTCAGTGCAGGTGGTTTTCTATGGTACGCCACATCCTTTACATAGTTAGGTTGAAAAAAGACACAAGTCCATCCAGTTCAACCAATAAAAAAAAAAAGAAGAAATAATCATACACTCCCATATACCCAATCCTATACCCACAGTTAATCCAGAGAAAGGCGAAAAACCCCCACAAAGCATGATCCAATTTGCCACAGCAGGGGAAAAAAATATTTCCTGATCACCCGAGAGGCAATCGCATATTCCCTGGATCAACTTTACCTATAAATATCAGTACTCAGTTATATTAAATCATCTCTGCATCATCAAATCATTCTCTGCAGCTATTACCTTTTGTACCACCACCCCCTCCCTTTAGAATGTAAGCTCTATGAGCAGGGCCCTCCTGTACCATTTGTATTGTACTGTAATTGTGTTGTCCCCCCTATACATTGTAAAGCACTGCGTAAACTGTTGGCGCTATATAAATCGTTAATAATAATAATAATAATAATAATAATAATAATAATAATTATTATGTACATTTAGGAAAGAATCCAGGCCTTTTTTACAAGCAATCTACTGAGCTAGCCAGAACCACCTCTGGAGGGAGTCTATTCTACGTTTTCACAGCTCTTACTGTGAAGAAGCCTTTCCTTATTTTTTTGATGAAATCTCTTTTCCTCTAGATGCCCCCTTGTCCTTTGTGATGACCTTAAAGTGAATAGCTCAACACCACATTATATGGACCCCTTATTTATTTGTACATGTTGATCATATCCCCCTTCAGTCTCCTCTTCTCAAGAGAGAATAAATGTAGTTCCTCTTTAGTGTTCCCCACAGATATAAATAAAGGGGTGTTAAATCCGGGCATTCAACAGCACCTCTACATCCTATCCAATGTCCTGGCAGAATGTCAGAGATAGGCTCTCACGTCTCGGTGGTAGTGAGGTGGTGTGCCATCTTGCAGGAAGTAAAATTGCTCATCCGCATAAACTGCATGAATGGCCGGTAACATGATGACATCAACAATAGTCCAACTACTGACATCTTTAGGCAAAACATAATACTACACATTGCTGCCATAATTCTATTTGTTTTTTTTTAAAAAGCGTATAGATAACTGATCAAGTGTGTATACATTTTTTTGGGCCCCTCTGTATCTTTGAAATTTACCAATCCTGATGTTTTGACTGCCCATCTCATATCTCGGAGCCCCAAAGTGTCAGTACATTAAAAACACCACCAAAATTTCCAATTTTCGAAAAGTAGACACTCCAAGGGGAAAGAAGTATAATGTACAACAAAGCGAACGGAGCGCAAGGGTAAGGACTATGATGTACAACATAGCACATACAGTGCAGGGGTCATGGGTATAGCCTACAACAAAGCATATACAGTGCAGGGGTCATGAGTATAGCCTACAACAAAGCATATACAGTGCAGGGGTCATGAGTATAGCATACAACAAAGCATATACAGTGCAGGGGTAAAGATTATAATGGATAAAGTAGCAAATTAAGTGGAATCAGGCATGTAATGTACAATATAGCATATACAGAATAGGGGACAGGGATATAACATACAATAAAGCATATACAGTGCAGGGGACAGTATATTATACACCATAGCATATGCAGTGCAGGGGTATAATGTACAACATACTGAATGCAGTGCAGAGATCAGGGGTATAATGTACAACATAGAATATGCAGTGCAGGGGTTAGGAGTTTAATGTACAGCATAGTCAATGAAGTGTAAGGGTCAGGAGTATAAAATACAATATAATGAACACAGTGAAGGGGTCATGTGTATAATGTACAACATTGTTAATGCAGTGCAGGGGTCAGAACTGTCTGAGATACAGCACTGTGTACACTGCAGTGGTTAGTAATACTGTGCCCTTTACTGCTGGTAAGTGAGAGAAAATATCCACTGAAGCTGGTGTAAGCAAGTGGAATAATAGTGCGCCACCCACCTCCATCTTAAAATCTCTAGCTCCTCTTTGCCTCCCCCCACAGACGACCCCCCATGCCTGAGTGTCTGTGTAGTGTGGGTGGAGTAAATGAGCACTGAGCAGTATTGATGAGCTGAACGTACTGGGAAGACGTGATGAGTAGAAATGAGCAGACCATACCTGGGTTCAGCTTAGGGTGGGTTTGCCCGAATATTGCTGAAGTTCGGGTGCCAAATCCAAACACAGCTGAAGTCAATGGGAGTTGAATCTTAGAAATCAGTAGTGCCTTTTTTCTAGGCGAATATGCAAGAGCTTGTCAAAAAATGGCATAGGGGGCTGGGCACTGCTCAGAGGGATATGTACAAAAGCGAAATACATTTTAAAAAATTCCATTCGGCAGAAAGCAGCACCCCTCCTTCCTGAACCACACAAGGCCACATGACTCAACATGGGGAAGGTCCCCCTAGCAAAGCACAGGTTTAATATATAACGTCCATACTGTATGTTATGTCCTGTTAAAGTTTCAATACATTTCTAATGATTTTAAGTGGTTGTAAACATCAGGCATTGTTTCTTAACAAAGTACATATTTCTATGGTGTTTACTTGCCTCTCTCCAAAGCACTAAGGCCCCATTCACACTTGTGCGATTTTTCCTGTGACTTGGGCTGCAAAGTCGCATGACAAGTCATGCGCCATTATTTCTAATGAGTACCATTCATATCTGTGCGACTTCAAGTCACAGGGACTTCAAAGTAGTCCCTGCACTATTTTGGTCTGACTTTGATGTGACTTGAGGTCCATAGACTTTAAGATTACACAGACATTGCTTGAAGTTCAGTCCAAATTTCCGCCAGACAAAAATTGATAGCATGTTCTCAATTTTCCAGACGGAAAAACTTTCTATCGGTAATTCCGATCGTGTGTATGCAATTCCGACACGCCAAAAATCACGCATGCTCACATTCAACTACGAGACAGAAGCTATTGGCTACTGGCTATTGAACTTCCTTTTTCTAGTCCCGTCGTACGTGTTGTACGTCACCGCATTATAAATGATCGGAATTTGATGTGACTGTGTGTAGGCAAGACAGCTGTTGGGAAAACCATCAGAGCTTTTTCCGACGAGAATTCCGATCATGTGTACGCGGCATTAAAGAGCTAAAAGGGTGACATGGGAGGGAAGCTACAGTATGAAAGGGGGTGTGTCCCGTCCTTCCGATCAGAGCTCTTGTAATGTGTGTAACTACAGCTCCCCACTCCCTGCTTTGTGAGTCTATGAAAAATGTTTTTCATCTCTAAGTTATACAGGGATATACAGGACAAATTGCTGTAGATAAACAGGTACAACTTATGTATGAGGATTTGCTTCATCTCTGTATCCCCTGAGGCCAGTCACTTCACTGGGTGTAGGTAAAAGTTTACAACCTCTTTAATTGGTTGTTCTGGTTACTCATGGGGATTTTAGATTTGGTGAATAGGCATTCTGAGGGAGAATGATAGCTGAACTCCCCATGTTGATAAGGACAAGGGCCTCCCCCCACCAACTCTGTTCCAGTGGATGGGGGATGTCTGCAGGTGGGGGGATGTGAATGGGAGAGGGTACAAATAATATATATAATTCAATTTAAGGACACTTTTTGAGGAGCAATTTAAAAATAAAATGTCAATCGTGTCAACCTGTGATGCAGATCCTCGTCAATCACGATGAGCAATGCTGACGAGCAAAGGAAAAAAAAAACGCCTGCCAGTTGGCATGTCTGTTCTCATTGCTCACTCTCCGAAAATGACAGTTCCTGGGCTCTACCGCTAAATGTACATAAAGGGACAGGGTCTCCCAGGCAATGTCATTGACAAAAGGTGGACATGACTATATTTTCAATGATGTTGTGAGGGACCTCACACTTTTTTTGTTTTTTGCTTTCCTGTGGGATCCATCTTGAAATCTATACCAGATCCATATTCCATCAGGTTTTTTCACACTATCCCATCCCTTTGTCTACACCTGTCCAACGGCAGAATGGTCTGGGCAGGTACAGTATGCATCTCTGGTTGTTAGGACGCAATACCCATCTACCCTTAGAAAGAAAGCTGTCACATTTAGCCAGTGTTGCCAATGGTCAGTATTTTTACTGCCAGCCAGTAAAAAAAACAGGCAATTTTCTTCTGCTAGTAAAAAATATGGCTGTGACGCCTGGCTTGGTCCAGAGCCAGCTGAGACTGAGTGCCTACTACAGTGTGATGGGGCGGCTTTGGCGGAGGCCGTGCCTGAGCATGTCGTGACATGTCATTGTGCAATGGAGCCAAGCAGAGTGGCCAGAGCCTTGCGTGGGGGTCTGCGGTATGGCAGCAAGGCAGGCTGGGACCGTCTGTGCTGTTTAGAACTGAGTGGACTGGAGGGATCACTTGGCTTGGAGAGAGACTGTCACTGTGACTCAGAAGGGGACGTGTCATTGAGGTGTCATCATCATCTGTGCTACTGCACGCTGCTGTCACCGTGAGAGTCAATTTTATGTGTGTGTGAGACCATTCTAATTTCTTGCCCTCCCAAGGCCTGTGCCTGAGCTACCTACTTACAATAATCGAAAATAAAATAAGAAATATGTTTTTTTTGCCTTATTATCTACCTTAAAGTGGAGGGCCACCCTAAAAAAAAAAAAAGAAGATCATTAATATTCTTAAAAAAATGTAAAAAAAAATCATAAAAAAAAAAAAAAAAAAACGTTTTTTACCTTGTCAGAAATCCCTGTTGCTAGGCAGTCTTCCTAATCTGCCTTCTTCCTGCTCCTCAGTGATCTTCGTCTTCTCTCCTCGTCGCGTCGTCTTCTGGGTAATGGGGCGCGCTGTGTTCTGGGAACTGTGTGTTCCCTAACACAGCGCGACCCATTCAAAAAGCACCGCGTGCATGCGCAGTAGGAAACGGGCAGTGAAGCCGCAAGGCTCCACTGCCTGTTTCCCTTAGTGAGGATGGTGGCACTGGGACCCAAGAGCCGAGGGACATGTCAGCCTTGGCGGCCGACATCGCAGACGCCCTGGAAAGGTAAATCTCCTTATTAAAAGTCAGCAGTGACAGCAATGATGAGGAACTATTTTTCCACTAACACCAAAGATGGGACATTATTCTTCTCATGGACACCATCGATGGGGCATTATTCTATATTCCATTTTATACACCCACAGGCCACAGCCCAGCCCCCTAAAGGTCAGTAAGCAGGCCATTTCTTTAAAAGTTTGGAGATCCCTGGTCTATGCAAACAGCATTACTACAATTACATGTTTACAAAACACTTCATTACCAAAAAGCAAGCATATCCCTTCACTCCTGATACATGTACAACAACCATGCAAAAATGGTGTTGATACACCAGGTATTTGAGGCACAGTTGTTTATTTCTGTTTCAATGTTGTCACTGTATTATCATTTTAGTGAATGATTTCTATACATGAGTATGTTGACTACACTGCCACCAGGTGGCAAAATAAAATATTTCTTTGCAATTTAGAATGGAAATAATTTACAGAATATCCTTCTTTTGGTAAAACCAGTACTGAGGAAATATGGAGACTGCCACAGCTTATCTCTCCTAAAATGCTGCTTGGATAGCCGATATGCTGAATTAATGGCATCAGCAAGTCACTGAGATGGAGCAAGTATGCAGATGAGTAGTTTGTATATTACTCTCTGTTGCTTAGAAAGTGCTGATGTCAGAGGCTGATAGGTAAATTTCCAGAGGAGGTCAACAATAACATCCTATGCATTTCCCTGTTTACGGGTTTCCTTTCAAGGAGTCATTCTGTAACTATATGTATCAAGATTTACAGTTTTATTGGTAATTTCTGGGTTTGTGCCTGAACAGCTAGTGATATAAGGGTTAGGATGACCGCCAGAGGCTGCACCTAAGGCCTGTTTAGCGCAGGGTTCAGTTTGTATAAGAGCAATGTGACTAGCAAGCTTTGACAAAGCATTTGCATTGCTTTCAGCAGACACTGTTGAAGCTTTTAAAGTACCATTCAGCTTCAGTTTGTAAATGCTGAACGCAGATCCTAATGGGAGTGTTTGCAGTGGTGGTCCCTCCATTGGGGCACGGACCCCGTATCCAGCCCCTTGATCTACATACAGGGCACCAGACTATGGATTCCAATGTGGGGGGTGTTTTTTGAAGTACGTGATTAGAGCTAGGGGCTTTAGCAGGCTTCAAAAAAGGGTGGGCTAGGGGTGGAGAGCACTGCTCCCCAATCCCACCCAGTTGTGTGACAATAGCGAAATCTATTCCCTGCCAATCATGAAGTGGGTCATGAGGCCCTTTTAACGATTGGCCAAAATGTCAGGCAATCCTATTGGACGCCTAGGAGAAGAGAGTAGATGCACAGCAACAACCATGGAGGACGCCGCTGGAGAATAGGACACTGGAGCCCGAGGGATCTCTTCAGCAACGAGCCAAGCTGACTGGCAGGAAAGATGGTGTAGGCTGTAGCAGTATGATGCCTCACTTGCTCCTGCAGGAGGCCTGAAAGGCAGCAATCTGGATCAATAATCGATAGTTTAGGCTAGCACCAGAGTGACCGACAGGGCAAACTGTGTCCTGCATAGTTCAGTAACATTCATTCTGGTTACACATTATAGATTATGCATATCCTAGCTGTTTCCATAAAAACAATAGGCATAGAAAACTTCTGACCATTGTTTGTAGCACCAATACCCACCACAGTCAATGGTACTACCTACCAATACAACAGATGTAGTGTCCACACAGTTATTAGCTCACTTCTCCCTCCTTTCTTCTCGGTAAGCAGGATTTGTGCCATTGCATGGGATTTTCCACACAGGCTATTACATCTTGTCAGGAAAAACTAGCACTTCCCACACCAGAAATATTTAGTGCTGTTTCCTAGGAGCACCCAAATTTGAATCAATTATTGGCACCACACTGGTCCATTAGATCCAGCATTTCTTACCTGATCCTTTGGCTTCAATACTATCAATGTCCTGACCTGGAACAATTACACCAGGCAATAAAGCTCATGATCTGCATTTGTTATGGGTCATTGACTCTGAAAACATTGAAGCCAGAGAATTAAAATGAAATCCACTCTCCCTAGCATTTCTATCATTAGGTCAGTAATAGCAGATTATAAAGAAAGGTTAATTTTATTATTATAGGTACTTCTATACTATATTTACATCTTTGTGTTGTGGTAATGCATAGGTTTAATATGCTTGGGTGATGCGTGTCAATTATTCTGAATGGACCCCAACACACCCTGCTGACACACAAAGTGCAGCAACTCCCTAATGTGGTGAGATGCCAAAAACGGTGCATTTTGGTGTGTTGACAGACTATTTATTTTAAATGAGCTGCCTTAACGCGCTACAAATTAAAATGCATCATAGCGCACACTGACAAATTATAAAGATGTAACTGGTCCCTTTAAAAAGGAATGAAGCCTTTGGGGTTGTTATAGTATTGATGACATAAGGCTCAGTTCACAAAGTTATCAAACCAAGATAAATGTAATTTATTATTACTGTCCAGATAGATTTCAAAAATGATAGTCATGTGGCCAAAGTAAACATACTTATTCTTGTGTTAAAGCTTTGTGAATTGAGCCTATGGAAATAACTTTCTGTTTAGATCCAGAAAAGGAGTGACCTCAGCGCAGGGGATTGTCGAGGACCGGCCACTGCAGAAATATCTGTAGCACTGGATAAGAAGTCCCTCGCACCCATAAATGGCAGCAGTGAGGGAATCAATGTGCGGACTTGAGTGGAGGCGAGTATATCATACTCCACCAGCTAATAAAAAAAATACGGGATGGGTTTGGAGGTAGGAAGGGATTAATTTATATAAATACCTGTAGAGAAATCATACAAAAATTAATAATATTGTTGCAACAAATTCTACAATGAAAATGTGCTAAATGGATTAAAGCTGATATCCAGGAATTGTTTGTATTAAATACTTACATTTGTCTAGCTTGGCACAATGCAAGTATTTTTTTTTATACCTGATGGAACTCTGGAGAAGCTAAAAATTCCTGAAGTAGTTGGAAATATTACAGCGATAGCCACAATCTCCTGGGTGGAGAGAGGGTGCATTGATGTAACAATCTCCCCTTCATCCAATGAGAGAATGCCTAGCATTTATTGATAAAGGAAAAACCAAAGCGTTCTGTGAATGGCAGTGGTGCTGAATGAGTTCCTCTTGTGGTCAGTGTGCAGTGCTGTAGCCCTTCACATGAAATCTGAGCAGAACTCAGAAAATCACTGCTATTTACTGTAGTAGTACCAACTACTACCCCCCCCCCCCCAACCTAACTCCCCAGCAGTCCATTGTGCCAAGCTGAGCCAATGTATGTACTGTATGCAATCCATAAAATTCCTGGAGTTCAGCTTTAACTTGTTTCTATTTTTAAGAAACAGAACACATTGGACCAAAATTAACCCCAGTATGTGCTTACATTGAGGGTTGATAAAAACACATGGGCAGGGCCCAAGCATCAAACACACACAAGAGCATGCAAACTCCATGTTGAGTGTATCACCAGTAGGGATTGAATGCCAGAGTCCCAAACTTCAAGGCAACGGTGTTAATTACTAATACATTTCTTGTACTAAAACGAAATGATCTGCAATGTGAGTTAAGCCATTCTTTATTCAGCTAAATATGAAATTATATACAGTTCTTGAGTGTTTGAGTATTGAATTTCCTTGGTATAGCTAGCAATAATTAATTAGTCTGTCGTACTTAATAAATGTTTTTAAACTTGTGCTAATGCATGTTGTACTCATACCATTCAAAATGATGTAGTCAGTGACAGTCTGTTGAAGCGTACGGTTGTAATTTTCATGAGCAGGGGGTAATCAGCCAACATTTTCACTTTTTTTTTTTTGTAATAAGGATTACATTACATTGAAGAATTATAGTGCAGTTCACATTACCATTCTCTCACAACCTCAGCTGTTCACACAATTGCTTGGCTCAAACTGAAAATCTATCACCATTGGAATTCACCAGAAAGACTGGCATGATCCTCTAGTATAGTGAATAAGCATATACTGTAAATCACTGGTTGTAAACATCTAAATCATTGGTTATCAACATACTTGATGAAGAGGCCCTGAAATATGGCCCCAGGCATTACTAAATAGCCACACATAATATTCAGTGATGTAATTCTACCAAAAGCTGTCAGAAACTGCAGACATGCAACAGATGATGATCAGAGACTATGGAGTGCTAAAAGAGATGGCCAGAGACCATGGATGTGCAACAAAAGATGGCCAAAGACTGCAAACGTACTATGGGAATTGATGAAGACTAAGGACATATGCTTCTATTGCCCTGAGCTTCACTCAAATCTCAACATTCCTTTTTCTTGCTGCTGTGACTTCTTAATAGAGGGCGACTATATACGTTCTCCATGGTCCCACTCTGTGTAGGAATGTAGCCAATCCTCTCTTGCTTGTTCCTAAGATAAACTATGGATTATGAACTATGGCATTTATAGAGTGCATAGAGCAGAGCAAATAACTGGAGATAGCATGCACTACTACAAACAAATGGAAGTGAGGGGACAAAGGAGGGATTTGGAAGCTCACAGAGTACATTACAAGGAAGCAGAACAATTAAACAAAAATAATTTAATTAAAACTAGTTTTTAGGGCTATTAAATAGTGGATGTGTATGGATTTGTGAAGAAGTAGGATATTTTTAGTGTCAATTTTAAAGGAGTTGTAAAGGTGCAAGTTTTTTTTTTATCTTAATGCATTCTATGCATTAAGATAAAAAGCTTTCTGTATGTGGTGCTATTGGCACCCGCTGCTGTCAATCAAAGTCAGCTAGCCAATCAGGGGAGAGAGGGTGCCGAGTTGGGATCCATGTCTCAATGGATACACAGAGCTGTGCCTCAGCTTGGGGGCCCCCATAGCAAGCTGCTTAGAGGAAAAAAAAACACAAAAAGAGAAATGGAACAGAAAAAAGTAAGACAGTGTGAAAGAAAAAAAGTCCTGCTATAAATTAACTACTGGACATCAGTCTAAACAATATTTAAAGTTGGCCATACACTGATTGAAGTGTAGTAGCCATAACCCTTTGTAGGGCGGCCTTGACTTATTGGGCTTACCGGTTACCTCCACTTGGCTTGTTCTTCCTCGTCTAGGGGTTCCCAGCGTTGTTACCCAACAACTTGAACGCTGACACCAATAAAGTCCTTTTGAAAAGTTTTATTTTGCAGGAGTAACATCCAACAACACAGTCTCGTATAGGAACAGAGGGCAAGGGTGAAGAACTCGGGCACCTTGAACTGCAGACATAACAAAGTCTCTAATACCACCCAGAGAGTAGCGACTCGCAGCTGGGCACTTCAAGGCTGAACAGATCTCTAGCCAGAGATCATGGCAATCAGCACTCTGATTCAGAACTTGTAAAATCTCTGAACGTGTACAAGTTGTAACTGAAGGTGAACAGGAACAAGAACCGACTGAATGATGTTATGGTCAAACGAAAAATTGTCTTCTGTTCTTTCTGACACTCATGCCAAGTTCCTACGTGTCTGGCAGCCCTGGATCGCGTATCATTATTCTCCTAGATTCGATGTCGCTATATTGTCATTGTAAGGACCGGCTGTGCACACCTTGTGAACCCATTCTCTTCCCTCCCTCCCCTCTCTCTTCCTCGACCCCCCTTTCTTCTCTTTTTTGACTCTCACTACTCCTCCCCTGCTTTTCATTCTACAACCCTTTTAATCTACTCTTGACTTTTTGTACATCTCCTTCTCTCCTTCTTTCTTTTTCCAATTTACAGTAGATGATTACTATGGGCTGTCAAAGTATTGTACGACAAGCTTCTGTTGCAGTCATGTGAACACCCGGGTTCATCCGGACACAGAAAATGTTGGCATCGCTTGGGCAACAGCCTGCTTTACTTAATATTATATTGTGAAACCTGAACTGTAATTTGTATGAAAGCCTATTGTATTGGAATGTAATTAATAATAATAAGAACTTTTGTAAAAGAAGGTGAGCAGGAACCTTTTTCCTCAGTACCTGGAACGTTCTCTGTCTCCTTGATAGTACTGGAAAAAGCGTGGATTTGTCAATGTCCTTTCCAACTCAGTAACCAGGCACTTCTCAGGATGCCACTTGTCAGCCCTCCTCCGAAGTGTCCTCCCCCGGTCACTTTTACGAGCTGTGGTGCCCCTCCAAGCCGAGAGCACACCCAGACACCTTGAATCCTCCCTCAGTTACTGGAACAGACGGATCCCTACCCCAGACCAGGCCTATTGGGGGTAACCGACAGAAGCATGTTGCGGGATGTTGAACACCCCGTGACC
Organism: Lithobates pipiens; assembly: GCF_037356315.1. Lineage (NCBI taxonomy): Eukaryota > Metazoa > Chordata > Amphibia > Anura > Ranidae > Lithobates > Lithobates pipiens. Next base: position 18,903,666 of record NW_027507685.1, on the reverse strand, counting down.
AGGACCCCTCACGGGGCTACCCCGGTCCTGGAAACCAGAACAGACCACACGGGCCTCACGAAATCCTACTCAATACGTGACCTCAACATCTTAAGTACCCCTTCCAAGACTCCCCAGCAGGGCCCAGCACACCCACTGATTGCTTTCTGAGAAGGCTGATACCCAACACATCCAACCAGGCCTGGTTCTGGCTTGTCATGTGCACCTCACTGTTCACATGACCAGGCAGAACTTCTAACACAGCCCAGCCAAACTGATGTCAAAGTTAACCTACATAATTAACCCTCAGAACCCCACTACTGTTCTGAGGCAAAAAACTAAATTTACACAGGAATGACACTTCGCCCAAAATGTCATCCGCTACAGAAGTTTAGCCAGTTTAGCAGAGACTGGGTGAGTTTTAATCAATGTGTCCATCCCTGTTCAACATAAGTCTATTGTTTGATCGACTTCTGTCAAAGGGATATGTTAAAATGTGTGTCTTGATCAGCAGCCGCAGCATATTTAGCTGTCAGAATTCAATTTTCCAGCAGCAGGATTCCTCGTTTGTGTGGATGTAGAAAAGTCTGTTAAGTTTTTTATTTTCAATTTTGCCCCTCCCCATATACTAATAATAAAGATTAGGGTAAATGCTGATGAGTACAAACAATAGATTTCTATACCATAGTTCCTAGGCTCACCCTTCTTTCATTGACACTGAAAAGGAGTCTCTCTTTTTATTGTAAATTTAGAAAAATTCAGCTGAAGTATTCAGGACATCTGCTGCAATAGGAGTTATGGAGGAATACAAGGAAACCCAATCATTAGCCATGACTGCCATTAATTCACTAAATGTCATGACAGTCATGTGAATCAATAAATAATTAAATGGGTGTAATTGATCGAAGCAATCTTACAATCTCAGTCAATGGCATTTTTAGCTATGTGGCTCAGGTGGATTTAAATCATCTGTGAATTCTCAAGTCTTTCTTTTTTTTTTTTAGGTTTAAGAGATAGCACTATAGGTGGATTTAATAGGTAGGCTTGAGAAGTGGTCATACAACACAGTCAAAGGCTTACATATGCAGAACAAACTTTTTTTTTTAGTTTAGGATGGAGGACAGTATTTGAACCCCTGTTGGCTTTTACTGCTTTCCAGTGCTTTATTACAATGATTTCATTTCCATTACTGTCCCAGTGACAATGGTTTCACAGGACAGCAAGTAAAGGTAACTTAAGCTTTCTAAAGACCCGCACACACGGTCAGAAAATCTGAAGATAAATTTAGTCCGATGAATGATCTGCCGATTTTCTGATCGTTAGTATGCTTCTTTTGACAGCCGATTACGAATTTTCGGCAGACAAATACTGGATGTGCAGGCTTGAAAATTTTTGTCTATGACCACAATGTCCAATTTTCTTTTCATTAGTATGGTTTTCTGACAAAAAAATAAATCTGAAGAGCAAGACTAGGCATGCTCAGAAATGAAAGAACACTTACAAAACAATTCAACACATTATGTCACTTCTGACGTTAAATTTTGTCGTCAGAAAATTTTCTTATTGTGTGTACCCTGTTCACTTTCGATTTGAGACTAGCATCAAAACAAAAAAACTGACGAAAATTCGTCCTATAATCTGACACTAAGCAATTCAAACACCCTTATCTCTCTCTCGACTATTGTAACTCCCTTCTCATAGACCTAACTTTACACAGGCTTTCCCCCCTTTCAGTCTATCATGAATGCTTCTGCCAGACTCGTTTACCTTACTAACTGCTCAGTGTCCTCCAATGGTTTCTGACTCCCCAATGAATATGTTGTAAGATGCAAAATATTACCAACAACTAACAACACCATTTACAACTCAGCCTGAAGCTACATCACCAATCTTATCATACACCTCCAAATCCGTCCTCTCCACTCCTTTCAAGAACTTCTGCTTCTTAGCTCCCTTGTCTCTTTCACCCATGCTTGCCTTCAGGATGTCTCCAGAGTCTCATGCTCTGGAATGCTTTACCCCAAATGTTCTGGCTTTCTCCTACTCTGTCCACTTTTAGGCATTCCCTGACAACTCATTTCTTCAGGGAAACCTATCCTGCCTTCAGCTAAAACTGAATCTTTTCTTTCTCCCATGAGCTCATTCCTCACAGATATTGCCTTTTGTGCCACTTGCCCTTCCCTACTAGATTGTACACTCTCAGGAGAAGGGCCTTCCTAACTCTAACTACTGTACTATCTTCCTTTATATTGTAAAGCACTGTGCAAATCGTTGACACTATATGAATCCTGTATTATAAAAATAATAATAATTCAGAAAAAAAAATGACAGTACCACTGTTTTCCTATTGTGTCCCTGTTGTATATTTTCCTTCATATCCTACTTAATGAAAATGTTGCTGTGACAGTAACTGGGGGGGAATCTCTAACAGATGAAGGATAACAGTAAAGACCCATTGTGGGGTCATACCCTTCCCCGCTCTTTCAAAAACTAAAAAAAAAAAAAGTTTTGGCTGCAGATACACTTTTTTTTATTTTGACTAGAGCGTACATTTCATGGAAAATATTTTATAATTGTTAACTCAAAGAAGAAATGGTGAATGGTAAAATTTTGATTCTGTTGTGAACTGTAAAGATGTCCTGACTGACTTCCTTTTATTCTCCTGTAGGATCATGCGGATATTGAATGGAAGTTTGCCAGGACTAAACTGTGGATGAGTTATTTTGATGAAGGCGGCACTCTGCCACCCCCGTTTAACATTATTGCAAGCCCAAAGTCTATCTGGTACCTGTGCAAATGGATCCACTATAAGTTGTGCCCACATAAAAAACGTGAAGAGGAACTTCAGAAGCAGCATGAGAATCTAAAAACCTTCACGGTAAAGCCTGATAACTGACATTTTTTCCCCTTACGATTTTTTAAATCTCCCAGGGCTCCTAAATTTTAGTATCTTAAAGTTCTGCCCTCCAAAGATTCAGCTGGGGATCATAGAAATGATCTTTGCGGAGACATCATGCTGATGCATGCATAATTAATATATTCACTTTTAATTGCAGGAGCGGCACGCTGACAACCTGATTCAGAATCAGCACTACCAGGTAAGATTACTTCTTGAAATGACAGTCTTGATAAGGTGTGACTCAAAACAGTTAACGACGAACTTGAAGAGCAGAATGTATTCTGTGATAAGGCTTCAGCAATGACACTGTAAAATATTTATGACTTCTCTGCAAATGTTGGTAATTTTTTGCCATTTTTCCTCCTTAAGTCCAGACTAAAAAAAAGGAAGCTACCATAGCTGACTTTCTATTCATGACATGGGAATCTCTGACCTAGAACAAGTATGTGCTTATCGGGTGTCCCCACTCTTTATATGTCAATACTTATATCAGTTCAGTGACTTATCAAAAAATGAAGGTACAAAGAAGAAGTCAGCAGTGGTAGCTTTCATAATTTTTGGTTAATCAAAAAATGTTTTTATTGTGCCAAGAAAAAAAGAAATACAATTCTGCATACATGAGGGATTAAAGTGGGGTGCCCCTAAAAAAAAAAAAAAAAAAAATTAAAGTCAGCAGCTACAAATACTGCAGTTGCTGACTTTTAATAATCGGACACCTACCTGTCCCAGGGTCCAGCGATGCGGGGGAACGAAGCCCCCCCTCATTCCCTGTTCTGCTCGCAGCACCGTCATTCATACTGTGGGCACCCGGCTGTGGCTTCACAGCCAGGCACCCACTGCGCATGCGAGAGCGGCGCAGGGTGCCGTGATACGCCGCACAGTCATCTGTGACACACGTCAGGTCCCAAATGACTGTGCGGCGCGAGGGGAAGTGATGTCACCAGCCCAGGCAAGGAAGAAGGCAGACTACGAGGGACCCCCTAGCAACAGGTATTTAGAGGTGAGTAAAATATTTTTTTATTTCCAATTATTTTTTTATTTTTTTTTAAGATTTTTAAGCAATTTTTTTTTTTGGTGGCAACACCACTTTAAGTACAAAATAGATATTGCAAAAGAGACTGCAAGCTCGATATAGGATAATCAGACAATATAACCAGGTTACAATACCATGTCTACAATCAAACTGAATATGCTTCCCTAAATTAACATAAAAAAGGCATGATGGAACATAAGTACAAAAGAAGAACATCAACAACACATATGTTCGACTTGATGGACTTGTGTCTTTTTTCAACCTTACCTACTATGTAACTAGGGATGAGCCGAACACCCCCCGGTTCGGTTCGCACCAGAACTTTCGAACGGACCCCGCGTTCAAAACGAACGTTAGAACCCCATTGAAGTCTATGGGACTTGAACGTTCGAAATGGAAAATGCTAATTTTAACGGCTAATATGCAAGATACTATCCTAAAAAGGGTTTGGGGACCTGACTCCTACCTCAGGGGACATGGGTCAATGCAAAAAAAGGTTTTAAAAACGGCCGTTTTGGCGGGAGCACTGATTTTAATGACGATTAAAGTGAAAAAAAAAAAGTGAAATATTCCTTTAAATATGGTGCCTGGGGGGTGTCTGTAGTATGCCTGTGAAGTGCCACGTGTTTCCCGTGTTTAGAACAGTCCCTGCACAAAATGACATTAAACGGAAATAACACCATTTAAAACTGCTTGCGGTTTTAATGTTATATCTGGTTCCTGCAATATGGTTGAAAATCATTCAGAAAAATGGCATGGGTAGCCCTCCCTGACCATTACCAGCCTATTTGGGTCTTGTACGCATATTAAGGGGAACCCCGTACCCATATTAAAAAAAGGAAATGCGTGTGGCCCCCAGGCCCTATATACTCAGAACAGCAGTATACAGGCGGTGCAAACAAGACAGGGACTGTGTAGGTTTGTTGTGTTAAGTTGAATCTGTTTGTAATTTTCAACTGGTACATTTTTAAAGTGTAGCTCCAGTCAAAAAATACTATTTTTAAGCTTTTTGGAAAACATAGGGAAGGGTTATCACCCCTGTATAATTTGTTTTGTCGTCCATCTTTTTTCATCTCACTTGCTGCTGTCTGATGTTTGTAAGTTGGATGTTAGTAAGTAGGGGCCTGCCCTATATGCTCTGCAGAAATGGCGAAACAAGGTGTTGGTTTTGCCACAACATTGTAAGCCCTGAAAGTGACTCTTGGTGGGCGCTGGAGCGCCCTGCTGTGAACGATTATATCAAGAATTGTAATTACATGCCATTGTTGAACAGTGGTAGAAAAATTGACCTTTGGTGGTTGTGGTGCTGGTGCCACAACACTATAAGTCCTCACCGTTACTCTGGGTGGGCACAGGAAGGGGCCCTCCTGTGAAATATTATATCAAGAATTGTAATTACATGTCCCTGTTAAACAGGGGCAGAAAAATTGGGCCTTGGGCACTGGTGCCATCACACTGCAACCTCTTCCATATACTCTAGTTTTATTGCAGGAATTAGCCCTGCTGCAAAGCATTGCATCAAAAATTGTACTTAAACGCCCCTGTTAAACAGGGGCAGAAAAATTGGGCCTTAGGCACTGGTGCTGGTGCCACCACACTCCAACCTCTGCCATATACTCTAGTTTTATTGCAGGAATTAGCCCTGCTGCAAAGCATTGCATCAAAAATTGTAATTAAACGCCCCTGTTAAACAGGGGCAGAAAAATTGGGCTGCTGGCATCACCCAGAACCAAAAATGTTCTTCCAACATATCAGCGGAGGAGGAAGAGGATAGACAATCAACATAACAAGACAGTCACTCAGCATCAGCATAGGCAGTCTTGAAGGGATGTGGTATTTCAAAAAAAATTATTCGGTTACATCAGCTTCAGGTGCTTGGTAGCTGTGGGTGATCCAAGACTGATTCATCTTGATGAAGGTCAGTCGATCAACTGATTCGGTGGACAGGCGCACCCTGTGATCGGTAACAAAGCCACCAGCAGCACTGAAGGTGCGTTCCGAAAGAACGCTGGCTGCAGGACAGGCCAGTAGCTCAATTGCATACTGTGCAAGCTCTGGCCAGTGATCCATCCTCAAGACCCAGTAAGCCAGAGGATTTTCAGTGGGAAAGGTGTCCAAGTCTGACCTTGCCCCTAGGTATTCCTGCACCATGTAAACTAGACGCTGGCGATGGGTGCTGGAACCAATCATACCTTGGGGCTGAGGACTAAAAAATTGTCTGAAAGCATCAGTCAGACGGCCACCTTCTCCACCGCTCCTTCTGACTGATGCCTCAGCAACACGTTGTCCAGGACCAGGAGTTTGTGACCTCCCAGTCTCTGGGAACGCGTTGCACAGAGCTTTCTGCAAGGCCTCCCGGAGATGTCTCATCCTCTGCTCCCTCTGCGATGGCAAGATAAGGTCGGCAACCTTACCCTTGTACCGTGGATCAAGGAGAGTGGCCAGCCAGTAATGGTTCCTCTCCTTAATCCGAAGAATACGAGGATCCTTCCGCAGGCTTTGCAGGATCAGGGAGGCCATGCAGCGTAGGTTAGCTGAGGCATTCGGTCCGGAGTCCTCTGGGTCACTAAGGACAACATGATCCGCAGCTACCTCCTCCCAGCCACGTACAAGTCCACGTGTTTCTTGGGACTGTAAATCATCCCTATAAGACTGCTGCTGCTGATGCTGAGTGCCAGCCTCCACCTCCATGCTGACACAATCATCCTCCTCCTCCTCTTCCTCCTCCTCACCCTCTTCCTGTGTGATGGGTGGCACAGCAGGAACACTGTCTGGATAAAGGGGGCCTTGAGAGGCAAGGAAGTCCTCCTCTTCCTGCCTCTGTTCTGCCTCAAGTGCCCTGTCCATTATTCCACGCAGCGTATGCTCCAAGAGGTGGACAAGAGGTACAGTGTCACTGATGCATGCACTGTCACTGCTCACCATCCTTGTGGCCTCCTAAAATGGTGACAGGACAGTGCATGCATCCCTGATCATGCCCCACTGGCGTGGTGAGAAAAAACCAAGCTCCCCTGACCCTGTCCTGGTGCCGTAGTCGCACAGGTACTCATTGATGGCCCTCTGCTGCGTGTGCAGCCGCTGCAGCATGGCCAATGTTGAGTTCCATCTGGTGGGCATGTCACATATAAGGCGGTTCTTGGGCAGGTTCAACTCCTTTTGGAGCTCAGCCAGCCGAGCACAGGCATTAAATGATCGGCGGAAATGCACACAGACTTTCCTGGCCTGCTTCAGGACATCATGTAAGCCGGGGTACCTGCCCAAGAACCGCTGCACCACCAGGTTAAGGACGTGAGCTACACAGGGCACATGGGTCAGTTGTCCCTGTCGGAGGGCGGAGAGGAGGTTGGTGCCATTGTCGCAAACCACCATTCCTGGCTTAAGCTGGCGTGGCGTCAACCACCTCTCGGCCTGCCCCTGCAGAGCTGACAAAACATCCGCCCCAGTGTGGCTCCTGTCCCCCAAACAAACCAGCGCAAGCACGGCATGGCATCGTTTTGCCTGGGTATTTGCGTAGCCCCTGGAACGCCTACTGAGCACCGCTGGTTCTGAGGACAGAGCACTGGAAGAGGCCATGGAGGAAGAAGAAGAGGAGGGGGTGGAGGAGAGAGGTGTGTCACAACCAATAGTAGCATTTTGGAGGCGTGGTGGCGGAACAACCTCCAACACTACTGCACCTTGTCCTGCATCCTTCCCAGCAGCCAGAAGAGTGACCCAATGGGCCGTGAAAGACAGGTAACGTCCCTGTCCATGCCTGCTGGACCATGAGTCAGCGGTAATATGCACCTTACCGCTGACTGCCCTGTCCAGCGAGGCAAGGACATTGCCTTCCACATGCCGGTAGAGAGCCGGAATCACCTTCCGTGAGAAAAAGTGGCGTTTGGGGACCTGCCACTGAGGAACCGCACATTGTACAAACTCACAGAAGGGGGCCGAGTCTACCAACTGAAAAGGCAGCAGTTGAAGTGCTAGCAATTTAGCCAAGCTAGCATTCAACCGCTGGGCATGTGGATGGCTGGGAGTAAACTTCTTCCGCTGGTCCAGCAGCTGGGGCAGGGACATTTGCCTGCTATAATCGGATGTGGATGTACCACTAGCAGAGTTCCCGGAAGCACTTGGCTGTGACACACCTAATTCTACACCTTCATTCCTCTCAGAGCAGGTTTCAGAGAGGACTGAAGGTCTAGTGGGGTTGGAGATGCCAGCTGATGAGGAGCAAGGAGAGGTCCGCTTTGTTCTTTGGTGTGGGTCTTTGAGGTACGCTTGCCAACGAGCTGCATGGCAGGTCAACATATGTCTGGTCAAGCATGTGGTGCCCAAGTGGCTGATGTTTTGGCCACGTGAGATACGCTTGAGACATATGTTGCAAATAGCAGCGGTGCGATCTGATGCACTCGTCTCAAAAAAGGCCCACACCAAAGAACTTTTAGAATAACGCGCAGAGGAAGCGCTCTGCGCAGGCGGAGCTCTGCGGTGTGATTCAGTTGGTGTGCTGCCCCTAAGCTGACCCCCGGAGGGCATCCTGCCTCGTTGGACATGTGCCTCCTCCTCCTCCTCCTCCCTCCTTCCAGGCACCCACGTGGAGTCAGTGCCCTCATCATCCCCTCCCTCTTCATCGCTGTAGCAAACCTGGCAGTATGCTGCAGCTTGTGGAACATGACTGCCAGATTGCTGTCCTTCTTGAGCATCCCCTCTCTCTGCGCTCACGCTACTGCCTTCCTCTAGCTGAGTGTCATCATCAGAGCCCACCAAACACTGGGCATCCTCCTGGAGCATGTACCCAACACTGTGCTCAAAGAGTTCAGGAGACTCCTCAGGAGGACGTGGTGGGTCTAGGGAAGGAGTCACTGATGATGACATTGAGAGGAGGGAAGACGATGTGTTGGCAGCTGCTTTGCTACTACCCTGAGACTGGGTGAGAGAGGATGAGGAGGATGAAGAGGGCTTGGTCATCCACTCTACCAAGTCGTTGGCATGTTGCGGTTCAACATGTCCAGCTGCAGAAAAGAAGGACAAGCATGTCCCATGGCCACGTGCTGATGACAATGCACCGCGTCCACGACCAGCACTGTTGTCTCTAGACACAGAGCCTGCTTGCCCTCTTTTATCGGCTCGCGCCTGTCTGCCTCTCCTTGCTGGCCTTCCAGACATGGTAATGGCCTGAAGGGAGTTGGGTAAAACAGTAGTTGGGTAGTTTATATTGTGCTGGAGGCACACAACACCCACTAACTCCTGCAGATGCCTTTTTTATAGAACAGCAGAGATAAAGGGGTATATACAGATGTATACTGTGCTGTGCTGGAAGCACACACAACTTCCAATAACTCCTGCAGATGACAATTGGGCCCAAATAGAGAACAGCTATGTAGGTGGATTATAGCGGTATGTACTGGGTACAGAGCACGCAGACAGCACGCACTATCTCCTGACACTACTGCCTGCAAGCTCTATTATTAAAGATGGACCACTAACTATATAGGTGAGGTGAATATCACGGTGTATACTGCGTTCAGGGCACGCAGACAATAACCAGAAAACAGCAGAGATAAAGGGGTATATACAGATGTATACTGTGCTGTGCTGGAAGCACACACAACTTCCAATAACTCCTGCAGATGACAATTGGGCTCAAATAGAGAACAGCTATGTAGGTGGATTATAGCGGTATGTACTGGGTACAGAGCACGCAGACAGCACGCACTATCTCCTAACACTACTGGCTGCAAGCTCTATTATTAAAGCTAGATCACTAGCTATATAGGTGAGGTGAATATAGTGGTGTATACTGCGGTCAGGGCACAGACAGTAACCACTACACAAGAGCAAGATAGGAAATCAGCCAAAAACGATTGGTGTGTAACTGTGTTGAAGGTACACAGAACACCCACTGCTTCAGATGCCAACACACTACACGAGGCCGCCTCAAAGGCGGCCTTATATAGTGTGGGGCGTGCACTACACAGCCTGAGCTATGATTGGCCACAGGCAGGACGCCCGTGGCCAATCATGGCTCTCCTCGCTGCTGGCGCTGCGATTGGCCAAGCATGCGGGGTCACAGTGCATGCTTGGCCAATCATGAGCCAGCAATGCACTGCGCCGTCGCAGTGCATTGTGGGCCACACGAATTTTGCCGCGAACGGCCCAAACGTTCGGAATTCGCCGAAAGCCCGAACGACCAATGTTCGAGTCGAACGTACGTTCGACTCGAACACGAAGCTCATCCCTATATGTAACTATGTAAAACAACATACAGTTCAAAATCGACAAAAAGAGGACAGCGGCTGAGAGGCCATGCACAGCATGCTGGAGATAAAACAAAGCCGCCACTCTAAGTGCAGTAAATAAAATGGTACTTTAATAAAAGCTGAGAACAAAGGTACACAAGTATCAGGCGTATAGGCATGAACTGCCGGATGTTCGGGAAGTGTTTCCTTTCCATAGGCTGGATGGTAGCAAGTGTCCGAAGAGAAGGCTGAGTCGCTTGTTGCTGACACTTCCGGTCGATGGAGCGCATGCTGACCACCAGGAGAATGAGGTCACTTCCGGAATTTGGAGCCAGTAGGCGATGCCTTTGTGGAGCTACGCTCCTTCTTCAGGCCTAACATAGGCTGTAATAGGGCAAGGCTTACGTGGCCGATGAACTGCACTGATAGGTCAGAAATCGCACACCTGCTGATTGGATGGTGTCCCGGTCCCTCGCAAAATAACATTAATAATAGTGACAATGGCAAAGTGATGCATTAACATACAGTACATGGAGTGCCTTATAAGAAATTTTGCTACAAAAAACAAAAGTAAAAACAAGAAAAACAATAACAATAATATTAGTAGTGAGCTCATACAAGGTATAAATGTCCCCTCTGGCCCATTGGCTAGTTTTACATCTAACCATACAGATCCAGAACTTGTACCTCCTACTCCCATACCCTCTGTTTCTGGGGTCTTGACCCACAGTGGAGACAACAGTGTCAGCCTAACCAGTTCTATACTTTCTACAGCTCGGTCTCCTCTTCACAGTGATGGGAGCTCCCATGATCCAATTATACATATGATTGGATCTCCTAACAGCTTGAAACCCACACCACAATTAGAACAACTCTCTCTCAGTCATGTTTGATTCTCAGGATTTTTTAGTACTTTCCCTCTCATTAACGAACAGTCTAACCTCAGGGAAAAGAAAATTAGAAGACGAGGAAAGCGAGGGGGAAAACAGCAAAATCAAAGGGCCAAATCCTTAAAACAGTAAAAAATTTCAATTCCTCTTCCCAGACTTTATCCACAGCTGAAGCTTCCATTTTGCAAGGAGGCCTCAATTTTGCTCCATCATCTTTACCAAACTCATTCAGTCTATTTAAAAACCTGCACACCTTCATTCACAATCTCACTTTAAAATGTTATTACAATATCAAATCACAAAAGGCTCCAGACAGCCTCACATATCCTATCCCTGTAGATTCCACTTCGACAACAGGAACTAGTAATTCATTAGAACTGGAAATTCTTAAGGATCTATACAACCTAGAGAGTGATGATGAAGATGAGGACTTGTCCCTCCTCACGCAACATCTCTCTACTTCCCCTTCGGTTCAACACAGTAAATTTAGCCTTAAATCTGTGTTTAATCCAACACATGTAAAAGGACCTTATCTTCAAACTTTTTACCAGGTGGTCTATTCTGACATGCAGAAATTATGTCAACATACTAATAATAGCCATTCTAATCACTCCAAACTGACCTTCCATGAAAAATCAGCTTTACAAAATCTCACAAAAAATCATGATCTAGTGATTAAAACAGCGGACAAGGGCAGAGGCATTGTAGTCCAAAACCGCAGTGACTACTTGGCTGAAGCCTGCTGGCTGTTGTTCGATGACAACAAATACAAAAAATTACGCTGTGATCCTTTATCCCAATTTATCACAAAAGTCCAAATGCTTATGGATAAGGCCAGAGATAAGGACATCATCTCCAAACATGAGCATGCATTTTTAATAAACATTATTTTTCCATCCCGTATCTATCATATCCCTAAAATACACAAAAGCATTCATAACCCTCCAGGTCGACCAACAGTTGCAGCCATAGACAGCATCACCAGTCCTATTTCTCAATACATTGATCAGTTTTTGCAACCTCTTGCAACAAATCTTCCTTCCTATATTCGGGATGGGACACATCTTTTGGGATTAGAACATTACACATGGGAGCCCACATACATGTGGGCTTCCCTTGATGTAAATTCACTGTATACCTCCATTCCGCATGAAATAGGCCTCAGAGCAACTGCAAGCTTCCTTTCTTCTAATCCTTTACTAAATCCCGGCCAGGCAGGGTTTATTTTGGAGGCCACGGAATTCTGCCTGACCCACAATTATTTTGAGTGTGATGGAGAATTTTATCTCCAAGAAAAGGGCACAGCTATGGGGCAAATTTTGCCCTCAGCTAAGCCAATTTGACTATGGGGCTATGGGAAGCCAATTACATCTGGCTCAATAATTCCAATACCCCATATAGTTTTTTATAGGAGGTAAATCATTTGGGACACCTGAGAGCCCCTCTTTCAGGATTTTTTTAAACATTGTCATAATAATGACCATGGTCTAACATTCCCCTCGGAACATGATTCCCTGCAACTAGCCTTCTTATTTCATCAAGAGGGAAAAATGTTGGCAAATAATTACACCAAGCCCACAGCTGGCAACTCTTTTTTACACCACCAAAGCTGCCACCACCCTAGGTGGATTTCAAATATCCAAAAAAGCCAATTTTGCCGGTTGAGCAGGAACTGCACCAGAGAATCAGATTACATTGCAGAAGGATCCCTGTTAAAGCAAAAACTCATTGAAAAAGCATTTCCATCTAACCTTTTCAATGAAGCTTTTGAATTCTATTTTTCAGAGCATCCTATACCAACTAGAGACGTTGACCAACCCACTACACAACCTGTCAGGTTTGTGACCCAATTCCATACTCAACACAAGGCTATGGAACACATTCTGGACAAACATTGGAGTATTTTACTTCAAGACCCTCAGTTAAAATCTATCATCACACCAAAACCCAAATTTAAATACAGGAAAACAAGAAACATCAAAAATCTGGTAGCACCTAGTAAACTTAAATCCCAACAAGGATTAAAAATCACATCCCCTTGTCTTATTCCCTTGGTTGGGATATACCAGTGTCGTAAAAAACTATGTTGGACGTGTAAACACGCCAATCATGGTCAAAAGGCGTTTAACAACAAAGGCAAAACATACCAGATCAGTCGTTTTCTAAATTGTTCTTACAGAGTTCGTAGTTTATTGTCTGAGCTGTCTGTGTGGTTTGCACTATGTAGGTAGAACCATATGCACTCTGAGAAAGGTTTGGGGAGCACCGCTGTCTCGTAGAGGCAGGACATGACACGCACAGTGTTCCTCTTCACTTCCAGAGCTTGAACAAGGAAATAGAGGTGAGCAGTCTAATTTGACTGCTTCTCTCTGTATTTCTCTCTTTATTCACCATTTCCATCAGGTGCATACATGCACATGAGTAGTTTACATTAGTGGGACATACATTTGTTTTTTTAGGTTGCCTCTAGTTTACATTCATCTCCCCCTCTTTTTTCTGATGAGACCCCCCTGGTCTTCTTTACGGTTCCATTTGCCAATATTGCCATTTGCATAAACATTGGTGCACTATAAGATTTATTTTCAGTAATTGTAGTACCCTTCCTACCTTCAGTTCCCTCCAATCCTTCCCGTTTTTTCACCCTTTTTCCTTTGATCGGCCTTTATTGTTATTTTTACATCGGTTGTCGATCAGCATATTGTTAAATGAATTGGCCGTGAGTTTCCAGCAAATGTATATTCCCCATTTAAACATAGAGAAACAATCCATTGGTTTTTGGTTGTGCTCTCTCCACCCCCTCTTTTTTCAGCAACACCATGCGCACTTCCTTTTTATGTATATATATATTTTTTTGTTTTTCTTCCTAGTTTAATTCACTGGTCCACATATGACCCCCAGGTAAAGATCGTAACGATCACTTCTCAAGTACTTGAAATTGTTTTTAACCAATTGGGTTTTCACCTGCAGTTTAATACTACTCCTTTTAACACACTTGTTTTTAAACTTTTTTCTTTTTAACTTATAAGGCTTTCCATGTATGTTAATGTATCACTTTGCCATTGTCACTATTATTAATGCTATTTTGTGAGTGAACGCGCTGCCATCCAATCAGCAGGTGCGTTTTCTGACCTATCAGTGCAGTTCATCGGCCACATAAGCTTTGCCCTATTACAGCCTACGTTAGGCCTGAAGAAGGAGCGTAGCTCCGCAAAGGCGTCACCTACTGGCTCCAGTTTCCGGAAGTGACCTCATGCTCCTGGTTGTCAGCGTGCGTTCCATTGACTGGAAGTGTCACCAACACCTTCTACTGGATAAATCTACCTCTGAACTTAAAAGGCACTTGTTTGACCTCACCATGGATATAAGAGATATTTAACTAGGGCTATTTTAACTTGCAGTAAAATGTGTGTTTTACTGGGGGAAATGAGCAAATACCTTTAAATATAAGCGGTGCGTTGTTTGTTTGTTTTTTTCTCCGTGCACTGGCAACTGATTCCAAGTTAATGGACTGCTTAACCCACCTCACTGTAACCCACTAAATACAAAATTACTGAATCTTACATGCTTGTAGCAACCCACTACAACAAACCACAAATTTTGTGAAACATGTAAAACGGTAGACTCTTTGACTTATTGTATAATTGATAAATGCATTTACAGAGAAAATAGAATAATTCTTCAGCACTACAAAATTTTGTTTATGATGTAGGCAATATAAATAAAGTGCAAGTATTGCTTATACTAGCTATGCACAGTTGGGACTTTTAGTACTTGGATTTCACTTACAAAACAGTTTTAGAATGTTCATATTTGCTCCCTGTGAGATTTGTATGCCATTTTCTTTTGCCAGTTACATGATGCAGAAAAACAAGGGCGCATGTTGTAAAGTAAGGAAAAGGATTTTTATAATGTTACTATACATAAAGCACATTGTTTAGCTGTGCCCTTCTGTACACACAGCACACTCAAAAAAACATCTTTAATAATTATTGGTACCCTGTAAATCTGAAAATTTGTTGGAGAGACAATTCCTTTAGTAAATTATGGATGTGACCAACATATTTTAGCTTTTAGAGTTGTATGTTTGGGTTAGGCTCAAGCAATATGATCCTCAAGAAAAACAACACAGAATTGGTACCATTCTTCCACAGACTGTACTTGTTACAGAATTAATCAGCTTGATCAAACAGTTTTGTATCATGTAAAGCTAAAACAAATTTAACACTTGTTTCTAATTTGCAGATACATTTGGACTGTACAGGCACATTTGAAGGAAAATTTACTTTTCATTGAACATTCAGCCTCTTAACATTGCACAATATCTCTTTCATTGCAGGAAGTTATTAGAAATTTGGTGAAACGATATGTTGCAGCAATGATCAGAAATTCAAAGACCAATGAAGGACTAACAGAGGAAAATTTTAAGGTATGACATGTAGCAAAGGTTACAAGTCTGAGGTATCAGTTTTTATTTTTAGTTATTTTTTAAACCCCAAGAATGGAAAGAGCAAGTGGTCATAAGCACTGTGATTCATGAACTAAAGTGGTCTTGTAATAATGTCTTTGAAAAGTAATTGCACTGTTGCTAGAAACTAGCAACACAGAAACTTGCCTTTTACTCTTTTGCATGAAGTTCAGTGTAACTACAGAACAGTTACATACATGGAAAATGTGTTTTTATAGTGGGGCTCAGTACATGCAGGCACTTTTAATCTTGCAGCTAAAGGCTGGTTTAAAGTGCCAACCAGCACTTACGAGATATTTATTACCCACCCCTGACCATTCCAAGTACTCCCCATTTATCACCATCCTCTGAACTCACCATTGTAGCAAGTTTTCAATCCATGTACTCACCCTATGGTTCATGCCAATGGACCTTATTTTGTACAGTAAATATTTATTTAGTTTATTCCTGTGCCAAATGCTTTTGCAAAATCCAGATACACCACGCCTACGGGCCTTCCTTTATCTAGATGTCAACTCACCTCCTCATAGAAGGTTAATTCTTTGGCAAGAACGATTCTTCATTAATCCTTGCCAATTACTGCTAATGATATCATTCTCATTACTAAAATCTTGTATATAGTCCCTTATGATCCCCTCCAAGAGCTTGCATACTATTGATGTTAGGCTAACTGGTCTGCGATTCCCAGGGATGTATTTTGGGCCCTTTTTAAATATTGGTGCTACATTGGCTTTTCTCCAATCAGCTGGTACCATTCCAGTCAGTAGACTGGTAAGGCTGCATTCATGGCAATGGTGAGGCTGCATTGATTGCAATGGTGAGGCTGCCTTTATTGCAATGGTAAGGTTGCATTGATTGCAATGGTAAGGCTGCATTCATGGCAATGGTAAGGCTGCATTCATTGCAATGGTAAGGCTGCAGCTGGGCACTGATTAGGTTGCACTGACCCTTATTTTGCTTCACAGTTCTTTATTTAAAAAAAACAATTCCTGAAACTTCCCTCTTAAAGTGAAGGTGTGTATTATATGCATGCGCATGTTATACACAGATAAATATTTAAATAACACACCTGTGCTCATCCTTAGTCCTGAGCGGTGCTTGGGAATTCGTCGGGGACCACAAAAGATATAAAGTTGTGCTCATAAGTTTACATACCCTGACAGAATTTATTATTTCTTGGCAATATTTCAGAGAATATGAATGAAAACATTTATTTCACTCATGGTTAGTGTGTGGCTGAAGCCATTTAATATCAATCAAATGTTTTTACTCTTTAAATCATAATCACAATAGAAACTACCCAAATGACCCTGATCCAATGTTTACATACCCTGGTGATTTTGGACAGATAACATGCACACAAGTTGACACAAAGGGGTTTGAATGGCTATTAAAGGTAACTATCCTCACCTGTGATATGTTTGCTTGTAATTAGTGTGTGTGTGTGTGTGTGTGTATAAAGGGTCAATGAGTTTCTGGACTCCTGACGGACCTTTGTATCTTTCATCCAGTGCTGCACTTACGTTTCTGGATTCTAAGTCATGGGAAAAGCAAAAGAATTGTCAAAGGATCTATGGGAAAGGTAGTTCAACTGTATATAACAGGAAAGGGATATAAAAAGATATCCAAGAAATTGAGAATGCCAATCAGCAGTGTTCAAACTCTAATCAAGAAGTAGAAAATGAAGGGTTCTGTTGAAACCAAACCACGGTCAGGTAGACCAACTAAAATTTTAGCCACAACTGCCAGGAAAATTGTTCGGGATGCATATTAAAAAAAAACACAAATAACTTCAGGTGAAATAGAGGACTCTCTGAAAACATGTGGTGTGCCTGTTTCAATATGCACAATAAGGAGGCACTTGAAGAAAGATGGGCTGCCTGGTCAAGTCGATAGAAGAAAGCCATTACTACGCAAATGCCACAAAGTATCCCGCTTATAATAAATCAAACAGCACAGAGAAAAGCCTCAAACCTTCTGGCACAAAGTCATTTGGAGTGATGAGATCAAAATTATATTTTGGGGATGTGTGAGCTACAAAAGGCACAGGAAATTTGGTCAAAATTGATGGCAAGGTGAATGCAGCATGTTGTCAAAAAATACTGGAGGAACATTTGCATTCATCAGCCAGGAAGCTGCGCATGGGACGTACTTGGACATTCCAACATGACAATGATCCAAAACACAAGGCCAAATCGACCTGTCATTGGCTAAAGCAGAATAAAGTGAAGGTTCTGGAGTGGCCATCTCAGTCTCCTGACCTCAATATCATTGAGCCACTCTGGGGCTGATCGCAAACGTGCAGTTCATCCAAGGCAGCCCAAGAATTTAAAGGAACAGGTGGCTTTTTGCCAAGAGGAATGGGAAGCTTTACCATCTGAAAAGATAAAGAGCCTCATCCACAGATACCACAAAAGACTTCAAGAGACTTCAAAAGACTTCAAGCTGTCATTGATGTTAAAGGGAGAAATACACGGTATTAAGAACTGGGGGTACATAAACTTTTGATCAGGGTCATTTGGGTAGTTTCTGTGGTGATTAGGATTTAAAAAGAGTAAACACAGTTGATTGATAATAAATGGCTTCAGTCAAACACTAACCAGAGTGAAATAAAAGTTTTTGTGTTATCATTCATATTCTCTGAAAAATGGCCAAGAAATCAAATTCTGCCAGGTTATGTAAACTTATGAGCACAACTATATATATATATATATATATATATATGTGTATGTATGTATCCAAATAACACACCCATCATCATCTCTTCACCACACACAGCCACAAAGGCAAGATAATTCTTGCTGAGCAGTGTATTAGTGGTCTGACGAAAACACTTAGACTGAATTTTAATGGTTCAAAGAATGTCAGGCAAAATGGTCGGCCCTCACACATGTTCACTTCATCAAATCTGGCCCTCTTTGAAAAAAGTTAGGACACCCCTTCTATAAGGCCACCATTTTATCCAGAATCAAAGCCTGGTTTGTTTCAGCTCAATTATGCTTATGGAAGAAAATGACAACAAATCCCAGGAAAAATTCTTTACAATTGGTTATTTAGTAACGCACAGACCCAATTCAAAAACAAGCTTCTTTCTACAACATCATCTGCCTCTGTAGCGGCCTTCAAGTATTTTCTCTAGAAAGCTGTACAAGGAACCAATCCATTTAAGCTTCCGCTCCCCATCAAGATCCTACAGCTACTTTCTCCAAGTTTGCCCCCTTTGTAAGGTGGGAAAGGGACATTGGTTCCTCCTTTAGAGACTCTGTTTTCAGCGCTTAAAGCTCCTTTTAATGCCTCACATTCTAGCAATCACTGGGAAATGTTTCACAAAATAATCTCAGATGGTATATTACCCCCAGCCCCTTGCATAAAATGAATTTCTCAGTTTCCTCCCTTTATTGAAGGGTTTGTGGCTCCAAAGGTAATCTGTATCATATGCTCTGGGAATGTACTAATGTGTCCTATTTTTGGAATTATATCATTCACTTAGCTTCCAAGAATATCAAAATTCCTATAACTCCCTCCCGCTTACTAAATGTTGGTATTGACAATATTCTCTCATCTTCAATGCCTTTTTATCCACATTTTGTTGGCCGCTAGAGAAGTCATTGAACGCCACTGAAAAATGGCTAATCCCCATCAGAGATGATCACCTTGGTACACACCTACAGTATGTATGAATATATGTTAGCCCCCACCGATGGCCGCCTATGCCCGTCTATGAATAACTGGTGTTTTTGGCTCATTTGATATGATCAGATGTGTAACTGCACGCATTGAAGTCTTCATCTACTTGTCTTCGTCAACAAATCTTTTCCTTACTGTATTAACCAGTTACTTTTTCTTGTGCTTCAGTGGAAGAACTGGTACTGCCTGTGTTTCAAATCTGTGTTTTGTAAACCTTGAACAACTTTCAATAATAATTTTTTTGAAGACAAAAAACAAAAACAAATTAAGTTTTATCTTTTTAAACGCCTCTACAGTATGTAGACAGCAACAGTACAACAGTATGTCATTGCTCACAAGCTATTCATTAGAAAGTTATTCTTATCTAAAGAAAACAAATTTGCTAAATTAGACGTGCAATTTTTACAGTTCAAGTTGGGAATTTATTAGAAGATAAGTGCCATTTATTCAGAATAATTCATACAGGCACTTTATAAATTCTAAAAGTAATAGGAGAAAAAAGTGAAAGTCAGCCACATGCAAGAAATTTATGGCATTTTGACAATGTGAGTATAATAGTGTGCCAATTATTAATCAGCAGTCTGAAGCGAAGCATTTGAGCTGGTATATACCTGTATGTTGTGTCAAGCCTAATAAAGGTTAATCATCTCTAAGACAGCCAAACACAGACACATAAATCCCACAGGAAGCAATTCATCCTCTTCACTGCTGGCCTTCTCACCTTAGCCTTACTGATGAAAGTATCATGCCGCTTTGAAATCTGCTATTTCCTCTGTTTATCCTAATTTTGAAAAATAATTATCTCGAGTTTGGCTAATGAGCATGCATGTGTAGTGTATGTATATATACAGTTGCGCTCATAAGTCTACATACCCTTGCATTATTTATAATTTCTTGGCCATTTTTCAGAGAATATGACTGATAACACAAAAACATTTATTTTACTCATGGTTAGTGTTTGGCTGAAGCCATTTATTATAAATCAACTGTTTTTACTCTTTTTAAATCATAATCACAACAGAAACTACCCAAATGACCCTGATCAAAAGTTTACATACCCTGGTGATTTTGGCCTGATAACATGCTCACACGTTGACACAAAGGGGTTTGGAATGGCTATTGAGGTAACCATCCTCACTTGTGACAAATTAGACCAGGATAAATTAGAAGACAGCAAAGTGTCTTCATATCATGCTTCTATTGTGTGTGTGTATGTTTGTAACCTCAAAGCCAGCTAGCCTATTAAAACTGATGGAAGTGGGTAACAATAATTAATAGAATCCATGTCTGTCTCAAATGGTTTTAGATTTATCTCTGTGAATGGTAAACTGTGAGAGATTTGCAAATGTTCACTAAAACTAAGTACCCTTGGGATTCACTGCCAATTGCAGACAAAGTTGGATGACAACCACTGAGCCAAACCAGCATAGGATGAAAGAAGTGCTAGACAGCAAATGATAGGCACCCCCCTACAGGCCAATAATTTTGAATGATAATCAAACCAATTAAATGAGCTGTCCAGACTTCATAGCGGGTAACTCTAAACATAATCAACTTCTTTCTTGACATATTTCACAAACACCAGAGTAAGGTTGCCCACATGTGTATAAATGCTGGGGAATGTTGAAATGGAGGGGGTCACCTGGATCACTGCCCGAAATTTTTTTTAACATTACAGGACACTAAAATGAACTAGTACTAGCTATAGGTATCATTGTTAAATAATGTTGTCAACTCTCAAAAGGTCAGAAATGCTAGACTTTAATATAATTAGTTTAACCCCTAAACAAAGAAAAATATGTTTAGAAAGGAATTGACAGTGCATTTTTCTTGTAGCGATATGCATAGAAATTTAAGCCTGTGTCATATATAGCCAGTAAGCAACCTATTGCCAATTGCTCAGTCAAAGAGGCAGCTTTATCATTACTTATTATTTTGTTGCAGGAATTAAAACAGGATATCTCCAGCTTCCGTTACGAGGTGCTTGATCTTTTGGGAAACAGGAAACCTCCAAGGAGAAGCTATTCCACCAGCAGTACAGAGGTATCACAGAAGGAAGAAGGGACAGAAGAGAGACCCAAATCAAAGAGTGTTTCTTTTCATGAAACCAACAAGAAAAAGGATTTCAATGTCTCAGCCCTTATTAAAACTATGTCTGGGGTTGAAATCATGGATAATACACCCAAAAGCAATGGCATTAGCAAGCGTTCCTTCATTCGTAATGGAAACAAGCTCCAAAGGCTTTCAAGTTCCAAAAAGGAATCTTTTAAAAGACTGGGCTTACTTTTCTCTAAAATGAATGGACATATGCCAACACCACCAGCTGAACCAGTATATTCTATTTCTGATGGACTTATTCAACCTCACTGCATGTGGCAGGACACAAAATGTAGCGATCAAGAGCCAGAGTGCTCTAAAAGTGAAATTAACCTCAATGAGGTGAGTCAAGATGGGAGTATTGGTGGTCAAAGTCATGATCATTCTCCAATTTGTTCCAACTCCCTATCCCTACACTGTGCTTCCAACCTCTGCTCTTCTAATACCAAGCTAATAGACTCTACGGAGGATGTGTTTGACTCATGGGGCGAAGCATGTGACCTGCTCATGAACAAGTGGAAAGAGGGACAGGAGGAGCAACAGGTCACAACAAGACTATAAAATAATTATTTAGAACTGCTGTATTATTTAGCAAAATATAGATTTGTAACAATTTCCTTTTACAGAGCATAAAATAAGGTAGGAATCCCTTCCCGTTCACATAGATGAGTGTGGACGTTCATTAACAGCGATCTATTTTGCAATATTTTTTTACCATGTTTGTTTGCTTTTTATATCAAGGCTTACTAAACTGTCTAAGCTTTCATGCTAATCTTTTCAGCATCAGCAAGGCTATAGAAGAACATTAAGGGGAATGCCAAGCATGTGCAGGTAACACTTGCTGCACTTGCATCCTAAAAGTTTGTTCACTGATGCACTCCCCTGCTGTTTCCCAGAAAAAAAATTCTTTTAAAATATTGTTATGGATTTTTGTATTGCAATTTCCACCAGCAGCATGTGGGATTTTGACATTTTTGCACAAAAACTGTATATCAGGATAGATATAGATAATCTGTGCATATCTTTTAGCATTTCATCCCCTTTCGTGCACTTTTTATTTTAACTGGACAACCGCTATAAAGTAAGCATTAACTCTACACTAAGGTATTTTCATGCATTCTGTAATAGTCTTTATACAATAAAAACATTCTTCAACTAATTATGCAGTTAAGTGAGAAGATTCCAAACAGCATTAAAACCCAAAGGAGAAAACATTCGAGCCAATTAAAGTGCAAGTCCATCTGAAGCGAACAACTCAGATGGCTCACATTTCTAGAAATATATTCAGAAATATATGGGGAGACAGATCATCTTCATAGCAGCACTCACATTGGGCGAGAAAGGAGTAGCACTAGGAGCCAGAGTCCTGTTTCTTACTCCTTCACTGTTTAGTTACAGGCTAAAGGTAGGAAGGTTAGCTAGCTGTATTGCTTAACTGCAGGAATAAAAAGTCTTGTCACTAGACTGTCTTTGCAGGACTGTGTAAATCTCAGGACTGGAAGGACATAAATGGAGTGATGTGGCCCAGCTCTCTCTCCAAGATTGCCCATGTAGATATGATGCAAAGGTTTTCTACAAGATACGTCTTCAGTTTACACAGTCCACTGAAGTTAATGTGTCCTGACATTTATTAAGATGCTATAAATAACAAATATGCATATAAATGTTAAGGTTTTGAAGAATATGAGATTTTTGTGAAGATATTTCAGACGCATATAGCTGGCAACAGCAGCTAGTGTCTACAAAGTATGAAACCCATCATTTGCACAAACATAAAACAAATGTAGGATTAGGTGAAATATCGCATTCTCCAGTCATACTCCAGGAAATATTTACCTATATGTTTGTGAATGTCATGGATAACTTATTTTATATAAGGCAACTTTAAGGCTTTTAAAAACAGACAGTTAAATGTTTATTTTTGCAATTTAAACTCTGGTATAATTTGTAACATTTCTGCTAATTTACAAAAGATATTGTGAATACCCAATCGTGTGCAGATGAAATAAACAGTAATTAGTTTTACACATGATTGAATAATTGAAGGGACTCTTTACTCAATTTATTGACTGAAGTTTCTCAATTTCTTTTGTAAATCATTTATCTTGTAATATCACATAAACCTAAGAAAGGTGTTTGTATTCTTGATCTAAATGTGAAGCTCAGGGGCAGGCACAGAATATTAAGAATAGTAAATTGTGATTTTTTTTTTTAATCCAAATTATATACATATATATAGAATCACTTAAAATGAATTCTAAAATATATTATTTATTCTTTATATTATATATTGATATGTATTTCTTCAGTCAAAATCCTACTACTATAAGTATTTGAACCAAGAACCAACAAATAACACCTTAAAAGGTTAAGGGAGTGGTTTTGTGCACCTCGGATTTTATGTCCTACGAAGCTTCAGAATTAATGCTAAAGAAATCAAATGTTTGAAAAAGTTAATGAAAAAATGTATTGACTTTAAAAAACATTTGTTTTATTTATATATATTTAATTATCTCAGGAATGTATTAGAAGACAAGGAAAGGTAAGCACCATTCGAGAAAATTAAGCTTAATATAAATTTAATTTAGAAGTATTACATAGAAGCTGTTTGTAGTCTTGGCAGCAGGATATAAAAATTTTCAGTAGGTAAAAGTGGTTTTCAGTATTTAAAGTTTGTTTATTGGCTTCCCCAGGGAAATAATTTAGATCAAACTAACTAACCATATCAAACAGAGTTAACAGCACATTGTTACTCATCATAATGGAACCTGCCTAGTTATATAGTTCAAGTTTGAAAAGGTTTGACTAAGAAAAAAAAAATCGAATTGCTTGGGATTTTATAGGTCATCTTAAACTAGGGGCATTATAAAAAAATAAAAAAACAGAATAGAGGAAAGTAAAAGGTTTTGCATAGGTGTTACAATTGGATCACCTACACAGTCATAATGACTGGTTATGTTCCCTACATTTTATAGTATAACTACATTTATACTCAATAAATAAAAGAATACAATGAGTTTCTTTGAATGCAAATTTCATTCTGGCTTATGAGTCCTACTACAGTGTCAATTTATCGCATTCAGTTAAGCTATAATCCTAGGTAATCAACATTTAACATAGAAATAAGTTAAAAATAGCAGCTAGAAGCACTCGTTTAAGCTTGTTGTAGTGTTGTAGTTAGACAGCTATAAACAAGCTGATCAGTATGCACAAGTAAACACACTGGTTTCGTATGTTAAATGTGAACTGCAGATACTCCACTATTATCCCAGAAAAACTGATTTTTGGATGAAAAAATTACATTATAAGTTTATTTTTACTGATCTGTATGCAGTACACGTTTACGTGTCCGTGTGTATAGGCCCATTAAAAACAATAGGCTGCATTTAAATCAGTGGAAAAAATGTCTGATTGCCTAAAACATGGGGTTTTTAGGCTTCTGTGTATAAGAGGCCAGTTGACTCTTTCCTGAGATTTGAGATTGAGATTTAAAGTGCCACTCCAGTCCTAACAATACTGGCATGATTGGGCAGTGTCCACTATCTAGTGGAGCATCTACATTAAGAAACTGCTACCATTTACTGAAGATTTACATTAAGAAACTGCTGCATAGCAGGAGATCAGGGGCGGACTGACAACTCATGGGACCCCCGGGCAATAGGAGATTATGGGGCCCCCAGACAATAGGAGAAGATTATGAGGCCCCTGGGCAATTGGAGATTATGGGGCCCCTGGACAATAGATTATGGGGCCACACAGTATACATACACACACATACAGTATACACACACACAGTATACACACACAGAATACACATACACACCGAAAATGTACTGGAGAGGCAGGGCAGCTATAATCTTGGGAATTTAAAAAAAACACAGATTTTTACATACTGTCACTGGTTTTATTGAGGCTGGCAACCCTGATGGTGCCCCTTAGTGACATGGGGCCCTCGGGCAGTGCCCGAGTACCCGAATGGTCAGTCCGCCCCTGCAGGAAATACATTGTAAAGAAGAGATAGAAAACATGTTTCCTTGTCTTTGGCAGCCAGGAATAATAACAGACTAGGTCACAGGTCAGATGTTAAGAACAGCTATTTGGTACAGTTTAAGAAAAAAAAAGTACATTTATAAGCAGGAAAAAAATTTGAGTCAGATACATTAGTGATCATCATAGCAGTCAATGGAGTTGATTTATTAAAGGCAAATAGGCTGTTCAATTTGCAAGTAAATGCTCAATTAGCAAGGGAAATTTCCTTAGTGAGTGTGATAGAAATTCACTTTGCACAGAATACTCTTCAAGGAAAAAAAATTAATAAATATATATATATATATATATATATATATATATTATATTATATAGATTACACACACACATAAAATATATTTGCTTGGACGTGACCTCATTGACTAAGGAAAGTAAAAATCCCCTTGCAAAGTAATCATATTTGCCTTTAGTAAATCATCTCCAATTGTGGCTGGAAGACTTACCTTGTTCCATTCAACATCTGAAAATCCATATATCCACATTCTTGAGCTTTACATGCCAGGAAAAAAAGTCAACAAAAAAACAGTTCAACCTAAACCAGATAATGCATACTTTTTGTGTAAAGCGATTTTCAATTTTAGTTTGCTCTTCCACCTATCCTTCCAATCCTGAGAAGCATTGCTTCTGAGTGTGAATATGTTGGCTTTCAGACAGCAGATTGCATCCTGTAAACAATGTATGCATATAATAGTAACTTTCTGTACAACACTTGTAAAAATATAAGGTTTCAAAACACTATTTGCATGAAATGCCAATCTGTTACAACCCATATCTTATGCAGAAGAAATTGTTTTTCTCTTAACAATGTTAATTACCTGTTAAACACATTTACTGACCCAGATGGGACATTTCTCAGGGTGACTGAGCCTTTGCCAAAATAAGATGCAGATTTAACTAATTCAATAAATGCACCATTATTTTTAAGATAATGTTCTTCGTTTTCATTTTGGACAAGTACACCAGCAGTAATGCCAAAGAGTAAAAATACAGGGCATATACAATATTGGATCATACAAATCATGAAACTATATCACTTAAATCAGGGGTCTCCAAACTTTCCAAACAAAGGGCCAGTTTTTTTGTCATTCAGACTTTAGGGGAGGTTGGACTGTGCCCAGTGCGAGTAAACAAAGCCCCATCTTTGGCAATATGAGGAGGACTAGTCCCAGATTGTTTGTGTCACTGGGAGGAATAGTACCCTATTATTGGTGTCAGTGGCAGGAATTCCCCCTTATTATTGGTCTCAAGGGCCAGATAAAGGAAAGCAAGGGGCTGCATCCAGCCCCCTGGCCACAGTTTGGAGACCACTGACTTAAATCATCATTGTATTGTCATGTAAATGCATGCAGGCTTCTAGAACTTGCACTTTACTAACTGACCAACAAGCAAGCATTAACTTTGTTCACTCTGAATTCTGAACTTTAAAGGAAACCTTTCATGGGAGATCATATAGGCTGCACCCATGAACCAAGTCATTGAACATATAAGAAATTACTATTTTATTTGCTAAATGCTTGGCCTTGGTCTGCGATGCAATTGTTGAAGCCAGAACCAGGCAAGTTAGGTAACTAGCATTTTCCAAAGAAGCCCAGAAATTACAACTCCCATATTTCTTTTTATTGGAAAATGGCATGATGCAGCAGCTGTAACACTTTTTGGAAAATGATTGTGACTATTACCTAAGAGACTGGAGAGTTAAGGAGAGAAAAACATCTACTTATGCCAGTCCATCTTTTTGGTTTTTCACTAAAACTAAAGCGCATATTCCCTCCCACCTTCTTAAACACGAACGTGCATCAGCCACATGGGCTGCTATCTATGGCAAAGGGGCACATGTGGGCTCCTTGCCATGTTCATAAAAGCCTATATGCCTTTCAGGCTAATGTTAAAAATATCAGGCTTCCAGAAAAATGGGCTATACTCCCAAAACATCAGATTGGTATTGATAGACACTGGGCTATTCTGTATCTAGTCGGTCAGCCAGATGTGCAAGTAAAGCAAGACAATATGTATGGGAATGGGAAGGGATAGAGATATGCAAGAATATTCCTGCTCCTTGTTCGCTAAAAAAGTCCATTGGATTATTTATCTGTTTACTACAGCAGCAGTAGCAGTTAGAAAACCGTATTAAACTTATTCTGAATTGGTTAGGCTACTTTCTCAGATTCAATTGAATCATTAGCAAAAGGCCTGAAGTAAGCTTTCTTTTACCTAAAGTCACAGCAACATTGTCCCAATTACTGCATATATCATAAATGAGTAAGGGATCCAAAAGGTAGGTAAGCTGTATATGGCCTCTACATTCACGCAATCTCTCTGCAATCAGACCAGTAGAATTCCGCTTTAGTTATTCCAATAAGTTTCTCAGATGATGTGCGTAGGGAAAAGCAAAGTTGAACATGGCAAAAATGTTATAAAACAGGTCATTTCTTTTTTATTTTTATTTTTTTAGTTGTTTGTGAATGAATTAACATTTCCCTGTTGTAGGAATGGAATGCTAATTACATGTAGCATGATTTGTATACATCACTAGAAAGACAAAACATAGCTGTATGTTTTTCCTACTGTTTTGTGCTGCATAGTCTACCCTAAACTAGCAGTGCATCTACAGAGCTGTATTACTTGATTCATCCAAGTGTATTTAAGACTAAAACGTTGCACAACATTTTCTGCATAGGGGCTAACACACTGACACAGCCTAAATTAGCACTGTTTCAGCACCAAGGGATCCCAAGGCTCGGTTCACACAGAACGCGGCACGACTTGCAGCGCCGCGACCTGCACACGATCAGCGGCGACTTGCAAAACGACTTCTGTATAGAAGTCAATGCAAGTCGCCCGAAGTCGCCGCAAAAGTAGTACAGGAACCTTTTTTCTAAGTCGGAGCGACTTGAGTCGCTCCTATTAGAACGGTTCCGTAGTACAGAACGGGGCGCGACTTGTCAGGCGGCGAAGTCGCCTGGACAAGTCACCCCTATGTGAACCGAGCCTTAGAAATTATTTTAAAGAGATGTATGGGATATCTATATATAGATATATATCTATAAAAAACAAAAACAAAAAAAAAAACAAAAAAAAAAACATACGCACAGTATTGGTTTTGATACTGCAGCTGTTGCATGTCAGCTCTAAGACTGAGAACTAAGCCAAACTATGACCGCTAATCACCCAGTTCTTGTCTGCACAGAGTGGCGATTGTCAGTCACCGCTCTCTGCTCTGCCCCTCTAAGCCCTTGTACACATGGTCGGACATTCCGACGGAAAATGTCAGATCGGACCGTGTTGTCGGATAATCCGACTGCGTGTGGGCTCCATCGGACTGTTTCCATCGGAATATCCGATGGACCAAGTTTTCCAGCTTGGCTATATAATTTTCCAACAACATGATCCGATCGGACTTTGTCCGATCACGTGTAGAGAATTCCGATCGGACAAAGTGCCACGCATGCTCAGATCAAATTCCTACACCAAAGCTATTGGCTACTAGCGTGAACGTAGTCCCGTCATAACGAAATAACGTCATCACGTTCTGAACGATCGGATTTTCTGACAACTTTGTTCGACCATGTGTATGCAACAGTTTCGGACAAAATCCGTCGGAAAAAATTTGACAGATTTGGTTGTTGAAATGTCTGACCGTCTGTACAAGGGCTTACACTTACTGGAGCACCAGACTGGAGAGGGGCAAGTGCAGTTGGCTTTGGCACCAAACCACACACTGAGAGCCAGAGCCAGCTGTCAGACACCTAGGTGGGTCCTGACAATATGGCCTAGAGTGGCTTTGTGATGTTAGCTGATAGTGGGCAACAGCCAGCTATAAGATGACTCTGGGTCAGAGGACAGCAAAAGTGCACTCCCGTGACCCCTAAGAGAAGTATGGCCAAAAAAGCTTTGGTCATACTTCTCTTCTAATAAGTTAAAATTTATAGACATGTCCACTCCTGATGTTTTAGAAAAACCTAATGTAAAGGTCTTTTAAGAGCATTCTGTTTGCTAGAGCTCTAAATGTTTCAAAGAAAATATTATTCACACCCAGTATTGTGTTATATAAGCATATATGTGTGTTTCAAACAAGGAAATACATGTATAAAAGCATCAAACAGGTAATTTTAGGTTCACAATTAAAAATAGCAGCATACAGTACAGCTCTGTGTAGCAAAAGTAATTTCAGCTTTATCATGCGATCACATACACAAACTGAGATCTCACTTCCGAGAGGTGTAAGAAAACATTCACTTTATCCTGTTCACAGCATTACTAGTGAGTTATAAACATTACAATACCTGATAGTAGGAGTGTGGCACGGTCTTCAGAAGTGCAATTCCTGTGCTTATAAATGATAATGAAATGCAGTTGCTGACGTTCAAATTAAAATTAGAAGATGAAAAGCAATTACATGGTTGAGGTAATTTGAATTTAGCAGTTTTATAGCATATGATAAAATATTACTTTATTTTTTTAAACTGAAGGACAATACAAAAATGTTAAACACATTCTAGTTTTTGAAGTGCAGCAAGTAATAACAAACCATACTTAAGGCTGGGTTCACAGCATGGAGTCCAGTCTATCCCTGTTCACCGATTCAGGTGAACAGGTCCGAATTGTTACCTGATTTTGCACCTGAATCGAAATCAAAGACGCACAGGACCCTTTTTAAATGTGAACCATGGACATCCCAGAGCTGCGTGAACTGGCTCCATTGAGAGGCGGTCACACTCTCCTGTCAAAGAAATTGGATTCGGGGAAACTCGCTTCCAATTGGCATGTGTGTAAACTCCACCTAAAGATGTACTCAAGGATTCTTAAGAGAAAATAGCAACTTACAAGCATTGAGCAGCAATAGAAAAATGTGCAAATATAAATGCGCTGAACTGTAGTTTGAGTTAAAGTAAAACTAAACTCATTGATTTTATGGTTTCAAAAACAGTTATATCTCTGGCATGCCAGGAATGCCATCTCTCACATTTGTTTGTGCTTTCAACCAAACTGTCAAACCAACAAATGGCTTGCTTCATAACTGATAATGGCAGCATCATGGCAGTTTCAGATCAGAGGGTAATATGGCAGCGTCCTTGGCTGAAAAGAATAGGAGGGTTTAGTTCCATTTTAAAGCAGTATTACACCCAAAAACAAATCTGTATCTTACCTCATCTGAGTATGCATTAAAATATTGCAGAGTTTTTCAAAATGTTTTTTCGCATTCACTAAAACAATGCTACTAAAATACCGCACAAGTTATTTTGTGATGTAATGCAGTATGTTAGTGGTGAAAGCCTGCAGTAATTTACCGCTGGCGTCCTTAACACAGGCTGTAAATAGCTGGTTGTAAACCCACATTTGTAAGTTTTACCCCTAGGTAAGCCTATAATAAGGCTTACCTATAGGTAGTGGAAATATCTCCTAAACGTGCAGCGTTTAAGAGATATTTCCTGTACACTGCGCCACTGTGAAGAAACGGATCTCCGTGCCATTTCTTCACCCGTATGTACCATGACTAATGGTTCCCACACGCATGAGTCATGTCACGTGGCTCCGGCTGGAGTCCGCGGCCCTGATAGGAAGAGGGCAGAAGGATGCGGCTACCAGCGGGGACACGCAGGCTTTTTTTTTTTTTTTTTTACAGGTAAGTGGCACACAATGGCCTAGTATGCAATGCATACTACCCTATTACGCTTTTACATTGCAGGGGAGCAAAGAGGTAGTAAAACCAATCAGGGTTTCCCTTTAAGGAAAGCAGCTGCTGGTGTCCTTAACAACCAGTAACTGTCCTGGTTGTTAAGGAGTGGGCGGCCACTGTGTCCTTAACAACTGATGAGTCATCAGCTGTCTCCGCAGACAGGTTCCTGAAGCTGAATGCAGCTAAATGTAAAAAAATGTAAATACCAGCAATGAAAAATTAAGACAGAAAAATAATGTTGCGATTCTGATACTGGGCTTGCATATTATTACAGAAGAAAAAAAGAGCTAAAAAGGTAAGTGGGAAGAAGAATGAAACTTTAATTTCAAATTTTCATTGGGAGGTTGAACTTCCTCTTTAACTCGCTGACTAACAAGAGAAAATAAAAATTCCTGACTTTTCTTTCTGTATGTTTATAGGTCAGTAACTCATTATGTAAAGTAGATGGTGGCAGCTTGGCATCTAGCAACTTCCGAAAGATGACAGCCTCCTTCCTTTTTCTGGATAGGTTTATTTAATAACATTCCAGGTATTAGGAAAGATGACTAGGGAAAGCAAAGCTAAGGTGTTTTGCTGTTTCATTCTGGGGAGATTTTTCGCCACTTCCTGCCCTAGAATCCTAAGAGGAAGTGAGAGAAAATCTCAAAGTTATGCAAATCCTTCCCTTAGTTGCTACTTAATTTCTGCATCAAAACATTTACCAACCCTAAAGTTCTGGGGACAACTGTACAATGTTGCAATCCTCAAAACTTTTTGTCTTTCCAGCAATGGTGACAGACAATAAAAATGGACAGTGGTTCCAATACTTCCCTATGCAAAGAAACAAAAAAAAAGAAAAAGAAAATATTTTGGCTATACATACAATATGAAAAGAAATACGTTTTTACCACTAAACTGAAAAAAAAAAACCATGTCCCACAGGATGGTGCTCACGTTTTTGTTTTGGAACTAGAATGGCATGCACTGAGATACAGACATAAGCAGAGAATATATATATGTATTTTTCCAGAATAACAGAAAAAGAAAAAAAAATGAATGAATCACTGCAGCCAAAGTTCCTTTCACTTTACTCTTAAACCAATCGGTATATACACACCAAACCAAATTTCACCATGTAGGTTTAGGGTGCTGCAGTAACTGTTAAAGGGATTGTAAAGTTAAAAAAAAAAATTTTTTTTAAATAACAAACATGTTATACTTACCTCCACTGTGCAGCTCGTTTTGCACAGAGTGGCCCCGAACCTGCTCTTCTGGGGTCCCTCGGCGGCTGTCTCTGCTTCCTCCCGCAGGTACTTCTCACGTTCATGCGAGCTCCCTCGCATGGTGAGAAGCACCTGCGGGCACGCTCCCGTGATACAGCCAGCGGCTATAGCCGCTGGCTGTATCACACAGCCCTGCCCCCCGGCGCTCCGCGTCAGTGGATGTGATTGACAGCAGCGCGAGCCAATGGCTGCGCTGCTTTCCATCTATCCACTCCAGCCAATCAGCGGCCAGGCTGAGCAGTGAAGAGGATGGCGGGGGCGAGCGCGGGATTTTCGAGGTGTCGGGTAAGAATGCATTAAGGTGAAAAAACATTTACCTTTACAACCCCTTTAAGTATTGCTATATAAACATAGAAGAAATATGCTGCCAGCACCCCTTGGATCTTTGTTTCAAAGTTCAATCTTTTACTGAGAGATTGTGTCACAGTGCAATGTTTCGGTGCCACATAGGGCCCCTTTACCACATGCCTGATGGAGAGGTGTTGTTTTGTGGTTCTAACACTGCACTGAACTGCACAGTGATTTCCAAATAAAAGATTGGACTTTGCACCAAAGACCAGAGATCTGCTGGTGACATTTTTGTTTCCGGAGTTCATTAATTATTCATTATAGGAGTAATTTCTAAATCTTATATACCTCATACACATCATGACTGAAATGTTCTGATAGAAAAGCTTCTTCCTTTCATATTTCTATGAATCACTCGCTGCAACCTTTCTATTTTGACAGCAAAATACCCAAACAGTGGCTGTATTATCCGATTGCATTATCTGATGCAGCTACTGTTCAGCCAATAATTTTCCATACGACTCCATCAACTTAATGCCAGGCAGGATTAGCCAACCATTAAATTAATTTTTTACAGAGTATTGCCAGCTTAAGCCTGATAAAAGAAATAGAAAAAAGGAACCAATGGCCCACACTAACAGTCCAACACAGTGAATATTTGAGTCATTGCCACTACAGTGCAAAAAACAGCAGTTCAGAAAACACAATCATTCATTACTTGCCTCTTTACCAAATTAGTGTAATCAGATTACGGAGAATACATCTGCTTTTTTTGCACTGCAACCTAACCTGGGATGATACTCCCTATGCTCTAGGTAAACAAACAAGTTTCATAATGCTACATGCTTGATTTATTATGCATGTTATTGTCAAGAACATTAAGATTATTATGCTTCATTTTCAAATATGCTGTGGTAACTGAGCCAATAGACACAAAAAAAAAAAAAAAAAAAGCATAAACGTAATCTGTTAATTTTACTAGACATATGCATTGCCACCTCTAGCTTTATTTATTGAGGAAGAGGCCCTTGGCCCCATCAACATGTGGACAAGGTGCTTTGGGGGGGAAGGCAGAGCCCCCCTGCCCCAAAGCACCCACCCATGTTGAGGGCATACTGGCCTGGTTTAGGAGGGGGGCTCGCTCCTTCCCCTCATTCCTTACCTGGCGGGACGCATGCTTATATAAGGGTCTGGTATAGGTTTTGGGGAATTTTTTTTTTTACAATTTGGCGTGGGGGTTCCCCTCAAATGTGTGTGTGTGTGTGCGTAGTAGATATTTTGCTGTTCTGTACTAAAGTAGCTTAAACAAGGTTTTGTAGAAGGATATAAAGTAACCTTAAAGTAGCTTAGCTGACCACTGACTATTTTGTAGCAAAGCTTTAGGTAGACTAGGTGTAAATTTGTTGTCCTTAAAGATTGCCAAAGTAGAACAAAATTAAATAGAATAAAGCCCAACTCCAGCCAAACATTTTTTTCCGTTTTAAATATAGTGGAATATAGTTATAACCAGTGGCGGCTGGTGCTCTGGGGGGGGGGGGCGTCAAACAAACCACCCGCCCCCCCCCCCCCCCCCCCCCCGGAGGTGCTCACGTGGTCGGGCTCTCAATTGGCACCAATGCAAAGCACTAAGATCGCTATGGGCGGCCAACTCACAAATCTTCCTGTACATCCTCCCCCCTGCCCAGCCAATACAATCGATTCCCCTCTCGCCCAATCGTGCTCCACCCACTTTCTGATTGGCAAGGACAAGCAGGAAGACAAAAGTGAATTTTAATTTGCTATTATCACACAACTTGGTGGGTACACCCTCTTTTGAAGCCAAATTAGATTAGGGTCTCGGCCTCTAATCATGTGCTTTAGAAGAAAAAAAAACACCCATTGGAATCCATGTCCCTGGCACCCTGCATGTACATTAGGGGCCGTGTGCATGGCCTAGGGGTGCCTCGTATGGAGCAGCTGCCACTGGTTAGAATAAACTTTCTTTGTCATCTGTGTTTACTGTGAGAGAGATTTTCTATTTGATTTGTGTTGGACTGGAAGAAGGGAGTGGAGTTCCCTTTAACAAGGACACAGCAAGCGATAGAAACACAATTCTAGTACTGCGGGAAGGAGCTTCTGTTTAGATTTTGGATGTGAGGGCCAAACAGAATAGGAAGAGAAATCTTCTCTATGGGGAAACATACATTTTAAATGAAACAAAGCCTTCAATGGTTCTCTATCTAAAGCCACAAAAATGTAGGCTGGGTTTGGTTTCAAGCCCCCACCCACACTAAAAAGTATTAAAGAAGGATTGAACGTATGTCAACAACTACTGAGTCTTCACAAGATATATCAGGACACCTGCATTAGCAGTTCAGCTTTGGGCATAGGGGTCAGTCTTTAGTACTACAGTATGTCTAGAAAATGCGTTCAATGTATGTTTAATGCAGCACTGTGCAAAATAGTAGCCAAAAAGCCTTTTGCCCATCTTGTTTATTTATATAACGCAATAGGAATTCTGCAAACATGCATGGGTGATACCAGAACTGAATATCTCTGGGAATTTATCAAATATATATGAATATATACTGTATGTGTGTATAAATATACTGTATATGCTTATTACATTGAAAAGGTACATACATTTCTGTACATAATTATTTTTTACAATTTTATAGAATGGCAGCAATATGCACCAAAATGGCATCTTGCCTGCACATATAGAGCAAGCAATGAATATAGTGGATTCATAACTCTTTCCAATCCTGGAAGGTGAGAGTTAATACATTAAACATGCCTTGCCAATCCTTCAGCACAGACGGGTACCAGTACTTTCTGAATGTCCATTTAAAATACGCAAAATAGAATTAACTTAGAGAGCACTTTGGGTTATACAAAAAAAATAAAAAATCAGATCGATATTCCTGCAAAGAAACTTTGTATATAACAAATGTATTTATTTCCATGTTTTTTGTAACTTACTTGTACATTGAAATATATAATTAAAGCTTATCTTTTTTCCCAAAAAATGTATGCTTACTCAAATTAAATTTTTTTATTCTTTCATATGGTATGAAAACTTTACGTTGCCAATAAACCTTTACTACTACAAAATAATCTGCTTGCAGGATTACTTTGTAATTTTTTTTAATGCTTTTCTTTTGTATTCAGACAGGAAGCCAGCAATATTGTTCAGACAGTGATACATCTGGTCAAAAGTGTCACCAATCAAAAAAATTTTCAGCATTTAATGCAATAGTCATAATACATTAACCATAATTACATGTATTGAATTATTATGTTTGGTAAGACTATTGTACTTTTGCAAAATAGGTGTTAATCATCATGTACAGGGTACAAAATGCAAGGGAATATATGCTCCTGGTCTTCCACAGGAAAGTGCGGTCATGTTTGTATTGTGTATGTGTGCGTTAAGAAGAAATTCTACATTGATACATGGGACAAGGAGTGTTGAATAAGCATCTGTGCACTGTGTGTAGAAGAGATCGCCATCATATCCGCAAAATGGTAGGGTTTCCGGTAGCACAGATAGTAAAGTAATAGTTATACAGAATTTGGCAGACCAGGGATTCCAGGAACCCAAAAAGAAAGAAGAGTGACTCTAGTAGCAAGAAGTTGTAGAAAGGGGGAAGAAAGAGGTTGGGGACGTATTTGAAAAATAGAGAGGGGAAAAGAAAGCAGAAAAGATGAGCAATTTTGACTTAACCGTAAAAATCAATTTTGTGGAATACAGTACAGGACACAGGGGGACTGATTTATGTGCTGCAATTGTGCCAAGGGGCATTTGTGCAAATTCTTGCTGCCAAACCTTTATGGAACTGTTGCACAAATTCACCAGCATTATCTAGCTCAGTAATAACCAATTTTTTAACCTGTTTCAGAGCGTGCATGGAAAAAAAATTGGATTTTTATAACAGCTTACCTGTAAAATCCTTTTCTTTTGAAGTACATCACGGGACACAGAGCCATAGTAATTACTATGTGGGTTATAGTCCACCTTCAGGTGCTGGACACTGGCACACCCTAAACAGGAAGTTGTCTCCCTATATAACCCCTCCCATACCGGGAGCATCTCAGTTTTGTAGCAAAGAAATACACGTGTATAATAGAAAGAGGATCGGGAATCTGTGTCCTGTGATGTACTTCAGAAGAAAAGGATTTTACAGGTAAGCTGTTATAAAAATCCTATTTTATTTAATTGTACATCACGGGACACAGAGCCATAATAATTACTATGTGAGATGTCCCAGAGCAATGGCAACTGAGGGGAGAGAGACACAACAAAAGTAGGGCACCATGAGATCAGAGGACTTATACTGCTGCCTGCAGTACACTGTGCCCAAAGGCAACATCCTCATGTCTTTTTACAGCCACCTGATAGAATCTAGTAAATTTATGGATTGAAGACCAAGTTGGGGCCTTGCAGTTTTGAGCTATGGCGGCTTGGTGCACTGCCCACGAAGCACTAACAGCCCTAGAGGAGTGCGTTTTTATTTGAGGGGGTAGAAACTACCTCTTTAAACAATAAGCTATAACAATTACTTGTCAAATCCATTTAGAATAGTAGATTTCCATGCTGCCTGTCCTCTTTTAGGACTTTCAGGCAATACGATACAAAACATCAGTTTTACGAATCTGAGCAGTCGTCTTTAAGTAGACTGCTCTCACCAAATCAAGAGAATGTAGTGATTTTTCTTCCTTCCATAGAACAGGGTTCTGAAAAAAATGAAGATAGAACAATATAAAAAAAAAAAAAAAACCCGATACTACCTTCGGTAAAACGTTAGGAGGACAACACAATACTACCTTATCCTTGTGAACAATAATAATATGACTCATTGCAAGAAAAAACAGCTAATTCCAATACCCTTCTTGCAGCAGATATGGTTATCAGAAAAAATAGTTTCTTTTGTCAAAAAGGACCAAGGGAATATGTTGTGCATGTCTGAGATCCCCCACCTTTGACATATTGACAGGAAGATATTGGGGTGAAGGAACCATTCTCCCGGGAAAAATTGCTGGTAGCTCAAGTAGTCTGCCTGCCAATTTTCTATTCCTAGAATGAAGACCGCCGATAGGCAAAGTACATTGTTTTCTGCCCAAGATATGATATGATTCACCTTCTCTGTGCCCCCTTGGTGATTAATATAGGCCATTGCTGTGGCATTGTCGGATTGAATCCTGGCAGTACAATACCGTAAACTGAATGTTCAGGCCCTCAGAACCAAATGCTCTGCCTGAATTTCTAGAATGATAAAGGGGTAAGGCCATTTCTGATCTGGGCCACTTCTCTTGGACAGTTGGCTCTTCCAGGACTGCTCCTCAACCCAAATTGAAAGGTTGGCATTTGTTGTTTCCACTTTCCAGGTAACTGAAGAAAGGATTTTTCCCCTTTGCAGATTTTTGGCTCTGGCGCACCCAGCCTATATAGCACCTGGTATTTCCAGGTGGTCCACCCAGGTACTAACCAGGCCTGACCCTGCTTAGCCTCCAAGATCAGAAAAAATCGGGTGCTTTCAGGGTCATGTGGCCATAGGCTTTGGAGTCATACACATTGAGAATCTAGAGCTTTAACCCTTTGTTCCAAGATGATAGGATACTGTTTTGCAGCAGTCTCGAATGAAACTGAGCATAAGGAACAGCCTTGAATAAAGCCACCATCTTTCCCAATAACCTCATGCAATAACCTCAAGCAAAATTCATCTTGCTTCGACCATCTAAATCAGTTCCTTTATGGCGCTGATCTTTGCCTGGGGCAAGAATACCCTTTTCTGGGTGTACCTATGATCAGACCCAAATATTTTAGCCTTCTTCATGGTTTTAATGAAGATTTCTCCTAGGTTGAGAATCTGACATAGATATTCCAGGTAGTTGAATGTGGTGACCATACTTTGGTCTAAGCGGGCTAACAGCTGGTCTATCAAGAACAGATTGTCCATGTAAACCATAATCGTTATACCTTGAGCCCTTAATCTGGCCAGAAGAGGGGCCAGAACCTTTGTAAACATGCAAGGTGCAGTAGCTAGACCGGAAAGCAGAGCTACACACTGAAAATGAAGATTTTCCACCTTGAAAAGTAGATATTACTAGTGAGCGAGGAAATAGGCATATGGAGGTATGCATCTTTGATGTCGATTGAAGGCAGAAGTTCTCCTCCTTGTAGGATGGAATCCCCCATTCGTCTTGACACTCTTTCTGCCAGATCCTTGAGAACTGTAGAAGAATTTCCCCTATTGAGTGAGCGGGGGCCCCTCCTCATAAGGAGGCTTCAATATCTTGTAGGTTTCCTCCCCCAAGACCTCTTTTGTCCCTGGGGATATTCCTGAGGAATACCTTTTGAACCTGAAGGCGGAAGCCGTCGTGACTGCCTGGAGACTGAAGCCCTTGGCACAGGAGAAGGAGCTTTAAACCAAAAGTACATTTACTAATTTTCTTAAATGGCAAAAGGGGTACTTTTTCCACTAGAATTTCTTTGGATGTATTATCCAAAACATCCCCAAATAGCTATTTCATCGCAAAAAGGAAGACTAGCCAAGAGCTTCTGCATGGTGCTTAGCGAAGGGCACAAGGCCTAAAGGATATAATATCTCATAGCAACTATTGCAAACAAAGCTGCCAGATCCTGGGCCTGCTAAGAAGGATAACCTTGAACACCTGTTTAAACTGGTCTCTCAATGATTAAGCAATTACTGTCACCGCAGGCTGAGACACAATCTGCCAGAGAATTTTTTTTTTTTTTTAATAGGAATTCCAACTTTTTATCTGTTGGATCCCTAAGCATTTGAGCATTGTCTGCCGGACAAGTCAAACTCGTATTTACAGAGAATATAGGATATATATTGCTGGTATACCCTACTTAGTGAATTTTCTCCACCATAGGATAAAGTGTGAAAACTTTTTAGGAGGGAAAATAATGCTCATCTGGGTGATCCTCTCAGATACAAAAAAGCTTTTCCAACAAGGAATGGACAGGAAAAGGCATGCACAGCTTGAGGAAGCTTTAGTGAACCCAAACACTCAGTTAAGGGTACATAAATGTGGAGAGGACCATTCAGCAAGAAACTGCACCATCAATCTTAAGATTGAAAAAGCTGGTTCTCCCGCCTTTAACACCTCAGAAGAGGAGTCATCAGCGGCACCAAAGTCTCCTGAGGGAATTCATCTCCTGCTCCTAGTTCCTTAGTTTGAGGGTTCTGGGTAATGGAAGAGAACCTGTTGCATTTTGATCCACACTGGGATGTGGCTGAAGTCGCTAAACTATTTTTTTTTTTTAATCTATCATGGCTGAGGAACAAAGATCTTTTTTAGTAAAATAAACAGGGGCTGCAGTGTTGAAAACAGTTGCAAACATTTCATGGTCCCAACGCTCATTCTAACCAGCCAGCCCCTCTCAGGGAAGGATTCCAGAGATGAGTAGGCTTTCCAGAGCTTGAGAGAGACCCTTTCAGCTCTTTTTAAAAAAAATTATACAAGCTGTGTGAGAGAGCCACAGGATATCTGTATGCGTTCCGCATATATGAAGGAAGAGATTCCCAGCTCCAGCCCCCTGAGTGCCCAGCCTACATGGGCACAACTTGAAAGATTGTATAGGACCTGGCATACCCGCTCCTGAACAAAGGATATCACATATACCTTGACAACTTTTACACCAACCTGCCCCTTTTGAAGATGCTCTGAAATCTTTTCAGGAATTGAGGGAACAATATACGATACCAAATAAATCTTTCTTTAGGAACCTACAGGTCAGGCATGCTTTGGAGGCGCAGTTTGGAGAGAGGGTGCTTGAATGGAAAAAGATTCCTTTGCTCCAGAAGGTTATGAACACAACCCCCCCATAAGGCCTTATTTCGATTTTATAGCCAGGAGGGGATAAGGGCCCCACAAAGAAGGAGGAGATGGGAACAAGATGTAGGAACTATATCAGAAGAGCAATGGAGTAGAATCCTTGAACTGAGCCCCTTGGTTTCACCTTCCCCCTCCCAAGTGATATCACATTTGTTCCAAGACTTTTTTTGTCCGTATATTAGACACTAGCGATTTAATACACGTTTTGGAGGTGTCCGAAGTTATTCTGGTACTGGAAGGAGGTGTCCGGAGTTATAAGTAAGGTATTCGGAGGACCTCTAAACCCAAATGTAAGGCTTTGTGTATTGAGGCTCGTAGAGGGAGAGGGAAATCCCCTGATGCACCCAGATTGCAATCCTCAGATGTCTATTTCAGGTTGAGGAAATTGATGCAAAGGTGGCAGTCGGTCTCGCCCCCATCCTATATAGAATGGGAGCAAGGTATGAATGAGACAATCTGGAAGGAAAAATCTGTATATGTAAGACAAGGCTGTTTAATGAAATATGAAGAGATCTGGAAACCCTGGTGGGAGATAAAAGCATATCCTTCCTAGAGTGAGGTGGAAGACATTAATAGTCATGAACCATTTGTACAGAGAAAGGAGTATAAGTAAGGTTTTAAGAAGACAGAGATAAAAGATAACTATATCAAAAGGAAAAAGAAAAGGGGCAGAGAACGAACACAATAAAAATAAGAGGTGATGAATAGGAATGGATGAGTAGTGTGAATGTGAGCAAAAGGTGTGGAACATGGAGTGGAGGCAGGTTGAGAGTGGCTATTGGGATGGTGAGGAAAGAGATGGAATGGAAAGGAAGTGAATGGTGTGATAGGGGTGTTATGGAGGGTAGGAGTGCAGGTTTCTAATGGGAAATGTATGGGAGGAAAATGGACTTGGTATAGAACAAATAACTGAAAAATGTATTGAATATGTTCTCTCCTTTTTTTTTTTTTGTATCTTTGTATATTAAATGGGGTGGGGAGGGAGAGGGATAGGGTATAAGGGTTTTTCTGTATGTGAAGAAGTTTAATGGGGGAAAAAAAAATTCAATAAAGATTATAAAGTTAAAGTTTATCAACATAAACCTCCCCTACTATCTAACTATATGTAACTATGTAACAATCTGATGTCTTATATGGAGACCAGTTGTAGCCCTATTGCTTCATGTGCCCAATTATGGTTTTTATGGCTCAATAAACGTTTGCTGCTTATAACATAGTAACTCCAGTGGATTATAAATTGTCATACAATCAGTACTGTAATACAGAAGGTGCTTTCATAGAGTTTTTTTTTATTCCTTTATTTAAGACCATTTTATTCTGTGTTGAGCCCTAATGAATGGAGTGTTGTTGCCCCGAAACACATTTGGCTGTTTTTATATTACTTTTTCTTTTTACCAACAATTAAAACGATCTTGGATTCTTTCATCCAGTTTTGGTCTGGTGCTCCTTTTCTGTATTTTTATAAAATTTAATTGCACAGACTGAAAGATTTGACTATATGGGGGAAGTAAAATACATGAAAAAAATGTGTGTGTATAATGTTGTAAAAAGGGGGGTTACTAATGCGCAAACCACAAAGGGGAAAAAATAATGTATAAACCCATCAAAGTAGCTGCCAACATAAAGGTGTTCTCACACAAATGATAACAGGTAGTGTGTGTGTGTGTGTGTGTGTGTGTGTGTGTGTGTGTGTGTGTGTGTGTGTGTGTATGTATATATATAATTAGGGCTGTGGAAATGAAAGATTAATTCCTCAATTTAATTTTTTTGATCAATCAAAATTCTTTTGATTGGTACTCGCCTCTCTGCTGGCTTCCGGGTCTTCAGGGAGTTCCGTCGGAGATCCAGTGACGTCACGGACATCAATGTCACTGGATTCCTCCCCGCTTCCCCAAGTGCCTCTGTCTGCTAATGAAGGGAAGGGGGCGGAGTCCGGTTATGTTGAAGTTCTGATTGAAAGTAACGCATATGGGGGAGGAGCTATGCATGACTTCACCCGCTGCTGCCCTACGGAACTAAGACGATTGTCGGCTTTACATGCTGTGTTTTTATCATCTTTATGTGAGTAGTTTGTTTGAACACAAAAATGAAATCTTATACTTAAGCGGTGAGCACTTAAATCTTTTCTTTCTACCCATGACCTGGCATCCTTGCTGAGATCTAAGGAGACATGAGAGTAGTTTCTGGTCCGTGTTAACCCTTTTGATACCCGCTTGCATGACCACCTGTTTGCACAGGGGTCCATGCCATAAGGTGAGAGTGATTAGTTAGACCGGAGGTGGAGGGATTGTCACTCTACTGACTGTGGAAAAACAAAATGACAACAGTGCTACAGTTTGAATTTAAAGCGTATTTATGTGAACTGTGAAGTTAAGTCATGGATTGTGGAAACTAACTAGTGTCGGGTGATTGTATATAGTGTATACCACATTTACCACTGACTAATGCAGAGATGCAATGCAAGGAGATCAGCTAAAAGTAGTTGAATCTGTATGTGCGTTATAATTAATCGAAATTAGTCGATTAAAAAAAAAAATGGATTAATCACTTTCAGACCGGACCATTTTGCTGGCTTAAGACCAGACCACTTTTTGCGATTCGACACTGCGTCGCTTTAACTGACAATTGCGCGGTCGTGCACCATGGCTCCCAAACAAAATTGACGTCCTTTTTTTTCCCCACCAACAGAGCTTTCTTTTGGTGGTATTTGATCACCCCTGCAGTTTAAATTTTTTGCACTATAAACAAAAAAAGCAACAATTTTGAAAAAAAAAACGTATTATTATTTACTTTTTGCTATAATAAATATCCCCCAAAAATATATAAAAAAAATGTTTTTTCCTCAGTTTAGGCCGATACGTATTCTTCTACATATTTTTGCTAAAAAAAAATCTCAATAAGCGACTATAGAATGGTTTGTGCAAAATTTAATAGCGTTTACAAAATAGGGGATAGTTTTATGGCATTTTTATTCATATTTTTTTTACTAGTAATGGCGGCGATCAG
The DNA here is from genome assembly GCF_037356315.1 of Lithobates pipiens. Lineage (NCBI taxonomy): Eukaryota > Metazoa > Chordata > Amphibia > Anura > Ranidae > Lithobates > Lithobates pipiens. Next base: position 18,860,270 of record NW_027507685.1, on the reverse strand, counting down.
CGATTTTTATTGTGACTGCGACATTATGGTGGACACATTTTGGGACCATTGTCATTTATACAGCAATCAGTGCTATACAAAGGCACTGATTCCTGTGTAAATAACACTGACAGTGAAGGGGTTAAGTAGGGGGTCGCAGTGTAGGGGTTAAGTGTGTCATAGGGGCGTGTTACTAACTATGGGGCTGTGTGTTAGTGAACACTGATCTCTGCTCCAATCACAGGGAGCAGAGATCTGTGTCACTTGTTGCTAGGCAGAACGGGGAGATGCCGTTTACTTCCGCATCTCCCCATTCAGCCTCCCCATGAGACGATCCCCACAGCGATCGAGTCCGCGGGACCCGCAACCGGACTTACGGGGGTCCTGCCCAGCGCGCACGCACACAATGCCATGGCGGCATTCTTAAAGGGACGTAACTGTACGCCCATATGCCTGTCTGTGCCATTCTGCCGACATACATCGTCGTGCGCCGGTCGGGAAGTGGTTAACTGAACACGAAAATTGTAATCAGTAACAGCCCTAATATATAAAATAATGTGTGTGTGCTTTCATTGTTTGTCTTTCTAGTTGCCTAAATGTATTGCATAGCTAAAAATGTATAGCACTGATATAGGGGCATAAAAATACAAATGAACAAATAAATAAATGAATGTAAAATGTATAAATGTAAAAATTGTAAAATAAAAATTTAAAGCGAACTAAGCGTTGAACAATAAAGCTATGAATGTGCTTTCATCAGACGATCAGCCTGATGAAGGAGCACGCATCCTCCAAACACATGCTCCTCCCCGCTCTCTCTCCAACCGAAAGTGACATACACTACTGTCTGTGAGCCGACCTGAGTGCCTGGAAGCGCTGGGAACCGCCGCCGTACCTGAACCTATCAGCTGCCTCTTCACCAGTGAGAAGATAGTCTTTCCCATGAGTTGATCAACCACATTATTAATCCCACATGCGCTGACATCTTATACATCTTGTGAGTTACCAATTTGTCTTTTATGGAATAAAATGTATTAATAATGCTGCACTTAGATGGCGCTGCTCTCCTTCTGTCTTTGCTTTCCACAGAGTTACTTCTAGCCTGTCACAAGCTGGCAGGCATCCACAGTCCGCACATCTAAGAACACTTCAACTGCCTTTGTCCCAGAAATGTGCCCCTCCACATGAACTCGTGAAAGAGAGTTCTAATTACCCACGCTCTCTTTATTCAGCTGATCGAGTGAACATGATCAATATGAGCCCTGTGCTAAAATATAATAAACCTGCTTGCTTAAAGTGGTTGTAAACCCTCCCCCACAACTTGCTATACCATTGTTTATATTCCCCTCTTATTCCTTAAAGACCTTGTTTGTTGGTGCTATGGAATACTATCCAGGCTGTTGGTCGGCCGCCTGTAACCTCCTTTGGGAGCAGATTATTACTATATGCCAGTGAGATGCAATTAGCGGACCTCCAGCTGTTGCAGAACTACAATTCCCATGAGGCATAGCAAGACTCTTAGAGCCACAAGCATGACAGCCAAAAGCAGAGGCATGATGGGACTTGTAGTTTATCAACAGCTGGAGGTCCACTAATTGCATATCCCTGCTAACTGCCTTTCCACTATAATTATAGATGAGATTTATCAGCACTAGTATATTTAATTGGTTCCTAAATTAATACTACTTTTCCTTTTTTTTCAGCTTTAAATAGTTGTCTATTGCCTTTGCTTATCCTATTTTTCCATATTTCCTTATGTGGCTTGGAGTATTGGGCTGCCTGCGGTGCTGTCTCATGCCAGTGGGTGTTCTCTGTAGTTTGGGCGAGTGTATGACCCTCTGTCCAACTATGTCCTTGTTCCATCCACTAGCTGGTGCTGTTGGGCGCTTGTTATGGACAGGCAAACGGTCTCTCTGGGTCTATTTTCCCTATTAGCGGTACTGCGCATGCGCAGTTCAAGAGTGTCCAGTGACGTCATCGGCCGGCGCCAGCACGCTGTGCTGTGACACCACCTGAAAGAAGCTAGGTCTATATAATGGGAGCTTTCTCCCATTGTTCGGCTAGACGTCGATACCCCAAGCATGGATTGAGGTAAAAGGATGTTGCGGAGGTCTCGGCTATTTGCAATTTGCAGCAATGCCCTACCTTGGCATTATTGTACTTATCTCGGTGTCATCTGTTATCTGACCATGGTTAAACCTGTCTAAACCTGACATATTTCAATCAACCTCACCTATGTTTGATTGGACCTTCGGTCCAAAGGATGAAATGCTGTTTTCCATGTTAACCATCTGAGTAGGGTGAGCATCTATATTTTCCATTTCTGACTTTATGATCTGGATGGCAGTAGTAGTGATATAAATGTGTTAATACACAGGGTTTAGTTAATCCCTTTGTTGATAGATATCCTACAGCTATCCCTCAACTGCTTTAAACTCCTGTTACATCTGTGTGATTCCCGCCCTTTCAGGCCTGACCGCCATCTATTTTATCTTTGATAAACTTTCAATTGGTGTGTATTATCTGAGATACTTATTTCTTACATTTATCTGAGAGTGGTTTATCTTGCACACCAATTATGCGATTTGTAAGCACACTTGTCAAACAGTTTAAGCAACATCAGTTACATATAATTTTTTTGTTTATTTTTGACAGTTTTTTCTGTATTTCTTATACTGTGACCTGGCTTCCACACTCTCCCCCCGGGTAATTGCCCTTCGGGGCCTGAGGGACCCTACTGGCTTGCGTCAGTCCTGTGTTGGCAAGCTACGTATACCCATTCTTTTTGGGGACACATTTTCTGGGTGGAATTGTATTTAGTTTACTACAGATTGGTGTTGGAATTGTGGAGTGGTTCGCCTATATGGCAGATAGAGTTGGGTTCCACATATATCCAAATTTCTGCAACTATAAATGTACTTATTTCAATGTATTGTTTTGAGGTTTGCTCATATATGTTTGTTCTCTATAGAGATATTTACACATATACAAATAAACTCTAAAGCATACTTCTGAAGAAACGGTTTCACCACTAAACATGTAGGGGCTGAACTGATCCATGACGACTATCTGATCCCCATTACAGATGGATAAACGTTTACTTTTTCAGTTTTTTCAGAGATTCTAGTTTACGTGTATTGTATCTTTCCCTATAAGGGTTCTTTTAACGATGTCTTGTTCTAAATAAATTTATATATTTTTATAATTCATGTATGCGATTCCTTACTGTATCATGAAAGTTCATAGTTGCCTCAGATTTGCTTTTTTTTTTTTCCTAAGTTTGGAATACGGTCACATAATTTTTTCTGGCACGAAACACATTAGAAACAAGTTATAAAACAAATTTCTATCAGAGCAAATAATAATAACCTTAATCACTATGTAGTGATATGTGTAATAGGTGGTAACAAAATACCACCAAAAATTTTTAATTTTTTTTCAAATTTGGCCGTGGCTGCTGCACACACAGAAAATGCATTCACTTCACATAACAAACCATGTTGCGCTTCCTAAATAATTAGCAATAAATCCTTAACCAGTTCCTGACTGACGCACGCCAATGCATGCGCCGCCGGCTGGGACCTCCGCGAGTTGGGTACTCGGGAGCAGAGATCAGTGACTTTTCACACGTAGCCACGCCCCCCCCACAGTTAGAAACACTCCCCAGGACATACTTAACCCCTTCACTGCCAGTGTCATTTACACAGGAATCGGTGCATTTGTATAGCACTGATTGCTGAATAAATGACAATGGTCCCAAAAACGTGTCAAAAATGTCCGATGTGTCCATGATGTCGCAGTCACGATAAAAATTGCTGATTGACGCCACTAGTAGTGTGTGTGTGTGTGATATATATATATATATATATATATATATATAAATCCCATAACACTATCCCCTATTTTGTAAATTCTATAACTTTTGCGCAAACCAAATGCTTATTGCATTTTCTTTATTTTTTTATTACCAAAAATAGGTAGAAGACTATGTATCAGCCTAAACTGAGGGGAAAAAAATGTTTTTTTTATATATTTTTGGGGGATATTATACCAAAATGTACAATGCATTTTTTTCAAAATTGTCGCTTTTTTGTTTATAGCGCAAAAAATAAAAACCGCAGAGGTGATCAAATACCACCAAAAGAAAGCTCCATTTGTGGGGGAAAAAAAAGGATGTCAATTTTGTTTGGAATCCAAAGACCGCGCAATATTCAGTTAACCACTTTCAGACCGGACCATTTTGCTGGTCAAAGACCAGACCACTTTTTGCGATTCGGCACTGCGTCGCTTTAACTGACAATTGCGCGATCGTGCGATGTGGCTTCCAAACAAAATTTACGTCCTTTTTTTCCCACAAATAGAGCTTTCTTTTGGTGGTATTTGATCACCCCTGCGGTTTTTATTTCTTGCGCTATAAACAAAAATAGAGCAACAATTTTGAAAAAAAAAACGCATTCTTTTTTACTTTTTGTTATAATAAATATCCCCCAAAAATATATAAAAAAACATTTTTTTCCCTCAGTTTAGGCCGATACGTATTCTTCTACATATTTTTGGTAAAAAAAAAAATCGCAATAAGCGATTGGTTTGCGCAAAACTTATAGCGTTTACAAAATAGGGATAGTTTTATAGCATTTTTATTAATAATTTTGTATTTTTTTTTTTTTTTTTACTAGTAATGGCAGCGATCAGCGATTTTTATTGTGACTGCGACATTGTGGGGGACCCATCGGACATTTTTGGGACCATTGTCATTTATACAGTAATCACTGCTATATAAATGCAGTGATTTCTGTGTAAATGACACTGGCAGTGAAGGGGTTAACCAGTGGGTGGCAGTGTAGGGGTTAAGTGTTCCTAGGGATGTGTTACTAACTGTGGGGGGGGGGGTGGGCTTTCATTTAGTGAACACTGATCTCTGCTCCAATCACATGGAGCAGAGATCAGCGTCACTAGTTGCTAGGCAGGATGGAGAAATGTTGTTTACAACGGTACTTCTCCATTCGGCCGCTCCGTGAGACGATCGCGGGGACGCCCGCGGCGATCGAGTCCGCGGGTCCCGCGACCGGACTCACGGGGGTCCCGACCAGCGTGGGAGCGCGCCGCCGGCGGCGCACTCCCGATGGCAGGGTGGCAAATTTAAAGGGACGTACATGTACGCCCATTTGCCTGCCCGTGCCATTCTGTCGACGTACATCGTCGTGCGCTGGTCGGCAAGTGGTTAAAGGGATGCAGTGCCGAATCGCAAAAAGTACTCTGGTCTTTGGCCAGCAAAATGGTCCGGGGCTTAAATGGTTAAATAATAATAAATGATTAACTTGTAATGTAGCAAGATACCGAGCGCACAATCAAATATTAATGTTCCCTTACTGGGAATAGTGAACAATACACAATAATGAAATATACGTGTTCCCTAAATGGGAATAGTGAACAATAGACTATAAAGATAAAGTCCACGCAAAAATGAATTGAATAAAAATAAGAGTCCAAATGCACAAATATAATCCTCAGAGTCTTCTGCACAAAAAGGCACAACACACCACCAGTGCATAAAAGCTGAAAACGCAAGTGCTCCCCTCCACCTCCATATCCTAGCCGCTGACCTCACGTTCTGACCCATTTCACCAGGTCAGAAAAATGGAAAATTCCTATCAAAATACTTACCGTAATTTTCCTTTCCTGATGGACTCCATGGCAGCAACGTGTGGGTTGAGTCCCGCCTCCACTACCCTATAGGACACTACTCCCATAAATCTTTGCTCCCTGCCCCTGGCCGTGTTCGGTAACTAGCCTACTCCAGCCATTTGGGAGGGAACTCCTGCTGCCATGGAGTCCATCAGGAAAGGAAAATTACGGTAAGTATTTTGATAGGAATTTTCCATTTTCCTGACAGACTCCATGGCAGCAACGTGTGGGAAATAACTCGCCAAACACACCCGGGTGGGCAAAATGCTGAACAAAAGATTTAACACTGTCGGCCGACAGGACTTTCAAACCAAAATTAACAGAGGATAAAGATGCTGGCTCAACACAATGGTGAGACATGAAGGTATGAATTGAAGACCAGGAGGCCGCTCTGCAGATTACATCAGGCGCAACATGACGCGAAGCTACCCATGAGGTTGAGAGACTTCTGGTAGTGTGAGCTGTAACCGCCTCAGGAGGAGCCAAGCCCTTCTCTCTATAAGCCCATTGGATTGCCTGGACCACCCAAGCAGCGATGGATCTAACAGAGGCCTTAGCGCCTCTATTTTTCCCGTTAAATAGCACGAAGAGGAAGTCAGATTGACGAAAAGAAGCTGTAACATCCAGATATTGTTTTAGAGTAACTCCTAAATCGAGTGGATGTGGATCCGGACTTCCAGCAGAATTGAAGGTAGGAAGAGTGATTTCCTGGTTTTCATGGAAAACAGAGCTAACCTTGGGATTTGTCCCCAACATCGGAATTAGGACTACCCTATCTGGAAAGAAGGTGAGAAAAGGTTCCTTTGCGCCTAGAGACTGAATTTCGGAGATTCTCTTCGCCGAAGTTATGGCTACCAGAAAAGAGGTTTTAAGGGTTAATTCTCTGATTGAGAGCGTTTTGTCAAGTTGAGAGACGAAATCGAGAACCAATGGAAGGTCCCATTTGGGGAATCTAGGCTTCCTTTGTGGCCTAAGCCTGACTGCTCCTTTGAAGAATTGTTGGACCAAGGGATGATTGGCCCATGCGACTCCAGAAAAAGCTGAAATTGCTGAAACCTGGACCCGGAGAGAACTAACCGAAAGGGAGATATCCAACCCTGATTGTAAAAAGCTTAAAACGTCCCGGACTGTCAGGGTATTACAGGAACTGGACCTTGAAGATAAGGGATCTGCAAACTTCGCCCAAATTCTCTCATATACCCGGTTAGTACTACTTCTTCATGCACTAAGAAGAGTGGGAATGACTTCTTCCGGACAGCCTAAAGCCTTCAACCGTCCCCTTTCAAAAACCAAGCCTTTAGGCGCAGGTGATCCGGGCAAGGATGTAATCTCGACCCTTGAGACAGAAGGTCTGGTCTGGATGGTAAAGGAATTGGATCCCTGACACTGAGCAGTATCAGAAGCGGAAACCAGGGTCTGTTGGGCCAATAAGGGATTATGGCTATCACTTCTGCTGTCTCTGACCTGAGTCTCCTCAGGAACTGATGAATGATAGGAGTTGGAGGAAAGGCATAGGCCTTGTGGAACCACCATTTCTCCGTCAAGGCATCCACCCCGTAGGCTTGAGGATCCCTGTACCATGAATAATACTTCTCCAGTTTTTTGTTGCAGGGAGAGGCAAACAGGTCGACTTCTGGGGAGAGCCCCATTGTCAGGATCCAGTTGAACACTTCCTTGTGAAGAGACCACTCGTTGTCCAGAAGTATCCGGGAAAGAAAGTCTGCCTGAACGTTCTGAATCCCTGGGACATAGGATACTGTCAGATCCTTCAGGTTCCTCTGAGCCAAGGTCATGATCGGTTCCACCTCCCGGAGAAGGGATAGACTTCGGGTACCCCCTTGCCTTCTTATGTACGCTACTGCTGTGGTATTGCCTAGCCTGAGTGAGACCGAGGCTCCTGAAATCAGATGCCGAAAGGCTAGCAGAGCTTGAAAGGCTGCCCTTAACTCCAGGATGTTTGACACCGTCCCTCTGGAGGGGAGAATCCAGGTGCCCTGAGCCACTTCCGCCAGACAGTGGGCGCCCCAGCCTCTGTTGCTGGCATCCGTTATGGTGACCCATGAGATGGGGAGAATGGAATGGCAGTTGCAGAGATTTTCCCGTTGGAGCCACCACGGAAGGGAATTCCTCATGGATAGGGTGATCCGAATCAGCTGGGTTTTGCTGCCTGACCATTGATGAAGGAAACCCTTCTGAAAGGGCCTCATCCTCCACTGTGCCCACCTCACCATCGGAATTGTCGCTACCATAGTGCCTATAAATTTTCAGGCACTGGAGAGCCTGGAGATGAGAGGCAGAGAGGGCTGGACGGATTCTGTCCCTGACCACTGACAACTTTTCTTCTGGTAATGAGATGGTGCCTCTGACAGTGTTGAATAGGGCCTCTAAGAACACCAGCCGCTGAGATGGGACCAGCTGGCTCTTCTCCAAGTTCAAGATCCACCCGAACTCCTGTAGGGTGGAGATGACCGGCTTTCTGTGTACCAGAAGTTGATCCTTGTCTTGAGCCAACAACAGAAGGTCATCTAGGTAGTGATGTAGACGAATCCCTTTGGTTCGCAGAAGAGCTACCACTGCCAACAGTACTTTTGAAAATACACGAGAAGTTGATAGCCCGAAGGGAAGGCATGTAAATTGAAAATGGCTTTCGCCCACGGAGAAGCGGAGATACTGCTGGTTATTTTCTGCAACTGGGACATGAAAATAGGCGTCCTTGAGGTCTATGGAGACCATCCAGTCCCCTGCTTGAACAGATTGTTGAATTGTGGATAATGACTCCATCTTGAATTTTTCTTTTTTGATAAAACTGTTCAAGTGAGTTAGATCTATGACCGGCCTCCAAGCCCGGCTCTTTTTCTGGACCATAAACAAAGGAGAGTAGATTCCCATGCCTCGCTGAATGACTGGAACATGGATAACGGCGCCTTGAGCCAACAAAGATTCCACGTAGGCTAGAAGAATTAGCCTTTTTTCGTCTGAAGCCGGAAGAGAGGTGGGGACCCATCTGAGCCTGGGAGATTCCTTGAAGGTCCAAACATGACCTGAGGAGACAGTCTTGACGGTCCAGAAGTCTTGGATCGAGGCCGTCCAGACATGGCGAAAGTGGAAAAGACGAGCCCCCACCTGCCCTGTCTGAGCGGGCCCAACCTCAAAAGGATTTAGGTCGGTTCCCTCTCTCCCTTTAAATCACTTTTGGTAGATTTTTTAAAAGAGAATTGTCTTGATTTCCAGGACCTGGAAAACTCACGGCCCGGTCTGTAACTGCGAGCTTCCCTGGCTCGTTCCTGGTACTGTCTCTTTGGAAAAGACCTTCTCTGGGCTTGCAAACGCCGGTCCTGGGGAAGGAACCCCGACCTCCCACCAGTGGCTCGGGTAATAGCCTCATCCAATTTATTGCCGAAAAGGGAGGACCCTTCAAAAGGGGATACAGCACCATACTTGTTTTGAGGCTGGGTCCGCCAGCCAAGGGCGGAGCCACAGAGCCCGTTTGGCCGTAACAGAAGAAAGTATCACCCGAGCCACCAGGTGTATGTCGTCGATAGAGGCCTCCCCAAGAAAGGCGGAGGCCAGCCTAAGTTCTTGGATAGGCGAGCTCTTAGCCGTATCTTCAGAGATATTTCTAAGCATCTCATCTACACTATCCGTCCATATCTCCATTGCTTTGGACATAGCGGCCAGGGCTAGCGCTGGCTTACAGGCCATTCCTGCTGTGAGATATACTCTCTTCAAATCAGCATCAATCTATCTGTCCAGAACATCCTTAAAAGACACAGTATCCTCTAAGGGAAGTGTGACATGTTTCACCAGCCTCATGACTGCTGCGTCTACCAACGGCGCTGACTCCAAATGCTTCACCTCTTCTTCATTGAAAGGATTGAAGAGGACTGTCGGATTCGATAATATCCACTATGCTGAGGGCATGGAATTCCTCTTCTCTGAAGATTTATCATTGTATGTGGAAGGCCTACATGTCCATGTGTGAGGAGATGGGGTGGCTTCCGCATACATATTCAGTTTCCAGGATCCTGTTTTTGCAGCGAGGAGTGGATCAGAAACTTGCATTAAGCACCATCAAGGGGCAGATATCAGCGTTGGCTGTCTTTTTCAGCAACCCATTCATTGGTGAGTACGTTTGTTCAGGGTGGTTCGACATGTGGCCCCTCCGGTACGACAACCGCTGCCTCCGAGGAATTTGAATCTGATGTTCTCGGTGCTTCAGAAACCGCCATTTGAAAACATTAGGGAGATTCCCTTATTGGCACTCTCTCAGAAAGTAGACTTTCTAGTGGCTATTACATCTGCGAGGAGGGTTTCTGAGTTGGTGGCCTTGTCATGCAAGTCCCCCTACTTGGTCCTCCACAAGGATAAGGCGGTGCTGCGCCCGCAGCCTTCGTTATTCCAAAAGTTGTTTCGGCCTTTCATCAAAATGAGGACATTGTGCTTCCGTCCTTATGTCCTCGGCCGTCACATCCCAAATAGGTTGCTTTGCATTCTTTGGACGTGGTCCGCGCTCTGTGTATGTGTCTGCTACAGCTCCTTTCGGAGGTCGGATTCCCTGTTTGTATCGGTGGCTGGTCCGAAGAAGGGCCTGGCGGTCTCGTCCACCACTATTTCTAGGTGGATCAGACAGATCGTGGTTCAGGTGTATGCCATAAGGCGCCCCCCCTTTCCTGTCACGGCACATTTTACCAGGGCAATTTGTGCCTCCTGGGCTTTCCAAAATAAAGTCCGTTTCCCACACTTTCATTAAATTTTACAAGGTTGATATGAGCGCATCTGTGGACGCATGCTTCGGCCGCAAGGTTTTGCAGGTGGCCGTTTAAGGTTGCAACTCCTCTGTTGAGGAGTCCTTGCCATGGGTGGAGTTTATTTTCTGTTTCCACCCCTCCTTTTTGACACTGCTTGGGGACATCCCTAAGGTCAAGATTAAAGGTGCTGTGTCAATGAACTTCAGAGAAGGATTTTACGGTGAGTACAAAAACCCTATTTCTTAACCATAGGATCTTACGCGTGTGTATTAGTACAAGCGCAAGGCCGGATGCCTGGTGAATAGAGTCTTTCATGGCGTCTATGGCAAAACATAATGGACTTTAGTAGTTCGGCCAAATTGCGGGCCTATCTAAACTGGTCCTTTAGGGACTGACAGATGCTGGCTGAGTAACGGCCCCTGCAAAGGAAAAAAAGATTTTAACAGAAATTCCTACCTTTTAACTTGGGCAAGTTAGACTTTTATTCACACTGGAAATCGCAGCGTCAACTGCTGGTACATTTCATTTTTGGAGACTTTTTCCTCTATAGCAGGGGTAGGGAACCTTTTTGGCTGAGAGAGCCATGAACGCCACATATTTTAAAGGGTCTGAGGTGGGGGATCTAACACTTCCTATCCCTTTGGATGGAGGATGCGATTAAAGCATCTAATCTTCCTTCTAGGCCTTGCAGGGTGGAGGAAAATATCTTCAGTCACGAATACAGGGGCTGAGATGTTAAAAGCAGCTAGTTTTGGTTCTAATAACTCACCCTGGCTTGCCACAAATGGTAATTCAGGAGAGAATGACAGTGTGGAGGCAAGACTGGAGTTCCCTGCGCCCGGGGGTGGAATTTTTGGTACCTTTTGTGTGGCGTCTCTTTTGGAAGTCATAGTGCTAAGTACAAAAGCAGAGGCACTAAGTAAATGCACCATTTGTTGAACAGTAGTCTAGCAATATAATGCCACTATATAAAGTTCGGTGAACAAAAATGAGCTGCGCTAAAAACAATGAAACTAGAAAATAATCAAACACCAAAAAACCTAATCAACCTATACCAATAGACGTAAAAACAATATTAAATTGACAGAAAAATGTGATTAGTGAATAGTATACATGAATACTAACGTATCGTCATAAAGTGAATAAAGTGTATACTAGACCTAAAATGACATTGATGTGAATATTACAAAGAAAACCCCCACAATAATTAATGTAGATTGACACAAAAAAAGGGTTATAATGTGTGCTAGATTTAAACGAATAGTATTAACTAAAATAATATTCAAAAAACCATAAAAAGTTCATATGTGATGAAAAAAATATATTTATATATAGTCCCAAGATTAATATTGGTTCTTCAAACTTGACATAAAGGTGCAAAAATATCCACAAATGCGTGTATATAAAAACAAAAAAAAAAATTTTTCAAAACAATCCTCCACCAGTGAGAAGAGGGGCCGCTTACCAGAGCTTTAGATCCCAGTGTTAGTGAGATCAGTAAGGCAACAGCACAGAGGTTTCTGGGTGAACCGTCACAGGCATCCCACCATCTCCATCTCCAATATGAAGCCTCCAATCGAGAAACGAAGGTGTCGTAGATTGCTGACACCACGCTGTCTCTATCTCCAATACGAAGCCTCCAGTCCGGGAACGAAGGTATCGTGGATCATATAAAAAATCAAAGACACTCGCATAGCGTAAAACCACTTGGTTTAATAAAGTAAAGTTTAAAAGATTTACACTCACATGCGTAAAGAAAAAACGATCATATAAAAACGAGCCGGCCGGACTCGTGTGCCGCCCGCACTTCCTGGTTGGGCGTAGAACGCGGAGACGTCAGAACGCCTATCTCCCTACGCGCGTTTCGTCACGAACGGACGTGTTCACGGGATGCGGGACGGCGTTCTGACGCACCGCCTATATACAAATTCCTAAACGGACAGCCTCGGTCTGAGCTCCATGCTGTCCTCTCAATCCACCATGTTGGGTGAGGGAAAGAGGACTGGAATGCCCATATTAACCCCCAGTCCACCATTTTACATAAGAAAAAAGGGGTAAAGATTTTTGCCCTACCATTACGCAGAGGCAAACCCATAATAATAACCCTCCCGATTCTTTTAGGAACCATAAATTAAAAATACAAAATTGTTATAGAAGTACATAAAAAGAAATTAAAAAATTTCTTTCAAATATCAATTGAAAAATATATTTATCAAAAGGTATCCAATAAAATAATAAAACAATATTAAACACAAACAAAACAATCCAAACGGATAAACAAGACAGCTTCTGTAGTAAAGATATATACTGTCTCGTATGTCCAGATACTAATACGTTCTTAATTGAAAGAATTATATACCAGTGGAAATTGGAAACTTTTTATAGTAGTAAAACCACTGATATGGCGTGTCAAAAAATGATAAGGGCAAAAAAACCTCATTGGGGACTCATGGAACTCGCACCAAGTTTACAGTTGAAAAAGCAGCAACTACCACAGGAAGCTTAAGCTAAATTATTCCAACCAATCATATACTATTCAAGAATTGTCAATAAACGCATTTACGTCTACTTCAATATTAAGACCATGAGGAACATAACTTTTTAATCTGTGTATCCACATCATTTCAAGCTTGGAAATGCTTCTTACCAAATGGGTTCCCCTCCAATGGGGGTTGAACTTGTCAATTCCCATAAATATTGTGTTGGTAGGGTCTCTATTGTGTGCCAGCAGGTAGTGTTTGGAGACCGAATGCTGGGTATATCCTCTACGAATATTCCCAATATGCTCATTCAAACGTACATGTAAAGCACGTTTGGTCCGCCCTACATACTGGAGGCCACAAGGGCACTCCAGCATGTAGACCACTGCCTCTGAACAGCAGGTAATAAAGGGTTCTATGGTATAAGACCTAGATGTGACCGTAGATCTAAAGGTAGTACTTCTCCTAGACCGACAGCCATTTAAGCTACATACCGTGCACTTCCTGCATTGATAGTACCCAGTAAGGTTCGAGAAAAAATGCGGACGATTCGTGGGTGGGTCCAAAACATTAGGGGCCACCCTATCCCTCAGAGAAGTTACGCCTCTATAAACTACTTGGGGTCTGTCAGGCAAAATGGTTCCCAATACCGAGTCGTTCCTAAGTACATGCCAATGTTTTTTAAGTATATGTTTGATCCTAGTGTGTTGGCAGGAATAATTGGTGATGAAGGGGTAACGAAAATTGTTTTGACGGTCTCCTTCTTATCCGCCCAGCGGACAAAGGGGGGGGCATAGTCATCCTTAATAAGGATGACTATATAGGCGAGATGAATCGGATTTTGGGAGATAGGGCTACCTACATCTCCCTACCCTCTAATCCAAATGTACAATATAAAAGAACTTTGGAGTCCCTTGTTGCCGAGGGATTCGATCAGGGAATCTTAAATAAGAAAGAAAAGGCCTTTCTTGTCCCAAAAACTCCTAGAATCCCTGTAATCTACTACCTACCTAAGGTCCATAAGAGTCTAACCTGCCCCCCGGGACGACCCATTATTAGTGGGATCGATTCCATCACTTCCCGGGTGGGCAGGTATATAGATTTCTTTTTACAACCTCTAGTGCGTCGAATGCCATCATTTATTAAAGACACTAGGCATATAATTAACCTTCTCGAGGGATACCATCCTAAACCAGGGACTCTGCTGGTGACTGCAGATGTTGCGTCACTTTATACAAGCATACCCCAAAATATGGGCCTAGAGGCCGTTTCAGATTCCCTAGAAAGGTTTTCTGACCTCCCCTCAGAACAAATAATCTTTATTATGAAACTTTTAGACTATGCGGCTACGCATAACTTTTTTTGGTTTGGAGGGGATTTTTTTCGCCAGATTAAAGGGGTCGCAATGGGGGCCAAATATGCCCCTAGTTTGGCGAATTTGTTTATGGGGAAATGGGAGGAGGATGTCGTCTATGCCCGTGTCAGGCCACAGCTGACCTTTTGGGCCAGGTACATAGACGACATCCTCCTCCTATGGGATGGGAGTGAATCGGATCTCTCCTTGTTTATGAGTGAGCTTAACGCCAACACCAGGGGTATACACCTCACTTATGAAGCCAGTCTTACTAAAATAAATTTTTTAGACCTTACTATCACTATTAAAGGAGAACGTTTTATTACATCAACTTTCTTTAAAACCACCGATAGGAACTCCTTTATACCTACTACTAGTTGCCATCATCCATCTTGGCTCAAATCAGTACCTAGAAGTCAGCTCTTAAGATTGAGACGTAACTGTACAGAACAGGATGTTTTTATACAACAGGCCCGCGTTCTCACTCAGAGGTTCATTGATAAAGGTTATCCACCTGAACCCTTGACACGTCTGATAGATGAGATTAGTCAAGTAGAAAGATCCGATTTACTAAAGGAACGAGAAGGAGACCGTCAAAACAATTTTCGTTACCCCTTCATCACCAATTATTCCTGCCAACACACTAGGATCAAACATATACTTAAAAAACATTGGCATGTACTTAGGAACGACTCGGTATTGGGAACCATTTTGCCTGACAGACCCCAAGTAGTTTATAGAGGCGTAACTTCTCTGAGGGATAGGGTGGCCCCTAATGTTTTGGACCCACCCACGAATCGTCCGCATTTTTTCTCGAACCTTACTGGGTACTATCAATGCAGGAAGTGCACGGTATGTAGCTTAAATGGCTGTCGGTCTAGGAGAAGTACTACCTTTAGATCTACGGTCACATCTAGGTCTTATACCATAGAACCCTTTATTACCTGCTGTTCAGAGGCAGTGGTCTACATGCTGGAGTGCCCTTGTGGCCTCCAGTATGTAGGGCGGACCAAACGTGCTTTACATGTACGTTTGAATGAGCATATTGGGAATATTCGTAGAGGATATACCCAGCATTCGGTCTCCAAACACTACCTGCTGGCACACAATAGAGACCCTACCAACACAATATTTATGGGAATTGACAAGTTCAACCCCCATTGGAGGGGAACCCATTTGGTAAGAAGCATTTCCAAGCTTGAAATGATGTGGATACACAGATTAAAAAGTTATGTTCCTCATGGTCTTAATATTGAAGTAGACGTAAATGCGTTTATTGACAATTCTTGAATAGTATATGATTGGTTGGAATAATTTAGCTTAAGCTTCCTGTGGTAGTTGCTGCTTTTTCAACTGTAAACTTGGTGTGAGTTCCATGAGTCCCCAATGAGGTTTTTTTGCCCTTATCATTTTTTGACACGCCATATCAGTGGTTTTACTACTATAAAAAGTTTCCAATTTCCACTGGTATATAATTCTTTCAATTAAGAACGTATTAGTATCTGGACATACGAGACAGTATATATCTTTACTACAGAAGCTGTCTTGTTTATCCGTTTGGATTGTTTTGTTTGTGTTTAATATTGTTTTATTATTTTATTGGATACCTTTTGATAAATATATTTTTCAATTGATATTTGAAAGAAATTTTTTAATTTCTTTTTATGTACTTCTATAACAATTTTGTATTTTTAATTTATGGTTCCTAAAAGAATCGGGAGGGTTATTATTATGGGTTTGCCTCTGCGTAATGGTAGGGCAAAAATCTTTACCCCTTTTTTCTTATGTAAAATGGTGGACTGGGGGTTAATATGGGCATTCCAGTCCTCTTTCCCTCACCCAACATGGTGGATTGAGAGGACAGCATGGAGCTCAGACCGAGGCTGTCCGTTTAGGAATTTGTATATAGGCGGTGCGTCAGAACGCCGTCCCGCATCCCGTGAACACGTCCGTTCGTGACGAAACGCGCGTAGGGAGATAGGCGTTCTGACGTCTCCGCGTTCTACGCCCAACCAGGAAGTGCGGGCGGCACACGAGTCCGGCCGGCTCGTTTTTATATGATCGTTTTTTCTTTACGCATGTGAGTGTAAATCTTTTAAACTTTACTTTATTAAACCAAGTGGTTTTACGCTATGCGAGTGTCTTTGATTTTTTATATGATCCACGATACCTTCGTTCCCGGACTGGAGGCTTCGTATTGGAGATAGAGACAGCGTGGTGTCAGCAATCTACGACACCTTCGTTTCTCGATTGGAGGCTTCATATTGGAGATGGAGATGGTGGGATGCCTGTGACGGTTCACCCAGAAACCTCTGTGCTGTTGCCTTACTGATCTCACTAACACTGGGATCTAAAGCTCTGGTAAGCGGCCCCTCTTCTCACTGGTGGAGGATTGTTTTGAAAAATTTTTTTTTGTTTTTATATACACGCATTTGTGGATATTTTTGCACCTTTATGTCAAGTTTGAAGAACCAATATTAATCTTGGGACTATATATAAATATATTTTTTTCATCACATATGAACTTTTTATGGTTTTTTGAATATTATTTTAGTTAATACTATTCGTTTAAATCTAGCACACATTATAACCCTTTTTTTGTGTCAATCTACATTAATTATTGTGGGGGTTTTCTTTGTAATATTCACATCAATGTCATTTTAGGTCTAGTATACACTTTATTCACTTTATGACGATACGTTAGTATTCATGTATACTATTCACTAATCACATTTTTCTGTCAATTTAATATTGTTTTTACGTCTATTGGTATAGGTTGATTAGGTTTTTTGGTGTTTGATTATTTTCTAGTTTCATTGTTTTTAGCGCAGCTCATTTTTGTTCACCTATTTAGTTTGATATCGGAGTATTACGATTAGGGTTGCTGCTTATAGGTTGCTTTCTTTTGTTGTTTGAGTAGCGCGGTTTACCTTTTGTACTATATAAAGTTCAGCTTGGTGCCGAGTAACAAGGTGCTGCAAACTTGGTTCCCGATTAAAAAAAACCCACCCTGCTGCCTAGACCACACACATGCTGTTTTAGCTGGACACTGAACTGCTGAGAAACGAAGTATCAAGGTATGTGCATTTACTCCCTCTAGTGGAGATTTTAAGGCATAACATTTTACTAATGGAAGAAACAACCATGGGTGAACTTTTTACAGTGCCTAGGCTTCTTCCCTTACCTTATCCTCGCTGCAGGATACTGCTGTAACAGACAGATCCAAACTTCACCCAACACGGCGGGCGGGCTGCGTTTAGCAAACCTTCAAGGACTGGATCCCTTTTATAGGGGTTCCACTCCCTTGCAACCGTATTAGTAGCCCGCCAGAAAAAAACTTTAGGTAATGTAGCATGACCAAAGTCCTGGGTCCCCCCCGGGGTCCAGCCCTGCAGAGAGGCATTACAGCCAAAACCTTGTGCTTTGTATACGAGGTTCGGGTACCACCTTGGCCTCAGTGGCACTTTGGATGGATCCGGTCTGTGGAGGCTGTTTAAATCCAGCATGTATCACTCCTGGAGCTCCTCAGAGCACATCTTCACTCGTGACCAACACCTTAGACACTGGCGGAAAAAACTGAGGTACTCCTGGTAGGAGGAGGGGTTATATAAAGCAGTGAACTTCCTGTATTGGGTATACAAGTGTCCATCGCCTGAAGGTGCCTATATACTCATAGTAATTACTATGGTGCTGTGTCTTATGATGTACAATAAAGAAATATAAATTTACAAAATGTTGGAACGTGGCCAGGGTGTTACACAGACCAAATGGCATTACTAAATACTCAAATGTCTAAAGCGTGTTCTGATCGCTGTCTTACATTTGTCACCCTTTCGGATGCGAATGAGATTGTAGGCCCCCGTAGGTCAAACTTGACAAATATCCGAGCAGTATGGAATCTCTGGAAGGGTTCAGGGACTGGATAGTGTTTTTTATGGTGATTTTATTAAGTTCCCTGTAATCCACACATGGCCTTAAGGGCTTGGCTTTTTTTCCTCGTCAAAAACGACTCCTATACTAGCAGGAGAGGAAGAGGGATGGATGAAGTCATATGGCCGATGTGGTGGTAGAACATCAGCTTTTTTCTTGTTAAAGACATCCAAGAACTCCTGGTAGGCTGGTGGTACACTCTGGTTATTGGCGGGTACAGGTTGAACTGTCAAGCAACTGGTAGCATCTCTGGATTCAGGAACAAGGCAGTGCTGTAGGCAGTAGGGAGAGGTAAACAAAATTTCTCTCGATCTGGGGATTATGCGCTTGGAGCCAAGGAGTACCCAGGATGACTGGGAACACAGGCGAACTTAGGACGTCAAAGAGTATGAATTCCTGATGGCCATCGGTAGTAACAAAAAGGAGCAGTCTTTTACGTAACGGGACCAGAACTAGGCAGGGTCCCATCAGCCAGGAGAACTTCCAACCTATGTTTCTTGTGGAGCAGGGGAAGACCAAAGTTTTCTTGCCAAGTTCAAGTCCAGGAAACAGCTGCATACCCCGGAGTCAACTATGGCCTGAAGCTGGACCCCCTCTTTGGCCAACTGCAGCATGATGGGAAGGATAAGGTGAGAAGGGGAAGTTCCTGAAACCTGGAAGTACACTGGGGTATAATTGAGTGGCTTGCTGGGCCTTGCACAGGAAGTGTCCGTTTCTTCCACAATAGAGGCATAGATTGGCTTTACGCCACCGTTTTTCTTCAGGGGTCAGTGCAAATTGCACCAGACCCACAGACATAGCACCTATTTCTGGGGTAGATGTACTGGAGGTCTGATCATTCGGCCTGTCATTCCTGGTAGGAGTCTATCCAACTGGTGGCCAATTGAATGAGGACCCTAAAGAGTAGTAGGGATACCACTCCTGGCCAACTCATCCTTGAGGGATTCAGAAAGTCCTAGACAGAACTGATGTTTTAAAGCAGCCTCACTCCAGTCTGTATCTGTAGACCGACGGAAGTCCACGGTATAGTCCTCCACCGGCCGCCGAAGAGAATGCCTTCATAGAGGTGTGTGTATATATATATATATATATATATATATATATATATATATATATATATATATATATATATATATATATATATATATATATTCATACCCCCTTAAATTTTTCACTCTTTGTTATATTGCAGCCATTTGCTAAAATAATTTAAGTTACTTTTTTTCTAGTTAATGTACACACAGCACCCCATATTGACAGAAAAACACAGAATTGCTGACATTTTTGAAGATTTATTAAAAAAGAAAAACTGAAATATCACATGGTCCCACGTATTCAGATTCTTTGCTGTGAAACTCATATTTAACTCAGGCGCTGTCCATTTCTTCTGATCATCCTTAAGGTGGTTCTACACATTCATTTGAGCCCAGCTGTGTTTGATAATACCGATTGGACTTGATTAGGAAAGCCACACACGTCTATATAAGACTTTACAGCTCACAGTGCATGTCAGAGAAAATGAGAATCATGAGGTCAAAAGGAACTACCTGAAGAGCTCAGAGACAGAATTGTAGCAAGGCACAGATCTGGCCAAGGTTACAAAAAAATTTCTGCTGCACTTAAGGTTCCTAAGAGCACAGTGGCCTCCATAATCCTTAAATAGTAGACATTTGGGATGACCAGAACCCTTCCTAGAGCTGGCCGTCCGGCCAAACTGAGCTATCGGGGGAGAAGAGCCTTGGTGAGAGAGGTAAAGAACAACCCAAAGATTACTAAGGCTGAGCTCCAGAGATGCAGTCAGGAGATAGGAGAAAGTTGTAGAAAGTCCACCAGTCGGGGCTTTATGGCAGAGTGGCCCCTGACGGAAGCCTCTCCTCAGTGCAAGACACATGAAAGCCTGCATGGAGTTTGCTTAAAAAAAAAAAAAAAAAAAAAAAAAAAAAAACACACATGAAGGACTCAAAGATGGTGAGGAATAAGATTCTTTGGTCTGATGAGGCCAAGATAGAACTTTTTGGCCTTAATTCGAAGCGGTATGTGTGAAGAAATCCAGGCACTGCTCATCACCTGTCCAATACAGTCCCAACAGTGAACAGTGGTGGTGGCAGCATCATGCTGTGGGGGTGTTTTCAGGGACAGGACGCCTGGTTGCAATTGAGGGATAGATGAATGCGGCCAAGTACAGGGATATCCTAGAAGAAAACCTTCTCCAGAGTGCCCAGGACCTCAGACTGGGCCAAAGTTTTACATTATAAAAAGACAATCACCCTAAGCACACAGCTTAAATAATGGAGTGGCTTCACAACAACTCTGACTGTTCTTGAATGGCCCAGCCAGAGCCCTGACCTAAACCCAAATTGAGCATCTCTGGAGAGACCTAAAAATGGCTGTCCACCAACGTTTGCCATTCCTCCTTGCAGATCCTCTCCAGTTCTGTCAGGTTAGTTGGTAGAGGATCCATAATCCAGATGTGAAAAACTTGTTGCATCTTTCCCGAAAAGACTCATGGCTGTATTAGATCCAACGGGTGCTTCTACGAAATACTGAACAAAGGGTCTGAATACTTAGGACCATGTGATTTCAGTTTCTTTTTTAATAAATCTGCAAAAATTTCAACAATTCTGTGTTTTTCTCTCAGTATGGGGTGCTGTATGTACATTGAGGAAAAAAAATTTACTTAAATGATTTTAGCAAATGGCTGCAATATAACAGAGAAAAATTTAAGGGGGTCCGATTACTTTCCGTCCCCACTGTGCGTGTGTGTGTGTATATATATATATATATATATATATATATATATATATATATATATATATATATATATATATATATATATATATATATATATATATCCATACACACACTAAAATTTCCAGGTCACCCTTAGTCCTATTTGAAATGATCTAAACCTGAGTAAAAGAGCAGTTTTGTTAAGCATATTTCATGAGTTACGTATATTTAGAAGCACAGAATAAACTTCAATGAGATTTGAAAAAAACATTGATTAAAATTAGAGAACACTTTCAGATACCTCCCAGATATTGGTGTTAAACTGGCACCGTGTGCTAATTTCTAAAACCTATTTTAACTGGCAGTCTAACTTTCCAGTTTTTACCATCCGAAGGCAGGTTGTCCATATGAAGGCCAAAACGATGACCCTTTCCACCACAGCAAGAGAAATTTATCATTCCAAATCTTATTTCTATAATATTGCATCTTTACAATGTCACAAACGCATTCAAGTCCCCCAAGAAGGCTGGTCATCCACGAAAGAAATGCAAGAGGACAGGATAATGAGGAGAATCTCAATGGGCAATAGGTTCAACATCGCAGCTAGCTCCCCAGTTCAGCGCTGAACAGAGTAAGGATCTGTCTCATCATACAGTGTCTTGCTGTTTAAGAGAATTTGGACTGAAAGCCCACTGTGCAGTGACCAAACCTCTCATTAGCAGAAATAATTAAAATGCTAGACGACCGTATTTTTCGCTCTATAAGATGCACTTTTTCTCCAAAAAATATGGGGGAAACTCTCAGCATCTTATAAAGCAAATACTGACCAGGCACCCCCTCCCCATGTTACCAGAAGAGAGGAGGAAAGCAGAGGACAGATATCCCATGCCCCCACTAGAGCCGGGCGATCTCCCGCTGGCCCTGTCACTCAGACAGAGCAGCCGAACAATATCTGTGGTGGCCACTTGGGCTGCTCTGTCTTCTGTCAGGCGAATGTGATAACCTGATGTCAGGCTGCACATGTGGCACAGGTAAAGCTACATTTATGGCACAGGTAAAGCTACATTTATGGCATAGGACTGCATTTCTTTAGCATGTCAGGCTGCATTTATGGGACTGGCAAGGTTGCATTTCTTTGGCATTGGTCAGGCTGCATTTATGGGACTGGTAAAGCTACATTTATGGGACTGGTAAGGCTGCATTTCATTGGCACTAGTAAATATTTTTAGTACACCATTTGGTTGATTTTTTTTTTCTTATTTTCCGCCTCTAAAACCTAGGTGTGTCTTATAGTCAGGTGCGTCTTAAGGAGCGAAAAATACGGTAACCTGAGGAGCATTTTGTGTGGACAGAGGAGAACTGATCCAAAGTTCACTTTAGTAATGAAAGCAAGTTTTTATTTGGGTCCGATGGGAAACAATATGCTCATCGTCAAACTGGGGAAAGACTGGGGGGGAGGCTTCATGGTTTGAGGGATGCTTTCTGCAGGAGATGGGCCTCATACAGTGACATGACATAGTGAATGAAATGTTTTTTATTTTTATTTTTAGAACCTTTGACAACATGCGGTTCCTTCCCTGTGTTCATCACCCAATCAGCCAGCAATTTCCATGCACGACAATGACCCCTTACACAGCAAAATGGGTAAAGCATTTCCTTAAAGCTGAAAAACATTGAAATAATGAAATGGCCAGCCCGATCTAAACCCAAAAGAAAACCTCTGGAAAATCCTTGGTGACAAAGTTATGGCCAAGAAACCCACTACAGTCACCGAACCGTGGCAAACAACTGGAAGAAGAGTGGAACAAAATCACACTAGAGCAGTGTGATGTTTTGTGGACACAGATGTGCTGAAGTCACTCAAATCAGGGGCATGTACACTTCCTACTAATTATTGTAACTTTCAGAAATTTTAGTTGTAATCTTTCCCCATGCTACAGTCATTGCAGTGCTCTACAAAAGTTTTTTTTGTTGGAGTTCCTTGGTTATTTTGAAAAACACTGTTCTATTAGCATGGTATAGCCAAAACAAAAATGTCATCAAAAATCAAGTGTTTATAAACTGTTCTCCAATTTTGAATATATACACACATATATATTTATTATAATCCGGACAACAAAGATTCTGATCTTCATGTTTTGGCCAAACATATTTCTTCCAACAAATCATTATAATGAGCCAGAGTCAAAAAAACATTCTGTATCAAGGTTTTTATGCTTACTTATTTATTGTGCTAGTGAAAGAACACCAATTAGAATCAACTTTAGTGCAAATGTGATACAAAAATTACATAAATACCCACATAACAAAACAAACCACAAACAAAAACACACCCATCGAATGGTAATACACATGTTGACAAACATTGCTTTAGTACTAAAATGCAGAGAGGTAAAAGAAAAAGTTTAAATTATATTATTGCAGTTTTGAGTTTTAGAAATTGTATCCAACTGTGTTTTGGTATTCTGCACAACAGTTTGCATATGGAAGTAATGCTGTGAAGTATCAACTGATGAACTTTTGCCCTGTTCGATGAAGGGCGCTGATGCAGAAATTCCAAGATAGAATGTCCTTTTTAGAGTACTGAATCTGAATCATCAACAGATGCAGGATATTGTTAAGCAACAGGTTTGGAATCCTAATGGTGATGGTTATTGAAGTTGGCTATTAAAGTAAAACAAAAAGCTATTAAACTAAGAACTTTGATTAGTTCTTCACAGTAAAAATGGAGGTTGCATTTATTCTAAATCCAGCCCTTTCCAACAATTTAGTCCAAAGGCTAAAGTCTATGACATAACCTTTTTCTGGTCCACAGTGGAAGAATCGGCCCCGTTTTGAAACCAGAAATACTCAAAACTTGCAAGAAAAAGTTTATGCAACACTGAAACCGACTGTATTCCATAATAAAAATTAACAATGACTATTTACTCATCAAACTGACGTTACAACAATGCAACCTTTAATATGCAACCATAAGATAAAGAATATAATAGAGTGATTAATGTAGCTCAATTTTGTTCCTCAGATAATTAATTCAGTAAGCTAAAAGGTAATTACATTGTGGTATGACCTGCCCTGTCAGATATCTCTTTGGAATTCAGAAGAGAGTGTTTAATTGTACAAAAAGAACAAGCTAGAAATTCAAAGAGTGGGTGAGAGCTGTTTCATTGCACAAAGAGAACAACCTTTATTGTGTGACATTTAACATAAACTATGCTATATGCTTACGGAAGAAAACCTGTGCCCATCAAACAAAAGAAATTTACACTGGCATACTGTGGCTATTGCCAGATGCCTGCATACCTGGTTTAACATTTAGCACATCTCCTGATATTAAATTAATTCTGGAGTGCGCCATGAAACAAATATTGGCCAGCACTATAGGCAGCCTAGCCCTGCCCCCTCCCACATCTCACTATTGGCTTACTGCTATGATGAGTAGCCTTAATAACCAGCATTGAGATGGAAGCTTTCAACCAAAAAATCTGATTGGTATTTGCATAGAAGTACACCCTGGATATTCAGGGAAACCGGTTTTCTCTTATATTCACCGACCGACACAGCTCCTCTCTAACTAAATGGGTTTGTTAGCCTGCCACTAGGAGACCTAGGCAAAATTGTAACACAATACACAGAATTGTCAGTACCGCCCAGGGGGCGGACCCTGTGCCAACAACCCTCCCTGCTGCCTCAGCAGCTTCAGTTTTATTTTGCCTAGTGAAGGAGAATGACCTAGGAACCCTGCGGGCCCGTCGGTCAATTTTTTTGATGCAGGACTTATGCTTTTGCGCAACATGAATGATTCTGTGCTCTATCAACTGCCGGCTGGGTGACAGGCTGGTTGAGTTATCCTTGTAGTCCTCCCAGTCCGGCCATCGAGCGTGTGCAAGTCACAGCTACGGCTCGGCAGGCCATGACATACCTCAGCTCCAGAGGTGGTCGGTGAGCTTCAATGCTCTGGGGTATACATATGACTGGGCTACTGATGTCTGGATCACAGTATACCAAGGCCAGCAGCCACCCTGTAACTGCGCAGGAGTGGGTCTGTGATGGAACGTCTCCCAGCTCTTCAGGACTGGAAAGTACAGCTTTCCCTGCTTCAGGGGGTTGAGAAGCTGGGCATTCCCTGGGAGGTCGATTCGGGGGCCACCTCACTTCCTCCTCTTCTCTCCCATGTCCCTATCTTTCATCCTTCCCCCCCGGGGGGGCGGCTGCATGTGTCTGCTGGCAGTGTGTGTAAGGGGATTGCTGGGTCTCTCACCTGTGTGGGGGTCTGAGCGGTTAGCGATGGTCCTGGTTCCGGTGTGGGGGGTCCCAAAAAGGTGCCTGGGGAGGTTTTTTCTGGTTGGAGGCAGCACTGTTCTGTGGCTTCTATTGTCACTGCATGGCGCTGTCCAGCGGCCACTTTGGATGAGGGCAGAGCAGGTTCCCCTTGTGATCTTCAGCTGCCATTTTCTGTGAGATTTTCCTATTCAGACCATTGGCGGGCACTCTTTTCATCGCAGCTCTCTTGTGACAGCATGCCATCTGCCATCACACACTGTATCCTGTGTTCCCTGTGTATACAGGACGCTCGGCGGCCATTCCCTGAACGCTGGTGCAAGCTCTGCAGATCGTTTCACCACTTTTTTCTGCTGCTGCCGACACAGCTTCTTCACTCTGCACTTGGGTAACCTCCTGGGGACTACAGGCATGGCTAGTAACCATCACAGAATGCCTTAGGGTGGCGAGTCTGGCGCTAGGAGCCCCCCCAGCCAGCGGCAGCAGGAGGGTGGGACCTTCACTGTCCTAAGTTCCCTTCAGGTGGCAGACAGGGTAGGGTCAGCATGGCTTCAGAAACTGGTGTTTCTTCCCCCGAAATCCAGGCTATTGCAACTGGGTCAGCTGCGGACAGCGCTGTGCCCATAGACACCCTGATGGCGGTCCTTAACTTATTTGTTGCTAAAATAGAGGCAGTGTGTGGAAGGAAAGGTGTGCAAAAAAGGCCCCTGCCCTCTCCGTCCTCTGGGGAGAGCTCTGATGCAGACTCTGGCCCTGCTGCGGCTGGTGACTCCTGCCCTGACCTATCAGACGAAGCTGACCAAGACCATTCGGACAGCGAGGATGATTCCCCGTCCGGGCGCGACAAGGCGGTGGTTGGAGAACTTATCACAGCTGTGCGTGATACCCTGAAGATCCAGGAGCCAGCGGATCCCTCTGCTGATGTATCGGTTGCTTTTGGGTCCCGCAAGCCAGCACGTTCACCTAAGGTGTTCCCGTATTTGACTTATTTTGACAAATTCATCTACAGGGAATGGGGTCGGCCACAAAGGACCTTTTCGGTCCCCAAAAACATGGCGGTGCGATCAGGGCCGTCTTTAATATTGATTGGACCCTGGGCAAAAAAATTCTTGCCCCCCCCCCCATGCAATTTTACTCTCATCCTGCTCTGAGATATACAATAAATATCAGCTAGACTTAAAATCGGTTTACTGTATCAGATCAGGCAGCAATTGCAATTGGTTGCCAGCAGGTACAGCATATCATTACTGCTTATTGACGTTGCTAGAGGTTACAGCACACATTACGGCTCACCGATTAGTTGCTAGACGTTGCAGCAAATGATTTCTGCTTGTAATTTGGTTGCTACAGATTACTGTATAGGAATACTGCTCACTGATTGGTTGCTTGAGGATACAGTACATCATCTCCTCACTGCAGGGGGGCATGTTGCCGGCCACAGCCATTTACTTATGAATGTAACATTACATGTAAACATAGGGTCTGCAGGTGAGTCATCTGTACACAATAGGGCAGAGCTGGGCAGCATTAGTACCAGTACCACATATATTGGGACACAGCACATGACAAAGTTCAAAGGACAAGGAAATTTAAAACTAGGATGGTTGGCAAGTATGAGGCAGCTGCTTTGGGCCCCAAAACAATGACAGGGCCCAGGGTAGCTGCCCCTTTTGCCCTGCCTTAAAGACGGCCCTGGGTGCGTTACCTTTTTGAGGAAAGCCTTCTCAAGAAATGGTCGGCTCCTCTGGCTGTGGACCCCCCAGTAACCAGGTTAAATAAATTTATCACAATCCTGGTAGAGGGGACACCTGCATTCAAGGATCCCATGGACAGGAAGGCCGAGGCAGTGGCTGGCTCGTTTACGGTTGTGGGGTCCGCCATACGACCAGTACTGGCATCTGCACTTGTGTCACAGACACTGAGTGGGCAAAACTTTTGCACCGCATACTGGGAGAGCAAAAGGCTTTGCCTGTCTGCGTAGAATTGGCGGACCAACTAGTGCAAGGCCTCAAGTACGTTTGTGACGCGTCCCTGGATACCCTCCCCTTGTTATCTAGGGCTTCACTGTCAGCTGTGGTGCCCGATTTGGTTAAAATGCTGGTCTGCTGACCAGGCATCTAAAAGCCTTGACAGATCTTCCTTTCCTTGGCGACCGGCTCTTTCGAGCCTCATTAGATGACATTATTAAAAATGCCACTGGTGGTAAGAGTACCTTACTCCCACAAGCCAGGAAGCCTAAGGAGCTACGCCGCAGGCAAGGGCCTTCTTTTTCCGCTCACAAACTGCTTTTTCATCCGACCGGGGCTTCGGCGAAGCATCCCCAGCCTGACAGGACGGCCATGGACGGACAAAAGCGTCCCTGACATCACAAGCCTGCGTCAAAAAGTGCTACCGCATGAAGGTTTGCCCCTACCCATGTCTCGGGTGGGGGGGGGGTCGCCTTCGGGAGTTTGCAGCCCGGTAGCCCGGTAGTCCTCACGGTTATCCGACCAATGGGTCTGCGATCGGATTTCCACGGGCTACAAGATAGAATTTCTCTCTTGGCCGCCAAATAGATTCTTCCCCTCCAGCATACCCGTGTCCCGGGAGTCGAGGGGTGATTGTACCAGTTCCGGAATCGGAACACTTCCAGGGATTCTACTCAAATCTGTTTGTGGTTCCCAAGAAGGAAGGAGTACGTCCGATCTTGGACTTAAAAGCCCTCAATCACTTTGTGAAAGTGCAGAGGTTCAGAATGGAATCCGTTCGTTCAGTAGCTGCTGCACTCCATCAAGGGGACTCCCTGGCGTCCTTGGACATCCAGGATGCGTACAGGCACATACCCATATGTCTGCGGCATCAAAAATTTCTGCGTTTTTCAGTTGGGGAAGCCCACTATCAGTTTGTGGCTCTACCATTTGGCCTGGCATCAGCCAACCCCCCCCCCCCCCCCCCCGAGTATTTACCAAGGTATTGGCTTCAGTTTTGGCGTTGCTGCGACAACACGGGATCGCGATCGTGGGATACCTGGACGATCTCCTCCTGAGAGCATCTTCTGCCTCAGAGTTGGAGGAGGATGTTGCGATCACCATGAAGACTTTGGAAGAATTTGGGTGGCTGTTGAACCTAAAGAAGTCGGTGGTTGTACCGACCCAGCATCTGGAGTACCTAGGTTTGCTGCTGGACTCCAAGGAAGCGAGATTCTCTCCCTTCAGACAAAGTGCAGACCCTCAGAGCTGCGATAAAACTACTGTGGAATCGCGAGCGGTCGTCACTTCGCTTTTGCATGCGAGTCCTGGGACTCATGGTGGTCGCCTTGGAGGCCGTGCCGTATGCCCAGTTTCACACCAGGGTCTTGCAGAAGGAGATTTTGTCAAAATGGGACAAATCTCCGTTGTCCTTGGATCACTCCATCCAGGCGAGCCAGTCAGAGACTCCCTGCTATGGTGGCTGAGAACCCCGGTGATTCGGTCAGGAAGGTCATTCCTACCTCTCCAATGGACGGTGATCACAACGGATGCCAGTCTATCGAGGAGGCAGACAGAGCGCAAGGCAGACAGAGAGCGCGAGGCAGACAGAGAGCGCGAGGCAGACAGAGAGCGCGAGGCAGACAGAGAGCGCGAGGCAGACAGAGAGCGCGAGGCAGACAGAGAGCGCGAGGCAGACAGAGAGCGCGAGGCAGACAGAGAGCGCGAGGCAGACAGAGAGCGCGAGGCAGACAGAGAGCGCGAGGCAGACAGAGAGCCCGAGGCAGACAGAGAGCCCGAGGCAGACAGAGAGCGCGAGGCAGACAGAGAGCGCGAGGCAGACAATCGTGTAAATGAATCACCCCATATTACACCACTTGCTCCACCGCACAATGCTACACCAGCTTCTTTATGTGACCAATTAACCCAGCAGCAGCCTATCCAGAGCCATCTGGCGGTGCCACATCCGGGGAGTTTAACCATTTCTGCCATATATTGGAGAATTTCTTTGGTGATTTTCTGGGTTAATGTGTTTTTTTTCCTGGATGAGAGTAGCATTGACCATTTGGATCCATTGCACCTCCCTTGGGATGCGTGCCGATATCCACAAATGGGCAATCAACTTCCTGGCTAAGTATAAGAGCCTCGAGAGGGCAATGTATACCGAGGGAAGGTACAGGTCT
The DNA here is from genome assembly GCF_037356315.1 of Lithobates pipiens. Taxonomy (NCBI): domain Eukaryota; kingdom Metazoa; phylum Chordata; class Amphibia; order Anura; family Ranidae; genus Lithobates; species Lithobates pipiens. Next base: position 18,830,954 of record NW_027507685.1, on the reverse strand, counting down.
TCATCCAGGCTACCTAGTAAACACACCAGTGGCTCCAGTTCAAGTTGAACTTGAAAAACACTGTTTATTCTAGTGACAACACGACTTCAGTATCACCAGTTTGGGACAACGCCAGAGCATGTGAATGAGGTCACCCGAGTGGGCCTGACATTTGGGACATATGGCAGAGTCCCGCCTGCCCCATTTGTGCAGTTGTACCGGGGTACAATATACCCTGTGTAGTATGAACAGGTGGGATAATCTCTGCGACGCCGACACCACTGGGCCCACTCCCAGAATCTGGTTCCACTGCTCCCCGTCAACGGGACCAACATCTCGCTCCTACCCCTCTCTACATGGTAGCAAGTCTGGAGCTTGTATATGTGATAGTAAGTGGACATATATTCTGGAAATGATTCCCTTCTTCTCTGGGTCAGAGTATATAGATTCAATAAACGTGGACACTTCTAGTCGCATATTAGAGTGTCTACGCTGATATCTAATGGCATGCTGTAGTTGTATATATAGGAAGCGTGGCCTCTAAGTGCAGGGAATTCGCACAGCAGTTGATCAAATGGTTTTAAAACATGTCCGTTGAGTATTTAGGTATGGTATCTAACCCCGGCCCCTTCCCAAATCGACCGGCTGGGCTCTCTATTCAGTTAGTTCAGTGTAAAACGGTTACGCCAAATAGGGGTCTGTCTGATATACCCCAACAGTCCCAATGTGGTTTTGACCCCTTTCCATATTTTCATCAGTGACAGAACTGTAGGACAGGTGGAGGGTACATTATGGAAGCCCATCTCCATACGAGACAGGGCAGAGTAGTCCACATCAGGGCTCAGAAGACCTCTGGAGGAGTCCGCTCCTGTCCCGAGGTCCCAACCCATAAAATGTTGCATCTGTGCCGCAAGTAATACATTTGAGTATGCAGGACCGTCAACCCACCCCGATCTTTAGGCAGTTGTAGTGTGGCCAGTTTAATTCTTGCCACTCTCCCTGTCCAAATGAGAGCTCTAAATTGTAATCTATGCACCGAAACCAGTATTGTGGTATCCATATTGGGGCATTGTGTAAAATATATAACAGCTGTGGCGCCCAGATAATTTTTTATGAGATTAACGCGGCCAGTCACTGACAACGGCAATCTACTCCAACTAGCCTGCTTTTGCTGAAATTCTTGTAGTATAGGTTTTCGATTTAGGGCTATGTAGTCTTGTGTGTCCCCAGGCACCACTATTCCCATTTAAAGGATGAAATCACATGTATGCGAGATAAGTCCTCCGGTAAAGGTGCCGGTAACGTATCCAGCGGTAACAGAGCCGACTTGTTGAAAGGCTGGCTGTAGGCCAGCCTGTATTTGTAGGAGGAGCCTGAGAGGGCTATTTAAACCTCCTCCTCTGTCAGGGCCAGTGTTGTCTGGATTTCTGGGTTATGCTGAAACTGCTGGCTCCTTGCTGAGTGACAATCATGTGTCTCGTTGGGGTGGGAGGCACTACCGGGGATACCATCCGCCCGCCACCCACCCCCTCTTCACTCTGATCCCCTTATGTTTCTCCCGGGGTTCCCGCGGGGGGGGGGTGTGATCGGCATGCCCGCCAGCTCTTTTTTTCCTGAGCTGATCTGACGCCATGTGGGGGCCGCCCGCCTGCTTTCTCCCGGTGTTCCTGCCGGGGGGTGGGGGGATGTAGCAGCTGCCCACCAGCTCTTCTTGCCAGCAGATCTGGGGGGCCGCCCCCCTGCTTCTCCCGGTGTTTTCCACCGGGGAGAGGGGGGGGGTGATCCGCCGTCTTTCCGTCCTCCACCTGCACTCTCACCTCAGCTGTCCTGCTTGCAGCCCGCCCACTTCTCGGTATTCCCGCTGGGGGGAGGGGGGTGATCAGCCGTCCTTCACCCACTCTTCCCTCAGCTCTCCTGCAGGCAGCCTGCCCGCTTCTCCCAGTATTCCCGTCGGGGGGAGGGGGGGTGATCGGCTGTCCTTCAGCCATCCACCCACAACTCTCCCCTCAGCTCTCCTGCAGGCAGCCCGTCCCTCCCCCCGGTATTCCCACCGGGGGGAGGGGGGGTGAGCGGTCATCCTCCACCTTACAATCTCCCCCCCAGCTCCGGGTGGCCAGTGTGCAGCCGCCCGGCGCTCATGGGGGGGGGGGGGTGTTTCATCCACCTCCTTGCACCTACTTCCTGGGCTCAGTCCCCCTCCAAAAGAAAGGGAAAAAAAAAAAAAAAAAACAGGATTTCAAGATAACTATGGAGGGTACTATCTAAACTAATCATTAAGTTTGATATAAGGTTTTAATATATACACATATATACACATATGCTACCCCGCACATCTTCCGGGCACCCACCGTTCCAGTCGAAAGTGGTTCATCATGGCGTTTCAGCCCCAGGTTTCTGTCCAGCATTTTTTTCCCGTCATATTGGTTCTGCCCAGCATTTTTTTTTTCCCCGTCATAGCGGTTCTGCCCCAGGACTTCCGTCATAGCGGTTCTGCCCCAGGACTTCCGTCATAGCGGTTCTGCCCCAGGACTTCCGTCATAGCGGTTCTGCCCCAGGACTTCCGTCATAGCGGTTCTGCAGCTTCCCCTCGTGAGAGCTCTCCAGCCTCCTCCTGCTGTTCGGAGCAGATTGACGAACCGGGATCCCCTGCAGGCACCGAGATGCCCTCATTGGTGAGTGAGATTAAAAAAGAAATGGCAGGCATGTTCCGCAGTATGGAAAAATCCATTAAAAAAAGATATATACACAGTGAGGAGGGATGTGTCCCATTTCCTGGGCAGACTAGAGGAGACGGAGCAGCGCCAAGACTCACAGGCAGTCGCCATTAAAGAGCATCAGGACACGGTCACCCAACATGCATTTGCTCACAGGGCCTCACTATACAAACTCGAGGACCTCGAGAACCGTAACAACAATCTACGTATCAGGAGCTTACCAGAAGCGACAAGGCACAATGATTTGGAACCCTCCATTAGGGGCATTCTTAACACTGTCTTGGGCAACCCTGTTACAACTGCCTTACAATTCGATCTGGTGCACCGTGCTCTAAGACCACGCAATGCAGCCTCTGACCTGCCCCATGTCAGTTTTTCATTACATAATGAAACTAGACAGGGCTGCCCCCTTTCCCCTCTCCTTTTTGCCATTTCCCTCTAACCCTTCCTGTCCACAATTAGACAAAATAAAAGTATCCTTGGTGTTCAAATTGGTGATAGACCCCACAAATATGCAGTTTGCGCTGATGACATTCTATTCTTCATCCAACAGCCCTGAATTTCACTCCCAAATCTCAGGTCAGCTTTCTCAGATTTCCAATCCATATCTAACTTTAAAATCAATTTATCTAAATCAGAGATACTAAATTTGACAGTCCCCAAAGCCCTTGCAGACCAACTAAAACCTCAATTCCCCTTTCGCTGGGAAAATGTGGGTGCATGAAATGCCTCGGCATATACTTAACTCCCAACATCCACTCCCTCTTTAAACACAATTATATCCCCCTCTTAAATAACATTAGAGCAGACCTTAGGAATTGGTCCTCCTTATCACATTCCTGGTTAGGTATAGTTAATGTCGTCAAAATTAAAATTCTACCCCGTATCCTATTTCAAATGCTACCCTTGGGAGTCCCGATAGGTTTCTTTAATATGCTTTAGACCACGATTGCCCGTTTTGTATGGAAGGATGGACACGCTAGATTTTACAGGCTGGTCCTTTTTCATTCCAAAAATGCGGGTGGACTAGCCCTACCCAACCTTAAAGCGTACCATCAGGCGGCGGTGTTGTCTCGCATCGCGGATTGGAAGTACGCCTCCACATTCAAATTATGGGTCCAGATGGAACATTCTCTGAGCGAATCGGACCTTTCCATTATGCCCTGGATACCTCGCGCATCACGAAAACTTTCTCACAACACATTACCCCTCACCACCTTATCTCTGGGCATCTGGGATAGCCTCCACAAGAAGTTGTCTTGGTCCTAGAACTCACCTCTAATGCCACTTTTACACCATGACCACTGCATGCCTGGAAAACTTGACCCCGGATTCCAAACATTGTCTCCAGATGGACCTCTCTTACTTCATCAGGTCCTCGTATGCAACACCCTTAAACCACTGTCTGAAATCCTTGGGCCTAAGTCCCTTACATTTATGGACAAATGGAGATATAATCAGCTACAAAGCTTCCTTTAACCACTTTCAGACCGGACCATTTTGCTGGTCAATGACCAGAGGTCTTTTTACAATTTGGCACTGCGCTGCTTTAACTGGTAATTGCGCGGTCATGCAATGTTGTACCCAAACAAAATTTGCGTCCTTTTCTTCCCACAAATAGAGCTTTCTTTTGATGGTATTTGATTGCCTCTGCGATTTTTATTTTTTGCGATATAAACGTAAAAAGACCGCAAATTTTGAAAGAAAATGATATTTTCTACTTTTTGTTATTAGAAAAATCCAATAAACTCAAATTTTAGTCATACATTTAGGCCAAAATGTATTCAGCCACATGTCTTTGGTAAAAAAAAAGTCAATAATTGTATATTTATTGGTTTGCGCAAAAGTTGTCACATCTACAAACTAAGGTACGTTTTCTGGAATTTACGCAGCTTTTAGTTTACGACTGCCTATCTCATTTCTTGAGGTGCTAAAATGGCAGGGCAGTACAAAACCCCCCCAAATGACCCCATTTTGGAAAGTAGACCCACTAAGGAAATTGATAAGTGGCATGTTGAGCCCATTGAATATTTTATTTTTTTGCCTCAAGCGATTGAATAATGACAAAAAAAAAAATTTTTTTTTTTTTTTTTACACAAAGTTGTCACTAAATGATATATTGCTCACACATGCTATGGGTATATGTGAAATGACACCCCAAAATAAATTCTGCTGCTTCTCCTGAGTACGGGGATACCACATATGTGGGACTTTTTGGGAGCCTAGCCGCGTACGGGGCCCCGAAAACCAAGCACTGCCTTCAGGCTTTCTAAGGGCGTTACAGTTTTGAAGGCCATAAAATGCCAAGATGGCACAAACCCCCACCCCCAAATGACCCCATTTTGGAAAGTAGACACCCCTAAATTTAGGGGTACACTAGTGAGACTAGGTAATAAATGGTGGGTGCCCTGAAACTATAAAAAAATAACTAACCAACCAGCGTCACCTGTAACAGTTATATGGTGATCACTGGTAAAAGGGTAAACTAGGGGGCAATCAGGGGGCTTTATGCGGTAGTATATGGGGGTCCCTGGCGCTATAAAAAGCTGCGGCGAACCTAAATACCTACCTGCCTAACTAGCGTCACCTGTGACACTAATACAGCGATCAGAAAAACGATCGCTTATTAGGCTGGGTTCACACTGGAGCGATGCGGGAACGCCACGAATCCGCGGCGGGTTCCCGCATCGCATGCCTCCCGGCGGCAGTTCACACTGCCCTATGCGAACTGCTGGGAGTGTCAGTGAAATGTTAATGACACCCCCAGATCAGTTCGCATATCGCGGTGCGATTCTGCTGCGGGCCAAAAAAAGGGTCCCGTGCGAATTTGCGGCGGGTGCGATGCGAATTCAGCCATACTATCTGTATGGCTGAACTCGAATCGCACAGAGATCGGATGTGATTTGCACTGCAGTGCGGTGCGAATCACATTCGTTCTCATAAACCGCTGCAATGTGAACCCAGCCTTAGTGACACTGGCGACGGGGGGTGATCACGGGGTTAAACCTTTATTGGGGGGGGGTTAGGGGGGTACATTAGAACTAAAGGGGGCTAACCCTAACTGCCCTAACAGTTATTATAGTCACAAATGACACCAATGCAAAAAAAAAAAAAAAAAAAAAAAAAAGACATTGGTGTCACTGTGACTGGGGGGGCAGGGGTAATTGGGGGGGTGATCGGGGGGGGGGGGGGGGGGGTGTGAGTGTGCCTGGCATGTTCTACTGTGTAGTGTCGTGTTGGTGCAACTCACCGATCCTCTCTCCTCGGTGTCGGAACGAAAAATACCAACACGGAGGAGAGATTACATCACTTCCTCTCCTGTGTTTACATTACAGGAGAGGAAGTGATGTCACGGAGCATTTTCATTCGTCGGGAGCGATCGCGAGGGGGTGGCCATGAATGAATGGCCGCCCCCTCGTCCGGGATCGCTCCCGAACGAATACCGACCGCCGCAGGCACCGGGCGGGGGCCCGATCGGGCCCCCGACCCGCGGGAAGGCAGGGACGTACATGTACGCCCTTATGCCTGCCCGTGCCATTCTGTCGACGTACATCGTCGTGCGGCGGTCGGGAAGTGGTTAATCAATCCCTCAACCCTTACGATCATTCCAAGATCTCAACGGAATAGAATCAGTCTTCAGCTATGCAGACCCTCCTGAATATTCTGTCTCCCAATTTTACAGAGCCCTGATCGAGCTTCAAAATCCTCAATATCCTGCTTTCCTGTCTAAATGGGGATCTGACCTTGAATCAACCATATCGGATAAGGAAAAAATCTAAAATACTCCAGCTTGCACACATCTTTTCCTTTGCTTCCTCGATGGCGGAAACTACAAACTCCTTACGAGAGGGCACCATACTCCTGTGAAACTCCACCGTATGTATCTTAAGTCACCAGACTGCTGGAGAAACTGTGGAGAAGTAGCTACCCATGCCCATATCTGGTGTGGGCCTGTCCACACATGCGTCCATACTGGTCTACAGTATTGGACCTAATATACCAGATCACCAATATCAAACTCCACCAGGATCCCTGGACTATTCTTTTCCACGCTACCCAAAGGCCAATTAGCAGGTACATAAGATCCCTAGTCCCCCATCTGCTAAAACGCGGCCAAAGCCCTCATTCCCACCCTATGGGGCCAATCTTCAATCCCGCCTATGAAATCTTAGATTCAAAAAGTGACAGAAGTGAACCTCATGGAAGAACTCACGCACATAGCAAGAGGTACCTCTACTCACAATACCCTGACTTGGGCCCCATGGTCCTCATTTCTTACCTTGACTTGTTACAAAACCATTATTTCTGCATCCTCAGGACAAATGAAAGTGGGTAGAAGGGTTCTTTCATTGAATAAGCATCCTGCCCACACCAATAGGTTTATAACTGTCTAACCCATTTATCAAGATTATCTGTGTCTTAACTACTGCTATATGCACTTATAGGCTCTAAAAAATGCCATGTGAGCCAGCCCTCTCTTCCTCCACCTACCCCCCCCCCCCCCCCAACCTTCTCTTTCTCCCTTACCCCACCTGCCTTATTTCTCTCTTACTCTATAATATCATACAATATTAATGTGTTATACTGCTTATCAGGCTGCGTGTCCCTTGGATTGCTAAACACTTGTGCGCCCCCTTGCTCCCACCTGAGCCAATGGACTGGAATCATACTATATGCATTTCTTTATTTCTTCAATTGTTACAAATAATGGCCTACGTCCCTTTTCTGTGACACTAAGTGGGAACAAGGGTGCCTCAATTTATTGTCCTTGAGATGTAATGAGACAATAACCTGGCATGTTAAGATATCTTTTTGTTGTAAGTTTGTCTTCTGTTTAATAAAAAGATATTGAACAAAAAGATACTCACTGTAAAAGCCTTTTCTTAGAATCCTTTGAGGGACACAGCTTGATGATATTTTTAAAACGACATAGGATTACATTGCACCACCTACAGGAGAAAATGGACACTAGGCCCAGAATTCCAGCCCCCTTGAGGCTATAAACCTCCCTCCCTCCCCCATGCACAACTGCTCAGCTGTAGCAAGCAGTCCAAAAAGAAAACTATAGCATAGAAATGAAGTGCGCTTTGTACCTCATTGGATTCCAGGAAAAGTAATATTTTTCTCTATTGACCATGAGAGAAACACAGATTGATAATTAAACAACCTAGGGAATTCCAAAATCCACCCACCTGCAGCACGGGCATGTCAAACAAATGCAGGCAAAAAAAAAAAGGGGGGGGGGGCACATTAATGGCCACTTGCAGAACCTTTCATCCAAAATGAGCATCAGTGAATGCAGACACATTGACTGTATTTGTCAGTGGTATAAAAATGAGAGGCCTCAGGACAAAAAGGTAGAGAAAAACTTACTGCCATAGTGAACCAACTCTAAAAAGGGACAGATTGGCAATTGCCTGTGCCAAGCATTAAAGGGGTTGTAAAGCTGTTTTTTTATTTTCTAAATAGGTTCCTTTAACCACTTTCAGACCGGACCAATTTGCTGGTCAAAGACCAGACCACTTTTTGCGATTCGGCACTGCGTCGCTTTAACTGACAATTGCACGGTCGTGCGACGTGGCTCCCAAACAAAATTGACGTCCTTTTTTCCCCACAAATAAAGCTTTCTTTTGGTGGTATTTGATCACCCCCGCGGTTTTTATTTTTTGCGCTATAAACAAAAATAGAGCGACAATTTTGAAAAAAACGCATTATTTTTTACTTTTTGTTATAATAAATATCCCCCAAAAATATATAAAAAAAAACATTTTTTTCCCTCAGTTTAGGCCGATACGTATTCTACATATTTTTGGTAAAAAAAAGAAATCGCAATAAGCGATTATTGATTGGTTTGTGCAAAAGTTATAGCGTTTACAAAATAGGGATAGTTTTATAGCATTTTTATTAATAATTTTTTATTATTTTTTTTACTAGTAATGGCGGTGATCAGCGATTTTTATTGTGACTGCGACATTGTGGGGGACCCATCGGACATTTTTGACACCATTGTCATTTATACAGTAATCACTGCTATATAAATGCAGTGATTCCTGTGTAAATGACACTGGCAGTGAAGGGGTTAACCAGTGGGTGGCAGTGTAGGGGTTAAGTGTTCCTAGGGGTGTGTTACTAACTGTGGGGGGGTTGGGCTTTCATTTAGTGAACACTGATCTCTGCTCAAATCACATGGAGCAGAGATCAGCGTCACTAGTTGCTAGGCAGAATGGAGAAATGCTGTTTATTCGGCATTTCCTCCATTCGGCCGCTCCGTGAGACGATCGCGGGGATGCCCGCGGCGATCGAGTCCACGGGTCCCGCGACCGGACTCACGGGGGTCCCGACCAGCGCGGGAGCGCGCCGCCGGCGGCGCGCTCCCGATGGCAGGGCGGCATTGAATATTGGACGTACCTGTACGCCAATATGCCTGCCCGTGCCATTATGTCGACGTACATCGTCGTGCGCTGGTCGGGAAGTGGTTAAGCTAGTGCATTGTTGGTTCACTTACCTTTTCCTTTGATTTCCCTTCTAAATGTTTTTTTGTTGTGTCTGAATTTCTCACTTCCTGTTTCTCCTCAGTAAACTTCACACTGAGAAATTCAGACAAAGAAAACAAAGAAAAAAAACATTTAGAAGGGAAATCAAAGGAAAGGGTAAGTGAACCAACAATGCACTAGCTTAAAGGAACCCATTTAGAAAATAAAAAAATGGACCTTTACAGCCCTTTAACTAAGCAGTTGTGAGGTGAGGGGTCATCGCCTCAAGGAGGCTAGCCTTCAGTTTTCTATAGGCAGAAAAATAACTCTAGGTTGCTTAATTATGGACAATGGAGAAATGCATTTTGCATCTGCTTTACTAGAGCAATCTGTAAAGTGCAAAACAAATCCATACATACCAATGACACATCCATTATTCCTCATATTGTTTGAGGAACAAAGTGAGCAGGTGGAGTCGGTGCAGCCAAGTAGCTTACTTGGTGAATATGACCAGGGTTTACTGTATTATGTATCCGAGGGGAACTGCTATAAGGTGGGCTTATAGGATGCCACGGTCCTACATAGTGATATGTAGGCACAAAAGGCACACATGAGTCAAAACCGGGTAAAGGAGGTTGGTTATACGGATCAGGCATAAAAGGGTAATATACTGGTCCAGGTGAAGGAGGCAGAGAGTCCACGTTAGGAAATGGTCCTGCAAGATACAAAATAGATACATTTTTTGGTGCAGGATAAGGGATACTGCCAGGCTTATTATACAATAAATGAAGCTGTAAGGGTACAACTCTAGCCATACAATGTTTCATGCATCTGCTATGAGGCTTAGAACTGTCTGGCTACACAGTGCCAAGTGCTAAGTGCTAATGCTACCTGCATAAATCTGGAAACCTCCACACAACTTATTTAAAAAAAATAAAAAATAGACCATCGGGTTGTTACGCCACCTTCAGGAGAGGACTAGGCAGAACATGTTTAAAAGTTATAATAAAACTAGAACTTTCTAGTTCCACCGAAGGGGCGGTCCCTTAGGCAACAACCCCTCAGCCTGCTACTGTAGCCTCAGTACGCTAACAAGCAGTATAACTTAAACAAAAATAAGAGGGGAGGGTGCTTTGTCAGTTGGTAAACTACAGAGAAAAGGATTAGGCGAGTACAAAAAATTAGAGTTACGCTTACCGGTAACGTCTTTTCCAGTAGTCTTTCAGGACAGCCACTATGAGAGAGATAGACTCCTCCTCTTCCTCTGGAAACACTGCGCCAGCCCATAAATTCTTACTTCCCCTGCCGGACCTCAGTTTATATCGAGAATACCTCCGGCCAGCTGGGGAGACACAAGAACACATTAATAACATATTTATCAAATACCATTATCTTGCTGCACTCTGGTCTTTTGTAAGACTCCCCCCAATTTTCGGGTGGGAACTAGGGCTGTCCTGAAAGACTACTGGAAAAGACGTTACCGGTAAGCGCAACTCTAATTTTCCCTAATCGTCTTTCAGGACAGCCACTATGAGAGGATAAGCGAGCACTTACCAGTTAGGGTGGGACTACAGCTTGCAAAACCTTTCGCCCAAAGGTCTGCTCACCTGCCGACACCAGATCCACTCTGTAGTGTTTTACAAAAGTGGAATAGCTGGACCATGTTGCTGCTCTGCAAATCTGCTCTGGCGTTGCTCCCGCTCTTTCTGCCTGGGAGGCTGCCATAGCTCTAGTGGAGTGTGCTTTAATACCCACTGGGATTTCTTTCCCTGCAACTAAATAAGCCTGCTCGATGGCTACTCTGAGCCACCTAGCAATAGTGTGCCGGGACGCCTTACAACCTTTCCTGGCCCCGGAAAAAAAAAACAAATAAGGAATCTGACCTTCTAAATGACTTGGTCAGTTCCAGATAGTGTAGGATACATCTCCTAACATCCAAATAATGGAATTTTAGTTCCTTCTCACCGGAGGGATTGGGACAAAAAGAGGGCAAAACAATTTCCTGGCTTCTATGAAAGCTGGATGCCACTTTCGGCAAAAAGGCTGGATCGGTCTTTAAAACTATCTGATCCGGAAAAATAACGCAAAAGGGAGCCCTGACTGATAAGGCCTCCATCTCACTGACCCTCCTAGCAGTTGTTACTGCTACCAGAAACACTGTCTTTAGAGTAAGCTCTCTCAGAAAACACTCCTTTAAGGGCTCAAAGGGGGGTCCAGTTAAGCTCTGCAAAACTAAAGATAAATCCCATCTGGGAAAGGACAGACCCTGGACCGGTCTCTGTCTGGACAGGGCCCTAAAGAACCTGACTACCCATGGGTTGGCAGCCAAATGATCTTCTAAATAAACACTGAGGGCTGATACTTGACCCCTAAGGGTACTAATGGATAAGCCCTTATCTGCCCCACATTGTAAAAATTCCAACACTGCGGAGGAGCTCCGTACTGGGAAAGAGCTCTCTGCGCACCACTTGTTGAAACGCAACCAGACCTTTTCATAGATCTGGCGAGTTTCCTTTTTCCTACTGTCCAGGAGGGTAGAAACTAGTCTCTGTGAAAATCCCTTAGATTTTAATAAACCCTCCTCAGTAGCCAGGCCGCTAACTTCCACTGGCGTACCTGTGGGCAGAGGACTGGCCCCTGAGAGAGGAGATCGTCCCGAGGGGGCAAGAGTAAGGGAGGTTCCACCGCCAACTGCTTTAGCATTGAGAACCATGCTCTCTTGGGCCAATGTGGAGCCACCAGAATCAGAGATGTGCTTTCCATCTGAAACTTTCTCAGAACTGCTGGCAACAACGCTGGAGGTGGGAAGGCATAGCAAGTTCTGAAGTGCCAATTCTGGCTCAAAGCGTCCACCCCTAAGGCTCCCTCTCCCCTTTTTAGGGAGAAAAAACAGGGGGTTTTTGCATTGTTTTTGGACGCGAACAGGTCCACCTCCGGAGACCCCCATCTCTTTATTATGAGATTGAAGACCTCCTGGTTGAGGACCCAATCGCCCTCCCTCAGCCTCTTTCGGCTGAGAAAGTCTGCTACCACGTTTTTCTCTCCCCTCAGAAAAACTGCTGAGAGCGAAAGGGTGTAGGTTTCGGCCCAGGACAGGATCTCTGTCGCTAAAGACAACAGGGCTCCGCTTCTCGTGCCACCCTGTTCAAATAGGCCACTACGGAAGAGTTGTCCGACCGCACCTGAATGTGGTGACCCCGGAGCTCTTTTTTGAAGAATTTGAGGGCTAGTCCCACTGCCCTTAATTCTTTCCAGTTGGACGATCGAGTCAACTCGCCGTCCTCCCAAGTGCCCTGGGCTAGAAGGGAACCCAAATGTGCCCCCCAACCTTTTCCACTTGCATCTGTGGTTACTACCCGAGAAATCGGGATGAGCCACAGACGACCTTGCGACAGATTGGTCACTTTCCTCCACCACCAGAGGGATCTCTATACCTGGTGTGGAATATGTACTAGGGTGTCTAGGGCCTCCTGACTGTGGTCCCACACCCCTAGGATGAATGTCTGTAGGGGACGAAAGTGTAGCCCTGCCCACTGCACTGCTGGAAGGGTGGATGTAAGGAGACCCAGTACTGACATCAGAACCTTATGGAAACCAGCTGGTTGCTCTGAAGAGAGGCCACCACACTGTCCAGTTTTAGTACCTTTTCTCTTGGTAGAAAAACTCTCAACAGTGTTGAGTCCAACAGAAAACCTAGATAGGAGATCTGTTGTGAGGGGATCAGGCTGGACTTTTCCAAGTTCAGAAGCCACCCCAGGTCTGCAAATAAAAGCAGGTCGTCCAGGTAGGCAATTATACATATCCCCTGGATGCTGCAAATAAAAGCAGGTCGTCCAGGTAGGCAATTATACATATCCCCTGGAGCCGAAGAAAGGCCATGGCTTCTGCCAGGACTTTGGTAAAAATGCGGGGTGCAGAGGATAGCCCGAATGGCAGGGCCTGAAACTGAAAGTGTACTGTTTCTCCGCCCAGATCTATGGCAAGGCGTAGAAACCTCTGCGAGGCTTCCGCTATAGGGATGTGTAAATACGCGTCCCTTAAGTCCAGAGATACCATGAAGCAGTTGTGGGGGAGAAGCGCTTTTACTGAAAAGATCGATTCCATGCGGAATCTTTTGTATGTCACTGAAGCGTTCAGGGGCTTTAAGTTCAGAATCAACCTGAACTTCCCTGAGGGTTTTTTCACTATGAAGATGTGAGAATAAAACCCCCTTCCCTCTTCTGCTTTTGGGACCCTGAGAATAACATCCTGATTCTCCAATTCCCTCAGAGCTTCTAGCAAGGCCTCGGCCTTTACCATGCACCTGGGTAGATGCGTGACAAGGAGCCTTTGAGGGGGTGGTCTTAGGAATTCCAAGAGGTACCCCCTTCTTATTACCCCTAAAATAAATTGATTGGGGGATATTGTCTCCCACTGTGGAAGAAAGGCCCCCAGTCTTCCTCCCACTGTAGCTGGAATGTCACTGGGTTTTACAGGGCTGGATAGGAGGGCGAAAAATCGCCCCTCCTCTGCCCCTGCCTTTTTGGGGCCAGGTTTTCTTTTTCCCCTCTGGTTTAGAGGTTTCCCTACGCCCCTGCGGACGAAACCCCTTTTTTGTTGGTACGGGGGTTTTCCGTTTGAGAGGAAAGGACTTTTTCCTGTCCGCTGTCCGGTCTAGAACCGTCTCTAGCCCTGGGCCAAAAAGGAGGTCCCCCGTCAGGGGTATCCCACATAGCTTTATCTTGGAGGCATTATCCCCTGGCCATGTTTTTAACCAGAGGGCCCTTCTGGCCGAATTGGCTAGAGCCGCCGTTCTGCCCGACATGCGGACTGACTCAGCAGAGGCATCAGCTATGTAAGTGATCCCTCGCAGCATAGTAGGGAAGGATGACAGAATGGTTTCCTTATCTGTGCCTGCCTCAATATGTTGTTGGATCTGTGAGAGCCAGTGCTCTAAATTGCGAGCCACAACTGTAACTGCCATTTCAGGCTTTAAATTGCCGATAGCCGAGTCCCACGTCTTTTTAAGCAGAGAGTCAATCCTTTTGTCCATGACATCTGCCAAGGCCCCCATGTCTTCAAACGCCAAATCTGTGTGTCTGGAGACCTGGGAGAAAGCGGCATCCAATTTTGGATTTTTATTCCAAAGGCATGCCGGGTCCTCTGAAAATGGGAACCTTCTTTTGAGGGATCTAGATAAAAAGGGTTTTCTCTCCGGATCCTGCCACTCCTTTTTAACTGTTTCCATTAAAACTTCATGCACTGGAAACACCCTTCTTTTTGGCTCCCCCAAACCTGAATACATTTGGTCATGCAGGGTTAGGGGCTTTTTATCCGTCTGGATACCGAGGGTTGCATAAATTGCCTTTAAGAGGTCCTCTACCTCATCAAGGGATAATTTATATCTGGAGGCTTTCCTGGACCCGTCCTGGTCCTCCCCCTCGGAACCCTCCTGGGAATCGGAAGAGGAACTGTCTGGAAGTTCCCTACCTGTCCCTGAAGGGCCTGCAACCTCTGTCCCCCCTGTACTAGCAGGTTGGACTGGAGCAGAACTCTGTGCTAGAGGTGGGGTTGTATCCTGGGGAGATGGACCCGTGGGAAGCTGAAATTTTTCAAAAAGGGACCTAAAAGAAGAGAAGGTGGACGAGAGCTCTTGGACTGAAGCTGCTAGTCCTGACTCCTGTTCAGATTCCCTTTCCCTAACGAGGGAGTCAATACAGCCTTTGCACAACACTTTGGTCCAAGATTCCCCTAAAATGTCCCTACAGGAGGCACACTTCTTTTTAGAGCTATGCGTAGACCTAGTTTTTTCCGTAGCTTTCTAAAAAAAAAAGGAACAAAGAAAAAAACAGAAAAAGACAAAGTCAATCAAAAGCTCGGGATACAACCCTGGGAGTGCACTAGACCCTTTTTTAAAACGAAGGGATCTGAGCCTCCCCTCCCCCCTGGCCACCCAGGGGGTCTGCCCCCCCACCCATGATAGAACCATACATTGGGGTGGGGGGATCCTAGATAGAGAGTACCCCTCCCCAGGGTGCTCTTACCTTAGGAATGCTGGAGATAGAGTCTGTCGTCTGAGCCTCAGCTTCCGACATGACTGCAGGTGGCTGCTTACTACAGAGTTCCACGCTGCCTGTGCACGTTCTGAACTCATCTCCAGCTTGTGCCCGGCCCTCCTATCAGCTCCACGACCCGGAACCGGAAGTCGATCGTATTCGAGGTCAAGCCTTAGTTTCCGCCGGATACGACGTCGCCCGTCGTTCGGCCCGCTCGGTTCAAAGAAAAAAAGGGGCGGACTGTACCCATGTACAGGGAAATCTTCCGAACGGCTTGCCAGCTGCGTCCCTGTAGACGCGATAGGAGTCCCCCACGACCTGAAGCCACGCTCGACTCGGAAGGGGTGGCAGTACCTGGTGAGGTAAGTAAACCGTTCGACCCGTCCGACACGCGGACGTTGGTTTCGAACGGTTTGAACCCAGCTTTCTCCAAACGAAGCCCCTGCTTCTTTCAACCGGGTTCTTTTAATGACAAAACTGCCACAGCCTCCCCGACTGATCGGCCTGGTTCCTTGCACAGTGTCTCCCCGCCAGAGGAAACACTAATAACTGAGGTCCGGCAGGGGAAGTAAGAATTTATGGGCTGGCGCAGTGTTTCCAGAGGAAGAGGAGGAGTCTATCTCTCTCATAGTGGCTGTCCTGAAAGACGATTAGGGAAAATTTTATTTTCTTACGTTCACCGACTGACACAGCTCCTTTCTTAGACCATCGGGACATCCCCAAGCAGTGCCAAAAGGAGGGGAAACTTCACCCACAATGGCATGTGGGAACTAGTATAAAAAAACTTTACCCACAAAAAAACAACAGTGTGTGGGAATAACCAAGAACTTTTTTACCCAAAAAAAAACAAACAAAAAAAAACAAAACAAACAGAGTGCTCCTCATCTGCGAGACACTACCTCCAAACCACCTCAGAACTTGCGGCAACAAATACAACAGTGCATTTACTTAAAGGCACTGTGTTTTTACCAAAACGGGCCAAACATTCATCAGCCAATGCACCGACATCTACCTTGTAGAATTTCGTAAAGCTGTGAACAGACGACCAAGTCGGCGCTTTACACACTTGAGGGACAGACGCTTGATGTCGGAAGGCCCAAGACGTTTCACTTGCCCTGGTGGAGTGGGCCGTAACCGGAAAGGGGGGCACCTGCCCCTTCAAGGCGTAGGCCTATACTACAATCTGTCTGATCCACCTGGAAATGGTGGGCGACAATACCGCCATATCTTTTTTTGGACTAGCCACCGAAACAAACAAGGAGTCTGACTTCCGAAAGGGAGCCGTAGCAGACAAATACACCCTCAGAGCCCGAACCACGTCCAGGGAATGGAGGGTCACCTCTTTCGGATGTGTTGGTTTAGGACACAGAGATGGTAACATAATGTATTCATTTATGTTGAACGCCGAAACCACCTTCGGCAGAAAACAACGCAACACCACCTTATCCTTGTGTATAACCAGATCGGGCGACTAGACAAGACAAGGCCGCCAGTTTCCGAAACCATCTTGGCTGAAGTAATGGCCACTAGAAATGCCAAACAAAGGGATCTCTCCGATATTCTTAAATGGCGGTTTCCGAAGCGCCGATAACACCAGGTTCAGATCCCACGGGTGTAACAGTGGACATACCCGAGGAACTACACGTCGGACCCCTTGAACAAAGGTGCTCACCAGAGAGTGAGACGCCAGGGGTCGTTGAAAAAAGGACAGCCAAAGCTGAAATTTGTCCCTTAATGGTGCTTAACGCCAATTTCTGGTCTACTCCGTGCTGCAAAAACAGCAGGATCCTGGATATAGAAAAGGAGCGCGGACGCCTCCCTTTCTCCTCACACATGGAGATGTAGACCTTCCAGGTACAATGATATATCTTCCTAGAAGATTTCCGTGCTCTCAGCATAGTGTGAATCACCGAGTCCGCAAGACCCCGGTTCCTCAACACCTGGCTCTCAATAGCCATGCCGTTAAAACCAGTGATGGTAAAAGCAGGATGGAGAATTGGATCTTGAGACAGCAGGTCCTCTCGTAACGGCAGTCGCCATGGGGCGTCTGCCACCAGGCGCACTAGGTCTGCATACCAGGGATGCTGGGGCTAATCTGGGGCAATCAGTATTACTGGGATCCCCTCGGCCTCCACTCAGGAGCAAACATGGTAACAGTTTCAGTGGAGGAAAGGCATAGATCAGCTGGTACTGATCCCACGGAGCCACCAGCATGTCTGATGAGTCTGCCCAAGGATCTCTTGTCCTGGACACGAATCTCTGCACCTTCTGATTGAGACAGGAGGCCAGAAGATCCATGTCTGGTGTGCCCAATCACAGGCACAGTAGCCTGAACACCTCCGGATGCAACGCCCATTCTGGCAACTTAGGTAATCCACCTGCCAGTTCTCCACTCCTGGGATGTAAATGGCCGATAGGGCCGATACATGTCACTCTGCCCACTGAAGGATGTGAGCGACCTCCCGTGCTGCGGCCGAGCTTCTTGTTCCTCCTTGGTGATTGACATATGCCACCGCCATGGTGTTTTCTGACTGGCTCCTGATCGGACGCCCTCGAAGTCTTATCGACCATGTGGAGAGGCATAGCCTAATCGCTCGCAGCTCGAGCACATTGATTGGCAGCTTGGGTCGACTTGGCCCTGGGTCGACTGAACTCCAAGTACCCCACCCCAGCCGGTTAGGCTGGCATCCGTTGTGATCACTGTCCACTGTAGCGGTAGCAACGACTTCCCAGACCGAAGTGCCAGGGACCTCAGCCACCAGAGCAGGGATAACAGAGATTTGTCCCATTTCGTCAAGATCTCCTTCTGCAAAACTCTTGTGAAACTGGGCATATGGTACTGTCTCAAAGGAGGCCACCATGAGTCCCAGGACTCTCATGCAGAAGCATAGCGACGCCCACCTGCGGTTCATCAGCAGTTTTACTATGGCTCAGAGTTTGCAGCTTGTCTGAAGGGAGAAAGACTCTCGCTTCCATGGAGTCCAGCAGTAGGCCTAGGTACTCCAAATGCAGAGTTGGTACAATCACCGACTTCTTTAGGTTTAAATAGCCACCCAAACTCCTGCAGGGTCTGCATTGTAAGCGCCACATCCTCCTGAGGCAGAAGACGCTCTCAGGAGGAGATTGTCTAGGTAACCCGCGATCGCGATCCCGCGTTGTCGCAGCATTGCCAAAACAGGAGTCAATGCCAAACCAAAGGGGAGAGCCAAACACTGGTAGTAGGCTTCCCCAACTGCAAATCGCAGAAATTTCTGATGCCGAAGGCATATGGGTGTGTGCAGGTACGCATCCAGAATGTCCAAAGATGCCAGGGAGTCCCCTTGATGGAGTGCAGAGACTGAGTGAACTGATTCCATTCTGAACCTCTGTACTTTTATAAAGTAATTGAGGGCTTTTAGGACCAAAATTTGACATACTCCTTCCTTTTTGGGGACTACAAACAGATTTGAGTAGAACCCCTGGAAACGTTCCGACTCCGGAACAGGTACCATCACCCCGCGACGCAGCAGGTCCCTCAACGCCCCCAATAGGGCCTCCCGGCGAACCGGGAGTAAGGGTATGCTGGAGGGGAATAATCTGTTTTGTGGCCAAGAGCGGAAACTATCTTGTAGCCTGAGGAAATCAGATCGCAGACCCATTGGTCGGACAGCTGAGAGGCCCCCTGGGCTGCAAACTCCCGAAGGCGATCCCCCACCCGTGTTGCAGGCAGGGGCAAACCTTCATGCGGTAGCACTTTTGCTCGCAGGCTTTTGTCCTTCCGAGGTCATCCTGTCGGGCTGGGGATGCTTAGCCAAAGCCCCGGGCAGGCGAAAAAGCCGTTTGTGAGCGGAAAAAGAGGGCCCTTGCAGCCTTCCTGGCCTGGGGGAGTAGTGTACTCTTACCACCTGTGGCATTTTTTATATCATCCAATGAGGCTCCAAAGAGCCGCTCGCCAAGGAAGGATAGATCTGTCAGGGCTTTTTTAGATGCCTGGTCAGCCGACCAGCATTTTAGCCAAATCAGGCGTCTCAGTACCACTGCTGACACTGAATCCCTGGATAACAGAGGGAGGGTATCCAGGGCCACGTCACAAACGTACTTAAGGCCTTGCACTAACTGGTCTGCTAGTTCCACGCAGACAGGAGAAGCCTGTTGCTCCCCCAATTTGCGGTGCAAAAGTTTTGCCCACTCAGTAAGTGTCTGTGATACAAGCGTGGATGCCAGTACTGGTCGTATTGCTGACCCCACAACCATAAGCAAGGAACGAGCCACTGCCTCTGCCTTCCTGTCCGTGGGATCCTTAACCACTTCGCGCTCCAGGGACGGCCTCGGCTTTCAGTGGTTAAATGTGAATGATGCCCAAGGCCACAGACATCATTTCAGATATCTGCATTTTCAGCCGGCGATTCCCTGCACCATAAGAATGATCATAGCGGCTGTTCCACCGCTTGATCATTCTTACGGGCGGAGGGAGGGGACATCCCCCCCCCCCCTCCCGCCGCCCTCCGGTGCTTCTACCAACTCACCGTTTCCATCGGTGAGTCGGTCACAGTATCCGCCGGCCCCCGGATGATACCATAGAGATTTCCGGTGGACCAGATGGTCCCCGGAGTCTCTATGATCGTTCGGAGGCTGGGCGCGATGTTATGACGTCACGCCGGGCCTGTGCATTCAAAATAACAGCGCCGATTTGGCTGGGAGGCCGTGATAGTTTTTTTTTTTTTTTTTTTTAGGCTTCCCAGCCTAGAGGTGAGATATGGGGTCTTATTGACCCCATATCTCACTGTAAATAGGTCCGATCGTGCCATATTCCTATTACAAGGGATGTTTACATTCCTTGTAATAAAAAAAAAAAATTGATTACTTTTATTCCTAAGTGTCAAACAAGTAAAATTAACAATAAAATAAAAAATAAAAAATTGAAGTGCCCCTGTCCCCGTGTGCTCGTACGCAGAAGCAAGTCCCGCCCACATATGAAAACTGTGTGCAAACCACACATGTGAGGTATCGCTGCGAACGTTAGAGCGAGAGCAATAATTCTAGCACTAGACCTCCTCTGTAACGCAAAACATATAACCAGTAAAAAAATTTAAAGTGTCGCCTATGGGGATTTTGAAATACCAAAGTTTGGCGCCATTCCATGAGCGCGTGCAATTTTGAAGCGTGACATGTTGGGTATCTATTTACTTGGCGTATCTTCATCTATCACATTATGCCAAAAAATTGGGCTAACTTTACGGGGTTTTTTTTAAGCATGAAACTTTTTTCTGAAAAAAAAAACACGTTCGGAAAATTGCTGCGCAAATACCGTGCGAGATAAAAAGTTGCAACAACCGCCATTGCATTCTCTAGGGTGTTTGCTAAAAAAAAAAACCATAATGTTTGGGGGTTCTATGTAATTTTCTAGCAAAAAATTATGAATTTTACATGTAGGAGAGAAATGTCAGAATTGGCCTGGATGCGAAGTGGTTAAAGGCGTCCCTTCTACCGGGATTGTGGTTACTTTGTTTAACTTGGATACTGGGGGGTCCACGACCGGAGGAGCCGACCACTTTTTGAGAAGGCTCTCCTCAAAGGGGTAACACACCGCCATGTATTTGGGGACCGAAAAGGTCCATTGCGGTTGACCCCATTCCTTGTATACGAACTTATTGAAATAAGTCAGATACGGGAATACCTTAGGTGTATGGGCTGGCTTACTGGACGCAAATGGGACCGCTACATCAGCAGAGGGATCTGCTAGCTCCTGAATTTTCAGGGTATCACGCACAGCTGTGATAAGTGCTCCAACAAGCGCTTTATCGCACACGGACCTGGATGGGGAATCATCCTCACTGTCCGAACAGTCCTTGTCAGCATCATCTGAAAAAACAGAACAGGGGTCACCAGCCTCAGCAGGGACCGAGTCTGCTTCAGAGCTCTCCCTGGAGGACGGGGTTGGGGGCAGGGGCAGTTTTTTACCACCTTTTCGCCCACGCACCGCCTCCATCTTTGCAACGAACTAATTAAGGACCGCCGACAAAGCGTCCAGAGGCACTGAGCGGTCTGCAGGCGAACCGGTTACAATTGCCTGGATTTCGGAGGAAGAAAGACCAGTTTCTGAAGCCATGCTGACCCTACCCTGTCTGCCACCTGTTGGGGACTTAGGAGGGTGGGACCAGCACTGTCCTAACTGCTGCTGGCTGAGGGGCTCCTCCCACAGGACTCACCACCCTGACCAAGTTCTGCGCCATCCAGCTAGGTGTGCCTGTGTCAGCTCCCAGATGCATAAGAGACCAAACCACGCTGTGCTGAGCTGTTCTGAATATCGCTAAAGCTAAGGCTTCAACAAAATGGCCGCCGAGCATCCAGTATAAAGGACATAATCACAGTGAAAATAGCAGCCGGACTACAGGAAAATGGAGAGAGCATGCTGTTCCCTGGTCACACCAAACACGGCCGCCAAGCACTGTATGCAATGAAGAACAGTGAAAAAACAGGCAGAGAAATGGAGGTAAAACAGCATTACAGCGATCAGCAGACACAGCCTCCAGGCACCTCAGGGGAGAGACCTACACACCTCCAGGGAACAGCTATCCAGTGCAGTCCCCCCCAGATGAGAGCCCCCCTGGGGAGCCTCTATCTATGGCACGCACACTGCTCAGCAGCCAATGCAGCATCCCCCACAGGGAAGAAGGGGGGAGGGAAGATGGGGACAGGGATATAAGAGGGAGGTGAGGGACCCCCGAATCGACCTCCCAGGGAATGCCCAGCTGCTCAGCCCCACCGAGGTAGGGAGAGCTGTACTTACCAGTCCTGAAGAGCAGGGAGACATTCCATCACAGACCCACTCTCTGATCAGTACGGGGTGGCTGCTGGCCAGGCACACTGAAGCAGACATCAGTAGCCCGTTCATATGTGTGCCCCGGGATATTACACCCACCCCCCCTGCCCCTGGAGCTGGGGGCATGTCGTGGCCGACCCAGCGTGGAGCTCTGGTCTGCACACGCTCGCTGGCCAGGCTGGGTAGACTACAAGGATGAGGGTATCCAGCCTGTCATCCAGCCGGCTGATAGCAGATCACATGATCTTTAATCTTGCGCAAAAAGCAAAACTTCTGCAGAAAAATCCACGGATCGACGGGCCCGCAGGGTTCCTAGGACCTTCTTCACTGGGCAGAAAAAAAACTGAGGCTGCAGTAGCAGGCTGAGGGGTTATTTAAGGGACTGCCCATTGGGCGGAACTAGAAACTTCTAATTTTATTATAACATTTTAACATGTTCTGCCTAGTACTCTCCTGAAGGTGGCACAACAACCCGATGGTCTAAGAAAGGAGCTGTGTCAGTCGATGAACGTAAGAAAAAAAATATATTTTTTTTCACTAGAACAATTGCTTTGGGATAGAAATTAAGGAGAAAAGATTGACTTTGGGTCACTGCTTTACAGCACTGTAACACTGTGTGATGAGGGCTTTACAGAAAACCCCAGAGTATTCAAGTTCTTGTGAAATACAGTGCAAGCATGAAGTATTCACAGCGCTTCACTTTTTCCACATTTTGTTAGTTACAGCCTTATTCCAAAATTGATTAAATTCATTGTTTTTCTTAAAAATCTACAAGCAATACGCCATAACAATGTGAAAGAACTTTGATAGAAATATTTGCAAATTTATAAAAAAAAAACAAAAAAAAAAAAAAAAAAAAAAACCACACACATTTACATTCACAGCCTTTGCCATGACACTCAAAATTGAGCTCATGTGAATCCCGTTTCCACTGATCATTGAGATGTTTCTGGCACTCTATTAGAGTCCACCTATGGGAAATTCAGTTGATAGGACATTTGGAAAGGCACACACCAGCCTAGAGCAAAAACCAAGCCATTGTCTGTAGACCTCTGAGACAGGATTATATCGAGGCCCTGATCGGGGGAAGGGTGCAAATACATTTCTGCAGCATTAAAGGTCCCAATGAGCACAGTGGCCTCCATCTTTAAATGGAAGAAGTTTGGAACCACCAGGACTCTTCCTAGAGCATATCGCCCGGTCAAACTGAGTGATCGAGGGAGAAGGGCCTTAATCAGGGAGGTGACCAAGAACCCGACTGTCATTCTGACAGAACTCCAGTGTTTCTCTGTGGAGAGAGGAGAACCTTCCAGAAGAAGCAGCACTTCACCAATCAGGCCTGTATGGTAGAGTGGCCAGATGGAAGGCACGCCTCCGTAAAAAAGGCACATGACATCCTGCCTGGAGCTTTCCAAAAGGCACTTTAAGCTCTTAGACCATGAGAAACAAAATTCTCTAGTCTGATGAAACAGATTGAAATCTTGCCTGAATGGCAAGCATGTCTGGAGGAAATCAGGCACTGCTAATCACCTGGCCAGGATTAAGGTATAGATTAATGCAGCAATGTACAGAGACATCCTTGATGAAACCCTGTTCCAGAGCGCTCTGGACCTCAGACTGGTGAGAAGGTTCATCTTCCAAAAGGACAACAACCCTAAGCACACAGCCAAGATAACAAAGGAGTGGCTACGGGACAACTCTGAACGTCCTTGAGTGGCCCAGCCAGAGCCCAGACTTGAACCCGATTAAACATCTCTGGGGAGATCTGAAAATGGTTGTGCACCGACACTCCCCATTTAACCTGATGGAGCCTGAGAGGTCATGAAAAGAAGAATGGAAGAAACTACCCAAAAATAGGTGTGCCAAGCTTGTAGCATCATACTCAAAAATACTTAAAGGTTGTAATTGGTGCCAAAGGTGCTTTAACAAAGTATTGAGCAAAGGCTGTGAATACTTATGTACATGGGATTTTGTTTTTTATTGTTAAAAAAAGCAACAATTTCAAACTTATTTCACATTGTCATTATAGGGCATTATTTTTAGAATTTTGAGGAAAATAATGAACTTGATCTATTTTGGAATAAGACTAACAAAATGTGGATAAAGTGAATCACTGGGAATACTTCCCAGATGCACTGTAGATGCACCCAATTTAGCTGTTATCAGTGAAAGGGTGGTCTGAATAGTTTATATATAGAATATTTTTGTAAAAAAATTAACCAGTCTCATAGTATATTATGGCCCATTAAGCCCTTATAGGGTCTCAGGGCTCATAACCCATACTTGCTTCCAAAGTAAAAAAACAAAACAAAAAAATAAGGTGAAAAAAATTTAACATACCACTAGATTCTAGTGTCTGTGGCCTGTTTTCATTGCACACCGTTATCACAGATTGGTCAACTACAGGAACAGATTCTGGAAAGCTCTGATATGACTCAATGTGTGGTGGAGTTGGAACAGGCTGCACATAGACCATGGAATGCCAAAAGCTCTGATGATAACACTAGGAATAAAAAATGAATGAGATGTGTGGTTATATAAATTATGGTTTCATCTGGAAGAAAAAAAAAAAAAAAAAAAAAAAAAAAAACAACAACAACAACACACACACTTGTTACCTGGTCAGTGCAACTCCAGTCAACTTCTAGATTCATGGCATTTTTATGCTTATTTTTTACTAGTAATGGCGGCGATCTGCGATATTTAGTGGGAGTGCAACATTACGGCAGAGAGATCAAACACTTGACACATTTTTGGGTCTATTGACATTTATATAGAGATCAGTGCTATACAAATGCACCGATTACTGTGTAAAATTTCACTGGCAGGGAAGGTGTTAACACTAGGGGCGATCAAGGGGTTAAATGCGTTTCCCGGGAAGGGTTTCTAACTGTGGGTGGATGGGACTGACTGCAGGAGGAGAGAGATCGCCGCTCCTAATCAATAGGAACAGCAGATCTGCCTCTCCTCCTGTCAGAATGGGGATCGGTCACTTTACATTGACAGATTCCCGTTTGGACTCTCTGTGGAGCAATCACGTGTGGCCGGCAGACATCGCGTCCGTGCGCCTCCCATCGCTCTTAAAGCTGTCGACGTCCACCTACGGTGATTCGCCAAGAGCAGCCAACCTGCCACAGTATGACAGTGGCAGGTCCTTAACCACTTGCCTACTGGGCACTTAAACCCCCCTCCTGCCCAGACCAATTTTCAGCTTTCGGTGCTCTCACATTTTGAATGACAATTACTCAGTCATGTAACACTGTACCCAAATTAATTTTTTGTCCTTTCCCACAAATAGAGCTTTCTTTTGGTGGCATTTGATCACCTCTGGGGTTTTTATTTTTTGCACTATAAAAATGAAAAAAAGACCGAAAATTTAGAAAAACACATTTGTTTCTGTGATAAAATTTTGCAAATTATTAATTTTTCTTCATAAATTTTGGCCAAAATTTATATTGCTACATATCTTTGGTAAAAACCCAAATTAGTGGCTATTATTTGGTCTTTGTGAAAGTTAGAGAGTCTACAAGCTGTGATGCAAATCATACAAAATTGATCACATCTGAGGTACTGGTGGCCCATCTAATTTCTTGCAACCCGAACAAGCCAGGAAAGTACAAATACCCCCCAAATGGCCCCTTTTTTTGAAAGTAGACATTCCAAGGTATTTAGTAAGAGGAATGGTGAACTTTGGCATGCGTATACCACAAATAATGCCCCAAAATAAATTCTGCTACTCCTCCTGAGTATTACGATACCACGTGTGGGACTTTTTCACAGCCTGGCCACAGAGAGGCCCAACATGCAGGGAGCACCATCGTGTTCTAGGAGCATAAATTAACTTGACTACCTATTACACTTTTGAAGGCCCTGGAGCACCAGGACAATGACACGCGACACAGACGTGGCACCGACATATGCCACCAATACGTGGCACTGATGACAGATGGCACTTATTCGTGGCACTGATGACATGCGGCGCTAATACGTGGCACTGATGACATGCGGCACTGATGACAGATGGCACTGATACCTGGCATTGATGACACGTGACACTGACAGGTGGCACCGACGACATGGCACTGATGACTGATGGCACTAATATCTGGCACTGATGACACGTGACACTGATGACAGATGGCACTGATACCTGGCATTGATGACACGTGACACTGACAGGTGGCACCGACGACATGGCACTGATGACTGATGGCACTAATATCTGGCACTGATGACACGTGACACTGATGACAGATGGCACTTATATGTGGCACTGGGGACAGATGGCACTGACAGGTGGCACTGGGGGCAGGTTGGCACTTTATTTTCATTTTTTTATTTTTTACACCAACCGCTGCAGCGGTTCATCTCTCCCTCCTCACACGCTGTGTGAGAGGAGGGGAGCCAGCAATGAGAGATGATCTCATGTTTACATATGAGATCACCTCTCATTGGACACACCGATCGCGCTGTAAACGACCGCTGTGATTGGCCGTTTACCGTGATCTGTGACTGGCTGTGTCCGAGGGACACGGCCAGCACAGAACTTCCCCTATGCACGCCCGCGGTGGCACGCAGAGGGGAAGTAAACAGGACGACGTCCAGGGACGCCCTCCCGGCAGTTAGCGTCCGCGCTGTATACTTCTTTTGGCTATAGCGCGGGCGCGAAGTGGTTAAGCGGTTAAAGGGTTTAAAGTTTATCTTTAACCACTTCAGCTCCGGAAGGTTTTACTGCCTTAATGACCAGGCCATTTTTGCTATTCGGTACTGTGTTATTTCAACTGGTAATTGCTCGTAATTTAATGCTGTACTCAAATGACATTTACATAGATTTTTTTTTTGTGATATTTGATGACCACTGGGTTTTATTTTTTTTTTGCGATATAAATGAAAAAACATAAAAAAATATATATTTTCTACTTTATCAAAAATATCCAATAAAATCAAATGCTGCCATAAATTTAGGCCAAAATGTATTCTGCTACATATCTTTGGGGAAAAAAATCCCAATGAGTGTAATTTATTTGAGTGAATGTTATAGTGTCTGCGAACTAGATTATATACAGTATACGGGGAAAAAATACGATTTTATTTTCTGGCTGCCCTGACATTTACTGAGGTGCTAAAATGCTAGGGCAGTACAAACACCCTCCAACTAATCTCTTTTTGAAAAGTAGACACCCCAAGGTATTTGCTGCGAGGTATATTGCGTGCAAGTAAGATAATTTTTGCCACAAGTATTTGAAAAATTGCATTTTGTTTTTTTTTAACACAAAGTTATCACTTTGAGATATTTCTCACACATACCATGAGTATATATGAAATTACGGAATTAGAAAATTGGCAATACTACAAAAAACAAATGGAAGTCCTTTTTATAATATTGCAGCAGCGCTTTTTTTCCCCCTCATTCAAATACAGATATCACTTCTCATGATCAATACGATGAGGTAAATAGCAGAAAAGCAGAGTCTATTGTGATTTGTACACAGCTTCCACCCACGATTCACCACGTGTGGTAAAAAACACCCCTTTTGGGGGTACACTAACCAGACCGTAAATAATATAGAGCAGTGATTCTCAACCAGGGTTCCTCCAAAGGTTGCTAGGGGTTCCTTCAGCATTGGGCAATTTCTGCCTCTCATACAAGTTCCCACTGACACCAGTGATCTTTTTAGCCATCTGTAAGGAGGTAATTCTTCCCAATGACCACAAGTGTAAGGACCATTCTTCCCACTGACCATCACACTATTGTATCATGAGTTGTAGATTTCTGATTTTTAGCAGGGGTTCCCCCAAGACCGGAGAACTATTTCAAGGGTTCCTCGGTGTTGAAAAGGTTGAGAAAGGCTGATATAGATCCTTGATATCTCTAGCTTAAAAACTCCACTTTCCACTGTTCGTCTCCAATCATCCACTAGGTGTCAGGATTGATTACCATAGGGCTCTGGGAATGCATAAAAAAAAATACAATGTCCACATAGCGTAATCCCGTTTAAGCAATTTTATTCAATTTTGCCCAAAACCCCCCTAGTACAAACATGCGTACCAAAATGTATACTATATATAGCATATAATAAAGTGCACTGTGCCTGTTTAGTAGAAATGTCCGCCGGAAAAGAGGGACTACCGTTCGTATAGAATCAGCCAGAATCTATTAACCTTCTTTTTCATAGAAGATTAATAGATTGGAATAGGAACAATGGTCTGGCTATCACTAGGCTGAGCTCCGGACCCTTGGGTGTAAGCCATCTGGTCCCGGTGACTTATTTATATTAAAGTTTTTCAAATCTATTTCTGATTCGGTCCTCTGTTAGCCATGAGGTTGCCTCCTGTGAGGCGTTATAAAAATTAACATTAGTCTTGGTTACCGTGTCGCCCTTCCCCCGTTTCCTTTGTGAAACTGAGAATATATTCAAAAACTTTGCCTTCTTTCTGTTTGTGGCCAAATACCCTTCATCATCCTTTGTGGGGCCAATATGTTCTGGCCTTGCTTTAACATTTATATACTTAACCACTTACGGACCCCGCCCATGTACATATACTGCAGCAGGACGGCACAGCTGTGCAAAATCTCATACAGGTACGTGATTCGTGCCTGCGGCTAGGGGGCATGTGCGCGCCCGGCGTCAATCAGATTTGATTCAGAACTGATCAATCATCCAGTCCAGGCCAATAATTTATGGCTTCTACCTGCTGATCAGTTTGGACCAATGGAAGAACCTCCTGTGCCTGTGTAATGTAAACACGGGCACAGGAAATTATGTAATCTTCCCTCCTGGAGCCCTTTTCAGTTCCAGCGTTCTAGGAGAGAGTAGTCATCAGGTCCAGGAGAGCATCAACAGTGGATTACACAAGCATTACACTGACACTAGTACACTTGGGCACATCTTTCACCCTCTGATCCCCCCCCCCCCCACCCCAGTTAACCCTTTCACTCACTGTCAGTCTCATCAAGTACAGTGTATAGATTTTTTTTACTGATCACTGTATTGGTGTCATTTGTGACGCTAAACAGTGCTAGGGGCAGTTAGAGGTAGTTAGCGTCAGTCCCAGATAGGTTCAGAAGTTAGATATATTTAGAAAACTTCTACCTTCTATTAATAGTAAAAAGGCAAGGACAGAACACAAAAGGCCCCATGAAGGACGAGAAAGGGAAGGCGGTTACAATTGTCAAGGAGAAGGCAGCTGTGCTAAATGCTTTCTTCTCTTCAGTCTTCACACAGGAAGATAAGGGGTATACCAACCACGGCAGTATTATTAGTAACATCACAGGATCTATCCTTGCTGCCAACAGAGGCTGAAATCTGGAAAGGATTAGAGAACCTTTAAAATAAATAAATCAATCACTGGCACCAGATGGCTTACACCCAAGAGTCCTTAAAGAACTTGGGTTATAGCCAGACCGCTATTCCTAATCTTCATGGACAGCTTACCGACAGGATTGATACCAGTTGATTGGAGAAAAGCCCACGTGGTAGCAATATTCAGAAAAGGGCAGAGATCTATTCCTGGGAACTATAGGCCTGTCAGTCCAACGTCGGTAGTTTGCAAACTATTTGAGGAGATAAGGGACCATCTCCAAGAATTGCTAATGAAAACAGTAAAACTAGCTGTAAACCTTTGCCGATTACTAAAGGTTACTCTTGCCAAACCAGTCTATTAACATTCTATGGCGAAGTGAGCTCCCATCTGGACGAAGGTAGACCAGTGGATGTGGTGTATCTGTGGGTTACTGTATCAAATGTTTTTGCAAAATCCAAACGTTTTATCTACAAGCGGAGGTCTGTAGGCATGGACCACAGTATGTACCTGGATGGAAAACTGGCTATGGGGGTGTGTCCAAATGGCTGTGATAAATAACATACTCAGAATTGGTCCAGATTGGTTAGTGGGGTACCCCAGGGCTTTGTCCTGGGACCTATTTATAAAGGATGTGATACATCACTCAATCTCAGCGTTGCTGATGACACAAAAATATGCAGGGCAATGTAAAACACAGCAGGATAGAGACACTTTACAAGAGGACCCGAATAAATTAATGGAGTGTGCTACTACATGGCAAATTTAAAAAATTTATAAAATGTAAGGTGAAGCACTTAGGGGTAAAAATATAAACACAAGTTACTCTTTAGGGAGAGAATCTCTAGGGGCTTCCAGGATGGAGAAGGATCTAGGGGTCCCAGAAGAAGAGACTACGTAATAGCATGCAAAGTCAAGCTGCAGTTTCCAAAGCCAACAAAATATTAGCATGCATTAAAAAGATAATTTACTCCTGGGATAAAACGATTATTTTGCCACTTTATAAAACTTTGGCTTGGCAGAATCTGGAGTATTCCGTCCAGTTCTGGTCACCAATCCTCAAAAATAATGTGCTGGAGCAAGTCCAGGGCAACTAAATGAATATGGGGACTGGAGGACCTCACTTATGAGGAATGACAAGTGCTGAATTTATTCTCCCTGGAGAAGAGATGCTTGAGCGGAGATATGATTGCGATGTACAAATATCTCAATGGTGCTCCCAGCATAAGTATGAAACTTTTCAGTTCCAAGGAGTGTAAGATGACACAGGGCCACATGAGACCGGAAGAGAAGCGGTTTAACCTTAAGCTGCTTAGGTCAGGGCTGTAAGGATGTGGAACTCTCTTCCACAATCAATGGTATCAGGAGGAAATATGGATAGTTTTTTCTTCTATGGTGCAACTTTCAGAAGCTTTGCAGAACGTCTGTGCGATCCGCATAATTGAGATATTTTGCAATTATAGGCCTGGAGCGATTCTGTTTGGTCGATGGGGCTCCGATCCGATAAGCTCTTTCCACCGTGCATTTGCGGTGTAGACCGAGAGCTTCCAGGAGTGCCGAGGTGCAGATATCTAGTAGCGATCCATGTTTGAATGACTCGGGGAGTCAGATTATCTGGAGATTGTTCCTTCTGGAACGATTCTCCAGATCTTCCATTCATTCGTGCAAAAGCTGCTGGGCCTGAGTGAATTTTTCCAATGGTCGCATTCATGTCGTATTGGTCATCTTTAAGTGAGGATATATGCTGTTCAGTTTCTGTTACTCTCTGGGCGTGATCACCAAGCTCTTTGCGGAGCTGTGTTATGCCTGCTGACACTGCCCTGTCCACTGCAGCTGTGATAATGGGGGATAGCAGGGCTGCCACAGCATGAGCCAGTTGCTCATATGCGGGTGGCGAGACTTGGGCGCCCGAGTCAATTGCCTCCATATGCACATTGCCTGAACCGCTGTCAGTCATATGCCTTATCCATGTATAAAATAACATGTAATAAATTTTTTCACTGAACGGACATTTTAAACACAGTGATTGAGTCCTGTGAATCTGTTCCTGCAGCTGCAGTATTAACTTTGTTTTAGAGTTCCAAATCAGAAATTAGTCATAACAATAAGGTTCAATACAAAAAATAAAAGGTAGTGTCAAATGTATATACAAAAGCCATAAAACTATTTTTAAAGCTCCTCTGTGCTCACATGTATTTACATGTAAGCACACCCCGCAGGCATATGTAAATGGGGATTGCACTACACATAAGGTATCACCACGAATGTCAGATTGAGTAAATTCCAGCATCAGTTCCAACTTTTAAAGCATCACCTATGGATAATTTAATATACTGTAGTTTGTTGCCATTTCACTGGCCTGTGAAATTTTAAGTATGACTTGTTGGGTATCTACTTGGCATAACATGATTATATTTGGGTTTTCCAAATAGGTTTCTAGCAAAAAAATTCAGCTTTTTACATGTATAAAACATATATGTCAAAATAGCCTGGACTAAAGGTGCCCTGGAAGAGGTCAATTCTGACAAAGCACGCAAGACATAGCTATGTACTGTGATGTCATCACATACCCAGAAGTATGATTTGGGGTTTGAGAACAGTTTTGTATAAAGGGCTGATATTTACACTATGTGGAGTGTCCAGTCTCCTTTTAATTCATGTGAAGCTGATTGAAGGGGAATGTGAATAGTAGTTTATCTTGCCAGTGATTGATCTACTACATGGAAGCCTGAGCCTTGCCCGGCAGCAGTTATTCTCTCTCGCAATATAGGACTTCTGTAATTTGAGAGTCCTACTGTATTTCTGGTAAGCCCCTTGCTGTGTCTTTAAAGAGGAGGGCCGGTTTAAAAAAAAAAAAAAAAAATTAAAAGTCAGCAGCTGCAAACACTGAAGCTGCTGACTTAATAAGCAGAATTACCTGTCCAGGGCGCCCGTGATGTCAGCCGCCGGAGGCTGACCCGTCCCTTGGCTCTTGGGTCCCGGCGCCACTGCCCGTTTCCTACTGCGCATGCACGAGTCGCGCAGCGCTTTGTGAATGGGACGCGCTGTGTTCTGGGACACACAGTTCCCAGAACACAGCGTGACCCATTACCCAGAAGACAACGCGACGAGGAGAGAATAAAGAAGATCTCCGCAGAGGAGGAAGAGGCAGATTAGGATGATGTGCCTAGCAACAGCCATTTCTGGTAAGTAAAAAAAAAATGTTTTCATTTTTTTCTAATTTTTAATGCATTTTTTTTTTTTCAGGGTGGCCCTCCACTTTAAGGCAGAAATACACTTGGAGTGGGATTCGCAGCGTCACCTTTGGATCTGGACTTTTGTATGCACTACTGTGATCTTTGTAAATATTATGGTTTTTACTTTAAAAAATAAAAATAAAAAATGATTTATGTCAGCCACATGGCAGCAATATCATATTGTCAAGAGCAACAAACGTAGTACAATTCTGGAACATAAGATTGTAGTTATAAAAATACAGGCATTAAGATAAAAAGGCCTAAATTTAATACCCAGAACCATTCATTGGAACCCAAAAATGCATGGGAGCGCAGATTGCGATTCTTGGTATAGCTGCAGAACGCGTTACACAAGTCATTTGTAAGGTACTCCTGATGGGTGCTGAATACCATTGGTCATCAATATCACAGCAATAAAGATCATATAATGAGTACTGAAAGGAGACAACAAGGGGTCAGAGAAAGAATAAAAAAAGAAAGAATAAAGAAGACAGAGACCTAGGTTGCAGAGGAGGTTGGTGTAATAGAAGACGAGTCCCACCTTTGTAACCCCCCCCCCCCCCCCGAGTTTCAGACAAGGGTACATGTACATACAGTTAGGGCCATAAATATTTGGACAGTGACACAATTTTCGCAAGTTGGGCTCTGCATGCCACCGCATTGGATTTGAAATGAAACCTCTACAACAGAATTAAAGTGCAGATTGTAACGTTTAATTTGAAGGGTTGAACAAAAATACCTGATAGAAAATGTAGGAATTGTACACATTTCTTTACAAACACTCCACATTTTAGGAGCTCAAAAGTAATTGGACAAATAAACCTAACCCAAACAAAATATTTATTTATTCAATATTTTGTTGCAAATCCTTTGGAGGCAATCATTGCCTTAAAGAGGAAGTAAACCCTAATGGGTTTACTTCCTCTTTTTTTCCCTGCAAAGGTAAAGCATAATGGACTACTATGCATCGCATAGTAGCTCATTATGTGTCACTTACCTGACACAGGAGCCAGCGAAGTCGCCGCTGTCCCCTGTAGTCCGCCGCATCCATCTTGCTGGTGGCGTCTCGCAGCTCCGACGAATCACAGCGGCGAAGCCGTGATGACGTCACTCCCGTGCATGTGCACGGGAGTCGCGTCTCGCAGCTCCGCCGCTGCCATTCGGCGAAGCCGCGATGACGTCACTCCCGCGCATGCGCACGGGAGTCAACAAATTAGGCAAATCCATTCTTGGACTTGCAGCATTTAGTGCGCCTGCGCGCCGCTGTCTACGGCGCATGCGCCGTAGACAGCGGTGCCCATTTTCGGGCAAATATCTCCTAAACCATATAGGTTTAGGAGATATTGCTTGGACCTACAGGTAAGCCTTAATCTAGGCTTACCTGTAGGTCAAAGTGGTTTGAAAGGGTTTACTTCCTCTAAGTCTGGAACCCATGGACATCACCAAACGCTGGGTTTCCTCCTTCTTAATGCTTTGCCAGGCCTTTCCAGCCGCAGCCTTCAGGTCTTGCTTGTTTGTGGGTCTTTCCGTCTTAAGTCTGGATTTGAGCAAGTGAAATGCATGCTCAATTGGGTTAAGATCTGGTGATTGACTTGGCCATTGCAGAATGTTCCACTTTTTTGCACTCATGAACTCCTGGGTAGCTTTGGCTGTATGCTTGGGGTCATTGTCCATCTGTACTATGAAGCGCCGTCCGATCAACTTTGCACCATTTGGCTGAATCTGGGCTGAAAGTATATCCCGGTACACTTCAGAATTCATCCGGCTACTCTTGTCTGCTGTTATGTCATCAATAAACACAAGTGACCCAGTGCCATTGAAAGCCATTCATGCCCATGCCATCACGTTGCCTCCACCATGTTTTACAGAGGATGTGGTGTGCCTTGGATCATGTGCCGTTGCCTTTCTTCTCCAAACTTTTTTCTTCCCATCATTCTGGTACAAGTTGATCTTTGTCTCATCTGTCCGTAGAATACTTTTCCAGAACTGAGCTGGCTTCTTGAGGTGTTTTTGGGCAAATTTAACTCTGGCCTGTCTATTTTTGGAATTGAATGGTTTGCATCTACATGTGAACCCTTTGTATTTACTTTCATGGAGTCTTCTCTTTACTGTTGACTTAGAGACAGATACACCTACTTCCCTGAGAGTGTTTTGGACTTCAGTTGATGTTGTGAACGGGTTCTTCTTCACCAAAGAAAGTATGCGGCGATCATCCACCACTGTTGTCTTCCGTGGACGCCCAGCCCTTTTTGAGTTCCCAAGCTCACCAGTCAATTCCTTTTTTCTCAGAATGTACCCGACTGTTGATTTTGCTACTCCAAGCATGTCTGCCATCTCTCTGATGGATTTTTTCTTTTTTTTCAGCCTCAGGATGTTCTGCTTCACCTCAATTGAGAGTTCCTTTGACCGCATGTTGTCTGGTCACAGCAACAGCTTCCAAATGCAAAACCACACACCTGGAATCAACCCCAGACCTTTTAACTACTTCATTGATTACAGGTTAACGAGGGAGATGCCTTCAGAGTTAATTGCAGCCCTTAGAGTCCATTGTCCAATTACTTTTGGTCCCTTGAAAAAGAGGAGGCTATGCATTACAGAGCTATGATTCCTAAACCCTTTCTCAGATTTGGATGTGGAAACTCTCATATTGCAGCTGGGAGTGTGCACTTTCAGCCCATATTATATATATAATTGTATTTCTGAACATGTTTTTGTAAACAGCTAAAATAACAAAACTTGTGTCACTGTCCAAATATTTATGGCCCTAACTGTAGGTCGTCCAAAGCTTCCAGGTCTGGTCAAATTGCTTACTTTGAACGTTAATAATCCCTGCGATCTTTTCATATACCATGATCCAAGAGATTTTGTGTTTCAATCGTCTAAACTATAGTTAGGGTGTCTTCCATGCTCCAGCTATAATAAGCTTAGCTGCTAGCAGAAGAAAGAAAATTAGGCATTTCAGTGGATATGGCCATTCCGGAGGCAAGTCATTAAGTAAAGCTAGATTGGTCTGTTGCTTAAAAGAAAGCCCTGTTATTTTCCAGAGCATCAAAAACACTCTGATCCAGAAGATCCCGCTTTTGGGATGTTCCCACCAAATGTGAAGCATGGAGCCTCGCAAATTATAGCCCCGACGCATTCCGTGGTGGCTGTGTTATACATCCTGGCCAGGCCCACAGGGTCTAGATACCATTTGGTCAGTACTTTTAGACTGGCTTCTATAAAAGAAATGTTCAGGATGCCTTTGTAGGAAATTTGAAGTCTGGAGCATCAAGACTCTAGGTCCTCAGCAAAGTCAAAATCCCTCTCCCAGGCTAGCCTGTATGGTGGATTAAGGTGGATTGAGCAGCAACTCGTATAACACAGAAATACCCCCTCTATAGCCATGATTTTATGTGCACCACTGATCATATGCCATTAAAGCAGGAGGATCCCAGAAGGCCATATTGACTAAAAAATGGGCCATTTGATAAAAACAGAACCGTTCTGTTGGAGCCATCTCCAGGCCCGAGGAACAATGGGAGAGTAAAGGGACCGCTTTGAAGTAAAAAAAAGTGACCGATGGGATATAGGCCAGTAGCCATCCACCACCTGATTGCCCTAATGTCCATACCGGGAGAAAAATCTGGGTTATGAAATACATGAGCTAGAGGGGTAAATGTGGAGGTCAGCAAAAGACTAGAATGTAATTGATCCTATATAGCAAAAGAATGGGATAGCATGGGCAAATGGATTAAGGGTCTTTCTTTGAGAGGGTGCCACAGGAGGAAATCAATTGTGACGAAATAGCATGACGTTCCATTAAAACTCAGCGTGGTCTCTTGTGGCAAGAGTAAACAGTAGCATTATTTACGCAGTCTTATAGTAGGTGTAGAAATCAGGAACCAAGATCCCATCTTGATCAAGGAGCAAAGTGGAGGGAGTGAATCTATGGCCTTTAGTGCCCCATATAAATTTTAGCACTTTAGCCTGAAAGCGAAAAAAAGGTCCGCCCTAGAGACCCTTACCGTTAAAGACCTAAATAAATATAAAAGTTTAGGCAAAAGGGTCATTTTGATTGCATGACTTGTACTTAGCCATGTGAGATCATACAGGGCCTAACTACAAAGTAGTTCTAGGCACCTAAAACAGGAAGGATAACATGACAACCTCATGACAATGAGTATGAAGGAGATTAATCCTCAATTATGGAAGAGATACCTTGTGCCATTGAAAGTGGAGTGTAGCAAACAATGTTCATTGCACAAGATTTTGTCTTGTTCACGCGGAGCCCAGAGATCTTACCAAAGTCATGTAGAGTCTGAGGAATGTTCGGGAGCAAGGTACGGGGACGTAATAGCATATCTGCAAATAACACACATTTATGTGTATGGGGACCACATAGCACTCCTTTAATATTTCGGTCATCCCGTATCACCACGGCCACAGTTTAGAATGCAATAGCTTAGAGCAGTGGGGACAGCTGACATCTCTGTTGCGTACCGCATCTCAATGGTGATGGGATCAGAATGGTATCCTAACAATTTAATCCTGGCTTGTGGTCAAGAGGGTGATCCCAAGATACGCAAGAAGAGAGGACCAAAGCCCCAGGTCTTTAAGACCTGAAACATGCAAGTCCAAGACACTGAATCAAAATCTTTCTGCAAGTCTAAGGACAGGAGTATTCTCTCTAAAGAGATGCCCCCAGCCCATCCCGATGGCAGAAGCGTGATAATTTAAACTGCTCTTCTAATATGACCCGGCCCCTGGTGACCCAGGATGAAGCCCACCCGATCTCTATGTACATAAAAACTGATAAAAGGGTGACAGCCTATTAGCAAATACGTTGATAAACAGTTTAAGGTCATTATCTATTACTGAGATGGGCCAATAGTCTTAAACCTCTCCGTATCCTTTTTGGGCTTTGAAATAACAGATATGCCATATGGGAGGTGGGGTCTATGGCGGTCCCATCCCATAGAGCAGGGGTTGTCAAACTTTTTAAACAAAGGGCCAGTTTGCTGTCCTTCAGATTTTAAGGCGTCCAGACTGTGGTCAGTAGGAGTAAAAAAATAAAAATTTTAGTGCTGGTAGTCAGTAGGAGGTGGACTAGTGCCCCATAAAAAGGTATTTGTTATAGGAATAATGCCCCATTGTTGGTGTCAGTGGGAAGATTAATACACCATCATTGCTTTTAGCGGGAGGAATAGTGACCCATGGTTGGTGTCAGTGGGAGGAATAATACCCCCATTATTGGTATTAGTGCAAAGAATAGTGCCCCCATCATTGGTGTCAGTGGGAGGAACAATACTCCATCATTGATGTCAGTGGGAGAGATAGTACCCCATCATTGGTATCATGTGGGAGGAATAGTGCTCCATCGACCTTATCAGTGGGAGGAATAGTGCTTCATATCTGTAGGAGGAATTCCCAAGGGCAGCCAAAGGCCACATCCAGCCCTTGGGCCAGTTTGGAGACCATTGCCATATAGCAGTGATGGCGAACCTTGGCACTCCAGATGTTTTGGAACTACATTTCCCATGATGCTCAACTACACTTCAGAGCACATGAGCATCATGGGAAATGTGGTTCCAAAACATCTGGGGTGCCAAGGTTCGCCATCACTGCCATATAGCATTAAAATACCGAACCAAGTGAGGAACCAAAAAGTCCTGAAACTTGAGATAGTAGGAGAGCCAGAAATCTTTCCATTCCCGCAGCAGAACCCATCCTTGTAGATTTAATGGCAGCTATAATCTCCTGTGACGTGAAAGGGGCCTCCATATGCCCTCTATGCTTCAAAGATTTTGGGGAGCGCAATACCCTGCAGGTACTGTGCACAGGATTGAGGATCCTCCCCTGCCGGGAGTTTGTATAGGAAGGCATAGAAGCCTCTGAAGGCTTCCAACACTTTACGGGGGTTTTGGGAATACGTGCCACCCGAGCAGCGCACCCTGGGCAAACGTTTGAGGATGCGTACCATACGTAATAAGCACCATTATGTCAAAGTGTTCATAGGTGTGTGATTAGCACATATCAGGCATATAAGAATTTTTGGGCTATGTTTAATATTGCAGACTTCTAGTAGTTTTTCACTTGTTCTATTTTTATCTTTTTTTCACAAGTGTAGTTTCATTCAATTTAGAACAATAATTACTACTACTACTACTTTGGCAGCAAAAACAAAAATGAAAGACAGCTTATAAAACTGAACTAAAACTAAGGGTTTCTAAGCAAAAACAGAGTTCCTGGCAGAGTTTATAAAAAAAAAAAAAAAAAAAAAAAAAAACACAAGAAAGATTATATGTTGCCAGTGCTTACCATACAGGAAAGGGCCACTTTCAACTTCTTAGTCCCATTATTTTTGCGTACGGCACTATTTTTTCTTTTCAGTTTACCCAAGTTCTGCTAGGATACACTATCACTAAAGCAT
Organism: Lithobates pipiens; assembly: GCF_037356315.1. Lineage (NCBI taxonomy): Eukaryota > Metazoa > Chordata > Amphibia > Anura > Ranidae > Lithobates > Lithobates pipiens. The sequence goes on along the minus strand of NW_027507685.1, from coordinate 18,792,001 downwards.
TGTACTTTATGTAGTTATACTGTACAAGTGTAGAAAGTAACCAGTGCATTTTTAACATGCTCACATGGACGCTCAAATCTATATAGCATGCAGAGCTGTTTATTTTTCTGTACTTGCGCTGAGCTGCATCCAGGCACGCCATTAAAGTGTAGGGACAAGCATTGGCCATACAGAATCGGATGCAGTGTTGAGTTTGACGGGTACGCTGGGAAAGGTTTATGGTTGCCGATGCAGAAGCTGTGTCCGGGCCCATGCACTTGTCCCTGTGCAACCTGTCAAATTCCACACTGTGGAGGAGTCTGTACAGCCAATGCACGTCTATCCAATTAATTGGACTGCCTGCATGCAGCTCTGCGCTAGTACAGAGAGAAAAAAAAAAAATGAATCTCTCTTCACGTTGTACAGGGCTGAACACCAGTTTCAACAATCCTTTAGATTATTTCCACTAATGAATTACTATGTGCTCAGTTCTTTAAAAGCAAACAGACCATGCAATACAATTCACCCATCCAACCAGTTATGCTCTACACACTTCTGTTCCAGTTTTATGATTTACTTACTTGTAATCCTAGGTTAAAGTAATACTGTAGTACTTTTGTGTCTGACAGAAAGAAAAAAAAATAATAATATAGGTGTAAACACCTCACACATACAATCGTAAAGTTTAAAAAAAGTCTCATAATCTAGAACTATATTTAGTTCTTATTAAAATTATTTTTAGCTGTTGAGAGAATAATTTTATATGGTTTAACTTGAAGAGGGTTAAGTGGCTAAACAATCTCCTTAAATGAATCAAATCTGTGGAAGATAAACGATAAAGTGCCAGTTCTGAAGTACAGCCCAATTGTGTCACTGTTCAAGGACAGATAAATTACTGAAATGAACGATTGAGTAGCAGTTCATATTAGTATTAGATGCAGCATGATGCTGCTATTTGAAATAAATACTGTTGCGCACAACCTAGCCAGAAGGACTAAATAAAAATTCTAGAAAGCTGCTCACAAAGTGTTCTCTACACTCAAACATATAAAGGGGGGGGGGGTGTTTTATGTGGCGCTATCTATAGTAAAGCTACCTGTGTCTACTTGTAAATCATAAATGACACAATACAGTACAAACAAATGTGCAAATAGTGCCGAGTAATAAAGTGCATAAAAATATCCGTAATAAAGTGCAAAGAAATATATATCAATATACTGAATGACATAAAAAAATCAGTCCATGCAAATAGTGCAAATAAGTGTACACAGCAAAAATAAGCATACCAAAATTGAAAACAAATGTTTAAGGAAAACAAATTACAACAAATAAAAATTGTTGTATATATCCAGTGAAACGTGTAAAACAAAGTCCACTCAAATAATGTGCAATCCGTCCAAACGGCTAGTCTTAAATCGTGCAATGTGAATAGATAAAGTACAATCTATATCCTTCTTCCAGGCTTCAGTGCTCAACATGCACCCCTCATTTCCCCCAGCCTCTCACCTCAAATAAAGGTCCTTAAGAGGTGGAAGATTGTTCTACCAACCACCCCCTAAGCGGCATCCGGTCCTTAACAGTATACCTCCGGGACCCAGACTACGTTCATCCACTATCAGCACTATCAAGCATCAGTGTTTACATCTGTATTTCATAATTTTAATGTAAGTGTAGATTATTTTATTAAAGTGTTTTAACGGTACTACACATTGGCGGCCCCCCTTACTCTTTTGTATATGAATCTGGAGTGCTGATAGTGGATGAACGTAGTCTGGGTCCCCGGAGGTATACTGTTAAGAGGTGGAAGATTGTTCTACCAACCACCCCCTAAGCGGCATCCGGTCCTTAAGGACCTTTATTTGAGGTGAGAGGCTGGGGGAAATGAGGGGTGCATGTTGAGCACTGTGGCCTGGAAGAAGGATATAGATTGCACTTTATCTTTTCACATTGCACGGTTTAAGACTAGCCGTTTGGACGGATTGCACATTATTTGAGTGGACTTTGTTTTACACGTTTCACTGGATATAACAATTTTTATTTGTTCTAATTTGTTTTCCTTAAACATTTGTTTTCAAATTTTGGTATGCTTATTTTTGCTGTGTACACTTATTTGCACTATTTGCATGGACTGATTTTTTTAGGTCATTCAGTATATTGATATATATTTCTTTGCACTTTATTACGGATATTTTTATGCACTTTATTACTCGGCACTATTTGCACATTTGTTTGTACTGTATTGTGTCATTTATGGTTTACAAGTAGACACAGGTAGCTTTACTATAGATAGCGCCACATAAACCCCCCCCCCCTTTTATGATGCTGCTATTGCAGTCGATCACAAGAGTTGTGAGCTGCTTTGTTAGAATAGAATTTCCCAAGCAGTTCCAAATTTTTAATTTGTAAAAATTTTTCTAAAACAAAAAGATTTTCTGCCATGTTGTATGAACATACTTGCTGCTGTAATGCTGTAAAAGGAAAGACTAAACTTGAAGTGGTTATAAACCTCTGACAAAAAAAAAAAAAAAAAAAAAAAAAAAAAAAATGAACAAAGCACATCTTTTTAGACTATGAACTTGTCTCAATCCAGAGCCAAAGTGTAATTTTCTGTCTCCTAAATGAGTGGCAGTCTTTCCTGACACCAAGAGGTAAAAGGGTGATGGGGGAGCTCAGCACAGAGCCTGTGATTACATAGTTACATAGTTAGTCAGGTTGAAAAAAGACACAAGTCCATCCAGTTCAACCTTAAACTGACAGCCTTGGCTCTGTTCTGGTGTGCTGTGTGAAGGAAGTGGTGTCCCTTCCCTCCAAACAGCTCTCCTCACTGAGCTCTGCAGATTGTAACTTCAGCTTCTCGCCCCTGTCTTCTGAAAGCTCAGACAAGCTATATAAATTTTGCATTTCTGAACAGCTGTAGAGAAGAGAAGACTGCAGATAGACAGATACAACTTATGTAGGATTTTTTTCATCTCTGTATCACCTGAGGCCAGTCACTTCACTGGATATATGTAAGGATTTACAACCACTTAACATTAGTTGGCCCTGTTTTATAGTTAAATAGAAAATTATGAAGCAGCCCATTTATAAGAACAGGCAAATCCAAGCAGCTTCTAGTAACCTGAATTTGTAGGTCATTATAAAAATGTCAACCGTATTCAAGCATGTGATGTTTAAATATAGCTCTTCCCACTTACCTCTTGGCAGATCATTTCCATTTGGGTCACAGGAATAAGGAGGCGGTGGAAGAGGACCTGTGCAGTCTCCCATCTCACCAGATCCAGGGGGAGCTATTAAAAATGAATGCACATTGCAAATATAAATGTCATGCATTGAGATGTTTAAATCAAAACATTAACAGCTTCTCCAAGGTAATCAAATAGTTTATGGAATTCCTTCATGAGCCTGCGAACAAGGCTCATCGCCGAAACTAGTCTGCTGCTGACTGTACTCGCTGTGAAGGCTTGAAAATAAATACACTTTATGGTATGGAGTTGCCGGCTTCTTTTATTCGATGACCGTTTGTCTACTGGTGTGTGGAAGAACACCTCAGCTTGGACACCCTGACTGCAAACTTCCAAAGACTTGGTTTCCCACTGCTCTGAGCCATACAATCTTTGATCAAATCAATGAGCATTTTTATGCCAGTAAGTTCACCTATATCATTGCAGGTCTTTCCCCTTCTTGATCCTGTCCCAAAAACGTCACTTAAAAATCACTGGTTGCTGCTATAGTAATAGTTATTTCAGCCAATTCACACTTGTGCAACTTTACCCTGCAACTTGATGCAACTTTGGATGAGTGCGACTTTGTAATGACTTTGACCAACATGATTGTTTTGTTTATGCTCTGGGGCCCTCACATGTTAACGGGGCTGCCAGATTCCAATAAGCCCCTTGCCTGTGGACCCACTGCCCCACAACCACCAGCCAGGTTTGTCAGGGAAGAGGCCCTTGTCCCCATCAACATGGGGACAGGGGGGTGAGTAGAGCCCCCTCGCCTCAAAGCACCCCCTCCCATGTTGAGGGCATGTGGCCATGTATGGTTTAGGAGGAGGGTCTGATATGCATTGGTGGGATCCCACACCTTTTTTCTTCCAACTACCAGCATTATTTTCACAAGTCGCATCTATATCAAGCAAGTTGAGGGTTTATATTGACGTCTATGGACCTCAAGTCACATGAAAGTCAGACCAAAGAAGTGCAGGAACTATTTGAAGTTGCTGCAATTTGAAGTCACACAGATATAAATGCACCCCAAAGTTGCATGACAAGTCACACCCCATGTTTCTGTACGATAACCAAAGTCACATGACAAGTCACACAAGTGTGAATGGAGCCTTAAAGCGGAGCTCCACCCTAAAGTGGAACTTGCGCTCATCTGAACCCTCCCATGCCACAATTGGCACCTTTCAGGGGGGTGAAGATACTTGTATAATACAGGTATCTGCACCCACTTCCGGGCATAGATAGCTGCAGAATATGCGGGTATTTACGCCACTTATTGTCATCTCCCCCTCCCCCTGCTGTCTGCTGGTAAACACAAGGATCCCAGAGAAAGCAGGGACCGTCTGTATTGCGCAGGGCGACTCGCGCATGAGCTGTAGGGAACCCGATTCCCATCCTGAAGATCCCGGTGGCAGAACCCGAGAGCAGATTGACAGATCGGCTTTGGGTGCCGACATCGTGGGTGCGCTGGACAGGTAAGTGTCCATATTTTAAAAGTCAGCAGCTGCAGTATTTGTAGCTGCGGACTTAAAAAAAAAAAAAAAAAAAAAAAAAAAAAACTCTTTCACACTTTCCTTTACACATGATAAATATTCAGCATCAGGAATACTTGAACAGTAACATCTTCCTAACAACTTCAGTTGAAGTTTCTATAACATACATTGTAGATTTGCAATCATTGGCCAATTGTGTATATACATACGGTAAATACTGTAGCGTATATTCCATCTCAATATCTAAACCTTTATGAAATTTGTAATTTAAAAATATTTTTAACTCTATCCAATTAAACTTTTTAGCAATCTACACAAGAACGTTACATATTTTGCATAACCTTCATACAGTTTATAATGGGTCAGGCACTGGCTGCACGTGTATTATCCAGACATCTTATTTCCATTTTGAAATTGTGATCCTTATGTTATAACAGCTTTTCCCTATGCCTTACGTTATACTTTTTTCTACTATATCGTTTATTAAACCACGTCATATGAAGTGTTAGGTAGCCACAAAATGCATATGGCGTTTCATAAAACTGTCTTTTTATGAAATTGATACCGATACCTGATGGCATTTTTCAGCTTTCGGACACACCTGCTCATTAGCTTAGATTTCACCCTGGTCCACATTGGAGCGATTGGACATATCAAAGCGGTGGCAATGGCACCAAGATAAATTGGTGCAACGCCGAACCGATTCCCAAAAGTAGTTTATGTACTACCTTTGGTGACTTCGGGGTGCAATTTCCATTGACATCTGTGCAACAACTGCACAGCTGTCTCTGAAAATTGCCCCCGAAGTCGGGACTGGCATGCAGGAATGAAATTGTGAGAGTTCAGCTGAACTCGCACAATTTCATTCCCGCCGTCAGTGTGAACCAGGGCTTCTGCACAGCTAAACCCAATATAGACAGTTCCATTCAATTGCATTGAAGTGCAGAGAGAAATGCCAGAACTGTGCATTCTACCTTTTCTTGCAACAGATTAGGCCAGTATTGCTGCAAATTAAAAACCATTTCCATATTTAAAGTCCACCCCAACCAAAAATGGCTTGAGAAGCCTAAACTGGGTTTAACTGCTTCCCACCCAGGCCATTAAACAGGATGCTTGAGTGGGATCCTTATTGTTCTGGGTGGGGGGGGGGGGGGGTTATATGATGTCCTCCCCAGAACGGGCCAAGCGCTGGCATGATCTGTCACCCATTTTCACCGCACACAGCAGATGACAGATCATTGTACCTGCCTGCTGCTGGTACCATGTGATCACTGTGGCCAATCTCAGCAGATCACATGACAATTGTAAACAATTGATTAATGCCATTCATTGTGTACTATTGTGTTGATCTCTGATCACATGGTACAGACAGGGCCAATCCCAGCCAGCCAATCTTTACCATGTGATTAGCTGTGGAAAATCATAGATAATCACAATACATACTAATTGAATCTATTTCATTCATTAAAAAAGGGCTTGCCCAGGCACATGCGCAGCGGCTCCCGATTTGGCCATTTGACTCAGGAGTTGCATCGTGCCCCGACCAATACCTCCTGCAGATGGTATAACCCCACAAAATTCATAGCCAGCAGCAGCCAGACCTAGGGGAGAACCCTCCGGTCTTCCCGATGATCGCAGGGACAGCACGCCAGGACCTTCTGAGCGAACGTCAGGCAGCAGCTCCCAAGATGCCAGATGTCATCCAGCCTCTCACAGACCTGCCTGTAGCTACTGCAGATGGCGTCGCCCGCAATGTGCCAGACCCCAGGATCATGTGCGAGCCCTCATGGGTCCTGTATCCCCAGCTTCCACGGACTCCCTCATTAAATGCACACTGGCAGACCTCTCATGTTCCCCTATGTATGCAGGCACTTCCCAGCCCTGTAACATGGTCCAATCCACAGGTCTATCAACAAGAGCAAGTCTCAGCAATGTTTGCTAAATTTGCCGATCTACTTTATCTTGGTCTTCCAGGATCACTGGGGACATTAAAGCTGATCTACAAAACTTGGGTTCTCGCATGGAAGCGATCGAGCATAAGCTTGATCACACAGTGGCCAGGACCAACCAAAACTCTGAAGAAAAAAAAAAAAATAATAAAAGAAAAAAAAAAAGTAAAAATAACCCTCTAGGTCGAACTTTGGAAGCAGATTGGAACATCATATATCTTAAAAATATATAGTTTTATTCAACACAAATACATTGACATAAATAATATAAAATAAAAAAGGTATCGTCCACTGACAGCCACGCAGTGGCCAGAAAAGAGGTTACATATACCCAAAAAGAGAAATTATGTTTCAACAGTATAGCATCAAAACATGTGTGAGCCCCTGGATCACTTCTTCAGGACACACATTGGGGTGTACAGAAATGGTCAGGACGTATGCAACTGTGTACACAGGACTCCCCCTTAATAGACAGCATCAAAAAAGCCAGAGAAAGGGTCCAAACTTGGAATGTATGTAACACATAGGGTGGTTCTGCCTTTAGGGGCAAATGAGAGCTTGTATGGTACACTTTATCATTAGATACGAGTAAAGCGTTTGCTGCACTGATATCAGTAGTCACCTTCACACCGGATAGTGGTTATAGCAAACTCAAAAACCTTACAGTTGCGTGGAGATCTTTCACACCTTATAACTGCCTAAATCCACCCCCCCCCCCCCTCCAACACCTGCAGCGTGCGTCAGACTTCACGTACCTGACTGATGAGCCAGAGATAGCAGGGGGAAGGCCACCCTTATGTGTCTGGTCTGCGGCCCCTGGTAGTATGGACAGGATGCATGGGAGCACAGATTGGTATGAGAGCCTGGTGGGTTGTTGCAGGAGAAGAGGCCCAAAGGGCTTGATGCAGAAGGATTGGTGTTCTCCAGGCAGCTGGACGCTGGCAGCGGATGCAGAGCAAGAGCTGGTGAGGCAAGTCCAGTCACAGGCCCAGTCGGCAACAGACAGGCGGTGCAGTACAAGGGATCAGACAAGTTCAAAGTCCAGGTCACAGGCAGGGTTGGCAACAGGTGGGCAGCGCGGTACAGTGGAGCAGGCAGGTTCAAGGTCACAGACAAGCCGAGGTCAAGGGCAGGCAGCAAACAGGACAATCCAAAGGTCAAGCTGGGTAGTCAGGAAATCAGGAGCTTCAAATGAGGTAATAGGTACTAGGACATGGGGAGCTGCAGATCGGACAGCACGAGCCCACTGCGGGGACAATCTAAATAGGCCGATTGGAGTCAAGCGCCATGCGTGCTCGCCGACGCGCACAAGCACACGCACATTAGTGTGCACAGGCGAGCGCCCAGTAGCATGTCCGTTCCGGGCATTTCCCTGACAGTGCCCTCTCCTCAAGGGCAGCCTTCGGATGCCCATCTGGTCCAGAGTGGGTACTCTTTAAGGGAATTAGAAGTTCTTCCGCATGTAAATTGCTTTCTGGCTCCCAGGAGTTGTCTTCCGGTCCATACCCCCTCCACTTGATTAAATACTGGACTGTAGGAAAAGGGGCAACCAAATCCAATATCGCTTCCACCTCAAACTCCTCTTCATTGTCGATTACAGGTTTAGGTGGACCGGTATTTCAGGCGGTAAATTGACTGGGGGTAACAGGTTTCAAACAGGGATACGTGGAAGACTGGGTCAATCTTCAGCGAACCGGGTAAGTTGAGCTCGTAAGTCACATTGTTCATTTTTCTCTTGACCGAAAAAGGGGCCCAAGAACTTAGGACCTAGTTTTCTTGAAGGGCAAGCCATCTTTAGGTTAGCCGTAGAGAGCCAAACTTGGTTGCCAGGTACTAGGACGAGTTCTCCCCGTTTTTTCCTGTCAAACATCCTCTTGTTGTATTGCCGAGTTTTGGCCATAGTCTCTTGTAGCAATTTGTTAGTCAGGAAGAAGTCCATTGTTTTGGACACTGTGGGAATGGCACACTCAGGTACAGAACCAGGCAGGAAGGATGGGTGGTAACCGTAGCTTGCGAAGGATGGCATCTGCTTAATAGCAGAATGCAACGAGTTGTTGTAGGCAAACTCAGCAATAGGCAGTAGAGACCCAGTCTTGTGAGAAGGCAGAGAAGCAGCGGAGGTACTGTTCCAAAGTTTGATTAGTTCTCTCCGTCTGCCCATTCATCTGGGGGTGATAGGCAGACAAGAATGCCAACTCAATTTCAAGACAACCGCAGAGAGCCTTCCAGAATCTGGAGGTAAATTGAACACCTCGGTCAGATATGATGCTTGATGGAACCACAAGCGACTTCGCTACCTCTTTGATGAAAAACTTTGCTGTTTCCATGGCCGAAGGTTTGCCCTTCATAGGCAGGAAGTGGGCCATTTTAGACAACCTGTCGACCACCATGAAAATGGTAGAGAAGCCTTTTGCCTGAGGTAGCTCCACGATGAAGTCCATTGATATCATCTTCCAGGGTCTCTCTGGGACAGGTAAGGGTCTTGGTAAGCCCCAGGTTCTTGCCCGGCTAGTCTTGCTCCAGGCACAGGTGGTGCAAGATTCCACATAGTTCTTACAATCGTTTGTCAGCTGAGGCCACCAGAATGCACGCTGCACCAACTCTGCCGTTTTTAGAGTGCCGAAGTGTCCGGCCAACTTGGTCGAGTTCCAGAATTGCCACCCTCAAATTCTCTGGGAACAGAATTTTGTCCTTGTACCAGAACACGCTATCCTGCGACCTTACATAGTTTTCAACTTTCCAGTTCCTGGCAGAAGCTCTATAGGGCAGTCGTAGGGTTTATGCGGGGGTAAAGTCTATGCCCCTTTCTTGCTGAATACATCCAGGAAATCCCGATAGGGTGCAGGAATCGCCTGTTGCAATTTGGGGTCAGTGTCCAGGCAAATGAGTAGGTTTTGTAGTAACTTTGTGCAAGCAGTGCTGCTGGCAATATCCGGAAAGGAACTCTATTTCCCCCGTGGGCCAATTGATGTTAGGATTGTGGGCCTGTAACCAAGGCATTCCCAGAATAATTGGAAAAAGAGGTGATGAGATGGTGTCCAGGCATAAGAGTTCTTGATGATTAGAGCCCATGGTGGCTAGTAAGGTGACGGTTTCCTGAGTGACAGGGCCGGAACTGAGGATGGAGCCATCAGCAAGGCTCTGAGGTTTTGGTCGGAGGGGAATGCGATGGTTAGCAGCAAAAGTTAGATCAATAAAAAACGGCAGGCACCGGAGTCAATTATGACTGGAACTGGTATATCCTTGTCGGGAAGCTGTAGGATGACAGAGCAAGGCGAGAAGCAGAAATAGGCAATGTAGATGCATGCTTGGGAGGAATTGGAATAGACTTGCGTGTCTTGTTGGGACAAGATCTCACATAGTGGCTGGGTTCACCGCAATACATGCATAGATTACTGACTCTTCAGTGTTGCCGTTCTTCCGGAGGGAGGGAAGGACGGATGAGAACCAGCTGCATTGGTTCGGAGGTGTTGAGAACCAGAGCCGGAGGAGCAAGAGAGGTTGGCAGAAAAGAGCCGGTTGCACTAGGGACCTTGGGAAAGACCCAGGTGGGCTGAAATTGGCTGGAGAAATTCTCAGAACGACATTCCCTGAGGAGTCGGTCAATTTGAATAGAGAGATTGATAAGCTCTTCCAGGGACTGGGGGAATACCGACCCGTGCCAGCCCCTCCTTTAGCGAATCGGATAGTCCCATGCGGAATTGGTAACGCAGGGCAGCGTCATTCCATTCAGTATCGGAACTCCAACGCCTGAACTCCACCACAATCTTCAACTGCCCCGCGCCCCTGCTGCAAGGCGGCCTCAGTTGCTTTTAACTCGGGATCCTCATATAGTTGGGACATGGCAGCAAAGAAGGTATCCAGATTATCAAGGGAGATCGACTTCTTCATGAGGCAGTGGGCCCAGGTCTGTGGTTCCCCGGAAAAAAAAAGAGAAATTACAAAGCCCACTTTAGTCGCTTCCAAAGAGAAGGTGCGTGGTTGCAAGGCAAAGTAGAGCTCGCAAGCATTGTGGAAGGACCGGTATTTTACTGCGATCTCCAGAAAATCTCTCGTGGGTAGGTACCCTGGGCTCAGGAGGTAGCATTACTACAGAGGATGTGATGCTGGTCCGGCAGCGGAAACACCTTGTTGGTGTGTGGGAGAGGACAGAACCTGGATTTGACCTTCCAATCTAGTGTAGCCTTCTACACTAGAAGGTATGAGAGCCTGGAGGGTTGTTGGAGGAGAAGAGGCCCAAAGGGCTTGATGCAGATGGATCGGTGGTCTCCAGGCAGCTGGACGCTGGCGGCGGATGCAGAGCAAGAGTTGGTGAGGCAAGTCCAGTCACAGGCACGGTCAGCAACAGACAGGCGGTGCAGTACAAGGGATCAGACAAGTTCAAAGTCCAGGTCACAGGCAGGGTTGGCAACAGGCGGGCAGCGCGGTACAGTGGAGCAGGCAGGTTCAAGGTCACAGACAGGCCGAGGTCAAGGGCAGGCAGCAAACAGGACAATCCAAAGGTCAAGCTTGGTAGTCAGGAAATCAGGAGCTTCAAACAAGGCAACAGGTACTAGGACACGGGGAGCTGCAAATCGGACAGCACGGCGCACACTGCTGGGACAACCTAAATAGGCCGATTGGCGCCAATTGCCATGCATGCATGCCGACACGCATCGGCGCATGCACACGCCCGCCAGCGCGCACCGGCACACCCCAGAGCACCCAGGATCGAGGGAATGCCTGAAGTCATTAAAAAGATGTTCCCGAGGCTGTTCGATCGTTTATCAAAAGGAACTTATCCCAGACGTACAACCACACAGGTTAGAACTTGATAGCGCTCAGAGCTCTCAAGCCTCCACGTACGAATGGCATGCCACAGGATGTGATTGTTAAACCACATTTTTATAATGTCAAGGAGGAAGTAATGTGGAGAGCTCTTTCATTGCCTCAACTATCTTTTCAAGTTCACACTATTCAGTTCTTTACCGACTTATCGTCTGCCAAGATCCAGAGATGGAGATCCTTTAAACCATTACTGGCCGCCCTTTCACAGAAAGATAAATTACAGGTGGCTTTTTCCATTTGGCTTGAAATTTGAATACAGGAAGAAATACACCTTTGCCACATTTAAGGAGGGTGAGAACTTGCTGCTGAAACTAAAGTTGATCTTGCAGGAACCCCCACCCCTCCTAGTTCAGCATCAGGAACCTCCAAATGACAACTTCCCTCCAGCCCACTGTCTCCACTATGGCAAAAGCCCAAGACCAAGAAACCCAAGGATGACCATCCTCCCTGAGACGCTCCAAAGACCTTTGCTGGATTGCTCAGTTTTTTTTATAAGGAAAATCCGTCACTTTCTCTGATCTCTTGATCTGTTTAAGTGTTGTCATAGTTGCTGGTTACACGATTACTTAACTATAATTTAACTCATTAAGTTGACAAGGTTCCATTTATACATTTTTGGTTTAATTCAATTATTTCCCAATGTTCTTGTAGCACCAACTGACGGCCTGGCCCCGTCTGTCTTCAGGCATCATCTCCCTTTTGGGTAGGGCTAGGATATCTGAGCTCTATCAGGTAGTTTTCTCTACCAGTGCTGCTCCTCTTAAATACCTGACTAGACCATTTTCCCTGTGACATGCTCTCACATATCTATCATTCAGCCAAAGGCCTGTTTTTCCCACAACATTGCACTGTAAGGAGGGAGGGGTCCCATGGAGTTTGCACATTCATAAAAAAAATAAAAAATAAAAGAAAGAAAGGCACCTCATTTTCTCTCACCTACTTTCCCCTTCATATCCCCAGCCCCTGACAAGTCTCACCTTTCCATTTTCTCTCCCTATTGCCACTATCCCCCCCCCCCCCCCCCTACAGTGCCTGGGTCTCGTTTCCGCGACTGCTGTTTATATATTGTTATATGTAAGGCTATTACTACCACAAATTTGTTGAGAAGAGAGGTATTCCAATAGATTTAATTAGGCCTAGAGCCTAATACTAGTTCAGCTATTATCTAGGTGAGCTCAGTGGTCGGGGTGGTACTCATGCTCCTCCCGTTTTTGAAACCTGGATCTTCTGACTTTTCAATACAGGATCAACTAGTCTCTGGTAGAGGTGGTTTTTCTTCTCTGACATTAAAGAGGGATTCCACCTAAAAAAAAAAAATGTTAAAAGCCAGCAGCTATAAATACTACAGCTGCTGACTTTTAATAAATGGACACTCACCTGTCCCGGGTTCCAGCGATGCCGGAAGCCGAGGCAGATCGATCGCTCGGCTCTCGGCTGCTGCCGTTACCATTCTAGGTGAAACAGGAAGTGAAGCGAATCGGCTTCACTTCCCGGTTCTCTACTGCGCATGCGCGAGTCGCGCAGCGCAATAGGAATTGTCTGCGCTGTCACTGGGACCCGTGTGTGTCCCAGCAGACAGCGTGGCAGGACAGGAAATGACAGACTCCCATGGGAGTCTATGCCCGGAAGTGGGTGTAAATACCTGTCTTTGACAGGTATCTCCACCCCCCTCCCCCCTGTAAGGTGCCAATTGTGACACCGGAGGGGGGGAGGGTTCCGATCAGCGGAAGTTCCACTTTAGGGTGGAACCCCGCTTTAAGGTTCAGGAGATAATTATCTTCCCCACCTTCAGGGCTGACTTTCGACCATTTTTCTTCTTGCTTCCTGCTATGATTTTTCTTTCTTGCTTTCCTAATGCTATTTTTTTTTTCTAGAGACCAATTTGGACGAACAAAAATCAGACCCCAAAATCAGCTTCCATAGCCCAAACCGATGCAGCTAGGGCAGCTCTCAATCTGGCACTTGCCTCCAGGGCAGAGAAAAGTTTGTGATGGAGTGGTGCACTTTTTTTGACCAAAGACAAATTGGGGACTGCGTTGGTGAATAGACTATCTCCTAAACCATTATCTTATACATTAAAGCAACACATTATCCCAGAACACACACACACACACATTTTAGAAGTCTTTAAGGAATTTAAAAAAAAAAAAAAACTTTACAACTTCGGTACAAATCCATCTCAAAATGACCTGGATCGATTGACTTGATTCAAGTCCCCAAATTGGAGGACTGACAGAGACTAGATCAATCTCTGCAGAGGAAGTGTCACCAGTGAGGAAAAATGTAAAAAGCCGATCTGCCCCAGATGGATTCTCAATCCCTTACTAGAAGACTTTCTCTAACACTTTCACCCCATCTTTAATGCCTGGCGACGTTGTGCCCCCCTAGATCGATCCCTTAACTCTGCCAATATTTTGGTTATACCTAAACCAGAGAAAGATACAAGCTCAGTAACAATCGCCTGATCTCCCTTATAAACAACGACCTTAAGATCCTGACTAAGATCCTTGCAGACCTCATCTCTTCCTTCATGGGTCTTTATATACATAAAGATTAAGTGGGTTTCATTCCCGGGAGACAGGGGCCAGACTAGATCCGCAGGGCAAGCGATATATCTTTGCTGAACTCACGCTGGGATGATGGTCAAGCTCAGGAAGGCAGATTTCTTTAGCTATTCAGAAAGCTTTTGATTCTGTCTCATGGCCCTACATATTTTCCATCTTGAAACAATGGGGCTTTGGCGAGTTTTTTAAATGTCACCGGCACGTTGTACTCAAACACGGTAGCTCAGATACATCTGCAGGGTTATCACTTGGAGTCTTTCAGTATCTCAAGAGGCACAAAGCAGGGTTATTCCCTATTGATTTTTGCTATCGCCATAGAATCTTTAGCTATAGCAATCAGGGAACATCCAGATTTACACAGAATCAGTTGCGGACCTCAAACCCATAAGTGCGCTTTATTTGCAGACAATCTCCTACTCTTTGCATCTTCCCCTTTGACCTCTTTTCCCTAATATATGCCACATTTTAGAGATCTTTTCCAAGGCTTCGAGCCACAGGGTAAACTTTACTAAATCGCAAGCTCTACATATCAACCTACCACATCCACTGGTCACAACTCTTTGGGGACAATTTAGGTCCTTTTGGAGTGACACGACAATCCCATATCTAGGAATCAATCTAGCCCCAAGAATAGATCGGCTCCATGAAACAAATTATTCCCCCTTGATGAAAAAATTAGAATCCGAACTCTCTGTGGGCCCTTCTGGACCTGTCCTGTCTAGAAAAATTTGATCAAAATGACCCTTCTCCCTCAAATTCTTTAGATCTTTGCCCATTCCCATTTCAAAAGACCATCTGAGATGCCTACAGACCAAAATCATGAATTTCATCTAGGGTTTGAAGGGACACAGTTTGTCCAAGGTGGTGCTCTTCCTTTCCTGTAAACCAGGTGGCCTCGGATTGTCTAATCTCTATTGGTGCTATCAGGCTGCACAGTTGGCCCAAATCTCTGAAATATACATGCGTTCAGGTCATCCTGACTGCATAGGCATGGAAAGGCAGGCGGTCCCACGCCATACCTTATACTACTTACTCTAGTGTCATCCTCAATTAAGACCCTCAATCCTCTGCCCGACCCTCTCCCACTCTTTCGCTTTATGGGACTCCCTCAGAACTCATTACACTACTAGTATCCCCTCTCCGGACCATTAGCCCATATGTTCAGGAACTCACAATTCACCCCTGGAATAGACATTGAAGCTTTCAAATGGTGGCTGAATAAAGGGCTATACCAAATCTGTAATTTTTTCCTCCCATCGGTCCCAATATCCAAAGGATATTGTGCTAGTAAGCTCAAGATGGTGAGTTCTGAGAACTTTAGGTTCTCAAATTTCCCATTTTCTTCATAAACTCTGGTAAACCACCCACTTTCACACCCTATGAACAGTAGTGTGATCAAGCCATGGATCAGAGGGGGGTTCAGTGATTTATAGCTCACTCTCAACCCAGATCCCTATACGTCAGCTTGGGAAAGATCCAGCTCATAAGTGGCACTGGCTTAAGCTAATCTAAAAGATATGGCGAGATAAAATTTGATCCCCTTAAGATTGGTTAAAGGGGTTGTAAAGGTGTTTTTTCTGCATTAAGGTGAAAAAACACCTGTAAGTGACCATCCCCCAGCCATACCCCCCATCTTACTTACCTGAACCCTCCCTCAAACTTGACCCATGGGGACAAGCCTTCTTTCGGCTAGGGGGTTCTTGGCTGTGGATTGGATAGATTGATAGCAGCCATTGGCTCCGGCTGCTGTCAATCAAATCCAATGATGCAGCCACCGGGGGCGGGGCCGAGTCCTGCACTTGGCGTCTATGGACGCCAAAATGCTAGACTCGGGAGCACGCCCACAAGGTTAACTAATGCGGGGAGGAGCCAAGACAGCCGCCGAGGGACTCCAGAAGACCAGGAGCGGGCCACTGTGTGAAAAACGAGATGCACAGTGGAGGCAAGTATGACATGTTTGTTAAAAAAAAAAAAAAAATTACCTTTAGGGTCACTTTAAACTCTACCCTTCTACCTCCCCAATAGGTTTCTGAGGCTGTGACCACATAGGAGACATGTTGCATGTCTGGTGGGAATGCCCTAAAATTAGAAGCTTCTGGCATAAAGTTTTTAACATGCGTCGAAAAATCTCAGGCCTATCCATCCCAAAATTCCCTCATATTGCACTGCTCAATTTCCCAATAGCCTCTGCCACTAAAAAAAACTTACAACTCATTTTATTCATATTAATGGGAGCTAAACTATAGTAACACTGTATTGCTCTGGTCACAGTAAAAAAAATAAACATTTGAGAATAGGTATTAAAAATCCAGTAGGATTTTTGGCCTTTTAGTTTATTTAGCAAAAATAAAACCCAGTAGTGATTAAATATCACCAAACGAAAGCTCTGTGTTGAAAAAACAAACAAATTATAAAACGTTCATATGGCTACTGATCGGTATTAAAAGTGGTTGTATAGACAAAATTTGAACTTTTACCTACAGGTAAGCCTATAATGGTTTAGGAGACATTCCCCTCACAAAGAGCCTCTGACTGCAGCGGCACATGCGCACAGGGGATTCTCAGCTGAAAGCCCGGCAGACGCCGGATCCTGCCGGAAAGAAATCTCCCGCGCACAGCGCCGCAATACCCGGAAGACACGCCGAGGGAACATTTCAGCTCCCTCGGAGTGGATCGGGCGAGATGTCGGGGGCCTCGTTCCAAGGTAAGTATTTCATAATGAGCTAGTATGCGGTACAGTGCAGATGACCCCTTTGTTCTTTGTGGTTTTCATTATTATTTAAGCCAATGTCCTTGTCCGTAGAGCATGGCAAATGCAGACTCTCCCCAGGAAGGGATTTGAAGTCTTCTCATATAGCAAGAAGTTCACATATTGTGAAACTTGTGGTAATGAAAAGAACTCTGTAGCCAATTTTTCCACCAATCCAAATCTAACCAAATTGCAAAAACAGAAGCATTAACCGTTAATCTATTTTAAGATGGTCTCAGGGAAATTTAGAAGAGAGAAATTATCTCCAAGTATGAGACTTACAAAACAACAGTTTAACCACTTAAGGACCGCTGTATTGCCAATGTACGTCATTGCAATGGCACGTACAGGCACAAGCACGTACATGTACGTGCTTGTCTTCCAGCGGGTGGGGGGTCCGATCGGACCCCCTCCCGCTGGATACGGCGGTCCGTTTCACTTCAGGAGCGATCCGGGATGAGGGGATGGCCGTTGGTTTCTGGCCACCCCTTCTCGATCGCTCCTGGCGAATGAGAAGCTTCCTCCCACTGTGTATTGTATACACAGGCAGGGAGGAAGTGATGTCATTCTCCTCGGGGCGGTCTTTTTGACCGGACTACGAGGAGAAGACCAAAAGTAAGTGCACCAAACACTATTCTAACACATAGGTACACAAACCCCCCCCCCCCGATAACTACCCAATAATGGTTTTAACCCCCTGATTGCCCCTAGTTAACCCTTTCACCCCCTTTTGCCAGTGTCATTAAGCAATCATTTTTCTGATCGCTGCATTAGTGTCGCTAGGTACCTAGTTATTTTTTTTTAGGTTCACCGCCAGGTTTTTATAGCGCTAGGTACCCCCATATACTACCCAATAATGGTTTTAACCCCCTGATTGCCCCTAGTTAACCCTTTCACCCCCTTTTGCCAGTATCACTAAGCGATCGTTTTTCTGATCGCTGCATTAGTGTCACTGATGTCGCTAGGTAGCTAGTTATTTTTTTAGGTTCACCGCCAGGTTTTTATAGCACTAGGTACCCCAATATACTACCCAATAATGGTTTTAACCCCCTGATTGCCCCTAGTTAACCCTTTCACCAGCGATCACAGTATAAGTGTCACTGGTGACGCTGGTTAGCCAGTTAGTTATTTAGGTTCCCCGTCAGGTTTTTATATAGCGCCAGGGACCCCCATATAATACCTAATAAAAATTTGAACCCCCTGATTGCCTCTAGTTAACCCTTTCACCAGTGATCACCGTATAAGTGTTACGGGTGACTCTGGTTAGTTTGCTTTTTATAGCATCAGGGCACCCACCATTTATTACCCAATAAAGGTTTAACCCCCTGATCACCCGGCGGGTGATATCAATTGGGTTTTAGGGTCAGGGTCTGCGTCGCCCCAGGCAGCGCTAGGTTAGTGCCAGTACCGCTAACACCCACGTGCAAAGCATAAACCTCCTGTAGTGGTATAGAATCTGAACAGATCAATATCTGATCTGATCAGATCTATACTAGCATCCCCAGCAGTTTAGGGTTCCAAAAAAACGCATTGTTAGCGGGATCAGCCCAGATACCTGCTGGCACCTGCGTTTTGCCCCTCTGCCCAGCCCACCCAAGTGCAGTATCGATCGATCACTGTCACTTACAAAACACTAAACACATAACTGCAGCGATCGCAGAGTCAGGCCTGATCCCTGCGATCGCTAATGCCCCGTACACACGAGAGGGATTAAGTCTGACAGACCTCCAAAGGAGTTCCGCCGGAGTTCCGACGGAGTTCTGGCGGACTTTTCGACCGAACGGACTTGACCACACACCATCACACCAAACTCCGACGGAGTCGAACGTGATGACGTACGACTGGATTCGACGTAGGAAGTTCATAGACAGTAGCCAATAGCTGCCCTAGCGTCGGTATTAGTCCGTCGGAGTAGCACACACACAAGCGAATTTTTCGAAGGGGACCGGGTCCGGCGGAGTTCCGTCGGGAAAATTTAAAGCATGCTTCATTTCTAAAGTCCGTCAGACTTTAGCGAAGCTAAAGTCCGTTGCAGCCCACACACGATCGAATAGTCTGACGGACTCAGTCCGTCAGACTTTGGATGTCGAAAAGTCCGCTCGTGTGTACGGGGCATAACAGTTTTTTTTGGTAGCATTTTATATTTAAATCCGGAAGGCAGTGCTTGGTTTTCGGGGTCCCGTACGTGGCTAGGCTCCCAAAAAGTCCCCCACATGTGGTATCCCCGTACTAGGGAGAAGCAGCAAAATTTATTTTGGGGTGTAATTTGACTTATGCCCATAGCATGTGTGAGCAATATATCATTTAGTGACAACTTTGTGCAAAAAAAAAAAAAAAAAAAATTGTAATATTCCTGCAACTTGTGGCAAAATATAAAATATTTCATGGACTCAACATGCCTCTCAGTAAATAGCTTGGGGTGTCTACTTTCCAAAATGGGGTCATTTGGGGGGGGGTTTGTGCTATTTTGGCATTTTATGGCCTTCGAAACTGATAGGTAGCGAGGAGTGAAATCAAAAATTTGTACCCTTCGAAATCCTGAAGGCAGTGATTGGTTTTCGGGGTGCCGTATGCAGCTAGACTCCCAAAAAGTCCCACATATGTGATATCCCCGTACTCAGGAGAAGCAGCAGAATATATTTTGGGGTGCAATTCCACATATAACTATGGCATGTGTGAGCAATATATCATTTAGTGACAACTTTTTGTAAACTTTATTTTTTTGTGTCATTCAATCACTTGGGACAAAAAAAATAAAAAAATTTAATGGGCTCAACATGCCTCTCCACAACTTCCTTGGGGTGTCTACTTTCCAAAATGGGGTCATTTGGGGGGGGGGGGGTTGTACTGCCCTGCCATTTTAGCACCTCAAGAAATGAGATAGGCAGTCGTAAATTAAAAGCTGTGTAAATTCCAGAAAATGTACTCTAGTTTGTAGACGCTATAACTTTTGCACAAACCAAGAAATATACGCTTATTGACATTTTTTTTTACTAAAGACATGTGGCTGAATAAATTTTGCCCTAAATGTATGACTAAAATTGAGTTTATTCGATTTTTCTTATAACAAAAAGTAGAAAATATAATTTTTTCTCAAAATTTTCGGTCTTTTTCCATTTATATTGCAAAAAATAAAAATCGCAGAGGCAATCAAATAGCATCAAAAGAAAGCTCTATTTGTGGGAAGAAAAAGACGCAAATTGCGTTTGGGTACAACATTGCATGACCGCGCAATTACCAGTTAGTTAAAGCAGTGCGAAACTGTAAAAAGACCTCTGGTCCTTAGGCTGTTAATTGGTCCGGGGCTGAAGTGGTTAAGAAGCTGCTTTACAGAGAATATTAAAAGATAAAGCTGACATTTGTTTAAGTGGATCAGGTGCAGAAAAAAAAAAAAAAAAAAAAAAGACTCCAGCATGCATCTCTCACTGCACTTTAAAAATCAGAATAAAAGGACAAGGCAAAAAGCTGCTTCCACTGGGTGGGGGAAAAGGTCAAAGGCCTGCATCCATCACAACTGGAACCATGGTGTCTTATGTGGAGGGTTCAGGATCACATTAAAGGCCTTGATTAACCACTTGCCTACTGGGCGCTTTCACCTGCTTCCTGCCCAGGCCAATTTTCAGCATTCAGTGCTGTCGCACTTTGAATGGCAATTGCACGGTCATTTATTTTTTTGAGACAGAGCTTTTTTTAGTTGTATTTAATCACAGTTTTTTAGTTTCTGCTAAACAAAAAAAACACGAATTGGGAAAATAAATAAAAAAAATAAAAAAGTTTAGTTTGCTATAAAATTTTCTAAATAATTTTTCTTCAATGATGGGACTGCACTGATGGGCACCGACAGCCTGCCCTGACAGGCTGCACTGATGGGCATAGATTGGTAGCATTTATGGGCAGTGTTGGGGATGCCTTAATCATCAGGGCAATGATCATCAGTCCCCTATTATCAGTGTAAATGTCCCGCGTGGATTTGCCAGTTCTCTCCTCTTCTCTCATGTGATCAGCAATATACAGTCAAGATTATATGTGGCGGGAAAGCATGTGACAAAACAATCAACCTAACTATGCTACAATATATATACAAATGGAGAATATGCATAAACCAGCAAGTCAGGAGATGGGGTGCAATATGGAATAAAGAGGGGACCAGAACTGAAATTAAAACAAGGAGAGCAGAGATGGTAGGGTACAGGATACAGGTGCTGATGCTGAACAGGATCACAGTTGGAATCGGGGTAGATGACAAGAGCAGAATTCGGAACAGGACCCAAGCATCAATAAATTAATAAATGACAATGCATGAAAAAGTATTTTAAAATGGCATGTAAAAAAAACTTTCGTTTTAACTTGCATATAGTGTGAACAATCCCTTAAGTACAGTTAATGAAGGTTTCATGTGACCAAATGTATAATGTTGCATGTATTTAATATACTTCCCAACATTGTGAACCATTTTCTGTGGATTGCTATACATTTTTATTTTATCAATTCAACAGACCTTTCATTAGCTGCAATACTTTCATATTCGTAAACAAGTGATTTTCAAGTGGAAGGAAAATAATTATTCACCTTCCTATAATTAGATACTTCAGTAATATTACATCTTTAACTACTTCAGCTCCGAAAGGTTTTGCCCCGTTTATGACCAGGCCATTTTTTGCGCTACTTTAATTGGTAATTGCACAGTCATGCAACACTGTACCCAAACAAAATTTATATAAATTTTTTCCCCCACAAAGTTTTATTTTGGTGAGATTTGATCGCCACAGGGTTTTTTTATTATATTAAAACAAAAAAAGACAGACATTTTTGAAAAACAATCTTTTTTTTTTTTAAAACATATGAAATAAAACATAAAAAAATAAAATAAAAATTCATAAATTTAGGCCACAATTTTGCTACATGTCTTTTGTAAAAAGAAAAAAATCCCAATAAATGTATATTGATTGATGTGAAACTTGGCATCTACAAATGGTATTTATATACTGAAATTTTTATTTCTTTATTTTTACTAGTAATGGCAGTGATCAGATTTATAAATGGGACTGCGATAGTGCGGCGGACACTCTGACACTAACTGATGCTGGGAGGAACTGACTGACACCAGAAACCCCCTCTTGGGGGGTTCATTACATGCTGGGTTATACTTAATTAGGTGAACACTGGTAGACCAAAAGGTCTTTAGACAGGAAATAATCCCCAATATAACCCCTCCCATACAGAAAGTACTTTTATTTTTTACTAGTGTCTGCAAGGTGGATGGCACGGTTTGTATGAGGTCTCTGAGCTCCAGGTCTCTAGTTCCACAGTTTAAAAAAATGAATCAAGGGATTGACCGATCGGATCAGTTTGACACAGGCTTTTAAGCTTAGATAAATGGTACCCGAGCCTTGCAAAGAAGACTTAAGATCCTGCAAGGTTTTGCCTGTAACGTGGCTTCCGGGCCCTAGACCCTGCGGAGTGGAAATCCTGGACACTACAGCGCTAAGGCATTTCCTGCAGGGCGCTGTACAGATCCAAGGGAGTGGACCCTAAACATGAAAGGGTACCCAGTCCTTGAAGGTCCAAGTGACAGGAACCCGCCGTGAAGGGTGAAGATTGGGCCCTTAGCTTCCAAGTGGCCCTGCAACTGGACGGGTAAGCATAACCTTTATTTTATTATTGTGGGGTGTCCCAGCGATTGTAACAATCAGTCAAGCTAGCTAAAGGCTGGACACCTGTGTACGGTGACCATATGGGGGAGTTTTGGGCTAGCTGGGGGTGCTTTCAAAGTGTACCTTTTTTTGCTCGTGTCTGGCTGTTTTCTACCTGTATGATGGCGCACAATAATGCACCATTTCGCCTTGGTTCCCAATGGCACACGTGCGTTCGCAAGAGCGCCGCTGGGCTCTACAGGTAGTTTGGCGGCCATTGCGCATACGGCTTCATCGCACATGCGCCATAGCCTTTCTGGGCAAATGAAGATTCACATCGTACACAAATGCAGTCATGCACGCTTGCAGGGACTGCGGACATGCGTGCGTACACACACACACACACATAGATCGTTCTGGCGCACACCCAGCTTATTTAAGCTATACAGGCCAAGCATGTGGCGCTTCCAGAAGACAACTGTGGGACACAGAGCAGGCTCTGAACACGCTTGCAGTTGTTCATTTTTCCTTACCCAGGTCACAAGTCACCAGGTGCTGCTTGGCAGGCTAAAGGTGCTTAGCAGGCATGTTGCATATGGGGCTTGGTGAGCCCTATTAAAGTGTCTCCCTTCTGAGGTGTTTTAACTACACCCAAGTACTCTGCTTGTGGCATTGAATGCCTTCCAAAAAGACGAGTGGGACTAACACCATAGGGAAGGGCACACCTATATCAGTAGTTCCCGATGAACCTAATCATATCCCTAGTGTTGCATCCCTGAAAGGCCAGAGGCTCCCGGGCAATCTGAGCTGCTGCCCCTTATCTGATATTGTGCCTACAGTCAACACTGCTGCTTCACCCTTTATTACCAAGGATGAACCGTCCTCAGCCCTAGCCGGGTTAGAGCACAGAATTTCTGGCATGATTGCCTCCATGCCGCAGGGTGGCAGGAAGAGTGACAGATCCCCCTCCCCAGAATCTCCTAGTCTTAAGCAGGAATGGATTGAGGATGAGGGAAGAGATGAAAGCTCAGGATGCGGTGGAGTGCCCGGCATATGAGTCTGCTCCCGAGCACTTTGGAAAAGAAGATATCCCATGGCTGAAAAGTTTGGTAAAAAATGGAGCATGTCAGCTGTAGATGCAACAGTCTCTTCCTTAAACAAGAACTTAAGTTGTCCAGTAGATAACACAAAGGGCTTGAAGGACCCTGTTAAGAAATTTGAGTCATTATTAAAGGCTTCCCTTTCTTTGGCCAGTTCAGCTATTCAGCCAGCTGTTGCAGCAATTGGTATTTGCCAGTTCGTAAAGGATCAGGTCAAATGGCTGGATAGGCCTAACCAGGAGGATGATCTGCCTGAAAGGAAGATTATTCAAGCGCTGTGTTTTGCCATTGACGCTTTAAAGCAGGGGTCTCCAAACTATGGCCCTCCAGTTAAGGAACTACAATTCCCATCATGCCTAGTCATGTCTGTGAATGTCAGAGTTTTGCAATGCCACATGGGATGTGTAGTTCCACAACAGCTGAGGGCCGTTGTCTGGAGATCCCTGCTTTAAAGGATTCAATACAGCAGGTTTCTCGTCTGGCTCTCTTGTCTGTAAATATGTGCAGACTTTTATGGCTTAAGAACTGGTCAGCTGAGCTTCCTTAGTTATTGGTAGGTTTCACGTTTCATGGGGAACATTTATTCGGTGATAACTTGGACAAATATATCCAAACGATTTGTTGAGGGAAGATTTCTCTACTTCCTGTGAAGAAAAGCACCAAACATCCCTCGTTTAAAAACCCAGGGACGGCTTCCTCAAATGTCTCAGCATCAGGGTGGGGGGGGGGGGGGGGGGGAAGGCTGCTACCCCTTTGTGGACATTTGGAGAACGACAATTCAGGACGAGTGGGTCACCTCAGTTATATCTGGATGTTACAAGCTGGAGATACAGGGATTTCCCCTCAGAGGTTTCTAAGATCCAGCGTTCTCTCAGATCCATCAAAAAGAAATGTATTGCTTCAGGCACTACATCTAGTGCATCAATGAGTGATTGTAGAGGTTCCTGTATTCAAAAGGGGCACAGGGTTTTACTCAAACCCGTTTACGGTTCAGAAACCAAACGGGGACTCAAGGCACATTTTGGACCCAAGGTCCCTGAAAGTATTGATACAGTCCTTTCGAATGGAGTCTGTCTGCTCAGTAGTAACCTCACTCCAGAGAGGAGACTTTTTAGACAAGTACCTATCTTTGAGCCTCAGAGGTCCCTACGTTTTGCCGTAGAGGAACATAAGTTTGTGGCTCTACCCTTCTGGCTTGCTACAGCTCCCTGGGTGTTCACAAAAGTCCTAGCACCAGTACTGGGTCTTTTAAGGGCCCAAGGGATCCTGGGGCTCGGGTATCTGGACAACATCCTGCTCAGAGATCACTCCGTAAAGGCTCTAGAACAGAGCATAATATACACAGTGAGGCATTTGAAAAGCTTAGGCTGGATCATAAAGTCATCCTTGAGACCAGCTCAAAATCTAAGATATTTAGGTCCGATTCTAAACATGGTCCAAGCAAATGTATTCTTGCCACCCGTAAGGATCTTTGCCCTGAAGGATCAGGTGCGTCAGGATAAAGGGCACCAGACAACCCTCCATTCGGCTCCATCTGCATCTTCTCGGGAGGATCTTATCCTCTGAGGCAGTGCCCTATGCCCAGTTCCATTCCAGGCCTTTACAACAAGACATCTTGTTGGCTTGGAACAGAGCAAGAAAAGCCCCGGGATTATCCAAATGTGCTCGTCTCCTCAGGCATGCTTAA
The DNA here is from genome assembly GCF_037356315.1 of Lithobates pipiens. Taxonomy (NCBI): domain Eukaryota; kingdom Metazoa; phylum Chordata; class Amphibia; order Anura; family Ranidae; genus Lithobates; species Lithobates pipiens. Next base: position 18,766,796 of record NW_027507685.1, on the reverse strand, counting down.
GCCTAAACTGGTGGTTGCAGGATCAGAACCGGCGAAAGGGAAAATCCTTTCTCCCAGTAACTTGGAGAGTACTGACTACAGATACCAGTCTCTCAGGCTGGGGAGCGACCCTAGACTGGCTCACAGCTCAGGGACAGAGCAGACCCTACCTATCAACATCCTAGAATTACGGGCAGTACATCTGGCCCTGCGGTCCTGGATGGTGGAGCTTCAGGACTGCCACATCAGGATTCAGGTCAACAATGCCACAGCAGTGGCCTATATAAACCAAAGGCGGTACCAAGAGTCATTCAGCTCTGAATTGACAGACCCTCTGTCAATTGGAGTAGATGCTCTGAAAGTTCAATGGCACCAGTACTCCCTGGTTTATGCTTTCCCTCCTCTCCCTCACATTTGTTGCACAGGGTTCAGAGAAGGGGTTTCAGTCATTCTGGTGGCACCAGCCTAGCCCAGAAGGCCCTGGTTCCCAGAGATTGAGAGACTGATGATACACGGGCCATGGACACTTCCACATCACCCGATCTACTGTCTCAAGAGCCCGTGTTCTAACCCAATTTACAGTCTCTAAATCTGATGGCATGGCTATTGAAGCCAGGGTGTTAAAGGACCGTGGCATCTCAGAGCCAGTGGTGTCTGCTCTAGCAAATGCTAGATAAGCTGTCACCAGGAAGATTTATCATAAGGTCTGGAAGATTTATATTGCTTGGTGTGAAGCCAGAAAATGGCATCCTCGGAAATGTGATTGGGAGAATTCTCTTTGTACAGTACGCTGTGGAAAGCAAATTGGCTTTGAGTACAATTAGGGGTCAGGTTTCGGCCCCATCACTATTCTTTCAAAGGCCTTTAACCCCTCCATTCACTGATCCAAACCTTTATGCAACAGGCAACTCGCTTGCTTCCCCCCATTAGGTCACCTATGTGTCCTTGGGAACTTGGTGCTGTCTGTTACAGAAACAACCATTTGAACCTATTAAGGAAATTCCATTAGACTTTCTGTCATACAAGCTAGCCTTCCTGATGGCTATCACCTCGGCTAGAAGGGTGTCGGGGGTTGGAGGCCCTTTCAAGCAGGGAACCGTTCTTGATCCTTCACCATGACAGACTCGTGTTAAAACCTGTTCCATCCTTTTTTCCAAGGTGGTGTCGGCCTTTCATTTAAATCAGGATATTATTTTGCCGCTTTTTTCTCTCAGCCTCGTTTGGAAGAAGAGAGACGTCTGCATTCTTTGGACGTTGTCTGGGCAGTCAAGGTTTATCGGTCTAGATCTGTGGAGATCCGAGGACCAGACTTTGTTTTACCAAAAGAACCCAAGAAGGGGCAGGCAGCTTTCAAAGCTTCCAGTGCCAATTGGGTCAGTCAATTGGTCATTCAGGCCTACAGTCGGAAACCTAAAGCACCTCCCTTTAGGGTAAGAGCTCATTCTACCAGGGGTGTAGAAACCTCCTAGGCTTTTCACCATCAGGTATCTGTGGCTCAGACTTGTAAGGCTGCTACCTGGTCTTCAGTGCATAAGTTCACAAAAATGTTATCATCAAGTGGATGTTCGAGCAGCCGAGGATTCAGCTTTCGGCCGCAGTGTACTGCGGGCTGCCGTATAAGTTCTGATGGCTATTGTTTGGCATGGTGTCTCCCTCCCCTCAAGGCTATTGCTCTGGGACATCCCGGCAGGCAATGAATATTAGCCTGACTGTGTCCCATCATGTACGAAAAACAAAAAAGGATGTGCATCATGGGACACAGATAAACCCCCCCCCCCCTTTTTGAGGATTTAGTGCTTGCTACAAAACTAAAGTACTTCCTGTATGGGAGGGGTTATATAGGGGATCACTTCCTGTGTGAAGACCTTTGGTCTACCAGTGTCTACTCACCTGATGGAGTACAACCCAGCAGGTAAGGATTTTTCAGTTAAGCATTTCAAAAACCTATTTTTAAAACATGTTTACTATACGTTTTGGGTGTACTGTCTGCGCTTAAAGTCCCAATCGCTAGAGGGGGTTTCTAACCTGTTTTTACATGTTCTCGGGATGTTGGCATACAGGACACCCGACTCTATACTAGTGGGAACTATTGACTGACATAATCAGTGACACCAATACAGTAATCGGTGCTAATATACACCATCACTGAACTAATGACACTGGCTGGGAAGGGGCTAACAACTAGAGCCAATCAAGGGGTTAACCCTGTGCCTAAGAATGTTTAGTGTGTGTACAGTTTTACTAAGCAATGTGCCGGTTTTTACTTCCAGCTTTGCAGGGAGAAAAAAAAAAAAAAAAAAGGCACATAGGGCTCTCTACAGACAGCAGCTATGTTGCTTACCAACAAGGGACTGCCATTAGCACAGCGGGTCCAGGCCATAAATGATTGCCCGAAACCCACTGATAGTCTTGTGCTGTTGCGAATGACAACCATGGCCCCTAACCAAAAAGGCAAATCAAGTATATTTATGTGATTCTGCATAACCGAGCTGCCCTGTAGCAATCAAGCTACACGAGGCGATCGGCAAGTGGTTAAAGTTTGAATTAAAAAAAAAAAAAAAAATCTTTTTTTCACTTCTTAAAAAGTCCTCCAGCCAAGTGACCACAAAAGCCCTTTGTTTTAGGGCTTGTTCACACTTGACTAAAATTCTAACACCTAACAAATGCTCCTGTATGGCGTTAGTATGGGCGTTAGACTCCCATTAAAGTGGTTGTAAACCCTTACAACCAACTTTGACCTACAGGTAAGCCTAGATTAAGGCTTACCTGTAGGTCCAAGAAATCTCTCCTAAACCTACACAGTTTAGGAGATATTTGGCGAAAGACAGGCACCGCTGTTATGGCGCATGCACCGTAGACAGCGGCGCGCAAGTGCACTGAGCGCGCCGCGGTAAACAGCGATACGCCGCAAGTGGCGGCTCCCGTGCGCATGCGCGGGAGTGACGTCATCGCGGCTTCGCCGAATGACCGCAGCGGAGCGGCGAGACCCACCGAGAAGATGGATGCTCTGGACTACAGGGGACAGCGGTGACTTCGCTGGCTCCTGTGTCAGTGACACATAATGGACTACTATGCGATGCATAGTAGTCCATTATGCTTTACCTTTGCAGGGAATGAAAGAGGAAGTAAACCCATCAGGGTTTACTTCCTCTTTAATAAACTTTAGTGTGGGGGTTTGACTGGCATTTTAAGAATGCTTCCCAAACGCCCTATGGGCAGTTTTGAAGTGTTTAACGAGCGCTAAAAAAAAACACTTCACATACGCCTATTCCATTACAGGAAATAAACTAATCTTAACGACCTGCAACTGCCTGCCAGAGCATTTGAAGCCTTTCAAGTCTATGGTAACCCTCCACAAATGCCCCCTGACTCGACATGAGGTGTCAATTTTGTGTGAACAGTCCATTGCATCATTGCATAGGCGTTTGAGGGGCACTTTTAATGCGTGTGAACTTAGCCATGCTATTGGGCATGTCCACTGCCTCCTAGGATCGTCCTTTTCAAAGTGATGTAACTAGCCAAAGTGGAGGCTAGGAAAAAGCTCATGCACATTGAGGTTGATTATGCTGATGGCTGGATCAGAGCTAGGTGAGGATAAAGCTGGGTAGGATGAGGTGTAGCTACTCAGAGCTGTGCTGAAATTCTTACACAGGCATAGACAATAGCTTAAAGTGGAGGGCCACCCTGAAAACAAAAAAAATATTAAAAATTACAAAAAAATATAAAAAAAAAAAAATGAAAAAAATTTTTTTTTTTTACTTACCAGAAATGCCTGTTGCTAGGCACTTTCTCCTAATCTTCCTCTTCCTCCTCCGCGGAGATCTTCTGTCTTCGTCGCGGCGTCTTCTGGGTAATGAGTCGTGCTGTGTTCTGGGAACTGTGTGTTCCAGAACACAGCGCGTCCCATTCAGAAAGCGCTGCGGGACTCGCGCATGCGCAGTAGCTGCGGGACTCGCGCATGCGCAGTAGGAAACGGGCAGTGAAGCCGTAAGACTCCACTGCCTGTTTCCCTTACAAGGAATGGCAGCACCGGGACCCGAGAGCCGAGGGACGGGTCGGCCTCGGGCGGCCGACATCGCGGGCACCCTGGACAGGTGAGTGTGTTGATTAAGTCAGCAGCTGCAGTGTTTGCAGCTGCTGACTTTTTTTTTTTTTGTATAACCGGCCCTCCTCTTTAAGGAAGTGCCTGTGAGCAGCCACATTAGGCTGAACAAGCACATTGTTGTTGGTAAAGCTTAGCAGATTGCAGATTGTCTAGCTTAGACAGCGGTTTCTAATTTAAACAACCAGCAAGATAATGCATATTATAAAAGTTGTTAAACATCCTAAATCAGGGCAAATTTTCATTCTTGACTGGAATCCCACATTAAGAGTACAGTCTAAGTGGAGAAAAGGTCACATATCTATCAAATTCCCAAAGCAAGTTTATCAAGTGCTTATTTTGCTACTTCATAACATTTTTGTTTCAACTAAAAATGTACCTGGTCTTCCAGTGGGAGGTTGAGACATAATCATTGGCTGCACAGCAGTCTGTGGCAGGACAGTGGATGTTACAGTGGATGGAACAGAAGGGCTTGAAGAGATTACGGTTGCTGGTGTAGCATTTACACATGAGGTAGAAATTACAGAGGTCACCTACAAAAGAGTAACAGCTGAGTAAGGCTTGTTCGCAAATATTTTAAAATGAGACAAAGGGCATTTTTTTTTCCAGACCCTAAAAACCTGAATAAAAATCTTCAGAGGAAAGAATCTTGACACAGGGGAAGGGTTGGATTGAAGTTCAAATTTCTGAAGTACAGGCTGCTACAGAATCTAGAAGCTAAGCTTCAGTAGGGCAAGACTGGCTTTTTATCTAAAGAACTAAATGGAATTCTTTTTATTGCAAATAGTTGCATATCGGTTATACAGTATATAAGAATTTCTCCTGAATTATAGTCTTAAAATTCACGAAAATACTATCTTTAAAGTGTTGCCATTATCTCCAACTGGCTCCTTCCCATGATTTTCTAAGCTACACAGGGCTTTCTGTGATTCACAATTTATTGCTAGCAGTTCATCCACAACAACCATTCTTATTGCCCCCATTACAATTAACACTAAAAAACATACCGACTCATAGCGTCGGGCCAGGCATAGTTAACGTTCTACGCTTTGAAGAAAGCCACTGGTTGTAGTTCAACAAATCATCCACAAAAGGTCAGAGCCATTCTATTTTAGAGTGGGGCTAGGCACCCAAGCCCCCCACCCTTTAATAAATCTCAGCAGCAGATAAAAACTATTCTATTAGGGATCGAGAACTATAAGCCTCCCTTTTTGGTCTTCCTTTAAGACCATCACAAGAGCCTTCTGCAATGAGGTCAATCCATCAAGAGTCAGTGCCCTACTAATTTAGACCTTTGGTGTGGCTAGGTGCCCTTGTATCTTATAAAAAAGAAAATTTTCCGAGCAGAGGAAAAAAAATAATCCATTGGGGATCAAAAACAGATTGGTGTTAAACTGGCTCTTAAGTCGCCGCTGGTGTCCCGCGATCGGGTTACAGAGCTGAAGAATGAGGAGAGTTCTGTGTAAACAAACCTCTCCCCGTGCTTCCTAGTGTGGCTGTCACCGATCGTCTATTCCCTTTTATAGGAAAAGACGATCAGTGATGTTACATGCCAGGCCACACCCCCCTACAAAAAAAAAAAAAAAAAAAAAACACACCTCACACAACCCCTACACTGCCCCCTAGTGGTTAACTCCTTCACTGCCAGTGTCATTTACACAGGAATCAGTGCATTTAAACAGCACCGATTGCTGTATAAATGACAATGGTCCCAAAAATGTCCGATGTGTCCGCCATAATGTTGCAGTCACAAAAAAAATAAAAGTTAAAAATAAATTGATCGCCATTACTAGAAAAAATTTATATATATATATATATATATATATATATATATATATATATATATATATATATATATATATATATATATATATATATATATATATATATATATATATATAAAAATGCTATAAAACTATCCCCTATTTTATAAACTCTATAAATTTTGCGCAAACCAAACGCTAATTGCGATTTTTACCAAAAATATGTAGACTACCTATCAGCGTAAACTGAGGGAAAAAAAGGGTTTATATATTTTTTCTAAATTGTCGCTCTATTTTTGTTTATAGCGCAAAAAATAAAAACCGCAGAGGTGATCAAATACCACCAAAAGAAAGCTCAATTTAATGAGAAAAGGACGCCAATTGTGTTTGGGAGCCACGTCGCACGACCGCGCAATTGTCAAAGAGACGCAGTGCCGAATCGCAAAAAGGGGCCTGGTCCTTTGGCTGCAAATTGGTCCGGGGCTTAAGTGGTTAATGAATACAGAGCTGCACTAATCTGTGCCTCCTATATCTGCCTGAGGATCAGCCTGTTTTACAATCATAAAAAAACATTCTAAGTAAAATAAGCATAGATTGGGATGCTAGAAGAAAAAAAAAAAAAGTTGCTACCCACAAAAGGTCAGTTGATGTTAATCAATTTTAGCAGTTTGTGAAACATTTCAATAAATTTGGGGGCCTATTGTCCAAAGATTCCTACTCTGCCTTTGCTAAAGCTTTCAAGCTTTACATTACAATATATGCCCAACAAGGGGTTATACCAGAATAGGGCATGTAGGTTTAGGTATCCTCTTGGTATCATTTTCTTCAGCAGGCGTTCCGCTTTCATGTAAAAGTAATCCTAGTGGTTTCCCCGCCTTCCATGGTTTTCTTGAACTCTCCTGGGGAACCCAAGAATGCATCCGGTGGTTTCACCAGCTGACCAGAGACCACAACAGTTCCAATCATCTCTGACCTAAGAAACCGGAAGCTACAAGCATTTCATTACTTTTCCGGGTATAAACCATGCCATTGGGAAAGCATCTTATCAAACCAATCGTGTTGTGGTCGAATGCTGGGCGACAGACATTTTATTGCAACCTTTTTTTGTGTTGTTCTTTTAGTAGTTTTATTTGTGCTGAGCGTTTGCAACTTGCAACAACAATAAAAAAAGATATAAAAAAAGTTTTTACTGTCACTGTCAGACTGTATAATACTTTGTATATTCTCCTTTTTTGCATGTTTGCTTTTTTCCCCTCCTTGCTTCTGATTTCCCAGCTCTTGCAGGCAGATACTGGACAAAGTTTTTAACCGCTTTGTATCTCCTCTGTACTCAAAGGCGGTGCAATGATGTCACTATAAGGAATCAATTCTATGCAGTGGTCTGTAGATCATAAACCTCAGAGTTCTTGGGCTTAGTGCTGTCACAAACAGCAGTTCCAGCACCAGTGACAGCAGGCACCCTAGGAAGTACAAAGACCAGCTGTTTTTGAAAGTAGCAAGTAGTAAGTAGCTGAACTAATCAATACCCACTTCTGACCCCTTTATTCTGTATGTTACATATTCTATTCTATATACCCCATTCCTTGTATATGAACTTATCGAAATAAGTCCGATACGGGAACACCTTAGGTGTACGGGCTGGCTTACGGGACCCAAAAGGGGCCCGCTACATCAGCAGAGGGATCTGCTGGCTCCTGAATTTTCAGGGTATCATGCACAGCTGTGATAAGTGCTCCAATAAGCACTTTGTTGCGCACGGACCCGGACGGGGACTCATCCTCACTGTCCTGGTCAGCGTCATCTGAAGACGACAGAACAGGGGTCACCAGCCTCAGCAGGGCCAGAGTCTGCGTCAGAGCTCTCCCCAGAGGAGGGGGGGGGGGGGCAGGGGCCGCTTTTTAGCACCTTTGTGCCCACACACCGCCTCCATGTTGGCAACAAAGGAATTGAGGACCGCCGACAAAGCATCCAGGGGCACTGCACATTCTGCAGGTAAACCGGTTGTAATTGCCAGAATTTCAGGGGAAGAAGCACCAGTTTCTGAAGCCGTGCTGACCCTACCCTGTCTTCCACCTGATGGGGACTTAGGATAGTGATGGGCCCACCCTCCTAACTGCTGCTGACTGAGGGGCTCTTTCCCACAGGCCTCACCACCCTGACTGGTTCTGCACTGTCTAGCAAGTAGTGCCTGTGTTCTCTGTCAGCTCCCACGTGCAGAGGAAATCACACTGTCATCCAGAGCTGCTGCTTATGGCACTGAAACTGATCTACAATGTGCCCAGGCTCAAAGAAAATGGCTGCCAAGCGTCCAGTATAAGGACATAAAGCACAGATAAAATGGCCGCCGGACTACTGGAAAGCATTCTGCTCCTAGAGACTGCTCAAAAAAAACGTGTTCAGGCTTCAAGAAAATGGCCAGCGGGCATCCAGTATAAAGGACAAAACCACATGGAAAATGACCGCCAAGCTACAGGAGAGCATGCTGTTCCATGCCCTCAACCAAGATGGCCACTGAACATTGAATACCATGAGGGACAGTGACAGAAAATGGCGGTGAACAACGCTGCAAGGATCACAGACACAGCCTCAACAGACATCCCCAGGGAGAGGAAAAAAAAAAAAAAAAAAAAAAAACACACATCAGGGCACAGCCAGCCAGCACAGCCCCCCCCCCCCCCCTAACGAGAGCCCCCCCGGAGAGGCCCTGTACATGACACACAGACCACTCAGCAGCCACATGCAGCATCCCTCATAGGGAGGGAAGATAGGGACAGGAAGAGAAGAGAGGGACCCCCAAATCGACCTCCCAGGGAATGCCCAGCTGCTCATTCCCACCGAGGCAGGGAGAGCTGTACTAACCAGTCCTGCAGAGCTGGGAGACATTCCATCACAGACCCACACACTGATCAGTACGGGGTGGCTGCTGGCTATGGCACACTGATGCAGACATCAGTAGCCCGGTCATATGTATGCCCTGGAGCATTAGAGCTCACCGACCACCTCTGGAGCCGACGTACATCGTGGCTGGCCCAGCATGCATCTCTGACCTGCACACGCTCGCTGGCCAGGCTGGGGAGACTACAAGGATAAGAGTATCCAGCCCATCACCCAGCCAGCTGTTGATAGCAGATCACAGGATCTTTCATCTTGTGCAAAAAGCAAAGCTTCTGCAGAAGAAAAAGAAAAAGAAAAAAAAAAAAAAAAAAAAAGGACCAATGGGCCCGCAGGGTTCCAAGGTCCTTCACTAGGCAAAATAAAACTGAGGGCTGCATGGCAGGCTGGGGGATTGTTACCTAAAGGACCGCCCCTTGGGCGCAACTAAAAGTTCTGTGTTTTTCATAACAAGTTATGCCTAGTCTTCTCCTAAAGGTGGATTAATAACCCATTGGCTAAGAGAGGAGCCGTGTCATTCGGTGAATACAAGATAATTTTTTTTGGCACACTTTGGGCCCTTAGTATCATTTGAGTATCGTTTAAACGTCACGGCCTACCCGAGTATTGTTGCTGACCATGTCTATCCTTTTAGGACTACAGTGTACGATCTTCTGATGGTTACTTCCAGCAAAATGATGCACCATGTCACAACGCTCAAATCTCAAACATGACAAGGAGTTCACTGTATGCCAAAGGCCTCCAGTGTCATCAGATCTGAATTCAATAGAGCACTTTTGCGATGTGGTGGAATGGAAGATTCGCATCATAGATGTGCAGCCAACAAATCTGCAGCAACTGCGTAATGCCATCACGTCAATATGGACCAAAATCTTTGAGTAATGTTTCCAACACCTTGTTGAATCTATGCCCCAAAGAATTCAGGCAGTTCTGAAGGAAAAAGGAGTCCAAACCGGTACTAACAAAGTTTACCTAATAAAGTGGCCAGTGAGTATATATTTTTTATAGGCTACATTTAGCAGCACTGCAGTTTAATCAAGACTTGGGTTAGAAGTTATATTTTCCACTCTTTATGCAGCAGGACAAACTGCAGTCAGCATGGGAAGGGCCATATCCAATCAAGAAGCACCTGAATTACATCACTTATGTGGTTAAGTTTGGAAAAAGGAGATTGAAGACACTGCTTTCCATGTAAGCATTCTAAAGACACACCTGTAGTTCTGGTCCCCAAATCCAATAGTCTTACAGGCTTTTTTTGCATGAACATCATAATGTTAAACACCATCACCACTGCTGATGCCTACACCATTCCCAAGATCAATGAGTCATTAAATATGCCCTAAGACCAGCTGTTATCGAACGATCATGAATCCAATTAGTAGGTAATTAATGGCAAATTCCCCAAGCAGCAGATGCTCAGTTTTCATTACCCCATTGTATTGGTCATGCTCAGTATAGTGCCGTTTGGGATAAAGAACTTGCCAGCTGCTTGAATGGCTGGGAGCCTTTGCTTACCTGGATGACATTGCAGTGTTCAGATCTACCTGCATACATGTCAAGTCCTGGACAAACTTTTCAGCTGCTAATCCAACTGGTAAACCCAATAAGTGTAAAATAGATATGACAATAGTCCAATACTTGAAAGTAGGTAGGAGGCAACCCTAGCCTACCACTCAAACCAAGACCATGGTAATGCTCTTGGGAATAGCTGGCTACTACAGGACATCTGTGTGCAACTGTAGTTCATTGGACTGCTCTTGAGTGACCACTAACCAAGAGAAAAAACAAAAACCAAAATGGTCTAAGCTGGTGTCCTAGATACTAGAGTGTGAGAAAGCCTTCCAGGCTTTAGAAGGCACTGGCCAGGGCTCTTGGACTTGCAAGCTCCAGATTTCATATGTATTTATTTCTGGTTTAAACCAATACCTCTGCCTGTGGTCGTCCTGACAAGTTGCATCACCAATCAGGAGAGGAACATCCCATTCTTTACCCAAGCAGAAAGCTTCTTCCCAGAGTAGTAGTATATGCCATTATCGATCAGTGCCTTGTTTAACACTAATAAAATGTCGCAGCTTCACAGTGATCAATGGTCACAATCCACTCAGCTGATAACACAGCACTGCCCCCAGTGCTGTGTAATCAGCTGAGACGGAACACTCCATTGCTTGAGCCTTCAGCAAGACAATTTGACTATCCAACACTAAAAAGTGACCCTGGGAAGCCTATGGAAGATGACATTTGACAAGCCACAATTCAGCTTTGAAATACAGATTGTAAGCCTTACTTTTTTTGGTTTTATTTAACAAAGACAGACAAACCCCATAAATAATAGCACTGAGCAGGCAACTGGTACTCTGTTTGGCAATATCAGGGCTCTATTTGATCCCTACAGCAGCTTGTTTTAACCTCCACAAGCTCTGGACATACTAGACAAATCCAAGGAGCTGAAGAACTTAAGGAATCCACATCAGAGTCATATTGACCAAGAGCTGAACTTGCATACATCTCAAACGCTCTACTCCAATTAATATCACTTAAGGCCTTGTTCACACCAGCTGCTGCTTTGCAACGCAGAGGCTGGGGTACAGTCTGGCCAGGCCAGTGCAGTGTTTATGCGCACTGTTCACTTTTCAAACTTTGTGAAATGTTGCTATGTGACATTTTATTAGAGTACTATCGGCTGGCATGTGGTGACAGGCGCTGCCCTGGGCAAAAGTACTGCACACAAAAGCAGAGGTGTCAAAACGGCCACACCGGAGACCAGGCATTTTGCCTAGTCTTGTGGTGGAGATGCGGTGGGACTGCGATTGAACAACCGTCCTATGCAGTACCATCGCACCTTGTGTAAATGGACCCTAACCCCCTACAGTAATGGAGTTGGTTTTCTAAAGTAGTTACACTCAGACACCAAACATGCCTATACTAGAAAGTCCAGAAGGCTAGTACATGACACATTAGAACTCCTAAGAGAAAAGATTTAGATCATAGTTGGTATTTAACCATAATCTCCTTGATGGTTTTAAAGGAGAATCTTCCTAGAATCCAACCTAGAGATTTCAGATATTTAGAGCTGAGATCAGACTCTGGTCCTAGACCTGAGACTGAATGATCTATTAAAGGTAGATCTTCTAATAGGCTAGGACCGCTATGCCTTGAGCCCTTAACCTGGCTAAAGGAGCTGCCAGAATCTTTCAGAACACTTGTGGTGCTGTGGCCAAGCCGAATGGCAGGGCCACAACTGAAATTTTTTTTATATTTCAAACCACAAATTTCTAAGCGGGAAACTTTGGCACATGCAGATATGCAACTCCCCTTCTTGCCAGATGGACAAAGCTGATCGAATTATGAAAGGATCGGATGTTTAAGTGCCAATTCAGATCTTCGAGATCTAGAATGGGTCTTACCTCTGTTTGGTTCTGGAATCCTAAAAGGTTTGAGCCAAAACCCCCTGTTCCAATAAGGAAATCTGATCTCACAGACAGGGATAACAGCTGATCCAGGGGCCAGAAAGACTTCTCTGGATCCTTAGGAGCATTCTCTGAGGAGATGGAAACTTGCATAAAGGACTGCCACATCAGCAGCCCAAGGACCCCACAGGCAGCACCCAAACAGGGACCCGAACCTTCAGATCAAAAGCCGACTGAGCCATCCGGGCTCTTGGAACTAGTCGTAACCTAGAGAAAAAAAATTGCAGAAATCCCTCTGCTCTTGACATTATTCCTGCTAGACTGAGAATCACAGGACCTTTCCCCTCACCCAAACGAGTAGGGGTACTCATTCATGAGAATTCTTTAGCACTCTGCTGCCCCCCAAGATCCTGGTGCTGCTCTTGGGGACTTTCCCCTGAACCTGACGATTGAGGCCGTTGAGACTGCCTAAAGGCAGATGCCCCAGGCATAGGAGAGGCAGCACAATTAAAAGGGGAAAATGTTTGAACCTCCTTTTACTGGTAAAGAGAGCTTTACCCTTTTGGATGTACTTATCCACTCTAAATAGCCATACCCCAGGAAAGGACACAAACTAGCTAAGAGTTTTTCACATGGTGCTTTGGCTGATCACTATTTCAGCCACGGAACTCTGCAAGAATGCACTAGTCCAAGCATAAGCCATAAGGCTTAAACGATAAGAGTCTTTCATAGCATCTGTGTGAGACAGTGCGTCAGATACACCAGCCCACTGCCGGGCCTGCTGACCAGGCAAATTTTCAGGTATTGCACAAACTGTTCCTTAACCCTTAGAAGTCCACAATTTTCAATGAATTCGCGTGACTCAAACTGTGCTCCACCAAAATGGTGGAGCAGACATTAAAGGGTTGATGGACTGAGATACACCAATTGCAGCAAGAACTGCAAAAGACATCTAGTCTTTGAAAGGAAGTTCTAACCTTAATTTGCTGGATTCTTTATCAGCGCATTATCCACTGGACATGTGAGACTCTGCTCACGGAGGTGATTGCAGCATCAACTGCTGGAGCCCCCCATTTCTTCATAGAAATGTTCCCATTCAGAATACATAAGCTATGCATGAATAGGAAAATTAGAGGTAGATACCTCAAGAGCCCGTGGCAGGCAATAAAAGGGTCAAGTAAGGGCGTAGACAAGCACCTGACTTGTGAGGCTACTCTCTCCCTGTTAGGATCCTCCGAAGAGGAAAAATAAGTATCTTCCAATATTTTGGAAGATCTACCTGATCCCCAGCCTCCTGCACCTCAATAAAAGGGACCCCCAAGTACTAGATGAAAATCTGCTATGTTTAGTCCTACTATGGAGAGACATCAAAGCAATAATCTTTCATAATTATATATTTTTATTTTTAAATGGTAGAAGAGAAAAGAAACCTGTTTGTATGATATATACAGGGACTGAAGTGTTCTACCCGTGACGGCTCATCTGACTAGCCGTATACCTCTCAGGGGAGGATGACATTTTGGAAAGGGCTTTTAGCTTGTTGTATACCATTGACCCCTTAGAGGAGTTCCTGGTCCCTTTGCCACTCATAGCTTACAGCACAAAGCAGAGGCACTACCAGCAAAAGAAAGTAAACTTGCTAGGCTATAGTACAGTACAATAACTGCCATTAATCCTAGGTTTTAAAGTATGTTGTCAAAGGGAAATGCCTGTGTCATCAAACCTGATCCAGCCAACCTCTCTGCCCTCTCCCTCCACTGCCAGGCAGCAGCTTCCTTCCTTCACAGTGCTTGGTCACTTCCTGGACGCGTGGCTGGCGTCTGACACCATTAGCCACGTCCCCCTTTTTCCCCTTTTTGAAAGGAGCCGATTTTCCCACGCGAGCGGCGTCCTGCAACATGGCAGGGGGGGTAAATCCTCTTTTTTGAGCGGCCGCAGTCTGTCCTCTACAAAAAAAAAAAAATTTTTTTTTTTTTATTATTTAAAAAAAATATATATAAAAACACAAGGCAAGCAAGGGTCTGCCATGTCTCTTGAAGATAAAAACGGCAATCTGGGGGCACAGGAAGAGATCAGACCCCCCTTTTCTTACCAGAGGGTCTGAGCCAGCTGAAGAGAAGGAGAGTGAAGGCTTCTGCGGTTTCCAGCATCAGGATGGCGAGTGCTCAATACAGCCCCCAGTGAAGACACAGACATGACAATACATAGGAGAAAATTCCTGAGAAAATCTCCCTTACCTTATCCTTGCAGCAGGGTTTTAATCAGAGACCAAAAAAAAAAAAAAAACCAACAAGCTTAACCCTTCACGGTAGGCTCCGAGACCTTAAAAGGAAACCTTCAGGAACTGGGGAACTCTCAGGTTAACCCACAATCCTGGACCTGTGACAGGACCCTGCCAGCAAAGCTTTATGGCCTTACTATGAAAAAAGTACTGGATCCCAGAGCCCAGCTCTCAAAGAGAAGCATTTGCAAGCAAAACCTTGTTTCTTCAGATTATGAGGCCCGAGTACCATTCATTTAGCCCATTACAAGACATCAGAACGGATCATGTCAGCATGGCTGGCTCTCATCAAGGATTACTGCCTGTGGAGCTCAGCACAGCACATCTTTACTCGTGCCCAACACCTTAGACAATGGAGAAAAAAAACTGAGGACTCCCAGTAATGGGAGGGGTTATATGGGGGAAGTACATGCCTTAGGGGTGTGCCAGTGTCCAGCACCTGACTGTCCGACATAACCCACATAGTAATTACTATGGCTCTGTGTCCCCTGATGTAAGAAAAGAAAAAACATACCAAGGAAAGGGAAAGGAAATCCCATAGTGAAATACTGTTTAACACATTACGCCCTAGGCAAGACCAGTAACTTGCAACCCCCCCCCACCCCCAAAAAAATAAAATAAAAATAAAGGCTCCAAATGCAGGGATCTGGGAGGAAGTGATGTTGCGCTGGATACCTCTTTGTGACAGGCCTAGCTGGGACAGAGGCTCTTGGAGGGGACTGAATGCGAGCCTCTTGCCTTGTGATTATGGGCCCTCGCATTTGGGGGAACGGTGCTCTTTGTGAGCTGTATGCCTGGGGACCCCTGAGGTGGTGTTACCTGGATTCACACACACTCTTTGGATATGTAAATGCCATGTCAGCAATAGACTGAATCACACTATTGGGACACAAACTCTGAGCTAGGAGCCGAAAAGTCTTATCCCTCAGTCAACTAGTCTGAGTGTTGATTTAGTCGTTTTAGCTCATGCTAATTAGGTTAGGTTTTAGTCTTCTACTGTATTATAAATACTTGGCATTTTGGTTCTAATAAATCAGTCCATGTTGAGCAGCTAAGGAAGCGTCGCCTTGTTTTCTGCTTGGGAGCGGTTGGAATATCTAATATCTACATTCAGGCTGGGAGGAAGTGGTATATGATGGAAGCACTCAATCGGAGTGTGGGATCTATTCTGTCACACTCTTCTTCACGGATATGCTGAAGTTTGCAGGAGACGGGTTCTTCTCTAGCCAACATCTTCCAATCCTCAGCGGTATGCGGAACATCGGCACACTGTGGGGAACTGAACAGCCATCATAAATTTTAGGGCCCCCAACGCAGCTTTAGGCCTGGGCTTGACCCCCTTACATCAGAGTTTACCCTTTCATTAGGGTCCACAAAGTTGCTCCCCCCTTACATCAGGGTCCCAAGAGTCCATTCTCCTTAAATTATTCCAAAGTCCCCACTCACATTTGGGTTCCTAGAGTTCCCCTGGCCATGGCTGCTCCCTAAGGCAGCAGTTCACCCTAGTTCGCCTAGTGGTAGCACTGGTTCTGTATGTACTCTTTTGAGCATGTGTAGTCTTGCTTTTATGATTTTTTTTGTTTGAAAACCGTACTAATGAAACGTAAATCTGAAGTAGAGTTCAGATCCGACAAAAATCTTAGTCTGCACATTCATCTTTTGTCTGATAAAAAAAAAAAAAAAATAAAAAAAAAAAATCGGCGGTCAAAAGCATTGTACCAACGATTCTGAAAATTGTCAGATCGCTGCACAAATTTTTCCATCTGATTTTCGTATCATGTGTACAGACCTTTAGACCTCTTGAGTTGTGGGGTGTAAGGATTTGGTAAGCATTATAATCACTTGGTGTTTGGTGCACAGCAGCTTCATAAAGATTTTGCACACGTTTGGTGGACTTTGCTATTTAGTTTGTAGGAATTCATTTTGACTTTATTATACATGTACAGTATATTAATTTGGAAGTTTTCCTGATATTTTTTTTTCAGTAGGCACTCACTACAGCAATGGCAACATTGGATTTTTCTGGGCAGATTTTCTGACTGCAGCCTATAGTGGATCATTGGAATGCTGGGCGACAATGTAGGGACACAATTCGACAGGTAGAGAGAGATGGCCAGATAAAAAAAATAAAAATAAAAAATAAAAACACACAAGGGCAATAATTATAGGGGTAATACATTACCACTGTGGGTACTCGTCCACTCAATTATAATCAATGAGGCTTCATGGTCAATTGCCAAACAGTACAAAAAAATAGAAAACCAAAATTGGTCAGCTCAAGGACCATGTAGTAAATGAGCCTCCGGGACTTAAGTGGGTTCACTTAAGTCATGTAGGCTCATTTTATGGTCCTTGAGCTGACCATTTCCAGTTTGCCATTTTGTTTGTACAGTGAGAGAGATGATCCCTCCTGTATTGATTTGTATTGTAAGTGTACTGTCTGCCCTCATATTGTAAAGCGCTGCGCAAACTGTTGGCGCTATATAAATCCTGAATAATAATAATAATAATAATAATAATAATAATAACAGACCTACTCCTGTGCAGTTACAGGGTAGCTGCTGGCCCGGTATACTGTGATCCAGACATCAGTAGCCCGGTCATATGTATACCCCGGAGCATTGAAGCTCACCGACCACCTCTGGAGCTGAGGCATGTCATAGCCTGCCGAGCCTTAGCTGCGACCTGCACACGCTCGATGGCCGGACTGGGAAGACTACAAGGATAACTTAACCAGCCTGTCACCCAGCCGGCTGTTGATAGAAGACCTCAGGACCTTTCTTCTTGCGCAAAAAACAATCAAACCTGCATCACAAAAATGGACCAAAGGGCCCGCAGGGTGCCTAGGTCATTCTTCGCTAGGCAAAATAAAACTGGGTTCTGCCTGGGAGCAGGGAGGGTTGTTAGCACAGGGTCCACCCCCCAGGGCGGGACTAAAGTTCTGTGTTAGAATTTTTGCCTAGTTTTCCTAATGGCAGGCTAACAAACCATTTAGTTACAGAGAGGAGCTGTGTCAGTCGGTGAATATAAGAGAAATAGAATCCACCATGGCGATCAAACTTACAGGCTCCCTTTCGCTCTGATCAGATATATTGTGTGTTGCTTAATGGTGGCCCCCACCCCTCCCCAAATCTGATTAAACTTAAAACACGTGGCTAATTTGGTGCTCTTACATGTCAATATGGTGAAAGGGGAGGGCATAACACTTTTTGCCAATAAAATGTTAAATACATTTTCAGGACTTAAGCTGGCCATACACCATGCAATTTTCTTATTCAATTTCCTTTAGATTTACCTTCAACTGTGTAGTACAAGGGCCTGCCTGATTGCACACAAACTGAAAGTGTTCAGATTTGACCTCATATTATATGGTTTTGGTAAATCTAAAGGAAATCTATAGAAGAAAATTGTATAATGTATGGCCAGCCTTAGACCCATTTCCTAGAGGTTGACAAACAATAGAGTAACTATCTAATGTGCAGTTACCTGTTCTGAATACTTGTATGAGGATATGTCATCTTGGGAAGGTACAGCCCGGGCCATATCATCCTGAATGGACTACAGAAAAATAAAAAAATGTAGATAGCATTGGGTTGTAAAAAAAATTGAAGTACATTATAATCATAACAAATTCAGTAGATACATTTAAAGTTGCAACCTTTAGCAAAGGCATTTTCTTAATACATTGGTTCCAAACTACATCCTTAAACCAAAAACAGCAATTTAAAAATTGCTTTAAAAAAATAAAAATAAAAGTCCTCTTGCAAGTAATGATCTGCCTTGGAGACAGATCAAGGACTACAAGGTCTATAAAAAAAAAAAAAGTAAAATTTTTAGGAAATGCACCAGTCACAAATTCTATTTTCATCTACATTTTTAGCCAATAGTTATGCTACGAAGGCTCTATTTTAATCATAGAAATATACCAAAAAAAGGGGAGCGTTACAATAGCAGAAGCATTTTTATTCAAAGAAAACATTAAGGGCTTGTTTACACTTGCATCAAAACATGGCCTCGAACACTTTAGGACTCATCTAGATTCGCTTAACACATATGGAGTTTGCCTTTGCTCGTTTCTACACTTTTCTGTGCTTTTTTTCACAGGAAATTTTACAGTGATTTCACGTCTTGCATTTTTTTTATACTTTTTTTTCCACCGTCAATTTGTTGGGTAGATTAAAAAATGCTAAAACGCAGCAATAAACACACTACAGGCTTTTCTGCAGCTTCTCTATTGAAGTCTATTAAGCCTGCTTGAAGTGTAATAATTTGTTAGTGATGTGGAAGGATTCACGGGGATGTTTTCGTTCTGTCCTCCCTTCACGTAGATACGACAGTCCAAATTTGTACCACGACTGGTGTTGTGGAGAAACCCCTCTGTTGCCACGAATACAACCTTAATATGGGAGTGGTGGACCTCAACGACCAGTTGTTGGTGCCGTACCCAATTGCCGTAAGGCCAGACACTGGTACAAAAAAAAGTGTCTGTATATTTATTTCAATTGGCTCTGCTGAACGCTTTTGTGCTACAGTTGTGCTCATAAGTTTACATACCCTGGCAGAATGTATGATTTCTTGGCCATTTTTTAGAGACTATGAATAACACAGGTTTTTTACTCATGGTTAGTGTTTGGCTGAAGCCATTAATCAACTGTGTTTACTCTTTAAATCATAATCACAACAGACACTACCCCAAAATGACCCTGATCAAAAGTTTACATACCCTGGTGATTTTGGCCTGATAACATGCCCACAAGTTGACACAAAGGGATTTGAATGGCTTTTAAAAAAAGGTAACCATCCTCACCTGTGATCTGTTTTCTTGTAATTAGTGTGTGTTTGTGTGTATAAAAGGTCAGTGAGTTTCTGGACTCCTGACAGACCCTTGCACCTTTCATCCACTGCTGCTCTGACTTTTCTGGATTCTAAGTCAAGGGGAAAGCAAAATAATTGTCAAAGGATCTGCAAGAAAAGGTAGCTTTCTGTATAAAACAGGAAAGGGATATAAAAAGATAGCCAAGAAATTGAGAATGCCAATCAGCAGTGTTCAAATTCTAATCAAGAAGTGGAAAATGAGGGGTTCTGTTGAAACCAAACCATGGTCAGGTAGACCAACTAAGATTTAGCCATAACTGCCAGGAAAATTGTTTGGGATGCAAAGAAAAACCCACAAATAACTTCAGGTGAAATACAAGACTCTGAAAACATGTGGTGTGGTTTTCAAGATGCACAATAAGGAGGCACTTGAAGAAAGATGGGCTGCATGATTGAGTCACCAGAAGAAAGCCATTACTATGCAAATGCCACAAAGTATCCTGTTGACAATACACCAAACAGCACAGAGACAAGCCTCAAACCTTCTGCTTACAACCATAAACATGACATATGGAGAGAAATCAACAAGGCCTATGATGAAATGTACACCATTCCTACTGTGAAACATGGAGGTGGATCGCTGATATTTTGGGGATGTGTGAGCTACAAAGGCACAGGAAATTTGGGCAAAACTGATGGCAAGACGAATGCAGTATGTTATCAAAAAATACTGGTGGAACATTTGCATTCATCAGGCAAGGAAGCTGCGCATGGGACGTACTTGGACATTCCAACATGACAATGATCCAAAACACAAGGCCAAGTCAACATGTCATTGACTACAGCAAAATAAAAGTGAAGGTTCTGGAGTGGCCATCTCAGTCTCCTGACCTCAGTATCATTAAGCCACTCTAAAGAGATCTCAAACTTGAAGTTCATGCAAGACAGCCCACACATTTACAGGAATTGGAGGCTTTTTGCCAAGAAGAATGGGCAGCTTTACCCTCTGAGAAGATAAAGAGAGTCATACACAAATACCACAAAAGGCTTCAAGCTGTCATTGTCATTACAGTGAGGCAATACACTGTATTAAGAACTGGGGTATGTTAACTATTGATCAGGGTAATTTGGGTAATTTGTTGTCATTACGATTTAAAAAGGGTAAACACAGTTAATTAACCATGAGTGAAAGAAATTTTTTTGTGTTATTCATATTCTCTGAAAAATGGCCAAGAAATCAGAAATTCTGCCAGGGTATGTATGAGCACAATTGTATACAAAGCTTCAGGACGGACTGTATTTATTATAACTGGCCTATATAGGTATCTTGCTAAACAGTAAATCATGTGGTTGAGCCTTAATATTAATGAAGTGTGGGAAGAGCAGGGACTGGTATAGCTGGGTACTTGAGTCGAGAAATATGTCTGATTATATACATATGTTATATGTAAAGTATGTAGTGGACTCAGAGGGAATATTTATTTTTGTTTTTGTTTTTTTTTCCCCTCTTTTGTTCCGTTTTTCTTGTTTAGCCTGCACTCTTGTTTTTTGCTGCTCCACACGTTGGATACATTATGTGTACTATACTGCCATTATCGCTGTTTTGATTTTCTGTACAACTGTCCCAAGTGGCCTTATGGTCAATGTTTGGCCGAGGAATTAGCATTATTGTACCACTACACTCTTTGTCTATGTATGGCTTGTACCATTTTATTTTGTAATAAAAACTTACTTGATTTAAAAAAAAAAAAAAAAAAAATTATATATTATATATTATATATATATATATATATATATATATATATATATATATATATATATATATATATATATATATATATATATATATATATATATATATATATATATATATATATATATATATATATATATATATATATATATATATATATATAAAGTGTATCAACAATTTTAATCCTCAATAGAGGTGGGGGTTAGCGATCAGGGTAAAACTATTTTGGGTTTATGCACACATATGCTTATGATGCTCTAAACCATATAACAATAGAAACAAACGGAACGAGTAGAAGAGCAATAATAGACCATCAGGCATTCAGCATGTAACTGCCATTGTAAAGCAGCATATAAATCAGTCATACCTGATATGTAAAAAGGCAGCCGCATGGAGACACATCCTGGCATCCAAATCCTCAGATGGATGTCAGCCATAACTCAAAGGCATGCCATAAACCCAAAATGTACCCTGAGAGAGAATAAATATCTATATATAATTTTCTCTATTTATATTCCAACCATAGCAGTGTGTTTTGACACTAATTGAATGTTACATGTTACCTGCAATGTGAATTTAGATCACCTTTAACCTGCCCCATTTAATCCTACACGGCTTTGTTAAACAAAGTAGAGGCTGGCTTATGAACAATCATTATAATCTAAAAACATACTGAAACACTGAGTGTGTGTGTGTATATGTGTGTATATGCATGTATATGTGTGTGTGTGTTATATACACACGTGACTGTCATGCATTTATTATCTTTTGGTGTGACACAAGCTATACAGTGCCTTTTATCTTCAACAATTATCTGTTACCAGTGAGTGCAGGCAGGATACATGCGTATATACAGTATTCCCATGCATTTCTTACATATATTTTTTTTCATTATTACAGCAATATCTCTGTATATATCTTGCTTGCACATTCTTTGAAAAGTCTTATAGGGATGAGACGGGCTAGTTGAATTTCATAATTTAATACGCCACTCATTATAATTACTCTTTACCTACAGGGCTAAGCACTCCATTGGCTTCAGTATTGTCAGCTGTCCAACTTCTCTCATGTTAGTTCGGCTGTACTCAATCTTCAATTGATGGTATACTTAAATATGCTGTGACGGACAACCTACCCTTACAGGCAGGTTCCTGGAGAGACACGTCCGGTTATACTCCTCGTTTTTAAATAGCTTTATTGAAAAAGTTTTTAAGTGATTACAGCCTCTGTGTTCACATGGGGCTCAGAGAGTTTGGATGGAGAAACATAACAAATCTGACCGGAAGACAGACAGGCTAGTCTCCCAGTACAGCCAGAAAACTGACCACGCTGGTCAGTTTGAAATAGGAAAGCAATGGGGATTGGCAGGATTACCAGGCATTTCACACAAAGAATAAAACACTCTTTAACACAAGTACATGGCACGACAGACATAACAGGAGTATGAAATCTTAGTTCTAGTTGGTTAGGTTGAATAAAGACAACAGTCCATCCAGTTCAACCTGTGTTGGTGTATGCGTGTAGATCTTGGGGTAACATTATTTGAGATAATTGCTTTTGGTTTGAGTCAATTTTCTTTTGTGCATCTTAACATATGTGTTGACACCTGCTCTGCAAGACACCAGTACATGGTGTCCTATGAATTTTCATATGGATATCCTGGTCTGAAAGTCTGCTAAAGTTCGGCCATCATTAGAATTCTTCTTTGTTCATAAATAAACGAATATCGTTCAAAAATTGTACCTGCTATTAACATTCAATTTTAAAATGTAATTCTTGAATGAAAGCTACCCGTATATACCGGTGAATAAGGAGTAGGGATGAACTTGGTGTTCAAGTCGAACGCATGTTCGACCCAAACACCGGCTGTTCACCCATTCGGCGAAGCCAGAACTCTCTGGGCCGTTGGCACCAAATTCGTGTGGCGCTCACGGCCCACAATGCACTGTGCCATCGCAGTGCATTGCTGGCTCATGATTGGCCAAGCATGCACTATGACCCCGCATGCTTGGCCAATCACAGCGCCGGCAGTGAAGAGAGCCATGATGAATGACAATCATAGCTTAGGCTGTGTAGTACATGCCCCACACTATACAAGGCCGCCAGCGCGGGGGCCTTGTGTAGTGTTACGGTGTCTGCAGGAGTTCGTGAGTTAGTGTTTAACAGGGGCATGTAATTACAATTCTTGATATAATATTTCACAGCTGGGCGCTCCAGCGCCCATCAAGAGTCACTTTGAGGGCTTACAATGTTGTGGCAACACCAACACCTTGTTCCGCCATTTCTGCAGAGCATATAGGGCAGGCCCCTACTTTCAAACATCCAACTTACAAACGTATCCTACTTGCAAACGGAAGGAGACAACAGGAAGTGAGATGAAAAAAGACGGACGGCAGAACAAATTATACAGGGGTGATAACCCTTCCCTATGTTTTCCAAAAAGTTTAATAGCTTTTTTGACTGGAGCAACACTTTAAAAATGTACCAGTTCAAAATACAAACTATAAAAGGTAGTATATAGGGCCTGGGGGCCCCATGCTTTTCCTTTTTTTTTTTTTTAATATGGATTGGGTACAGGGTTCCCCTTAATATCCGTACAAGACCCAGAGGGGCTGAAAATGGGCAGGGGGGGCTACCCATGCCATTTTTCTCAATGATTTTCATCCATATTGCTGGAACCAGATATTACATTAAAACCGCAAGCGGTTTTAAATGACTTTTTTTTTTCCATTAAATGTAATTTTGTGCAGGGACTGTTCTAAACACGTGGCACTTCACAGGCATACTATAGACACCCCCCAGGCACGATATTTAAAGGAATATTTCACTTTTTTTTTCACTTTGTCATTAAAATCAGTGCTCCCGGAAAAACTGCAGTTTTTAAAAACATTTTAGGCATTGACCCATGTCCCCTGGGGCAGGATCCAGGTCCCCAAACCCTTTTTAGGACAATATCTTGCATATTAGCCATTAAAATTAGCACTTTTTATTTCGAACGTTCGAGTCCCATATAGACTTCAATGGGGTTCTAAAGTTCGCACAAATTTTCGGTCTGTTCGAAAGTCCTGGTGCGAACCGAACCGGGGGGTGTTCGGCTCATCCCTAATAAGGAGACTGGGCATAAAAGTTGACCAATTTTTCAGTTAAAACATAGCTTTTGTGCTATATGTGATGTACAAGACTACCCCCCTTTCGAGGCACACAATTTAACCACTTCAATACCAGTTACTTATACCTTCCAGCCCAAGCAAAATTTCAGCTTTCAGCACTGTTGCAGTTTGAATGACAATTGTGCGGTCATACTACACTGTACCCAAATAAATATTTTATCATTTTGTTCCCACAAATAGAGCTTTCTTTTGGTGGCATTTAATCACCTCTTTTTTTTGTTACGCAAAAAATAATAATTGCAAAGACTAAATATTTTGAAAAAAAAAATTAAGTTTTTTTTCTGTTAAATAAAATTGTAAATAAGTATGTTTTCTCCTTCAATGACGGGCACTGATGGGCACTCAAAGGCAGCACTGATTAGCATGGCTGGGCACTGATGGGTGGCATTGTTGGGCATCCCTTGTCTGATCTGCTGAATGTTGCCAGTCAGTGCCCACTTGTGGACACTGATTGGCATATATTTGGCATATTTTTGTACATGTGGCTGGCCATGGGGTACGTACCCGGCCATCCACATGTTGGGGGCTTTCCTGATGGTCCAGCGTGGACATTGGGGGGGGGGGGGGGCAAAACAATCAGTGCAGACCTCCCCCGTCAGGAGATCTGCCAAACAGCTCTCCTCTATTCGCATCAGTCAGACATGAATGAGGAAACTTTTTTTTTCCATCAACTTTTAGGATGGGGGGGGGGGGGGGGGGCGGTGCCAGACCCCTTGCACTTGGTGAAAATGGGCATGGTTTCAGCAAAAGTGGGCATGAATCTAAGGGGTGTGGTTAATGTCTGAGATGAACGAGGGATGGAGGGAGAGGGAGAGGGAGAGAGAGGGATGGAGGGAGAGGGAGGGATGGAGGGAGAGGGAGGCCCAGATCCTACACAACAGTAGAAATGTGTATTCTAGAAAATTTAACAATCAGCAGATAATGAATACTCCAAACACCTGGTGTTAGCACTTCAATCATCCTGGCACCATGGTTATGGTATCACGATTATTGAAGCACATTATATCTATTATTACATTATAATATAAAATTAAATCATTCAACTCACCATAATGCAGAATCAGTAGGAGCCCTGAGCATGTCACCTGCCGTCAGATGCCCCCAGCAGAGTCTGTCCTTACATCAGGTGCCCCCAGGAGAGTCCAACCCTAACATCTTTGCCCCCGGCAGCACAGCCCTCCATGCTTAGCCTTTCTCTCCCCTTCAGCAGCAGCTAGTTCCTGGTTTTCTCCATGTGTTCAGTGGAGAAGGGAGGGGACTCCCCTCTCCACTGCAAGGGGATTAGTCCTCACGGTGGCCATCTTTTTGTAGCCAACTGGAAGAGTTTGTTTTCACACTGAGAACAAGGCACCCGGCCATAGTGATTCACTGCGGGCGCTGGGTGGAAGCTGTTCGGTGCCATGGATTGCGTTGCAAAGCAGCTTCAAACCCCACCAATGAAGCTCCGCACCTGCAATCTCGTGATCGCATAGAAGTAGCGCTTCCCATAGTGCACTGTGTCCGGCATCCGAATACAGTGCACATAAGGACTTTTTTTGTCTTTTTTAAAAGGGCCCGGCGGGGGGGGGGGGGGGGGGTGGATTGGCGTCCAGGCGCCCCCCTTGGATTGGCCACCACTGCCTCATATGCATCCAATTCCGATTAAATACATCTTGCCACAAGTATTTGTCCTTCATGCCATACAATGAATGCGATATTCCACACTTCTTGAAAGACTTGATTACTGTTTCTGCATCAATATCATTCAAGGCTTTTATAACAAAGTTACACAAAACATCCAACTGTGTTTCTTCCTTTTGTGAATGACTTTTTGCCAAACCATTCACTCATTCCACTGTTCTCGAATGCGATCTTTAACCGCCTCACGCCCACCTGCCATCATATATGACGTGACTGACTTTGAGCGGGGATATCTGAATGATGCCTGTAGCTACAGACAAAATTCAGATATTGCTGTTTTCAGCCGGCGATTCCCTACATCATAAGAATGATCAAAGCAGCTGTTCTGCCACTTAATCGTTCTTACGGGAGGCGAGGGGGGACATCCCCCCTCCTCCCGCCGCCCTCTGGTGCTTCTAGTCAGACCCAGGATCCGCCGGCCCAGATGATCGCCGGAGTGTACGATTGTCAGAAGCCGGTTGCGATGTTATGACCTCACGCCCAGCCTCTGCATTAAAAAACAAAACAAAAAAAAAACCTGCGTCTCCTCGGCTGAGAAGCTTTGAACATATAATTTATTTTTTTATTTCAAGCTTCCCAGCCTAGTGGTGAGATGTGGGGTCTTACTGACCCCATATCTCACTATAAAGAGGACCTGTCATGTCATATTCCTATTACAGGGGATGTTTACATTACTTGTAATGGGAATAAAAGTGATCAAATTTTTTTTTTTTTTAAAGCGCAAAAAAATAAAAATAAAAAGTATAATTAAACAATACATTTTTTTTTTTTTTAAGTGCCCATGTCCCCGTGTGCTTGCACTCAGAAGCGAACACATTCGCAAGTCCACATATGAAAACTGTGTTCAAACCATATATGTGAGGTATCGACGTGAACGTTGGAGTGAGAGCAACAATTTTGTCCCTAGACCTCCTAGAACTCCTAACAAAAAAAAAAAAATTCAAGCATTGCCTATGGGGATTTACCGGACTTTGGCACCATTCCACGAGCGTGTGCAATTTTGAAGGGTGACATGTTAGTTACCCATTTACTTGGCGTAACTTCATCTTCCACAATATGCAAAAACATTGGGCTAACTTTACTTTTGTTTTTTAAAAGCACACAACTGTTTTTCCCAAAAAAAGGCGTTTGAAAAATTGCTGCGCAAATACCATGCAAGATAAAATGTTGCAATGACGCCATTGTATTCTCTAGGGTCTTAGCTAAAAAAAAATATATATATATATATATATATATATATATATATATATATATATATATATATATATATATATATATATAAATAAAATGTTTGGGGGGGGGGGGGGTTCTATGAAAATTTTCTTGCAAAAAAAAAAAAAAAAAAAAAAATTATTTTTACATGCAAGAGAAATGTCAGAATTGGCCTTGGTAGCAAGTGGTTAAATGGCTTGTTTAGGCACATATCCAGTGGCTGTACCAACAATGTCAATCCTGCAGGAATAACTGCTGCATCTGTATTTATTCTTGCCAGCCTTTTCTTTGTGCTGGTAGTTAAACGAGCCCTGAACATATCCCACACCAGTAGGCTACATTCAACGAAGTCCACACGGTCGCCTACGCCATACATTATCAAGCCATAGCGAACCCTTTATCCATCCAGCCTTCCACTCACATGTACAAAAACTCCAACAGGAAACTTGATTTTCAGCATTCTTTTTCTTTTAAAAATAAACATTGGTCTTAGTTTGGTGCCATCAGCTGTACATGCTATTACCACTGTAAAACTTGACTTCCCATGTCCTGTTTTAACACTTTTTTCACCTTTTGAATTGACGGTTTTATTTCCAACCATATTGAAATTCATAGGAGTTTCATCCATATCTCTGATATTACTTAACACAGAGCTGTGTTCCTTGCCCCGTTTTATTACATATTGATGGAAATTACTTTGTCATCAAGATCTGCAGGTCATTTTTTGGCAATTTTGTTTCTTTGCCTCAGTACCAGGTTATGCCTTTTCAAGAACCCAGTGCATCAGGATACAGTGGCCTTAAATCATGTGCTGTGATCTGGGATAGATTTGGCAGACTGAAGTGCAAACATACGTATGTTGTTTCGTGTCACTACATAACCATTTTGACAATGCTCATGCATCAGGTCTGCTACATGATTTTCAAGTTCTGGTCAATGTGGGGTGCCTCTTCTTAATGCATACTTAATATTTGGCATACTCTTTAAAGCAGGGGTAGGCAACCTCAACTCTCCAGGTGTGGTTAAACTACAAATCCCGCCTTGCCTCTGCCTCTAGGAGTCAGGCCTGTGATTGTTAGAGTCTTGAAATGTCTCATGGGACTTGTAGTTTCAAATATCTGGAGGGCAGAGGTTGCCTACCCCTGCTTTAAAGCATCTTCATTTGCTTTCCAGTCTCGGACCATCTTTTCCGTTACTCCATAATGTGTTGCAGCAGCACAGTTAAGCTGCTTGGCAAAGTTTATGACTTTCAGCTTCAAACTTGCTTCATATTGCTTTTTTGCTGGTGGAGCCATGATGGGGTCTTGTCTAGCAGCTGTTTTGTTTACACCCACATGGTGATGTAAAACTACTGTCAATCATACGCGTTAGCAACGTCCTGTACAATCGCAGGATTTAAGGTTTACATTTTATACTCCTTGTACAAGACGACCCCCCCCCCCCCCATTTTTGGGAGATGCTTTTAAAAAGGTTAAAAAGTCATCTTATACACGGTACATTTCCGAACATACGGTCACAAAAAAAAAAAAAAAAAATTCTATCCTGCTGCTTCTAAATTTTACCAAGACTGTGGTCAAAAACCAATATCAATTTGACCCACTGACAATTGGAAAATCTCATGAATGTTCTTGAATGATATGCAGCCATACACTTATAGATTTTCAAAGGCACAGAAGTAAGGAAAGTAATAAAAATAAATACCAGATTTTGAGCGGATTCCGTCACACTATACAAAGAGGAGCTCTCAAATGCACCATCTGAAAACAAGAGTCAAAAAGATGGGAGCATTATCAAGACATCTGACTAATGAAAAAAATGATCAAAGCAGACAGTCACAATACACAGAGCATCCAAAATTTATTTTTAAAAAGAGTACCGTTGAATGTTTTATGAAACAGCTGACCTATGGAAGCATTCAGGTACAATCTCATCCACTGAGATTAGTGACTTGCAATACATACACAACAGAAGGGTCATATGGTGGGCAAGCAAGACAAAATAATGGCCTAGATTATTTTTCCCCCTAGATCTTGCCCTCCTGTGCGGGGTGCGCTGCACTATGATACACTGGAGGAAAAAAGAAAAACCAAGGGAGGAAGGGTGGCTAAGGATCAATGAGGTGCCCTGTTTTTTTCCTGCAGAATTTCTAATTTTACTATAGAAATTGTGCCCATCTGTTAGGCCCCTTTCACGTGACCGATCAGGTCCGCATGTCGGTTTTTCAGGCAGACTTGATTGGAAGGTCCATTCATCCCTGTGGACCAAGGGTGTAAACCGACTTGTTTACACCTGCCTACCCCTGATCCAATCCACTAGAAACGAAAAAGGATCCATTCTCCTCTGAGTAGGCACATTGGAGGGCAGTCGGGGTAAAACCGACAGAGTGGGCTCTGTCTGTGTCCTCTGTGTCCAAAGCGTTTATGCAGATGGATCATTACCCACTCTGCTCTGATCAGCAGGGGGATCTGTAAACAGATCCCTTGCTGATCGTGATGGAATTCACCCTGTCGAGAAAGGGGCCATAATTTACCTCTTTTTGATCAGTGTTTGGTGGCAGATCTTAAAGTTTAAAAAGGCTTACACACTAGTGATACATAGCTGTAACTCCTGTTGTGTACCATTTACCGAGTACACACCCAATGCAAACATGCAAGGTAGGGCATGCTTGTGTATGTAAACTAATTCTGCCATGACTTGACATGTTTAGTAACATATGGAGTGTGAGATTGGATCGAGTACATAGATATCAAACAATTGATTAGAATATGGTGTTTGTTTGCACTAAAATTAATTATGCATTTGAAAAATAGCTGTGTAAATATGCAACATAAAAAACTGCAATTACCATTATTTTATTCTCCAGGGTCTCAGTAAATACAGATTAAAGCATTTCTAGCAAAAAAAAATGCCAGATTTTAAAACACGTGTGCAGAAAAGTTTCAGGAAATTCCATATTAAGATGGAAAACAAAATGCTACATCAACACTCAAGCCTTTGGTGCTTTAAAAAAAAGGAAAATGAGGTCGGAGGTTAAGGAGCTTTGAAAATGCGTACCTGGATAAACCACTTTCAACGTTCATTTAACTAAATATTTTTATACTAACCTGGAGTATAAATGAAGTCTCCATGATATTCTCCTGCAAAATTGAACTGCAAATGTATTACCAGAATAGCTAACATGTATATTGTAATAACATGTAAAAAGGAAAACAAAAAATACTTTGTGCTGTTACTAAGAGCCGGTTCACACAGGGGCGACTCAGATCCGACTTCAGGTCGCCCCTAGTCGCCTCAGGTCGGACAACATGTAAAAATCAATGCAAGTGAATGAGAGCCGTCTTAATGCACACTACTGAAGTCGCTCCAACTTCAGAAAAGGTTCCTGTACTACTTCAATCCGACTTGTAGGCGACTGGTACCCATGGATTTCAATGGAGGTCGCCTCCAAGTCAGATCTCCATCTATACGGAGGCGACTGACAGAATTATCAGCTCTCAAGAGGGAACTCCACGCCAAATTTATGAAAAAAAATTGGCGTGGGTTCCCCCTCTGAGAGCATACCAGGCCCTTAGGTCTGGTATGGATTCTAAGGGGAACCCCCTACACCGAAAAAAAAACGGCGTGGGGGTCCCCCCCAGATCCATACCAGACTCTTATCCGAGCATGCTACACGGCCGGCCAGGAAAGGGGGTGGGGACGAGCGAGCACCCCCCCCCCCCCTCCTGAGTCGTACCAGGCCGCATGTTGAGGGCATTGTACCCCATACTCATTCACATAGGGTGGGGGCCCGGGATCTGGGGGCCCCCTTATTAAAGGGTGCTCCCGGATTCCGATAAGCCCCCCGCCCCAGACCCGACAAGCAACGGCCAGGGTTGTCGGGAAGAGGCCCTTGTCCTCATCAACATGGGGACAAGGTGCTTTGGGGTGGGGGGCTTGGTACGGCTTGGGGGGGGGGGGGCGCTCGTCCCCACCCCCTTTCCTGGCTGGCCGGGTAGCGTGCTCGGATAAGGGTCTGGTATGGATCTGGTTTGTTTTGGCGTAGGGGGTTCCCCTTACAATCCATACCAGACCTAAGGGCCTGGTATGCTCTTGGAGGGGGAACCCATGCCATTTTTTTTTTTAATTTGGCGTGGAGTTCCCCCTTCAGAGCTCATTATCTGATTGGCCACGGCAAAAGATGCCTGGCCTGGGGCGACTTAAAGTCGTGTTGCAAGTCGCCCCAGGTCGTGTCTAAGTCGTGTTCAAGTCATCTGCAAGTTGCCTCACAAAGTCGTCCTAGAAGTCGTGTCGCCCCTGTGTGAACTGGCTCTTAGATAACAAATCAAAATATTTCTCACAAAAAAACATTGTATAATATGGTGTCACATTCCTATAATTTATACCACATTGGTAGATAAATGTATTGCATAAAGGAGGCATGCTGTCAGACTGAACAGTTTGATCACATGAATATTCATTTTTGAATAAATTGAAGAAAAAAAACCCTCAAAATTTATTTTTATTTTTTTGTTTTTTTAAAGTGTAAAATAGCAATATATAAAAACACACACACAAACCATAGATAAAAATACATTTTAATTTGCCTTAAAATTCCACATCTTGGAGTACAAGACACAGGCTGGATATTCATAGAATCTGGGTTACAGGGTGCTATGCTACCTTCATGTGACTGGACACTGGCAAAGCTTTTGGACAATCCCTCCCCATTGGTGTACCCCTAAACTCAACCTCACGCCATTGTGTTTTTGGGGGAGGGGTTTTAGCATGCAATAGTAACCGAGAACAGAGTCAGCGGCAGCCTCCCTACATGGTGTATACACTAAACGCCCCACTATGGCCCAGGAAAAGAAAGAAGAGAAAGAAAGAAGAGAAAGAAGAGAAAGAAAGAAGAGAAAGAAAGAAGAGAAAGAAAGAAGAGAAAGAAAGAAGAGAAAAATAAAGAAGAGAAAAATAAAGAAGAGAAAAATAAAGAAGAGAAAAATAAAGAAGAGAAAAAGAAAGAAGAGAAAAAGAAAGAAGAGAAAAAGAAAGAAGAGAAAAAGAAAGAAAGAAAAAGAAAGAAGAGAAAAAGAAAGAAAGAAAAAAAAGAAGAGAAAGAAGAGAAAGAAAGAAGAGAAAGAAAGAAAGAAAGAAGAGAAAGAAAGAAGAGAAAGAAAGAAGAGAAAGAAAGAAGAGAAAGAAAGAAGAGAAAGAAAGAAGAGAAAGAGAAAGAAAAAGAAAGAGAAGAGAAGAGAAGAGAAGAGAAGAGAAAGAAAGAAAAGAGAAAAAGAAAGAAGAGAAAGAAAGAAAGAAAGAAGAGAAAGAAAGAAAGAAAGAGAAAGAAAGAAAGAAGAGAAAGAAAGAAGAGAAAGAAAGAAAAAGAAAGAGAAGAGAAAGAAAGAAAGAAGAGAAAGAAAGAAAGAAAGAAGAGAAAGAAAGAAAGAAAGAAGAGAAAGAAAGAAAGAAGAGAAAGAAAGAAAGAAGAGAAAGAAAGAAAGAAGAGAAAGAAAGAAAGAAGAGAAAGAAAGAAGAGAAAGAAAGAAGAGAAAGAAAGAAGAGAAAAAGAAAGAAGAGAAAGAAAGAAGAGAAAGAAAGAAGAGAAAGAAAGAAGAGAAAGAAAGAAGAGAAAAAGAAAGAAAAAGAAAAAAAGAAAGAAAGAAAGAAAAAAAAGAGAAAAAGAGAAAGAAAAAAAGAGAAAAAGAAAAAGAAGAAAAGAAAAAAGAAAGAAAAAAAGAAAAAAGGTCTTAGATGTTCTAAAGGCATGTTGCCACTACCAATTACAGCATACAAACAATTCGGTGATCTGGACCAGAACTCCTAATGAAAAGGTATAAACAAATTTCATCTGATGAAAGATCGATAGCTTTTCACCTGCAAACAGCTATTGAAAAGCATGTATAATAGATAGGGTAAAGACTCAACAACTTTTTAGTAAGGATGAATGTGCAGCCATTGACCATCTCGTATCCTTACTTGAGTAAAATTACTATATTGAATTGATCATATTGACGTTAATCTTGGCTGCGATTCCCATGCACCTAGTTTCTGCCCTTTGCTATCAGTAAGGGTATTCTCCTGCAGGGTACTTACAGAGTAGGGCGCAAAATAAGGCAAGTGTGTCCAGAGAGCGATACACAGCAACCCAGGAGTTGATCATTCTGTAGTAAAGTCATTGTGGAAAAAGGGTGGGTGGAAGTGCCAGAGTACCCTATAATGGCTCTGGGGAGGAGTGATGTCGATACTGCAACCTGTAGTGTGATGTAATACCTAGTCAGCCACCTGAAACATTTTGCTCTGAATGGTGGAAATTTTACTGGCAATTTGGAAAATTGAAAAAACGCAAAAAACAGAATTCCCAGTTTCCTGATAGTTTTAACATAAAAGTGAATACAGTTCAGGTGACACTAGTAAGTATTCTGCAAATGGTGGAGATATTAGGTCCAGTAGGTAACAGTACAAGCGCGTCACCTTTCCAGATTGCTTGTCCCTGTATGGATCCAGGCTGCGCTTGTCATAGTGAGCATTACGGTCTAGGAACCACAATAAAAGGGACCATAAGCCGTGGACTTTTATAGCACCTCATGGCCAACTTCGTGCACTGCACTCAGTGTCCCGAGGTGAGCACCCAAGCAGAATCGTGTGCCCAACTGGATTCACAGGCAGTCCCCACAGCATGGGGTCAGGGTACATTTAAAAAAAAAAAAAAAAATTACTGAGGTTGCATTGATCCAGATGCACTGCTTGGCTTGTTATAGTAGAAGGCAGTGAAATGCTGATTTAACTGTTGATTGAAGAATATAACTACAAAAACAGAAGGCGCACGCACCTAGTGCATTACCAAAAAACATTCAAAATAAAAAGTAGGCACTCACAAGATTTCAACCATCAATGAGCCATAAAACCACACAATGTTAAGCAGTGCGGAGACACACACACAGTTTCACATCAAGGGGTACAAACTGAAGCGTTACGGGAGCACACCCCCTACCTCAGAGCCAAGTTACTACTGAGCTAAGCGGAGGAAGGGGGTGTGCCCTGAAACAGGTCGGCTTTATACCCCTTGATGTGAAACAGCTTGTGTGTGTGTCCACACCGCTTAACATTGTGTGGTTTTATGGCTCATTGACAGTTGCCACTTTACGAGTACCCACTTTTTATTGATTTTATGATTGGATAAAAAAAATTTGGCAATGCCCTAGGCGCATGCACCTTCCACTTTGTTCTTGTAGTATCAGATTACCCCATCTGAGGAGCGTGGCCTCTGCCCAGGTCCGGAATACTGTTGTCCTTGCTGCTTTTTTACCACAGAAGACCTCACAGCGCCAGAATACTTGCCTTTGAAGAATTTAAGGTAGTTAAAAATAGAAACCTCTCCAAAAGACATTTTATCGAAGTCCATCAACTAGAGGATATTAGCAAAAAAAGTGAGGTTCGCAAAGTGGGAGTAAGGTAATAGGGGTACGACCAAGGGGGAGGGGGATTGATTGCTTTGCCAGTGTGCAATCACCTGACAAGAGCAGCCTATAACTAATGTCTATAAATATCCAAGCCAGTGTCCTGTACTGTACAATTAAGAGCAATACATTACCAGATACAACAGACCATGTGTAATTAACAAGACAGACTAGGGTTATTTACAACTCCAGGACTTCGTTTTTTTGTCTAATCTTTTCTTGCCAAAACCCATTATGAAGAGTCAAGACGTAGATAAGCATGCATAAAGCTTTGACCAGTCTCCTTGGATCCCAGAAAGCAAACTGTACCCTTTAGTACAGTTGCCCTTTAATAAAGCCCCCACCTGGTAAAATACCGAATGCGCTACACAGCGATTGTACCCAAGATGTCCCTTGCCCAGTCCTCTGTGTACCACAGCTCCATGCATTTTTATGGGGAACCACATTCTTCTGAACAGCTAAAAGGCTGCTATAAACACGTTCACTTATAGGAATAAATGAGGCTGTGGTACAAATGCACAGCAAGAAGAGGACCCAGTGGGGAGGTTTTCAATCCAAATCTCATTCATTCAACAAAACCAATAAGTACACTACATTGAGTGACATTATTGAAACCAGTCAGGGACCAGCACTGCTGGAGCTGAAGGACTCCCCTAGTCGACAGGGGAAGAACTCCTCCAGTGAGAGTGGGGGGAAAGCAAAGGGAAAGGAAAGAGATTCTGGTGGTAGGCGACTTAATTCTTAGAAGGACAGAGAGGGCAATCTGTGACAAAGACCTGAAAACGCCAAACTGTATGCCATCTACTGGGTGCTTGGGTTCGGTACATCAAAGATAGTGGACAGATTACTGGGAGGGGCTGGGGAAGTCCCAGCTGTCATGGTGCCCATTGGTGCCACTGACAAAGTCAGAGGCAGACGGAGTGTCCTAAAGAACGTTTTTACTGACTTAGCAGATAAATTGAGGAAAAGGACCTCCAAGGTAGTATTCTCAACTACCGGTACCGCAAGCCCAATTAGAAAGGCAGAAGGAGATTAGGCAAGTAAACAAGTGGCTGAGGAGCTGGTGCAAGAAGGGGTTTGGGTTCCTGGAGAACTGGGCCAACTTGTCGGTCACCAGTTCTATAGAAGGGACAGACTGTACCTAAATGAGGAGTGTGCAGATCTGCTGGGAGTGAATATGGCCAAAATGTTAGAGGTGGGGTCCAGAGGTAGAGATAGTCAGCATGAAACATATTCCAGAGGGTAGTTTAGGGGGCATTAGTGGTAGGTTCACTAAAGCACATAAACCCGAGGTAGGTATAGTAACAAGTCCCATTTGTAATCTCGGAACACCCAACAAGAGGACAGTATGCGACCAGTCTAAACTATACAAGGAGGATTTAGATTTTGTGGGAATTTCAGAGACTTGGTTCAACAGCTCTCATGATTGGCTGGCAACCATTCAAGAGTATGCCCTTTATCACAGGGATAGAGGGTAAAAAAGGGGAGGGGTATGCCCGTAGATCAAGAATAATCTACAAGTGAATGTGTGAGAAGACATCACTAAGGGAGCTAGGGAGGAGGTGAAATCCTTATGGGTAGAGCTCCAAAGGCATAAAACGAAGGGGGAAATAATACTGGAAGTATGCTATAGGCCCCCTAAGCTGAGGGTGGAGGGAGAGACTGACCTATCGCAATTTGGATTAGCAGCAAGGATGGGAAGTGTCGGCATAATGGGGGATTTTAATTATCCAGTCAGACTGAGCAGAAGGAATTGTGCATTCGTATAAGGCTCGCCAGTTCCCAAATGTCTCGCAGGATAATGTCATGGGTCAAATGGTAGATCCACCAACTGGAAACAAAGCGTTACTAGACCTACTGATTACCAACAAAACAGACCTGATCATACATGGACAGTTTCAAATGAGCCAAAACAACGAACTTTGCTGGAGGATATAAATTGGGATATAATCTTAGAAGCAAAGAACACGGAGGAGAGATGGGTTTGCTTTAAGGGCATATTAAATAAGGGCATTAGCCAGTGCATCCCATTGGGATATAAACAAAGAGCAAACAAAAGTCCTGGATGGTTTAACTCCTATGTAAAAATGCATATAAGAGCAAAGGGGAAGGCCTTCAAAAAATACAAGGCTCAGGGATCATCAGCATTCAGACTTTACAAAGAATGCAACAATAAATGCAAGGGTGCAATTAGGATGGCTAAAATAGAATGCAGAAAAGACAGAGCAAAAAATAAATAAAAAAAATCCCAAGAAATTCTTTAAGTATATAAACTGTAAAAAAGTGAGGACAGACAATATTGGTCCCATAAAAAATGAGGAAGGAAACCTGGCTACAAAGGATGGGGAGATGGCGAAAGTATTGAAATTATTCTCCTCAGCCTTCACAAGGGAAATCGGGGGGGGGGGGGGGGGGAGGGGGCTGCAGTAACCAAAACTGCAATGTTTATCCTCATGACACATCTCAGGAAGCACCCTCATGGCTAACAGAGGACAGAATTAGGAATAGACTTGGGAAACGTAACATTACTAAGTCACCGGAACCAGATGGCTTGCACCCGAGGGTACTTGGGGAACTCTGTCGAATATATGGCATTGCATGGTCTGGCAATTACTTGACTAACGATGGTCCATATAGCCCAATAAGCATTAACAAACTAACAATGATGCTTCCTTGACTCATAAGTGTATGCACCCCTCAGTTTACATTTTTTCTGATTAGCTTTTATTAATTTGCTACAAGATGAGCACAAAGTAGTATTTGATGTATATCGAAATATCTAGAAGTTATGTTCTCTGTTTTCTATGAAATATTCAATGAAAAAAAAAAAAAAATATATAGAATTTTTGTACTCCCTGTAAAATCCTTTTCTCTTTCGTTCATTGACGGACACAGCACCTTTAAGCTTGACCTTAGGGTTATAATCGCCACCTTCAGGAGAGGACTAGGCAAAAACATGTAAAAACAGCAAAACTGCACAGTACCGCCCAGGGGGAGGTCCAACTGGCTATAACCCCTCACTCTGCTTCTTGCAGCTCAATTTGTCAAAAAGCAGTACAAACATAAATAGGAGGAGTGGGTGCTGGGTCCGTCAATGAACTTCAGAGAAAAGGATTTTACGGCGAGTACAACAATCCTATTTTATTCTTCATTCATTTCGTCCGTAAGGTCACCTTTAATCTTGACCTTAGGGACGTCCCCGAGCAGTGTCAAAAACAAGGGGTGGGAACAGAAAGAAAAACTCCACCCATAACAAGAACTCCTCAACAGAGGAGTTGCAACCTTAAACAGCTGCCTGCAAAACCTTGCAGCTGAAGAATGCATCTGCGCTCACATCAACCTTGTAAAATTTTGTGAAAGTGTGAACGGACGACCAGGTCACCGCCTTACACACCTGGGAAATGGACGCTTGATATCAAAGTCCAGGAGGAACCAATTGCCCTGGTAGATGTGCCATGACAGGAATCCATGCAGAAATGCAGTGTTCACGGCAAATTTGAAAAACCGTGGAACACCGTTAAAAGTCTATGGGACACTAACACGGCTCATCCCTAACATATACAATGTAATACTGACAAATTATCACACATACAATTATATATATATATATATATATCTTGTCTTTTTCAACCTCCCCTACTACAGTATGTAACTACATTGAGTCTTAAAATCCAAATCCATTTACTATAGGTGATACAGTAACATTTTAATTGAAACAAGGGACCAAGATAGTTTAGTGTAATGGTTTTACCATTGTCACTTGGCTCATCAATCTCATCTTCAGAAGAATTCAGATTTGGTTTGCCATGGCCAATAGGGTTGGGACTGCTCCTTGCAACCCAAAAACCTGTAGCAGGAACTATTGTGCTAGTTTGATTCTAGAAAAAAAAAATATATATATATATACACATCTATAAATATAATATGCACACACAACTATAAAAAATTTTAGGCAGGTGTGAAGAAATGCTTTAAAGAATGCCTTCAAAAATATATACTTAAATTGCTTATTTGTATCAATTTACAAAAGGCAAAGTGAGTGAACAGAAGAAAAATCTAAACTCAACCAATATTTGGTGCAGCTACCCTTTGGCCTTAAAAGCAGCATCAATTATTACACTTTGTTCACTTGCACAGAGTCTGGGATTTTGTAGGGTGAGAGTCAGGTGTATGATTAACCAATTTTCCCAAGCAGGTGCTAATGATCATCAATTTCACCTGTAGCTTGAAGCAGTCATTACCAAAACATCTGTGTAGGGGGCTTAAAAAAAACTGGGTAAGGAACAGCCAACTGGCAAAAAACTGAACACACAAGACAGTTATACTGCATCAGCAAGGTCTTTCCCAGGCAAAAGATTTCAAAGTAGGGGTTCACTGTTCAAGCTCTTTTGAAAAAGCACAAACAGGCAACGTTAAAATCCATAGACACAGTGGTCGCCCAAGGAAACTTGATGCAGCAGATGAAGACATGCTTACTTCTCTTCAACATCGGTAGATGTGCAGCAGTGCTATGAGCACAGAACTGACGGAAACCATAAAAATCTGGGCAGAAGTGGACTTCATGGAAGCATTGCAGCCAAAAAGCCATACCTCTAATGTGGAAACAAGGTAAAGTGACTCAACTATGCACAAAACATAGGAACTGCAGAAGAATTACAGTAGGTGCTCTAGACTGATGGGCCCAAAATTTTAAATATTTGGCTGTAGCAGGAGGCAGTTTGTTTACAAAGGGCTGGAGAGTGGTAAAATGAGTGTCTGTAGGCAACAGTGAAGCATGGTGGAGGTTCCTTGCAAGATTGGGAATCCATTTCTGCAAATGGAGTTGGAGATTTTTTTTCCCATCATACCTGTAAAATTATTTTCTTTGAGTAGTGTCATGGGACAAAGAATCAGGCTAATATTCATTACCTACTGGGTTATACGCCATCAGGGGAATGGACACTGGTAGATCAAAAGGTCTTCAGACAGGAAGCGATCCCCTATATAACCCCCAAAAATAAAGAAGAGGGAGGGATCTGTGTCCCATGATGTACTCAAAGAAAATAATTTTTCAGGCAAGTATGACAATGCAAAAATCCCATTTTATATTTTTCATACATCATGGGACACAGAGTCAGTCTAATATTCATTACCTACTGGGATGTCCCAGAGCAATAGCCTTGAGGAGGCAGACACCCTGCCAAACAATAGCCATCAGAACTTATATACGGCAGCCCCCAGTACACTGTGGCCAAAAGCTGCATCCTCGGCTGCGTGAACAGCCACTTGATAAACTTGTGAATGTATGCACTGAAGATCTGGTAGCAGCCTTACAAATCTGAGCCACAGATACCAGATGACGAAAAGCCCAGGAGGTTCCTACACCCCTGGTAGAATGAGCACTCATCCTAAAGGGAGGAGCTTTACATTTCAGACCATAGGCCTGAATGACCAACTGATGGACCCAATTGGCAATGGAAGCTTTGGAAGCTGCCTGCCCCTTTTTGGGTCCTGGTAAAACAAAAAAAGGCATCAGATCCTCAGATTTCTGCAGATCTAGACAAAAACCTTGACTGCCCAGACAACGTCCAAAGAATGCAGTTGCCACTCTTCCACCGAACGAAGCTGAGAGAAAAAAGGCAGCAAAATAACGCCCTGATTAAAATGAAAGGCCAACACCACTTTTGGCAAAAAAAAAAAAGGATGATACAGGTCATAACACGACCCTGTCGTGGGTGAAGGAGCCCGTATGGTTCCCTGCATGAAAAGGCTGCCAACTGACACCCTTCTAGCTGAGGTGATGGCCATCAGGAAGGCTAGCTTGCATGACAGCAAGCCTAATGGAATTTCCTTGATGGGCTCAAATGGTAATTTCTGTAACAGACACCACCAAGTTCCCACTAAATATATAAACGTAAGGTTGACATTGAATCAGTTTACAACAACATGGTCGGCCGGTTGTCTATATGCATGCTACAAAGGCGGCCGGGCATTTGCACACATGCAAATAGGGTCGTAAGTCTAATGTTGAGTTGGCAATGAATATACAGCCGTGTTACAAGGGCGGCCAGATGTCTATGTGCATGTGTTACAAAGGCACCCAGGCATTTGTACACATGCAAATATGGTCGTAAGTCTAATGTTGAACAACAAATAACTATGCAGCCGTGCTACAAGGGCAGCCAGGTGGATATACACCTGTGTTACAGGGGCGGCCAGGCATCTATACACATGCAAATGAAGTAATAGATCTGTTGAAAGGGGATAAAAAAAAAAAGGAATAAGCGATAGTATATAGTGGATGTTGTGTGAATTGTACTGATTAGGTCTGTAACAATGATAAAACAATGCTGAATATTACTTGACCATGAATAAGTGTATAGGTGTGTTACAATGGTGGCCGGGCGTCTATACACTAAACACAGGTAGAGGAAAATAGTAGATGCTTATACAAGTTTTATGAATTGTACAAATTATGCCTGTAGCAATAATCTCACGGTGAGAGGCATTACTCAACTTTGAATTACCGGTAGTATATAGAAGGCTGGGCATCTATAAACTACAGAAGGGCAATAGGAGGTGGTGGATACTTATACAAATAGTACAGATTATGTCTGTAGCAATACTCTGACGATAAGATAATTAGAGAGAATAATAGACTGTAAATAAGTATGCGGGTGTGTTACAGGGGTGGCTGGGCATTTACACATCCACAAATAAGGTCACGAATCTACTATAATTTACTTATAGGAATAGGCAATACGATGTAATGGATGTAATAGATCATATTTGACTGTGACAGGTGGCAGATATGTACATATATAACAGGCAAACACCATGGCGTATGAATATTATATTAAGAGGGAATGAATGATACGGTATATGATCTACTACATTTAGTTCATTTAAACTTACACAAGATAAAATTAGGAGGTTAGAGGTGGATAGTATACTATTAGTGGATAACAAATAGAACCACAATATCACAGTCTGTATGTTAAATGTAGTATCTAGAGTAGTGATGGACGAACTTCCGACGGGACGTTTCGCGAACGCGAAACGCGAACGGACACAAACGTTCGCGAAAACGACCGTTCGCCGCGGGCTCCATTGACTTCAATGGGAGGCGAATTTCGCAAACCTTTAGGTCGAATTTGCGGCCACGGGGTAATTATTAGGGGGTAGCACGTAGTCCCACCACCTGGACAATAGCATAATACATGTATGAGGTGAATTTGGGATCGATAACTACAAGCATTTTTTTTTTATTTGGGAAATTGTTCTGACAATTCAGGACTATGGAGCTAATGAAGGCAATGGAGGAGAGGGAAGGTCAGGGACCAGGGTAGGCAAACAAGAGGGTGCAGGAGATACAGAGCACTGACAGCAGCACCGTAATACAGAGCACTGACATCAGCACCGTGACATACAGCGCTGACAGCAGCTCCGTGACATACAGCGCTGACAGCAGCTCCGTGACATACAGCGCTGACAGCAGCTCCGTGACATACAGCGCTGACAGCAGCTCCGTGACATACAGCGCTGACAGCAGCTCCGTGACATACAGCGCTGACAGCAGCTCCGTGACATACAGCGCTGACAGCAGCACCGTGACATACAGCGCTGACAGCAGCTCCGTGACATACAGCGCTGACAGCAGCTCCGTGACATACAGCGCTGACAGCAGCTCCGTGACATACAGCACTGACAGCAGCTCCGTGACATACAGCGCTGACAGCAGCTCCGTGACATACAGCGCTGACAGCAGCACCGTGACATACAGCGCTGACAGCAGCTCCGTGACATACAGCGCTGACAGCAGCTCCGTGACATACAGCGCTGACAGCAGCTCCGTGACATACAGCGCTGACAGCAGCTCCGTGACATACAGCGCTGACAGCAGCTCCGTGACATACAGCGCTGACAGCAGCTCCGTGACATACAGCGCTGACAGCAGCTCCGTGACATACAGCGCTGACAGCAGCTCCGTGACATACAGCGCTGACAGCAGCTCCGTGACATACAGCGCTGACAGCAGCTCCGTGACATACAGCGCTGACAGCAGCACCGTAAGCAGCCCCAGGAGGAAGTCAGCACAGCACAGGGATGGTGTGATCCCCTCATAATAAGAACCCCCAGGAGGAAGTCAGCACAGCACAGGGATGGTGGGAGCCCCTCATAATAAGAACACCCAGGAGGAAGTCAGCACAGCACAGGGATGGTGGGAACCCCTCATAATAAGCAGCCCCAGTAGAAATATGACACCGCTCAACCTCTTCAAAGAGGAGGGTAGGGGCATATAGTACGGTGTGCTTTTTTGGGTCAGGGAAGTGAGCCAAATGAATTAAGAAGGTCTGTGTGCTTGATTCCAAAAATTGTTTATAGACATATACATGGTCTACTGATCACATGTGTTGAATTCCTCCGAGATCCATGCCTCATTCATTTTTAGAAATGTGAGGTAGTTAACACTGTGGTGAGCTAGGCGAGTACGCTTATCGGTCACAATCCCCCCTGCTGCGCTGAACGTCCTTTCGGACAGGACACTGGATGAGGGGCAAGCCAACAGTTCGATTGCAAATTGGGCAAGCTCTGGCCAGAGGTCAAGCCTGCCCACCCAGTAGTCTAGGGGTTCATCACTCCTCAGAGCGTCCACATCGGCCGTTAACCCAATGTAGTCGGACACCTGACGGTCTAGGCGTTCCCTGATGCTGGATCCGGATGACACCTGTCGATGGGTCGGCTGAAAGAATGACCTCATATCCGAAGTCACCAACACATCTTCAAACCGGCCTCTTCTTGCAGGCGCTGTTGGATTGGTACCCGCAAATCCTTCTCTGGGAGTGGGAATTGCTCCTCTGCCAGCGCACGCAAAAGCAGAATGCAGCATTTCTCGAAGCAAGGCCTGGAAGTGCTGCATTCTGACAGCCCTCTGCGACGGCGGTAACATTTCCGCCATTTTGTGTTTGTACCGGGGGTCTAAGTACGTTGCCACCCAGTACTGGTCCTTGACCCTCATGCTTTTTATACGGGGGTCCCTATTAAAACACTGGAGCATGAAGGCCCCCATTTGCACTAAAGTGGAAGCGGTGTGGTGGCCTGGCTCCTGCTCATCATCCAGGATAATGTCGTCCTCTTCATTCTCCTCTCCCCATCCTCGCACAACAGGGATCCCAGAAAGGTTTAAAGCATGCTCTTCTTGCTCCTGCTCATCCGCCCCGGCACCATCCTCCTCTGACTCCTCATCAGACTCCTGTTGTTGACTTGTCTCAGATAGAGTAGCCCCCCCTGGGAATTCATCCAGCATTGCGACTTCCTCATCTTCCCGCTCCTGCTCCTCCACAGCCTGATCAATGACACGACGCAATGCACGCTCCAGAAAGAAGGCATAAGGTACCATGTCACTGATG
Source organism: Lithobates pipiens (assembly GCF_037356315.1). Lineage (NCBI taxonomy): Eukaryota > Metazoa > Chordata > Amphibia > Anura > Ranidae > Lithobates > Lithobates pipiens. The sequence continues at coordinate 18,722,920 of NW_027507685.1, read as the reverse complement.
GCGCCATGGCTGCGACTGACCAGTTTGGTGATCTCCTCAAATGGCCGCAGAAGTCTGCATGTGTCGCGCATGAGCAGCCACTGGCGCGGTGAAAAAAAACCCAGCTCCCCAGAACCGTTTCTTTCGCAGAGTTCATACAGGTAGACGTTAACTGCACGTTTCTGCTGGAGCAGCCTATCAAGCATATAGAAGGTTGAGTTCCATCGCGTCGGGCAATCGCAAATAAGACGTCTGACCGGCAGATGGTGTCGCCGCTGAATGTCAGCAAGGCGAGCCATGGCCGTGTAAGATCTTCTGAAATGGGCCGAGATTTTCCTTGCCTGCCGCAAGATGTCCTGGACCCCAGGGTATTTGACAAGGAATCGCTGCACGACCAAGTTTAAGACGTGTGCCATGCACGGCACGTGCGTGATTTTGCCCTGTTTCAATGCGCTAAGCAGATTGGCACCGTTGTCACACACCACTTTACCAACTGTCAAATTGAGCGGTGTTAGCCACTCATCTGCCTGTGAACGCAAAGCTGAAAGGAGTGCCGGGCCAGTGTGGCTCTTTGCTTCCAGGCACAACAGACGCAGCACGGCATGGCAACGTCTCACCTGGCATGTGGAATAGGTTCTGGGGAGCTTGGGCGGTGCAGTGGAAGAGACGCTAGCAGCGGAAAAGGAGGAGGCAGCTGAGGAGGAGAGGGAGGAGGATGGAGTAGGAGGAGGAGAAGAAGAGTCAGGCCTGCATGCAATCCGTGGCGGTAAAACCAAATCTACACGGGTGCCACGGGTTACATGCTTGACGGCCGTCAGAAGGTTCACCCAGTGGGCAGTAAAACTGATATACCTTCCCTGCCCGTGTTTGCTAGACCACGTGTCTGTGGTCAGATGTATCTTGGCACCGACACTGTGTGCCAGAGATACATTCACTTGCCGCTGAACATGGCCATATAGCTCTGGGATGCCCTTCTCTGAGAAATACTTCCTTCCTGGGACCTTCCATTGTGGTGTTCCAATGGCCACAAATTTGCGAAAGGCCTCCGAGTCCACCAGTTTATATGGCAGTAGTTGGCGGGCTATGAGTTCTGACAAGCCAGCCGCCAACCGTTGGGCAAGAGGGTTATCCGGCGTCATCATTTTTTTACGCTCAAACATTAGGCCCACGGAAGCCTGCCTTTTTGCAGAAAAATGTGAGCTTGGCGTGATGGAAGGTGGAGTGGAGGACAATTGTGAGGAGAGAGGAGAAGGAGAAGTAGAAGACGAGGCTGGACGGTGAGAGCCTGCAGTGTGGCTTTGTGTGTTCCGTTGCTCCCACTGGGCTCGGTGATGGCTGTTCATGTGCCTTCTTAAGGCGGTCGTCCCTAGGTGAGTATTGGGCTTACCGCGACTAACGCGTTGACTGCAAAGATTGCAGATGGCAACGCTATTGTCAGCAGCGGACACGTTAAAAAAAGCCCACACTGCGGAGCCATGTGCCGGTGTCCTGGGAGCGCCAGATGTGACCGTACATGGTCGATGACTCGCTCCTGATACATTTGCAGTCTGCTTTGTCCCTGCTGTGCAATGTAAGTCATTGCTGCTTCTCCTCCCTATCTGCTGGTCCATATCTCCCTCTGAACTCCCCTCCTCTTCCTCTCTTGTGGGCACCCACGTGACATCACTAGACACGTCATCATCAACGTCACCTTCCCCACCGCTATAAGTAGAGTAGGCAGCAACACCGGGGACCAACCTCCTCCTTGGGCTGATCTGGGTACTGGCGTCAGACTGCTGAGTAGCGCTTGTTGCTACCTCCTCTTCCTGATCCAATACCAAGAGTGGCTGCGCATCAGAAATGTCCTCTTGATATGGATCGGAAAATAATTCCAGTGACTCAAGCGGAAGGTATGTGGTGGTGGTGGTGGTGGTCGTGTTGTTGGTGGTAGTGTCTTTGGGGGTGCACATAGCAGAGAGTGAAGAAGAGGGTGCAGATCGAGAGGATGAGGAGGGTGCAGAAGAGTAAGGCTGAGCGAGCCACTCAACCAAGTCTGGTGCATCCTTTAAAGTAATTGAACGCACCTTCTGCAACTTCCCACTTTGGCTCAAGCCTGTTGCTCCTGCCCTACCCCTACCACCCCTGCGGAAGGGCCTGCCTCTTCCTCTGCATGTCATTTTTTAAATGACCCTGTGACAAAACTCTTAGTCCCTATACCGCTGAAGGACTGCTGCAGTATAGGTGAGCGGTCAGCAGTGGTGCACGTCAACCCTATCTATTGTGGACCTATAGCGGTCCTTACAGAACAGCAGACTGTACCGCACTCAAGCCTATGTACCGTAGCACCCTATACCAAGTTACCAGTCCTTATAAGAACTTTTGTGGACCAAGCAGGTTGTGTATTAGTGTTTAGCAGACTGTACGTCAGTCCCTATACCGCTGAAGGACTGCTGCAGTATAGGGCAGCGGTCAGCAGTGGTGCACGTCAACCCTATCTATTGTGGACCGATAGCGGTCCTTACAGAACAGCAGACTGTACCGCACTCAAGCCTATGTACCGTAGCACCCTATACCAAGTTACCAGTCCTTATAAGAACTTTTGTGGACCAAGCAGGTTGTGTATTAGTGTTTAGCAGACTGTACGTCAGTCCCTATACCGCTGAAGGACTGCTGCAGTATAGGGCAGCGGTCAGCAGTGGTGCACGTCAACCCTATCTATTGTGGACCGATAGCGGTCCTTACAGAACAGCAGACTGTACCGCACTCAAGCCTATGTACCGTAGCACCCTATACCAAGTTACCAGTCCTTATAAGAACTTTTGTGGAACAAGCAGGTTGTGTGTTAGTGATTAGCAGACTGTACGTCAGTCCCTATACCAATGAAGGACTGCTGCAGTATAGGGCAGCGGTCAGCAGTAGTGCACGGCAACCCTATGTATTGTGGACCGATAGCGGTCCTTACAGAACAGCAGACTGTACTGCACTCAGGCCTATGTACCGTAGCACCCTATACCAAGTTACCAGTCCTTATAAAAACTTTTGTGGACCAAGCAGGTTGTGTGTTAGTGTTTAGCAGACTGTGCGTCAGTCCCTATACCGCTGAAGGACTGCTGCAGTATAGGGCAGCGGTCAGCAGTAGTGCACGGCAACCCTATGTATTGTGGACCGATAGCGGTCCTTACAGAACAGCAGACTGTAACGCACTCAGGCCTATGTACCGTAGCACCCTATACCAAGTTACCAGTCCTTATAAGAACTTTTGTGGACCAAGCAGGTTGTGTGTTAGTGATTAGCAGACTGTACGTCAGTCCCTATACCAATGAAGGACTGCTGCAGTATAGGGCAGCGGTCAGCAGTAGTGCACGGCAACCCTATGTATTGTGGACCGATAGCGGTCCTTACAGAACAGCAGACTGTAACGCACTCAGGCCTATGTACCGTAGCACCCTATACCAAGTTACCAGTCCTTATAAGAACTTTTGTGGAACAAGCAGGTTGTGTGTTAGTGATTAGCAGACTGTACGTCAGTCCCTATACCAATGAAGGACTGCTGCAGTATAGGGCAGCGGTCAGCAGTAGTGCACGGCAACCCTATGTATTGTGGACCGATAGCGGTCCTTACAGAACAGCAGACTGTAACGCACTCAGGCCTATGTACCGTAGCACCCTATACCAAGTTACCAGTCCTTATAAGAACTTTTGTGGACCAAGCAGGTTGTGTGTTAGTGATTAGCAGACTGTACGTCAGTCCCTATACCAATGAAGGACTGCTGCAGTATAGGGCAGCGGTCAGCAGTAGTGCACGGCAACCCTATGTATTGTGGACCGATAGCGGTCCTTACAGAACAGCAGACTGTACTGCACTCAGGCCTATGTACCGTAGCACCCTATACCAAGTTACCAGTCCTTATAAAAACTTTTGTGGACCAAGCAGGTTGTGTGTTAGTGTTTAGCAGACTGTGCGTCAGTCCCTATACCGCTGAAGGACTGCTGCAGTATAGGGCAGCGGTCAGCAGTAGTGCACGGCAACCCTATGTATTGTGGACCGATAGCGGTCCTTACAGAACAGCAGACTGTAACGCACTCAGGCCTATGTACCGTAGCACCCTATACCAAGTTACCAGTCCTTATAAGAACTTTTGTGGACCAAGCAGGTTGTGTGTTAGTGATTAGCAGACTGTACGTCAGTCCCTATACCAATGAAGGACTGCTGCAGTATAGGGCAGCGGTCAGCAGTAGTGCACGGCAACCCTATGTATTGTGGACCGATAGCGGTCCTTACAGAACAGCAGACTGTACCGCACCCAAGCCTATGTACCGTAGCACCCTAGACAGACCAAGTTACCAGTCCTGATAAAGAGCTTTGTGGAACAAGTGAGTTGTGAATGATTAGCAGACTGCAGCAGAAGGGCAGCAGTCAAGTATAATATTCTTTCTATATTTGGAAGAAAGAATATTATACGTGTACAAGCCTATTACCGTACCACTGATACCAGTCCTGAAAAGAACCTTTGTGGAACTAATAGTAACAGCAAGTCTTTAAAATTATCCTCACTGCCTGACACACTGCTTCCTGCCTGTCCCTATACAAATTGGCAAAAAAGAGTAGGCTGGAACGATTAGCTGGAACAGCTCTTTTGTGGACCTGATAGTAACAGCTAATGATGATGATGATGATGATGATGAAGAAAGACTAATCTGGCTGAGCTGTCCCTAAAATAGCAGCATACAGCGCTCTGTCCCTTTATCTAAACTGACAAAAGAAACTCAGGCTGCTGACCTAACACCTATACCAGTCCTGAAAAGAACTTTTGTGTACCAAATAGCTAGCGTTTTCTCTGTCCCTACTCCACACAGGATCCTTTCCCTACAGTGACAGAAGAAAGAATGTAAAATGGCCACCGGATCGGGTGTATTTATAGGTTAGGGGGAATGTCCAAGTGTCCATGAGCTGTCATGTCTCAATTGGTTGTCCTGTAACACATGATAAACGTGTCACGAAAGGTTAAAGTTCTTGTATACATTAAACACGTAAGTCCGCCGGGGCGAACGACGGAAAAAGGCGTTCGAACCCGCGGACGGCGAAAGTCGGAAATTCGCCGCGAAACGACCGCCGGGCGAACCGTTCGGCCATCACTAATCTAGAGCAAGGTGCCAATTTCCAAATCTTCATTAATAAGGCGAAAGTACGTCATATCCAATAAGTCTCCCGTGGGCAGAGACCTTTAAATCTCTCTGCTGCGGGGAGAGTGGCTGGTATTGATTAGATGATCCATACTTTTAGGCCTATGGTGGATTTCGGATGATGTTGGGTAAAATCTCGTGGGACGCTATAGTCTTTACCGGCCTTGATGAATCAGCGGTGCTTTCCAAAACGCGGACATAGGGGGCATATAGTTTGACCTACAGAGTAGAGGCCACAGGGACAGGTCGGGCTGTATACTACATGGTCTGTAGAACAGGTGTAGAATTCTGAAATTTTGTATATTTTATTTTTAATCGTGAATGTTTTTTGACCAATGTTGTACAAAACTGCATGTAAGGCAAAGGGGTTTGTGGCATTGATACAATCATAAAAGAGTTGAAGTGAAGATGACGTATTTTGCTTGGGGCAATCTTTCACTTAAAGTTAGGTGCTTTCCTATGTGCAAATTTTCGATTTGGTACACTGTCTTTGAGATGGGGATCCTGCAGTAGTATTGGCCAAGGTTTATGACCTATGTGTTCCATATTTTTGTATTTGTTATAAAATTGAATCATGAACCAAATGTCCTTTGACAAATTCATTTTATGGGTATGAGTATCAGGATTGACGTATGTGGTGTAGGCTTGTTTGATGAACGATGGAGGGTAGCCTTTTTCAATTAATTTTTGTTTGAGGTTTATGCTTTGTGTCCGATAGTCTGACTGCATGGTGTAATTATGTCCGAGACGGCAGACATTTTTTGGGATTTTTTTTTAACCAAAGAAGGTGATGGCAACTATCGAAGTGCAGATAGGAGTTCCCCGCAGTAGGTTTTTTGCATGAATGCAACCAGTATCATGAAATGGATCAAGGTCTAAGAATTATAGATGTGTCTAGACTGCAGCAGCGCATGCGCACAGGGGATTCTCGGCTGTAAGTCCAGCAGACGCTGGACCCTGCCTAAAAGAAATCTCCCGCGAGCATGGGCCGAGTGACGATATTGCGGCTCCGGCCACTCAGCGCCCGAGGCCGCGATACCTGGAAGACACGCCGATGGAACATGTCAGCTCCCTTGGTGTGGATTGGACGAGATGTCGGGGCCTCGTTCTAAGGAAAGTATTTCATAATGAGCTAGTATGCAGTGCATACTAGCTCATTATGACTTTTCCCTTGCAGGTCAGGAAAAAAAAAAAAAAAACACAACACACAAGTCAGCAGGTTTACTCCCGCTTTAAAAAAAAAAATGGCAAGCCTGTCAAGCACGTAATTTACACAGATAATCAGTGACATGCCCACACCGCAGCCTCATCAGCAAAGTAGAAAAATCACTTTGTTTGTTATAAAAATGAGCAAATAAGGAAAAAAAAAATTTTTCTCCCCCCCCCCCCCCCCCCTTCTACATTTTTGGTCTTTTCTCATTTGTTTAGCAAAAAATACAAAACCCAGTGGTGGTTAAGTACCACAAGAAAGCTTGATTTGTGCGAGGAAAAAAAAAAAAAAAAAGTTAAAAATTTAAAATGAAGAGAGTGACCGCAGAATTGTCATGCAAAGTGTGACAGCACTGAAAGCTGAAAATTGGCCTGGTCAGGAAGGAGGTGAAAGTGCCCAGCAGGCAAGTGGTTAAGAAAATGTATGATTTATGAAAAGGGGCATTAATACAAATAAAAATGTCACCATCACCAGTAGATCCAGGGACCCATTTGTTATAAAATAGTTATCAGCTATATTGTGGCAAAAGGAAAATTGCTCTCCTAACAGAGCAGGCCAGTGAGGTTTTTGGTCTCCCAGGGTCCCCGTTCTTGCCCTTCAGTTATAAAAGGGGGGGAACCAAAAAAAATTTAAATAAATAATCACTGGTATATTATGCTTGGGACAAAACATTTTTTCTGTGCACTTGTGTCTATGTGAATCTTAAAGGCTGTACTAAATTGGGTTTTTAAAATAGACCAAAGAACCAGCACTTAGTAGTTTAAAGTACTTGAGATTTGTTTGGGGGTATTGGTATGGTATGATGTGGCCACTAAACAAAAATTCCAACTGAAGCATGAGGTAGGGTTTTGAATGACTTCAGGGCTCATGTTGACCATCAAAATAAGAGGTTTTACAGCAAGCTTATGTATACATATTCAGAGAGTGAAAATAATTCAGTATCTACCCAAAACCAAATTGGGATGATCTGCCTTTATCTATTTAAACTCCACAAAACTGAATTCCTTAAAGTGGTCGTTAAGTCACTATGTTAAGTTTATATCATCCCCTCTGTTAGATAACATGTGTCCTAGTGCCTGTGCTTTATAATAAAAAAAAGAAGGATTGGCAGAGGTCTACCCGTTTTCACGGCTCTCTCCTCCTCTCTCCCGCGCACACCCCCCCCTTCTTCACGGCTGACATCAGTGGGAATGCTCAACCCTGCCCGCTGGGGCTGTCAGACAGAGAAGAGAGCCGAGGAGTCACGCGAGGCAGGAGGCGCTCAAAAAACAGGTCGAATTTAATATTTTTTTTTTAGAAATCAGATGTCTACCCGTTTTCACAGTGCCTCCTCTGCTCTCTTCTCTGACAGCTCCAGCAGGTGGGGCCAAGCATTCCCACCAATGTCAGCTGGAGGGGGGGGTGGGGAGTGCCAAGGCATCACATGACCGCCGGGAGGTGCTGTGAAAACGGTAAAAAATCTGCCTTTTTTTTTCTAAAGCACAGGCACTAGGACACATTTTCTTAAAGTGGTTGTAAACCCTTACAAACCACTTTGACCTACAGGTAAGCCTAGATTAAAACTTACCTGTAGGTCCAAGAAATAGCTCCTAAACCTATACGGTTTAGGAGATATTTACCTGAAGACAGCGGAGCGCAGGCGCACTGGGTAAGCCGCAGATCACGGTGATATGCCGCGAGTGTCGGCTCCTGTGCGCATGCGCGGGAGTGACGTCATCACTGCTCCGGAGCAGCGGGACCCACCAAGAAGATGGATGCTCGGAACTACAGGGGACAGCGGTGACTTCGCTGGCTCCTGTGTCAGGTAAGTGACACATAATGGACTACTATGTGATGCATAGTAGTCCATTATGCTTTACCTTTGCAGGGAATCAAAGAGGAAGTAAACCCATCAGGGTTTACTTCCTCTTTAATAGAAGGGATAATATAAAAACTTAACATAGTTTTAGAGCAGTGGGGAGGGGAGCAGAGCCCCACTGGTACCAGCTGACTGGCAGGAAATGGAGGGGGAGGAGGATAGAGGGAGACACAGGAGAGCTGCAGATAGCAGTGGATAACGGAGGCAAGTAAACTGACCACAATGTCAGAGCTCAGCAGCCATGACAAACCTTGGGCAGTTTACAGGGGAGGGAAGAAGCAGGCAGGATCAGCCAGGTATTTCAGGTGATACAAGAGGCCAAATTGATAGAGATAGAGAGATAGAGAGATAGAGAGATAGAGCCTTGCGAAAGTATTCGGCCCCCCTTTAACTTTTCAACCTTTTGCCACATTTAAGGCTTCAAACAAAGATATAAAATTTAAATTTTTTGTGAAGAATCACCAACAAGTGGGACACAATTGTGAAGTGGAACGAAATCTGTTGGACATTTTAAACTTTTTTAGCAAATAAAAAAACTGAAGTGGTGCGTGCAAAATTATTCGGCCCCTTTACTTTCAGTGCAGCAAACTTACTCCAGAAGTTCAGCGAGGATCTCTGAATGATCCAATGTTGTCCTAAATGACTGATGGTGATAAATAGAATCAACAATCAGTCGTACACTGCACAAATCTGGCCTTTATGGAAGAGTGGCAAGAAGAAAGCCATTTCTCAAAGATATCCATAAAAAGTCTCGTCTAAAGTTTGCCACAAGCCACCTGGGAGACACACTAAATATGTGGAAGAAGGTGCTCTGGTCAGATGAAACCAAAAATGAACTTTTTGCCCACAATGCAAAATGATATGTTTGGCGTAAAAGCAACACAGCTCATCACCCTCAACACACCATCCCCACTGTCAAACATTGTGGTGGCAGCATCATGGTTTGGGCCTGCTTTTCTTTAGCAGGGACAGGGAAGATGGTTAAAATTGAGGGGAAGCTTGATGCAGCCAAATACAGGACCATTCTGGATGAAAACCTGTTGGAGTCTGCAGAAGACCTGAAACTGGGACGGAGATTTATCTTCCAACAAGGCAATGATCCCAAACATACAGCAAAATCTACAAAGGAATGGCCAAGTCAAAGTCCAGACCTGAATCCAATCGAGAATCTGTGGAAAGAGCTGAAAACTGCTGTTCACAAACGCTCTCCATCCAACCTCACTGAGCTCGAGCGGTTTTGCAAGGAAGAATGGGCAAGAATTTCAGTCTCTCGATGTGCAAAACTGATAGAGACACACCCCAAGCGACTTGCAGCTGTAATCGCAGCAAAAGGTGGCTCTACAAAGTATTAACGCAAGGGGGCCGAATAATTTTGCACGCCCCACTTTTCATTTTTGTATTAGTTAAAAAAAGTTTCAAAAATCCAATAGATTTCGTTCCACTTCACAATTGTGTCCCACTTGTTGGTGATTCTTCACAAAAAATAAAAATGTTATATCTTTATGTTTGAAGCCTGAAATGTGGCAAAAAGGTTGAAAAGTTCAAGGGGGCCGAATACTTTCGCAAGGCACTATATATATATATATATATATATATATATATATATATATATATATATATATATATATATATATATATATACACACACACACACACACACATACATACACACACACACACTATATATAAAAAAAAAAAAAAACACACACACACACACTTTTAGAAGAGGAGCTCCAGTTTCCCCACAAAACAATCAGCAGCTACAAATACTCAAGGTGGTGATTTAATATAAGGACACTTACCTGCCCCTGGATCCAGCGATGTCCTCACCCAAGCTGATTCTGCAATCGGCTTTGCGTGCAGGTGCCAGCATCTTCACTAAGGAAAACTGGCAGTGAAGCCTTACGGCTTCACAGCAAGCTTCCAGCTGCTCATGCCCGTGTCATATTGCACTTTCTGATTGGTCCCGCAATCTTTTGGGACCTGTGATGTGTCCCAGAATGCTGTAGGGGAAGGAAGGGAGGGACAAACTTCTGCTCAAGATAGCCGTGGTGATCTGACCGGAAGTGGGGTAGCTGGTACCTGTCAAAATCAGGTATCCGCTCCACCCCCCCCCCCCCAAAGAAAATATGCCAAATGTAAAGGGAGGGCGGGATGGTGAAGAGCGAAACATCCTTTTTTGCGTGAAATAATGCTTTAACTTGAATTACCAGTTCTATGTTGACACCTACAGGCAAAGTTGGAAAGTTAGCATCATCTCCCTCCTCAATCTCATAATAAGTTATAGAGTCGTCCAAGCCTCGCTGTTCATCATCTCTGTCAGATACATAGCCAAACTGGCATTCTTTATTTACACAAGGCATCTGCCTGCGGCTCCGTGTATACGACCTGTTAACAGAAGAAAAAATAAAAAAAGTCTAAAGAGACTATTTTACGAAGAAAAAAAAAGAAAAAGTTTAAAAAGTTTAATAGATCAAAGACATTTTTTAAACACTGATGTTCTGCATAAAGAATACTTAATTCAGTGTTCCAGATACTCTACTCCAGGGAGATACTTACACCAACTCTTCTGACCTAACAACTAGAGAAATGGGAATTCAGATGAGGGCATTTTCTGATTTTAGACATACAGTAGTAGTACTACAGAAGCCTCACCATGATAAAGAGGTTGCATAACATAATAGGTTAGAAAGCAGAATAACTAAATTCAAGAGAGCAGTTAAGTAAAACACAATTGTAAATTTAATGTTAACCAAACAAACTGGAGTGTTGACTCTGGAGAAGTAGTCATGAGCTATGAAAGGTCGCAGCACCATATGTACTTTGGCATATAAAAGATTAATGATCCACTCATGTAAGCAGTATGATCTCAACAACTATTGCTCTACGTGCCAACAATCTCTGGAATAAAAAGACTTGCGCAGAAATTTTTCTAAAGTTTTTTTTAAAAGTGGTCCAGCATTCGCCAAATTCATGTACCGGTCTAGAATTTGTACTCGATTATGGTGCTTTGGGTCCAACTTTTAGAATACACACGAGAAACTTTAGCATAATCTGTCTGCACTGGTCTTAATTACTGTATTTATTGGCGTACAACACACACCTTTCCCCCCTTTAAAATCAGGGGAAAATCATGTGCGTGTTTTATATGCCTAGCAGCTGCCACGGGCTTGAAGGAGGGAACGAGCGCTGCCGAAATAGACAGAGCCGGACCCCCTGTGTACTTGGCTCTGCTCATAGTCACTCCCAGTCCTGCCCCCTAGCATTGACATCCCGACATTGGACAGGTGTTATGTCTATCATAGGAGCTGGGCCAAGGGACGGGACTGCGAGCCGAGTACACAGGAGATCCGGCTCTGTTTATTTTGGCAATAAGGGCAAGGCTGCAGATGGGCACTGATCATGCTGCAATGTAGGGCAAGGCTGCAGATGGGCACTGATCATGCTGCAATGATGGACAAGGCTGCAGATGGGCACTGATCATGCTGCAATGTAGGGCAAGGCTGCAGATGGGCACTGATCATGCTGCAATGATGGACAAGGCTGCAGATGGGCACTGATCAGAGCCATTAAGACCCATCTCCCTGCTTTTGTCTGCATCCAAGGCCTTGTCCATGACCGAATGAGTCGCTACCTCACAGACAACCACCTTCTCGACCCCCTACAGTCTGGCTTCTGTCCCACAACATTCTACTGAAACTGACCTACTAAAGCTCCCCAATGACCTACTAACTGCTAAAACCAGTGGGGACTACTCCATAATCATATTTTTAGACCTCTCTGCTGCCTCGGACACAGTTAACCACCTGTTCCTCCTCAGCAAATTACACTCCCTTGGCCTCCGTGATTCTGCTTTATCCTGGCTCTCCTCCTTCCTATCCCAGCACACTTTGTGTCACTTACAACTTCATCTCCTCCACTCCCCTTTCTCTGTTGGGGAACCCCAAGGCTCCGTCCTTGCGCCTCTCCTATTCTCACTCTATACCTCTTCCCTGGGCCAGCTGATAACCTCCTATAGCTTCCAATACCACCTCTATGCTGACAACACCAAGATCCATCTCTCCACTCCTCAACTCGCCCCCTCAATCTCCTCACGGATTTCAAACTTACTGAATGACATATTGATATGAATGTCACACCACTTCCTCAGACTCAATCTTTCTAAAACTGAGCTTGTTATATTTCCTCCTGCACGGTAGCCCCCCCCCCCATGACTTCCCCATTAATATCAACACCACAACCATTGGTCCCTCCACACATGCCAGGGTCCCGAGTGTAATCCTCAACTCTGACCTTTCCTTCTGCCCCCATATCCAATCACTGGCTAAAGCATCCCGCCTTAACCTACACAACATCTCCAGAATTCGACCCTTCCTGATTAATGACAACACAAAGCAACTTATTCACTCCTTGATTATTTCCCACCTTGACTACTGCAACTCTCTCCTTAATGGTCTACCCTTAAGCAGGCTCCCTTCATCTCCCTTCAGTCTTATGAATTTTGCTGCTAGACTAATACACCTCTCACTAACCTATCCATGACTGCTGCTCCTCTCTGCTAATCCCTTCACTGGCTCACCCTACCCCACCGTGTAAAATTCAAAATGCTAACCATAACATACAAGGCCATTCACAACATCGCCCCCCATCTACATCACCAACCTCATCTGCAGATATCGCCTAAATCATCCCCTCTGCTCCTCCTGCGCCTCTAGCTCCCTTGTTACCTCCTCCCATGCTCGCCTTCAAGACTTCTCCAGAGCCTTTTACCATCCTCTGGAAGTCCCTGCCCCAGTATATCTGATCAGCCCCTACCCTGTCCACCTTCCCTGAAAAACAATTTATTCAGGGAAGCCTATCCCACACCCACCTTAACTGTCTCCGAGCCACCCCCATCAAATCAGTCTCTGCAGCTATTACCTTTTGAACCACCCCCCTCCCTTTAGATGTAAGCTCTACGAGCAGGGCCCTCCTGTATCTTTTGTATTGAACTCTACTGTAATTGTATTGTCCCCCCTATACATTGTAAAGCGCTGCATAAACTGTTGGCGCTATATAAATCGTGTATAATAATAATAATTTGTAAGGTCAGGCACTGAAGGCCTGGCTGGCAGCGTCCACTCAAATTCATCCCAAAGGTCTTCTATGAGGTCTGTCAAGTTACTCTACCAACTTGCTCACTCATCCACACTATATTGTCAAAAGTAAAAGTTGTGATCCCAATTCTTCTGGCAGTATGCATCTGTGAATGTTCGATCAGATGATTCAATATTGGCATTGTAAGCGCCTAGATTATTTATTTATTTTTTTTAAAAACGTGAAAATGCACATCTAGAAGGATAAAACAATTTTTAAATTAAATTGCAAAGTAGAAAATTGCTTGATCACTGCTGTTTCTTTTCTGGGTTTAGGTTTGTGGTTGCTTGATGTGTGAGAATTGTAGAATTTCTAATACTTTGTACCCCAAAAAATTTTTTTTATACTTACCGGGTCCGATAGGTATAATTATCAAAGTTCTGGTAGCACCTCTTGCCTGGACTGTGGTAAAAAGGAATCTCTGGGTTTATTATGGCATGTCTGTTAATATATCGAGGTGAAGACCTTGAACATGAGAAATAACGCAAAACGCATCTGTACACAAGTTACATTAATGCAAACCAGAAAAAAAAAAAAGCTAATGTTCAAATTAAAATGTACCATACTATATCGATATTAAGATGGGTAATCATCAAAACAACTGCATTTCGCCAATATCTGGAACCAGATTATGAAGGGGAGGAGGGAAAAAAAAAAAAAAAAGGGGCAGTAAAACTGCTAGACAAACTATCAAAGCAAAGTTATTATCGTTCCACTGGATGTCCATTCAAAAATTCACGTAGAACCTTAGCGAACACAATTTTAAATTTAGGATTTGGACAGAATGGGGAAGGGTTAGAGCCTTCATAAGGTTTATATTGACATGCACCCCCCCACACCCCCCCATCATTATCTCTCCCACAATAGACAACTTCCTCTTCCTGTGTGGTCTTGAGAGTGAAGGCAAGAGAAAATTCAAAAGGACACACACACACACACAAATACATTTTATAATATAATAATTAAAAAACATTATATTGAAACAATAGAACCCATTACAGAAGGTTCCACTTTAAAAATGATCTAAGTATAGGCACACATTTACTGCCCCACTGTATGGGGAGGGGTCGGATCTGCTCCTTGCCAAATGAAACATTAATTTGTCAAGACCTACTTTGATATGCCAAATCCTCGGCTTTGACGGCGCGGAGATTGGAGAGGTTGAAAGTGTTCATAAGAAGTTATATTTGCTGAAGCCTGCAGATAAGGGAATCAGGAAAGTTGTGTGTTTGGTTTGGCATCATAGCTACATTCAAAATTTGATTTATACAGACCTCTTTTCCACATACTTTTTTGAATAGTCTTTTCCGAGATTTCAGATCAAGCTCTATAAAATTATGAAATAAGTTTTGTTCACGTTACAAATGCGATTTTCAACTCTAAACATAATTGAAAAAATGGCCAGCACAGAAAAACAGTATTGAAAAATCAAAAGGAGTGCATCTTTACCAGTGCTCAAGCAGCGTGCTCTTGCCATATACTTTATGTAGCAATTAAAATTTCCAGTCACATTTGCACATTTTCCTTTTAGGTTTAATACATTTTCAATACCAACTTAGCAGCTTTTGCACATTTAACCACTTGACGACTGGCTCACGTCTATATAGGTCGGCAAAGTGTTACGTTCCTGCAAAACATGAGTACGTTGTCTCCTTTAAGAGCCGCTTGAAGTGGTAATAAAAATGCCATAAATCTTTCCCATAGTTTGTAGATGCTATAGCTTTTGCGCAAACCAATCAATATACGCTTATTGCGATTTGTTTTTTTAACCAAAAATGTGTAGAAGAATATATATTGGCCTAAACTGATGAAGAAATGTGTTTAAAAACATTTTTTTGGGGATATTTATTATAGCAAAAATTTACGCTTTTTGTTTATAGCGCAAAAAATAATCACCACAGAGGTGATCAAATACCATCAAAAAGCCATTTGTGGGAAAAAAAAAAAAGACATCAATTTTGTTTGGGTACAGGTTCGCAAGACCATGCAATTGTCAGTTAAAGCGACGCAGTACCGTATCGCAAACAAGCGTCTCGTTATTAAGCAGGAAAATCTTCCGGTCTGCAAGTGGTTAATAAAGAAAAATCATTTTTAACAAGATTCACAAAGCGCTTTAAAAAGAAAACATTTTTACACCTCCTTGCATGCACAGTTTAGCAATGCTCCTGCCACTTATCTTTACATTAGGCCTCATGCACACAGGGAGTTTGCTTTGCTCCTCTAAATGCCAGAACTCTTGGCAGGAGAAAATCTGCTTAAACAGGCCCAAAGCTGCATATTGCGAACGCTTTTAGGAGCGTAAAGCGCTTGAGCATTAATGGTTTAAACTGGTCAAAATTTTAAAAATGTACAATTTATTCTGGCCATTAGTTTAGATTTGGGCTAATTTTTTCTGCTCTTCAGCTCCTGAATGAGCTTTATTAGGTCTTTTTCTAGCCTGTAAACACCTATGTGTGCATGGACAAATACCTTTTCTTTTAGCCTGATGGGGGGGGGGGGGTAATAAAATAAAAATAAAAACCCGTAAAAGTGGCGTTTAACCACTTCAGCCCCAGATTTTACCTCCCTTACCAGAGCACTTTTTGCAATTCGGCACTGTGTCACTTTAACAATTGCGCGGTCGTGCGACGTTGCATCCAAACTAAATTGACGTAATTTTTTATCCCACAAATAGAGCTTTTTGGTAGTATTTGATCACCGCTGTGGTTTTTAAGAGTGACAATTTTAACAAAAAAAATGTATTTTTACTTTTTGCTATAATAAATATCCCAAAAAAAAAAAAAAAAAAAAAAAAAAAAAAAAAAAAAAAAACAATTTTCCCCCTCAGTTTAGGCCAATACGTATTCTACATATTTTCGTAAATCGTAATAAGCGTATATTGATTGGTTTGCGCAAAAGTTATAGCATCTACAAACTAGGGGATACATTTAGGATTTTTTTTTTTTTTTTAACTAGCAATGGTGGCCATCTGCGATTTTTTTTCGTGACTGCGACATTGTGACGGACATATCGGACACTTTTGACAGATTTTTTGGGGACCATTCACATAGCGATCGGTGCTATAAAATTGCACTGATTCCTGTGTAAATGTGACTGGCAGGGAAGGGGTTAACACCAGGGGGAGCTGCAGGGGTTAACATGTTCCCTATGGGAGTGATTCTAACTGTGGGGGGAGGGGACCGATCAGTGTTTCTCTGTACTGAGAACACACCATCAGTCTCCTCTGACAAGACGTGGATCTGTGTGTTTACATACACAGATCCACGGTCCTGCTGTGTTTCCGGGCAATCGCGGGTGCCCGGCGGACATCGCGGCCGTTGAGCGAACACACACACACACACACACACACACACACACACACACACACACACACACACACACCAGGCCCCGAGCGCCGCCGGCACGCGCGTTCCCCTAGGCGGCCGGGAATGGGAGGACGTCATATGACGCCCGCCCAGGATGGGAGATATGGGTGGGTAGGGAAGTGGTTAAGCACAGTATGTATAAACAGTGTGTAAAGTTTGCCTTCTCATGTCATCCCAACAGCCTTTTATTTGCCTGTGTGTATGACTGAGAAGTGAAGAGAAGGAAAAACCAAAAAATGGCAACGGTACTTCTAGGACAGCACAGCTCCACCCATCTTCCCAGGAAACAATGCAGTCATGACCTTTAAAAGACAGTGCCCTTCCACCTTGGCCTCAGTTGTAATCGAGTACTTCCAGCCATGCTTAAAAACAGCAACCGCCACACGAAAAAAGATAAAGGGAGGGTCATAGGTGCTGTCTGGAAAGACTCCTAGAAATACTGTTATCGGTAAGGCTCCATGCACACTGAAGCTCAAAAAAGCTTTTTCTGGACGCCAGATTGCTAGCAGAAAACGCTGGTTGAAAAACTTGCTTTTAACAGCGTTTTGTGCTAGCGTTTATGAACGTTTATTAGCGTTAGCGTTTATGGGCGTTTTCAATAAAAACACACACTCCAAAAATCCCACAGTACATTCCAAACTCCCACAATGCATTGAAAAAATTGAATTCCGAACACTAATTAACGTGTGTTTATGAGCGTTTATCAGCGTTTGTCGTTTTTTTGGCAGTGAAAAACGGCACTTTGAACGCAAATTTCTGGCGTTCAGAAAAAAAGCCCATAAACTCCACTGCTCATTAAAGCTGAAAAACGTCCATGTGTGCATGGACACATAGACTAACATACAGTGGAGTTTATGGGCTTTTAAAATAAACGCCCAAACTCCATTAAACTGCAGTTTATGAGCTCCAGTGTGCATGGAGCCTAGGTTTTCTCAAATAGTCTTTTAGGACAGCACCTGGAGATAAGCTGGGACCAACGCTTGCAGGACTTTCCTGCCGAAAGATTGTTCTGTGGATGAAAGCACATCCATCCTGTAATGGTGGGTGAAATTTGAGAAACTCTTGCAAGTGGCTGCTTTGCAGACTGTTCTGGCAAAGCACCAGCTGTTTCTGCCCAAGATGTTGCCACAGCTCAGGTTGAATGGGCCACAAACCCATGGGAAGCTCCACCCTCAAGTCCATAGAAGACTCTTTAATGGCCATTCGAGGCCATCTTCGATACTTTTGGAAGTTCTAAAACCTTTACACAGCCCCGCAAGCAGTATTGAAAGGAGAGTTGGTCTTCCCAAACTCCCTCGTGATCGCCAGATAATGCAGCAAACCTCTTTTTATGTCCAAATAGTCAAAAGCCTCTTCAGGACAAGATAGAGATGGACAAAAAAAAATTGGCAGAACCATTTCCTGAAACCGATGAAAGACAGGAGAGACTTGGCAGGAATCCTTGGTCTGTCTTCAGAACTACCCTGTCTGGGTTAAAAAAAAAAAAAAACCCCTAACAAAAGTGGCCACATGAGCCTTTAAAAAAGGTATTGGCTGCCAAACCTGTCTCCATTCGATCATGGAGAAATTCAAGCATGGAAATGATTTCCTATGGAGAAATATTCTTGAGGTGCATCAGGAGTTGTAGCATTTCAATGTTTAAAAATAATTCATTTGTCGGACAAACCTCTACTCGTCAGGATTTGTTCTTCAATAGCCAGGCTGCTAGTCTGAGATAAACTATATTCGGATGCAGAAGAGGTCCCTGACCCAGTAGATCTTCCTGCAGAGGTAACTAATATGGTTCTGCTGTTAGCTTAGATTTAGCAGCATCGAGAACCATGCGCTCTTGGGCCAACAGAGCGCCCCCAGAATCAGGGTTGGGGACTAACTGTAATTTTTTGAGCATTCAAAGGAAGAATTTTAAAAAGGGGAAAAGCAGAACACAAACTCAAGGTCCAAAGCTGGGCCAGTGCGTCCAGGCCCTCCTATTGGTCCTGCCTGTTCAGGCTTCACCAATTCTATAACTTGCTTCCCGCTATTAGATTTAGGCCGTCTTTAAATATACACTGTTGTCAAGGAAGCCAAAATGGTCTTCTGCCCATGCCAGTTTTTGGATTGCTGAGGCCAGGAGAATCTTGCTACCTGTGCCTCCCTGCTTTGAGACATGGGCTACTGCCGCAGCATTGTCGGGTATCACCTGAATGCGATGGCCCTTGACCATCTTCCTTGAATGACTGAAGCCCTATGATGGTGATGGCGAACCTTGGCACCATAGATGTTTTGGAACTACATTTCCCATAATGCTTAACTACACTGCAGAGTGCATGAGCATCATGGGAAATGTAGTTCCGAAACATCTGGAATGCCAAGGTTCGCCATCACTGCCCTAGAAGAATGGCCCTCAGCTCTCTAATTGGAGGCCCTCTTGGTTTCCCTGTTTATCCATGACCCTTGGGAAATATGGCCCTCGAGATGCACAGCCCAACCCCAGGGGTTTGTGTCCATCGTTATTCTTTTTGCAGCAGGAAATGTTCAGAACAGATCCGAATCCAAATTCAATTGATTCATCCACCACCATAATTTTCTCCTGACTCAGGGAGGAATTGTGATCTGCTTTTTTAACAATTCTGCTGCAGGTCCCTTGAGTGGAGGTGGGCACACTGGATAGCTGGGATTGAGGTTGCAAGGAGACCCAGCATTGAAATGGCTGCCTGAATTGTAATTGGTATGTTTGTCTAGACCAGTTTCACGTCGTTTATTGTCCTGAACTGATGGTATAGCCCAAAAATCTTATGATCTGGGAAGGCACCAGGTTCAACTTTTCCATGTTCAGAAGACAGCCCTGTTTAACCAAATCCGTTATGCAGGCCTTACATAAAGCATCATATTAACACACAAGACTAAACCGATCACATTCCCTAGTGTAGTAACCCAGGGAGTGTGATGCAGGCCCCCCTATCCCTGGGAAGGGAGAGAGTGAAGAAAGCTCCAGAAAAAGCTAGGAGCCACTGCCCCTGCTTACCTGGGTCTGGCTCATGCTCATGGCTCCTGCTACCACCACCAGTTCCCCTGACTTCTTTGCTGCCATGCGCTGGGTGGCATCCAGCTGCATTTGAAATTTCCCAGTTCTTTCGCCACACCGGAAATACATCACCAGCAAAGGCTTGCCCTTGCCCAGTGTTCCAGCGGCTAAACTGGAAACCGCTGAGCACGCTGGAAGTCCCACCTGAACCAGAAATTATGTCCCCCGCCATCCGGGGGGACAGAGAGAATGGAAGCCAGAGAAGACACGAGATGCCACAGCCTCCTACGCCTGTCGACACCCTTGGACAAGGATGCAGGTGTAATGCAGCTCCAGCTCCTGGCCATCACTCTCCAGTCAGCAGAACTGGCCCCTCCGCTGGCCACTACTCTCGCTGGTCTGGAAGGGGACAAGGACACGAAACACCCCCTCCTGTAAGGGGGGTGCTGGAATGGCCCACTAGAGAAAAAAAAAAAAAAAAAAAAACATCTCAGAGAGGTATGCACTTTACATTTCTCCACCTGGAGAAAGCGTAGAAACCCATGGTTTCCTGCAGTGCTTCCACCATGGCGGAGGAAAATCTAAATCTGAGGCCATAGTGGAAGGGGACTGTCTTTTAAAGGTCATGTCCGCAGTGTTTCCTGGGAAGATGGGTGGAGCTACACTCACTCCAGGTGTTGTCCTGCAAGACTATTTGAGAAATGTACAATTGTTTCCCTAAATCTGTGTCTTTATATATGGGTTACCAAAATGCTCTTATTTTAGATGCAGAAATCTCAAGGCTCGCCAAACACCTAAGTGTTTGGTGGTTTGCTGAAAGGGTGCATGGCATCGTAAACCAAATTTCAGGGAGACTGCAGATTCAACTGACTGATCCAAATTTTAGATTAGTATAGCACCCTCCTAGACATGTGCTAGGGTTAGGGTTAGGCATATTTAGTATTGGCTCACTGTAACCAGTGTGGTTGTATTTGGTTTTTCTGGTCTATTCAAGGTTTCACCTGCTGCAGGTTTTATTAGAGCTTTCTGGAGAACTGTAGGTTGTTCTGGAATGTAGGTGTGGAGCAAGGCAAATGGGCAGCATGAATATTTATACAACCCTAGTCAATCCTCAGGACGGTGGCTCAGATGACTGTGGGTCTGTATAAAAAACAGACACACAAAACTTCTAGGTCTTTTTTCTTGGAAGGAGACCACCTAAGGGGGGCTATTTCCCCCCCTAGGAGATCCTATGTGTCTGCGGAGTGTTGAGGCCTCAGGTGGGCGATCCAAGGGCCTGTTTTGCTGGAAGACTCAAAAAGCTGACTTAGGGACTGTTCTCTGTGGATCTAGTCTAGTATCCCAGAGAAAGTGTTGCATGGATGTTGAAAGGAGGCAATCAACAGGTTCATCGTTGTATAGAAGATAAAAGTGTCCTCCAATTTGTACATAGTTTTTGGAGCATCCCACTCAAATCTATAGCCCTATCCAAGTTGCAAGAAAAGTAAACCAATGAATAGAAACTTTGACTGTTCATTAAGCCCAGGAGTGATTGACTGTGTCTGGCTGAGAGGCAACAGTTTGGAAAAGGAACCCTAGGCAGCTTTCTAGCAGCTCCTATGGGGGTAGCGAAACAATAGAATTTTTGATGAAGTGGCAAACCAATGCAGTAAGCACATCATGTGTACAGCAAGTATAAAAAATTAAATAAAAAATTACACACACACACACACACACACACACGAATATACACTAGAAATAAAGAACAAACCTAGATCACTGTTGTAACCTGCAGGTATTTTCTGGTAGCTTGCACTTTTCCTATTAGTAGATGAATTCCAGGCAGGGACTGGAATCACCTGGGTCACTGGTTTTAAATGGGCAAGTGGGACAATGTGCCTGGGAAAAGAAAATGGCAGTCATCCAAAGTTCACAGATATTGATGTGAAGTTTATGCATCATGAGTGCAAGCAGCATTATCTAACAGATGAATGAGAAACCTAAAAACACATACCGCATAGCAGCAAAAAATTATGATGGAGCAGTAAAAACGGTCTTCTAGAAAACCAAAACTCTCATAATCAGAATTGGTGAATCACCAATTAAAAAAAAAAAAAAAAAAAAAAAAAAAAAAAACCCACTCCCACGTTGTGCTACTATACAGGAGATTCTGATACATTATGTTTTAATTACATAAATAGAAAGAAGAGAATAAACTAATCTTGAAAGTACCTTAACCTCTTGCTGTCCACGCTATAGCCGAATTACGGCGGACCTGACTTTCCGGGAGGCCATCATATGACGGCCTCCCCTTTGCACGTGCGTGCCCCCTGCTGGGGGCACACTTATCACCGTGACACAGACTCGGGTGATCACAGACCCAAATAAGGGGCTGCTCTCGGCCCCTTACCACATGATCAGCTGATCACATGATCTAAACAAAAGCTCGGTAATCCATTTTTTTTCTCCTCATGCTGACAGCGCGAAGAGAAAAAAAAAAAGCCCATCACCGGCTTATCTGCAAGGGTCATCGGTCCTGAAGAGAAAATTCTGCCTTCCCCTGGCAGTGCCCACAGTACCCACCAGTGCCACCCATCAATGCCCACCAGTGGTGCCAATCAGTGCCACCTAGTAGTGTAACCAACCAGTGCCTGTCACTGCCACCATCAGTGCCCATCACTGCCGCTTCATCAGCGTACATCAATGAAGGAGAAAAAAATTACCTGTTTGCAAAATTTTATAACAAAAAGTAAAAAAAAGTAAAAAAAAGTAAAAAAATAAAAATGAAAGACCGAATTCTTAAACAAAAAAAAAAAATAAAAAAAAAAAAAATAAAAAAATAAAAAAATCGCAGAGTTGAGCAAATACCACCAAAAGAAAGCTCCATTTGTGGGGAAAAAGATAAAAATGTAATTTGGGTACAGTGTTGTATGACCACGCAATTGTCATTCATAGTGCATCAGCGCTGTTTAAGTGCCCAGTAAGCAAGTGGTTAAGCACTTGTCCTCTGAAGATTTACCCCCCCACCCCCCTTTTCGTGAGCAGGCCATTATTTGCAATAGAACATTGAATTACTTTAACTGAAAATTACACTGTAGTGACATTGCATTTATTTTATATATTTTTTGCACTATAAACAAAAAAATGCCGAAAATTTTTGAAAAAAAAATTAAAAATAATAAATCAATATGTTTTTACTTTCTATATTTTAACTACTAGCTAAACCTATCCAATACAAAATACAATTTCTTCATAAATTTAGGCCAATATATATTCTGCTACATTTTTGTTAAAAAAAATAAAAAATAATCCTAATAAGTATATTAATTGGTTTACACAAATGTTATAGTGTCTAGCAACGGTGGGATATATTTAAGGAATTCTTTTTTTTTTTAATAGTAAATGGCAGCAATCAGCGACTTATAGCGGGACTGCGATATTGCAACAATCGGACACCGACACTTTGCGAGAATGAGTGACATGAATACAGTGATCATTGCTAAAAATATGCACTGCCACTGTACTAAATGATACTGGCTGGGAAGGGGTTAAACATCTAGGGCAATCAAGGGGTTAACTTTGTGCCTAACCAGGGTTTGTTTGCGCTACGTGTGCTGCTTTTACTTTGCAGGAACACAGAATCTATCCCTTATCCCTAGTCAGAACAAGGATCTGCCTTGTTTACATAAGCAGATCCCTGTTCTGTGCATTTTACCAACGATCAGCAGGTCCTGGAGGACACTGCATGCCCGACACCCGCACATCAGCTTCTGCTGTGAATTGTCACCGCGAAATTGGCCTGCCGGCGTCATATGCACGCCCCCTGCAGACGGAAGTGAGGATCATGAATATATACATAATCTGGCACACAGTCCCTTGCAGTTGAAGTCATCACGACCACGGCAGGGTCCATAGTCCTGCACTGTATGCGAAATGTGCCAAGGGACAGTCAAAACCTTGGGGGGTAAGAGGGTCTTAGAGTCACCTGCCGGGGGCCATGGAGGATCAGGTAACTAGAACAGTTTCTTCTACCCTAAAAAAAAAACCCAAAAAATTAACCCTTTTTTTTTTTTTTTAAAGCAGAGTAAAACTATAGCACTAAGCAGAAAACTTTCAAAGGATTGCACTAATACGGCTACAATCAGATTAGGTATGAAAGGATTAGACGGAAAGAAATCCAAATCTGCAGGCTGCCATTGCATAGTTTTTGTTCCTCCAAGGGAACATGGAGGCTGCTATAACAGATATTTTGTGAAAATGCAGGTGACCTGGTTGTAACGTGGATAGAATGATTTCAGTACTTTGAGGCGCTAATCTATACTAAGTATGCAGATCTGGAATTCTGACTTCTACTCTGCAGGTCTTAGAGGCTAACTCAATTGAATGAAACCAGATGCAGGCCAGGCATCTAGAATTTTTAGGAGACCTTAGCCTCCATATTTCTCTCAGTAAAGGTGCTCGTCAAAATGTATGGTTGTAAAAGGTAAACTCTAGGTAGTCTAAGAATATAGATCAAGAAAAGATTTAGGATCTGCACAGTAAACTTACACAAGATATAGTATAGAATACAATAACTTACTTCTCTGCAAGCTCTTCAAGAAACACAGTTACAGAGTTGCTGTCATGTCCAACTTCTTGGATATGGGCATTATAATATCGTCCACCAGGCTCTAAGCGTACCTATACAATTAGAAGCACTAAATATTTAAAGTGAAACTGTACATTTTATATAAAATGCAGCAAAGGTTCCCCAGTCTGGGTATAGCCATAATTACAAGTCACAGGTGCAGTGTTCACCCATTTCACTGACCTTGGCTGTACAGTGGCAGACCGTGTTTTGTTCAGAAGCAGAGGCAGGCATCTATTGTACTGTTCACATGCAACTCCTAGCCTATTGAAATTAATGCCAAGAGGTCTACAACATTAAAGGTCAATGAGCCACATCCTGTGCATGTGAATTACAAAAGGAGACCAAAGAAAACACTGCCTGGAGAAGCACAAATGCAACAGAGTTGAAGGCTTCATTTGTGGGCTATATATCAGTTTGGTGAAGGCTATATTTTGTATAAAATACAGCTACATCAAATGGTACCAGAACAATGTGCAATTCACCCACCTGACATTTGTCACCCAAACAGTATTGTCTTCCTGCAAAAACCATATATTCAGTTTTCTGGAGTTCTGTGGATCAAAAAAAATAGAAATAAGGTTCAAGTCTGAAATTATATAAATCTGAATTATTTAAAAGAAAAAAAGTGCAAGAGTAGAATTTCTCCAAAACCCGCTTTTGCTCATGGGCAAGCATCAGTGGAAAATAGTCAATGGTTGTAATGCATGTTGAGCACACAAACCCCAAGGGGGGTGGGGCCCACTGTGCCCTCACATTGCACGTGTTGGGAATCACCAGTTATGTCTTTGCTACAGCAAAGAGTCATCCAGTGCATGTGAATGGGCAAGGGATCAGGTGGTGAGCTAATCCTGGAGACGGGCCCCTGTTTCCAGGAGTAGCAGGACTGATTTAGCCTTGCCTACCAGACCCGGAGAAATGAGGAAGAAAAACTGCGCTGAGAACAGCAAAAACCATTGTGAGTTTAGAGAGAAAATGGAGGTAGGCTTTGCAGGGGAGGGCCGTTTGGATGCACTGTGGGATAGCGGGTCCCTTGCTCCTGGCCCCTGAACAGGTGCCCCAATGTCTAATACAGTAGTAACGGGTTATATGACGCAATAAGTGTTGTGTGCACATAAAGGTCTATGCAGAACAGCAGAAAATTAAATTTTTCCAATGGGAGCATTCAGGGTAACTTTCTTCTGATCTCAATATGCCAGACGCAGCACCTCTTTAGAGACTGAAGTATCTCTAAGCAAACAGCAGGGTGCACTCTGAGTAGTATATTACCAGATTTATTGTTCTGAAAAGACAAATGGCAACTCACATTGTGACAGTTAAAATCAGGCTAATCACATAGGGGTTGATTTACTAAAACTGGAGTGTGCAAGATCTGGTGCAGCTCTGCATAGAAACCAATCAGCTTCCAGTTTTTTTTTGTTTTTCTGTCAAAGCTTAAATGAACAAAGCTGAAGTTGGAAGCTCATTGGCTACCATGTACATCTGCACCACTTTTTACACTCTCCAGTTTTAGTAAATACAGAGGTCAGCTTGTGCATCTGAGATCCACACTTTCCAGGCTGCAAGTTGTAGGAAGAGGCTCCCCACCGCAGGTGCATGAGCCAACCGCTTATGAATTACATACAAAAAGTGCCATTTCTTCTTCCCATGTGAGTTGCTAATTTACTAGCATTTCTCAGTACATTTAATGCAGCACTCATTTTGGTGCCCCCTGGTGTGATCTCTTGGTCCAACCAGTGTTTCTAGCCTTGTCTGAGGTTCCCGGTTGTAAGGCTGTCAAAATGGGAGCCCTTATGTGATGAGCCTGAATGTAACTGTCAATGAGTTGCCATTTGTCTTTTCACCACAATACATCTGGTAATATACTACACTCAGATTGCACCCTGCTGTTTTTCTTGCCCTACTGTCCAACGTTGGACCATGGCCCCTCCAATGTACCTCCATGAACACCATGTTGTACATTCCCTATTCAACAGTCTCATTCTATACAAGTTGTCTCAGGCTACGTCCCTTTAAAGCTATGCCCAATATTCAGCATAATGAAAAAATGTGCTCACTTTTTGCCACAGCATGTGCAACAATTTTTTCTCAAGCAGTCAGGCCCAACTTATGATCTTGCACACACGCACACCACTTTCAGAAAATGCCACTGGCGTATTCAAGAAAAAAAAAAGGTTAATTGATCACAAATCTAACGAGTTGGCCACATGCTTTACCTTTTCGGCTATCTAGCCAAACATCAAATTCTACATTCCTGTAGATTTCTGGGTCAAGAGCTTTTAGCACTTTATATGGAAAAGGCATCTTGTTAGGATTTTCTGTGGTCTACAAAAAAAAGTGATTTAACAATTTTAGATATTCTGTTGCAACTGAAAGCAATTACTCATCAAAAAGGTAAACCACCACAGTTTATTTTCATAAGACATTGTCCACAAATGTATTTTTTTTTTTTAAAAAGGGAAAAAAAAAAAAAAAAGTCTAAACACCCCTGTTAAAAAGGCTTCTGTAAAGTAAAAACATGAGACAAAGAATTTCAGAACTTTTTCCACCTTTTCTGTGACCTGTAAACTGTACAACTCAATTGAAAAACAAACTGAAATCTGATTGGGGTGAGTAAAAACAAAAACAATTAAAATAATGCGGTTGCATAAGTGTGCACACCCTCTTATAACTGGGAAACGGGGGGGGGGGGCGCCTCCAAGTGTAGTATTAAAACAGTATTTATTGCACAAGATTAAAAACACAAGATAAGTGGGAGTCATGCTCGTCATAAGTATGTAGTCCTGGCAGTTCTATTGAGTCCCACAGGCTCCTCACACAATCTGGGTAGCTGGGAAAGGTTCTGGTGTGAAGTAGTGTGATGTTGTGCTACCAGAACCTTTCCCAGCTACCAGGATTGTGCAAGGAGCCTGTGGGATGAGCATGACTCCCACTTATATCTTGTAAGCGTTTTTAAACTTGTGCAATAAAAGATACTGTTTTAATACTACACTTAGAGGCACCTTCCCTCGCTTCTTTTATACGTTTTGCAGAGTTGCTGGACACACTGATGGCTGCCTCTTTTTAAATTGCCCCCTGTGGTTCAACTAGTTTGTAACGTACATTTGATTAGCCAGTCTTTAGTTAAAAACAAAGGGCATTGCCTCCTGGAGCGCCAGATACCCAATTTACCTCCACTCTTATAACTGGGGATGTAGCGGTGTTCAGAATTAAGCAATCACATTCAAACTCATGTTAAATAGGGGCCAGTACACACCTTCCATCATTTAAAGTGCCTCTCATGAATCCCAAATAAAAGTTCAGCTGTTCTAGTAGGTTTTTGCCAATATTTTCTTAGGTTGCATCCTACAGCAAAAGCCACGGTCCGCAGACAGCTTCCAAAGCATCAGAGGGATCTCATTGTTAAAAAGGTATCAGGTAAAAGAATTTCCAAGGTATTAGATATACCATGGAACACAGTCATCAGCAAGTGGAGAAAGTATGGCACAACAGTGACCTTACCAAGAACTCGACGTCCGTCCAAAATTGATGAAGACGAGCTGAAAACTGGTCAGACAGGCTACCAAGAGGCCTACAGCAACATTACAGGAGCTGCAGGAATATCTGACAAGTACTGGCTGTGTAGTACATGTGACAACAATTTTCAATATTCTTCATATGTCTGGGCTATGGGCTAGAGTGGCAAGACGGGCACCTTTTCTTATGAAGAAAAATATCCAAGGCCGGTTACATTTTGCAAAAACACATCTGAAGTATGTGGGAAAATGTGTTGTTGTCCGATAAAACCAAGGTTGAACTTTTGGCCATAATTCCAAAAGATATGTTTGGAACAAAAACACTGCACTTCACCAAAAACACCATATCCACAGTGAAGCATTGTGGTGGCAGCATCATGTTTTGGGGCTGTTTTTCTTCAGCTGGAACAGGGGTCTTAGTCAAGGTAGAGGGATATATGAACAGTTGCCAATACTGGTCAACATTGGCACAAAACCTTCAGGCTTCGGCCAGAAAGCTGAACATAAAGAGGAACTTAATATTTCAGCATGATGACCCAAAGCATACATCCAAAACAAAGCACTAGTTCACCAGAAGAGTAAAAGGTTTTGGAATGGCCTAGACAGAGCCCAGACTTTAATCCGATTGATAATCTGTAGGGTTGTCTGAAGAGGGCTGTGCACAGGAAATGCCAACGCAATCTGACAGATTTAGAGTGTTTTTGCAAAGAAGAGTGGGCACATATTGGCAAGGCAAGATGTGCCATGCTGATACACTCCTACCCAAAAAGCGCTGCAATAAAATCAAAAGGTGTTTCAACAAAGTATTAGTTTAACCTCCCTGGCGGTATGATTAGTTCTGGTTTTAGGTGCTGAAAGTGGTACAATTATTTTGCATGGAAATTTGGCGTTTTATATTGTAGTCCTGTAATTCTTAGGAATAACTCTTAAATCGGTTCAAACAAGAGAGTCTATCAGACATCCCGGGTATGATAAAGTTCATAATATAATAATAAAAAATTATTCAATAATGTAATCAAATCCTAAAACACTGAAGAAGGGACAATTTCTGGTTGCTATGGACAATCTCCAAATTCCAGGCAGAAAAAAAAACAGTATTTATAATATAAAAGTGCGTGCAGGGCACTGCATAGACCACTACGGACAAAAGGTGTGTATTTTTTTATACAGCACTATAATCTGTAAGATTACAGTACTGTGCGTGTTGTGTACTTTTACTTTTTTGAATTTGGCGCCGATCTCTGCTCCTGTGCACCGTAACGTTGCAGGGAACCGAGCTCGGCGGCATTTGGGCACTGTGAATCGAGCGGAGGACAGCTCGATCACACAGCTCGGAGGACATTGCTGGATCCAGGGGACAAGGTAAGTAACTCCACCCATGCAGCTTCAACAATTGCTGCCATCTGCACAAGTGGCTTTTATTTTTCCTTATAAAGTTTTGCTTATACTATGTATATACCATACTTGGCCATTCCCCTTAGAAGCAGGAAATCACTACTCCTCTCCAGTGATTTCCACTTGCCTCTGGGTCATCTGCAAAGCAGCTGCACTCTAAAACACAGGAGGTCAGCCGCTGTGACCCAGCTTCAAAGAAAGCTATAACTCACCACCTCACCTTGTCCAGAGAATGCTTTGCATGCACTCAGAACATGCAGCGCATTCTCTGAATGGCACTGGCGTCAAGCGACTGACCTCCGGTGTTCAGAATGCAGCCAGAAGAAAGTGGAGATCACACTAGAGTACAGGTGTCTACCTAAGATTTCCAGCTTCCAGGGGTGATATGTTAGGTACGGTAAATGCATGTTTACATTGGTCCAATGTAAACATGTATTAATGCCTGGATTCCATCTTTAAAAATGACAGAGACAGAGAGACAGAGACAGAGACAGAGAGACCAACCGATGTGAACAATACCTTGCACAAATTAGCTCTGAGGACATACTGGAAAGAGATGCAAAGCAATCTCAAAGCATTTAGGCATTCATCAGTAGACAATTTGTTTATAAATGGAGACAGTTTAGTACTATGGTTGCTCTTCCTGGAAGTGGGCACCCGGCTACGATGACTCCCAAGGCACAACACAGAATCCTCAGTGAGGTAAAGAACAACCCACAAGTAACAGCTAAAGGCTTGAAGACATCACTGGAACTGGCAAACACCCATGAGTCTACCTTCTGTAACTATGTGTACTAGGTAGGGTGAACATAGCAGAAAACCAGAGAAAGCCGCTATTGTACAAAAAAAATAAAAATAAAAAAACACCCCACACACAACCCATACACATTGCTGTGCACCTGAAGTTTGCTAGAGAGAACCATGGCAAACCAAAACTACTTTGTGGACTAGTAATTTCATAAAAAGAAAATGCATCTTTTGGAGTGGCCCGGTCACAGCCCAGACCATAACCCCAGAGAGATGCTGTGGAGTGACCTCAAGAGTCATTCACAGCAGACATCCTACACTATGTCCGAGCTGAAGTAGCTTTGTAAAGAGAAATGGTCATAAATGACTCCTGAATGTTTTGCAGGTCTGGTCTTGAGGTACCAAGAGCACTTGCTTAAAGTCCTTGCCAAAGAAGGTTCGACCAGCTATTAACTGAAAGGATTCACTTATTTACCTCCAGCACTGTGAATGTTTAATGGGAGTGTTCAATAAAAAAAAGACAAACTGCATTAGAATAGTTTTGACATTGTGTTTGTTTATTGTTGTGACTTCAATGAGGATCAGATCACATTTTTGACAAATTTACAAAATTACTGCAGAAAACCAGGCCATAGATTATTAGAATATTTATAGATCTCTCTCTCTCTCTCTCTTATATATATATATATATCTCTCTATCTGCCTGCCGCCATCTCTGCACTGAGAACCGAGCCAAACATCACCAATGGCTCGGTTTTGACAGATCCCCGGAGGGGAGAGCTGCTGCCTGTCAGTGTGTCTCCTCTCAGCTTCTCCCCGTTCACTGGAGCGCTGAGCTGTGGAGGGGTGGGGAGTGACAGTCTCAGAGGCTCGCTGAGACTGCCATCAATCAAGGAAGGTGGTGGATCCAGACTTGGGAAGTGGAGATGATGCACTGCCTCCGCTGAAAACAGGTCACAGGTGTGCAAAATGAATTGCACTCCTGTGACCATTCAAAAAAAAAAAAAAGCCCAGTCTAAAGCTCAGGCTCAACTTATTTCCTACAACCACAGGTTTCTCGATTCCACCATCAACACAGTTAGTGTTGATCGGGGAATCCCTCCCGCAGAGCTATGGTGTTCTCCCGGCAGGGGGAATAATATATACAGTGCCTTGCGAAAGTATTCGGCCCCCTTGAACTTTTCAACCTTTTGCCACATTTCAGGCTTCAAACATAAAGATATAAAATTTTATTTTTTTGTGAAGAATCACCAACAAGTGGGACACAATTGTGAAGTGGAACGAAATCTATTGGATGATTTAAACTTTTTTAGCAAATAAAAAACTGAAAAGTGGTGCGTGCAAAATTATTCGGCCCCTTTACTTTCAGTGCAGCAAACTCACTCCAGAAGTTCAGCGAGGATCTCTGAATGATCCAATGTTGTCCTAAATGACTGATGGTGATAAATAGAATCCACCTGTGTGTAATCAAGTCTCTGTATAAATGCACCTGCTCTGTGATAGTCTCAGGGTTCTGTTGAAAGCGCAGAGAGCATCATGAAGACCAAGGAACACACCAGGCAGGTCCGTAATACTGTTGTGGAGAAGTCTAAAGCCGGATTTGGATACAAAAAGATTTCTCAAGCTTTAAACATCCCAAGGAGCACTGTGTAAGCGATCATTTTGAAATGGAAGGAGTATCAGACCACTGCAAATCTTCCAAGACCTGGCCGTCCCTCTAAACTTTCAGCTCAGACAAGGAGAAGACTGATCAGAGATGCAGCCAAGAGGCCCATGATCACTCTGGATGAACTGCAGAGAACTACAGCTGAGGTGGGAGAGTCTGTCCATAGGACAACAATCAGTCGTACACTGCACAAATCTGGCCTTTATGGAAGAGTGGCAAGAAGAAAGCCATTTCCCAAAGATATCCATAAAAAGTCTTGTCTAAAGTTTGCCACAAGCCACCTGGGAGACTCACCAAACATGTGGAAGAAGGTGCTCTGGTCAGATGAAACCAAAATCAAACTTTTTGCCCACAATGCAAAACGATATGTTTGGCATAAAAGCAACACAGCTCATCACCCTCAACACACCATCCCTACTGTCAAACATGGTGGTGGCAGCATCATGGTTTGGGCCTGCTTTTCTTCAGTAGGGACAGGGACGATGGTTAAAATTGAGGGGAAGATGGATGCAGCCAAATACAAGACCATTCTGGATGAAAACCTGTTGGAGTCTGCAAAAGACCTGAAACTGGGACGGAGATTTATCTTCCAACAAGACAATGATCCCAAACATACAGCAAAATCTACAAAGGAATGGTTCACAAATAAACGTATCCAGGTGTTAGAATGGCCAAGTCAAAGTCCAGACCTGAATCCAATCGAGAATCTGTGGAAAGAGCTGAAAACTGCTGTTCACAAACGCTCTCCATCCAACCTCACTGAGCTCGAGCTGTTTTGCAAGGAAGAATGGGCAAGAATTTCAGTCTCTCGATGTGCAAAACTGATAGAGACATACCCCAAGCGACTTGCAGCTGTAATCGCAGCAAAAGGTGGCTCTACAAAGTATTAACGCAAGGGGGCCGAATAATTTTGCACGCCCCACTTTTCATTTTTTTTATTAGTTAAACGTTTCAAAAATCCAATAGATTTCATTCCACTTCACAATTGTGTCCCACTTGTTGGTGATTCTTCACAAAAAATAAAAATGTTATATCTTTATGTTTGAAGCCTGAAATGTGGCAAAAAGGTTGAAAAGTTCAAGGGGGCCGAATACTTTCGCAAGGCACTGTACATAAAGACCATACATTTGAGAGCACAAGACCATGACATCTTTAGAAGCTTGTTGGACATATCCTCTAACCATGGGCATTTGTATAAAGCCACACCCCACCCTTTGCAGCTGTAATAGCCTCACTTGTAAAAACCTTTCCACAAGCGTTTGAGTTCACCTAAAAGATGCAGCATTAGCACCAAGTTATGTCCCTTGTGCTGATTATTATTATATTTAATAGGTATTGAAAGACTGATCATCATTTTGCAAGTAACTTATACATACTTTTTTCTTTTTTTTTTAAATCATGGCTTTTAGCTTCACTTGTGTTCTGGTCCTTCATCAATTTAAATAAATAAAAAAGTAAATAGTTAATGAACCTTACCTTCACTTCTTCTGCAGTGCCCTTTGATTTCTCCTCTGCTGAAATCTCACCACCTTTCTTATCCCACTCTTCAGTCCTGCAACATTTAAAAATAAGGGAAAGTGCAGTACCATCACCAAAAGGGAGAAAGAAGCATTGTATTATTTTTACATGAAAACCCTAAAATTTTCTTAAAGCCATCTAAAATAAAAGGTGCAACAGGTTTCAAAGCATTTAAAAAAAAAAAAAAAAAAAAAAAAAGAGCCAGACAAGAGAAAAATGCCTATTAAGATATGTGCATCCTCAACCATCAAGCAGAAGTGTAATCAGATATCACTGGAACGAAGATTAGAGACCTTTATTAGCAGGACTGATGTCTAGATTTCGAAAAAGATCCTAGGAGGTGAAAAAGAAACCCTCTATTCAAGAGATGTGCCTACCCTTTTCAGATAATTATTAAGATACCCCTCCACTCCTGAAGATCATTTTGAGATCATTCTGCTGGTTTGTGTACTTGGCAAGGACATTGCAAATGCAATGGAAATCAAGTCTCAGATGTGGCAATTTTGGATATTGTGAAATTGCCCATTGCTTTAAAATGTTCCATGGTGAATTCAAAAAAAAAAAAGTGCTTAAAGTGGTATTAAACCCATTGAGCTTGATAAAAAAGGAGCACACCTGTCCTGGTCATCAGCAGTGCGCACTCAGAAACATTGCGGTCATTCCCGGTGACGTCGCACGCCAGCAGCTACATACATTCCAGCCCTCCCTCCTGGTCCAATTAACACACAGAGCCGGCTGACAACTCTTACCAGACACACAGAACACTGCCCAGACCAGCATGCACAGAGACTCCCCTTGCAGGACTACGATATGCCAGATATTACTTACCTCAATGTGAGTGTTTTTTTATACCCTTGTTCAAATAAATGTTATACAGTCTACACTTAGAAGGTGCCCCTATCTTCTGCTTCTTTTAAACCCATAGCCCCCTCCTGTCCCAGATTTTGAGGGACTGTCCCTGGTTTGCAACAAAGCCTCTCCCTTTCCTCTTCATTTGTCCCTCATTTTGGTATGATCTATATAGTTGTATAAAATGCACTTTTTTTTTCCCAGTGTTAAACCTTTTATCCAATTTCTAAATTGCTGCAAATTCTAAATTACAAAAGCCAGTATAAAGAAATAGTGGGTTTAATGATTTGTTTGTAGAATTCTCTTTTAAGGGTGTGCATCCTATGCCTACATTCTTTGACCAATAGGGGTCTCATTCCCATCTTAAGAGTTGTGAGGCATGTTAAACCCCAAATCAAAAATGGAATACATCCTGGCTTACCAATCACATGTGGTGGCTGCATTAATTTTCTACTTTGGGCTTTTTCCTTTCCGTTTCCACCTGGTGATCTGGCAAGTAACACAACCTGGATTGGAGTTCCTATACGCTTGATGAGACCTTTAGACAACAGCACTGGGAGGAGGTCAACATTAGATGAACTAGTAGATTTAGATACAATTAAAGCCATGCTCAAACCAATGCTTTATAAGCAACATCAGTTTTGTTCCTTTTGGGATAAAGGTTTTACATATATAAAAGCGGATCATTGTATATTGCCCTGCCAATGGGAAATGATTTGTCTGAACCAACCGATACATCTGTTTGTTCTGTTAAAAAAACTGGCAGAATAACCAGAGGAAGGTGGTTTTTAAACTGGTCCGTTTTCCTTCCTTTTTTTAAAATGCAAAAACACACCACACAAAACACAGAAGAAAAAACATTAAATCCTATGGAATGCTTCACACTGGTCAGATACGTTTTTTCAAAGTCCTGCAAGCTGCATTTTTGGTGAAAGAAAAGGATATAGAATATATATCTGAAGTTAATTGACTGACACAGCATCTTCATATTGACCTTAGAGTTATATCACCCCTTTAGGAGAGGACTACTCAGTGTTAAAAACAGCAACACTTGCACAGTACCGCCCAGGGGGAGGGCCTACTGGCTATAAGTGCATTCAGAAGCTCAGTTCGTCAAAAGCAGTACAAACATAAATAGGAGGGTTAGGTCTGTCAATGAACTTCAGAGAAAAAGATTTTACGGCGAGTACAAAAATCCTATTTTCTCTTTCGTTCATCGACAGACACAGCATCTTCATCTTGTCCTTAGGGACGTCCCCAAGCAGTGTCAAAGAACCGAGGGGTGGAAACAGCAAAAAAATAATTCCACCCATAAAAACCAGAGTTCAGTGGAGGAGTTGCAACCTTAAACCGCCGCTTGCAAAACCTTGCGACCAAAGAAAGCATCCGAAGATGCGCTCACATCAACCTTGTAAATTTTTGTGAACAGACGACCAGGTCGCCACCTTACACACCTGGGAAACGGACGCTTGATGTCGGAAAGCTCAAGAGGCACCAATTGCCCTGGTAGAATGTGCCGTGGCAGAAAAGGGCAGCGCCCATCCCCTTATGGCATAAGCCTGAACCACAATCTGTCTGATCCACTGAGAGATGGTGGCCGATGAGACAGACATCCCTTCTTCATACCAGCCACTGATACAAACAGTGCATCTGACCTTTGAAAAAGGAGCTGTAGCAGACAGATACACCCACAGAGCCCGGACCATGTCCAAGGAATGCAAAGCCACCTCTTTGGGGTGTGACGGCTGAGGATATAAAGGACGGAAGCAAAATATCCTCATTTAGATGAAAGGTTGAAACAACCTTTGGAAGAAATGAAGGCTGCGGGCGCAGCACCGATTTATCGTTGTGGAGGATCAAGTAGGGAGACTTGCAAGACAAGGCCGCCAACTCAGATACCCTCCTGGCAGATGTAATAGGCACTAGAAAGACTACTTTCTGAGAGAGTGACAATAAGGGAATCTGACTAATGTTTTCAAACATTCTGAAGCACCGAGAGCACCAGATTCAAATCCCACAGAGGTAGCAGTGGTCGAACCAGAGGGTCCACATGTCGAACCCCCTGAACAAAAGTACTCCCCAATGAATGAGACGCCAAGGGTCGCTGAAAAAAAAAAATATATGACAGCCAAAGCCGATATCTGCCCCTTGATGGTGCTTAACCACTTCAGCCCCGGAACGATTTACCCCCTTCCTGACCAGAGCATTTATTGAGATTCGGCACTGCGCCGCTTTAACTGACAATTATGTGGTCGTGCGATGTGGCTCCCAACAAATTTGGCGTCTTTTCCCACAAATGGTGCTTTCCTTTGGTGGTATGCGATCACCTCTGCGGTTTTTATTTTTTGCACTATAAAACACACATTTTTTTGCTATAATAAATATCCCCCAAAAATATATTTGTACTTCGAGTCAATCTGTGGATAGTATAGAAAGGAACAAAGAGCATCAAAGAACACAGACCTGAAGTGTGCCGTGGTCACGTGGTCAGTATGCCTAAAAGGGGGCATACCCAAGTATGAACTGTAATGAATGAAATTAAAAAGAAAGGGGGAATGGGTGGGTTGGACACGAGAGACAGCAACCACGAGAGGAGGTGGCGGAGGAGGCAGAGGAGGGCAGGCTTATACAGCCCGACGACTCCTACAAACACAGGCTGACCTGCGGTCAGCCTTACACTTGTACTTAGAGTCAATCTGTGGATAGTACGGAAAGGAACAAAGAGCAACAAAGAACATAGACCTGAAGTGTACCGGGGTCACGTGGTCAGTATGCCTAAATGGGGGCAAAATAACACAGTAGGATGAAAGCTTAACCAGATTTACACCGTGAATTAATGTCTAACCTGCCAAAATTGACAAACGCTTGTGGAATCTCAAAAGTGGCACAAACTCAGAGAAACAAGTCGACC
Organism: Lithobates pipiens; assembly: GCF_037356315.1. NCBI lineage: Eukaryota > Metazoa > Chordata > Amphibia > Anura > Ranidae > Lithobates > Lithobates pipiens. The sequence continues at coordinate 18,685,998 of NW_027507685.1, read as the reverse complement.
TCCACCTTCCCAATTACCATATAAGGGTTGGGGCCCCCTGGCGCAAAGTCGCAGAAGCCACTCCTACCCTGAATGAATAGCCTGGTATATTAGTGGTATTCAAAACAAAATCTAATGATCAAGGCTGCTGCGTCAGCCAAATGGAAAACCAATCCATTACGAAACTGGAATTGAAGAGAAAGTGCGACGCTGGCACCCGTTTCGGAGACCTGGGCCTACTGATACCGGCCTAGGCCCCGAGGGGCTTCAGGGATCCACTAAAGCCCCCTGAGTGAGTAGAAGCTGCAATAGGCTGACTTACCAATCATTCCATACCATTGCGTAACTCCTGGCTGGACGCAGCTAGGAAATTAAAGGTGTGTGGAAATGACACACAACTGGTCAGGAACGTAACTTGCGAGAGAAACGTGAGCAGACAGAGAAACCTGTGACAAGAATGTAAGCTACGAGAAGGAAACGTGACTGAACGAGAAACATGAGTAGCGTGAGCTGATACAAACGTGAGCAGCATAAGAACCAAGGCTGCAAGAAAAACACCTGCATAAGAAACGCAAGTTGCACGACAACGTGAATTGATGAAACGAGAGAAACCTGGGAAAGCATGAGAAACGTGAGTTAGAACGAAATGTGAGCGGTGTAAGAACAGATGAGGAGACTTGCCAATGAACAAGTCAACTAAAAACGATCACCTCAATCTGTTAAACCAATAGGCGTGATGGGTAACCCGCTGTGGAAGAACATGGACAACCCAGCTGTGTGAAACAACCAGAGAACATAACAGACAAGCCGCCTGTGACATAACAGTCCCTCTGGTACCTGACAAGTGTAAGGACGTGAGTGCCAATATGACAAGACCAACAGCGCATGAAAGTGAATCTAATGACAACACCACCCTAGTGTATGCAGAAGTGAGCCCGAGCAACCTGCAGTGCCAAGACAGGAAATTCAAACGAACACGCAGGCCTAAGGTACCCACAGACCATGGTGGGTAGTAGTAATGGTGAATGTACGTATGACGTATGGACTACAGGCGAGAAGATTGTGGGACGATAAGCAATTAAAAACGAAACCTCAGCCTGTATGGACCTGTAGACGTGACAGATCCTGGATGTAAGCACCAGCTAACGGAAATGCAGAGAAGGGCAATGACATGAGTGAGTGCAGTATAAATCATATATATAATAAAAACACGTAGTAACTCACAGGTTAAATTAGTTCAGTATGTGGTGAAAATCGCTAGTCCTTGAGTCTCAAATGTCTTCCCTTTGCAGCCTGGGGCACTGGTGTGATCTTACAGGGATCGAGAGAATGCTGGGAACCAGGAGGCAGGAAACAAGAAGCAGCTGGTCGTGACTTTACAGGAACAGGAAATGCGATTATTCACAGTGGCAAGGAATGGTAATGCATTGCAAAGCTACAGCTTCTTCATAAGACCACGATTGGCTGGCAAACCTGGCAGTCTTAAATACAGAGGAAAAAGAAACCGAGATCTGATGGGCTGGCCAGCCCGCCAATCAAATATTAAAGAGGTAGATGGTTGGAGACCGAAGTGAATGTAAATATGAGCAAGAAGCTTGCTGATTAATAGCGGAAGATGATAATTTTATGACGTTTGCAGAAATCGATCAATTGATTAAATACATAAATATAGAATGTATAAAATATACCTCAGATTTAAAATGAATAGTTTTTTTTATGAGTAAATTAACTAAAAAAAACAAAGAAAAATTATTAGCAACAATCGATCATTATAAATACATACATACACACTTTAAATCCTCAGCAATAAAAGATACCTGATGTCAGTCAGCGCTTTGTTATGTTCTGATATACAATCAAAATTGGCATCTTCACTGCCGGTAGATGCACTATTACGATTCTTTTTTGTGCCACTTCGAAAAAGCTCAACAGCTGCGATCAGCTCTCGCTCATCTACCCCAAAAACATCTCTGTATAGGCACTCATAGAGAACAGCTATGAAATAAAGAGAAGTTAAAGACATACCTCAATTCTGTAAATGCATTAATCATGCTTTAGTTGAATGCGTTTCCTGAAAATATTAGATGTGCATTTTAGAATTTAGTCTAATGGAATCCCACCTTTAGAGGATTAAAAAATCCATTATACACACAGACACGGGTAGCACATTTGAGTCTATGGTAGAGGCTTTAATAACTTTCCCAATTCTCTCACTATTTTTTAAATGCTGGCATCAAAGTAGTAAAATGGAATCGTACTCATGGTGCATAAAACATGCATACCTTGGCAAATCGCAGCAGTGGTTTGAAAATTTTTTGTAAACACTGAGTCATAATGACCATTGGTGGAACAACACAACATTATCTGAAAGACAAAAAAGGGTCAAAATCAAGAACGGAAAAATTTGCGTTCACCAGCATAAGTGACAAAAGTTACTTACCGGTAGTTATGTCAGGTTTTTTATTTTTTTAATCCATCCCTAATTTAGGATTGAAATGCACCTTTAAAGCTGGCAATAAGCTTCTGCCTCCATCTTAAAGAACAATTTTCAGGATGCCCAGAGAATCTCCATAAACAGAAAATGCTCACCAGCACATTACGTCTCTCTAAACAGATTTTTTTTCACCAACATATTTGCTCTGCCCAGGGCATTATACATGTTCACCTATATGCACTAGTCTGTTACAAACTGGTTCATGTGGTAGAGTTTAAAAAAAAAATTAAAATTATTTGTGGAACATACAGCTGCACTAATAAAATATGTAAGGCTATGAAGAACTCGTGATATTTACCAGATCGATTTTTCTACTATGATAATAATGTAATGCCACCTAGAAAAAAATTATAGTGCAGAAGTTAAAAAAATTTAAAAAAAAAACGTTTTACAAGGCGATTGTAGCTGTATTTGTACACTTGCCACAATACTTTATCTGCATTAACAATTTAACTTTCAGGACAAGCTTTTGGGGGTCTCCCCCAACCCCCCCCCCCCCCCCCTTATTCACAGACAGTATCCTGTAATAGCAAAAGCTGCAGGACACCTATCAAACTTTGCTACAAGAAAAACTACAATTGCTCCAACTTTAGATTACAAAATAATACAAGCAAAGTCAAAAATCTAATGCTAATCCTACTCTCTACCACATTCTATGTCAAACCTATCTAGCCCTGTACTTACCTGTTCTGCAGCTGCTTTGATCTCCAGCAGCTGCCGCGTGCAGGAGGGAACAGAATGGCTGTGAAATGCCTAGGAAGTGATCTCACCTAAAAATAAACTATGGGGCTTGCGTTGCCAGCTGCCTCTCCTGCAGGACATTTTTTGCCATTACCATTACATATTACTAAACAATCCAAAACAAAAAATTGTCCTACTCCTGGCGACCACAGCGATATCACATATGTGCATGTTATTTGCACATAAGGCTCTGAAACAATAGTGAACTTGTTTATCCTACCCAAAAAACACAATCACAATACTAAAATAAAAAAAGATTTCCTTTCCTGAAGATCTCCATGTCAGCCTACCATTGGGTATGCCCATCCATATCCCCACCTGCAGGGCCTAACTCAAAACTTGACTCTCAACTCTGGCTGACGTTTTAGAACTAGATTTATGTACCTGCTGACACAGAACTCGTCGAGAAAGGAAAACTGCGATCAGTAATATTCAATTTTACAATTTTTCTGACAGCTCCAGGTCAGCTTGCCACTAGGAATTAACTAGCTAATCAGGGTTAGATAAGACAGAAACACAAATAAGGCTATTTATGGCCTCTGGCTGAAGAGATGACCATTTTGCCAAAATTAACAGTGATTATAATTACATAGTTGGCGAGGTTGAAAAGAGACATGTCCATCCTATGTGTGTGATTATAAGTCAGTATTGCATTGTATATCCCTGTATGTTTTGGTCATTCAGGCGCTTATCTAATAGTTTTTTTTTAAACTATCAATGCCCCCCCTGGCGGTCTGATACGCATTTAGAAACTATGGGGTGCTCGGCAAGGAAGTACAAATTATGGGCTAGTAATGCACGGAACCGGTCCTGGTGGGCACTAAAAGTGGTGATTAACTTGGTGGTAGAGTTCCTGTTCTTGGCCCTGGGTTTGAAGATAAGGTGTTCGTTGATTAATCTTTGATCTCTGATATGCCTTTCAGGACTTTTTTGCTGTAGCCCCTAGTTAAAAAGCACCCATAGAGGGTTTTGGCTTCAATTTCAAAATCCTCTTTGGCGCATTTTCGATGCAGCCCGTGGTACTAACTGAATGGAATACTATGTACCAGAGAACAAGGATGGGCACTAGAATAATGTAGAATGGTATTACTAGCAATTTCTTTACGTTACAAAGTGCTATATGCATGTTCATCAGGATTTAGAAACAGTCAAAGATACGAAAAAAAAAAAAAAAAAAAAAAAAAAAAAAAAAAAAGGGATGCTATGTGCATCCGACTGCATGGTAAATTTCAAGTTAAATTGACTGAGATAAAATGTTAAACTCAGGAGTTCAATGTTCCTGTCCAGATGACCAGCACATCTATGTACCTCTGCCACAGTAAAATGTGGCAGAGGTAGATCGAGGCACTGTCATCCCAAAACAAGGATCTCTCCCACCCCACCCCCTATACAGTTTGGCATACAATGGGGCACACAAAGTCCCCATTGCAACCCCCTGTACCTGGAGGTAAGTAGACCCATTAAACAGGAAGATATTGGATGTCAAAATATGTTCCAACAATGTTGTAACAGAGTTACATAATTGCCAATTATTTCTATCCTGTTCCCTCAAAAGAACCTGAGACTACCTCAATCCCCTTGTCGTGAGGGATGCTGGAGTAGGGCCTCGATGTCAATATGATAAATATTCCTGTGCTACCATGTAAATTGATATATATATATATATATATATATATATATATATATATATATATATATATATATATATATATATATATATATATATAAAATTATGTATGTTTCACTTTTTTTCTTTTCTCTGCAATATACTGACCATATTGAGTATTGTCTTATTAGGTTATAGAACAGTGCAACACCACCCTCAATGTCAATAGCCACTAAAATTGCTCCAGCTGGAACAGTAAGGCTTTCAATTAATTACTTTTAACTCCTCCAGTGTCTTACAAATATGATGGTAAACGCATGACATGGGGGTCTTAGTTGACTATCTACATATTTACCTGCCGTTTCCATATTACAGCCAATTGCCGAGACTATCGTGCGCCCAAGGGGGGGTTAAGATTTTTGTGAACCTTCGGGAGGGCATTAAAAAGGAGGATGTGATGGGCCATTTGACTTTCAAATACTCTAGAAGATTCTCATCAATGAGCCATTTCTGATATGCCGATTCCTATCCATCACAACCCCATTAGCGCCCTTATCGGTTGGTTTAATAATAATCTGGTCATTCTGGATAAGGCTTGTTAGGGCCTGTTACACTTGTGTAAGGGAAAAAAATTATACATTTCCTTCATGGTTTAAGAAAAGTGCAAATCGCTGGGCAAGTCTGAAGATAAGGGAATTTTAGACGTGGCTTTAAATTTCACTGGTTCTGGTTCCACCTCTATCTAAATCCCCTTCATCCGAAGAGAGGGCAATTTGCTCAGCTCCATCAGCGCTTTCATCTTCATCCAGTAGCTGTATAAGAGTTTTCAAAGTGCGGAAATCCTGCGCCTTGAAGCTTTTATACATATCCTCCTCCCGTGTTCCTGTTTGCCCCCTGTCTTTGTCAAAGATATATTTTTAAGTTAGATTTCTTGAAAATAGGTGCAGATTACCAATTCAAACTAGTTAATCTTTTGAAGGGGACAAAAACTGAGGCCAAAATTTAGTAACTCAGTTTCAATTATGGACAAAGTGTAGGAGGATAGGTTAACTAAATCTAATCCTGGTGAATCCAACTAGGAATTGGTCTATTTTCCCCATGGGCCTGAAGAGGCTGTACCCGATTTGTATTTGGTTGGCTTTTGTGGTTGCTCCTTGTTCTTTATATGTATTTGGGTTAACATTCTCATCCCAAAAATAGACATCAGGGTTGTGCCCGTTAACAATTCACCACGTGTAGCTACTGGTGTCCCAATATTCCCATGTTTAGGTCCTGGAGGGGGTGCCCATTGTTGGATGATGATGGATATGAGAGATAGAGATAGATAGATAGAGAGAGAATATATATATATATATATATATATATATATATATATATATATATATATATATATATATATATATATATATATATATATATATATATATATATGTAAATTTATTGATACTGTTATCTTTTTGTAACTTGTGTAATATAGATGCATGTTGACATGACATGTTGAGAAGAAGTCTGCAAAACACGTTGGTTTACTGTACATACAAGCATCTCTCAAGCTTTTATGGATTGAGTATCATTTTCGGTTAACTTTGTTTATGGCCTAATGCTACCAAATTCAATTTTATATTATCTATATTTTGTAATAAATTCATATTTTCTTATCCATTGTGGATGTGCCTACCTCAGAGACCATAATATCCGATCACCTCATGGGGGAGTGGTGCCCTCTTCAATTTAGTTTTTAACCAATTTCTCAGGGATGTGGATATGACAGTTTGTCCCTAGAACTGATCCAACAATTTCCTTTATATATTTTCTTACCAGTAAAGAACCCTCTACGTAGTTTATGGTTAAACCTTCTTTTTTCTACTTTTAACGAGTGGCCAAGTGTCTTTTTTCACGGAAGGGAGTTTTAACAAAAGTTTTAACCCTATTGTGGGGTCACCAGTACGGTATTTGTAAATTGAAATAATAGCCCCTCTCAAGCGTCTTCTCCAGAGAGAATAAGTTCAGTGCTTGCAACCTTTCTTCATAACAAAAATCCTCCAGACCCTTTATTAGCTTTGTTGCCCTTTGTACTCGCTCCAGTACATCCTCCTGGGCACTGGTGCCCAGAACTGGACAGTATACTCTAGGTGCGGCCGGACCAAAGTCTTGTCGAGTGGGAGAATTATTTCTTCATCCCTGGAGTTGATGCCTTTTTAATGCATGCCAAGGACACATCTATGCAATAATGAGAAATAAAAAAGGTGCATGGATGATCACGTTGCCACCTTGCATGTTGACTCCATTGAAACATTACAGAAGGCTGTGATGTTTCCTGTAGAGAAAAGATATCCTTGTATGAGAGGGAGATTTCACAATTCAAGAAGCACTCTGCTCTAAGCTCTGGCCCCTTGCCCCCTCCAGGAACCACAAACAGGCAATCTGATGACCTGAAAGTAGGGTTAGAATTTAGACGAGTCTCCCAAACATCCAGAGGACTAACTTCTTATCCATGTTCCAGATGAAAAAAGTAGGCAACAATTTCTAATTCTACCAGGAATGCCGTCTAATGACAATTCCCATAGCGACATCACCATCATGGATTTTTGGAGCAGACCGGTAGTGGAGTACGATTGTTGGGCTCCATGTAGATACATGGGGGCTCTTGGAGGCCTCAGCTTTACTATGGCCTTAAGAATTGAAGAATCGGAGGCCCACCGAGTCTCAATAAGGGCTAAGATGGCAGAGACATGTCTTTGGGCCTGAGCGTAAGCACGCTCAAACCCATGTCGAGCCCTCATTGAAGAAAACCGAGAACATGCTGCTCTTCCGTGCTCACATGAGGGTAACTAGAAGAGCATCCTAAATCCATGCCGCTTCACCTCCCAAAATTCAGGCCTTCTCCAGAGACGGATGGAGAACAGGACCTTGTGCTACCATCTGGCAACTGAAATTTGGTACTAGGTGTCTGAGATATGACTAGTTTGGTGCAGTCAGGTGCCGACAGGTGAAAAGAGGAATGCCAGGAAAATGTAACACCTTACCATGGTAAATTCTCTACCAGCAGAAAAAGGCATACCTTGGACCATGATTAATTTGGCTTTTAATTACAGAAGGACCATGTAAGGGTCAGCTGACCATGTTCTTTATTCGGCAACCAGCCAAACGCCTGCCCCAAGACCTCATCTACTGGGACTGCCATTATCCCCGGTTGCCAAAGCAAGGAATTTTTAGTACAGTCCGAGAAGGATAAATTACCTTACAAACATTGCCTTAAGCGCTTGCCCAGAGGGCCCAAGCATCCAAGACTGTACCTATTTTCAAAGAGGAGCAACCAAGTGCTCCAAGACATGTATGGGTAATACAATTCCCAAAACACCAGGAAGCATCCTTGCATGGAGCGCTTTGACTTATGGATGATGTGCTGGCTTTCCAGATTTTCCTGGACTCCCAGCCAGGACTGCAGATGCTAACCCCTTTGGAAACAGACTGTTGCACTGCAGTCTCCTCTGACAGTCATTTACAGTATCTTGAGGCAGAAAACCAGACTATCGACAATCACAGAACCTTGTTGTCAATTTAGGCATCTTCTCTGAGAAATGCAGTGAATGAGTACTTCCTTGATGGACACATTCTCTAATGGTAAAGCAATATATCTGGCCAATCCCATAAAGGACACACCAGCCAAAAAGGGGTGACTCTAAATGCTGGACACCTTCCCCTTCACAAGGACATAACTGCTGTGAAAACATGCTTCTTGCTCCCCTCTTCCAGAATAAACCTCAATTCAGTGACCATAGGGAAATTGCAAAGCGGTCTTTGGAGGCACTTGAAATACTTCTCCTGCTTTCCTTCCATTTCAAGACATCTCAACAGCCTAACAAAGGAGGGATCAAAAACTGGAAAAGGTCATCCTCATCTACAAGAGTCTGAAGAAGGCTGGTTGGCCTGAGAAAGCTTGAGACCAGTTACTGCTTTTGGAAGTAAAACTGGACCTTGCAAGAATAGAGGACTCTTGCACAAGGGGGAGATCAAACCAATTTATTTACAGTGTATTGCCCACATGTTTAATGAATGTGACAACTTTAGGTGTTGTCATGACTCGCACAGGGCTTTGCCTGCCAAGGCATGAGCAGCAGAGGCCCAATTTAGGCGGTGCATGATGCATACCAATCCGGGGGGACTAGATGACAAGAGCCCATAGTTTGCATCCTATATACCTGAAAGAAAAAACTGACCTTAAAGACCTTCTTTGCAATGACTGGCGACCAAAATGAAGTGACTCGTGACTTAGGAGTAAGCAAATGGCTTTACAGCAAACTGGCAGTAAGAAATAAAAGAAGGTAACAGCACACAGTTTTACGGCTTGCTGCACAAGGACCACTGTTCACTGTGTCCCAGTAAATATCAAATCCCTGAAAAAACAGGGATACTGAGAAAGTCTAAAGAAGAACTCCACATTAAGATCATAACATGTACAATGCTACTTAAGCCATCGGGTAACTCGTTATCCTAGTGCAGTTATTAACCTTTTATGTAACCCCCCCCCTCAACACTGCCAGCTTCCCCCCTCCCACCAGCTGCTGTGGGGGATCTTTCAGGATGGAGAGCAGGGAAGGGGGCCAGTAAATGTGTCAATTATTGGCCCCTTCCTTGTCTTAATAAATAATTTCAGTGATCTTGTACTGATCACAGACTTTGAGTTTACCATGTCAGTTATGAATGAACCGTGTTTACTATACTTCAGTTTATAAATGAACAGGAAGCTTTTTGCTATCGCTATCCCTGTCCATTCATTCTGTGCTGTTAAGGGTACCATGTATTACTATGGCATTGGGATACATCTTTACCACTACAGTGATACAGGTTGACTGGTTTCATTTTTTTATATGGAAAGTTCTCATATTACCAGTACATGGTTCTGGGCACCAAAAGTGATACTTTCACTTAACTATGTATACAATTAGTACTTTTAAGCATCTGTGAGAGATAAGTAGCATGGTGGTGTTAGAACTATAATTTTATGGCTTTATTTTTATATATATTTTTCACCTTGTCACATGTTTGCGAACTAGGTCAAAATTGAAATTGATGAAGGTACAGCTGCCGCCAAACAGTACCCCGATACAACCAAGCACAGATTTTTTTAGTACAAAATGTTCAAGGTATAGATTTCCCTATATTGCCATACCAGCTGTCGTGTGTAAAGCGTGTGACACGAACCCAGAGATGGGCCTGCTCTTTTTGAGGGAACCGTTTTGAGCCCAATTTCCATCCTCCTGGAAGAATAAGTACTTTGCTGCACTATACAACCAGTTTATAATTGGTGCATGTAAAATGTACTATTTGAACATTTATAGGTTTCCTTAATGTCCTTGTAGTATTTGAGCCTTGGTTCTCCTGATGAAGCAGATTTTACAGGACACACGTAGAGCCCTAGTCTTCCCATGGAAAATGGTCAATAGGAACTGGCTATTTTACACATACAGTTCACTGAAAATATTCAGACCAACTTCACTTTTTTTATTTTGTTATGTTGCGGCCTGATACTACAGTTTAAATTCATTTTTTTCCCCTCATTAAATCTACACTCAGTACCCCATAACATCAAAGTGAGCATTTTTGAAATGTTATAAATGTCTGAATTTATTAAAAACAAATAGCACATGTACGGAAGTATTCAGACCCTTTACTTTGTTAAAGCACCTTTGGCAGAAATTACAGCCTTGAGTCTTAAAGTATGACATGACAAGCTTTGCACACCTGGATCAGGGGATTTTCTGCCATTCTTTCCAAATCCTCTCAAACGCAGTCAAGTTGGATGGGGACTGTCAGACAGCCAATTTCAGGTCTCTCCAGAGATGTTCAAAAGGGTTCAAATCAGGGATCTGGCCAGGTCACTCTAGGATGACAACACTCTTGTGGTGTCTTGGCTGTGTGCTTAGGATCATTACATTGAAATATGAACCTTTGGCCCCATCTGAAGTCTTGAGCACTGTGGACCAGGTTTTCATTGAGGATCTCTGTTCTTTTCTCCATTCAGCTTTCCCTCGACCCTGACCAGTCTTCCAGTTCCTGCTACAGAAAAACACTTCACAGCATGATGCTACCACCACCATGCTTCACTGTTGGGATGGTATTGAGCAGGTGATTGATGGTGCCTGGTTTCCACCAGACAGAAAGTTTAGAATTTTTTTTGTTCCATAAGATTTTTTCTTCAATAGTACAAAAAAAATAAAAAAACAAAAAAATAAAAACACCCTTCAAAGATATAAAACCCACCCCTTCCCAATAACCCCTTCAAGTCCTCATGATTGCCCATAGACCATCTCCAGCCAACCAAGTGCAGGCATTGTAGAGGGGTCCAAACCTGTAAAACCCTTTGTGCAGCTATACAGCACAAAGCCAAAATTGCCCAACAAAGTACAAGGTAAGAATAAAGTCCATCTTTAGAATCATAGAAAAAAAAAAAAAAAAATATTGAAAATAAGTGCTCAATGCACCCAATGGCTGTAGAATCATCATTCACAGTTAAACATTAAAAGCCCAGATGTCAGCAAGAGCAGCATCTGTGTTCAAAAACTAGATTAAACTCCTGTAATTAGAGCAGCAAGAAGTGAAAAAAAATAAAAATAAAAAAAAATAAAAAAAGTTATACATTCATATTATATGTATACATGTTGAATCGAACATCACAAATTAAAACCCCACCCCATCATCCAAGCGCAATCACCAATAGCACTCAGACTAGCCAGCAGTGCCCATAGGCAGGGCCATACTGACGGATACAACAAGAAAGAAACCCAGTATCAGGACCACTGGTCAAGTCCAGCCGTGACCCAAGCTCCAGGAGCCATTAACACCATAGACATTTGTGTATTTTTATCTGAAGTTTTATAGTGAAGCCAACATACCCAAGTTAATGTGAACATCCCTCCTTGTCATGCAGATGAACCATCCCTTCAGTTTAGGGGGCAAAATGTCCCTCCAACAAACCGAGGCATACAACCGTGCAGAATTGATCCTGTGGCTCTGAAGATTTCTATAGGTGTGTATCCCTGACATCCAAGCTAATATTTCATTGACCTTGGTCCAACTTAAGACATCCAACAAATGTGGAGAAAAATCAAAGTTACGTACCGGTAACATTTTTTCCAGGAGTCTTTCAGGACAGCACACGAGAGACCTCTGCTCCTCCCTTCTCAGGAAACACCGCCTCCACCAGATCTTTAAAACCATTCATTCCCTCCAGCTTTTGCACAAGCTCCTCCGACCAGACTAAGGAGACAAGGATACAGCATAAAAAAATTACACATACCTGATGCTCTTATGTCCTAATGGTAAAACCTTATTTTAGGGTCAGTACCCACCCTACTGTGCTGTCCTGAAAGACTCCTGGAAAAAACGTTACCGGAACACAACTTCGATTTTCCCTCTTTCATCTTTCAGGACAGCACACTTGAGAGGATAAACGAGCACTTACCTTAGGGTGGGACCACCGCTTGCAGGACTTTACGCCCAAAAGCCTGGTCCTGGGCAGACAATAAGTCCAATCTGTAGTGCTTAACGAAAGTCTTAAAACTTGACCACATTGCTGCTCTGCAGATCTGCTAGGGTGTAGCTACAGCCCACTGCTTGTGACGTAGCCATAGCCCTAGTGCAATGGGCCCTAATACCTTCCGGGACCTCCACCCCTTTTGCGATTTATGCCTGACTGACTGCCAACCTAATCCACTTGGCTATAATATTTCTAGAGGCTTTAGACCCCTTCATAGCCCCTGAAAAAGAAAAAAAAAAAAAAAAAATAATAATTTATCGGACTTCCTGAATTGCTCCGTAACTTCCAGGTATTTTAACACCTGACCCCTAAATTGTGGAAGACATGTTCCTGTTCCCTCACAGGATTCAAACAGAAAGTGGGCAAACCGATTTCCTGACTTCTATGGAAATTTGAAGCCACCTTTGGCAAAAAGGCCAGATCAGTTTTAAAAATAATCCGATAAAACCTGAAAGGAAAGGTGCCCTCCTTGAGGGGGCTTCTAGCTCACTGACCCTTCTTGCGGTAGTGATAGCTACCCAAAAAAAAAAAAAAATAAAAAAAAAAATAAAAAAAAAAAAACTGTCTTTAGGGTTAAAAATTTTACCGTATAAGAACTGATAGACTCAAAAGGATCCTTCTGTAAGAGCCTGCAAAACTAAAGATAAATCCCAAACTGGAAAAGGATGTAAAGGGACTGGTCTCTACTTAAACCTTTAAAGAACCTGGAAACCCAAGGATTCGCTGCCAGTTGCTGCTCAAGAAAAACACTTAAGGCAGAAACCTGACCTTTAAGAGTGATGAGAGCCAGTCCCTTATCTGCCCCCTTTGTAGGAACTCCAGCACTGCTACTGGACTATGAACGTTAAAGGAGCTCTCCGAACACACCAGGAATTGAATTTTTTCCATACCTTTAAATAAATCCTGCGTGTGTCTTCCTTTCTAGAATTCAGAAGAGTCGCTACTAACCTCTCAGAGAACCCTTTGCTTTTCAGCATCTCCTCTTCAGTAGCCAGGCTGCCAGACTCCACCTCTCCACCTGAGGGCAGCAGATTGGGCCTTGGAAAAGTAGTAGATCTTCCCTGACCAGAAGTATCCAAGGTGGTTCCACCGCCAGTTTCTTTAGAGACAGAAGAGAAAACCAAGGCCTCCTGGGCCAGTGTGGGGCTATCAAGATTAGGGTTGTATCCTCTAACTGGAATTTCCTCAGAACCACCAGCAACAACACAGGAGGGGGAAAGGCATAGCACTTGGTAAAAAGCCATCTCTGAGAAAGAGCATCCACTCCTATTGCTCCGTCTCCCCGATTCAGAGAGAAGAAAAGGAGTTTTTGCATTTTTCCTTGACGCAAAAAGATCCACGGTCTCCCCCACCTCTGGACAATCAACTAGTAGATTTCCAGATTCAGGACCCAGTCACTCTCCCTCAGCTTCTTCTTGCTGAGGAAGTCTGCTCTGATTTAGCTCTCCTTTCAGGTGTACTGCTGATAGAGAGAGCACCGTTACCTCTGCCCAGCTAAATATTGCTTCCGTTAGAGAGCAAAGGGAGCTGGTTCTTGTGACCCCCCGTCGATTGATGTAAGCAACCGCTGAAGAATTGTCCGAACAGACCTGGACATGATGCCCCTGGAGTTCCTGTTGGAAAAACCTTAGAGCCAAGAAGATGGCTCTCAGCTCCCTCCAATTCGAGGACCTCCCCGCGTCCGAGACTCCAAGATCCTCAAGCCAGACCTATCTCCAGGTGTGCTCCCCAATCCATGCCGCTTGCATCTGTTGTGACAACCTTGGACACTGGGAGTACCCATTCTAGACCCTGAGATAGATTCGCTGCTTTTCTCCACCACCAGAGGAACCTCTTTACTTTTATTGGAATGAGAACTGTAGAGTCCAAAGAATTCCGAGTACAATCCCAAACCTCCAAAATGAAAAGCTGCAGGGGGCAAAAGTGTGCTCCTGCCCACCATCCCGCTGAAGGACCGACGTCAGCAGTCCCAAGGCTGACATGGCCTGTCTTATAGAAATTTGTTGATTGCTTTGAAGAACTGCCAAAGCCATGTCTACTTTGCAAATTTTCAAATCTATTTGCAAATTCTAAATTTGCAAATGTCTTTAACCAAAGTGCCCTTCTGGCTGAATTAGCCAAGGCAGAGGATCTAGCAGACATGCGGACCGACTCCGCTGACGCATCCGCTTTGTATGAGACTCCTTTTAAAAACATTGGGAAAGAGGAAAGAATTGTTTCTTTTGCAGTCCCTGCCTCAATATGAGCTTTTATACGAGTCAAACAGTGCTCTATGTTGCGTGCCATCACTGACAGCCATGGCAGGCTTAAGATTGCTTAAAGAAGAATCCCAAGACTTGAGGAGAGAGTCCATCCTCTTGTCAATAGGGTCAGTTAACATACCCATATCTTCAAAAGCCAAATCCGTCCTTCTGGATACCTGAGAGAAGGCCACATCCAGTCTAGGAGATTTGTTCCACACAGCAGATTCATCCTCTGAAAAAGGAAATCTGCGTTTCAATGCTCTAGAAAAGAAGGGCTTCCTCTCTGGGTCTCGCCATTCCTTCTTAATGGTGTCTACCAGAACTTCATGCACTTGGAAGACCCTTTTCTTCGGTTCTCCTAGACCTTCATACATCTGGTCATGCAGAGACCGAGGTTTTTTTCTTTTCTTGGATACCTAGTGTAGTGCGACACACTAACACACTTCTACATAAGGGGCACTTCTTGGACCCATGTGAGAGCTTAGGACTTTTCCATGGACTTGTCCTGCAACGACAAAAAAAACCCCACCAGCATCAGCCCGTGCTAGGGAAAAAAAAAAAAAAAAAAACTCAACACCAGACCGACACCAGGAGTGCACCCTTCCAGGACCAACCACTACCAGGGTCCCAGACGTGCAACTCTTCCCCTCCCACCAAGGAGGGGAGATCACCCGTGGAGCCAATGGGAAGTAGTAAGGGAACACCACCCCAGGGTTCCACTTACCTTAGAGTGGCTGGTGCTGGCATCACCCGAAACCGAACAGGAACCATCAGTCTCAGACATCCCTTCAGTCCGGTCGATTCGCCAAAGGCTGCTCCTCTTAGCTGTCGCTACGGCGTGAATGGGGCAGACACCAGCCTTCGTGCCGTTCCTTTTTGGCGTCCCACGACCCGAACCAGAAGTCGCGGGTGAACCAGACGTGACCTCGCCCGTCGGAAAAAGACGTTGCCCGTCATTCGACCCAGCGTTGCTCCATGCTGGCCACACTAATGAGGGGGAGACGCGGACACATCCAGCCAACACCTTCCCCAGGCAGCGCCAAAACGAACGTCCCATGCCTCCGCTTTCCCCAAGGAAGGATGAGATGCGCCAGACACTGCAGGTAACAGACTCCCCAGGCCTGCTGCAATGTATGAGACCATAGTCTCTTCAGACATCCCTTTGGCCAGAGTGAACGTTCTGCCTTCAGGATAAAACTGGACTCGGCCTCCCCAGCTGAATTAAAACCAGGTTCCTAGCAAGGTCTCCTCGCTGGAGGAAACAGCAAAACTGAAGGGCTGGAGGGAAGGAATGGTTTTAAAGATCGGGTGGAGGCGGTGTTTCCTGAGAAGGGAGGAGTCTAGGTCTCAAGTGTGCTGTCCTGAAAGACGAAAAAGAGGGAAAGTGCCCTCATCTGCATGGGAGCGTCAACAGTCTGTTGCAGCCAGAAAAAAAAATGTGTGCGATAAGAGATGTGGCACCTTGTACCAGCGGGTGTACGGATTTTAGAAGCATTCTCCTTATGACATTTTCAGGGCGGCTGCCCGACCAAACCAGGACAACAGTTTCAAATCCTAAGCCTGAACATCCCACTGATAATGTTTAGAATTAAGGCCAAACAGTTCAATACTCACTTAATCAAACCAGAGAAAATGGTTACTCAGTTTGAGTCCTTTCAGTACTTTTTTGCAAACTCCAAGTGGGCTTTCATGCTTTTTGCACTGAGGAGAGGCTTCCTTCTAGCAACGCTGTCAAAGTCCAGATTGGTGGAGGACTGCAGTTATGGTTGTCCTTCTGAAAATGAATCCCATATCCACACAGGATCTCCAGAGGTCAGAGTGACCATAAGGTTCTTGGTCAGCTCTTACTAAGGTCTTTCTCCCCATGATTGCTCAGTGTGGCTGAACAGTTCTCGGAAGAGTCCTGTTTGTTACACGTTTTTTTTCCACTTGGAGTTAGAGGCCACTTTTCTCTGGGAACCTTCAGTGCAGGAGAATTTTCTGTAGCCTTTACCAGATCTGTGCCTTGCAATAATCTTGTCTGAGTTCTGCAGGCAGTTCATTCATGACCTCATGGCTTGCTCCAATACAGTATGCATTGTGAGCTGTGAGGCATGTGCCTTTCCAAATCATGTCCAATCAAATTTAATTTACCACAGGCATACACCAATCAATGTGTAGAAACATCTCAACAATGATTAAAAGAAATGAGAAGCACCCGAGCTAAAATATCAAGCGTGGTTGCAAAGGGTCTGAATACTTATGCCAATGTGATGTTTTTTCTTTTCATACATTTGCAAACATTTGTAAAATTCTTTCACTTTGCCATTATGGGGTACTCAGCATAGATTAAAAAGGACAAAAAAATAATTTAAAACTATATCAGGCTGAAACATAGCAAAAATGAAGGGGACCTGAATTATTTTTTTTACACGGTTGCTTTAAATTTATTTTAAGAACACCTTTATTGCTATCACAAGGGATGTTTACATTCCTTGTAATGGAAATAGACATGGAAAGGTACTCCTTACGGGGTGATCTGGGGTTTATAAGACTCCAGCTCCTTCCTCTACCTTTAAAAGCATTTGATCACACCAAGATTTTTAAAAATGGTGCCGTTTAGGCTGCTTTCACACTGGGGAGGGAGCGGCGTCGGCGGTAAAGTGCCGCTATTTTTAGCGGCGCTTTACCGTCGTTTTAGCGGCGGTCTGCGGGCGCTAGCGGGGTGGTTTTAACCCCCGCTAGCGGCCGAAAAAGGGTTAAACCCGCCCGCAAAGCACCGCTGCAGTGGCGCTTTGCCGGCGGTATTGCCGCGGTGTCCCATTGATTTCAATGGGTAGGAGCAGTTTAGGAGCGGTGAATACACCGCTCCAAAGATGCGGCTAGCAGGACTTTTTTCACCGTCCTGCCAGCGCATCGCTCCAGTGTGAAAGCCCTCCGGCTTTCACACTGGAGTGAAAGAGGCCGGTTTTTTTCAGGCGCTACACAGGCGCCATTTTTAGCGCTGTAACGCCTGAATACCGCCCCAGTGTGAAAGCAGCCTAACAGTCAGGAAACCGGAAGTGATACAAGGTCATCGCTTCCAGGTTACTTTATCACCGAGCCAAACAAAGCCGTTCTCTATGATCAGCCAGCGGAAGATTCCAGTAAAGCTGTGGAAGGCAGCGGGAGCATCCCCTCCCATTGCTTTGTAAAATCAATCCAGCTAGTTAGCTGCCAAGGTCGCTTTTACAAGAGATCCGACCGACGGCTCTAAACATTATCAGGATGATGTCTGCAGCTGTGGTGTGTTTTATTGCAATTTTTTTTTTTTAATTGGTACCTTTTTTTAATTGGTAACGCACAAAAAGCCCAGTACCACGTTGTGATGTGTTAAAGCCTATCTACAGATTTCTGTCAGTTTAAAATTTGTTTGTTTGGACCAAGCTGGGCAGTTCAGCTTACCAAAAGAAGGGTTTGTAATTTTTAGGATGTTTGATTGGTAGCCCATTCATTTTAATGAACTGCTTTAACACAAAGTACAGTAAATGGGTCCCAACCCATTTTATAGAGCCAGTCCAGCCAGACCTGATATTTCAATCTTGGGTGGATTGTTATCAGCACTAAGTTATCATCAGAGAATCATGGCACATAGCTTCCCTTTTGCTCTTTCATTCCCTCTTTTCCAAAAAAGGGTATTTTTTTTTCTCCTACTTCATTTCACTGTCAGACCCATATTTTAGCTTTCTGACATTTAGCATGCCTCAATTGTTGCCTCCATATGGGAGTGGTGTATGCAGTGTGACTACTACGCGTGGCATGCTACACATGCCGCTATTGCCATTTATTTTTTTGCAGCACCCCATTGCAGACTCACCAACTTATAAAAGTTCCCAAGTATGATAGGGGAATTCCAAAAAGATTTATGGCTTAAACAAGTGTGCATCTGTATTTTTGTGCACAAGACCACAACTACTGCAGCTCACCATTAGGGAAACAATTGTTCTCTATGGGCCTCGTCAACACCTCAATGTAGTGGCGAAATGCAGAAAATGCAGGCATGCTGCATTTTTTTTTGTCCTGCAACTCACCGCACCACCATGTCACCACACTGCAGCTCAGCTGAGATCATTTCATTAAAGTTGAAAAAAAAAATATGTAAGCCGAGTAATGTGTGACAGATCGCACCTTCCCTTGTGACTGGGGCACACAACAGACGACATCAGCCCATGCACAAACTCTCCTAGCTGGGGTGAATGAAGCGTTAAAGGAGACTGAGGAATTAGAAATGTTTTGCATGAAAGAATGCCACCGTGTACTTTTATGATCTTTCCTCCAACTACCACCCCCCTTTATGCCCATACCACAGCCCACTTAATACTTATCAAGCTCATTTGTGTATCTCAGCATTTTCCAGAATACAGTTATCTTAAATGGCAGTAGATCTCTTGAAAGCTTGTCCTGTAATTATACCTTTATTGCAAATTAAAGCGTATTACATACACAGTGTAGTTTTTATTACAAGTGCCCTAATGTAGCAAACAACCTAAAATTGGTGTGTATTTATTGCAATAGAGCAGCCTGTAAGCATTCTTTACACTTTTTTTGTTTTATAGATCACCCCTATACATCTTTACCCACGCATGTGATTAGCTTACTGCTTTTCCAGAAGTTTTACAGACCTCAAAATCAAATTATAAGCCCACCTTCAATACAAGTTTACCCCCCCCCCCCCCCCCCCCCATCAGCAGTCCATTTGATAAAAGAAATGTGCTACTGTGGAGGGAAAATTGGATTTCTGTACTCACCATAAAATCCTTTTCTCTGAAGTTCACTGACTGACACAGCTCTGTTAATCTCTACTGTAGGGTTATTACGCCACCTTCAGGAGAGGACTAGGCAAAACGAGAGTGAGAGCAAGAGATGTGGCCAACTCCAGGGGCTCAGTCTGCAAGCGGGGCACCTTGAACGTAGACGTCAGTGTAAATAAAGTGTTGCCACAGTCTCCAAGTGTCTCGCAAGGTCTCCTCTCAGTTATGAAGGGTAGCTGTGAGATCCTCCATGTCCCAGAGTTCATTAACCTTGGAAAACCACAAGGATTTTGAGGGCGGGCTTTTGGATCTCCAACATAAGGGGATGCATGCTTTAGCCACATTCAGTAACTGGATTGTGAGGGAAGTCTTCTACTTCTTGATTGGACAGTTCAAGAGATGCAGCAGACAAGCAGTGGGGTTCCCCTCTAGGTCTACGTTAGTCAATTGTTTGATTATACCGATCACCTCTTGCCAAAAGGGTTTGAGTTTGGGTCAGTCACAGAAGATGTGGAGCATCATTCCTTCTGCATTACCACACCACCTGTCAGGAAGATCCTGCCAGTAAGACCCCTTTCACACTGGGGCATTTTTCAGGCGCAGAGACGGAGAGACTTCCGGAAGGGAGCCGTGGCAAATACACCCTTATAGCCCAGACCACGTCCAGAGAATGGAGGCCACCCCCTTAGGATGTCGGTTAAGGGCACGGAGATGGCAACAAGATGTCTTCATTGATGTGAAACGCCGAAACCACCTTCGGCAGAAAAGAAGGTTGCTGACGCAACACCACCTTATCCTTATGGATAACTAGATAGGGTGACCTGCAAGACAAGGCCGCCAGTTCCGAAACGCACCTGGCCGATGTAATGGCCACTAGGAAGACGACTTTCTATGAAAGAGACAAGGGGATTTCCTTGATGTTCTCAAATGGCAGTTTCTGAAGCACTGATCGCACCGGGTTCAGATCTCACGGGTGTAAAGGTGGACGCACTGGAGGAACTATATGCCGGACCCCTTGAATAAAAGTGCTCACTAGGAGACAGATGCCAGGGGTGGTTGGGGAAAAAACAAAAACAAAAAAACAAAACACACAACACCCCACACAGCTAGGGTTGATATTTGTCCCTTAAAGCAAATATCTGGTCTACTCCTCGCTGTTTAAACAGCAGGATCCTGGAAACGGAATAGGTGCGTGGGCACCCCCCTTTCTCCTCACACATGAAGATGTAGGCTTTCCAGGTATGATGGTATATCTTCCAAGGAGGTTTTCGTGCCCTCAACATAGTTGAAATCACAGAGTCCAACAGGCACCGGTTCCTTAGCACCTGGCTCTCAATAGCCATGCCGTTAAAACCAGCGATGGTAAAGCAGGATAGAGAATCGGACCTTGACACAGAAGATCCTCTCATAATGGTAGTCGCCGGGGAATGTCCGCAACCAGGCGTAGCAGGTCGGCATACCAGGGGCAATCAGTATTACTGGAATCCCCTCGGCCTCCACTCTGCAAACCAGACGTGGTAACAGTTTTAGCGGAGAAAAGGCATAGATCAGTCGGTACTGACCCCACGGAGCCACCAGCGCGTCTGCTCAAGGACCTCTTGTCCTGGATACGAATATCAGCACCTTCTGATTGAGACAGGAGGCCAGAAGATCAATGTCTGGTGTGCCCCCCCGCAGGCACAGTAGCCTGAATGCCTCCAGATGCAACGCCCATTCTCCTGGGTCCAGCATCTGGTGACTTTGGTAGTGCGCCTGTCAGTTTTCTACTCTCAGGATGCAAATGGCCGACAAGGCCGGTACATGCCGCTCTGCCCACTGAAGGAAGAGAGCGTCCTCCCCATGCTGCAGCCAAGCTTCTTGTCCCTCCTTGATGGTTGACATATGCCACTGCCGTGGCATTGTCTGACTGAATTCTGATCAGACTACCTCGTAGTCTCAACCATGTGGAGAGGCATAGCCTGAGCATTCGGAGGTCGAGCACATTGATCGGCAACTTGGATTCCTCCCCCGACCAGAGGCCCTGGGTCGACTGTACTCCCAGTACTCCACCCCAGCTGGTCAGGCTGGAGTCCGTTGTGATCACTGTCCAATGTAGAGGTAGGAACGACTTCCCAGACGAAGTGCAGGGGACCTCAGCCACCAGAGCAGGGAGTCCTTGACTGACTGGCTCACCTGAATCTGCCAATCCAGGGATAACAGATTTGTCCCATTTTGTCAATATCTCCTTCTGCAAGACTCTGGTGTGAAACTGGGTGTACAGTACCGCCTCAAAGGAGGCAACCATGAGGCCCAGGACTCACACGCAGAAGCGCAGAGACGACCACCTGCGGTTCATCAATAGTTTTACTACGGGTCTGAGAGTCTGCAGTTTGTCTGAAAGGAGAAAAACTCCCACTTCCATGGAGTCCAAAAGTAAGCCAAGGTATTCCAAACGCTGACTCAGTATGAGCACCGACTTTTTTTAGGTTCAGCCACCCAAATTTATGCAGGGTTTGCATGGTGATCACCACATCCTCCTTTAATTGAGGCCGAATATGCTCTCAGGAGGAGATAGTCTAGGTAACCTACGATTGCGATCCTGCGTTGTCGCAACAACGCCAAAATTGCAGCCAATACCTTGGTAAAGACTCGGGGGGCTGATGCCAAACCAAAAGGGAGAGCCAAACTGGTAGTGGGCTTCCCGGACTGTAAATCGCAGAAACTTCTGATAACGGGGGCATATGGGTATGTCCAAGGACGCCAGGGGAGTCTCCTTGGAGTGCAGCGACTACTGAGCGAACCGATTCCATTCTGAACCTCTGTAATTTCAAAGTAACTGAGGGCTTTCAGGTCAAAGATTGTAGTCCCCAAAAAGGAAGGGGTACATCCAAACAGGTTTGAATAGAACCCCTGGAAACATTCCGATTCCGGAACCTGTACTACCACCCCGCAGGTCCCTTACCGCCCCCAAAAGGGCCTCCTGTCGAGCCGGGAGCATGGGTATGCTGGAGGGGGAAGAATCTGTTTTGCGGCCAAGAGAGCAACTCTATCTTGTAGCCTGAGGAAATCAGATTGCAGACTCATTGGTCGGACAACCGAGAGGTCCACTGGGAACTCCCGAAGGTGACCCTCACCCGTGTTGTGGGCAGGGGCAAACCTTCATGCGGTAGCACTTTTGCTCGCAGGCTTGCGGTTCCTGAAGGACCAAAGCGTCCCTGAGGTCGTCCTGTCGAGCTGGGGGCGCTTGGTCGAAGCCCCAGGCAGACAAAAAAGCAGTTTGTCAGCGGAGAAAGAAGGCCCTTGCCTACGGCGTGGCTCCTTAGCCTTCCTGGCCTGTGGGAGTAGTGTACTCTTACCACCTGTGGCATTTTTTGTAATGTTATCCAAAGAGGCTCCAAAGAGCCGGTCGCCAAGGAAGGGAAGATCCGTCAAGAGTTTTTTTGAATGCCTGGTCAGCAGACAAGCATTTTAACCAAATCAGGAGCCTCAGCACCACTGCTGACATTGAAGCCCCGGATAACAGAGGAAGGGTATCCAGGGCTGCGTCACAAATGTACTTCAGGCCTTGCACTAGTTGGTCTCCTAGTTCCACACAGCCAGGAGAAGCCTGTTGCATGGTTGACCCCACAACCGTAAATAAGGAATGAGCCACTGCCTTGGCCTTCCTGTCCGTGGGGTCCTTAAATGCAGGCGCCCCCTCTACCGGATCGTGGTTACTTTGTTTAACCTGGATACTGGGGGGGGGGGGGGTCCACAACCGGAGGAGCTGACCATTTTTTGAGAAGGCTTTCCTCAAAGGGGTAACACACCGCCATGTATTTGGGGACCGAAAAGGTCCGTTGCGGTCGACCCCATTCCTTGTATATGAACTTATCGAAATAAGTCAGATACGGGAACACCTTAGGTGAACGGGCTGGCTTACGGGACCCAAAAGGGACCGCTACATCAGCAGAGGGATCTGCTGGCTCCTGAATATTCAGGGTATCATGCACAGCTGTGATGAGTGCTCCAACAATCGCTTTGTCACACACGGACCTGGACGGGTACTCATCCTCACTGTCCGAATGGTCCTGGTCAGAGAGTCATCTGTAAACTACAGCAGGGCCCGAGTCTGCGTCAGAGCCCTCCCCGGAGGACGGGGGGGGGGGGGCAGGGGCCCCACGCACCACCTCAATCTTGGCAACAAACTAATTGAGGACCGCTGACAAAACACCCAGAGGCACTGCACAGTCTGCAGGCGAAAAGGTTGCAATTGCCTGGATTGCGAGGCAAGAAACAGCAATTTCTGAAGCCATGCTGACCCTACCCTATCTGTCACCTGATGGGGACTTAGGACAGTGATGGTCCCACCCTCCTAACTGCTGCTGGCTGAGAAGCTCAGGACTCACCACCCTGACTGCTTCTGCACTGTCTAGCTAGTAGTGCCTGTGTCAGCTCCCAGGTCCATAGGAGAACCCACTGCGCTGTCCAAAACTGCTGCAAATGGCGCTGAAACTGATCAAAAACATGCTTAGTCTTCAAGAAAATGGCCGCCGAGTGTCCAGTATAAAAGGACATAAGCACAGGGAAAATGCCTGCCAAGCTACAGAAAAGTGCTGCTACTTGCTCCACCAAAGATGGGCACCGAACACTGTATACCATGAGGGACAGTGAAACAAACAGGCAGAGAAATGGCGGTGAACAGCGCTGCAGCGATCAAAAGGTACAGCCTCCAGACACCCCCAGGGAGAGATTCACACACCTCCAGGGCACAGCCAGCCAGCGCAGTCCCCCCCAGGTGAGAGCTCCCCCGGAGAGTCCCTGTATATGACACACACCGCTCAGTGGCCTCATGCAACATACCCCACGAGGGGGGGGGGGGGGGGTTGGGTGAGGGAAGATAGGGAAAGGGAGAGAAGAGAGGAAGGTGAGGGACCCCCGAATCGACCTCCCAGGGAATGCCCAGCTGCTCAGCCCCACTGAAGCAGGGAGAGCTATACTTACTAGTCCTGCAGACTTACCAGTCCATCACAAACCCACTCTCCGATCAGTACGGCACACTGACACAGACATCGGTAGCCCGGTCATATGTGTACCCCGGAGCATTAACGCTCACCGACCACCTCTGGAGCTGAGGCCTGTCGTGGCCGACCCAGCGCAGAGCTCTGGTCTGCACACGCTTGCTGGCCATGCTGGGGAGACTACAAGGATAAGAGTATCCAGCCTGTCACCCAGCCGGCTGTTGATAGCAGATCACAGGATCTTTAAACTTGCGCAAAAAGTAAAGCTTCTGCAGAAAAAAACATGGACCGATGAGCCCGTCAGGGTTCCTAGGTCCTTCTTCACTAGGCACAATAAAAATGAAGCTGCAAGGCAAGCTGAGGAGTTGTTACCTAAGGGACCGCCCCTTAGGCAGAACTAGAAGTTCTGAGTTTTTTCATTACATGTTAAGCCTAGTCCTCTCCTAAAGGTGGCGCAACAACCCAATGGTCTAAAGAGAGGAGCTGTGTCAGTCGGTGAATATAAGAGAAAATAGGGACAGGGAGAGAAGAGAGGAGGAGGAGAGGGACCCCTTGATCTACCTCACAGGGAATGCCCAGTTGCTCAATCCCGCCAAGTCATGGAGAGCTGTACTTGCCATCTGGACCAGCTGGGGACATCCCATCACAGACCCACTCTTCGAGCAGTACAGGGTGGCTGCTGGCCACACACACTGTGACAAGGACATTGGTAGTCCAGTCATATGTGTGCCCTGGAGCGTGATGCTCACCGGCCGCCCCTGGAGCCTGAGGGGCATGTCGAGGGTGACCCAGCGTGTAGCTCAATGGCCAGGCTGGGGAGACTACAAGGATCTAGAATATCCAGCCTGCCACCCAGCCGGCTGTTGATAGCAGATCACAGGATCTTAAAATCTTGCACAAAAAGGCAAAAATCCATCAAAAAAATCCCAGGACCGATGGTCCCACAGGGAGCTTAGGTCCATCTCCTTCACTAGGCAGAAATAAACTGAGCTGCAGGAGGCAGGCTGAGGGGTTATTACCAGAGGGACCGCCCCGTGGGCGGAACTGCAAAGTTCTGTTTTTTCACATGTATTACATGTTCTGCCTAGTCCTCTCCTGAAGGTGGCATAATAACCCTATGGTCAAGACTAATAGAGCTTTGTCAGTCAGTATACGAAACAGAAAAAAAAAAAAAAAAAAAAAAAGTATTCCTTTAAAAGCCAATCTGTATGACATTTATCACTGTAAATCTGCATGAGACTTATGTAGGCACCCAGAGATGCTTGCATTTATCTTCAGTGATGTTCCACAGTGCCCTAAATACCTGGTGTTTAGATATTTCAACAAAAAAATGGCCAGATCATTTCTCTAGTGGTACATCAAAATAAAGGGCAGCTTTGATAGCAGAGGTTAATATTTGCATATTCAAGTGACAACTTAACCCCTTCCAGACTGCCACACGCCGATATACATCCTAAATTTGAAGAGGTATATCTTTTTTATTGCAGCAGCTAGCTGTCATAACCCTGGTAAAATCTTCGGCAGGTTGTCTGGTTTCCCATAATAGTGGTCTCTGTGGTGGATTCGCCACAAGATCACTTTTAATGGTGGCGGGAAAGGGCGCTGCTCCACCGCTCTCCGGGTGCCTTCCGCCGCTTACCAGAGCCGACAAGATCCTTGTCCTTACTGGGTATGGAGACGAGGGGAAGATGGTCATTGCAGGGCAGAAGCAATGTCACAACATCACTTCCGCCCACAGCTCTTAAAGGGCCATTTTTCTTCAAATGACAATTTTTTAATTGCATTTTAGTGTAAACATATTTAAGAGGTCTGGTCATGCTTTTTTTCTATTACAAGGGATGTTTACATTACTTTACTAAATAGGAATAAAAAAAGTGACACCATTTTTTTTTTTTTTTTTTTTTTTTTTAAAGAACAGTGTAAAAATAAAGAAATTAAAAAAAAAAAAATTCTTTTTATCAATTTACTCGGCGCAACATTCTTTCACAATATATATGAAAAAAAAAAAAAAAAAAAAAAAGGAATTGGGCCAACTTTACTGTTGTCTTATTTTAATAAAAAATAAAAAAATAAAAATAAAAAAGGAATTGGGCCAACTTTACTGTTGTCTTATTTTAATAAAAAAATAAAAATAAAAAAGGAATTGGGCCAACTTTACTGTTGTCTTATTTTAATAAAAAATAAAAAAATAAAAATAAAAAAGGAATTGGGCCAACTTTACTGTTGTCTTTTTTTTTTTTTTTTTTTTTTTATTAAAATAAAATAGTTTTGTACTCACCGTAAAATCCTTTTCTCTGTAATTCACTGACCGACAGCTCCTTTCTTAGCCATTGGGTTGTTACGCCACCTTTAGGAGAATACTAGGCATTACATGTTATGAAACAGAACTTTCCAGTTCCGCCCATGCAGTAATCAGTACGTCAACAAGCAGTATAACAAAGAAAAAACTACCGACAACCGCACCAAAAACTGCAGAATTTAATGCAACAGTGCATCACCTTAAAAAGGCACTGTTTTTTGGGGGGGTAAAGACAAAGGAAAAAAAAATTGCATATACAAACTATACAGCCGCCTGCAAAACTTTGCAGCCAAAACAGGCAGTTGCCAACGCACTGACATCTACCTTGTAGAACTTGATAAACGTGTGGACAGACGACCAGGTCGCCGCTTTACACACTTGAGACAGAAGCTTGGTGTCGGAAGGCCGAAGGTGTTCCAATTGCCCTTGTGGAGTGGGCCGTGACCGGAAAGGGTGGCACCTGCCCCTTCAAGGCGTAGGCTTGTACTACAATCTGTCTGATCCACCTGGAAATGGTGGCCGACGAGACCGCCATGCCTTTCTTTGGACCAGCCACTGAATCAAACAGCGAGTCTGACTTCCGGAAGGGAGCCGTGGCAGAAAAATACAACCTCAGAGCCCGAACCACGTCCAGAGCGTGAAGGGCTACCTCCTTAGGACGTGTCGGCTTAGGACACAAGGACGGTAACACAATGTCCTCATTGATGTGAAACGCAGAGACCACTTTTGGCAGAAAAGAAGGTTGCGGACGCAACACCCCCTTATCCTTGTGGATAATCAGATAGGGCGACTTGCAGGACAAGGCCGCCAGTTCAGAAACCCTCCTGGCCAATGTGATGGACACTAGAAAGACAAATGGCGGTTTTTGCAACGCCGACAACACCAGATTCAGATCCCAAGAGGGTAACGGTGGACGCACTGGAGGAACTACACGACAGACCCCTTGGACAAAACGTGCTCACTAGAGAGATTGAGACGCCAGGGGTCGCTGGGAAAAAAAAAAAAAAGGACAGCCAAAAGCTGAAATTTGTCCTTCAATGGTGCTCAAAGCCAATTTCTGGTTTACTCCTTGCTGAAGAAACAGCAGGATCCTGGATATAGAAAAGGAGCACGGATGCCATCCTTTCTCCTCAAACATGGAGATGTAGGCCTTCCAGGTACGATGATATATCTTAAGAGAAGATTTCAGTGCTCTCAACATCGTTGGGATCACAGAGTCCGACAGACCCCGGTACCTCAACACCTTGCTCTCAATAGCCATGCCGTTAAAGCCAGCAATGGTAAAGCAGGATGGAGAATCGGACCTCGAGACAGAAGGTCCTCCTGCAATGGCAGTGGCCATGGGGTGTCTGCCACCAGGCGCACCAAGGACACTGAGGCCAATCTGGGGCAATCTGGGGCAACCAGATGACTGGGATCCCCCCCCCCCACTCTGTGAAGCAGATGTGGTAACAGTTTTAGTGGAGGAAAGGTGTAGATCATCTGGTACTGATCCCACAGAGCCACCAGCGCATCTGCCCACGGATCTCTTGTCCTGAACACAAATCTCAGCACCTTCCGATTGAGACGGAAGGCCAGAAGATCCACGTCTGGTGTTCCCCATCACAGGCACAGTAGCCTGAACACCTCCAGAAGCAACACCCGTTCTCCTGGGTCCAGCATCTGGCGACTTAGGTAATCTGCCTGCCAATTCTCTACTCCCAGGATGTAAATGGCCGACAGGGCCGGTACATGTTACTCTGCCCACCGAAGTATGTGAGTGACCTCCTGTGCAGCAGCTGAGCTTCTTGTTCCTCCTTGGTGATTGGAGTATGCCACTGCAGTGGCGTTGTCTGACTGGATCCTGATCGGACGCCCTTGAAGTCTCATTGACCATGTGGAGAGGCATAGCCTGATTGCTCTTTGGTCAGAGGAATCCAAGTTGCTGATCAATCTGCTCAAACTGAGGCCCTGAGCCAACTGAACCTCCATCACTCCACCCCAGCCAGTTAGGCTGGCGTCTGTTGTGATCACTGTCCGTTTCAGAGGTAGGAACGACTTCCTGGACTGAAGCACTGGGGACCTCAGCCACTGGACTGAGAATCCAGATCAGGGAATCTGACCAACTGGCTCACCCGGATCTGTCGATCCAGGGACAACAGAGATTTGTCCCACTTTGTCAAGATCTCCTCCTGCAGAACTCTGGTGTGGAACTGGGCATATGGTACTGCCTTGAATGAGGCCACCATGAGACCCAGGACTCCCATACAAAAGCAAGGCAACGACCACTTGCGGTTCATCAGCAGTTTTACCGCGGCTCTGAGAGTCTGCAGCTTGTCCAAAGGGAGAAACACTCACTTCTCTGGAGTCCAGAAACAAGCCTAGGTACGCCAAATGCCGAGTCTGTACTACCACCGACTTTTTAGGTTCAACAGCCACCCAAATTCTTGCAGGGTCTGCATGGCGATCGCCACATCCTCTAACTCTGAGGCGGAAGATGCTCTCAGGAGGAGATGGTCTAGATATCCCACGATCGCGATCCCGCGTTGCCGCAGCAATGCCAAAACAGGAGCAAATACCTTGGTAAAGACTCAAAGGGGCTGATGCCAAACCAAGAGGGAGAGCCACAAACTGGTAGTGGGCTTCCCCGACTGCCAACCACAGAAACTTTTGATGCTGAAGGCATATGGGTATGTGCAGGTATGCATTATGGATGTCTAAGGACGCCAGGGAGTCCCCTTGATGAAGTGCAGCAACTATGGAGCGAACTGATTCCATTCTGAACCTCTGCACTTTCCCAAAGTGATTGAGGGCTTTTTTCTGGGGAAGTAAAAACAGGTTTGAATAGAACCCCCAGAAACATTTGATTACAGAACCTGTACTATCACCCCGTGATTCAGCAGGTCCCTTACTGATCCCAAGAGGGCCACCCGGCAAGCCAGGAGTATGGGTATGCTGGAGGGGAAGAATCCGTTTTGCGGCCAAGAGAGGAACTCTATCTTGTAGCCGTAGGAAATCAGATTGCAGACTCATTGGTCGGACAACCGAGAGGTCCACTGGGAACTCCCGAAGGTGACCCCCCCACCCGTGTTGCAGGCAGGGGCAAACCTTCATGCGGTAGTACTTTTGCTCGCAGGCTTGCGGTTCCCAGGACGTTTTTGTCCTTCTGTGGTCGTTTTGTCAGGCTGGGAACGTTTTGCCGAAGCTCCGGGCAGACGAAAAAGCCATTTATGAGTGGAAAAGGAGGGCCCTTGCCTACGGCGTGGCTCCTTAGCCTTCCTGGCCTATGGGAGTAGGGCACTCTTAATGTCATCCAGAGAGGATCCGAAGAGCCGGTCACCAAGGAACATCAGATCAGTCAGGGCTCTCTTGGATGCCTGGTCGGTAGACCAGCATTTCAGCCAAATCAGGCACCGCAGCACCACTGCCGGCACTGAAGCCCTGGATAACGGGGGAAGAGTATCCAGGGCCGCGTCACAGACGTACTTAAGGCCTTGCACTAGTTGGTCTGCTAGTTGTACCGTGAATTGAGAGAACAGGCTTCTCCTGTCTGTGTGGAACAGTTTTGCCCACTCAGTGTCTGCGACACAAGTGCGGATGCCAGTACTGGTCGCACAGCTGACCCCACAACCGTAAACAAGGAACGAACAACTGCCATGGCCTTTCTGTCCGTGGGATCCTTAAATGCAGGAGTCCCCTCTACCAGGATCGTGGTTACTTTGTTTAACCTGGATACCGGAGGGTCCATGACCGGAGGAGCCGACCACTTTTTGAGAAGGCTCTCCTCAAATGGCAATGCACCGCCATGTATTTAGGGACCGAAAAGGTCCGTTGCAGGCGACCCCATTCCTTGTAAATCAACTTGTCAAAATAAGTCAGATGATATACGGGAACACCTAAAAGGTGAACAGGTTGGCTTACGGGACCCAAAAGGGACCGCTAAATCAGCAGAGTGATCTGCTGGCTCCTGAATTTTCAGGGTATCATGCACAGCTGTGATAAGTGCTCCAACAAGTGCTTTGTCGCGCACGGACCCGGACAGAGACTCATCCTCACTGTCCAAACAGTCCTGGTCAGAGTCATCTAAAAAAAAAAAAAACAGGAGCAGGGGTCACCAGCCTCAGCAGGGCCCTAATCTGCAGAGCTCTCCCCAGAGGATGGGGGGGGGGGCAGGGTCTGCTTTTTAGCACCTTTGCGCCCACGAACTGCCTCCATCTTGGCAACGAACAAATTGATGACTGCCGACAAGGTGTCCAAAGGCACTGTGCATTCCGTAGGTGAACCGGTTGCAATTGCCTGGATTTCGGGGGAACAAACAGTTTCTGAAGCCATGCCCTACCCTGTCTGCCACCTGAAGTGGGCTTAGGACAGTGACAGTCTCACCCTCCTTACTGCTGCTGGCTGAGGGGCTCTTTCCTGCAGGACTCACCACCCTGAAAGATTCTGCGCTATCCAGCAAGTAGTGCCTGTGGTCTCTGTTGGCTCCCAGGTGCAGAGTAATCCGCTCTGTGTCAGTGAAAGCTGCTGCTAATGGTGCTGAAATCACTCTGCAATGTGCTCAGGCTCAAAGGAAATGGCCACCCAGCGTACAATATAAGGACCTAAAACAGTGGGAAAATGGCCACAGAGCACAGGGACACGCGTTTCTTCAGCTTTCTCTAGCGGCAGCGTGTTCAGGCTTCTAAAAAATTGGCCGCTGGTGTCCAGTATCAGGACAAATCACAGGGAAAATGGCAGCCGAAGCCCAGGAGAGGATGCTTTCCCTTGCACACACACCTAATATGGCCGCTGATGCTGAAACCATGAGGGACAGAGCTGAAGAAATGGCGGTGATCAGCACTGCAAGGGACACAGGCACAGCCTCACAGGCACCTCCAGGGACATGAGAAACAGGACTCAGGACACAGCCAGCCAGCGCAGCCCCCCCCCCCCCAGGTTAGAGCCCCACCCGGAGAGCCCCTGTACAGACAAACACATACCGCTCAGCAGCCACATGTAGCATCCCCCACAGGGAGAGGGGGGGGGAGGGAAGATAGGGAGAGAAGAGAGGGAGATGAGGGACCCCCAAATCTACCTTCCAGGGAATGCCCAGCTGCTCAGCCCCACTGAGGCAGGGAAGGCTGTACTTGCCAGTCCTGAAGAGTTGGGAGACATTCCATTACAGACCCACTCTCTGATCAGTACAGGGTGGCTGCTGGCCTTGGCACACTGACGCAGACATCAGTAGCCCAGTCATATGTGTGCCCCGGAGCATAAAGGCTCACTGACCACCTCTGGGAGCGGAGGTTTCGGCGTGGCCAGCCTAGCGCGGAGCTGCGACCTGCACACACTCGATGGCCAGGCTGGTGAGACTACAAGATTAAGGGTATCCAGCCTGCCACCCAGCCGGCTGTTGATAGCATATCACAGGATCTATCATCTTGCTCAAAAAGCCAAGCTTCTGCAGAAAAAATAAAAAATAAAAAAGACAGACCATTGGACCAGTCAGGGTTCCTAGGTCCTTCTCCTTCACTAGGCAAAATAAAACGGATAACTGCATGGCAGGCTGTGGGGTTGTTACCCAAGGGACCGCCCCTGGGGCGGAACTGGAAAGTTCTGTGTTTTACATAACATGTAATGCCTAGTATTCTCCTAAAGGTGGCGTAACAACCCAATGGCTAAGAGAGGAGCTGTGTCGGTCAGTGAATATAAAAAAAAAAGTGCGCTTGTAAGACCACTGCGCAAATACGGTGCGACTAAAAGTATTGCAATGACAGCCATTTTATTCTCTATGGTGTTAGAAAAAAAAATCTATAACAGCTTTTAACATGTAAACAAATCTCAGAAAGGGGCTTGGTCCTTAAGTGGTTAAAGTGGATGTAAACCCAATGTCATCCTTTCTAAACTACTGCCATAGGGGTAATCTATAAGCATATACATGCCTCCTGCATGTATCTTTACCTGTAAAATGTCTCCCCTCTGTCTGTCATGAGACCCAAAAAAACTGCATATTCCGTGGGTGAGTCTGTTGTCTGGAGCTCGGTGGGTTGAGTCGTGATGTCAGACTCCCCGCTCACCTCTACACTGCCCCTTGTCAACATGCATTTTCACCTGTGTATCTTACACTGAACTTCTGCTATGATCTCTAACATCCAGTGAAAAGACAGGAAAGTAACCACGACTTTAGCATGCCCAATTATGCTCAGGTGTGGAACATCCAATCCTGGCAGAGCAGCAGAAGAAAGGAGTGGGTCGGGAATTAAAAAATAATTCATGTCTCTTAGGCTAGTGCACGAGATATGTAAATCACCTGTCCGTCACAGCAAGGGGGAGGATTTGACAAAGTTTTTCTCTGTCTGTCAAGATTTATCTCACTGAACAATAAGAGGATTGCTCAGAGCTGGATTAACTCTGTGGCAAGACTGGGCTCAAATGATAGGAAATCTTATACTCTACATTATGACATCAAAATAAAATTTCGTGTTTACATCCACTTTAAAGGTTAATGGTGCTCTAATGCAAAAATATATGCATACGTCTTTGGGTGCTTGCAACAACATTTGTAGGTCCGTTTACATAAGTGCACAAAATGTCACCACCAGACCCACCTCTGTAAAAACCTACCTTTCCATCACAGTTAAGATCAGTGGCATATGTAGGTGGTTTTCCAGGGCTTTTATACAAAATAAAGTTCTGACTAGGAAAGGGAAAAAAATATATAAAAAAAAGAAAAATTTTAATAATAATGAAATATTGTGTTACTCAAAACAGATCCAGCAATCCAATAATCATAAAAAGGAGGATAAACTAGATAACCCATGCGTGAGCTAGTTTTAATCTCAAATTGTTTATTTTTATATTATTGGTCCTTCCAAATTCAAGTAATCATGACCAGAATAGAGGGAAAAATCTTTGACACTAGTTTTTTGTGACCCCAATAACAACCAGGTAAAACTCACTTTGGATGGATTTCCTTTCACTTCTTGTATGGGGCAGGAAATGAAAGGAAATCTCTATAAAATGGGACACAACGGTTAAAAAATAAAAAATGTGCCTTCAGTTCTACTGTAAAAAGATATAAGTCACCAAACCTGAAAAACACTAAAACGAGTTAGTGACCATTTTTTTTTCAGAAAACTATTACTATAGACCTGTGCAAAAAGCTAACTGCATTATGTGCCTATATAGTTGCTTATAAAAATAGGAGTACATAATACCAATTAGCCACCATAAATTTGAAAAAATTTCTAGTAGATCAACATTCTGCCCACTTACAGTTAAGAGTGGGGTAGTCAAAGTCCACACGTTTTATCACGTTTATCACGTTTTATCACAAGTCAACCATCAATGCGGTTTGTTGACTTTATAGAAGACATGCATCATTTGTTTGATGTAGGCAAGAGGGCAGTCTTTACTGGGCTTCACAAATGTTTATTCAGTTTCCTCTGCTTTCCATCATTGCCCTCTTTCACATATTCTTAATCAGTTAGGGTAATTTCTATAATCCGTGCAGAAAATGCTATGATGGCAGTGCCATCTACTTCAATCAGTGCCCCAGTCCAGTCCCACACCCATTGAAGAGAAAACTGACTATTTGATTAAACCCCTTAGACATCTGAACAAAATCCTTTTCTCTGTAGTTCACCGACTGACACAGCTCCTTTCTTAGACCATCGGGTTGTTATGTGACCTTCAGGAGAAGACTAGGCAGAACATGTTAACATTTATAACAAAACCAGAACTTTCTAGTTCTGCCCAAGGAGCGGTCCCTTAGGTAACAACCCCCCAGCCTGCCTCCTGCAGCCCCAGTACGTCAACAAGCAGCATAATGTAAACAAAAATAAGAGGGGAGAGTGCTGTGTCAGTTGGTGAACTACAGAGAAAAAGGATTTTACGGCGAGTACAAAAAAAATAAAATAAAAAAAAATTAGATTTTCTCTTACGTTCACCGACTGACATAGCTCCTTTCTTAGGCCATCAGGACACCCCCAAGCAGTGCCAAAACGAGGGGTGGGAAACCGTATAAAAATTCACCCAAAAAAAACAAAACAAAAAAAAACCAAGAATGTGGGAACAGCATAGAACTTTTACCCACAAAAAACAGAGTGCTCCTCAATCTGGGAGTCACTACCCGACACACCGCCTCAAAAAAACTAGCGGTAACAAATGCAACAGTACATTTACTTAATTTTTTCAGTTTTTTTCACTTTTAAGTTTTTTCACTTTTAAGTGCAATTGCAAATTACAGGACCGCCTGCAAAAGTTGACATCTACCTTGTGGAATTTTGTAAAGGTGTGAACAGACGACCAAGTCGCTGCTTACACACTTGAGCGACAGACGCTTGATGTCAGAAGGCCCAAGATTGCCAATTGCCCTAGTGGAATGGGCCTTTATTACAATCTGTCTGATCCACCTGGAAATGGTGGCCGACGAGACCGCCATGCCTTTTTTCGGACCAGCCACCGAAACAAAGGAGTCTGACTTCTGAAAGGGAGCCGTAGTGGACAAATACACCCTCAGAGCAGGGACCACGTCCAGGGAATGTAGGGCCACCTCCTTAGGATGTGTCGGTTTAGGACACAGATGGTAACACAAGGTCTTCATTGATGTGGAACGCCGAAACCACTTTCGGCAGAAAAGGTTGCGAACCGCAACACCACCTTATCCTTGTGGATAACCAGATAGGGAGACTTGCAAGACAAGGCCGCCAGTTCTGAAACCCTCCTGGCCGACATAATGGCCACTAGGAAGACCACTTTCTGGAAAAGTCAACAGAGGGATCTCTCCAATATTCTCAAATGGCGGTTTCTGGAGAGCCGATACCCCCATGGGATTTGAACCTGGCGTTAACGGTGGACCCACCGGAGGAACTACATGGTCGGACCCCTTGAACAAAAGTACACAGTGAGACGCCAGGGGTCGCTGGAAAAAAAAAAAAAAAAAGGGAGAAGGACAGCCAAGGCTGATATTTGTCCTTTAATGGTGCTTAATGCCAATTTCTGGTCTACTCCTCGCTGTAAAAAAACAGCAGGATCCTTGATATAGAAAAGGAGCGTGGACGCCATCCTTTTTCCTCACACATGGAGATGTAGGCCTTCCAGGTACAAGAATATCTTCCGAGAAGATTTCCGTGCTCTCAACATAGTTGGAATCACTGAGTCCGAAAGGCCCTGGTTCCTCAACATCTGGCTCTCAATAGCCATGCCATTAAAACCAGCGATGGCAAAGCAGAGTGGAGAATCAGACCTTGAGACAGGTCACGACTGTCGCCAGGGGGGCATCCGCCACCAGGCACACTAGGTCTGCGTACCAGGGGCAATCAGTATTAATGGAAACCCCTCGGGCTCCACTCTGCAGAGAAGATGTGATAGCAGCTTTAGGGGAGGAAAGGCATAGATCAGCTGGTACTGACCCCACGGAGCCACCAGTGCGTCTGACGCGTCTGCCCAAGGATCTTCTCCTGGACACGAACCTCAGCACTTTCTGATTGGGACAGGGGGCTAGAAGATCTACGTCTGGAGTGCCCCATCGCAGGCACAGTAGCCTGAACACCTCCGGATGCAGAGCTCCTTCTCCTGGGTCCAGCATCTGGCAACTTAGGTAGTTCTCCACTCTGGGGATGTAAGCGTCCGATAGGGCCGGTAGTCAATCGCTCTGCCCGCTGAAGGATGTCAACGACCTCCCATGCGGCGGCCAAGCTTCTTGTTCCGCCTTAATTATTGACATATGCCACCGCCGTGGCATTGTCTGACTGGATCTTGATCGGACGCCCTCGGAGTCTTATCGACCATGTGGACAGGCCTAGCCTGATTGCTCGCAGCTCAAGCACATTGATCGGCAACTTTGATTCCTCCCCGACCAGAGGCCCTGGGTCGACTGTACTCCCATTACTCCACTCCAGCCAATTAGGCTGGCGTCCGTTGTGATCACTGTCCAATGTAAAGGTAGGAATGACTTCCCGGACCAAAGCGCCAGGGATCTCAGCCACCAGGGCAGGGAGTCCCTGGCTGACTGGCTCATCTGAATCTGCCGATCCAGGGATAATAGAGATTTGTCCCATTTTGTCAATATCTCCTTCTGCAAGATTTTGGTGTGAAACTGGGCATACAGTACAGTCTCAAAAAGGAGGCCACCACGAGTCCCAGGACTCGCATGCAAAAGCGTAGCAACGACCACCCGCAGTTCATCAGCAGTTTTACCGTGGCTCTAAGAGTCTGCAGCTTGTCTGAAGGGAGTCCAGCAGTAAGCCTAGGTACTCCAAACACTGAGTCTGTACGATCACCGACTTTTTTAGGTTCAACAGCCGCCAAAATTCCTGCAGGGTCTGCATGGTGATCGCCACATCCTCCCCCAATTCTGAGGTGGAAGATGCTTTCAGGAGGAGATAGTCTAGGTAACCTATGATCGCGATCCCACGTTGTCGCAGCAACGCCAAAACAGGATCCAATACCTTGGTAAAGACTCAGGGGGCTGATGCCAAGCCAAAAGGGAGAGCCACAAATTGGTAGTGGGCTTCCCCAACTGCAAATCGCAGAAACGTCTGACGCCAAAGGCATATTGGTATGTGCAGGTACACATTTCTGGATGTCCAAAGATGCCAGGGAGTCCCCTTGATGGAGTGCAGCGACTACTGAGCGAACAAATTCCATTCTGAACCTCTGTACTTTTACAAAGTAATTGAGAGCTTTTAGGTCCAAGATTGGACGTACCCCTTCCTTTTTGGGGACTACAGATTGGAGCAGAACCCCAAAACTCAGCAGGTCCCTTACCGCCCCCATTAGGGCCTCCCGGCAAGCTGGGAGTACGGGTATGCTGGGAGGGGAAGAATCCGTTTGGTGGCCAAGAGAGAAACTATCTTGTAGGCAGAGGAAATCAGAACACAGACCCATTGATCGGACAACCGAGAGGCCCACTAGGCTGCAAACTCCTGAAGGTGACCCCACACCCGTGTTGCGGGCAGGGGCAAACCTTCATTCGGTAGCACTTTTGCTCGCAGGCTTGCTGTTTCAGGGACGCTTTTGTCCTTCCGAGGTCATCCTGTCGGGCTGGGGACGTTTAGCCGAAGCCCCGGCGGACGAAAAAGTTTGTGACTGAAATATGAGGGCACTTGCCTACGGACGTGGCTCCTTAGCCTTCCTGGCCTGTGGGAGTAAGGTACTCTTCTTAATGTCACCCAATGAGGCTCCAAAGAGCCGCTCACCAAGGAGGGGTAAATCCGTCAGGGCATTTTTAGATGCCTGGTCAGCTGACCAGCATTTTAGCCAAATCAGGCTCCTCAGCACCACTGCTGGACACTGAAGCCCTGGATAACAGAAGGAGGGCATCCAGGGCCGTTTCACAAAACATACTTAAGGCCTTGCACTAGTTGGTCTGCTAGTTCCACGCAGACAGGGGAAGCCTGTTCCCAATTTAAGGTGCAAAAGTTTTGCCCACTCAGTGTCTGTGACACAAGTGCAGATGCCAGTGTTCGCATTGCTGACCCCACAACCATAAACAAGGGACGAGCCACTGCCTTCGGCCTTCCTGTCCATGCGGTCCTTAAAGGCAGGAGTTCCCTCTACCGGGATCGTGGTTACTTTGTTTAACCTGGATACTGGGGGGGCCACGACCGGAGCCGCCGACCATTTTTTTGACAAGGCTCTCCTCAAAGGGGTAACACACCGCCATGTATTTTGGGCCCGAGAAGGTCCGTTGCGGTCAACCATTCCTTGTATATGAACTTCTCAAAATAAGTAAGTTAGGGAAATACCTTAGGTGTACAGGCTGGCTTACGGGACCCAAAAGGGACCACTACAGCAGCAGAGGGATCTGCTGTCTCCTTCTCATCAGTCACAGCTGTGATAAGTGCTCCAATAAGTGCTTTATCACGGACGGACCCAGACGGGGACTCATCCTCACTGTCCAATCGGTCCTGGTCAGCATCATCTGAAACAGAGCAGGGGTCACCAGCCGCAGCAGGGCCCGAGTCTATGTCAGAGCTCTCCCCGAAGAACGGAGGGGGGGGGCGGCAGGGGCCACTTTTTACCACCTTTGCGCCTACGCACCGCCTCCATCTTGGCAACGAACATGTTAAGGACCGCCAACAATGCGCCCAGAGGCACTGCACTGTCTGCAGGCAAACCGGTTGCAATTGCCTGGATTTCGGGGGAAGAAACACCAGTTTCTGAAGCCATGCTGACCCTACCCTGTCTGCCACCTGTTGAGGACAGTGATGGTCCCACCCTCCTAACTGCCGCAGGCTGAGAGACCCCCACCGCAGGACTCACCACCCTGACCGAGTTCTGTGCTGTCCAGCTAGGTGTGCCTTGTCAGCTCCCAGATGCCTGTGAGAGAAAACCCCGCTGTGATGAGCCCCAGAGTACAGCTCTGAGCATGAAAAAAAATAAATAAAAGTGTTCAGGGTTTAGCAAAATGGCCGTCGAGCATCCAGTAAAAAGGACATAATCACAGGGAACATGGCTGCCGGACTACAGTAAAATGGAGTCAGACCATGCTTCTCCCTGGTCACACCAAAAATGGATGCCAAGCACTGTATGCAATGAGGGACAGCGAAAATAGGCAGAGGAAATGGCGGCAAACAGCGCTACAGCGATCAGCAGACACCGCCTCCGGACACCCAGGGGAGACATCCAGGGCACAGCTACCAAGTGCAGCCCCCAGCCCAGGCGAGAGCCCCTTTCTGTCTATGGCACACACACCTCAGCAGCCCATGCAGCATCCTCCATAGGGAAGGGGGGGGGGGGGGGAGATAGGGACATGGAGAGAAGAGAGGGAGGTATGGGACCTGCGAATCGACCTCCCAAGGAATGCCCAGCTGCTCAGCCCCACCGAGGCAGGGAGAGCTGTACTTACCAGTCCTGCAGAGCTGGGGAACATGCCATCACATCCCCACTCTCCGATCAGTATGGGGTTGCTGCTGGCCCGGCACACTGACGCAGACATCAGTAGCCCGGTCATGCATGCCCTGGATCAATTATGCTCACCGGCCACCCCTGGAGCTGAGGGGCATATCATGCCAGACCCAGCACAGAGCTCTGGTCTGCACACTCACTGGCCAGGGAGACTACAAGGATAAGGTTATCCAGCCTGTCACCCAGCCGGCTGTTGATAGCAGATCACAGGATCTTAATCTTGCGCAAAAAGCAAAACTTCTGCATGAAAAAATAAAAAAAAATAAACCACCACACACACACACACACACACACACACACACACACAGGGTTCCTAGGTCCTTCACTAGGCAGAAAAAAAAAAAAAAAAAAAAAAAACACCAGAGGCTGCAGGAGGCAGGCTGGGGGGTTGTTACCTAAGGGACCCCCCCTTGGGCAGAACTAGAAAGTTCTGGTTTTGTTGTACATGTTAACATGTTCTGCCTAGTCCTCTACTGAAGGTGGCGTAACAACCTGATGGTCTAAAAGGAGCTGTGTCAGTCGGTGAACGCAAGAGAAAATAGGATTTTTTGTACTCACCGTAAAATCCTTCTCTGTAATTCACCGACTGACACAGAGGAGTAGGCATTACATGTTAACATGTGATAATAAAACTAGAACTTTCTAGTTCCGTCCAAGGGGCGGTCCCTCAGGTAACAACCCCTCAGCATGCTACTGCAGCCTCAGTAGGTCAACAAGCAGTATAACGTAAAGAAAAATAGGAGGGGCGGGTGCTGTGTCGGTCGGTGAATTTACAGAGAACAGCGAGTACAAAAAATCCTATTTTCTCTTATATTCACCGACTGACACCGCTTCTCTTTAGACCATTGGGACATACCCAAGCAGTGCCAAAACAAGGGGTGGTAAAAACAGCATAAAAACCTTCACCCACCGTGGCATGTGGGAACTAGAACAAACTTACACCCACAGACTAGTGTGTGGAAAAACCACCACAAAAAAAAAAAAAAAAAAAAAAAAAAGGTACTGCATTTTTACCCCAAAAAAACAACACAAACGGAAAAATAAAAATTGCATATGCAATTGCAACTATACAGCCGCCTGCAAAACTTTGCGGCCAAAACAGGCATCACCCGATGCACCGAAACCTACCTTGTAGAAATTTGATAACGTGTGGACAGACGACCAGGTCGCCGATTTACACACTTAAGCAACAGACGCTTGATGTCGGAAGGCCCAAGACGTTCCGATTGCCCTCATGGAAGGGGGCACCTGCCCCTTCAAGGGTAGGCTTGTACTACACTCTGCCTGATCCACCTGGAAAATGGTGGCCAACGAGACTGCCATGCCTTCTTTGGACCAGCCATCAAAACAGTGAGTCTGACTTCCGGAAGGGAGCCCTAGCAGACAAATACACCTTCAGAGCATGAAGAGCCACTTCCTTAGGATGGGTCAGCTTAGGACACAGAGATGGTAACACAATGTCCTCATTGATGTGAAACGCCGAGACCACCTTCAGCAGAAAAAAAAAGACGGTTGCGGACGCAACACCACCTTATCCTTGTGGATAACCAGATAGGACGACTTGCAGGACAAGGCCGCCAGTTCAGAAACCCTCCTGGCCGATGTGATGGCCACTAGAAAGACCACTTTCTGGGAAAGAGTCAAAAAGGGGAATCTCCCCATTACCCCATTATCTACCAAGTTCAGATCAAAAGTACTCACTAGAGAGAGATGCCAGAGGTCGCTGAAAAAGGACAGCCAAAGCTGATATTTGTCCTTAAAATGGTGCTTAATGCCAATTTCTGGCCCACCCCTTGCTGAAGAAACAGCAGGATCCTGGATATAGAAAAAAGGAGCGCGGACGCCATCCTTTCTCCTCACACATGGAGACGTAGGCCTTCCAGGTATGAAGATATATCTTCCGGGAAGAAGATTTCCGTGCTCTCAACATAGTTGGGATCACCGAGTCCGACAGACCCCGGTTCCTCAACACCTGGCTCTCAATAGCCATGCCGTTAAAACCAGCGACGGTAAAGCAGGATGGAGAATCAGACCTCGAGACAGAAGGTCCTCTCTCAAAGGCAGTCGCCAGGGAGCGTCTGCCACCAGGCGCAGTAGGTCTGCGTACCAAGGAAGCTGAGGCCAATCTGGGGCAACCAGTATTGGTGGGATCCCCTCGGCTTCCACTCTGCAAAGCAGACTTAACAGTTTCAGTGGAGGAAAGGCATAGATCAGCTGGTACTGATCCCATGGAGCCACCAGCGCATCTGCCCACAGATCTGTTGTCCTGGACATGAATCTCAGCACCTACCAATTGAGACGGGAGGCCAGGCACAGTAGCCTGAACACCTCCAGATGCAACGCCCATACTCCTGTGTCCAGCATCTGACAACAGATCGTCCGCCTGCCAGTTCTCCACACCCGAGATGTAAAATGGCCAACAGGGCCAGTACATGCCGCTCTGCCCACCAAAGTATGTGAGCGACTTCCCGTGCGGCGGCTGAGCTTCTTGTTCCTCCTTGGTGATTGACGTATGCCACAGCCGGGGTGTTGTCTGACTAGATCCTGATCGGACGCCCTTGCAGTCTTATCAACCATGTGGAGAGGCATAGCCTGATCGCTCTCAGATCAAGCAGATTGATTGCAACTTGGATTCCTCAGTCGATCAGAGGCCCCGAGTCGACTGAACTCCCATCACTCCACCCCAGCCAAATAGGATGGCGTCCGTTGTGATCACCGTCCATTTCAGAGGTCGGAACGACTTCTCGGACTGAAGCACCAGGGACCTCAGTCACCAGATCCAGGGACAACGGAAATTTGTCCCACTTTGTCAAGATCCCCTTCTGCAGGACTCTGGTGTGGAACTGGTAATATGGTACTGCCTCGAAGGAGGCCACCATGAGACCCAGGACTCGCATACAGAAACGGAGCGATGACCACTTGCGGTTCAACAGCAGTTTTACCGCGGCCCTGAGAGTGCAGCTTGTCTGAAGGGAGAAACACTCTCGCTTCCCTGGAGTCCCACAGCAAGCCTAGGAACTCCAGACGCTGGGTCGGTACAATCACAGACTTTAGATTCAACAGCCACCCAAATTCTTGCAGGGTCTGCATGGTGATTGCCACCATCCTCTAACTCTGAGGCGGAAGAAGCTCTCAGGAGGAGATGGTCTAAGTAACCCACGATCACGATCCTGCGTTGCCATAGCAACGCCAACACAGGAGCCAATACTTTGGTAAAGACTCAAGGGGCTGATGCTAGACCAAAAGGAAGAGCCACAAACTGGTAGTGGGCTTCCGACTGCAAATTGCAGCAACTTTTGATGCCAGATGCATTTAGGTATGTGCAGGTACGCATTCTGGATGTCTAAGGACGCCAGGGAGTCCCCTTGATGGAGTGCAGTGACTACTGAGCGAACTGATTCTATTCTGAACCTCTGCACTTTCACAAAGTGATTGAGGGCTTTTAGATCCAAGATTGGACGTAGCCCTTCCTTCTTGGGAACTACAAAATAGGTTTGAGTAGAACCCCTGAAAAAGTTCAGATTCCGGAACAGGTACAATCACCCCGTGATTCAGCAGGTCCCTTACAGCCCCCAAGAGGGCCTCGTGTCGAGCCGGGAGTACGGGTATGCTGAGGGGAAGAATCCGTTTTGCGGCCAAGAGAGGAACTCTATCTTGTAGTCATAGGAAATCAGATCGCAGACCCATTGGTCGGACAGTCGAGAGGACCACCGAGCTGCAAACTCCCGAAGGTGACCCCCCCCCCCCTACTGGAGTCATGGCAGGGGGCAAACCTTCATACGGTAGCACTTTTGTTTGTAGGCTTGCGGTTCCAGGGACGTTTCTGTCCTTCCGTGGTCGTCCTGTCGGGCTGGGGACATCTAGCCGAAGCTCCAGGCAGACAAAAAAGCAGTTTGTGAGCGGAAAAAAAGAGGGCCCTTGCCTATGGCTTGGCTCCTTAGCCTTCCTGGCCTGTAGTAGTGAAGTACCCTTACCACCTGTGGCATTCTTAATAATGTCATCCAAAGAGACTCCAAAGAGCCGGTCGCCAAGGAAGGGCTTTTTTTGGATGCCTATTCAGCAGGCCAGCATTTCAACCAAATCAACCCCCTTAGCACCACTGCTGACACTGAAGCCCTGGATAACAGGGGGAGGGTATCCAGGGCCGCATCACAAACGTACTCAAGGCCTTGAACTAGTTGGTCTGCTAGTTCCACGCAGACAGGAGAAGCCTGCTGTTCTCCCAATTCGTAGTGCAAGTTTTGCCCACTCTGTCTGCGACACAAATGCGGATGCCAGTACTGGTCATATGGTTGACCCCACAACCGTAAACAAGGAACGAGCCACTGCCTCGGCGTTCCTGTCCGCGGGGTCCTTAAAAGGCAGGAGTCCCCTCTACTGGGATTGTGGTTACTTTGTTTAACCTGAATACTGGAGGTCCCCGACCGGAGGAGCCGACCACTTTTTAAGAATGCTCTCCTCCTAAAGGGGCAACACCCGCCATGTATTTGGGGACCGAAAGGGTCAGTTGCGGTCGACCCCATTCCTTGTAAATGAACTTGTCAAAATAAGTCATATATGGGAATAGTGATGGACGAACTTCCGACGGGACGTTTCGCGAACGCGAAACGCGAACGGACACAAA
The DNA here is from genome assembly GCF_037356315.1 of Lithobates pipiens. NCBI lineage: Eukaryota > Metazoa > Chordata > Amphibia > Anura > Ranidae > Lithobates > Lithobates pipiens. Next base: position 18,641,854 of record NW_027507685.1, on the reverse strand, counting down.
CGTTCGCGAAAACGACCGTTCGCCGCGGGCTCCATTGACTTCAATGGGAGGCGAATTTCGCAAACCTTTAGGTCGAATTTGCGGCCACGGGGTAATTATTAGGGGGTAGCACGTAGTCCCACCACCTGGACAATAGCATAATACATGTATGAGGTGAATTTGGGATCGATAACTACAAGCATTTTTTTTTTATTTGGGAAATTGTTCTGACAATTCAGGACTATGGAGCTAATGAAGGCAATGGAGGAGAGGGAAGGTCAGGGACCAGGGTAGGCAAACAAGAGGGTGCAGGAGATACAGAGCACTGACAGCAGCACCGTAATACAGAGCACTGACATCAGCACCGTGACATACAGCGCTGACAGCAGCTCCGTGACATACAGCGCTGACAGCAGCTCCGTGACATACAGCGCTGACAGCAGCTCCGTGACATACAGCGCTGACAGCAGCTCCGTGACATACAGCGCTGACAGCAGCTCCGTGACATACAGCGCTGACAGCAGCACCGTGACATACAGCGCTGACAGCAGCTCCGTGACATACAGCGCTGACAGCAGCTCCGTGACATACAGCGCTGACAGCAGCTCCGTGACATACAGCACTGACAGCAGCTCCGTGACATACAGCGCTGACAGCAGCTCCGTGACATACAGCGCTGACAGCAGCACCGTGACATACAGCGCTGACAGCAGCTCCGTGACATACAGCGCTGACAGCAGCTCCGTGACATACAGCGCTGACAGCAGCTCCGTGACATACAGCGCTGACAGCAGCTCCGTGACATACAGCGCTGACAGCAGCTCCGTGACATACAGCGCTGACAGCAGCTCCGTGACATACAGCGCTGACAGCAGCACCGTGACATACAGCGCTGACAGCAGCTCCGTGACATACAGCGCTGACAGCAGCTCCGTGACATACAGCGCTGACAGCAGCTCCGTGACATACAGCACTGACAGCAGCTCCGTGACATACAGCGCTGACAGCAGCTCCGTGACATACAGCGCTGACAGCAGCACCGTGACATACAGCGCTGACAGCAGCTCCGTGACATACAGCGCTGACAGCAGCTCCGTGACATACAGCGCTGACAGCAGCTCCGTGACATACAGCGCTGACAGCAGCTCCGTGACATACAGCGCTGACAGCAGCTCCGTGACATACAGCGCTGACAGCAGCTCCGTGACATACAGCGCTGACAGCAGCTCCGTGACATACAGCGCTGACAGCAGCTCCGTGACATACAGCGCTGACAGCAGCTCCGTGACATACAGCGCTGACAGCAGCTCCGTGACATACAGCGCTGACAGCAGCTCCGTGACATACAGCGCTGACAGCAGCTCCGTGACATACAGCGCTGACAGCAGCACCGTAAGCAGCCCCAGGAGGAAGTCAGCACAGCACAGGGATGGTGTGATCCCCTCATAATAAGAACCCCCAGGAGGAAGTCAGCACAGCACAGGGATGGTGGGAGCCCCTCATAATAAGAACACCCAGGAGGAAGTCAGCACAGCACAGGGATGGTGGGAACCCCTCATAATAAGCAGCCCCAGTAGAAATATGACACCGCTCAACCTCTTCAAAGAGGAGGGTAGGGGCATATAGTACGGTGTGCTTTTTTGGGTCAGGGAAGTGAGCCAAATGAATTAAGAAGGTCTGTGTGCTTGATTCCAAAAATTGTTTATAGACATATACATGGTCTACTGATCACATGTGTTGAATTCCTCCGAGATCCATGCCTCATTCATTTTTAGAAATGTGAGGTAGTTAACACTGTGGTGAGCTAGGCGAGTACGCTTATCGGTCACAATCCCCCCTGCTGCGCTGAACGTCCTTTCGGACAGGACACTGGATGAGGGGCAAGCCAACAGTTCGATTGCAAATTGGGCAAGCTCTGGCCAGAGGTCAAGCCTGCCCACCCAGTAGTCTAGGGGTTCATCACTCCTCAGAGCGTCCACATCGGCCGTTAACCCAATGTAGTCGGACACCTGACGGTCTAGGCGTTCCCTGATGCTGGATCCGGATGACACCTGTCGATGGGTCGGCTGAAAGAATGACCTCATATCCGAAGTCACCAACACATCTTCAAACCGGCCTCTTCTTGCAGGCGCTGTTGGATTGGTACCCGCAAATCCTTCTCTGGGAGTGGGAATTGCTCCTCTGCCAGCGCACGCAAAAGCAGAATGCAGCATTTCTCGAAGCAAGGCCTGGAAGTGCTGCATTCTGACAGCCCTCTGCGACGGCGGTAACATTTCCGCCATTTTGTGTTTGTACCGGGGGTCTAAGTACGTTGCCACCCAGTACTGGTCCTTGACCCTCATGCTTTTTATACGGGGGTCCCTATTAAAACACTGGAGCATGAAGGCCCCCATTTGCACTAAAGTGGAAGCGGTGTGGTGGCCTGGCTCCTGCTCATCATCCAGGATAATGTCGTCCTCTTCATTCTCCTCTCCCCATCCTCGCACAACAGGGATCCCAGAAAGGTTTAAAGCATGCTCTTCTTGCTCCTGCTCATCCGCCCCGGCACCATCCTCCTCTGACTCCTCATCAGACTCCTGTTGTTGACTTGTCTCAGATAGAGTAGCCCCCCCTGGGAATTCATCCAGCATTGCGACTTCCTCATCTTCCCGCTCCTGCTCCTCCACAGCCTGATCAATGACACGACGCAATGCACGCTCCAGAAAGAAGGCATAAGGTACCATGTCACTGATGGCGCCATGGCTGCGACTGACCAGTTTGGTGATCTCCTCAAATGGCCGCAGAAGTCTGCATGTGTCGCGCATGAGCAGCCACTGGCGCGGTGAAAAAAAACCCAGCTCCCCAGAACCGTTTCTTTCGCAGAGTTCATACAGGTAGACGTTAACTGCACGTTTCTGCTGGAGCAGCCTATCAAGCATATAGAAGGTTGAGTTCCATCGCGTCGGGCAATCGCAAATAAGACGTCTGACCGGCAGATGGTGTCGCCGCTGAATGTCAGCAAGGCGAGCCATGGCCGTGTAAGATCTTCTGAAATGGGCCGAGATTTTCCTTGCCTGCCGCAAGATGTCCTGGACCCCAGGGTATTTGACAAGGAATCGCTGCACGACCAAGTTTAAGACGTGTGCCATGCACGGCACGTGCGTGATTTTGCCCTGTTTCAATGCGCTAAGCAGATTGGCACCGTTGTCACACACCACTTTACCAACTGTCAAATTGAGCGGTGTTAGCCACTCATCTGCCTGTGAACGCAAAGCTGAAAGGAGTGCCGGGCCAGTGTGGCTCTTTGCTTCCAGGCACAACAGACGCAGCACGGCATGGCAACGTCTCACCTGGCATGTGGAATAGGTTCTGGGGAGCTTGGGCGGTGCAGTGGAAGAGACGCTAGCAGCGGAAAAGGAGGAGGCAGCTGAGGAGGAGAGGGAGGAGGATGGAGTAGGAGGAGGAGAAGAAGAGTCAGGCCTGCATGCAATCCGTGGCGGTAAAACCAAATCTACACGGGTGCCACGGGTTACATGCTTGACGGCCGTCAGAAGGTTCACCCAGTGGGCAGTAAAACTGATATACCTTCCCTGCCCGTGTTTGCTAGACCACGTGTCTGTGGTCAGATGTATCTTGGCACCGACACTGTGTGCCAGAGATACATTCACTTGCCGCTGAACATGGCCATATAGCTCTGGGATGCCCTTCTCTGAGAAATACTTCCTTCCTGGGACCTTCCATTGTGGTGTTCCAATGGCCACAAATTTGCGAAAGGCCTCCGAGTCCACCAGTTTATATGGCAGTAGTTGGCGGGCTATGAGTTCTGACAAGCCAGCCGCCAACCGTTGGGCAAGAGGGTTATCCGGCGTCATCATTTTTTTACGCTCAAACATTAGGCCCACGGAAGCCTGCCTTTTTGCAGAAAAATGTGAGCTTGGCGTGATGGAAGGTGGAGTGGAGGACAATTGTGAGGAGAGAGGAGAAGGAGAAGTAGAAGACGAGGCTGGACGGTGAGAGCCTGCAGTGTGGCTTTGTGTGTTCCGTTGCTCCCACTGGGCTCGGTGATGGCTGCTCATGTGCCTTCTTAAGGCGGTCGTCCCTAGGTGAGTATTGGGCTTACCGCGACTAACGCGTTGACTGCAAAGATTGCAGATGGCAACGCTATTGTCAGCAGCGGACACGTTAAAAAAAGCCCACACTGCGGAGCCATGTGCCGGTGTCCTGGGAGCGCCAGATGTGACCGTACATGGTCGATGACTCGCTCCTGATACATTTGCAGTCTGCTTTGTCCCTGCTGTGCAATGTAAGTCATTGCTGCTTCTCCTCCCTATCTGCTGGTCCATATCTCCCTCTGAACTCCCCTCCTCTTCCTCTCTTGTGGGCACCCACGTGACATCACTAGACACGTCATCATCAACGTCACCTTCCCCACCGCTATAAGTAGAGTAGGCAGCAACACCGGGGACCAACCTCCTCCTTGGGCTGATCTGGGTACTGGCGTCAGACTGCTGAGTAGCGCTTGTTGCTACCTCCTCTTCCTGATCCAATACCAAGAGTGGCTGCGCATCAGAAATGTCCTCTTGATATGGATCGGAAAATAATTCCAGTGACTCAAGCGGAAGGTATGTGGTGGTGGTGGTGGTGGTCGTGTTGTTGGTGGTAGTGTCTTTGGGGGTGCACATAGCAGAGAGTGAAGAAGAGGGTGCAGATCGAGAGGATGAGGAGGGTGCAGAAGAGTAAGGCTGAGCGAGCCACTCAACCAAGTCTGGTGCATCCTTTAAAGTAATTGAACGCACCTTCTGCAACTTCCCACTTTGGCTCAAGCCTGTTGCTCCTGCCCTACCCCTACCACCCCTGCGGAAGGGCCTGCCTCTTCCTCTGCATGTCATTTTTTAAATGACCCTGTGACAAAACTCTTAGTCCCTATACCGCTGAAGGACTGCTGCAGTATAGGTGAGCGGTCAGCAGTGGTGCACGTCAACCCTATCTATTGTGGACCTATAGCGGTCCTTACAGAACAGCAGACTGTACCGCACTCAAGCCTATGTACCGTAGCACCCTATACCAAGTTACCAGTCCTTATAAGAACTTTTGTGGACCAAGCAGGTTGTGTATTAGTGTTTAGCAGACTGTACGTCAGTCCCTATACCGCTGAAGGACTGCTGCAGTATAGGGCAGCGGTCAGCAGTGGTGCACGTCAACCCTATCTATTGTGGACCGATAGCGGTCCTTACAGAACAGCAGACTGTACCGCACTCAAGCCTATGTACCGTAGCACCCTATACCAAGTTACCAGTCCTTATAAGAACTTTTGTGGACCAAGCAGGTTGTGTATTAGTGTTTAGCAGACTGTACGTCAGTCCCTATACCGCTGAAGGACTGCTGCAGTATAGGGCAGCGGTCAGCAGTGGTGCACGTCAACCCTATCTATTGTGGACCGATAGCGGTCCTTACAGAACAGCAGACTGTACCGCACTCAAGCCTATGTACCGTAGCACCCTATACCAAGTTACCAGTCCTTATAAGAACTTTTGTGGAACAAGCAGGTTGTGTGTTAGTGATTAGCAGACTGTACGTCAGTCCCTATACCAATGAAGGACTGCTGCAGTATAGGGCAGCGGTCAGCAGTAGTGCACGGCAACCCTATGTATTGTGGACCGATAGCGGTCCTTACAGAACAGCAGACTGTACCGCACTCAAGCCTATGTACCGTAGCACCCTATACCAAGTTACCAGTCCTTATAAGAACTTTTGTGGACCAAGCAGGTTGTGTATTAGTGTTTAGCAGACTGTACGTCAGTCCCTATACCGCTGAAGGACTGCTGCAGTATAGGGCAGCGGTCAGCAGTGGTGCACGTCAACCCTATGTATTGTGGACCGATAGCGGTCCTTACAGAACAGCAGACTGTAACGCACTCAGGCCTATGTACCGTAGCACCCTATACCAAGTTACCAGTCCTTATAAGAACTTTTGTGGACCAAGCAGGTTGTGTGTTAGTGATTAGCAGACTGTACGTCAGTCCCTATACCAATGAAGGACTGCTGCAGTATAGGGCAGCGGTCAGCAGTAGTGCACGGCAACCCTATGTATTGTGGACCGATAGCGGTCCTTACAGAACAGCAGACTGTAACGCACTCAGGCCTATGTACCGTAGCACCCTATACCAAGTTACCAGTCCTTATAAAAACTTTTGTGGACCAAGCAGGTTGTGTGTTAGTGTTTAGCAGACTGTGCGTCAGTCCCTATACCAATGAAGGACTGCTGCAGTATAGGGCAGCGGTCAGCAGTAGTGCACGGCAACCCTATGTATTGTGGACCGATAGCGGTCCTTACAGAACAGCAGACTGTACCGCACTCAAGCCTATGTACCGTAGCACCCTATACCAAGTTACCAGTCCTTATAAGAACTTTTGTGGACCAAGCAGGTTGTGTATTAGTGTTTAGCAGACTGTACGTCAGTCCCTATACCGCTGAAGGACTGCTGCAGTATAGGGCAGCGGTCAGCAGTGGTGCACGTCAACCCTATGTATTGTGGACCGATAGCGGTCCTTACAGAACAGCAGACTGTAACGCACTCAGGCCTATGTACCGTAGCACCCTATACCAAGTTACCAGTCCTTATAAGAACTTTTGTGGACCAAGCAGGTTGTGTGTTAGTGATTAGCAGACTGTACGTCAGTCCCTATACCAATGAAGGACTGCTGCAGTATAGGGCAGCGGTCAGCAGTAGTGCACGGCAACCCTATGTATTGTGGACCGATAGCGGTCCTTACAGAACAGCAGACTGTAACGCACTCAGGCCTATGTACCGTAGCACCCTATACCAAGTTACCAGTCCTTATAAAAACTTTTGTGGACCAAGCAGGTTGTGTGTTAGTGTTTAGCAGACTGTGCGTCAGTCCCTATACCGCTGAAGGACTGCTGCAGTATAGGGCAGCGGTCAGCAGTGGTGCACGTCAACCCTATCTATTGTGGACCGATAGCGGTCCTTACAGAACAGCAGACTGTACCGCACTCAAGCCTATGTACCGTAGCACCCTATACCAAGTTACCAGTCCTTATAAGAACTTTTGTGGACCAAGCAGGTTGTGTATTAGTGTTTAGCAGACTGTACGTCAGTCCCTATACCGCTGAAGGACTGCTGCAGTATAGGGCAGCGGTCAGCAGTGGTGCACGTCAACCCTATGTATTGTGGACCGATAGCGGTCCTTACAGAACAGCAGACTGTAACGCACTCAGGCCTATGTACCGTAGCACCCTATACCAAGTTACCAGTCCTTATAAGAACTTTTGTGGACCAAGCAGGTTGTGTGTTAGTGATTAGCAGACTGTACGTCAGTCCCTATACCAATGAAGGACTGCTGCAGTATAGGGCAGCGGTCAGCAGTAGTGCACGGCAACCCTATGTATTGTGGACCGATAGCGGTCCTTACAGAACAGCAGACTGTACTGCACTCAGGCCTATGTACCGTAGCACCCTATACCAAGTTACCAGTCCTTATAAAAACTTTTGTGGACCAAGCAGGTTGTGTGTTAGTGTTTAGCAGACTGTGCGTCAGTCCCTATACCGCTGAAGGACTGCTGCAGTATAGGGCAGCGGTCAGCAGTAGTGCACGGCAACCCTATGTATTGTGGACCGATAGCGGTCCTTACAGAACAGCAGACTGTAACGCACTCAGGCCTATGTACCGTAGCACCCTATACCAAGTTACCAGTCCTTATAAGAACTTTTGTGGACCAAGCAGGTTGTGTGTTAGTGATTAGCAGACTGTACGTCAGTCCCTATACCAATGAAGGACTGCTGCAGTATAGGGCAGCGGTCAGCAGTAGTGCACGGCAACCCTATGTATTGTGGACCGATAGCGGTCCTTACAGAACAGCAGACTGTACCGCACCCAAGCCTATGTACCGTAGCACCCTAGACAGACCAAGTTACCAGTCCTGATAAAGAGCTTTGTGGAACAAGTGAGTTGTGAATGATTAGCAGACTGCAGCAGAAGGGCAGCAGTCAAGTATAATATTCTTTCTATATTTGGAAGAAAGAATATTATACGTGTACAAGCCTATTACCGTACCACTGATACCAGTCCTGAAAAGAACCTTTGTGGAACTAATAGTAACAGCAAGTCTTTAAAATTATCCTCACTGCCTGACACACTGCTTCCTGCCTGTCCCTATACAAATTGGCAAAAAAGAGTAGGCTGGAACGATTAGCTGGAACAGCTCTTTTGTGGACCTGATAGTAACAGCTAATGATGATGATGATGATGATGATGAAGAAAGACTAATCTGGCTGAGCTGTCCCTAAAATAGCAGCATACAGCGCTCTGTCCCTTTATCTAAACTGACAAAAGAAACTCAGGCTGCTGACCTAACACCTATACCAGTCCTGAAAAGAACTTTTGTGTACCAAATAGCTAGCGTTTTCTCTGTCCCTACTCCACACAGGATCCTTTCCCTACAGTGACAGAAGAAAGAATGTAAAATGGCCACCGGATCGGGTGTATTTATAGGTTAGGGGGAATGTCCAAGTGTCCATGAGCTGTCATGTCTCAATTGGTTGTCCTGTAACACATGATAAACGTGTCACGAAAGGTTAAAGTTCTTGTATACATTAAACACGTAAGTCCGCCGGGGCGAACGACGGAAAAAGGCGTTCGAACCCGCGGACGGCGAAAGTCGGAAATTCGCCGCGAAACGACCGCCGGGCGAACCGTTCGGCCATCACTATATGGGAACACCTTAGGTAAATGGCTGGCTTACAGGACCCAAAAGGGACCACTACATCAGTAGAGGGATCTTCTGGCTCCTGAATCTTCAGGGTATCACGCACAGCTGTGATAAGTGCTCCAACAAGCGATTTGTCACACGTGGACCCGGACGGGGACTCATCCTCACTGTCCGAACGGTCCTGGTCAGCGTCATCTGAACATCAGAGCAGGTCACCAGCCTCAGCAGGGCCCAAGAATGAGTCAAAGCTCTCACCAGAGGATGAATGCACTGCCTCCATCTTGGCAACAAACAAATTGAGGACTGCCGACAACACTTCCAAGGGCACTGCGCTTTCCACAGGCAAACTGGTTGCAATTGCCTGGATTTCAGGGGAAGAAACACTCGTTTCTGGAGCCATGCTGACCCTACCCTGTCTGCCATCTGAAGGGGACTTAGGACAGTGATGGTCCCACCCTCCTTAATGCTGCTGGTTGAGGGGCTCTTTCCTGCAGGACTCACCACCCTGACAGGTTCTGCACTGTCCAGCAAGTAGTGTCCGTGTTCTGTCAGCTCCCAGGTGCAGATACAAAGCTGCTGGCTAATGGCGCTGAAACCACTTTGCAATGTGCTCAGGCTCAAAGAAAATGGCCGCCCAGTGTCCAGCATGAGGACATAAAGCACTTGGAAAATGGCCGCCGGATTACAGGAACATATGCGGTCTCTAGAGAAGCTGAAAAAAATGTGCTCAGGCTTCTAGAAAATGGCCACCAGCGTCCAGTATAAGGACAAATCACAGGGAAAATGGCCACTGAGACACAGGAGAGCATGCTTTCCCTTGCCCATACCCAAGATGGCCGCTGACACTGAAAACCCATGAGGGACAGAGCTAGAAAATGGCCGTGATCAGTGCTGCAGATATCACAGGCACCCCCAGGGACATGAAAAACACCACGCAAGACACAGCCAGCCAGCGCAGCCACCCCCCCCCCCCCACAGGTGAGAGCCCCTGCACATGACACACACTGTTAAGTAGCCACACGCAGCATCCCCCACAGGGAGGGGGGGGGGGGGGACAGGGAGAGAAGAGAGGGAGGTGAGGGACCCCCGAATCAACCTCCCAGGGAATGCCAAGCTGCTCAGCCCCACCGAGGCAGAGAGAACTGTACTTACCAGTCCTGAAGAGCTGGGAGACATTCCATTACAGACCCACTCTCTGATAAGTACAGGTTGGCTGCTGGCCTTGGCACACTGACACAGACATCAGTAACCCAGTTAGCTCACCGACCTTTGGAGCGGAGGTACATCGTGGCAGGCCTAGCCCTTAGCTGCGACCTGCACACGCTTGCTGGCCAGGCTGAGGAGACTACAAGGATAAGAGTATCCAGCCTGTCACCCAGCCAGCTGTTGATAGCAGATAACAGGATCTTTCATCTTGCACGCAAAGCTTCTGCAGAAAAAACATGGACAGATGGGCCCGTCAGGGTTCTTAGGTCCTTCTTCACTAGGCAAAATAAAACTGAGGCTGCAGTAGCATGCTGAGGAGTTGTTACCCAAGGGACCGCCCCTTGGGCAGAACTAGAAAGTTCTAGTTTTATTATCACATGTTCACATGTAATGCCTAGTCCTCGTCTGAAGATGGCATAACAACCCAATGGTCTAAAGAGAAGTTGTGTCAGTCGGTGAATATAAGAGAAAAAGGCTTTTGTTTCAGGATTTGTCCACAACAGTATTTTTGGAAAGGTTAGTCACATCTACTGCATAAAGATGCAGAGAGTTCAAAGGGCCCTGTCCCCCCACACGTTTCCTAGAGACACATTATAAAAACGTAATATGCAAAATTACTTTGAGATGGAAAACTAACGGGGGGGGGGAAAAAAAAAAAAAAGGGAGGCGGCACCCAACACTGGGAAATACTTGTATATTGAAGGTACAGATCACAATAAAATAATATTCAACACACATATACATATACATACATACAGTTTACCCTGGGTTCACACTAGTTCCCGCATCGCTCCTCTACCGCAGGCAATTCACACTGCCTTGTGCGAACTGCTGTGGGTGTCATTAAAGGATCATTAACAAAGTTAATGACACCCCCAGTTTAGTTCACAGTGCGAAATGTGAACTTGCACAGGAATCAGATTGCATAGGTAAAAACACCCATGCGATCCGATTCTAATGCAGAGTAAAACAAGACCCTGCACTATTTTCTGTGTGAATCCAATGCAAATTCAGCCATACAATTGTATGGCTGAACTCGCATTGCTCAGACATCGCATGTGATCAGCACCTGCAGTGTGGGTGCAAATCACATGCGATCTGAGATTGCGCTAGTGTGAACCCAGGCTTAACTTCTTTGTAAGTTTGACATCTTGGAGTAAATATAGGACACAGGATCTGTAGTCAAAGATCCTAGGTTATATGTCGCTACCTTCAGGAGATTGGACCTTGGATTGGCAAAAGCTTAGCTGGAAATGTCCCAGAGTATGCCCTCATATCCCAGCTCTGTAGCAAACAATGAGAAAAAGAGCAGTGGTGAAGGATTTTCCTGCTGTACTGTACTCCAAGATCTAGAACCAACAGGCAAGTTGAAATTCCCATTTTAATACTGTACAGAACAAGGCATCTGATCTTTAGTCGTAGCCCATTGGATGTCCCCCAGAAATAAACTCCAGGATGGACAATGCAGCACACAAGGGTCAAAAGGAACCAAAAACCACTGCAGCCAGTATGTGAATTTTCTCCTGCCGGCCGCAGACTCACTCCCATCAGGAACCAGAACTCTAGTGGACATGATACACTGTCCTGCAGGAGACAAGAGCTTGCCCCAGCCATGCACCTAATACAGTTGTGCAATAGGGGGGCTGAGCATATTGACAGGGTAATCTGATGCTGGGCATCAGCTTGCCTGAGCTGCAGGTCCATGCCCTGACTGGGGTATATTTTCCTGCACTGCCCATGTGCTCCTAAAGCTGTGGCCAGGCCCCCTAGGTGCCTTAGCCCCTTTGTCATTTCATTTCCCCTATGCCGTTCCCTGCCCTGTGCACGGAGGAAAGAGTAGATGCATACCCACTGATTGGGATAGGTCATTTGATTTTTGGGGGGGGGGGGGGGAGAAAAGAGCTGCAGATGACGGAGGCACAAACTGGCACGGTGTCAGGGCTCAGCAGCCGTGATATACCGTGGTCAGTTTACAGAGGGGGGGGGGGGGGGGGGGGAGCAGGATCAGCCAGGCATTTCAGGCGACACAGGGGGCCAAATTACACAGCACAAGCACTGTGCTGTATAACATGCTTTTAAAAAAAAAAAATTGCGTCTTTCTTCCCCACAAATAGAGCCTCTCTTGATGGCATTTGATGGCCTCTCCGATTTTTAGCGATAAAACGGAAAAAGACCGAAAAAAAAAAAAAAAAAAAAAAAAAAAAAAAAAAAAAAGGATTTTTACAGGCAACCCGTTTTAAAAATCCTTTTCTTTGATGTACATCAGGGGACACAGAGCCATAGTAATTACTATGTGGGTTATATCGGACCGACAAGTGATGGACACTGGCACTCCCCTATATAACCCCTCCCATTACTGGGAGTCCTCAGTTTTGTAGCCAAGCAATACAAGTGTATACCAAGAAGTGAGGGACCTCTGTATCCCCTGATGTACATCAAAAAAGGATTTTACAGGTAAGCCGTTTTAAAAATCCTTTTTTTTTATTTCACAACTTATTTTCTCATCTTAAATCAGGGGACACAGAGCCATTGTAATTACTATGTGGGATGTCCCATAGCAATGGCAACTGAAGGAGGGGGACACACAACAAAAAGATAGGAAGCCAGAGGACTCATACTGATGCACACTGCGCCCGAAGGAAATATCCTCATGACCTTTACCAGATTTTATCAAAATGGATGTTAAACATATAGTGTATAAAGTACCTCTGCGCCAACCACCTTGACAAGGGGAATAGAGGGATGCTGCAAACACTGAAGGGAGCTTCACCTACTCCCTGAGCAATATCGATTAAGTGGTTTTAGTGTTGCGCAAATGGGGGAATATAAGAAAGGAGGGGAGAGGGAGGGGGGGGGGGGGGGGGGGGGGAAGAGGGAAGGAGAAAAGAAAAAGGGAAGGGGGGGGAAGGGGAACAGATGAGTATGCAGGTAAAGGATAAAAGGGTAAAGGTCAAAAAGTGCTAGTGTAAAATTATATGCGTCTGGGTGTGCACAAATCCTTGTTCGGTACGTGCTAAATTAAAATAAATATTAGAGAGTGGCAATCAAATATAGATTCTGATAGAGTGCCATACAAATAAAAACTCACAGTAATGGATGAATGCCTGAAACAATAGACATACAAACCGTGGGTGCTGTGCAAAACTGCAATAAAATATGCTGACAATAAATGAATATATAACTTAAAGTGATAGTCCAAAATATATGACTAAAAGTGTACAGTGAGAATAATCACATAAGCACAATCCCATGTGACATGCCAAGTGGAAAAAACAGATATCAATCAATCCAATATAACAAAATGCATGTTCCATGCGGTGTTTATAAAGTGCAAATAGTGCTAGCAGCAAAAAAACATTACAATACAGGTGAAATGATACACATAAAAATAAGGTGCTGGTAATCGGTCTGGGATATTCAGTCCTGTGGACTTGCTGTGTTCTAAGGGGAAGCACTAGCTTTGAACTTCAGTGATCCATGCAGGCATACATGTGCAGTGACTTAATCCTCCTATTTATCCAATACGTGGATGGATGTGCCCTTACCTCACGGCTGTGAGGTTACAGCCTTAATAGTATAGGTGGGTAACTGGCTCCTGTTCCTGGGATAGGTATGCCTCACAAGATAAAGAGATAATGTCCCATAGTGTAGTAGTTTCAACCAATTGAATTTTATTTAAGTATAGTGACAGGGTACTCACATTCTGAGTGAATAAAAACTGCAGTAATAGAGCAACAAGCAGAGTAACGAACGGTGCGTTCCAATGTCCTTCCTAGTGTCTCTCTCACTTCCTTCCTTGCGCATTCGTCACCGTCACGTGACTTCTTCAGGGAAATGAAGAAGTCACGTGACGGTGACGAATGCGCAAGGAAGGAAGTGAAAGAGACACTAGGAAGGACATTGGAATGCACTGTTCGTTACTCTGCTTGTTGCTCTATTACTGCAGTTTTTATTCACTCAGAATGTGAGTACCCTGTCACTATACTTAAATAAAATTCAATTGGTTGAAACTACTACACTATGGGACATTATCTCTTTATCTTGTGAGGCATACCTATCCCAGGAACAGGAGCCAGTTACCCACCTATACTATTAAGGCTGTAACCTCACAGCCGTGAGGCATACCTATCCCAGGAACAGGAGCCAGTTACCCACCTATACTATTAAGGCTGTAACCTCACAGCCGTGAGGTAAGGGCACATCCATCCACGTATTGGATAAATAGGAGGATTAAGTCACTGCACATGTATGCCTGCATGGATCACTGAAGTTCAAAGCTAGTGCTTCCCCTTAGAACACAGCAAGTCCACAGGACTGAATATCCCAGACCGATTACCAGCACCTTATTTTTATGTGTATCATTTCACCTGTATTGTAATGTTTTTTTGCTGCTAGCACTATTTGCACTTTATAAACACCGCATGGAACATGCATTTTGTTATATTGGATTGATTGATATCTGTTTTTTCCACTTGGCATGTCACATGGGATTGTGCTTATGTGATTATTCTCACTGTACACTTTTAGTCATATATTTTGGACTATCACTTTAAGTTATATATTCATTTATTGTCAGCATATTTTATTGCAGTTTTGCACAGCACCCACGGTTTGTATGTCTATTGTTTCAGGCATTCATCCATTACTGTGAGTTTTTATTTGTATGGCACTCTATCAGAATCTATATTTGATTGCCACTCTCTAATATTTATTTTAATTTAGCACGTACCGAACAAGGATTTGTGCACACCCAGACGCATATAATTTTACACTAGCACTTTTTGACCTTTACCCTTTTATCCTTTACCTGCACACTCATCTGTTCCCATTCCCCCTCCCTGCCCTTTCTTCCCCTTCCCTTTTTCTTTTCTCCTTCCCTCTCTTTCTCCCCTCTTTCCCTCCCCCCCCCCTCCCTCTCCCCTCCTTCTCCCCTCCTTTCTTATATTCCCCCATTTGCGCAACACTAAAACCACTTAATCGATGTTAAACATATGAACTGAAGACAGAGGCCTTATAGATCTGAGCCATAGGAGGCCTGCTGATGCACCGCCCAAGAGGCAACAATCGCCCTGGTTGAGTGTGCTTTAACATGAAAAAGGAGGAATTTTCTTCTTTAATCCATAAGCCTAAAACAATGAACTGACGGATCCACTTGGAAATAGTGGATTTTGACACTGCCTGTCCTCTTTGGACCATCTGGCAGTACAAATAAAACATCTGTTTTACGAACCTGAGCGATCGCCTTAAAATACACTGACCGCTCTCACTACAGCGAGGGAATGTAGGGCCTTTTCTTCCCTAGGCTCTGGGAAGAAAGGAGGAAGAACAATATCTTGGATTAAATGAAAACCTGTCACCACCTTTGGTAGGAATTCAGGATGAGGACAGACCACCACTTTATCCATGATCAGATATGGCTCTTTACAAGACAGAGCCGCTAGTTCTGATACTCTTCTAGCAGAAGAAATGGCAACCAGAAAGACTATCTTTCTAGTCAAAAGAACCAAGGGAATTTCACGTACAGGTTCAAAAGACCGTTTCTGCAAATCCGATAAGACCAAAATTCAAAGTCCAAGGATTTAGAGGTGCCTTGATCCGCGTTACCCCCTGAACAAAGCTACGCACTAAAGAATGTGAAGCCAGAGACCATTGAAAAAAAAAAATAATCTCGACAAAGCTGAGATCTGGCCCTTGATAGTATTCAAGGCCAGCTTCATTTCTAATGCCATTTGCAGGAAAGCAAGGATCCTACCCATGACATATTTCCTGGGGTGCCAACCCAGGAAACATATGCCTTCCAGACTCTATAGCAAATGACCCTGGAAGCCGGCTTCATGGCATTAATCAATCAAGGTAGATATTACCGAAGAAGGAGACAACCCACGATCCTTCAGAATGCAGGTCTCAATAGCCAGACCGTTAAATTTAGGGAATCTAAGGTAGGATGGAATACCGGACCTTGCGCGAGAAGGTCTGGCCGTAATGGCAGAGTCCAAGGGATGCCTACTGCCATGTTTATGATCTCAGCAAACCAAGATCTTCTGGGCCACGCTGGGGCCACCAGAATCACCTCCTTTTGTTCCTGCGAAGACACGGAAGCAGCAGAACTGGAGGAAATGCATAGATCAGAGAAAACTGATCCCATGGGAAGACTAATGAGTCTGTTCCGCAAGCTAGCGGATCCTTTGTTCGCAACACAAAGTTGTCGACCTTGTTGAATCTGGACGCGAACAGGTCTACGTCCGGAGTACCCCATCTCTGACATATCGCTAGGAAGATGTCAGGGTGAAGAGACCATTCTCCCGGAAATAAATTGTTGGCGACTCAAGTAGTCCGCCTGTCAATCCATCCCTGGAATGAAAACTGCCGATGGGCAGAACACAACATCCCTTGCCCAAGACAGAACATTATCCACCTCTTTTTGGGCTGCACGACTCCTCGTGCCCACCTGGTGATTGATGCAAGCCACAGCCCTGGCATTGTCGGACTGAGTCCTGACAGGACAGTCCCTCCGTCTGACCATCCAGGACTTTAGAGCCAGACGAACTGTCCAAATCTCCAAAATGTTGATGGGCAAGGTCCTTTCCAACTTGGACCACTTCCCCTGGACAGAATCCTCTTCCAGGACTGCTCCCCAGCCTAGAAGACTGGCATTTGTAGTCACCACTTTCCAAAAGACTGGTAGAAAAAAAAGGATTTTCCCTTTTGATGGTTTCAGGATATCAACCACCAATTTAAGCTCCGACGCACGTTGGGAGCCAGACAAATTATAAAATCTAAGGCCTGAACCTTCTTGTTCCAGGCCGATAGGATTGCATTTTGTAGCAAACTTGAATGAAACTGCGCGTAAGGGACGGCCTCGAAGGACGCCACCATTTTTCCCCAATAGTCTCATGCAAAACCGAATGGAAGGCTTTTTCTTTGCCTTGATGAGTTCAACTAGCTCTACAATGGAACAGATTTTTCTGGAGTAGAAATCTTTTTCTGTATGGTATCTATGACCAGACCCCAGTCATGTAATCGCCTTGATGGTTTTAAGAAGGACTTTTCTAGGTTGAGAATCCAGCCTAGAGACTCCAGGTAGTTTACCGTTGTGACCAGACTGGTTTAGCCCTGAAACTGAGTGGTCTATTAAAAGCAGATAGTCTAAGTAGGCTAGGACCGTTATGCCCTGAGCCCTTAATCTGGCTAGAGGAGAGAACACCCGTGGTGCCGAGGCTAGACCGAATGGCAGGGCGACAAGCTGAAAATTATGATTTTCTACTTCGAACCACAGAAATTTCTGGTGAGCGGGAAACACTGGCACGTGGAGATATGCTTCTTTGACATCGATAGAAGACAAAAAATTCCCCTCCTTGGAGGATGGCTACAACCGACCGGATTGACTCCATGCAAAAGGATTGGGTGTTCAAGTGCCGATTCAGATCTGAGATCTAGAATAGGTCGTACTTCCCAGGTTTGGCTTTGGAACCGTAAAGAGGTTTGAATAAAAACCTGCGCCTTGTTCCTCTAAGGGAACTTCTGATATCACCGACTTGGATAATAGATGAACCAGTGCTAGAAGAAGGAGAGCCTTCTTCTCTGGATCATTGGTAACATTTGACCTTAGAAACCGAGGAGACCGAAGAACTCGGAACTCTAGTTTGTAACCTAGAGAAACGTCAGACGCCACCAATCTATCTAGACATTGTTCTTGCCAGATCCTTTAGAATTGCAGGAGCCTTCCCCCCACCCGAGCGAGTGGAGGCACCCCTTCGTAAAGGAGGCTTTAGCACTCTGATTTGTGGGCTTTCTTCCCCAAGATCTCTTTTGACCTTGGTGCTGCCCTTGGGGTTTTCCCCTTGAACCTGACGCTTGAGGCCATCAAGGCTGCCTAGAGGCTGATGCCCCTGGTACAGGAGAAGAAGCCAGCTTAAAAAGGAGAAATGTCAGAATTTTTTCTTTTACTGGTAAAAAGAGCTTTTTCCATTAGAGATCTTTTGTAGGTATTTATCCAAATCATCTCCAAATAGCCAGTTTCCCTTTTCATGGTGAACGGCTAAGAGCTTTTTATACGGCGCTTCGCCTGGCCAACTTTTCAGCCAAAGAATTCTGCAGGAATGCACTAGTCCGAGCCTAAGCCGTGAAATTTGAATGACAGCATCTCTCGCTGATAAATCGCGCAACGTTAGGTCAGTTCATCAGGAAGAACTTTAAGCATCTCCTCAAACTGTTCCTTAATGGACTGGGATATGCCAATTGCGGCAAGAACCGGCTGCGCTACTGAACTTGCTAAATCCATATGGTTTTTAGAAAGAAGCTCCAACTTTTTATCTGCTGGATCCTTTAACATCAGTGCATTATCCACCAGACATGTGAGATTCTTATTTACTGAGGGAAATCGCAGCACCACTGCTGGAACACCCCCCATTTGTTATAGAAATCTTCTTCCATAGGATTAAAGTGTGGAGAATCTCTTAGGCGGATAATATGGTTTATCCATATGTTCCCATTCAGCATACATAAGCTTCATTAGCCATGCATGAATAGTAAAGGCATCCCCAGACGGAGGAGGTTTTAATGATCCTAACTTTAGAGAGGGGATCATCAAGAGCCTGCACTGCAGGCAGCAAAAAAGTTGAACGAACCAACTTCGTAAGAGTGCACAAGCAACCTGTATTGTGATGTTACTCCTATATTAGGATCCTCAGAAGAGGATAAACCAGTATCTTTCAAATCTTTAGAAAGATCTGCCTGATCCCCAGCTTCCTGAACCTCCAAAAGGAGGGTCTTGAGCACTAGATGGGGGATCTGCTATGTTTGACCCCACTATGGAGAGATAAAACAACAATCTTTTCCAAATTAGCAATGGTAGAAGACAAAACCTCTTGCGTAACATACTCAGGGGCTGAAATGTCTTGTACGACTGCAAGCACAGTTTCCCCTGACGGCTCAATCTGACCGGCCGCAACACTTTCAGAGGAGGATGACATTCTTTTGGAAATGTTTTTAGTTTGTTGTTTAACTATTGACCACTTAGAACCTTTAGAGGAGTTCCTGGTCCCTTTGCCACTCATAGCTTAAAAGCACAAAGCAGAGGCACTACCAGCAAAAGGATGTAAACTTGCTAGGCTATAGTACAGCACAATAGCTGCTATTAATCCCAGCCTCTTACAGTACAATGTGTCAAAGGGAAAATGCCTGTGTCACCAAATCCGATCCAGCCACCTCTTTGCTCTGTCCCTCCACCGCCAGGCAGCAGCTTCACACACAGCGCTTTAAAACACTTTCTGAAAGCGTGGCCGGCATCTGGCACTGTTAGCCACGCCCCCCCACCCCTTTTCCAAGGAAAGTATTTTTCCCACGCAATCGGCGTCTGCAGCATGGTGGGGGGGGGGGCGGGGTTAATCCTTCACTGAGTGGCCGCGATCTGTCTTTTTTTAAAAAAAAAGAAGAGGCAACTGTCTTGGCATCCTGTCCCCCGAAAGGATATAAAGCCAATCTGGGGGCACAGGAAGAGACCAGACCCCCCCTTTCTTACCGGAGGGTCTGTTGCGGCTGGAGGAGGATGAAGGCTTCTGCTGTTTCCAGCGTCAGGATGGCGAGTGCTCAATACAGCCCCCAGTGGTGACAAGGCATGACAACATTATACACAGAAGGAGAAATTCCTGAGAAAATCTCCCTTACCTTATCCTCGCAGCAGGGTTTTACCAGAGATAAAGACCCAATCTTCACCCTTCACGGTAGGCTCTGAGACCTTTTAGGAAACCTTCAGGAACCGGGGAACCCACAATCCTGGACCTGCGACAGCACCCTGCCAGTAAAAACGTTATGGCCTCACTACCAAAAAGTACTGGATCCCAGGGCCCAGCTCTCTAAAGAGAAGCGTTCGCAAGCAAAACCTTGTTTCTTTGGACATGAGGCCCGGGTACCATTCATTTAGCCCATGAAGAGACATCAGAATGGATCCGGTCAGCATGGCTAGCCCCCGCAAGTGGAGCTCAGCACAGCACATCTTTACCCGTGACCAACACAGACACTGGCGGAAAAAAAAAAAAAAAAAAAAAAAAAAAAAAAAAAAAAAAAAACACTGAGGACTTCCAGTAATGGGAGGGGTTATATAGGGGAGTACACGCCTTAGGGGCTTGCCAGTGTCAATCACCTGTCGGTCCAATATAACCCACATAGTAATTACTATGGCTCTGTGTTCCCTGATGTAAGAAAAAAAAAAAAAATTTCTACTTTGTTATTAAAAAATAAAAATAAAATAAAACTCAATTTTAGAGAACAAAAAAGTAGAAATTGGTTTTTCAAAATTTTCTGTCTTTTCCCGTTTATATTGCAAAAAAATAAAACCCACACACACACACACAAACGCAGAGGCATGACAACATTATAAACTTAAAAGGAGAAATTCATAAGAAAATCTCCACTTAGCTTCCTGCCGCAGGGTTATCTGAGATAAACACAATCTTCACCCTTTACGGTGGGCTCTGAAACCTTCAGGAACAGGGGGAACCTAGAGGTTACTCACAATCCTGGAACTGAAACAGCACCCTGCCAGGGAGAAGAGAAAAAAAAAAAAAAAAAAAAAAAAAACACAAACACACACACACACACACACACACACACCACCTATGGCCTTACTACCAAAAAGTATTAGATCCCAGGGTCCAGCTCTCTAAAAAGAGAAGCATTCGCAAGCAAAACCTCGTTTCTATGGACACGAGGCCTGGGTACCATTCCTTAGGCCCATTAAAGGACACTCTGAATTGATCCGGTCAGCATGGTTAGCCCCAGCAAGGATTGCTTCCAGTGGAGCACAGCAGATCTTTACTCGTGACCAACACCTTAGACACTGGCAGAAAAACTGAGGACTCCTAGTAAAGGGAGGGGTTATATAGGGAGTGCACTTCTTGTCTTAGGGAAAGCCAGTGTCCATCACCTATTAGTGGCCCTATGACCCACATAGTAACTACTATGGCTCTGTGTCCCCTGATGTGTGAAAAGAAATACCATCAAAAGAAAAGCTCTATTTGTGGGACAAAATAGGATTTTTTTGTACTCGCCGTAAAATCCTTTTCTCTGTAGTTCACTGACTGACATCACCCCTTTCTTAGACCATTGGGTTATGCCACCTTCAGGCGAGGACTAGGCAGAACATGTTATAATAAAACTAGAACTTCTAGTTCCACCCAAGGGGCAGTTGCTTAGGTAACAACCCCTCAGCCTGCTACTGCAGCTTCAGTACATCAAACAGTAGTTTGGGTATAACATTGCATGACCGCGCAATTACCAGTTAAAGCAGTGCAGTGCCAAATTGTAAAAAGTCCTCTAGTCATTGAGTGGCCAAATCCTCCAGGGTTGAAGTGGTTAATTGAGATTAAGATATTGCATGTGCCCAGTGACGATGCACGCTTCATGCATTTCCAAATATTACTTAGCCCAGGTTCATACTGAGCTGCGGGAATTTATTTCACGCCTGCATGTCAGTCTAGATTTCGGCCACGATTTCAGAGACATCTGTGCAGGTTTCTGCCCAGATGTCAAAGTAAATCGCAGCCTGAAAATCACAAAAAGTAGTACAGAGACTTTTTGAAATAGGTGCAGCACCACATCGATTAGGATGGCGCCATTGACAATTTTCACCAATTTGACATGTCAAAACGCTAAGGGAGTGAACCAGGACTTAAAATTATTTTTATTATTTGGAGGGCCAGAGGAAAGAGCCCATATCCATTTTTCTTGATTGTTTGTATTACATTGAATTTTGTGGAGGGCTCCCTCACCTGGCTATAGTTGATAACTGCAGACCTGGTAGGGTTGTGTAGGAAATGTTTCACTTTTTTTTTTTTGTTTTTACAGACTGAACAGTGTCCAAGGAATCGCCAATGCTTCCGCCACATAGGTAAGCAGATCAGTACCAGTGATCTGGTGGTAAAAACAAACAAAAAAAACAAACAAACAACCACGTCCACTTTCTTGTTGAGACTGGAGACAATGATGTCCACCATTTGGTGTTCCTCACTTCTGACAGAACATCATTAGGATTTTGGGATGAAGGCAACACCGTGTCTATGCATTGGTGACCCAATGTTAGCTTGCCAATTTTACACTTCTGGTAGGTGGATGGCAGAGAGTGTTTGAACATGGTTCTCTGCCCAAGAGAAAAATCAGGCTTGCCCAACTTCCGTTTCCTCCTTGGTGGTTTATGTAGGTCACAGCCATGGCTTTGTCCGACTGTACCCTTACTGGGTGAATGCGCAAGAGGTGTTCAGTGTAGAACATTCTTATTGCTCTCTGTTCCAGAATATTGATGGCAAAAATCAACTATTGTGGGGACTAGATGCTTTGGTCAGTAGGGAATAAATACCTGGTCAATATTTGATCAATCCTCATGCACAGTACAGTTAACATGTGCAGAAGAAAAGTCTTTAGGATTTCTCCAGCTGTATAGTGCCCATAGAAGCTTATGTTGGACTGGAGATTCCAGTCCTGTTAGATCAAGGCTAGTAAACAATGCATCATTGAGCTCTTGGTATAAAGAATGTTGTATAAAGCCTTCTATTGTGTCTCAAAATGCACATCTGCTGGATCCACTACTGCGTCCACCTCTCCCTTCTCAATATCTTCCTCGAAAAGGTTAAGATTATCGGGATCATTCTGAATAGATTCAGATGGTGGAGAGGCAGACGAGCACTTTGGGGAGCTAAAGATTGAAGGCTCAAGGAGGGCAGAATGTTCCCCAAAGAAATCAGACACACTGTTGTAGTGAAGTCTGCCTTTAGAGAGGCAACTGGAATTAGAGGAAGACAGCGGTTTATTATCATCATTGCTCTGTTGCAGGGCAACCATCACCTTGAACATTCTGCTAGTTTTCTTGTAGTGCCATCTATAGTCCAAATGCGATTAGTTTTTTTTTTTTGTTTTTTTTTTTACATCCGCTCCTTTATGCTGTATGACTACTATTGCTATGTTATGGGGGGAGGGGGGAAATTCACCTGTGGGGACCTCACAATGGATGTGCAAAGGATTATTGCACATCCAAAAAAGGAAGCCAGTATATCCCAGGTGCTGACCAATATCCTTTTGGAGTTTGAGAGGCAGGTAGCAAGGCGCAAGCATGCCATTTGCAGAAAGGTCTGGCAGACGCAAGTCAGCCGAAAGGCTTTTGAATCAATGTCACCACACAAGCAGCAATTAAAGTGGATGTAAACCCTCACATAAACCCAGTGAAGTGAGCAGTCTCTCCCTACACGTTTTACATGCATATCTGCAGTCTTCAGCTTTATATATTCTTTAGAACGTTCACATTTGATAGATTTTCTCTTCCTGTTCAGAACGGAGTGTGAAGTCTGGGCACACAGCCAAGACAGCTGATTGGAGGAAAGGAGCACACAACACCACTGCTGTTCTGTGAATAGTTTAGCTCTCTGCTAATCCATTTATAGCAACCTCTCCGACACAAAGATCAGGCTGGTTTTATCTCAGTTGACGGAGAACTCATCAGAAGTTATGCTGATAACAGAAGACCGGAGCAGGAGAAAGCCATGGGGTTTAGTGCTTTGAAGAGAGAAGAAAACACTGCAGATATGTGCCCAGCTCAAATTTTACAAAACGGGTTTACATCCACCTTAAATACCTTATCCATGCTGAAGATTTCTAGAAGGGACAAAAATTTGCCAGTCACAGGAGTCTTTGGGATCCGGATGCCATAGGAATGGACCTATATAGCTCCCTGTGGCTGACTTCACTTGTGCTAAAGTGAATGCAGGATACAGTGCCCAAAGCAAACGTTACAGGCCGGCCAGTCCAGTTTCTCAAGATGTACATTGAGAGGAGCTGATCCAGGAACACCTAGTGAGCCTTGAGACAGCAAGAGAAGAACAAGAATAAGAAGAACAAGAACAAGAACAAGAATAAGAAGAACAAGAACAAGA
This sequence comes from Lithobates pipiens, assembly GCF_037356315.1. Lineage (NCBI taxonomy): Eukaryota > Metazoa > Chordata > Amphibia > Anura > Ranidae > Lithobates > Lithobates pipiens. The sequence goes on along the minus strand of NW_027507685.1, from coordinate 18,618,040 downwards.
ACAAGAATAAGAAGAACAAGAACAAGAACAAGAATAAGAAGAACAAGAACAAGAACAAGAATAAGAAGAACAAGAACAAGAAGAACAAGAACAAGAAGAACAAGAACAAGAAGAACAAGAACAAGAAGAACAAGAACAAGAAGAACAAGAAGAACAAGAACAAGAACAAGAACAAGAACAAGAAGAACAAGAACAAGAAGAACAAGAACAAGAAGAACAAGAACAAGAACAAGAAGAACAAGAACAAGAACAAGAAGAACAAGAACAAGAACAAGAAGAACAAGAAGAACAAGAACAAGAAGAACAAGAACAAGAAGAACAAGAACAAGAAGAACAAGAACAAGAAGAACAAGAACAAGAAGAACAAGAACAAGAACAAGAAGAACAAGAACAAGAACAAGAAGAACAAGAACAAGAACAAGAAGAACAAGAAGAACAAGAACAAGAAGAACAAGAACAAGAAGAACAAGAACAAGAAGAACAAGAACAAGAAGAACAAGAACAAGAAGAACAAGAAGAACAAGAAGAACAAGAAGAAGAAGAACAAGAAGAAGAAGAACAAGAAGAAGAAGAACAAGAAGAAGAAGAACAAGAAGAAGAAGAACAAGAAGAAGAAGAACAAGAAGAAGAAGAACAAGAAGAACAAGAAGAACAAGAAGAACAAGAACAAGAACAAGAAGAACAAGAACAAGAACAAGAAGAACAAGAACAAGAACAAGAAGAACAAGAAGAACAAGAACAAGAAGAACAAGAACAAGAAGAACAAGAACAAGAAGAACAAGAACAAGAACAAGAAGAACAAGAACAAGAACAAGAAGAACAAGAACAAGAACAAGAAGAACAAGAACAAGAACAAGAAGAACAAGAACAAGAACAAGAAGAACAAGAACAAGAAGAACAAGAACAAGAAGAACAAGAAGAACAAGAAGAAGAAGAACAAGAAGAAGAAGAACAAGAAGAAGAAGAACAAGAAGAAGAAGAACAAGAAGAAGAAGAACAAGAAGAAGAAGAACAAGAAGAACAAGAAGAACAAGAAGAAGAAGAAGAACAAGAAGAACAAGAAGAAGAAGAAGAACAAGAAGAACAAGAACAAGAACAAGAAGAACAAGAACAAGAACAAGAAGAACAAGAAGAACAAGAACAAGAAGAACAAGAAGAACAAGAAGAACAAGAAGAAGAAGAACAAGAAGAAGAAGAACAAGAAGAAGAAGAACAAGAAGAAGAAGAACAAGAAGAAGAAGAACAAGAAGAAGAAGAACAAGAAGAAGAAGAACAAGAAGAAGAAGAACAAGAAGAACAAGAAGAACAAGAAGAAGAAGAAGAACAAGAAGAACAAGAACAAGAACAAGAAGAACAAGAACAAGAACAAGAAGAACAAGAAGA